>NC_073637.1:30043750-31481875 GCF_029407905.1 Bubalus kerabau | reverse complement strand
TTAAAGCATAAAGGTCTGAAGTATTATTAGGAGGTTCACAGATACTATGTTCCAATCAGGCTCAATAAGGGCTGAATTCCTATTATGTTACTAAAGCCTTCAAAAAGACATGGGAAGGGACCCAAAGTTAAAGTCGTCAAATAAAACGCACTTAGGCCAAGAGCACATGAATGTATGACTGGGTAATGGGCCTTTCATCTTTGAAATAAAAACAGTCGAGTTCAATTGGAACTGAAGTCTCCCCCCTTTGAGAAAGTTTATTTTAATGAGTGTCCATTTTATGCGTGGGCTGCTCTTTAATCCGGCCTGTGCCATTGAAGTGTTACCCAATGAAGACGCAAGACAGATTGTCCAAGCTTGCGGCTATTGTTAGGGGTTGATGAAGTGTATGGGCCCTTATGGTTGATAACAGAAGTAGATGGTCAAAGCCAATAAATAAAACTTTAACTCTGATTGTTGGGTGCTTTCTGCTGAAAAGGTTTCCATTAGCATGGATCTTTGGTTTTGAAGGACTTGTGAACCCAAAGGCAGCTTGTAGCTCTGTCACAAACTTAAGTCACTTAGACAAGCAGCAATCTGTCCTGGCTGATCAGCTCAGTTTGACTTTTAAAATTCTAGACCTCATTTTAGAAATCAGCACTGTTAATATCTTGAGACAGTTCTATAACTTAACAGTATGTGAGTGCGCAGCACTGCTGATTTCTCACATACGTGCTTTAAGGAGGAGGTTAGTTTGTGCTTTGCTTTATGGGGTCTTAATAATGAAAATTATAGAATGAACCATTAGTATATTTTAAGGGGTTAATATTTGAGGCTGGGAAGGGGAGGAGGATATTTTACAAACAATGTGAGTCGCGGGATCATCTCAAGTGTCCTAAATGTTGGTCACTCACCCTTACGACATTCATAAACTCTCTCCAAATTTTTATTCTTCTAAATTTCATTTCATCTAATTTTTTGAGTGATGGGTATGATCATTTTAGTACTTATAGTTGTCCTAAAGGGCTTCCCTGGTGGCTCAGTGGTAAAGAACCCACCTGCCAATACAGGGGATGCAGGTTCGATCCCTGGGTCAGGGAGATCCCCTGGAGAAGGAAAGGGCAACCCATTCCAGTGTTCTTGCCTGGAAAGTCCCACGGACACAGGAGCCAGGTTGCAAAAGAGTCAGACATGACTTCATGACTGAACAATAGCAGAAACAGATGCCTAAAACCTACCAAAACCATTTGTCATGAGTCACGGTTCCTTGAAAAGCTTGCCCTAGTGATCTCAAAATTATGCAGCACCAATTTAGGACTTGAGAAGGCACTGCATCCCGTGACAGTTGAAGTCATGACTGTAGTAGTATGACAGATGGACGCGTGATGCCCTTGAAAGAGTAACCCTGCCCTCACTGCCTCACCACTGGAAGGTTAGCTAGGTGCTTCAGGGACTCTCTCATAGTCTCCGTCCCAGTTACCCCAAGGAAAACCCACCTGTGATATATTTGAGACAGAGATACAAGTGGTGGCCCTCAGCCTGCATCCGCCACGCTACATGTGTTCTTGCATGCTTGGAATAGACTACTCAGCCCATAGGAAGCTCCATTGAACTTTTCCCCACCCCAAACAGCCATTGGCTAACCACAGACCTAGACTGAACATGATGGCTGCATTATGGAAAAGTGGACGTGGGATCCTGGACTGTGGCAGGATCTTCTCTACATTTTGTGGTAAATCTCTGAGTGAATAAAGTGACCAGCAAGGGTGACTTCCCTGGTGTTCCAGTGGTTAAGACTCCACACTTGCAATGTGGGGAGCCTGGGTTTGATCCCTGGTCAGGGAAATAGATCTGTAAACCCTGGCGCAGCCAAATAAATTTTCATTTAAAAAGTGACCAGCAAGGATGACACTGAGAGAAGTCAGGGGCAACGAGGAAATGAGAAAAGGTGGGTTAGGAAGCCTAAAGAGAGGGTAGCATAGGTGTTGTTGACTAATTCATGCAAAGTACCCAAAGGTTGTCCTTTTTTGTCCCCTTTTTTTTTCAGTGATAAAGTGTATAGTTTATAACCATGCTCACAGTTAGTGATTTCCTATCTGTTCCTCAGTAAAGATTGCTGTTGTTGTCTCAGTATATTTTCATGGAGTCAGACATTAAAAAGATCGTCAAAAACTTTCCAGCATTTTTCTCTTCCAGAAAGGACAATCTAAGTATGAATTTAAAAAAATAGTGGGTCTTTTAAAACAATGGTCTTTGAAGAGGAACACAAATCTTCATTCCTACCAAATTTCATGGTAGATATGTACAAATGTCCTTCTAGAATTCTGGTCTGTAATTCATGAGTTCGAGGCCTTGAGAGATATCAAGGTCTCCCATCTTTTACCCAGGTCCCCTCTTTCCTTATTCCTACATTTGGTTGTTTCATGCTTTGCATTCCCAAATAAGGAGTATGCCAGCTCTATTCAGACATAAGGAGAATGGATCCTACTTCTTTCTAAATGCCATCCTTGTTCTTTATATCATTGAGGTAAATATTTGTTGAAAATATGCTAAAATGTTGAGTTTGTCCTGGTGTTTTTTTTTAAAACCTTTAAAAATGTCATCATCACCACTTGCAGCTATTCGTCCTGAGAGCAGAGTGATGGGGGCATCCGTTTTCATACGGTATGTGACACAGAACCAGAAGTGGGACGCTGTCGTGTCTGCATCTGTCTGTCACCGAGGAATGACCTTAGACTTCCTGATCAATTCTGACAAGTCACTGACAGTTCGCAGGAGAAGCACATATGTGACAAAGGACAAGCAGGGGCTACACGTATCAGCAAGAACCCTCCGATTCTGACCAGAGGGAGTCAAGTTGCTGACAACTCTGGTATTTGGAGGCTCTTGGTTTTCTCGTTAAATATGACTTCAGAAAATCACAGGTTCTCACTCTTGCAGACATGCAGGGTTTCTGCTGATAGAGTCCATGACTAAATGGCAGGTCACACCAATTTCAGTGCTAATGTGTTCATGGTCTTTTTGCCAGTTTGTGTATGAATTTGCACACATTTATGGCCTGGAAAATCCCATGGACGGAGGAGCCTGGTGGGCCGCAGTCCATGGGGTCACTAAGAGTTGGACACGACTGAGCGACTTCACTTTCACTTTTCACTTTCATGCATTGGAGAAGGAAATGGCAACCCACTCCAGTGTTCTTGCCTGGAGAATCCCAGGGATGGGGGAGCCTGGTGGGCTGCCATCTATGGGGTTGCACAGAGTTGGACACGACTGAAGCGACTTAGTAGCAGCAGCAGAAGCAGCATGGACATAATTCTGGATCTTGAATGATAAAGCATAAATTGATGTTAGTTATAAAAACTACAATTGAAGTGTTTTAAAACCATGTTTAGCTTAAAAATGGGCACATTTGGCTCAAGTTTGAGTCTTAAAATGTTAATGTCTGTCCCTTTTGCAGATGTAACAGAGGCCACATGGAATAGTGGTTAGGAGCTTAGATATTGAAGCCAGATCTCATGGGTTTGAGTTATGGATCCACTTAAGAATTGGGCTATGTTCACATGGAACTCTGCTCAATGTTACGTGGCAGTCTAAATGGGAAGGAGTTTGGAAGACAATGGATATAGTATATTTATGGCTGAGTCCTTTTGCTGTTCACCTGAAACTGTCATAACATTATTTGTAATCAGCTATACCCCAATACAAAATAAAAATGAAAAAAAAAAAAAGAGTTGAGCCATGTTGAGCACAATAGCTGATATTTCTGGGAGTCAGTGTGTCCTTATCTATAAATCAAGGATAGCTAGAGCTCATTCTTCGCCAGGTTGTGAGGAGTATGTGAGTTACTCCCTGTGAAGCTGTTAGAACAGGTCTAGCATCTGGTAGTTCAGTTCAGTTCAGTCATTCAGTCGTGTCTTACTGTGACCCCTTGGGCTGCAGGATGCCAGGCTTCCCTGTCCATCACCAACTCCCAGAGTTCACTCAAACTCATGTCCATTGAGTCAGTGATTCCTTCCAACCATCTCATCCTCTGTCGTCCCCTTCTCCTCCTGCCTTCAGTCTTTCCCAGATTCAGGATCTTATGGTGGGTGCCACATAGTTATTTTTAAATTGTGCTGCTGAACTGTTTTATATCCAATATGCAATTTCTATGAAATGGCATAATGTAAGAAGAGAGGGTCTCTGAATTCATAATTTTGATTGAATTTGGGGAAAAAATGAAGCCATTATCCCTTGAAAATTCTTTTGTTTGCATCTCTCTTTCTTATCCTTTTGGAATTCCAATGAATTACATGTTTAGACTGCTTTTTCCTGTCCAACAGGTCATCACAACTGTTTTATTTCTTTTATACCTTTTTTTCTTCCTTTTGGATACTTTCTGTTGCTATTTCTTCAAGTTGACTGATCTTTTCTTCTACAGTATCTAATAAAATTTGCTATTGATCTCGTCCAGTATAGTTTCATTTCAGATATTTTATTTTTCATCTCTAAAATTTATATTTTAAACCTCCCATTTCTTTTGAAGTTCATGTTTTACCTGATGCTCTGAGCGAGTATGGTATGTCATCTACCAATTTTTATTCTCTTTCATGTTTTTGTGGCAACTCTTATTGATCAACTTTTTATCTGTATTTTCCTACTTCTTTGTTTGCCTAATAGTTCTTTTGTGTGCTGGACATTGAGGATTTTATTTGGGCGTGTCACATTTTTTCTGATAGTGTACTTTGTTCTGGCATGCAGTTAAGCTTCTTGGTATCAGTGTGATTAATTTGAAACTTGCTCTTCAACTGTATAACTTTGGGTCCTGAAAGGATCATTTGACAAGTCTCATACAACACACTGAAAACTTTTGTTTGGTGGTGCTACTTATTCATTAATTTATTAATTAGCTCTCTATTTTATCCATTCACCTACCTACTTTATTGAATTTCTCTGATATGGTTAAGTTGAGTAAATATCCTCACGGAACTTAACCTTTCAGGTGAGAAGATCCATGTAGAGATATCGTCAGGCAGTGATACGGGCAAACTGCTGGAGAATCTGCTAGTATCTTTCTTTTCCCATGTGTGTATATGGATGTTCAACCAAAGTGTACTCTTGTACTGAACTTTCTTTTCTCTGTGATGATTCTCTCTTGGCTTCACAGTGTTTAAGAAAATTTCAGTATTATAAAGATGTATACTTATATATGTGTGTGTGTGTATATATATATATATACACACACACACACACACACGGTAGCCAATCAAGATATACTGGTTGAATCAATGCTTGAATTGTAAATATGTACATTAGGAGGAGAAATTTATCTACTTTTACAACAATTCAAGCATTGATTCAACCAGTATATCTTGATTGGCTACCATGTGTCTAAAACTGAAGCTACAACCATGAACAAAACAAAGTCCTTTCAAAATGCAAATTCAAAACGCATAATCAAGCAGTGATAATGTATACTGAATTACAAAATCATGATTCTGTATTTATCTTCCTGCTTTTAAAGTGACATAATGATTCTACCATTGACTTACTGGTAGAAAAATTGCCCTTGGACAGGCCAGATTATTCCCCGTTCTGAGTTCCAGATCCTAAGTGCTGCCGAAAATGGCTAGTTCCAGAGAAGTGTTTTTAAAAAGGATTGCTGATGTTATCTATATTTTTGCCTGTGAAAGTACCATTATTGTACATACAAATTGGATTCCTTTTTGTAGAGTTCCGGGATATGAATTCAAGAAGATTCTTAATTGCAGAAGAAAGGCCAGGCTAGGAGCTCCTAGCTAACATTTGGAGCTCCTAACTCCAAATGTTACTACTATTCCTGCTGCTACGATTTCCTGAGTATCAACGTCTGCTGGGGCCCTGCTCAGTATTCTGTGAAGTTCTCAACTTAATCTCTTTTCATCCTTCAAAGAATCGTAGGATGTGAAGAGTAATAATAGTACAGAAGAGAAAAAGTGAGGATGACCGTAAAATCCTTTTTTAAAGTATTTATGAAAATGAGACGTATCAAGACAGAAATAATTTTCAATCTGCATTATTGAAAGTGCTATAATAAGACTATTAGCACATACTGCGCTGCAGATTGTAAACTGCAGTTAGCATGGTTGTTTTAAGCTTCCCTGGTGGCTCAGACGGTAAAGAATCTGCCTGTAGTGCAGGAGGCCCAGGTTGGATACCTGAGTCAGGAAGAGCCCCTGGAGAAGGAAATGGCAACCCACTCCAGTATTCTTGCCTGGACAATTCCATGGACAGAGGAGCTTGGTGGGCTGCAGTTGATGGGTCTTTAAGCCTTTCCTTTCCTGATGCCGCACCTGGTTGTGGTGCCACCATGGCCCATTCCCAGAGAGTGAAGGGGATGGGCTGACCTGCAGTGCTTGATCCCAGGGCGGTGGGACTGCAGATACAGACAGACACCAGTGGGCTTAGAATGCAGTTGGGAAATCGTTTCCACTCAGCAGTGAAGTGTCTAAAAACAAGAGAGCTGGTTTGCAGCTGATTCTGCTGTTCAAGAGGTTGTAGCGGATCTGTGTCTGTTCTGAGAGAGAATATTACGAGTATTGCTGGAACTAAAGTTTCCTCTAGCTTTGTCTTCTGGTGGATTACATTTTCAAAGATTTGAAAAATGGAACTTTTGCTCCATCCCTCCTCCCAGCTCTATACCTTCCCTTCCCCTTCTAAACATATGAAAGGGAAAGGGACAATGTGCACTGTGCTTTTTTCTAGATGTGCAGTTTGTTATGCTGGTAGACACGGTATTTTTAAGTTGGAAAAGATATGTGTAGTTTTATTCTTTAAGCTCTTTAGGGAGAGTTCCCATTTTAAACTGCTACAAAGTAGGTATTTCCTTTTAATAATTAGGTTGCTTGAAGATTTTATATAATGTTTAATATTAATTTGAAGGTAAGATATTTTGTCTATTTTTATAAGGTGCTTTATGCCTCTATATGTTCATATTATATATATTTATATAAACATAATCCAAATAAATATATAAAAATATGTATTTTGCAGGTTCCTTTGTATTTATACATCTGTAACTACACCATTGACTGAGCCATTCATGAAATTTTTTGAGTTCCTACTATGTGCCACATATCAGCCCTTCTAAACTCACACATTTTGCTCTTAGTTTTACTTTTATTATCTATTCCAGGAATTTTTCATGTGTCTTTTAATTTTATTATTTTCATCTCTGCAGTTACCTGCTGAAAACTCTTCAGTATTGAGTTTGAAATGGTTAAATGAGAGGGTATCACAAACAGTATAAAGCAGCAAGTGGAAAGGTCCAGGATGTCTAGTAATTCCGATACTGACTTTACACATTTTAAAAATGTTTTATTCGTGCCTTTGTGGTTTGTCCTGAGAGACATCTTTCCTTAAAGATTCCATGTACAACAATATTGTGCTAAGTAAGTTTCCCAGAGCACCAAAGAAGAGTTGGTGGGATATTGGCTTGTCGTGAGAATGGGAGAAGGGTGGCTTGCTGATGAGTAGGGTAAACTGGTAGCCCCAACAGGGGCCAACGAGAGAGCAGAAGACGATGTCATAGACCCGCCAAGGTCAGTATATTTAAGAGAATAAAGCTAAAATTTCATTCAAATCTTTTGTAGTGTTAAATAAAATATATACATTAGGCCACGTTTACACATGAGACTCAAAGTTTAGTCTAGATAAGATTTGTACTCTGTTGTCCAACACTTGTTTACTCAATGATTGGTGTCAAGACTGTCAGTCAGATAAGGAAGGAAAAAGTGTTGCCTTTGCCTCTTTCTGCTCATGGCCAGTATTCCCAGAGGCCACTGTGTGTTTGGATAGTGGGAAATGACAGCAGTCTTGCCTGGATTAGAATTATGTCTCTGGGCTTCCCTGGTAGCTCAGATGGTGAAGAATCTGCCTGCAATTCGGGAGACCCTGGTTTGATCCTTGGGTTGGGAAGATCTCCTTGAGAAGGGAATGGCTATTCTTGCCTGAAAAATTCTGTTAACGGAGGAGCCTGGGGGGCTACAGTCCATGGGGTTGCAAAGAGTCAGACACGACTGAGTGACTAGACTAACACTTACTCACTTTCACTTTTTCAGGGACTTCCCTGGTGGTCTAGTGGTTAAGACTCTGCACTGCCCATGCAAGGGGTATGGGTTCAATTCCTTGTCAGGGAACTAAGATCCCACATACAGTCTGGTCAAAAACAAAAACAGAATCATATCACTGCTGCTGCTGCTGCTAAGTCGCTTCAGTCGTGTCTGACTCTGAGCGACCCCATAGACTGCAGCCTATCAGGCTCCTCTGTCTGTGGGATTTTCCAGGCAAGAGTACTGGAGTGGGGTGCCATTGCCTTCTCCACTAGCACTTCTGATTCCCAGTGTAGTTCCCCTCTACCGCTCTTCCTCCCCTCACTGCCCATGTACCCAGAGTATATCTCTTTCTTTCTGGTTATTCTGTGATAGTGAATTATAAAAAATAGACACATCCAGTCTCCTATTGGTAACTATTTACCAATAAGACCTTCTTCAAAAGTCCAGAGTTTATCATGGGTCAAGTTTACAATTGATTTTGGACTTTCAAGTCTTTAGGAAAACAAGTTAGAGGCCAATAAAAATGGGGGAAAAAAACAAAGTTAATAAAATGTTAATGTTTTGGTGAAATTGTTTAGCAGTATATCTTGGGAATAATTGACCCTCCAGCAAAGAACAGTCCAGGAGAGACTGTCCATTTTGAATCACAGCTGAATTCCATTCCCAGTGATTGCAAGTCATGTTTGCAGTAGAATCTATTAAGATTTTAACCAGGTTTTCTAGTCTGATATGAGTTTGAGCAAGCTCCCAGAGTTGGTGATGGACAGGGAAGCCTGGCGTGCTGCAGTTCATGGGGTCACAAAGAACTGCACCTGACTGAGTGACTGAACTGACTGACTAGTCTGATTGGGTTGGTGAGGTCTCTGTTGGCTCAAAAGAGAGGAAGAGGTTCCTCCTCAGTCCCAAATATATGCCCCTGGATTACATGTTTGCCTAGAAAAAAAACTTTCACCTGGAGGTGACATCAGAAAGCTGATTGACTAGTCAGTTATCAGGGGAACATGGACTTGAATCAGACAAATACGTTGGAACAGATAATAGACTCTGGAATTTGGGAAATAATGTTGGCTCGTATATTCATTTTGTTGGCCTCTAGGGACCCTCAAAACTAAATGAAGATGAACTCCATTAAGGATGAAAGCATTATCTTAGTAAAACTCTGAGGCTTTCATTTTCTCTCTTGAAGGCTTGTTTGCTACAACACATATGTTGCACAGCATATGCATTCTGAGTTATTCAGGTGTAGATTCTAAGTGCATACTAATGCATTCTGTTTAAAAGAGAATTATTCAGGGTTTCTAATGCAAATTCTAATCCTATGAACCACTCAATGACATTAAATAGATATATTGTTCAATTCCACTTTTGATAGTGATCTAAATACTTTAAGAAAGCATTTTTCTGATAATAATTTTTGCTCTCATTTCTAGGGAACTTCCTATGTGCCAATGAGGCATTACTGTTACTGCAGTACTTTAATAGAGATGTGATTCAAAGGTGAACACCTGTAATGTGAATAGCTAAGACAGGTGCAACCCAGGTCTTCCTTGAAAGCCTATTCCTGGTGGTAGTGTTGGAAAGCCTCTCTATCAAGCAAGATTGTTGTTTATCAGGGTTACTATAATATATTTGGCTTTGCAGGTGGTGCTAGTGGTAAAGAACCTGTCTGCCAATGCAGGAGACGTAAGTGACACGGGTTTGATCCCTGGTTCAAGAAGGTCCCCTGGAGGAGGGCATGGCAACCCATTCTGGTATTCTTGCCTGGAGAATCCCATGGACAGAGGAGCCTGGCGGGCTACAGTCCATGGGGTTGCACAGAGTTGGACACGACTGAAGAGACTTAGCATGCATATAGTATTTTTAACACAGGATGAAATGGACGGGATTAAATTGGTTGATGAGAATCATACGTGGGCATGCTTAGACACTCAGTTGTGTCTGACTATTTGCATCCCCATGGACTATAGCCTGCCAGACTCAGACTCCTCTGTCCATGGGATTTCTCAGGCAAGAATACTGGAGTGGGTAGCCATTTCCTTCTCCAGGGGATCTTCCCAACCCGAGATTGAACCCACAACTCCTGCATCTCCTGCATTGGCAGGTGGGTTCTTTACGATGGCGCCACCTAGGGAGCCCCGATAAGAATACTGGAGCTGTTATTGAGGACAAGTACTTTTTTCCCTTGTCCTGAAGCAACCAAGATTCATGCTGCAACATGTTTATCAGAAACCAAATACAGGAAAGAAGCTTTCAGAATTGCTAAACTTTTTACAACTGTTTCTATTTTGTTAGAATTAGAATTGTAATGACCAAAGTTAAAAAGCTTGAAAGTTACACAGTTAAATGACTAATAATTTAGTACGTTAGTCTATGGGAAATATATGGGAAATTAGTATATAAGAAGAATAAATATTTGTACAATCACTGTCTTCCTAGCTTAAAAGCATGAAAGAGCCCCTAATTACATTTTTTCCTTGGTACTCATTACTGGTACACTGTACTCAGAGTCTCATAGTCAAGTTCACCATGAACTCTGGCCACACCTTTGCACTCTACAGTTTCCTTGAATTAGGGTCAAGTTTACAGCTGTATAAGATATACTTTTGTTTCAAAGATAATTCTACTGAATATATCGCCCAAGAAAACATTACCATAAGCTTGAGATCTGCTAGCGTCTGACTAGAGAAATTCTTAATACTGTTTTCTTCTTCTAGCAAAGTATTTTCAAATAGGTATTTAATAATAAGCAGTTCTTATAATAACTAAAACATTAAGGCTGACTTTAGACCTCCTGGGTTATAATGACCCATTGGAGTTCAGAAGGCTTATATACACCACAGTGTTAAGTGCTCCAGACATCAAAGTGCCTGGATTTTATTGTTCTCGCTGAATCACTGTATTATCTTGATACTTTCTAGCATTTTCAGTACAATTATTGAAACAGTTATCATGGCTCTAAAGGAATGTAATTGGAAAAGAAAGATGGCCTGTACTGGATGAAATTCTTAATTAATCTTTCACTGTTAAATTGTTCAAAATTAATCAAGTATATTGCCTATAAGGAGGCAACTACACTTTACATACCTCAGTATTATCATCACCAAGTCATATATTAAAAGTTAATTTCTGATTTAAAAGTGTACTTTAACTGCAAAGCCATCAATCCTAAATAATTCCATTACCAAAGAAAAAAAATCTTATAATACCAAAGAACATGATAGAGTACTTTTGCTTAACATTTTAAGAGTTTATTTTGTTGTGTTGTTGTGAGCTTTGCAACAGCACATTAGGATGTTTGTTCTTACAACTAACCTGATTTGAGAACACTGTTCATTCACTCATTGATTCATTCATTTATTCCTCACATATTCATTGAAAAAGTTAGATTTCAGGCACTGAGAATAATGACTATGAAATGCAATAGCAATTTTCTGGTGTGTCAACAGGCAATAAACAACTTGAGTTCTAATCGTGTTTGTGGATAAATATCCTTGGGGCTATTTGAGAAAATTATGAAAAGGTGGTCTCCCTCCGCCCCAACTTGTTTTGAATTATGCTGATTATACTCTTCAGTGGTTCTCAATATTTTTACCACCTTAACACACCATAGTGACAAGACACACCCCACCAGGCACACTTGGCCCCTAGGGCAGTGCTTCTCAGCTGGAGAAAGAAAGTCACTGTCCCTTTCCTGGAGCTGGAGATGAGGGAGTCCCTTGGCTCACTGCCCTGTTCCTAGGTTCAAAATCACCAGTAAATGAAATCTTGCTTAAATCTTGCTTATGAAACAGGCCACAGAGGTAAATACCTCAATACATCCAGTGTAAGGTCCGTATGTTCCTAATACAGTCAGTAGAACTACATAACATTAGTGGATTTTTTTTCCCCTAACAAATCAACTAGCTATTTAATTCAATCAATTATATTTTTGTGTGTTTTGGTCTTGCCTGTGGTTCAGATGGTAAACAATCTGCCTACCAATGTAAGAGACCTGGGTTTGAACCCTGGGTCGGGAAGATCCTCTGTAGGAAGAAATGGCAGCCCACTCCAGTATTCTTGCCTAGGAAATCCCAGGACACAGGAGCCTGGTGGGCTATAGTCTATGGGGTCGCAAAGAATCGGACCTGACTAAGTGACTAACACTTTATGGGTTTCACAAGACTTAACGTATATAACATTGGCTGGGCACTTTGTAAAGATGTGATTGTGAGCAGGACCATTTTTTCTTATGTTATGACTTTATCATTTTCTTTTTTTTTTAATTTTTAAAATTATATTTATTTATTTTTAATTCATGATTGCTTTACAATATTGGTTTGATTTCTGCCACACATCAGCGTGAGTTGCCATAGGTGTCCCCTCTCTCATGAGTCTCCCTCCCACCTCCCCACCCCACCCCACCCCTCTAGGTTGTTTCAGTGGGTTGTAACAACTCAATGCCATTTTGAGCTCCCTGAGTCATACAGCAAATTCCCATTGGCTATCTACTTTACATATGGTAGTGTATATGCTTGCATGCTACTCCCTCCATTCACCTCTCCCTCTCCTTCCTCTCCCCACCCTTGTCCATAAGTCTGTTCTTTACATCTAAGCAGGACCATTTTAAGATAAAGGTGTAACAGATGTTCCTCAAAGCCGGACTAGCATGAAATACTATATTTCATGGAATGTAGTCAGATCTAAGATGTTTTGATGATGGACGGCTCTTGATCTTACCAAAGGTGTCAACAGCTGCCACTGGCTGGCAGAGGAGCTGTTTCAAAAACGTTAAGATGTAAAGAAATGTGAGGTTGTTCTTAGAATCAATGACATAGGATACTAGCTTTTCCTGAAAATTTTCTGTCTGTATTCTGATAAATACTGTATTCTTTTTTTCCCAATACTGTATTCTTAAAACCTACTTGTAAAGCACATAAAATCTATACATTAAGAAAAACTTAAGTTACTCAGCTGAAGAGTATCATATGTATCCAGTGGGCTACATTGATTGAAAGCCTTTAAGTTGGGTAAAATCTTTTCCATAGTGGGCTAGTCATACAATTAAGTGGGATGATGCATGAGTAGAATGGACAGTTGCTTGTCTTTTTATTTCTTCACCTTTAGAATTAGCTCAGCTTTGCCTCTTTTAAATAGACATGTTTCTCTGAGAATTAACCTATCATATCCCGAACAACTTAGTATGAGTTAGTTGGTTTTTTTTTTTTTAATTGTTTACTCTCCTGGCTGGGAATTAGAAAAACGCAGCACACAAAAGGATGCACTGAAGAAAAATTTGTGCTGTTTCTCTGTTTTGCTCAGTTTCCTATAAAGACTTCATTTATCAACTACAGCATCAGTTTTAGAAAATCACTTTGAGAAACTGGCAAACCAAAACTTAAATGAAGATGGCATCTTTTAAAAGTTAAAAGGATGCATGTACTTTAAAATGTGACATTAGATGATCAGTTAAAATGCTTCTTGAAAAAGGCAGACTATTACATTAATTATTAGTTCAAGCATCTGTAAAATTTCCAAAATATGTACTCTTACTGTGTAAAGATTCAAAGGCTAAATTAAAACAATCAGGTGTACCAATGCATTATCCCAAATCCATATATTTTATTTCTTTTCTAAATGAGGGAGTGGTGGGACCACCAGCTGTTTCTATTATGTATCGATAGTTTGGGATGCACTGCTATCCCTCGTTCACTCTGTGAACTGTGAGGCTTTCTAATGCTTCATACTTGAGTCAAGGGATTTATCCTGATGGCATTGCTGTTACTTAAGATTTTCCTGGTTTCTTTTGTATGGTCTTAAATGTGATTTAGAGGTATCATCAAATTTCATTTGCATTAAAGGCACAAAATAAACAAGGATGCAAGAGTCAGACAGTTTTATACAAATAATAGAGCATCATGGTGGGGGAGATTTTCCATCCTTCTGTTATGTAAGCAAATCATGCAAACCAAGATAATTTGTCTTGAAAACCTAGATGATTCTTTTTCTCCCATTGAATAGGGGCTACCTTTTATTTTGTTCAAAAATACGTCTTTACCTTGTATTTTGGAACAGAATAGAAACATTGAATGAGATAGCATTTTGTTGAACAAGACAGAATTATTGAAATAAATAGAAGACAAAGCCTCCAACCTCTTCAATAAGCTCTTTTCAGCCCATCTCCAACATGGTGACATTGCTACCGACAGGGTTTGTCACCCATAAATTTCCAGCTTATTCCCATCTCTTCATAAATGGACTAAATTTCTTGAAAGAAAAAATATATATAGGTGTATAAAATACCAGTTACAGGTTGTGTTCTATTTAGTCCTTGATTGAAACGTATTGCTCCTCAATATCTTTTCGCTATGAAAATTATAATATGGAACAGAGATTAGAATGAAATTATCATGGCTAGAAGGCATTTACTCAGTGGTGGCAGCCGCATAAGCCTGGGTCCTGAGAATGATGATAATGTGTTAGGTTCTGCATGCCCGATATTATTGCCGTACATTATGTATGTTTCATTTATACTATTTCGCACACACCAGCAACGCTGACAGATAGGTAATTACTCTCTGCGCCAATGAACAGTTATCAGCACCTCCACTGTTTATTGCTGGGATGGAGTGCGTTTGTCAGTCAAGGTCACTTGTTTGTGTGTCCTCTCTAATAGTTCCTTCACAGTTGTTGAACTTTGCATGCAGTTCTTACGGCAGTGTTCCTGGAGATTGCTCTACTGCTTAATGCATTTCTCAGGTTACCAAAGTCACTTGTATTTATCACTTTAATTGATAAACAACTAAGTTGCGGGAAGCAGAACTGAAGATGTGAAAGAACATATTTTGCTCGTCAGCTGATCCCACGAGGTATTCAGTAATGAATGACCGACCCCATACAGATGCTTTCAGCGCAAACTCTCTGAGCCAGCCTGAGCTGGTGAAATCTCATTTTATAACATTAACCTTAATTTCAGCTGTTGATGGATACTGACACTATTCCATAACCACTATGGACCTAACATTTGTACCCTCTAGAAGGATTTTTCTTTGTTCATTTCTTGTGAGGTGCAGAAGTGATTTTCATGCTTAGTATACTGAGGTAATAGGCTAAATCCATTTGGTTTGACTTTAAACCAGTCATGTTTATTTTTTAGATATGTGCCATTAAGCCTCTCCGTCCCATAAAAAATGTTACCAGTCTAATGCTGGTTATCATTGTTGTGTTTAAAGCACCGGTCTTGTTCCAAAATGAACATTGCATGGTGCATCTTTGAGAGTAAAAATAAATTCGATGCTGTTGTGTCTATTCTGGGCAGCCTGTAATTTCATCTGTTATAAAATAAAGAAAACGGTTGATCTTTTTTATTTTTGTTTGTTAGCTGCAGTGCTTTATTAGAAACTGGAATAACCTCTAGGATATAATAATTTATCCAGTCAAGATAACTGGAGCTATTTCCTTAAGCCTGTGATCAGCTTGAGTTTGTGTGTGGGGAGATTTATACTGCCGTCGCTTATTACCAAAGAAACAGTTAAAAAGGATTTATGGGGCTGCACATTATGTGTGTGTCTGGAATTTTTGTGTACTTAACTTCTCTCCTTGCTTGTCTCTGTTTATCCTTTCTTAGCATTATTGTCAGATAGAGACCATATCTAAACCTACTATTAAGTGTAAATTTTGTTCTGGCATTTAAGCAGAATCACGTCCATTCATTAAACCAAATGATTCTCTTATTTGAAAAAATGTATCAGCACAAGGTAAGATCACCTCCTCTTTACCAGGGACTCTAGTTCTCTGGTACTGCAAAAGTTTCCTGTTTCATTATTAAAGGATTAAACTGTGGTAAAAGGTGCCTGGTGACTGTGACTGTTTTAGTTAATTTGATTATACCAATAAAAATAGAATTTAATTCCTTAGCAGTCACTGGGTCTTTTCCCTGGCAGTGGGATTGCAGTGTATTGAGGAGCTGATCTTGTCCTGGGAGGGGCTGACGTTGCCATTCGGGCGAGGCCAGTGGGAAGCGGTGAGCAATTTGGTTCTCTCATGAACCCAGGTTAACACCATGCCTCTACGTTTTCAAAATGCTTCCTTTTCTTAGTTCTTAGTTACCAGAGTGTTACAAAGAAAGGGTTTTGATCTCATGTAGATAGCATAGCATTAATTACCCTGACACTAATTAAACTGCATCAAACAAATACCACCGTGTTCCTCAGGGGGACAACAGAAGGCAGTTTAAAATAATTACTGGAGCTTCATGCATGTGTGAAGTTTTCATTACTCTTAGGACACAAGCAAAAGAGATTTGATATCATTAAAATAGCCACCTTTTAGTGATTGCAACAACCACCAAAAAAAGTGACTAAAATTTCCTGGGAGCATATTGATGTCTAAATAGTAATGGCTTCAATCCTTGGGAATGGTAACTTTTCCTTAAGAATTGCAAGTCTGCAGAAGCAGGAACAGGTGTTCCAGTTCACATTCTGGTATGATTATGTATTAGCTTATGTTTGTCAGACCATTTCATTAACCACCTACTGCTATCACATATACATATACTTTGTTCTTTCTGAACCATGAAATGAAATGCATATATCTTCACTAATGCTTGCTATCAATGTAAATGAGAAAAAGAGGCTTAATTACCAATCATAGTTGCTGTGAAACCCACACCTCTGTACACTTACAGGTAATAAACATCTTTTCATAAGTAGGACCTGAGATATATTGAGTTCTGCCTATAATAAGAAATGGGCATCTTGTCCTACTTTTGTGTTAATGGATGGTATTCCCCATACGTATTTAGACACACTGCAACGGGACCATGTTGGAGCAGGCGTCTTCTCTCCAAACTGGAGGTGGTCATTTATTTCGAGCTCTTTTGTCATTCTGGAGGTAAGCAAACCTTTATGGTCACAGATAATGGATTTTTTTCCTGCCACTGGAGGAGTGTACCAAGTGCGTAGCCATGATGATCAGGATTGGAGATGGTCTCTGTAAGAGTAACTCTGAGGAAGGGCTGGTGTGGAAATGATTAAAGCCTAGCTAAAGGGAAAGGTGAACAGAGCAGTGGAAGGGATCAACCAGATGGTGGACAGTTATGGTGACTGTGGAAGTTGCATGTCTGATTCCTTTCAGGTCGTGTGTGTGCATGCCCGTGTCCCTGCACATGTGTGCATGCATGTGTGTGTGTGTGGTGGGTCAGATGTATTCTCCCCTGGTCTGCTCTATATATGCACACACCGCATAGTCCATGGTCCTCGTTCACAAGGTCGCTTCCCCTGTTTATGTCAGTGACGTATGAACAGGGGGATTCGAGTTGCCTGGCTTCCAGCACCAGATGCCAGCCATCCTTCCTGAAGGGTGTTGGGAATTAAAACGAAAGAGTGGTCATTGCCAGATTTATGCAACTCATATTTCATTCGGTGAATGAGTTTTTGAATGTGATTATGGAGTGGTTCTGTGTATGCAATACTGCATATTATAAGCCATTTATTTTTTTTACTTCCTTCTGAAAGCAATAATTTAAGGGAATTATGTACTAGAAGGGTTTTTCAGCAATTTAAAAAAAAATTAATATAATGCCAGATATTTTCAGGAACCTGTTTAGGAAAATAACACTGAATTCGTGTTTTTAAATTGTCACACTAAGCAAAAAAAAAAAAAAAAAAGATCAGAATTGATCATAGAATAATAAAATCTAATCCAGTTGTAGAAATTTGATGGGTCCAAAAAATATGCAAAAAATATACTTTTGTTCCTTTATAGCCAGATGGTTTGTCCTATTTTAAGCTGATAGTATCTTCATACATCTCTCTTGAATGTCATGGGTTTTAACTGGCAGACAGTCTACTATTAGAATTTTCCTTATTCCTGGATGATCTAAAGTATATTTTTGGAACATTTGGATGATCATACTGTACACTAGGAAAATTTTTTCATTACACTTAGCTCATACTCAAAGAAGTGTTTATATAATTAAAAAAAAAAACCCTCTAAAAATGAACAGTTCTTTTGACATAATGTTGACAGAAGTCACTTTGATGTAGTTTAGAGTCATGAATTTTCTATCTGTTCCATTTTTCCTGGGGCTCCATCAACTCAGACATCCTGATCTGTCATTTTGCAACTCTTTGTGAAGGCCTTGACAGATAGAGGTTTTGACAAGTGCTGGACATCAGCAGCAATGCAGAATAAGCAGTGTATATTTCTCCAGGTAAAGTGACAAGATGTCTAAAAGCGTCAGAAGAACTGTGCGGTCTTCAATCATATCTAATATTCTAAAGCAGGGCTTTCTTTACTTTCTGTGTTGTAGCATCATATGATGGCCAAGATTGGAAATTTTCTTGGAACCTGAGATTACAGACCTTTTGTTTTATTTAGGAGTGTTTACAATAACGAGAACAATTGGGGTTGCTCAAAACATCATTTAGATTCCTACTGAGTGAATGATGGGAGTTGAAGCATAATGTGATTGGGCTCTTTAAAACTGTAGCATGCCATTAGGTATTTCTCACAGTACTGATATGAGGGATTCATTGATAGAGTCAATGGTTTAATTGAAGAGAGCCTCCAATGGACACTAATTAGACTTATTGGCCAGGATGCTAACTTTTCAGATGTCAGTGCCTGTCTTAGTTCCATCTCCATTTAATGACTATGGATTAAACATAAACGCTGGCCCACCAATGTTTGTTGTTCTTTTCATATAATTATTTTGTGTCTGTACTCACTCAAGAAACAGCTGTTGAAAGTTGAGTGGGATGCAAAATGGCACCGCCTGAAGATGTTCTTGTTCATGCGGCCAGCTCCTTTTTGATGTGATGCCTACTGGCAGGATGGTGTGGTGACTTCAACTTCTGTGACAGCCGTCAGTGCAACTGACCAGAGGTTTCAGGTTTTCTAGTGACGGCAGAGAGTTAGGGAAGGATTCCATAGTTTAGTTTCCACCCCCCTGCTGCTGGATCTAAAGCTTCTGCCAACAGCCATCTAAATCAACACCATGCCGACGTGCTCTGCAGACCGAAGGTCACCCCAACATCTGGCCCCACTGTCTGCTTCTTTCAGGTTGGTCACTGGGCAGCATCTGTTATAGAGTCTGATTCAACCTCCCTTTGATCTCTCTGACAGTAAAAAGAAGCTTCTATCACCCATCATGTGTTAGGATTTTTTTTAATTCCAAAGCATGGAAAACTGGTGGGATTTTTGTATGTCTTCAGCTCTTTTTTTTTTTAAGCTGGGCATTCAGAGACACAGAGTAAGGGGATTCTGCTCTTGATTTCCAAAATATTGTCAGAGATGATACGTCTAATATGTGAAGACATCTAGTCTAAGCGAGCCCCGACTCGTTCCTCTTGGTCAGCCTGTAAAGAATGAAAAGTGAATCGTGCAAACTGTTTTTCTGTGTTGGTTTTGACTCTGAAGAATTGGTGTTGATATCTGTTGTTGTCTGTTCTTCTGACATTTCTATCTGTGGTTAAGAGCTCCTGCATCTCTCATCCACCAGTTTGGGATGTAGGAGGCAGTTTAGGGATGCCACATAATCTGTGGGTCCGTATTGGTGCCAGCTGTGGTCAGTGTTTGCCCATCTGAAGAGTGAAGTCCCAGACTGAATACCCTTCCCCAGCCACTGGTGGTTGGATCGCATGCTGTTTATAGAGGCTGCAAAGCATCTCCATCTTCTTTCAGTCCTTCAGCCCCTTGCCCTTCAGGAGGACTCTGATGATTTCTAGTCTGGAGTTCAAATTTAGCAAACAGTTAAGGAGAGCCTACCCTGTGCCTGGGTTCATCCTGGGAGCTGGGTGTACAGAAGAAGTCAAGACAGACATACTCCCCTGGTCTCTCAGAGTTTATAATCTGGATTGATTCAGGGCTTAGAAATGTTCACGTCAGGAAACAACTCAAGGATTCAAAATGTGTTTGGCCTTCCGTAAGAACTGGCAACTCATTACTCCATCAGTGTGTTCGTGCTAGGTCGCTTCAGTCGTGTCTGACTCTTTGTAACCCTGTGGATTATAGCCTGCCGGGCTCCTCTGTCCATGGGATTCTCAAGGCAAGAATACTGGAGTGGATTGCCATGTCCTCCTCAGGGGATCTTCCTGATGCTGGGATTTAACCTGTGTCTCTTATGTCTCCTGTATTAGCAGGCGGGTTCTTTACCACTAGCACCACCTGGGAAGCCCCTACTCTATTTGTATGTGAATATATAATTATGGTAGTTCATAGCTATGATTATAAGATTTTAATTCTAGTCCAAATTAAATGTCCAAACTCTCAAGAAGAAGTTATAGTGCCTTCTCCAGCACCTGACACAGCTGCTCAATACACATTTGTGGAGAACATTTGAATTTCTTCTGTTTTCATTCATTTCCTAAAAAGATTGTTAGTTTCCTTCTGTTTTTCTTCATTTTCCAGAATATTATAGCCATAGATAAAATCTGTGTGATTTCACTTTAACTAAAACAAGATTTTTTTAATCGCATTTATAACAATTTTCAAGGTACTTTCACTAATTTGGCATCATTTTTCTTCCCCAAATCCCAGAAATTTATAAGAAACATAAAGTTTAACTCTTAAGTCCATGGTAATGAGGAGATCATTAGGACCAGGAATCTGCATATATTATTGTTAGTATTAATTACTAATTTTTCATTTTCATTCCATCAAAGGAATTCCCTAGGAGTTTGTTCTTTCAGTTAACAAATGCTTCTGAAAGTGCTTAAGTAATCAACAAAATGAAAAAAGTTGTAAATGATAATGTCTAAAGGAATAAGACTCTTTTATATGGGAATCAGCCTGCATATGTTATAATCACAAGTCCATGCAAAGTGCAAACTTAAGGGGAGGATGCTAATAAAACCAAGATTCTTTCTCCTCAGTCGTATGTAGTCAAAACAGAGTTGTGATACCCAGATGCCAGCTCCCTCTTCTGTTTCACTAGTTCAGTGATCCAACAGCAAGTCATTTGAGCTCTCTGGCTCCCAGGTTTTTATATTTCACCTGTAAAGCAAAGTCTCAGGATTAGATGGCAAAAATAATCATTTATATCCAATTTTTTGCCTTGCAATATAGCATTTCCACCTCTATTATCTCCTCTAACCATACATTTCAATTCTAATGTTTTAGGAATCTGTAATTTCACTTTAAAGGGCACACATTTTTCATGTAAAACAAAGCCCTCATTTAAGGCATCAGATTATCATGATTTCATTTAATGATATCTGTTTTGGAAAAGTATCTGTGGAAATTCAGTCACCAAGATGCTAAGCCCTGGTAGTGGTAAACAATAATCATGGCTTTATTAATAAATTTGATAATGAGTCTTCTTTGTTCTGAACATTTAATATTATAAATGCAGGAGGATGAATTTGTGTCTGATAAATTATAAGAACGATAAGCTATATATAACATTTATCATATACACTTCAATACTTTAAGAATAAGATATTCATTTCACATTTTCTTAGATTTATATACAACAACTTCATTTGAAAAAATAGTACAAAAAATTATCTTCTCTCGAAAATGCAAGAGACAAACTGTTTTTGTCATCAAACCAGAGGATTTACATATTGCTATATTATTTTGGCCACTAGAGGGAGTCTGCCTTGTCACGAGCTCCCAAGAAACCCAGAACAGCAAACAGGCTGTATTAGAGCATTGATCATACATCCATTGTCTCCCCACAAAACGTATACATGCACGATGTCATACAAAAATCATGACAATACAAAATAAACTTAATTTTACCAGGTCCATTATTTTGCTTCCCTCACCGCCCCCACCATGGAAGTTTTCACCATATGTTATTTTGTTCTTGGGAAAAAAAACAAGTGCAACTTTCAAAAGGTGATAACTTCACAGGCTTCCTTCTAAGAACGGAGATTCCTTTCCTCTCTCCACACAAGGAGCAGCTGTGCTGGCGTTTTTCATGCTGACCTACTGATATCCATCTTCCCTAACCTGCGGGGACTTCTTTGGAGGGCGAGAGGGTAATTGCGTCTCATGTCCGGTCAGTCCTCCGCTCCTCTTCTGAGACCACCAAACAAGTGGCTCTGTGTGTTTTCGCAGAGCCGGTTTATAAATGAGGAACTGAGCCGAAACCACCTGCTCACTCCATTCGGCCCCAGAAAGCAGAGGGAGAGCGAGGGCCACGTTCCCTACTCAGCACAGCTGGTTTTAGCCAGCAGAGTTCAGATTTTTAAAACTTCAGGTTTTCGACAGGGCCCCTTAGCTTTTGCTGAAATAGCTCACCTTACCCATTAGTGACGTTTGATGTAATTTATTCCTGGATTATTTGCTTCTTACACATGAGCTTCCCAGGTGGCTTCGTGGGTAAAGAATCTGCCTGCAATGCAGGAGACGCCAGAGATGCAGGTTCGATCTCTGGTCCAGGAAGATCCCCTGCAGGAGGGCACAGCAACCCGCTCCAGTATTGCCTAGAGAGTAGAATCCCATGGATAGAGGCGCCTGGTGGGCTACTGTCCATAGGGTCGCAGAGTCGGATGTGACTGAGCGCGCACACACTCATGTATGCAGAAGTCAGAGGATCACCATACTAGGGGTTATTGACAATACAAGTGATTATTACAGATATGTGTTGATATTTACCTTACCAGTTGGTTAGTTCTCATCTTCAGATGATTGGTTCTCATCTTCAGATAGAGTTTTCTTTGCTATTTTAGGAAATCATTCTTTTCCTCTCAAACAAAACCCGATTCAGAAGCCCTGGCATACTTGACCAGCACAGTGTTTCTCAAAGTCTCTGTGGTGATAGACCCATTCTTTTATTCCTCTTCCAATTGGTTGTGAATCAATACTTCTGTCAAGTACGATAAAAATAAACGACTAGACAAATGAAATAAGCATTGGAAATACTATCTAATTTTTTTCTTATTACATTCATTGGACATAAAACTCCTCTGAAATTGCTGTAAGAGTTTCTAAACAATGTCCCTCATGTTCTGAATCTCATTGTGGACCAGAATGGACAGTGTTAGGCCTAGTAGCATCTTCGTTTTTTCACAGCTTCCTGGTGATCCAGTCAGAGAACAGGTAACCTTGTCTTTCAGAGTAGCAGAGAACAGCAGCTTTAACAGAACACACGTATTTGCCCTTATCCAGAGCAAGGGAGGAGCTGGAAGGTTTTGCTTCTGAGCTGAATATGTGTGTTATTGGCTCAGTCATGTCTGACTCTTTGTGACCCTCTGGATTGTAGCCCACCCGGCACCTCTGTCCATGGGATTCTCCAGGCAAGAATACTGGAGTGGGTTGCCATTCCTTTCCCCAGGGGCTCTTCCCAACCCAGGGATTGAACCATGGTCTCCTAAACTGCAGGCAGTTTCTTTACGGTCTGAGCCACCAGGGAAGCCCAATGTAAGGTTGCGGTAAATAGAAAAGGAGCTGTATTAAAAAATTAAAAAGAAGAGTTGATGGCAGTGCCAGTTTAATGAAAATAAGGTTTCAAATGTTTGACCCTGAGCATATAATTAAAAGTTTGTTGCAAATGATATTTTCTAATCACCTTTCACTATAAAGGGTTCGAAATTAAGTTATTTTTGTCTTTGAATTTGGGGCAGGAGTGAAGCAATTAAAGGAAGTCTTCATGTTCATGAAATATTCAATAGGTAAGGAATCTGGAGAGCCTAGTAAAATAATAGACTTGACCACATTGCCTTATTTCTCTCTTTCTTTTTAGTTGCCCTTTTGACAGAAGACTAAGAATAATTTTGTCTCCCAAGCCTCAACGCATATTGAGGATAGATTAACTAAACAAATATGCTGGACTGGGGATCAAGAGACTCAGTTATCATCGTGTCACTATTTACTAGCCATCTGGCCTTAAGCAAATCACTTTAGACCTCAGTTTTCTCTTCTTAACATGGGAAGACTATTAGTACATTTTTGTCTTCCTCATAAGATTCCTAGGAGGACCAAGTTAATTAGGCAGTTGGCTTTGGTGGCCATTAGGCATGTTATCCACATGCAAATGTGTGTGTGTGTGTGTGTGCGTATGTATACATACATATACATATATGTATATGTGTGTGGCATTATTCTTCCTTTTCTATTGGACTATAATTGCTTTGCAATGTTGTGTTTGTTAGTTTCTGCTGTACAACAGTGTGAATCAGTTCTATGAATACACATATCCCCTCCCTCTTATTCTTTGTTTTCCTTAATCAAACATTTATTTTCTTGAACTCTCCTGAAATACACATTTTAAGTTCCTTGTTAACTCATTCCATGTATATTTTATGGTCCTTTCTACCTTGTGGCTCAGACAGTAAAAAATACGCCCATGATGCAAGAGACTCGAGCCTGATCCCTGGGTTGGGAAGATCTTTGAGTAGGAAATGGCAACTCAAGATCCCCTTGAGTAGAAAATGGCAACCTACTCTAGTATTCTTGCCTGGAGAATTCCGTGGACAGAGGCGCCTGGTGAGCTACAGTCCATGGGGTTGCAGAGTTGGACACAGCTGAGCAACTAACATTTTCACTTCATTCATTGACTCATCTGTCTATCCAGTCAAATATTTATTGAGCACCTGTTAGAAACCAGAGTCAATACTTTGTGCTATGTAGACAGAGGCAATGAAAAAATAACCTGGGTCCCTGCTCCTGAGAATCACAGATGGTTACAATGTAAGGAATGGCTTCAGCAAACTTCTCGTCTATGGGCTTTGAAGGTATATGCAGCTTGATAGAGGAAGTTGTATAAAACCAGCTTGAGTTTACGTTTACTTTGCCGCAGCTACAACTGTGAGTCATTCCGTCCGCTGTGATGAGGCTTCTGCTTTCTCTCTGAGCTCCTCAGAGACATTCTTCGAAATGTCTCTGGCCAGTTTCTGTTGTTGTTACAGACAGAGCTAGCAGCTGGCAGCCCAGAGCGAGGTTCCAGCTCCATTCCTGTGCTCCAGGGCCTGCTTCTTGCTGGAGATAGACCTTTTCAAAGAGACAAAAATCAACATGTCCTAATCAGGACATTGGGGTAACTTGAGATCCCATTGGTTTTCCAGTGGGATCTGTTTTTCATGAAACAGAATCAGGAGCCATGGAAGGTGGATAGTCCTGGGGCTGTCGTGAGCAGGCACCAATTGTCAGTGTATTGTGTATTCATTTCCATGAGGCTTGCTCCTTTCTGCATCTGTGAGTTTCTTTTCTAATAATGTTTTGCCCACAGAGTACACGTGTTTAGTGCTGATTAGTTTCAGCCCTTCGAGACAGAATCTAAATATGGACACTGCGCCTTGCAGTATAAACACCTTTGTCAGGAAGTACAGCCCTGGGGGATGTTCCCAGAAATTCTGTGATAAGCGTGGTCGGTACTGAGGAGTCCTGATCTAACAGTTATGAAGCAGGATTTCTACAACCATGGCTTACCTCCTCTGCAGGTGGAAGAGGCGGGGTTGGGGGAGGAATAAGGACCTGTTGAGTCTTGATTCTCTGATGATCCCTAGGCTGCGGTGCCATACACAGACTTGTTAGTTCCTCAGGCTACATGGAGGTGGAAGGTACTTTTTGTGCTATTATCATTTCACTGAAGGTGTTCCTTTGTATGCACATGTTGTTTCTGCACTTGAGAGTCAGAGGCTAGCAGAAACTAGCCTGTTGCATGTAGATGTGGAAAGGACCTGGAGGCCAACTTGGACTAGCAGCGTCCTCCACCCCCGCTGGCATAACAACCATAAACTTGTATTGTATTGGCGTTGGATGCATGTGACAGTGGGTCTCCTGCTTTCCTGGTCTTCTGGAGCCTTTGACAGTGGAGAGAGGTGAGAATAGGAGGAGGTGAATATTCCGTTGGCTTCTCTGTTCTTTATTTTAGAGCTTTAGGGAAAGCTGATGTCATTTTCTTCTGCTGTCACCAAGCCAACAGTCCCTAAACTCTATCCCCTAGTTAATAGAGGCATTTGCTTTGATATATGAGGAAATTGATACGTTTTGGTAAAGACTACAACCTTGAGAAATGTTTATGTCAATTTAGGTTTGGATGTTGTTACTGAAGCTGAAGCTCCAATCAATAGTTTGGCCACCTGATTCGAAGAGCCGACTCATTGGAAAAGACCCCTGATGCTGGGAAAGGTTGAAAGCAAAAGGAGAAAGGGGTGACAGAGGGTGAGATAGTTAGCATCACTGACTTAATGGACATGAATCTGAGCAAACTCTGGGAGATAGTGGGCGACAGAGGAGCCTGGTGTGCTGCAGTCCATGGGGTTGCAAAGAATTGGACATGACTTGGCAACTAAACAACAAAAACATAAAGCTATTGATGTTGCTGTAGAATGTTTAAATAATACCTAAGCTGTTGATATGACTCTTCTCACTACTGTTGTTAAGTTGCCTCCATCCCCCACCCCAAACAGCGATTATCCCGGGAACCACTCCATCTCAAAGCACTGAATTGTTCATAAAACCAGGAGGGGGGATGGAGTGGTGGGTTCCATGCAAAAGTGGCACATGTGTGAGCCCTTCGTACCGTGAGAATTCAGTTCCATTTCTTACTGGAAGGCATAAAACTAATTGCTTATGTGCATGTTTAAACCACAAAAACGTCCTGGCAGAAAGTGAATGCCTGGGGATATTTGCATCCACAACCCACAGTGGAACGAACAGGAAGAATAGTTCCAGCTACAGGAGAAGCAGAAGGCAGCCTCGGACATTCTCTTCAATTTCCAAAATGTATTTTCTCCATTCTTTTTTTGAATAGAGCAAGTCTCAAATATTTCTTCAACCACAGCTCTGCATGTATATGTTATTGAAAATGTGTCTTACTCCTTCAAATTTGGGAAAGAATAATTCTTGGGGGGGTGGGGGTATGTGTGTGTCTTTAACCAGTATTTTCTAAGCAGAAAAATGGGATTACTGATGACAAGGGCCTTAGAATTTCTTGAATTCAAAGAAGGCTGGGACTAGGAGTAACTCTCTTATCTCCGCCCCACCCCCCTATGCAACATCTGGATTAGTGCATGATTTTTGAAATAGAACGTTTTGTGGTACTAGTGGTCAAGAACCCGCGTGCCAATGCAGCAGACACGAGAGAGGCAGTTCAGTCCCTGGGTCGGAAAGGTCCCCTGGAGAAGGAAACAGCAACCCACTCCAGTATTATTGCCTGGAGAATCCCATGGACGGAGGAGCCTGGCGGCTACAGTCCTGATGGACTTGCAAAGAGTCAGACACGACTGAAAGCGACTTAGCACTAGCGCTAGCCATCGTGAACATGGAAAACTGGATGGTGTCAAACAGTTGGTTTTATTTTCAAGAATATGTAGTGTTGGGACATCCTTTTAGAGTTTTGGGGAAAAAAGTATTAAAAAAGAGTAAAAAAAAAGAGTATTACATCAGCATACATTTCTCCTTATTTATGAAGGGAAGATATATTTCAATGTAGTAAGTACACAGCTGTAGTTTATTTGAGGCATTTTCGAGTGAAGATGCTTTTTGAAACCCAGAATCACATAATTTTTTTGGTAGATGCTTAGCCAGATCGGGGTTGTGTATAATCGGTAGAGACAACGGATATTTCAATGTGGACTGATTTAATTAATAAATAATAGGGAAAGTATTATGCTTTTTATTTGAGGGACAATAACCTCTCTGGATATGTCTGCTGGTGTCAGTTTAGAAGGTAGAGATCCTAGTGGTTCCTGTCAAGGAAGTGGGGGCAACATGTGGGTGCATTAGGAAGGAATGCAATTATTCACATGTCTAAGAAAAACCTAAAAATAAAATTGAATTTACCATTCAGTTATGAGTATTTTGAATTTATATGTTTACTTCATTATTTCTTTAAATGATAAGTGCTGGGGACATTGTAACTAGATTTTTTTTTATATTTTACGAAATTTATGTTTTCAAGTTTGATGTTCATATATATGTTAAAAACTTTATCTGAAAAAGTATGTAATATATTTGGAGATAAATACTCCAATACTTTGGCCATCTCATGCGAAGAGTTGACTCACTGGAAAAGACCCTGATGCTGGGAAAGATTGAAGGCGGGAGGAGAAGGGTACGACAGAGGATGAGATGGCTGGATGGCATCACCGACTCGATGGACATGAGTTTGGGTGAACTCCAGGAGTTGGTGATGGACAGGGAGGCCTGGCCTGCTGCGATTCATGGAATCGCAAAGAGCTGGACACGACTGAGCGACTGAACTGAACTGAAGTATTTTTAAAGGTAAAAATGTTTATACAGCTATTTTATAAAACCAAGTTAATACTAGGAAAGAAATGAAAGACTACTTAAACTTAATGACATACATCACAAAATCTATTTTTAAATCAACAGCTTTTTAGCACCCAGTGTCTAGAAAACCAGAACCCCAGAAACTTTCACTTCAGCAAAAGTTGGACTCCTGAGAGCTTCCTGGGAGGGGTGCATTTTTAAATGAAGTATAAACTGCTCAGATGTCATTATTGTTGTTGTACAGTCACTAAGTTGTGTCCGACTCTGTGCGGCATGCCAGGCTTCCCTGTCCTTCACTATCTCGAGGAGTTTACTCAAATTCGTGTCCATTGAGTCCATGATGCCATCCAACCATCTCATCCTCTGTCGTCCCCTTCTCCTTTTGCCCTCAATCTTTCCCAGCATCAGGGTTTTTTCCAGTGAGACATCTCTTCGCATCAGGTGGCAAAGTATTGGAGCTTCAGCTTCAGCATTAGTTTTTCCAGTGAATATTCAGGGGTCATAGGTGTGTCTTTTTCATTCAGTTTATCAACATCCAGTGTTATGTCTGACATGTAGTCTATATATCATCAATATATATTGCTAAATAAGTGAGTGAATTAAAAAAAAAAAATAAAGTAGGGAGGAAAGAAAGGTCCTGAAAAACGGAAAAGCATCACAAACAAAGCTAGTTTTCAAGGCTTTACACATATTAACTGTAGCCACGACAGTCCCCGCCTCTAAAGCTTTGCTTGGCGAGGCGATGGGGGAGAACAGGAATGCTCTATCAGAAGCCACCAGGACACTGTCACAGGTACTGTGACCCAGCTTGAATTTGGGATTATATGGGCAAACCTCTGTGTTATCACCATGGCTGTCACTGAGTTGGGAAATGAGTTTTATGCTGACGATAGGAGCTGAGAGCATAGGAAGGACGATTGAGTATAATTATTTGGTTCTAAATGCACTTGTCTGCATTGTGATGCTTGATGAGGGAGCTCTGCAAGCCCAGGAGGTGGCTGGGAAGGGCACCGTGACCTCCAGGGTGTCCTGTCTCATCCCCTGTACCAGCAGCTTCAGTGAGCTCGTGCTGAAGAGACTCTTGTGGACAACCTAGGGTAAATCCACTGGAATGTGAGAGAGATTTTATCCAGGGAAAAGCCCGCAAGGAACAGAGTGAGGCTTTGATTATTTATTACTCCTTCCACAATGTTGAAAGCAGGTGGAGCTGTTTTCCCAGCTATCCAGAGTGAAAACATGCACGTGGAAAATACTTGAAGAAACTTTGAACTGGCCAAGGAGTACTTTTTTAAAGAAAAATTTATGCTTCTTGAACATCTATTATGTGCCGCATACTTTTAGATGCTATCGAATCTGTGAGGGGATGCATTTATTTTTTTGAGATATAATTTGCACACCATAAAATACACCTTTGAAAAGTGTACTGTTTTATCAGTTTTCATTATATTCACAAGACTGTGCAGCCATCGCCACTGTCTGATTCTGGAACATTTTCATTACCCCGCCACCAGCAAATAGCTCGTAAGCTACTCCCCACTCCTGCCTGCCCTCATACCTAGTCATTGTTGCGTAGTCCCTGAGTCGCGTCCAACCCTTTTGTGATCCCCCATGGACTATATAGCCCACCAGGCTCCTCTGTCCATTGAATTCTCCAGGCGAGAATACTGGAGTGGGTTGCCATTTCCTTCTCCAGCGGATCTTCCCAACCCAGGGATCAAACCCTCATCTCTTGCCTTGAATTCTTTACCACTGAGCCATCTGGGAACAGCCAAAAGGAACCTATCAGGAAAGAAAGACTGTTGAGTGTTTAAAAGGAACACTCAACTGGTGAGACAAACTAAAATAAGCATGTACAACATATGAGAGAAAAATGAAGATGTGATGAAAGAAAAAGTGGGAGGTTTCCCACAAAATGAGGACAGGAAAAGAGCTGGTTTTCTTATCCTCCATTAAGCATAAATATAAAATCTACTATACTTAAAATAAGGGGAAAAGTTTTTTGTTCCCTTTAAAAATAAAAAAAAATAGAATTATAAATTAGTAAGCAAGAAAAAAAAGTTGAAAAACACATGACAATTGCCATAAAAAAGAATGAGCATCTCTGCTAGCATTCACTGAGCCTTTGACCCAAAAATGTTTTCTTTTTTCTTTTTTTAAGAATTGTATGTAACTGATAGCAACAAAAATATTTTCAAAAGCAAGAAAATATGTTTAAAGATTTTTTTCGTCTATCGACATAGCACATATCCTAGGAAAGGACTCCTGCTTGGTGGACTGTGGGTCTTGGGGAGTCGCCACCAGTGGAGGTCAAAGCTAATAGATTTGCTTACAGGGAAGTGTGAAGGCTGACGTCTTCCTTTAACAAAGGGTTTCCTCATTGTTTCCTGTCCATCAGCCCTGATCACTGGCCAGGGAAGCAGTGATGATAGAAATCCCTGTCCACTTCCACAAGAAGTCAGTAAGGTCTAGCGTAGAAGAAACTGATTTTGGTCAACCCTTCCTCCTTCAACCTAACTGTTGGAGGCATGAATGAATGTGGGAAAAAATGGGCATTCTAGTTGGATTATCTTAATAAGTTGAATTTCAGCCAGAAGGTTATGAAAGTTTTACAGGTCTATTAATCATCAATTCTACCTTTTCTGCCCCCTTGAAGCTCAAAACACACAAGGACTGTCATAGGTGTGCAACCAAATACATTTTCCAGATTCTCTTGCCCAGTTGCCTGTCCTGCTTTTCAGAAACTGTCACCCCAGTCTCCTTATATCTCTCTCTCCGACTCCTCAATAGATAAATAGATAGATGCATGCACACACACACACAAACACACATGATGGTCTTGGATATACGGCATTACTGTTTAACAAAACCAGTTTCCTTAAGCTCTATCAGAGTTCTGATTTCTGGTTTCTTTGCATATGAAAGGTCCATACAGATTTCATCATATATGAAACACTGTAGTCTTTGCACACAGATTTGGCTGTCAGTGTATATTCTCTGTCTCAAGGTATTTTCCTCTTTATTTCTCTATGGATGCAGTAATCATCTCCAGTAATTGTCATGTGGCCACATACTGATGGTATACCTTGTTTTGCTCAGCTCTGCACATCACCACATTACCCCACCTCTTGGTTGAAAAGCTCATCTTGGCTCATCTTGGCTCCTTGACTCCTTGCAGGTGAGAGGCCCACCCTGGACCAATCTACTGTTTTTGTTAGACCCAAGATTGGGTCATACAGCACTTGGTGAGGATGGTGGGAGCAATGGTTCCTGGATGCCATGGGTGCCCACTGAATCACAGCAAATGAGCCAGCACTTTATTTGTAACTAATAAATTGGCTTTGTTGTCACAAGGAGTTTTCCTGGGGGGAACAGGATAGGTACTTTCTTTTGTTCTAATAACTTTTCTAGGGGAAAAGTGTTGATGCTAAACAAATCGTGCTGGACTAGTGATCCCCAAGAACCCTATGAGGTCTAAGTCTTTCATAGGGCTTAAGGCAGTGCAGTTGGTGGACTCAAAACCTTTTCTAGTGAAATGAAATTCACTCATCGAATCCCCAACTCTGCTCCTCAACAAGCAGGCATTGGAGCCTAGCCCTGGGCTATATGTGTGGGAGGTTTTGTTCATAGTCTCAGATACAGAGAGTGAGACAAGGGCAAAGTCAGGGTGAAATAAGCCATAAAGGCAAGACATACAGATTAGAGCCTCGGCCCTAAGCATTTAGGCAGAGAGAGGGAATTTAGGTAGAAGACAGGAGCTTGGAATTAGTGCACCAAAGCAGAATAAAAATATCCAGAAAGGAGTGTTAGAAACAGAATTAGCTAGAATTATGGCTTAGCCACAAGCAGTCCTTCTAGGGGTCCTTTAAACCTTGGGAGGGAACCATGAAAGGCATTAAGGGAGCTGATTCTGACATCACAATAATAATAACAATCATAAGAGCGGCTAATGTTATCAGACGCTTTCTGTGTGCCGACATCCTAGCTGACTGCTTTATAACAATGATCTCATTTGGCAAGACCAGGTTTTATATTGAGTTTATTTTAAAATGTAGATCCTACGATGCATTTCTCCGTGAAGAAATCCAGGGCTGTGACTCCTCTTTATGTATTCTTTCCGTCACATAACCTTTGGGAATATTTTGATGAATCCTTAATTTTCTGACATGCGATGATTTTAGATTAGGTTTTTAATGCGATGGTGATAGAGCTTTTATGCTTTTATGGCTTGTCCTCCTCAGTTGCTTGAGAATGTTCTGGTGAGCAGTTAGTTCTGTACTTGTATGTAATTATCATTTCTCTGGCAATTGTCTAATATAGTCATGAGGAAATCATTGCTTTTTTAGCCCTTCAAAATGTGCTATTTACCTCCTTTCTATGGGTCTTTGGTAAGAACTTCAAGTTCTTACTTAGCTGTTGTTTGCATGGTATTGTTATTTTTTATGACAAGTTATATTGAAGCATATTATGTTGGTCAGCTTGAAAAGGTTTTGCTTTTTTCTTAAGATGTTTGATTGTCCAGTGAGCACGAGACTGCTTTGTTCTGAATATTAATGACCAGTTAGGGCAAGAAGCATCACTTTTTGTTTTGAATCTATTTTGCCATGAGTGTGTCTTTTTTTACCCCCTGAAACTCAAAATATTGTATGAGTATTAGGCTTCTAAACCATCTTAATTCCAATCTTACATGTAAATATATTTTGTCTAGTGGGCTTTTCTGTTAACATTTCAGAGTTTTTGTTTTCGCAGCATAATGTGCTGCCTTTTACATTAGAACAAAAGCCCCCAAATGTCGGTTCATCAGCTGACAATACCAGTTTTGTCTCTTAATTAGAAAAGAGAATAAAGCTGTTTAGGGGTGTCAATAAAATGACAGATGCATCATTAGCAGACGGTGATGGTGGATCAGTTCTGTGTAAATACTTGGAATGGAATTAATAGGAATTTCTGCAAGCATATTTAAATCACAGGCTGGGGAGGGTGTAGAAAGCAGTGCTTCAATGCAGTGAACTACTGAAAGAAAACGGGAGTGCACAACCATTTAAGACTGAATTAAGAGTGCAAGAGAAATCCGGTTGCAGCCGAGACTATTCCTGAGAAATTTATATATTATTAATAGATCACAAATGAGACATTGTGGATATTGTATGATTAATTCATTTAATAAATATTTATTGAGGGTCCACAACATGCCAGGTGGTAAATTTAATGAGAGTACAAGCCCCAAGTCCAAACCCAATGTGACTGCCCCTTGTAATTAGGAGGACAAAATTGCAATCCAACCATAAATCTCTGAAGAGGTTCTTCCAAGGTTTTGCATTGGATGGTCTCAGACTATGTAAAATCCAGGTCACTCAGTGAGATTCAGGGAAAATTCCATGTAGTCCACATTTCCTGAGTGGCTAGCAGGTACATGGGGGTGTGTCATGCACAAGATGTTATATCATGGGAATCTGTAATCAAGAAGCACTGAACTCATGAGACTAAACATTGTGCTTGTCAATTATTACATTTCCAGGGCTGAAAATAGTGCCCCCAAAGGGTAGGCACCTATCGACATTTACCAAAGAAAGCGTGAGAAAAGAATACGTATAAATCTGAACACAAACAATAGACTATTTGGATACAGTTTTAAGAAAAATATAAATTATCATGGTAGAAGGCCTTTGTTTTATTTGAAGTCTATATTCCCTTGCTTATTTATTCTATTGACACCAAAACATCAGAGCTGTCCCATGCACTGTGCTTGGACTGGGACTTGAGAAACGAAACACAGTCTCTGCCCTCAAGGACTCCCCAGGATTTTTTCAATGCATCTCCTTTTTAAATTGAAATATAGTTGATTTACAATGTTATGTTAGTTTTAGATGTACGGCAAAGTGATCCCGTTACATATGTATATTCAGTATATGTGTGTATATATATATATATATATATATATATATATATCTTTTTTTGATTCTTTTCCCTTATAGGTTATTACAAAATATTGAGCTCCTTGTACTATGCAGTAGGTCCTTGTTGATTATCTATTTTATGTATGGTAGTGTGCATGTATTAATCCCAGACTCCTAATTTATCCCCCCTTTCCCCTTTGGTAACCACAAGTTTGTTTTCTATATATGTGGGTTTATTTCTGTTTGTATATAATTTCACTCGTATGCTTTGTTGTGTCAAGTCGATAAGTCATGTCCAACTCTCTGAGACCCTATGGACTGCACACACCCGGGCTCCCCTGTCCTTCACTATCTCCCCCAAGTTTGCTCAGATTCATGTGCATTGAGTCAATGATGCTATCTAACCATCTCATCCTCTGTTACCCTCTACTCCTTTTGCCTTCAGTCTTTCCCAGCATCAGGGTCTTTTCCAGCGAGTCAGCTCTTCGGATCAGGTGGCCAAAGTTTTGGAGCTTCAGTTTCAGCATCAGTCCTTCCAATGAATATTCAGGGTTGGATTGACTGGTTGGATCTTCTTTTAGTCCAAGGGACCCTTTTATAATATTCCACATATAAGCAATATCATATGGTATTTGTCTTTCTCTAAGGAGCCTCCAGTTTAGCCTTTATAGGATGAGTCATTGGGTCACATTAGAGATCTGCCTGTATTCCCCCATGACTTAGAAGAATACAAGATGGCACAGACCTCTGAGGGTTGGCCTCGGAGCTGTGTACAAAAGTAATATTTTGGTAAATCTCTGTAGGAAAAATGTGTCCACCCTTAGGCAGGACCTGTGTATGTAATCCTGTGGGTGACCTTGAGACCCTGATGCTGGGAAAAATTGTGGGCAAGAGGAGAAGGGGGGTGACAGAGGATGAGATGGTTAGATGGCATCTCTGACTCAATTGACATGAATTTGAACAAACTCCAGGAGATGGTGAAGGACAGGGAAGCCTGGTGTGCTGCAGTCCATGAGGTCACAAAGAGTCAGACAGGACTGAACAAGTTATGGAATGATCCTTCATAAGTATAAGCTAAAACTTGCATTTACCAAATAAAAATATCATACCTTGCAATTTGTACCGTTTCATCATTTAAATTTTTGAGCGCAAATAAAAATTCCAGGGCATCCATAGAATGACAGAATTGTAACGCTGGATCTGTTTCTTCACCATTGTAACCACTGTGCTATCCTATTTATTTAGAATCCACTGTGGAAACACAGAACTATATAGAACCACCGGGTTAGGAGAGGTGAATTACTTTCAAAATGAGTTTATATTATTTTGCACAGTGAAGCATTTACTCTTGAAGTAAAAGCATAGTGCTGAGTCTGGGTGGGTCAGGAGGGAAGATTGTATAACTGGTAGTTCTCCCGACAACTTTCAGGTAGTAGACCATGTTCACGAAGGGAAATGTAAGAGAAATTCACTAACTTGAATAGGCCCAACGCCTGCTTAGAATTTAAGGTCAACAAAAGGTTTTTAGAGTGAGGAGTATGTTGTCATGAACATCATTTAGAGTTGCTGGTGGCTGGTGATAGCTAAAGAGTAGGCTGACGCTTAGTAGTTTCATCCTTGTATTTCAGTTCTCCGCACAGCGTCCTTCTTATTGTCTCTGCCCCGGGTGGACCCATCCCACCTCTCTGCCCTTGAGCTGCCCCTGCACCTGACCACCTGCCCCCACCTGTGGGCCCAGGCCTATCTGAACAGCTGAATCACTTTGCTGTACCCCTGAAACTGTTGTTGTTGTTTAGTCCCTAAGTTGTGTCTGACTCTTTTGCAATCCCCATGGACCATAGTCTGCCACGCTCCTCTGTCCATGGGATTTTTATCTTCCTGACCCAGGGATGGAACCCGTGCCTCCTGCATTGGCAGGTGGATTCTTTACCACTGGGCCTCCAGGGAAGCCCACACCTGAAATTAACTTATTGTAAATCAATTCTACTTCAATAAATAAATGAATGAAAGAAAAAAGAAAAATTTAGAAAATATTCTTCTGCGTAATACATAATGTCGTAAACATCAGCTTGCTTAGTTTCTGCAAGCTATGCACAAGAAAATGCCCAATTCACTTTACTTTTGTTTCTTTTCACATAATAACCACAAGGTGAGGAAAGTAAGCTGGAGTATCAATGATATCAATTTTTTAAAGTTATAATGACTTACTCATTAATGCATGTGTATGTCACATACTTGCCATATGCCAGACCTTTGCCAGGCTCCAGGTAAACTGGACCAACAAGGTGGTGGATACATAGGGAAATATCCCCTCTGGTATAGCTTGGTCCATGCCAGGGACAGGTGGACACACTCAGCTCTGGGAATGTAGGTGCTTCTGGAAATGGGAAACACTGGAGCATACAAGAGAAAAGTGGAACTGAATTTAAAATATCCGTCTCTGTGTGCATTATAGCTAGAGTCAGTACTCAGCTGTTAAATCCGGCAAAAATTCCATTACTTTAATTAATTTCTTTGTGCCGATTCTTCCTAGTAAGCCTTAATTTTAACAAAGTTAATTAGGTTGAAGATTAAAAATCCCATTAGTGTCGATCATTCACTTCTTGGCTCTGTCAACAAGGTGCTAAAAACGTTGCTCAGTTCCGAAGGGGCAGACAGAACACTCAGAACACTGGCATTTTTTGGAATCAGGTATTGTATACCATTTTTAAGGTTTTAGATGGATATCATTTTAAAGCATATTTTTGTACTTTTCCGAACGTTATGTGTCTCAGATCCTTCAGACTTGTGGCTATTTATTTTCCGAGAGATCTGTAGCAGTGGTGTGTTTGCTGAGAAACTCTATCCCATCTCCTCTGATGATCTAATTTGCAGGTTTGCAGGGCATGGATTTTTAATCAAGGGCCTGTTTCCACTGTCACCTTGTCTGCCCGTTTATTATGGTTTAAGACTCAATGGTGGCTAATACCTCACCCAGAGCAGAAAAGAACAAACAATTAATAGACTCATGAATTACCTGCAGGTCATAATTCTGTTCAGAATACTGGTTTGAGTTATGCTTTCTGCTTTGGCTTCTACATCCGACTTACAATGGCAAAAATTGCAGAAATACAAGCACATATTATTAGCACGGGCTCCCAGGAAGTGGCTATAATGCCCATGCAACAGTCATGCGGGCACAAGGGGAACAAGACCAGAGCAATGAAGCACCAGCCACAGGCCTAAACCTATTATCTTGTTCATGATTGAAAGTCAGTAACAGAAAGGAACCCATGAGTGTGGAAGAGACAGGAAGCCGTCTGACATCAGGTTCAAACAGGGGTAATGCAGAGGCATTCCACTTCCTGAAAAGAAGTCAAGAGGGGGGAGTTTGATTAAGGGTTAGGATTATAAAACAGAGTGAACATTATGCAGAACAGTATTTTCCAAGTAGATTCATATAAACAAACATAAGATGAGGGAAAATCAGAACACGGTACAGCCCCATAAGATGTGTACGACACCAGGGCCCATGAAAGATGGAGAAACTCCAAGAGACCAGAGCAAATGGGTATCTAGATAAGTTACTTGAACCTTCAAGGTTGGGAGGAAGGCAGGGAGGAGAGAGGAGTTGCATTGTGTGTTAGTCACTCAGTCGTGTCCGACTCTTTGCCACCCCACAGACTGTAGCCCTCCATGCTTCTCTGTCCATGGAATTCTCCAGGCAAGTATATTGGAGTGGATTGCCATTCTCTTCTCCATAGGAACTTCCCAATCCATGGATCGAACCCTGGTCTCCTGCATCACAGGCAGATTCTTTACCGTTTGAGCTACAGGGAAGAGGAGTTGCATAGCAGTGCATAAAATGTTCTGCACATAGTGGATCATCAGAAATATTGGGCTCACAGGAAAAAGTCTAATATCTTTCCATGAGCTGCTGCTGCTAAGTCGTTTCAGTCGTGTCCGACTCTGTGCAACCCCACAGACGGCAGCCCACCGGGCTCCCTCGTCCCTGGGATTCTCCAGGCAAGAACACTGAGTGGGTTGCCATGTCCTTCTCCAATGCATGAAAGTGAAAAGTGAAAGTGAAGTTGCCCAGTCGTGTCCGACTCTTCGCGACCCCATGGACTGCAGCCCACCAGGCTCCTCCGTCCATACTGCCTATAAATCCCTACCCTTGACATTATTACTTGCCTGTGTGCGCAGTTGTGTCTGAGTCTTTCCCACCCCCTCGGAACTGTAGCCCACTAGGCTCCTCTGTCTGGAATTTTCCAGGCAAGAATACTGGAGTAGATTGTCATTTCCTACTCCAGGGGATATTTCTGACCCAGGGATTGAACTTGTGTCTCCTGCATTGTCAGGTGGATTCTCTACCATTGCGCCACCTAGGAAGCTCATTATTAGCATTATTATCATGTAATAGCTTGAATCAGTGTTAATTGGTGGGGCACATGAAATGCAAAAACAAAAACAATAAATAACAAAAGACCACACCAGGGTTTTATTTATAAATGGTCTCTTGCTATAATATCATTGAGAACTAGGATCTAGGCAAGCGCTGTAGAGTAGAGATAGCTTCCTGTTAAGAACCTATTCAAAGACTTGGGTAGCCTCTACCTGCAGAATAAAAGTACCTACTCATGGCAGAAGAAAGGGATTTCTTTGAATGAAAGGGGTTTCTCTTTGGGCATCAAGTTCATCATTGAAATAATGATGATGAGAAATTGAGTTACTTTTGTGGTCCATTTTAATTCTACAAAATCTATGATTCTTGACCCTGAAAGTTATTATCTTTGTGTCACTTACCATAGCTTTTCCCTTCCCCCTCTTCTTTGCTGAAAAAAAAAAAAAAAAAAAAAAAACAACCAAAACTCTTCAAATCCATCTTCTATGACCTCACCCCCAAAACATGGCCCCAATACCATGAAAATCCTATTTAAGCTGGTTGAGCAAAGTATTCTGTCTGTTTCTCAGAGCATGAATGTTAATGAAGTCTTTAACACCACCTCTTATCTCCTCACACACTCCCTAATCTGGTCAACCTCTACTGCCTGGGAGCTCTGCTTGAAAATGCTCCAAAGAACCTTCTGTATTCAGAGCATCAGCCTCTACTCACACTTTTTGCATCACAGCTCAAGAGAAGAAGTAAAGAGGTCTCAACACAGTCCTATCTCACTCAGTTAATCCCTCCCAATAGGTGGAATTGGTATTGCAAGACATGATATCTCTCCTTGAAACTTTTTGAACCTTTAAAAAACCCATCATCTTCATCATTCCAAGTATCCTGATCTGGGATGGCTTCACTTGGCTTTATTTTGTCTAGACCCCCAGGTCTTGAGCTGGTGTGTGGCAGGTACAGTGCCTCTTGAGATGTAACGAGACACTTGGAGTCTGACTTTCTTAGGTCTAAGTTCTGAAATGGAGGTTGTCATCTTGCCACTGTACTTCATTTACTTTTTCATTTTCTCCCTTGGCTTTGAACGTAACTATTCTGTTCATATTTGACCCCTGTGAGACCCAACTGAACAGAATGAGTATCTTTTTAAGCAAAGTTAACATCAGTTCTCACATAACACTGGAAAACCTGCCATCCAAGAACAGTGGAGAACAGACAGAAGAGGGCGTGCTAGCTGAAGGTGGGCCTCTCTGAGCCTTGTTTGCTCACCAAGTTGTGTCCGATTCTTTTGTCCAATTCTTTTGAACCCAATGGACTGCAGGACGCCAGGCTTCCCAGGCTTCCCTGTCCTTCACTATCCCCTGGAGTTTTCTCAAATTCATGTCCACTGAGTCGCTTTGCCTACACTTGGTCTTTAGTCATAACCGAAACAACAACGCCTCGTATGCTCATACTAGAAGTCAATTTGTAGTGCTAAGAAACAGAACCTTCAAGTCTGCATTTTTTGAACGGCATCTGTAGATCTTCCTGTCTCATCTGAAATGGTTGTCTACTCAGATCTCCCTAAGTGATATGAGTTACAGCTGTTGGATGATAAGAACATCTCTTGGGCTAAGATTTGGGCGAATCTCAACTTTCTTCCCCCCAAATTCTCCCCCTTCACATAGACACACACACACACACACTCCATTCAATAATAAAAATAGTAAATGTGAATTCCAGAAAAACTTCTGCTTCAGTGACCACTCTAAAGCCTTTGACTGTGTGGATCACAGCAAACTGTGGAAAATTCTGAAAGAGACGGGAATACCAGACCACTTTACTTGCCTCTTGAGAAACCTGTATGCAGGTCAAGAAGCAAGAGTTAGAACTGAACATGGAACAATTGACTGGTTCCAAATTGGAAAATGAGTACATTAAGGCCGTATATTCCAAATTGGGAAAGGAGTACATCAAGGAGTACAATATACAGCTGGGACGCTGCTTATTTAACTTATATGCAGAGTACATCATGCGAAATGCTAGGCTGGATGAAGCTCAAGCTGGAATCAAGATTGCTGGGAGAGGTATCAATAACCTCAGATATGCAGATGACACCACCCTTATGGCAGAAAGCAAAGAACTAAAGAGCTTCTTGATGAAAGTGAAAGAGGAGAGTGAAAAAACTGCCTTAAAACTCAACTTTCAAAAAACTAAGATCTTGGCATCCAGTCCCATCACTTCATGGCAAATAGATGGCAAACAGTGGCAGACTTTATTTTCTTGGGCTCCAAAATCACTGCAGAGCATGACTGCAGCCATGATATTAAAAAATGCTTGCTCCTTGAAAGAAAAGCTATGACCCACGTAGACAGCATATTAAAAAGCAGAGACATTACTTTGCCAACCAAGGTCCATCTAGTCAAAGCTATCGTTTTTCTAGTAGTCATGTATGGATATGAGAGTTGGACTATGAAGAAAGCTGAGCACTGAAGAATTGATGCTTTTCAACTGTGGTGTTGGAGAAGACTCTTTAGAGTCCCCTGGACTGCAAGGAGATCAAACCACCAATCCTAAAATAAATCAGTCCTGAATATTCATTGGAAGGACTGATGCTGAAGCTGAAGCTCCAATACTTTGGCCACCTGATGTGAAGAACTGACTCATTTGAAAGATCCTGATGTTGGGAAAGATTGAAGGCAGGAGGAGAAGGGGACGACAGAGGATAAGATGGTTGGATAGCATCACTGACTCAATGGATATGAGTTTGAGCAGGCTCTGGGACTTGGTGATGGACAGGGAGGCCTGGCATGCTGCAATTCATGGGGTCACAAAGAGTCGGACACAACTGAGCAATTGAACTGAACTGAAATGTGAATAGCTAGATAATAGGAATAATGGACAAGAAAGATGAAATACAGAATGTTTTCTCCATGATAAATAACCCATCACGTCTTGTGGGTTTAGAGTAGGTGAGTGTTTACGTGCTTTGAAGAAAAAGAGGAGGAGAAAGATGTAAGAAGAGACAGAATAGGGTCAGAAAGGGATCGTTGTCCTGCTTTGTACTTTGTCTCCCAACTCTGTTATATCTGTATTGTTTTCAAATTAGTGCAGGTAAAAGGAATTGCATACCCAGAACGACTTAATCAGTCACCTCCATTCATTAATCAAGCCAGAAACAAGAGCCTCCAGCTCCAAGCTGATGTAATTTAAGTGTAAAGACTTTCTTTTCATTAAGGTCTTCAACTCAGCTTGTTTTTTTGTTACCTAAAATTAGAACGGCCAATCTTCCATAAGACCTTATTATTAATCTACTCATTATTTATTCAAAATAGTATATTGAGTGCATACTATGTAAATCACTTTATACAAGCTCTATGGAAGGGACAGAAAAAAGTCAGGAGAGTATCAACTCCTGTTTCAGCATCAATGTCATCGCTTCAGAGACGCCTTCCCGATTCACTCGGTCTAAGTGGAGGTCACCAGCCACTTGCATTAATACTCATCTTGTTTTATTTTCCACACAGCCTTGTCCCTCACTCTATTTCTTTTGATTAGCAGTGTACTTAAGTGATTATTAGTTTGCCCCTAGAAGAATGTATCTTCCATAACAAACCTTAAATCTTTTCAACTCTCATAATAGTCCAAGTTTTCCGGAGAAACAAAACCAATAGGATAGAGATATACATAATAATATACATATATACACACATATATATATGTTATATATAAAGTATATGATATCTAATGTGTATATGTGATATATATAATGCATGTATGTATATAATGTATATATTTATATGAGATTTATTTTAAGATTTATTTTACATTTTCTCACAGGATTGTAGAAGCCATCAAGTCTAAAATCCATGGAATAGATTGGCAGCCTGAGTATTTTAAGACAAGAGCTAAGCTGATTCTATCTTGAGGCAGACTTTCTACTTTCTCAGGGAAAACTCAGTTTTGCTTTTAAATCCTTTCAACTGATTGGATATGGCCCACCCCGTTATTGATAGTAATCTCCTTGATTTATTAATGTCAATGGATTGTTGTAATGTGATGCTATAGCTTAGCCAAGTTGACACATAAAACTAACCATCACAGCTCTATGTCTCTAGCACATAGAGCCATGCCTGGCATATTAATCCTGTTGTCTCTGTAGTAGTTAATTCATTGTGTAGACCTTACAAGAATCCCTGTAAGATACAGCCCCACCCTCCAGTGCTTATGATCTGGATGGGAAAACACATTCCACTCAAGGAAACAATTAAGCTACAGCAATGGACAATATGTGCTGGGTCAGTGGTAAGGAATCCACTTACCAATGCAGGAGACATAGATTCAATCCCTGGGTCAGGAAGATCCCCTGGAGAAGGAAATGGCAAGCCACTCCAATATTCTTGCCTGGGAAATCCTATGGACAGAGAAGCCTGGTGGGCTACAGTTCATGGGGTTGCAAAGGGTCAGACACGACTTATGGCTTCAACAACAATGGACAATGTATGATTCAGAGATTAAATGAGTGATACTAACACAAATTAAAAAAAAAAAAAAAAGGACTAGGCTTTCAGAGAAGGGAACATCCTAGTTAGCAGGAGGAATGAGAGAAGATCTATTTGTGGGTCTGCCTGTCTATGTTGGGCTGTTAGTGCATTGTCATTTTTCATTGTGTGACAATAACTAACAGCCTAGTGGGGTGGGTTTGCCTCTGCCCTCGCTGGGTCTGGAGTTGTCTGTCTTCATCTCTACTGGTGAGAATGGCGGTGAGCTGGGAGGATGTGCTGCTGAGGTTTGGTTCCTGTAGAATGAGTGGCCCTTTTGTCTCCTCTGAGCGGTCGTCCTCTTGGATCTTGTGGGGTCGGCTCTTAATTGGGTGGAGGAGGTGACTCATTTAACCTACTTTGCGCTTAGCGACTTTAATGTTATATTTTTTTGACTGTAATAAATGTCATCTTATTCATTAGTTTGGCAGTCTTTTTATCTTGGGGAGAATAGTGGAAAGCAACCTTTTTCTTATTTTTGTACTTATTCAAATCATCTGCTAAAGTTATCTCCTAAGGAACCTAGAAGACTTGAAACAATTATACCTGTGTGTGTGTGTATATGTGTGTGCGTGCACATGCACGCACATGCTCAGTAGCTCAGTTGTGTCTGACTCTTTGCGACCCCATGGACTGCAGCCTGCCAGGCTGTTCTGTCCATAGAATTTCCTGGGCAAGAATACTGGAGTGGATTGCCATTCCCTTCTCCAGGGGATCTTCCTGACCCAGGGATTGAACCCGAGTCTCTTGGATCTCTTGTATTGGCAAGCAGATTCTTTGCCACTGAGCCATCTAGGAAGCCTGTTTATCTATGTATGGTTTTAAAAGATAAATATAAATGTTTAAGCAGACATGAATAAGAAAGCTGGTGTAGGATGAGGTTCATTTATCGCTTTGTCCCTACTGCTGGTTGCTTTTGATTCCATGTGTGGGACTGTGTGTCTGAGATTGGGGCTCCCTGCGCTTATGGAGAGGCCTTGGGTTACAGGGCATTGGGGAAGGTGGAATTCCTACTGTTCTTTAGGGTCTGCACTTGGGTGTGGCTTTGGGCAAGTTGGGTTGTTGTCATTGTGGGAACAAATTCAAAATGGAGTGGGAATAGCCCTTCAACATTCTATGAAAAATTGTGAATGAGGTCATTCATCCACATGTTTTTATAAAGACATGTTTTCTTTAAAACAGTAATTACAGAAAAAATAGGAGGACATAACTTCCTATACAAAGTTTAACTGATAAAAGGGGTCTCTGGGCAAAGCCCCTTCATCTTGCAGCCTTCCCCACTCTCCCCATCATCACCCCAAGCTCTATTGGGAGTGAAGGGAGTGAAGCCTCTCAGATCTTTATTTTTGCATTTATTTTATATATGCATGAGAGAAGGGGTCATTTATGTAAATTGGACCATATTAGAGTTACTATTCTATGACTTAACCTCTTTTACTCAACAGCATGCCTTACAAATCTTTCTGTATCAGTAAAATATACTGAATTCAAAGGATAAAAAGGTATGAATATCATCATTTGCACCCCGCTATCAGCAGCACTGGAAATTTTCAATCTATGAAATGTTTGCTATCTGAATGGCAAATTTGAAACCTTCCTATTGTTTTAATTTATTTTCACTTCTGTTTCATTCATTTGAGTTCTGTATATTGGCCATGTACCTTTTCCATTACCTGTACATTGAAGATTGAAGATTGCCTAAGGGGGTGAAGATTGCTTAAAAAAGAGTAAACATTTTAACCATGGAATCTGTTTAACAGAGTCCTTGACTGTTACGTTTATATGTCTCTGATAAGAAATTTAGGCTTTGTAGCCTGTAAAGCAATTTTCTTCTGTGATTCAAACATATTTTGGTGGACTCATAGTCATTAATGGCCTTGGATAAAGACTGTTTTATCAATTAGAGGAAACTTATTCTTGTGATAAAATGTAAATTAAATCATTATTACCACCTTGATTTAAATTGCCATGTCCAGAAATTATGAAGTCCTAGAAATCTCTTTTTAAACCATTTTTTTTTTAGTCAATGTACATAGTTGCCAATTTAATAGAGTTTTTTCCCTTTAAAAACAGTATAAAGCAAGACAGGATATCAGGCTCCAGCTTCTTATTTCATATACCAACCAGTACGTCAAGGAAGTTGCCAAGCCAATCCATCATAAGGAGGTGCAGATCTCCTAAGTAAATGCCAGTAAAAAGAAATAGATTTAGTAAGATTAATAATCACTTTAATTTATAGCACTCTGCCCCCCAAAGACACTTGGGAAGCTTTGCAAACGTCTGAACCAAAGTGCAGTTTAAACCACTGGGAACCAGATATGTAAACTTGCTAAAAAAAATAAAATATGAGCCTCATATAGTGGTCCTTCATATTCAGAGATGACACATTCATATTATATAGTTATCAGTTCAACAAGTTTTTACTGCATTTTATTTGTTCTCCCCAAAGCCTTATTTTTGATAGATGATGCCCAAGATATACAGGGAGCGTCCTTTCAATATCGTGTGAGTGATGAAAAGCAAAACAAAACAATTTATCAAATCACACTGCATACATCCCTATAAATTTGGAGAGTGATGAATCTGTAGACCCATAGAACTTGGCATGTCATGCATTCATCAAAAGGTAAAGCCCCAAACATCGCAAACACTGCTGGGAACAGGAAGGCCGATCTTACTTGGGGGGTTGGGGAGGGGAGTAATTACCCTCTGGAACTATTCTTATATGAAAAAAATTCTTTAAAAGATGGAACAGTTGTTTGAAGAGTTGTTTGAATTGTATAGAGATTTTGATATGAATATTTGCACAAAATTTACATATCTGATATGAATATTTTTTTCTATTTAGCAAAGTTAAGTGGGTTTACAAAAGCAATCCAAAGCACCTATTATATATTATCCTATATCTAATATTTATAGCTGTTGATGGAGATCCAAATAAAACACTTCTTTAGGTTGTTAAAAAAAAGGACTAGATAATCATTTATCCCCCATCCTGTTTAAAGGAAAATGTTAGTCACTCAATCGTGTACAACTCTGTGTGACCCAAAGACGATAGCCTCGCCAGACTCCTCTGTCCATGGAATTGTCCAGGGAAGAATACTGGAATGGGTTGCCATTCTGTTCTCCAGGGGCTCTTCCCAACCCAGGGACTGAACCCAGGTCTCCAACATTGGAAGCAATCTGAGCCATTAAGTTTCAAGGAACCAAAACACAGTTCTTTCTCCCATCACAGATACTTTGCAAATATGAATAAGAAACATATTCACCTAAGTTACTGTCTCATGGCAAGGTGTCCAGTTGGTACCTCATTAGAGGTGAATCTCATCTCCTGTAACTTGGGGAGGAGATTAATGAATCATTCCAGTATGCTTTAGTGCAAAAGGATCAGATGATAATTATCTTCCTTGTCTGCTTCAAGAGCTCAAGATTTTTACAGATCACTATTGTCATCAAGTCCTGAAAAACTGATGTTGTTACCTGGGAGCATTGGAAAAGTGGTGGCTTTTTAGGGTTCTCTGTTGTTATTGTTGCTTAGTCGCTAAGCTGTGTCCCACTCTTTTGCGACCCTATGCGCTATAGCTCGCCAGGCTCCTCTTTCTATGGGATTTTCCAGGCAAGAATACTGGAGTGGGTTGCCATTTCTTTCTCCAGGGGATCTTCCCAACCCAGGGATCGAACCTGTATCTCCTGTGCCTCTGCATTGACAGGTGGATTCTTTACCACTGAGCTATTTGTGTTCTCTGGGCCCATGTACAAAATAAGAGAGAATTAATCTTCCCTATCTCCCGGCCTGGCTCTCTTGAGCCAGGGTGCTCCGAGGAACCACCTACTTCTCTTCTGCAAGGGGATTCATATGGTGGCCCCTGAGGAAATTCTGCCCAATTTCAAATTACAGTTGACCCTTGAACAAGGTAGGGATTAATCCTTGTATAACTTGTAGTTGGCTCTTCACTTCTGCATCTGTGGATTCAACCAACCAAGGACCATGTAGTGCCATAATACTTACTGTTGAAAAAGATCTATGTATAAGTGGACCATGCAATTCAAACCCGCATTTTTCAAGGGTCAACCGCACTTAGTTATTATGAGACCCTCACCTCAAAATCTTTCTCTTTACTTTTATCAAATATGTAATTCCATTAACACAGCTTAGCACATAGTATTAATAGTAGGGTTTGGTTTTTTTTCCCTTCTATTTCCCCTAGTCAAAGTCCCACCTCTCTTTGAGAATGATAGCTTCATTTAATTTAGGAATATATCTTTCAAATAAAGGAGAAAGCTTACTTTGACAGATAGTCCCTGAACCCATGAGAACTCTGACTTTTTTCTATAATATCCAGTAACTTTGAGGTTGTCTGGGTGAGAAGCTGGATAGAAATAAGGGAATTTGAGTAGAAACCTCATCTTATAAGCATGTATAAAGACTTGAGAGGTAGAACAGATGAACATTCTGGCATGTGTGTTTTCGCTTGAATTTCTCAGATCAAATACAAATAACTACCTTCCCACAACTTCCTTTCAGTAGCCAACAGCATTTGTTATTGGGTGGTACGTGTAATATTTTTAAGGCAGAAAAGGACTGTAGTAAACCAGCTCAACCATTATGTTACATAATGGATAACCAGTAGGATTGAAGGGGGAATAACTGGATAGTGGACTCTTTTTTTTCTCTTCCACTGAGTATTCTGGTGAGTTCTATTCATTCTCATTCACTAAATCAGCTATAAGTTAGTGTCATCAAAGCTAAGCATTCTGCAGAAGACAAATGCACTCTCCTAGGTGGTCACTTCAGATTTTTCTCCTCCTATTTGCATTTCCTCTGGGAGATCAGCCTTTTGGGTTATAAAATGTATTCGTGATAACAAGAAAATGTAGGCTCTCCTGGCAGTGTAAAATATATTTGTTTAGCCCGAGCCCCAGTTAAATTGAATGATGCTAACCTAGAACAACGTTTTAAAAGAGAAAAATGGTATGTATGTGTATGTGTGTTTGAGTGTATGCAAGACTTTATTTATACAAGCTCATTTCTTTTGTATCAAAAATTGATACCCTGGGACTTTCTTGGCGGTCTGGTGGTTAAGACGCCATGCTTCCAGTGCAAGGGATGCCAGTTTGATCCCTGGTCTGGGGACTAAGATATCACATGCCATGTGTTGTGGCTCCCTCCCCACCCCCCAAAAAAAATAAATAAAAATAAATTTTTAAATAAAATTTTAAAAAGAACAGGACTTCCCTATAGCTCAGATGGTAAAGAATCTGCCTGCAATGCAGGAAACCCAAGTTTGATCCCTGGGTCAGGAAGATCTCCTAGAGAAGGAAATGGCAACCCACTCCAGTATTCTTGCTTGGAGAATCTGCACAGAGAGGCCTGGTGGGCTACAGTCCAAGGGGTTGCAAAGAGTCGGACACGACTAAGTGACTAACACACTAAAAAAGGGCAGTGCCTGGCATGTAAGTGGGGTTTTATTTGTTAAATACATTTTTTTGTTAAATGTGGAAGTTACTGAGTTAATAGCTTTGACGATTTCTCTAAAGTAACACTTTTAAATGTCAATTTAAAGTAAGTTTTGTGCTTATAACTGTTTACCAAAAGATGCATCTTTATTATTGCAGATGTGAAAAACTTGGAAAAGCACAAAGAAGCATTAATCACAGTCCCACTACTCAGAAACAATCACAGTTAATTTACCATTTTGGTGTGTATATAGCCTTCAAGTCTTTTCTCAGTCAGTGCATATATTTTATAAAGCAAATCATTTTAAAAAGAACATTAACATTGTTGCAGAAACAGTACATTAACTTTTCAAATGCTTGACGTGTAACTTCTCTGTGTTAGTGAGAGCTAATATATTAGGACTGGGCAGTCATTAAAAAATTTGAAGATTTTATTAATTTTTTAAAGTTGCTCTAAAGGTGAAGCAATTTGTCTAGGTTAAAACAGTTTGCCCAAACTCAAAGTTTGTCTAGTTTCATTTATATCACTTGTTAAATATCTCTTTTCTTAGACTGCCTTTCTCCAACATTCCTGCCCTTTTATATGAAATGCCCTCTCCTTCTCGAAACCTTTCCAGATACCCTCATAAGAACAAGACCTTGATCTCCAAAATTCGAGGGTACTTGGTACTCCATATGACCTCACTCTCCCCACCTTCATCATCTTGTAAGCAGATGGGGTAGGAGGTCCTCAGAGGAAGAGAACCAGACCTAAACTTTCAGAACATAAGAGAAGCCATTTTAGGCTGGAGCTATTTTGTGATCTTGGCTACAGATCTTTGCAGAATAGTCTCAGTAGTCAATGATTTTAAAGCAACGAAAGAATGTAAAAATAAACAACTATTACCAAGCCAGGGAGATAACCATATCAGAGTGTCAGAAGACAATGGAACAGTTGTAAAGACTCACAGTTCTGTTTCAAAGGCAAAGATTAGCCTGAAGCATATTTTTGAGCTCTTCTGCAGAATTCAACCCCCGCCCCACCTTACTCCGCAATCATCAAATCGACTAGAACCCAAAGAATGACCCTTTCTGACGCTCATAACTTCTTCAGTCATCTAGAGCTGAACTGTATCATCCTTTGCTTCAGTTCTAGGCTGAATTCTCCTTTGCTCAAGCCTCTTCATGAATATGCATATACCATCCAAACCCCTTCGTGAATATGCAAACACCCTTAGCTTAGAACTTTTTTTTTTGAAGTGTTTTCAATTTTGTTGTTTAGGGAGACACTACTTTGGGAAATATCTCTGGTGTTGTTACTTGCTGTGAGTAATAAATCCTTCCTTCTCCCACTCTGGCTTGTTTGTATCTTTTGGCTCGACAACCCCACGAGTCAGATTGGAGTAACAATCTGATTTTTTCCCTCCCTTCTAATGAGGGCAAAAATCATAGCTTTTTATCCAAACATTGTACACAGAGCCTGATTCAGGGCCTCTGACACAGTAGGCATCGTCTGCTGAATTAGGCAGCATTAATGTATGTCCCATGGACAGTAATGAGCTAGTGTCATTTTCATATATGACACATAGAAAATAATTGTATGAGTTGCCAGAGTCCAATTCATGGCCAGCCGTGGTCTGGGTTTCTTTTTATGATGATGCCAATGTGATTGGCAGAGACAAATTTTAATTCCATGCTTAAAGCCAAACTGCAGTTGGCTTGGGTTCCTTTGGACATATGAATGATGCCATTGTTTCTGTTGGTGTTTCAGCTCTATATTCTCTCTCAGTTTTTCTCCTGCTTCAGTGCCTTTAGGACAGACGAGAATTGGTAGATAAAGGACAGGTGCAATTAAGGTTACTTCCCGTGGAGATAAAGGCTCAGCTCATAGCATTGTCCTCACCCCGGGGTCCCTCAACCTCTTGCACTCCTGGCCTTTAAGTCTGCCGCATCAGCCAAAGTCAAGGAAATTGAGTCCGAGGGCATCAGCTTAATGGAATAACAATGCTGGGGCGTGGTTTCCCTGTACCATTCAGGAGGGAGGGTGAGCTGGGAGCCCAAAACCCATCTTCTGACTCAGAGGTGAGCAGACCATTCAAATCCCAGCATTCCTGCTTTCAGTGGGAGACAAGTTTCTTACTTCTCAAGTCTTGGTTTCTCTCTCTGGAAAAAAAGAGTACAGATAAAAATCTGTTTCAGAAGCTTATTGTAAAGATTCAGTTCAGTTCAGTTGCTCAGTTGTGTCCGACTCTTTGCGAGCCCTTGGCCTGCAGCACGCCAGGCTTCCCTGTCCATCACCAACTTCCAGAGCTTGCTCAAACTCATATCCATGGAGTTGGTGATGCCATCCAACCATCTCATCCTTTGTTGTCCTCTTCTCCTCCTGCCTTCAATCTTTTCCAGAATCAGAGTCTTTTCCATTGAGTCAGTTCTTCACATCAGGTGGCCAAAGTATTGGAGTTTCAGCTTCAGCATCAGTCCTTCCAATGAATATTCAGTACTGATTTCCTTTAGGATGGACTGGTTGGATCTCTTTGCAATCCAAGGCACTCTCAAGATTCTTCTCCAACACCACAGTTCAAAAACATCAATTCTTTGGCGCTCAGCTTTCTTTATAGTCCAACTCTCACATCCATACATGACTACTGGAAAAGCCATAGCTTTGACTAGATGGACAGTTGTTGGCAAAGTAATGTCTCTGCTTTTTAGTATGCTGTCTAGGTTCTTCCAAGGAGCAAGCGTCTTTTAATTTCATGGCTGCAGTCACCATCTGCAGTGACTTTGGAGCCCAAGAAAACAGTCTTTCACTATTTTCATTGTTTCCCCATTTATTTGCCAAGATTAAATTGTAAAGATTAAAGGAGGTAATTCAAAGCTTTTAGCACAGTATCTGACAGAAATATGTGTGTTAATCACTCACTTGTGTCCGACTCTTTGTGACCCCATGGACTAGAGCCCATCAGACTCCTCTGTCCATGGAATTCTCCAGGCAAGAATACTGGAGTGGGTTGTCATTTCCTTCTCTAGGGATCTTCCCAACCCAGGGATCGAACCCGGGTCTCCGGCATTGCAGGTGGATGCTTTTCTGTCTGAGTTACTAGGGAAGAAATGAATTCTATTCTTATTAAAATTGAACAGGAACCAATAATAGTGTGTGTGTGTGTGTGTTGTTCTTGTTGTTGTTCTGTCGCTGTCAGACTCTTTGTGACCTCATGAACTGCAGCATGCCAGGCATCCCTGTCCTTCACTGTCTCCTGAAGTTTGCTCAAGTTCATGTCCCTTGAGTCCGTGATGCTATCTAACCATCTTATCCTCTGTTGGCCCCTTCTCCCCCTGCCCTCAATCTTTCCCAGCATCAGGGTATTTTCCAATGAATCAGTTCTTCGCATCAGGTGGCCAAAGAATTGGAGCTTTGACTTCAGCATCAGTACTTCCAATGAATATTCAGGGTTGAATGATTGGATCTCCTTGCAGTCCAAGGGACTCTCAAGAGTCTTCTCCAGCATATATAAGATGTCACTTGAAAAACAGTGAACTCCTGTTGGCTAGATGATTCAAACTGCAAATAGGCCACATCTGAAATACTGCCCCCCCCAACCCCACCACGGACACTAAAACCCATGACCTTGGGCATGGACAGGGTGTAACCTAAGGTACAGCAAAGAGGAACAGTATGAGCAACTTTTGCCCTTCCCTTGCCTGGGTGGCTCCTGAAGCTGCCCAGCTGCAATCTGTATCTCCAGCCTTTCTAGAGGAGCCTGAGTGGGTCTGACCAGGGAGGGAGGGTGCTACTGAGAGCCAGGGAATGCTGGGCAGCTTCAGAGGAAAGATTGGGTGTCTGGGGAACAGGTGGGTGGGATCTATGATGCTGCCAGGTTTAGTGGACTGAAATGAAATTCTTGGTCCTCATGATCTAGAGCTGAAGTTGAGAGCAACTTGGTCTCTTTAAGCCAAAACTGTGGCTGAAAAAAAAGCACTTGGAACTTAGCAGAGAAAGGACAAAGAGGGCAGTCATCCATGCATGGTTGTTTGGAATTGGGATACTGGTTGAGGTGAGAGAGCTTAAGAACTCAGGATGTGAAGGGTCTGCGCTGTGTTGCTGTGCTCAGTCATGTCCTCCATGGACTGTGGCCTGCCAGGCTTCCCTGTCCATGGAATTCTCCAGGCAGGAATACTGGAGTACATTGCCATTTCCATCTTCAAGGGATCTGCCCAACCCAGGGATCAAACTCTTGTTTCTTGAGTCTCCAGTCTCCTATATTGACAGGCAGATTCTTTACCACTGTTCCACTGGGCAATCCCATATGAAGGGTCACTCTGTTGCAATTACCTAACAAATGTTTCCTTTGTATTTGAAACTTTCAGGAGTTAGAAGGGGTCCTTGGAAATTTAATGCATTTTTAAAAATACGATGTTTAGATCAAAAAGGCCATGTCTATGAAAGGAGAAGGAAAGTGAATCATGGCAAACCATATTTCAGGAGCTTTATAATCTGATTCAGAAATGACTACTGTGGATTCAGCTCTTACACATTTCTGAGTAGAGTCTCCATCCACTTAGTCATTCATGCATACAGTCATTGTTTTGGACTATTTAAGTGTTGGGCACTGTGCTAAGAGCTGGGAAAACAGAGATAAATAGAAGACACATCAGTAGGCATTCAAGAATAATTAGTTGTGCAAAATGAATCAATATATGATTCCCCATAACTATCTATTATAAATAAATATTTATAATAAAGTAGCAGCAACCTCACAATTATTTACAAAGCATCCTCAAAAATAAAATAGTTATCATCTTCCAGCCAGGAGAAGGTAGAGGAAGATCAAAAAATGTTTCATAAGTAGTTTGTTTAAGCTGAGTCTTAAGTGATGTCTAGATGAAAAATAAATGCATTCTGGATACAAGGAAGAGTATGTTTCAGAAATTACCTTTTTTCTGAATTATATGAGTGTAGGAGTTGAATGAAGGGTAGGAAAAGGAAGAGGGGTAGATAAAGTCATGTGAGTTGGAAGAGAAAGGTGGGGTAGCAGACAGGGGAATACAGGACTGCAGTCTAATAGACTGAGTTTGAATCCCATCTCTGCCAGGATGAATGAATAACTGCTTCGTGACCTTGGAAATCATCTCTAAGATTTCATGTCTTCATCCATTATGATGAAGAACTCACAGTATCTTGTGGGGTTGTAGTGAGAATTTGTGGCCATGTGAGTGAAATTCTGGATATGTAGAAGTTACTTAGTATTTAAACACCATGAGACTTCCCTGGTGGTCCAGTCTAAAACTACGTGCATGCTTCCAATGCTGGGGGCCCTGGGTTTGATCCCTAGTCAGGGACCTAGATTCCACATGCTACAACCAAGAGTTTGCATGCTGCAACTAAAAGACCCCACAAGTAAAAATAAATAAGTAAATAAACAGGATGCTAAGGAATTTGTGCTTCAGTTTGCTTGTTCCAAGGAGCCAATACGGATTTTAATCAGCAAAGCAGCCTAGCATGCATTCACATTCTGGCTTTTTGAGAAAAATAGAACTGACACGATTTGAGCAAGTTGCTTAACCTTTAAGTCTTTGTTCATCTAGAAAATGGAGATAGTAATAGAATTACCTCCTCAACTCTATTATAAAAATTAAATGAAATCACGAACAGCCTTTAGCACTGTGTCTTAACTCAGTAGTAATCTCTCAATATGTATTCATTATTATCTTTATCTTCTATATAGGGATGAGACTGAAAGCAAAAAGACCAGCCAGCCAGGAGGCCTTTGTTAGGGTCCAACTAGGAATCGAGATGGGGCCATACTTTGTGAGATGGGCTGGGTAGCCAGGTAATGGATATTTAAAAAGTAGAATCAACAGGCCTGGGATCACTTAATGTGGAAGATAAGCATGCTTCACAGCATGCTTTTTCCTCTATGGAATAAAAACTGTAGTTGAACTAATTTTCCTAAAGTATGTATGTGCTCAGTCACTCAGTCATGTCCAACTCTTTTGTGACTATAGCCCGCCAGGCTCCTCCGTCCACAGGATTCTCCAGGCAAGAATACTGGAGTGGGTTGCCATTTCCTCCTCCAGGGGATTGTCCCGACTCAGAGATGAAACTCGTGTCTTTTGCATCTCCTGCAGTGGCAGGAGGCTTTTTTACCACCTCGACACCTGGGAAGCCCTCCTGAGGTATGCATTTCTGTTTAAAGGCATCCATTTCCAGTCAGGTCTACATTTCCTGGAAGTCCCTATTAATGAACCATTATTTTTGAGTGTCACAAAGGAAGGGGTCGCTTTGAGTTCAGCAGAATTGGAACAAGTAGGAGAGACCACAGTTGGACTGAACAAATCAACAGAAGTCCAGCAGGAGCTGTGACTTCCAATATGTACCAGACCTGCTCCCCTCTACCCTGCACACAAATCTAAATATATTAGAAGGATTATTAACAACCTTGAACAGTTTAACAGAAATCAGCCTAAGCAATGCAAACCATCTGGATATAGCTAGAATCAACTGTTCTGTCTACACTAGAAAAATGGTTTACATTATCTCTGGTTCTCCAAAAGAAGGAGATTCAAAACAGAAACTGGCTTCCTTACAAATAAAGAGCCATAAGTCAGAGTCGTTGAACTGGCAGAAACTAACTTCTCAGAACACTACAGTGGCCTGATGTGGAAGATTTGGCCACCTCCTCCCAAACCTTTACAAAGCCCTGTTTAATTCTTGTTGGAACTTTAATCTGGAAGAAACTTACAACATCTGATGCAAAATCCCTCATATTCACGAAGGGCCACCCTCACACTTCTCAGACCTGTGAACATGTGTGAATTTCCAGGATTTCCTATTCTTGTCTTTGATAGCAATTCTTATTAAGGCTTTATCCTTTATGAGAAGAATATATGAAACTCTGATGTTGCAGTTTAAGGCCACCACATTTCACTCTCATTTAATCAGTTAAGAACTGCAGATCATCATACATTCTGTTTCAGTGCAGGCCTCTAGTTTTTTTTAGAGACTTTTTTTTTTTTTCATGTGCACCATTTTTAAAGGCTTTATTGAATTCATTACAATACTGCTTCTATTTTATGTTTTGGTTTTTTGGCCCCCAGAGATGCAGGATCTTAGTTTCCCAGTCAGGAATTCTGCATTGGAAGGCGAAGTCTTAACCACTGAGCCACCAGGGAAGGCCCTACAGCCTCTTTTAAGATTCTGCTCAATTTTCTAAAAGTTTCATAATGTTTTTCCAGCCTCTCAATTATTTGTGAGTTTTCTGTCCCATTGGCTCTTCATGGGTGGGTCTCATCTATCCCAGAATTTTACTTTCCCACTGTGTGCTGATAACCACAAAGCTTCTCGTCTCTTATAATCTCAAAATGTGTGTGTATTGTTGCCTGTGGAATAATATGGAGCTGTCCCAGCCACAGGTATCTCAAAAGTCCTAGTTTTCCTCCCAACCCAACAGTAGCTATTGCTACTGTATTCTGCTTGAGAGGACTCATGATCTAAGAACCTTGTAACCCAATAGTAGCTATTGCTCCTGTATTCTGCTTGAGAGGAATCATGATCTAAGAACCTTGTTCTGAGTAGGGGTAACCAAGAGTGTGCTAATCTTTTAAGACAATCATCGTAAGCATACAGCGATCTATATACAAAGATACTCATCATAAAGTAGTGCTAAAATTGGGCTTCCCAGGTGGTGCATTGGTAAAGAATCTGCCTGCTAATGCAGGAGATGCAGGAGACTCAGGTTCAATCCCTGGGTTGGGAAGATCCCCTAGAGGAGGAAATGGCAACCTATCCGAGTATTCTTGCCGGGAAAATTCCATGGACAGAGGAGCCTGGTGGGCTACAGTCCATGGAGTCACAAAGAGTCAGACTCGGCTGAACACACACAGTGCTAAAATTAAGAACCGTCTAGGCATCCATCAATAGGAAATTGTGCTCATAAATAATAATGAAAATGTAGGTGTTAGTCACTCAGTCGTGCCCAACTCTCTGTGACCCTGTAGACTACAGCCCACCAGGCTCCTCTGTCCATGGGATTTTCCAGACAAGGATATTGGAATGCTTTGCCATTTCCTTCTCCAGGGCATCTTTCCAACCCAGGGATCAGAACTTGAGTCTTCGCCCTGTAGGCAGATTCTTTACCAACTGAGCTACCAATAATTAATAATAATAATTTGACATTTATTTAGTCCTTGCTAAAGTTGGCAGGCCCAGTTCTAAGAACTTTATATATATTGTGCCACTTGCTGCTGCTGCTGCTGAGTCGCTTCAGTCGTGTCCGACTCTGTGCCACCCCATAGACGGCAGCCAATCAGGCTCCCCCGTCCCTGGAATTCTCCAGGCAAGAACACTGGAGTGGGTTGCCATTTCCTTCTCCAATGCATGAAAGTGATAAGTGAAAGTGAATGAAAAGTGAAAGCGAAGTCGCTCAGTCGTGTCCGACTCTTAGCGACCCCATGGACTGCAGCCTTCCAGGCTCCTCTGTCCATGGGATTTTCCAGGCAAGAGTACTGGAGTGGGGTGCCATTGCCTTCTCCAATTGTGCCACTTAAATCATTACAACTCTGTTTATATTTATTCAGGGGAATTGACACAGCCCGTTTTAAAGGATGCTATAGATATAGATCTAACTCATATTGAAAAATACTCATGAAATTTTGTAAAGTGAGAAACAATTATGAAGGTATATGTAATAGCACAATATTAAAACACATCTAAGCTTAGATGTGGATATATACAATAAGTAGTTTCTCATTATAAGCACTTTGCCCAGTTTCAATGTGAACAACGTTTTAGTTACCACGTCTTAGTTAAGTAACACTGATTCCCCAGCAGCGCTTTTCAAATGTCAGTTGCTACAGTCTATTACTGTGAAAAGTGAAGTACAAACTTTGCTGCTAATTCTTCACTCCACAAATCACCATGTAAGTAACAGATGCAAATCCTGTGACAAATCACATCAGTCAGTCCTTTCAGTGTTGATCAGTGATTGGCCATTGCATATTTGTTATTAAGTCCATGCAAGCATGTGACATTACTTTGCCAACAAAGGTCCGACTAGTCAAAGCTATGATTTTTCCAGTGGTCATGTGTGGATGTGAGAGTTGGACCATAAAGAAAGCTGAGCACTGGAGAATTGATGCTTTTGAACCGTGGTGTTGGAGAAGACTCTTGAGAGTGCCTTGGACTACAAGGAGATCCAACCAGTCCATCCTAAAGTAAATCAGTCCTGAATATTCAGTAGAAGGACTGATGCTGAAACTCCAATACTTTGGCCACCTGATGAGAACTGACTCACCATTCCCTGATGCTGGGAAAGATTGAGGGCGGGAGGAGACGGGGACGACAGAAGATGAGAAGGTTGGATGACATCACCAACTCAATGGACATGAGTTTGAATAAACTCCAGGAGTTGGTGATGGACAGGGAGGCCTGGCGTGCTGTGGTGGAAGGGGTCGCAAAGAGTTGGACATGACTGAGCGACTGAACTGAACTGAAGCATATGGTTGTAAAGGGTACAATGTTGGAACCTGATCCAAACTTAGAAAAGAATGGAACAGTTGGCCAAGTAGTAGAAAAGATGTTCACTCCATATCATATAACTTATATAACAAGAAGCAAGCAACTCCTGGTCAAACTACTCTTAAGTTTTTTATCTGTTTTTAAAAAAAGGGACTTCTCAGTGTTTCTAATGTTTTAAATTACACTGTACTAAATAAATATTAACTTTACCATTTTTTCCATTTCACTATACATTTATACCAAAGCCTTGACAAAAACTTTTAAAGATCACAAAATAATCATAATTATCCCCATTGATTATTAAGATCTCTTTGGATTTTATGGCCTTCGTGCCTGTGAAAAGCAAGGATTGCCTGCGTATAGTAGTAAAAAACAAAAAGTCCTTTAGATGACATGAAGATGCTAACAAGATTATTTGGGGATGGTTGCATTACTGATGACTTTTATTATTATTAATATTTCTTTTTTATATGGTGAAGGACAGGGAAGCCTGGCATGCTGCAGTCCATGGGGTTGCAAAGAGTTGGACACAAATGAGTGACGGAACCACAACTACAATGAATAGAGATGTTTAAAATCCAACCTAGTTAGTTAGGCATCTGTTTCTTTAAACATGTATTTTTGAGTTTCCACAACTGGAAGGAATTTGGTGAGTACTGGACATTGAAGAAAGAAAAAGACGAAGGTCACGGAGCACTGCAAATATCTTCCACGTTACACACAATTTTTGCTCTGTGCGTCAAGTATAATAAAGATACAAAAAAAAAAAAAAGGAGACTACTGGAGAGAAAGCTAGGAATTCCTTCTGGGAAAACTGAAGCGGGCCTCTGGCTTCTTATACTCTAGAATTAAAGTTTTGCCTTTAAGGAAAAATGGATCCTAATTGGCCACCAAATTTTATCCTGGAAATTACTAAAACCTAGAGCCCATTTTCTAGAACCAATTTTAGTTCTGGGTCTCACAAACAAAAAAGACAAAGCTAACAAAGTAAGGGGAAAATATGTGAAATCTTTCGCCAAAAAGTATTCAGATACTGATTTTATCTGTTTCCTTCTGTCATTGAAGCTGGACCACAGGGAATTCATCCTGATTTGTCTTGGTTTTTGTTTTCCATACCACTTTTTTACACAAGCCAAGCATTTTGTAGTCAGAGTGTTGAATAGCCAGGAGCACAGATGCAGCCTGCCCTGCCCCTGGGCCCAGGGATGTGACTGACACAGGCTGCTCCTGAATGCTGCCTGTCTGCCTTATCACTCCTTATGTTTTGCCTTCAGTTTTCAGAGTTTTCAAATGAAAGTTTTATGTGTTTATATGGTGGTTTAAATTTTAGCGACGTCCCCAAGCACATTGCAGTTGTGAGTGACCTTATTAGAAGTCTTATTATTATTATGTCTTATTATAAGTCATTATAAGAGTGACAGCATCAAGTAGGGACACCTTCTAACATCAGTAAGTGGAATTCAGAAAGAAAATCTGAATACTGCATGAAAGGATTGTACCACTGGGCTTTTTTTTTTTTTTTTTTTTTGATCTCTTCAGTGAATTCTTGTTGGTTAATCTTTCACTTGGGGACCTCATATAGAGCACTTTTCTTACCTGTTGAGAGATGATGATAAATGAGAAGCTTCACTAGTGTCTTGGCAAGGGAGCCTCTCTGATGTTTGCTCCAGAGAACCTTTCTCTAGGAAGCAATGTAGACAGCATTTCCCAAAGTGTACTTTGTGGCTCAGCTGGTAAAGAATCTCCTGCAATGCAGGAGACTTGAGTTTGATCCCTGGGTCAGGAAGATCCCCTGGAGAAAGGAATGGCAACCCACTCCGGTATTCTTGCCTGGAGAATTTCATGGACAGAGGAGGCTGGAGGGCTACAGTTCATGAGGTTGTAAAGAGTCAGACACGACTAAGTGACTAACACTTTCACTTTCACTGTGGCAAGGAGGTAACATCAGTCGAATCATCTAGTGAAAAGTTACCCCTTTGCAGTTTTCTTTAAACCTTATTAAGTTCAAAACCAAGTCTTCAGTCCCATGAAAGTGAAAGAAAGATGTGAAATATGTAGCCTGCCAGGCTTCTCTGTCCATGGAATTCTCCAGGCAAGAATACTGGAGTAGGTTGCCATTCCCTTCTCCAGGGGACCTTTCTAACCCAGGGATTGAACCTGGGTCTCTTGCATTGCAGGCTGACTCTACCATCTGATCCACCAAGGGAAGCCCACTCCCCATAACGACTCACTAAATCTTTTTTTTTAACCGATAATAGGGTCCAAGCTTGGACCTTTCAGCAGACTAGAATATCTGGCTAGAATTTCATAGCAATGTTTAGTTTTGTTTTCTTTCTGTATGGTAGTGATTTATATATATTTTTAAAAATGAAGGCTTCCCTGGTGGTCTAGTGGTTAAGAATCTGCCTGTCAATGCAGGGGACATGAACAGGTTCAATCCCTGGTCTGGGAGGATCCCACATGCCTCAGAGCAGCCAAGCCCATGCACCACAACAACCAAAGCCTGTGCGCCTAGAGCCTGTGCTCTGCAACAAGAAAAACCAACAAAATGAGAAGCCTGAGCATTGTAACTAGAGAGTGCCGCCTGCTTGCTGCAACTAGAAAAAGCCTGTGCATCAGTGAACACACAGCCCAGTTAAAAATAAATAAATAAGTCTTAAAAATAAATAAATAAATAAATGAGTTCCTTTAAAGACAGATATTAAGAAAACAGTATGAGCCAGTGTTTCATGAATATAGCTAAACATTTTGCCAGTGGTCTTTGAAGACCTAAAGTTTGGAATATCAATAATTTGAACAAATTGTAGGCTAGGCGTCAAAAGGCCTAGATTTATATTTGGGGTCTTTGTAACTTTAAGATGGTTGCAAGCCCTCAGCCTGTCTGTCTCAATGTTCTCATCAACTAATTTTTAGGTTAGGCTGTATGTGATTTGCAGTAATAGCTAAGAGACTTTCCTTTAAACTTAAATGCTCCCAAATAATTTACAAACACCATTGAATCTTCACAACCACGCGATAAGGTAGATTTGCAGAAAATGGAGCCAAGATACAGAGAGATTTTGCCCCAAGAGAATATTTTTTTTCAGTTTACTTTTGGCTCTGCTGGTTCTTTATTGCTGCGCGGGCTCTCTCTAGTTGCTGCGGTGAGCGGGGGCGACTCTCCAGTTGTGGTGCACAGCATCTCACTGCAGTGGTTTCTCTTGCTGTGAAGCATAGGCTCTAGGCGTGGGCAGGCTTCAGTAGTGGCAGCACGTGGGCTGGGTAGTTGCGGTGCCTGGACTTAGTTGTTCCACGCCGTGTGGAATCTTCCCAGATCAGGGATCAAACCCATGTCCCCAGCATTGGCAGGCAAATCCTTACCCACTGGGCCACAGGGAAGTCTCCTAAGAGAATACATTGAGTAGAATGAAACCAGGAATCAAATGCAGATAGTCAGGCCCTAGACCCCATACTCCTCACCATGAAGATCAACAATGTAGATTCTCAGGACACACTGCAACATTTGTTTTAAATTCCAGAGATTCAATGTGTCCATCACCTTCTCCCAGATTATCTTCCAGCCATACCATTTTATGTGGTGGAAACAGCATCAGCCTTAACGTGGACCTGATGGGTGAAGCAGGGCAGACGAGTGGCCTGAGGGGGAAGATCTGTCCATCTGTCGGCTGCCCTTCTGGCTGCAAAGTGGTAGAATGAGCCACCTCTTCCCAGCGCTGTCAGAAGGGAGAGAGACCGTTTCCATCCAAAGCCAGGGAGCTTTGGATGTTGCGGGATCACTGAAAACATTCTCCAAGTCCTATTTCTCCAAAGTGCAGATGATCACAGTGCATTATGGATAATCTCTGCCGCTCATCCTCATTTCCCACATCTGCTCCCAGGAGTTGGACAGGGAAGCTTGGTCTGCTGCAGTCCATGGGGTCACAAAGAGTCGGACATGACTGAGCTACTGAACTGAACTGAATTCCCATCAAATACACCTGTATATATCTTTATGATCTAAAGATTAGGCAATCATAATTGCATTTTATACACCCAGTGAAAACTGTAGAAAGTATCTGCTTTTTCTTGGCCTGACCCCATTGTGCTCTGTAGAGGAAATTCTCAGGCACGTTCTAGAATAAGGCATTTTTATCTGGTTAAAAGGCCTCATGAAGGCCAACTAGCAAATTTTCTGCTGCTATTAGTTTACACGTTGAGTTATAAGTGTCTCAGAAGGTCCAAATTAAAAAAAATAAATTTCAAAGCTATTATAATTTAAAACTTAAAAAAATCTTTGCCAGGCTATGTTAGAAAATGATTTTTTCCCTGGCGTAAAAAATTAAATATTTCTATATAGGAATGATCCGTGACTTTCTAATTATTTTTTAAGGCAGGAAGGCAGTTTTTAATAATACATCTAGTTTTGTCTATCTGCTTCATTTTATTATTAGGAACAGATACACAAGTTTGAGTAAACTTGACCCATACTGAGCACCCAACATATATCTTTCTTTGGGGAGTTGTGTTATTAGAGAAAAGCCTCTGTTAACTTATGTCCTTGTTTATTTTGAAATTAAACAAAGTGTAAAGTAATTTTATTCTAAACATATGCACAGATTGGAGAAGGCAATGGCACCCCACTCCAGTATTCTTGCCTGGAAAATCCCATTGACGGAGGAGCCTGGTGGGCTGCAGTCCATGGGGTCGCCAAGAGTTGGACATGACTGAGTGACTTCACTTTCACCTTTCACTTTCATGCATTGGAGAAGGAAATAGCAACCCACTCCAGTGTTCTTGCCTGGAGAATCCCAGGGACGGGGGAGCCTGGTGGGCTGCCATCTATGGGGTCGCACAGAGTTGGACACGACTGAAGTGACTTAGCAGCAGCAGCAGCAGCATACGCAGATTCCAGAGCATGTGGGCATGGAAGGCTGGTGCTAATACTTATTGGCATGAAGGTACTACTCAGACTATTATTTTTTAAATCTCAGATCACTTTGGGAGACTGACCGTTGATTGTTTTAAAGTGTGGAATTTACTAATCACTTGAATCTCCCATATCTCATTTAGCAGAAATTGGATTTCTGGGGAATTAAATTTTGAGAAAAGGTGTATAGTATTCTATCTTCTAGATCAAACATAGGAAAAGTATTCCCATACTTAGTTCTCACTAAATACCTTTGACATAACCTTCTTGTGATATGAGTATTTTACATCAGAAGAAAAACAGTTATGAAGTTTCCAGTGGTTAGCAGAGGCCAGAACAAAACAAATATTGAACCAAATAATCTGATTTCCTGCTTCACAGAGATAGCAATGAGAGAAGGGCCATCAAAACACCACTTAACAAGCACTGAAGTTAAATAATGTGTTGAAAAAAAATGTGAACACATCCTGCAGGATGGTGAATAAACCACTCTGGGAGTTGCATGTTCATGTGGGGATCTAAGCATAATTTCATGTGACCAAGGTAGACTCAATCATTAAATATCATTCTTTCAGTTAAGTAACAATATTCCTTTCTTGAGGATGTATGCAAACCAGATATACAGGGTAGAGGAGCAGATTATGTAGTCTAGGGTTTTCAACTCAACAGAGTGATGACAAGGAAAAATGAACTGCAGAAGCTTTTTAGAAAAACAGAATCAAACTAAGAAGTAAGTTATAAATCAGAACACATAATTCCGTAATTCGTAATGAGCTCTACCATTATTCACATGACAGTGTGTCTGGGTTATCTCCATGTATATACCTGACCCTCACCTCCGGAACACTGAGCCCTCCCAGGGAAGATCCTGTGTCTGTTTTTCTTCCTTGTGTCCTTGTCACCTCAAACAGCATCTGACACAAATTGAGTACCAGGTAATTGTTTGAATTAATGAATTGATTGATCCATTGATGAATGGCTGACCCAGGTAATTGAGATGGCTACACAGAGCCAAAATTCATTTGAAATTATTGGCACCTAAAAGGAATGGTATGACCAGATAAGACACAATTTTAGGATCTTCTGTGACTCGGAGGCCAAATTAAGGTGACAGGTTTTCAGGAGTGAAAGCATGCATGTTAGTATAAAGCAAATATATGTCCTAGTGATTTATATGAAAGTTGATAATTAATGTATGTTATAGCAATTTGTTTCAAACTGTTCTATAGGCTTCCCAGGTGGCTCAGTGATAAAGAGTCAGCCTGTCAGTACGGGAGATTCAGGTTCCATCCCTGGGCCAGGAACATCCCCTGGAGAAGGAAAGGGCAACCCACTCCAGTATTCTTGCCTGGGAAATCCCATGAACAGAGAAACTTGGTGGGCTACAGTTATAGGGTCACAAAGAGTTGGACATGACTTAGCGACTAAACAACTTATTTCCATCTGCCAGTGGGGATTTAAAAAAACAAACAAACAAAAAAAAAAACAGACGTTAAACTAGACTAAGGTTCAGTTTCCGAAGTTTCTAGAGATACCCCTTGGAATGTGGAGATGGAGAAAAGTATGGATGGGATGTGGGACTTGAAACCCTTTTGCTACCACACTCTGGCTGGTATCAAGTGGCTCATTTTGTTTCCAGAGAATTAATGTTGTTTCCAAAAATTAGCTCTCATAAGGCTCATTCAGGTAACCAGTATTGAATATGGAAATGAGATTTTTGTTCATACAAGTCTATTACATTATAGTTTATGAATCACAGTGGCTAGGTGCCAGACTTTCTTTCAAGCTAAGCAGGCTCTTTGCTCTGCTCCTCCAGCTGAGTCTTTTATTTGAAGTGTTTCTTCATCTTGGCTCATTTAGCCACCGACAGAAGTTGCCCTATGGGAGATAACATCTTATGTTTATTTACTTTATAGCATTATCACCTCTGGGCTCATTGCAAGTGAAAAACGTATCAGAAAAGAGAAAAATCTGATTTCAGAAAGCCACAACTCCCTTTACCCTGACATTGTTTTTGTTCGTGCTTATTATTCTACTGAGAGTTAGCACATTTGCCTTCTGATGGGTGGTCTGTGCAAAGAATTAAATGTGTTACTGACATTGGCATCACTTTGGGCAGGTCCAAGTTCAAAATACAATTACATGTGTGCTTGCTCACTTACACACACACACACACACACACTTCTTCAAATGAACAAGAAGAATCTTATCAGTACCTCAGTTCTCTCTGCCAATTCCCGCTAATCCTCCAAGCCTCAGAAACAAGATAATAGAATTGATGGGCATATTGGAGTAATTTTGGAAACAGTGCAGTGAACTAGAAGCATCCCTTACTTCACTCTGGAATTTTACCTGAAACTTGCATAACTATACACCCCATCATCTTTTCCTCTTTTCTGACTTTTAATGTTAACACTACATTTTCTTATAAGATCGCCTATCTGTTCTCACCTCCATAAATAGAAATGAACTCTAAAAATTTTTTTATCTGCAAATATTACTCCAAATGACTTTGGCAATAATCTCCACAAAAAATAGAATTAAGACAAATTCAAAAAATTGTTTAATGTTAACTATTTATAGGAAACAGATTTGCATATGTGTGTATATACTATGTTCTACTCCCAAAGTCCCTAATGCAAAATTAGAATTCATCAAAGATAACAACATCCTCCACTTAACTGGTAGAAAGGCAGCTCATTAAAGTGACGAGGCCCCCTTCCAATCATGATATGGTGAAGTCCACCAGCCTCACCAACACACACACAGCGTTGTTTTCAAATGTGAAAGGAAGCTAAGTTCATGAGCCGTTGATGAAAGCTTCCATTATAAAAGAGAGAGACTATGACAAAGAAACAGGAAAAAAAAGAAGAGACAGACAAATTGGGGACAGAAAAATTCCCCCCAAATCATGTGTAGTCATCTCAGAAACATAGGAGAAGAAATTGCATTTATAAAACAAGAATTAAATGTAATTTCTATAAGGTATAGCAGAGAGCATAAAAGACCTCTTGGAAATTAGAAATCTAAGAGTAGAAATAAAATAATCTTTGAAAGGGATAAAATCACAAAAGTCTCTTGCTGACTGGAGCAAAACAAAAATTGATGGAAAATAAGAGAGGAGCTATATGAAAATTACAGGACCATATGTCTGACCATATTGAGAGTGATTTTAGAGAGGACTGAAAGAGATTGATAAGAATTAGTGATGGGTACACAGAAAGCAAGGCAAAAAGACAGAAATAAAGTAATTGACCACTGCCTAAACAACGTGCCTGGTAAAAACACTGTTGATTTCACAGAACATGTGGGAGGGCGTACATACCAGGAGCAACGTGTGCAAGGGACACTGCAATGATATGTTTAAAATATGTCGAAGTTTATCTTTAATAGAACTTTCAAATTTGCAGGATACTATTAGAATTATCTCTCTACAAATAATCTGTATATGTCTTCTACGTCCTATGTTCTAGTATTAGTGATAATGGAGTTCCTGGAGTAGTCATCCATTCCTTTTACGCAGTGACTTAAAATCAGTAGCCAAAGTTAAGAACCAGTGTTTGCAAAAGAATGGTATTTTTCCTTTCGAAATGGCCTCTAATTCATGACAAGATCAAAACTTTGCCTTTCTTGGTTCTATGCTATGTTACAAATGTACAGCTACAATTGGCTTTTGCTATGTTAATGTTTTACCCAATTTTAAGATATGGTTTTGTATTGCATTATGTACACCATGCAGTGTATGGTCCACAGGCTTTTCATTAGCTTCCCACCTTAGCAAACCAGAGTGCCCTTGAATTGCCTTCCCTATGGTTCTGATAAGCTGGACTTGATTATTTTAGTGTTGGCTGTCAGAATTTGGAACTTGGTTTCTTCATGGGCTTCAATTGATAAACCATTGTTTGATAACTTGACAAAGCACTTCTGTATTGTTGACATTCGTCTCTATATTGTCGACATTCGTCTCTATATTGTCATTACCAAGGCTCTCTGGGCTAGTTCTCTGTAAAATTTAGTTTTCACAAAACTGTAGGTTCTGATTTTTGATTAAATGTTTCAAAGTCAAATGACTTAATCAAATACAAGAAATGATGAGCTAATGGAATTGATATCTCTTCCATGGAGTCCAATCAAATCCTGTCTGTAAAATAAATTAGCAACTGATCATCTCAGAAATTACAAATACAGTTGCATGGTTTTCTATTTTAATTAAGGAGTTGAAATAACATTCCATTATGAATCAATTTCCCTCTTTTAGAATTATCTAGGCCACTTCAACTTTCTTAACTGGCTTCCTCCTAAGCTCCAGAGCTCTTATGAACCCCTTTTGTTCATTTGAGTGTGTGGATTCAGAGATATAAAACCTGAAAAATGTAGGAGGGTGATTCTGGTGCCCCATTTCCTTGCCTGCAAATCGTATATGGCAGCACTAAACTAAAATGTAAGTTAGGCAAATAAAGGAAGTGTGCCAGCAAGTGAAAATAAGACGTCTTAAAAACTGGTATTCTATTGAAAACTTTTAGGAAAGAGAAATTAGGAGAAAGTGGTGATTAGATTTATGTTTTAAGTGATCCCGGTAGTAATATGAAGATGATGAAAGCAGCTAATACTTAGCTGAAGTCATTGTTTTCAGTTCTTTTATGTGTACTAACATTTAAATCTCACATGAGGAAAGTACAGTAGTATTTCAGGTATACAGTAAGTAGTATTTTAGGTGTAAGTATAGTAGTATTTCAGGGGTAAGTACAGTAGTATTACAGGTGAGGAAACTGAAGCATAGATATGTAAGTTGGTCAAAGTCACCAAATTGGTGATTGTCTGCAGAAACCCAGATCTGAGCCCCAGAGTGTAGCAAGATTAACCAGGAGTCATTGTAGCAGCGAACATGGGAACAGATGAGGGCTGGACCTATGCCCTGCTTAGCCCAGGGTGAAGTTCATTGGAAAAAAAAAAAGGTATTCCAGTATTGTGGTCATTAGGAAGCCTGCTTGAGACTCAATTAGGTTTTAAATTATAGTTTTATGAAATATGCCTTGACATTACTATTCCCTGGTGCCAACCTGGGCATTTCTTCTAGCTTAAAAAAAAAAAGCTCAATCATAGACTTCTCAGAGTAAAATCCTATATGGATGTGGTTTTTCTTTTTAGCCAAAGAAGCATTTACAAATCACTCACTTGATCAAGGCATTAGTATAAATCTGCTAATGGAATCGAGTTCAGAAAGGCACACTGTACAAACAAAGCTTTGTTCAGATCACACAATTGCAGAGATGAGCTGACAGTTAAAGATTCAAGTGGAACATGGCTTGAAGAGTTATGCTCTAAGGTGTGAAAATACATTTAGTCATGTTAGTATTAGTTTAGCCCTGATCCCATGCTAATAATGGAGAAATTGGTGACCATTGAGCATTGGTTGCTTTTACGTTGCCATTACATTTAATACTTCGATCAAAAGTGTTGAACTGTGAATATCTTTGCTACTGAGAAATCATGTCAAGTTTTTAAGTCAGTTCTCATCCTGATAGAGGCAGAACATTCCAAGAGTAAAGGTCTTATTTCTGACCCCCCACATCATCCTAGAGTGGTAACAAAATTTACCGAAGAGCAAAGATTAGAATCGCTGATAGACTGAAAAGTCGCATTTTTTATCCAGGAATTTTTCATTTATTTTTTGTGAGGCAGAGGTTGTGTGAACACCAGATGCCAATCACACAGCACCAGTGGATTTGCAAGATTATCAGACTGGGGAAAAAATGAAGATTAAGCACAGGATACAATGGAGATTACTTATGGTAATGAATTGTATAATTTTTCTAGACAGCGTTGGATTAATGTTCATCCTGAAAAAAGATTACAGGAGATCTGTTTCTTGCAATAAACAAATATTAAGCAGATCATACATGTACAACATATGAATCGAGAGTCCTGAAGCACATATGATTTATCATTTACACGGGGAAAGTTAACCCGTTCTCTACTGTGCAGATGAAAGTCACTGGAGTCTTGTGGAGGTGGAGGCAGTGTCCTCGGAGCCACAACGCTTCTTGCTCTGAGTGGAGCCTTGAAGAGGCTATCGAGTTGTCATAGCCCAACACCTGCAGCCTTACTTGTGACAAGTGCCACTCCCCTTCCCGTGACCATCATGGAAGCCAACTTTGCTTGCCTTACTTGCGGGTTGCCTGGACCCTGGAGGAAGCAGCAGGGGATCCAGGTGGCACCGTGCATCCATACTTTGTACACTCACAGAGTCTGATCCCCGGTGTCTACTCTTCCCTTTTGGCTTGTGGTTGGTGGTGTTGGGGAGGAGATAGAACAGGGTGGGGGGAGGGGTGTACTGAGTTCTGCACTCGCTCAGGGTGAACCTCCACCCACCACCCACCACCCACCCCCCGGCCGTGGGAACATTGTGCTCATTTTTAGAATCAGCCTTTGATTCCTTTGTGGACAAGGAAATGGCAACCCACTGCAGCATTCTTGCCTGGAGAATTTCATGGACAGAAAAGCCTGGTGGGTTACAGTCCGTGGGGTTGCAAAGAGTCAGAAAGAACTGTGACTAACACTTGATTTATTTGTAGAGTTTTTGCCATCAGCTTCTTTTTTTTTTTTAATTAAACACATTAAGAAAAAAATTTTTTTTGGCCTCTCAACATGTGGGATCTTAGGTCTCACCACTAGGGATAGAATCCATTCTCACTGCAGTGGAAGCATAGAGTCCTAACCCCTTGATCCACCAGGGAAGTCCTTATCAACTGGTTTTTAGAAAACGGTGCCCTGGGCACCTGGTTTTCATGTTCACACTAAAATAGCATTTTCTTAAATTTCCAAAACAATACACTGAGAAGGGTACGCTTCTGTGGGATTCTTTCCCAAACCTGTTACAACCTCAGTCTAATCATGCAAAAGCATCAGACAAGCCAAATTGAGAGATGTTCAACAAAACCAATGACAAATAATCTTCATAAGTACTGTGTTTCTGTCTTGCAAGTCAGAAGACCAGAGGACTAAATCTCTATAATTTCACCACCCCAAAGTAGTGACCATTAACATCTTAAAGCAGACTAGACTCTTTTCATTTATGTGTGCTTAGCCACTCAGTTGTGTCTGACTCTCTTCAGCCCTTTGGACTGACTCCTCTGTCCTTGGGATTTTTCAGGCAAGAATACTGAAGTGGGTTGCCATTTTCCTCCTTGGAAAATGGATCTTCCTGACCCAGGGATTGAACTCACATCTCCTATGACTCCTGCATTGCAGGTGGATTCTTTACCTGTTTAGCCATCGGGGAAGCCCATCTTTGCATTTCTATTCCCATATTTTCTTTAGGAAAATAATATTATTCTGTTGTGCTTGTGGTTACTGCTGCTGCTAAGTCGCTTCAGTCGTGTCCGACTCTGTGCGACCCGATAGACGGCAGCCCACCAGGCTCCCCCGTCCCTGGGATTCTCCAGGCAAGAACACTGGAGTGGCTTGCCATTTCCTTCTCCAATGCATGAAAGTGAAAAGTGAAAGTGAAGTCGCTCAGTCGTGTCCAACTCTTAGCGACCCCATGGACTGCAGCCCACAAGGCTCCTCCGTCCATGGGATTTTCCAGGCAAGCATACTGGAGTGGGGTGCCATTGCCTACTGCTTTATTCACTTAAAGGTGTATTGTGAACAAATTTCTCTGAGAAGTAAGTGTGCATGTCCTCTGAGATGAATGCCTCTGTCTGTGGATAAGGACTCAGAGCTGATTCCCTTACACCATGTTATTGCTGTCACCCTTCTTCACACTGTGGAGCTGGGGATGCCACCAACGCAAGCTACAGAGAACATTGTAGTCAGGGAGTGCATGTGTGCTAAGTCGCTTCAGTGGTGTCTGACTCTGCAACCCCATGGACTATAGCCCTCCAGGCTCCTCTGTCCATGGGATTTTTTCAGGCAAGAATACCGGAGTGGTTGCCATTTTCCCTTTCCAGGGAATCTTCCTGACCCAGGGATGGAATCCACTTCTCTTACGTCTACCTGCATTAGCAGACGGGCTCTTTACTAGTAATGCCGCCTGGGAAGGTCAGGGAATGGCCTCCTGCAGTTTAGTTTCCCATCTACTTGAGCTGCAGGCATCCAGGAAGAGTTCATGATTTGCTTTGAAAAGTGCCTCCCTTGCTGGAATTGAGAGTGAGAAATTTCTTGAGCAGGTTTTCACATTCAGTGGACAAATAGTAGGAGATATGGTGAATTGTATTCAGTAATGTTCCTTCTGCACCTTTTAAGTTCTGTCTATCTAAAGGCAGGGATCTGTGTGACCAGTGTGTTTAAAGAATGACTCAGACCCCACATATCTGCTGCGATGCCATCTTAATTTGGGGGCTGACAGTTCAAGGGGATGGGGGGCTTCCACGTAAGGCATCCCACTTATTGCCAAAGGTGAATTTGTGACTGAAGCCAGAGTCTGCCACCTTGATATTCAAGTCAGCATCCTGGGTGGATTGTCCAGCTGCAGTACTGTCTGGTGGACATTCTCTGGCAGAAATAGCCTGAGGCCTGTTTCTCTTTCGTGCTGCCATGATCCCTTGGTTGATGGAGCATCCCTCCTCCGGCAGCACACTCCACGACAAGGGAGTGTTTCCTCCGTGTCCATCACTTCAGATAGTTTCACGATGTTGGGGTGATCCAAGACCTTCATTATCTTGACTTTGTGGGACAGTGTCTGGAGCCCCAAGGATTCCTACTGGCTCTTGTGAATGATCTTCACAGCCACCTCTTTCTCAGTCAGGATGTGCCAAGGCCACCTCACCTTGGTGAAGGTAATCTTGTCAACAGTCGTTGCCCATATGGGTTTTCTCCTCAGCAGAGATGGAGGCAAGAGGCCTCAAAGCAGATTGCCTTTGCTGTTGAGATAAGGTGCCCGCGAGGTCAGCTTAAAAATGGAGAAACGCTGGGGGAAAACTGGATCCAAATCACCTCAAAAGAGAATCCTGAAAAGCTCACCTGAAAAGCTGATCTTTATAACAGAGTCAAAACGCAGAGCCAGACAAAAATGAAGTTGAACAGCGATTATTAACAAACTGGTATTTTTAAGTAAGAAAAGTGAATTTTTTAAAATGGCATAAAGAATAAAAAAGAAAAATGAGAAAAATAAAAGGGAAATGAGAAAAATCAAAAAGAATAAAGAAAAAGTGAAATAAAAAATAATAGTAAACAAAATTGCCAAAAACCCCACAATGTCAAGGAAGAAACTAACTTTGGTCAGAGTCCCTCAGGTCACTGGAAACCAGCTTCCTGAACTAAAAGATACAAAAACACTTAGTCCAGGCAGGGTCTTAAATAGATGGTTGGAGTCCCATAAGAGTGGCTCCTTATTAGGTCATAGGAAGAAATGTACCTAACATGAATGAGAATAATCGACAGCCAATAGTCTCATGTTTTGGTTGCCAGAACTCTTTACTCTTAAAAAGAAATTGGGACTTCCCCAGTGGCCGGTGGGTAAGACTCTGCCTTCCAGTGCAGTGGGTAAGGGTTCAAACTCTGGTCCAGGAACTATGTTTCTACCTGTCTTTTGGCCAGAAAACCAAAACATAAAACAGAAGCAATATTATAACAAATTGGATAAAGACTTTATAAAATGGTCCACATCCTGCCCCCTCAAAAAAAAAGAGAGAATGTGGCAAATTGTATCAATTTGCATGACCAATCCTAAAACCTCAAATTGCCTATTAAAAAAAAAAAACTCTTTAGCTTCTTTTAAAAATGGAAACTGATAATATATTTCATGCTCAAAATTCATTATATATATGCTTTATCTTATAGGGCAGTTTGAGGTTCACAGAAAAGAGAGGAAATCGCAGAGTTCCCGCAACCCCCTCCTGACCCACCCAACACCTTAGCATTTCCTTTTATTAACACCTTGCATCAGTGTGGTACCTTTGTTACAACTGAGTCAACATTGGTTCACTACTATTAACTAAAGTCCTGAAGTTTACATTGGGGTTCATTTTTTGTGTTGCATATTATGTGGGTTTTGACCAATGTATAATGATGTGTAGCTCCCGTTACAGTGACATACAAAAGTTTCACTGCCCTGAAACTGTGTTCCACCTATTCATTCTGTTCTCCTTCCCTGTTAACAGCTAGCAGCTACTAATCTAGCGAATCGCCATTGTTTTACCTTGTCCGAGTCATGTGGTTGTACAGTATGCAGCCGTCTCAGGTTGTCTCCTTTCACTTAGCGATATGTAGTTAAGGTTCCTCCAAGTCTTGTTAGGACAGGATACCTATTTCCTTATATGGCTAAATACCGTTCCAATATATATGGACTTATATAGAAGTTTGCCTATCCATTCACCAGTTTAAGGACATCTGTATTGCTCCCAAGGGAAAACGAACCATACTCTGTGTACCAGCTACTTTCTAATACTTTGCCTCAGCCTGATGGGTGAATCTCTAAACTGAATATCTTTATTCTCATTTTCAGGTGAAAAAACTGAGCATCTAGCTACACATAGCTAGCATATGGGATTTGCAGTCTCCTAGGATGAGTCACATGTGCAGAAATGTAATTTTAATTCTTTATACCTGAACTCAGATTTCTGAGCCCCTGTTTCTGCTCATAGCAGAAAACACTGAATATTTCCAGTGAAAAGTGGCTCAGTCACTTCTCCTTTAAAACTTGGTCTCTTTTGTACCAGGAATAAATGAGATTTGGGATTCTCTCTTCCCCTTCCTTTCTGTTGATCTGGTGAATCGCGTTGTACAGATGTTCATGAGGTTCTTCTCTGGCTTCCCAGAGGTGCCTCCTGGCTAGGGTTTTGGGAGTAGTCCTCCACCTTTGCATCCCTTACTGAAGTTCCCCAGCTGATTTTAACTCACTGAGTTTCTGGAGAAAGCGAGGCATGTGGTTCTGGGCTTGCTTGGCCCCACCTGGGTGCTCCCTGAGGTTGGTCCAACACATTTTCCACACGCTCTCTCTCAGGACCTTTCATCCACAACCCTGCAATGATGCTCCCTCTCCACAACGTCCCAAAGGGCATGTTGATTCTCTGCTTTTCAGAGCTGCAGGAACATTTTTAGGTATCTTGGTGCCCCTATTGGAGCCAAAAAAGAATGGTGGATAGAGGATGTTTCAAGAATACAGTTCTAAGAGACACAAAGAGGCAGATGACATTTTGCAAATAAGTAGTTTCCAAAATAAGTCAGGGAAGCATGAAACAGAGCAGCTTCAAAAGTGCCTTGCTCAACAGCATAATTTGTTCAAAAGGTCAGTATTGTTGTCAAATACTACAATGCCCTTTAGTTGTGTAGTTTCTGAAATTTAACCACCTACACAAAGAAAGTATTAGTTAGGAAAAATTAAAAAATTACTAAGGTACTGTTCCAGATATTAGGTGACCTGATACAAATGTATTGTTTAGAAAAACTTCATCAACATGTAATTTTATTTTTTCCCTAGATTGTTGTGCATGTATCAGGCTTGCTCCCTACTTGCTTAGAAGGTTGTTTCAATAACTGAGATTCCTAGCCTAGAATGATCATGGGAAAAATGGAGAAGAAAATACTTTGACACATGTAGACTGCTTTGGAAAGTGCTGGCGCTAAATGTCCAGGGGTACAATGTGTGGGATGTCAAATTGTTTACCTGTTTATTTCATGGAAGGTGTAGCATAAAGACGAACTGCATGTATCATTAGAAACCAAGTATTCTCTGTTGGTCCACTCTTTTAAATTTTATGCCCTGATTTTTCACCAAAGGGAAATATCTTTAATGTCTTTTGTATTCTATAGCTGTTTTATGTATTTAGATTCTTTTCCACTGTTTGCTTACAGATAAGTCTGGAGCATACCAGCACTTTGCCTGAACTTTAAGATGTGTCCTACAAGTTGTAGGGAAGACCTTGTGAGCAGTGATGCTGTGCTCTCTACATAGAACTTGGGATTAATCATTGAGATTCTTTGTAAGCTTTAAGTTGTATAATTTACAGAATATGATCTTGTAGTCTCTAAAATAGTAAAGAAGGTATTTGAGTGTTTATTATTTGAGTGGGGGAAAAAGAGGGATATGGACTGTAGATTTGAGGGGAGAGGTTGGTGACCCACCATTGCTTCAGGACTTGTTCCTCTTAAGCTTTGGAACTGGAGCATCCCCAATAAGCATTAAGCATCCTGTCCCTTCACTCAGCAGTGAGCAGTTGGTACTTCATTTTCAAAGTCACAGAGCATGAAAGAGACAGATAGCAGTGTTTGCACTGTGCCAGGTGTCAACAGGCTTTTCTGGATCGTGATGATGATGTCTTTCCTCCCTAAATAATTTTTACAAATGCAGTGATGAAGACAGATTTCTGTTAACTGTCTTTGATGGGTCATAAGTTGAACTAGCACTATATTTTTTTTCCTGAAAATATGCATAGTTGTAACATGGTATTTAATAGGACTTTCCTGTAGCTCAAATGGTTAAGAACCTGCCTGCAATGCAGGAGACCAGGGTTCAATCCTTGGGTTGGAAAGTTCCTCTAGAGAAGGGAATGGCAATCCACTCCAGTGTTCTTGCCTGGAGAATCCATGGACAAAGAAGCCTGGCGAGCTACAGTCCGTGGGGTTGCAAAGAGTCGGACACGACTGAGTGACTAACACACACACATTTAATAGCTTGAGGCTTATTTCTACCCAAATGAGCACAGCTGTAAGAAATGATGACCCTCTCATCTTCATAGCGATAAAATGGCTTCCTAATGTGTTTCCCTACCTTTGAATTTTCAGTTCATTCCTCTGGATTTCCTAGCTCCATCCTTTACCCTCTCGGAAACCCTGTGAAAATGTACGACTTTTGACCAGATGACAAAGCACAGAGGATGAAATCAGTTGCATTCAATTATGATATGACAAAAAGCCTTTCAAAATCTTTGTCACAGTGCAGCATTCAAGCAACATTAAACATAATAGAGTAAAAGTAGACCGAGGAAGAGAGTTAATATTTTGACAGGAAGTTTTGTGAACTAAATCACGCAAATTTCAAAAGAGTCGTTGATGAATAGCTTTGGTAGTTTCTAACGGGGGCCTACTTTCCAATCATATGTGCAATGTCTTCTTATTGATTAATCTTTGGAGCTAAAATTAACTGTTACATTATTTTCTTGGTACGCTTTTATATTTCTCAAAAAAGCAAGTCTCCATTGCTGAGTTGCATTCAAGAAAATAACAGGAAGTGAGGTGAAGAGTAAGATAAACGTTCCTTTTTTGGGAGGGGGTGATGGCTTTTTTAATTTTTTATTTATCTGTTTATTTACTTATTTATTTGGCTGCATAGGGTCTTAGTTGTGGCACATGGGATCTCCGTTGTGTCCTGTGGGATCTTTCACTGTGGTGCACGAGCTCCAGAGCATCGTGCTCAGTAGTTGCGGCAAGCGAGCTTAGTTGCTCCGTGGCATGGGGAATCTTAGTTCCTCAACTGCGTCCCCTGTACTGCAAGGCAGATTCTTAATCACTGGACCCCCAGGGAAGCCCCCAAGACACACGTTTCTATGTTGTGTTCCCTGTCTTCCTATTCTATGTATTTAAACAACAGCTTGTATTTTATAAATTACTATAAAGATAAAATTTTCAAGTTTAATTCTACCGTATTGAGTTGTAGGAAAATAAAAGCTTCTGATAGGGTTAATCTAGCTACATAAAATTCCATGCTGAGTATGATCATAATCTTGGTCTTTGATTAGATCTGAGCTTGTAATATCTTGTGATTAATCAAAATGGGTTGTATTGCGTGTAGTATAAGTCATCTTCACAGATGGGATGGGGAATCATCAGAGTGCTCTTGAATATTTGTTTTAATCCCTTGTAGGATAAAATGGCTTTGGATCTTTTTTTTTAACTTTAAATCAGACTGAGTTCACCAAATAAATGACTGAGAAGAAATTTTGAAGTCCAGTTTTGCTAGGATTATGGGTCAGAAAAGAAGAAACTTGGTTTCTAATTCATAATATTTCAATGATTCATTGAACATACTTCATATATTAAAAAAATCTTGTAAAACTTAATAAATATTCCTATTTGTTTATAGTTTGAATAAAAATCTTCATAAAAGAATATGACAAAAAACCTTTCATAGGATAATATTGAGGTTTTTATTGTTTTCAACAACACAAAAGATTTTTCAAGATTAATAATTGCCCCTCTTCTAATTATTTAATTCCAGTCTAATTGACATCTGATAACAAAGAGCTTTGCTTTGGCAACTAAACTACCTGACATCTAACTCCCAGAAGCACAGCAGGAGCGCTCACACACAAAATGTTTACTGAATGTGTCTGTCATTTCAGCCAATTGAGTCTCACAAGACACAATTTCTCACAAGTGTTGCTCACCAAAAACTGTAAATTGAACTGTCTGCCCCAGAGCCACACACATGAAGGGGCTCAATAAATACATGTCTAAGATTATATAAGAATCACTGAATAAAGGGCTTCCCAAGTGGTACTAGTGGTAAAGAACCCGCCTGCCAATGCAGGAGACATAAGAGACAGGTTCTATCCATGGATTGGCAAGATCCCCAGGAGGAAGAAATGGCAAGCCACTCCAGTGGTCTTACCTGGAGAATCCCATTGACAGAGGAGCCTGGAGGGCTACAGTCCATAGGGTCACAAAGCATCGGACATGACTGAAGTGACTTAGCATTCACCGAATAAAAGAATTGGAAAAAAAAACAAACAAACTGTGAAGTTCTTCCAGTCTACTTCTAGACTGGATAAATGACCCATGGGTGTTAAAATAAGAATGATTTAATTTTTTCTTTTATTTTCTTTCTTTCTTTTTTTTCCTATAGGAGACGTGGTGAGCCTCCATTGATAAAAGGCTGGCTTCCTTACTTTGGACAAGCCCTGGAATTACAAAAAGATCCTCTGGGTTTCATGACTTCTCTTCAAAAGCAGTATGGTGACATTTTCACTCTTCTCCTTGGAGGTAAATAACATTTCTTTTAAGTTCCTTACTTATAATGTCTCACCTGTTCTTTAATGTCGTTATATTTTTCTCTAGGCAAAATTAGATTATTTGTATATTACTTTACTTGTAGAGCAATACAAAAGAAAACTGTTTTTGAGTGTAGTAATCCTAACATTAAAAAACAAATTATAGAATTCTCTTCAGAGTGCCTGAGGAATACCACTCTCCTGTTGTCACATGTTATTGGGTTTGGTTTAGCTTGCCTTTAGCATTGTTTTTTTTAAAGCCAGAATGCATTGACGGACTTGGTTTTGTGGAGCAGTGTTAGGTTTAGAGACAATTGATCAGACAATACAGACAGTTCCCATATATGCCCTCTTCTCCCTGGTCATAACTCCCCCTGTTATGAACATCTTATGCTAGTGTGGCACACTTGTGGTAACTGATGCGCCAATGTGGATACATCATCAAGTCTGTGGTTTGCTCTGCAGTCCACTCCTTGTGTTGTCCAGTTCCTTGGGTTTGTCCTGTTCCTCTGTGGGTCCTGTTCCAAAATGCATCATGTCATGTATCCGTCAACATGGTGTCACAAGAGTAGTTTCACTGGCCTAAAAAATCCCCTGCATTTCCCCTATTCACTTCTCGTCCCTTTCCCCTGAGCCCCAAGCACCCACAGATCAGGATGCACCTTTTAAAATTATTTATTTATTTGGCTGTGCTGGGCTTTTCTCTAGTTGTGGGGAGTGGGGAGTACTCTCTAGTTGCACTGCATGGGCGTCTCATTGCGGTGGCTTCTCTTGTTGAGGATCACAGGCTCTAGGGCATGCGGGCTTCAGTAGTAGCGGCTCCTGGGCTCGAGAGCACAGGCTCAGGAGTTGCGGCCCACGGACTTAGTTGTCCTGCAGCATGTGGGGTCTTCCTAGACCAGGGATCAAACCTGCGTCTCCTGCATTGGCAGGCAAATTCTTTACCACTGAGCCACCAGGGAAGCCCACATTTTGGAGGCAGGGGGGCAGCATGCCATGTGGCATGCAGAACTTCCCTGACCAGAGATTGATCCCATGCCTCTTGCATTGGAAGCAGGGAGTTTTAACCACTGGACCACCAGGGAAGCCCAGAAAATATTTTTAACTTAAAAATATTTTTTATGATTCTAACTTCAAGATGTTTACAAAACAAGAAAAAATATACACAGAAGGATTACTACATAGTCCAACATCATGGTGCTGATAGGAGAAGCTGGAATGTTCTCAAATCATCTTCCTTTAAGGCCCAAGCTCTCCAGCTGTGTTAGCGATCTCTGGCTGCATAACAAACCTCCCCCAAATGTAATGCCTTGAAACAACAACTGGTCTTGCCCAGGCCCACTTGTGTGGCTTGAGCCATTTGACTGACTGTGGCTAAATGTCCCAAGATGACCTCATCACATGCCAATTAGGACCTCCTTGTCCTCATGATGTTTCATCCTCAAGATGATGTCCTTATGTGGCAGCTGATATTTCAAGAGGATTAGAAGAAAGCTGCAAGGCTTCTCGAGGCCTGGGCTCAGATGTCATAGAACCTTGCTTCCACCACATTCTGTTAGTGTGAGCAGGTCTCAGAGCAACCCAGACTCAAGGCTAAGAAAAGAGACCTCCACTTCTTCCTGGGCAGAGTGGCAGAGTTGCAAAGGAGCACATGTAGAAAGAGCGAAGAAATTTATGGTAGCGTGTTTGCTCACAGTTTTCCACCATCAGCTTATCTCCTGGGCTAGCCATTCCTTTTCTTGCTTTTGTTTGTCCCGTGTATGTCTGGGAGACTGATCTCTACATACTAGATGGTCTACACTCCTCTGCCCTTCTACTTCTGGTTGAGTGTGCAGATAGGAGGCTCTGTTCCAGCTCCCTGTCACTGGGCTCTGATAACTTTCAGTTTCTTTCCCAAGAAAATTGAAGACGACAGGTATGATCTCCCTTAGATCCCCACATACCTGTCAGATGCACTGGTGTTTTACAGTGATCCTTACCACCTCCCCATGTTATGTCTGATGCCTCTTCTCAAATCACTCTTAGTATCTCTTCCATCAAAGCATTTAATAAATTGTGACTATATTGTTAATTCACAATATCTATTTCCCTTCATTATTATCTAACTCCTCTCTTGCCCACATTTAGTTCACAGCTCAGCACTGATTGATTCACAATAAATATTTGATGAGGAAATTCTTAATACCTTAGAGCTGATGAAATACTATAACACAAATAAAGGCCATAGTTGGGGCTTCTAGCCTAAGTGAACTATTCGTTTCATATTGCATTTCGTATTTCTTCACTTAGAAAAAGTAATTCTTGGGGAGGGATAAATTAGGAGTTTGGGATTAACATATACATACCTCTCTATATAGGGCTCCCCTGGTGGCTCAGACAGTAAAGAATCAGCCTGCAATGCAGGAGACCCAGGTTCAATCCCTGGGTCTGGAAGATCCCCTGGAGAAGGGAATACAATTCACTCCAGTATTCTTGGCTGGAAAATTCCATGGATAGAGGAGTCTGCCTGGCTACAGTCCATGGGATTGCAAAGAGCTGGACATGACTTGGCTTCATAATACAAAACTATATTCTTCACTTAAAAAAATAATTCTTGGGGAAGGATAAATTGGGAGTTTGGGATTTGCATATACACACTACTATATATAAAATAGATAATCCACAGGGACCTTCTGTATAGCACAGGGAACTCAGTCTGAAAAAGAATGGATATATGTATAACTGAATCTCTTAAATGCACACCTGAAGCTAACACAACATTGTAAATTAACTATACTCCAATATAAAACAAAAATTAAATTTTAAAAAGTCACTTTTAACTTTAAAAAGTAAACCTTATGAGTAGATACAACAAATTATTGACATTTTCAGTTTTCCTAATACATTCTACAAAAATAACCTCAGATGATTAAGCAGAAACTTTAAGGCAGATTGGAATAATTTTATTCACTTTTCAGAAAATAACAAATTTCTGCTGACACTTGATATCTTCATCTTAAATACTGAAACACTTGCTGAATTTCTAATATCTATTGACCATGGTTATGTTTTTAAACTCCACCACAGACAACCAGAGTTGAATACATACTACTACTTCCTTTGGCTTCTTCCTAGAGTTTGAATAAATTCCTGTCAAGAAATCCTTTTCATGTACGTGCCTCTAATGATCAGTTGGCAAAGTAGCTCATTTGGAAAATGTGAAATGGGAAACAGTGTCTCCCACCTTTGTCCCGTGATGTGATTTCACTGAGTATGTGTTCTCTCGTGATGAGCGAATGATTGTCATCCCCAAAAGTCTCAAGGGACACGAATGTCATCTTAATAAAGAAATTAAAAGGTACATCTTTTCATGGGAAACCACGTAAATTCGTGACCTGTCGCAGAAAATAGTTCTCTAATTGGTTTTGTGTGGTGGTGCAGCGGAATCGTTTTCCCTGGATGTCATCGCAGCGAAGCACCACTGTACATCATTGTCAACAGCTAGCGAAATCTCCCTAATAAGAGTGGGAGGATAATGTGGTCATCCTTACCAAATAAAAAGTTGGCTCATAGTCCACTCTTCCAATGAACATTTTCAGCTGGAGATTTTAAAATGGAGAGCCAGGTATATGTGGAGATTAAAAGGTGATAGTTATGGAAAATTTCTATAAGATTCTAGTTTATCTCATATTTATTCACTAGACATTTCTATTCCAAATAGTCAAATGGTTGTTCTGAATTCCCTTGGAGGTCTTCCTGTACCAGCACCAAATATCTGAGATGCAAACATCAAAATTCAAGTTATAATGATCCAGATATCAAACTTCAAGACATCAGAGTGAATGACTTTTTTTTAACATTTAGTGACATACTTATCATTACATTGCTTCACCTTCCTAAAAGAAGTAATTTTGCAGGAAGTGAAACGGCTCTTAGGTTAGTAATAGTTCATGTGCAGGTTATTCAGGAATGATGGAATTAATATGTTTGTGTTGAGCCAGTTCCTAAAAAAAGGAGGACAATGAAATGTTTGGTAAAGAATATATTAAAAAATGTGAGCCCATTTCAAATTTACTGCTCAAAAGGATGATTTATATATATATATATATATATATATATATATATACATACACACATATATATTATTTTGCAGCAGTGAGCCTCATTTTGACATTTATTCTTTGAAATTCTTTACATCAATATTTCACATCAACTGCTGATTGCTTTCCTTTCTCTTTTGAAAACATGGCGAAAGATATTGTTTCTATCTTGTGATCTTTGTGAAGTAGACGAGTTGCCTGTTGACACTTGGCATTCACTTACATAAAAGCACACTGGAACGAAAGTTAATTTTGCTCCAAGAATCCATGGCCTTCAGAATAACTTTTCAAATTTCCTTTGTTAAGAAATTTAAATTCATTTTATGAATGTATATGTGTTTTCCTAACTGTCTGATTAAAGATTACAAAGAAACTCTGGTTTTGCATCTCACATTAGCAGATGGTGGACAGATGGTTTAAATTAATATTAATTTTGGAAAACTTAGCTTAAATTGTTTATACTGAAGATTAAAAGTTGGAAAGCCAGCTAGCATCTCCAGTGTTATTAGTACTTCCAAACCCACTTGAAAAGTAAAATCCAGAAAATCAAAATGTCTTACTCAGCAGTCCACATCTTATTTGGATAAGAGAGTCAGTAAAGCATAATGCCTTGATATTGAAGAAAATCAAAATAAGAACTGAGAAAAAAAATACAGATCCCGGAGTGTAAAGAGCCTTGGAAAGAGTGAGAATTTTATCTACAAATAAATTGCATTAAACTGATCAGTAATTTTTTAAAAAAAGAACCTATGTGACACTGCCTATTAAAAAATAAGCAGTTATTAAAAATCAATGAATACTTGGTTGCTAATCATACACAGTTTTCCACATTTAGCTTTTACTGTTTTTATTTGATATTAACCTCATAATTTCTTCCCATTTCCTCACCTTGAAGGTGAGAGAGAGAAAGGGAGAGAGAGGGAATGCATGTGTATTCATGATGAATTATAGATAAAAATCTCTAAAGTACATGAAACTTCTACTTCAATAAGTCAGTGACTAGTGGCTTCTACTGCCATGACTGAATACAGTTTTGTCTTTCCTCTTAGATTTTGATGAATACAGACAATTGGTAACAAAAAATTCCAACTATTCTCTAAAATTATGTTTTACAAACTAAGCCTTTTATGCATTCTCCGAATTTTAGTGACAAATTTAAAATAACTCTGTAAAGATATGTAGCAAAATCCTTTCATTTAGTGAAAAGAGAAAAGTATGAATCACCACCTGTGAAAATACACAGCCTTGTCTAAAATTATATCTTTTGCAACATAAGAGAATTGACTCTTTTTTTCAATTATTTGTCAGGCAGATGCTGGTAATTTTATTTAATTAAGCTGCTATGGTAAAGCAGGTGTCATAAAATATGCCCAAATCCAGTTGAGTCAGTTTTGCTCTCCTGGGGGGTTGGGAATCCAGTTTATTTTGTAGATATAACTTTGGGATCTGATCAGAATGAGTAGTCACTCAAGTTTTACCCTCATTCCTGAATTGGCCCACATTATTAACTAAATCAAGGGGAAATAGAGTGAATACAATTCAAGTCATTTATTTTTAGGGAAAAAGTTGTAGCACATGTATATTTATGTACACTAAAACCTTAAATTATGCCTTAAGACTGAAAAGCAAAAAAAATTTATCCTATTTCTAGGATTAGGTTAAAATTATTCAAAACTTTGTCATAAAACTTGTCCCAAATTGAATTTAATTTCTGTGGTGCTGTTTGAGTTACCAGAAATAATAAGTGAGTTGTTTATCTAAGAAAGGTTCACACACATACACATACAAACACAGAAATGATGACGTGAAGAGCTGAACATAGATGTTCTGACAAACTTTCATGTCTAATTATCATTTTCTAGAAGACAGTAACATAAGCATTACAGTTTGTGGGATCAACTAAATATCATGTGTGTTCTTGGAAAGGAAGGCTTATCAAAGCTAATATTGAGTATTGAATGCATATGACTTCTCATTAGCAGGAGTCTTGAAGCAACCTTTGAGTGAGAAGGAAACAGAACAGTACCAGGAAAAGCACAGTGTGTGGACTGTTTTCTTGTCTAGGCTCCGCCACTAAAAAATGGCAACACAATCCTGGCCTTTAACTTCTCCTGCCTTTGTTTCACTGGTAAATGCCCGGGGTGGTGGGGGTGGGGAGGGTGCAACCAGGAATCTCCAGGGTCCCTGCCAGTTTTGAGAGCTAGACTGCAGTGTGAGTCTGTGCCTTAGTGGTGCTGGTGGTGGTGCAGTTTAGTCACTTAGTCATGTCCAACGCTTTGCGACCCCATGGACTGCAGCACGCCAGGCTTCCCTGTCCTTCTATCTCCCCAAGTTTGCTCAGACTTATAGCCATTGAGTTGATGATGCCATCCAACCATCTTATCCTCTGTCACCCTCTTTTCCTCCTGCCCTCAATTTTTCCCAGCATCAGGGTCTTTTCGAATGAGTCAGCTCTTTTGCATCAGACAGCCAAGTTCCTTAGTGTGCCTTCCTATAAGAACCACTTGAAAGACTTGTAGGTCCCATCTCAGAGCCATCTAAGTCAGAATCAAGCAGGAATCTGTATTTTTAACCAGCACCTTAACTTTGGACCAATATATGGAAAATGCCAAATGTCACTTCCTCAAAGAACACTTGTTGATCACTCCAGGCAGACAGAATCGGGTTCCACTTCCTGCTGCTCTTACATTGTGTTCCCACCTCTGCTCTCTTACTGTCCATAATGATGCAGTGGTTCCTTTACATCTTTATCTTAAGAGGAAGGAGATTCAACCAAGTACCTGGATGTCAATAAATGTCGGGTAAATTCATGAAAGCTTGCATGGATGGGTTCTAGTTTTGGAATCTTCTTTTGATCACAAATCAGTATGATACTTTGGCCATGTTAGTGAATCTCCCTGACCTACTATACTCTCATCTATAAAAATGAAAACATTGGTATTTGTGACTTGTTAGTGTTGAATTAGATGTTCATTTGTGAGTACTTGCTTCGCGTCATATCTTCATTTGAGTTAAAATAATTGTATTCAATCAAAGCTAAGATAATATACTTTACCAATTTGAATTGTTTGTTTTCTGATTCTATTATTGAGGAAAAATATGAGAAATGTTTAAGTAATGAATGTTGAGACTATTTAAAAGATAACTTAAATATCTTGGTAGTTCATTAAAATAAAAATCTGAAGAATAAGCTATCTTTTTGAAAGTTATTAAGAATTTCAGAATATTTAACTTCAAACTTCTAGGGTTTTCCCACCATCTTCCATTTTAAAAGGAAACATGTAGTGGAATTTTGAATCAAATAGATTTTTATTGTACTTTGCATCTTTTGAGATATGAGTTGATTAAGGTCTTTCTAATTTTGAGTAGGATATTCTCAAATTTCAGATATCTTGTTTTCTTTTGTTGTATGGCCACATGAATTCATATTCTCATTTATTTCTTTTAGGAAAGTACATAACATTTATCCTGGATCCTTTCCACTACACGTCAGTGGCAAAAAATCAAAAATTAAGTTTTCAAATATTTACTAATAAATTCTTAAAGAGAGTATTTTCTATCAAAAAGATGATAACAGATTCTGACCTCATCGACGAGATTCATAGTACCTATCAATTTTTACAAGGGAAGCATTTGGACATACTGATGGAAAGCACAATGCAGAATATGAAACAAGTTTTTGAACCCCAACTTTTAAAAACCACAAGCTGGAGCACGGAATATTTGTTGCCATTCTGCAACTCAGTAATATTCGAAATGACATTTACAACCATATATGGAAATGTTCTTGCTGATGATAAGAAAACATTTATTACTGAATTAAAAGATGATTTTTTAAAATTTGATGAAAAATTCACACGTTTAGCATCAGGCATACCCATTGAGCTTCTAGGAAACATCAAGTCTATTCGAACTAAACTTATAAAAGACTTGACAATAGAAAGCTTAGCTAAGTTACAAGGAATGTCTGAAGTTGTTCAAAGAAGGAATGATATCCTGGAGAAATACTATACGCCCAAGGACACTGAAATAGGAGGTAAGAAACTTCTGAATGATAACTTGTCTAAAATAAAATAATTTACAATAGACCTTTGAAATAAAAAGACAAAATGGCGACCTTGAGAATTTTTATGCTCTTTCTAATTGGCTAATGATAAAATGTTTTACTCTGAAACAACCCTTTGTGATAATTGATTTTTTTTTTTTTTTGGCTGAGATGGTAATGCAAGATACTTAATGGTGATAATGAGAAAGCGTATAACTAAGCTGCATTTACTCCCCTTATCTCTTCTCCCTTCTCCCCTCCCCCACCACACACACATTACATTTTAAACTATTCTCATTAAGCAGAAAATTAGACTTCAGAAGCCTATTGGTCCTCATTAGCATGCACTGATCCTTGGCTGGGTCTGTGTCCTAACATCTTTTAATTAGCACACTGCAAATCTAATCAGTGTAATAAACGCTATTAATCTTCCTTTTCACTTATTTTCTCCCAGCACATCATTTAGGCTTGCTCTGGGCCTCTGTGACAAACACTGTTCCAACCATGTTCTGGGCAATGTATTACCTTCTACAGAACCCGAAAGCTATGGCCGTGCTGCGTGACGAAATTGACCATTTACTGCAGTCAACAGGTCAAAAGAAAGGGCCCGGATTTTCCATCTACCTCACCAGAGAACAATTGGACAGCCTGGTCTACCTTGGTAATTTATTTTTATCTGTTATGAAGAAAAGAAGGTACCTCTCTGCAAACTCAGTTTATCACTCAAAGCTGTTTACCAAGAGGTGGAGGACACAGCTGCCTAATTGACATAATAACACCCATTTACATCAATTATAAATTATGTAGTTTATAGCTGTAGATGCTCTCATTGCATGTAAACATTAAGGCCTAGGTAATTAACTATGTAAGGTATGCAAAAGGCTAAACCAAAGCTTTGCAATTATTTGGAAAAAAAAAAGTTTATGCCTATTAAGTCATTTGATTCTGAGCATCTGTTGGTGTGCTAATGCTTTCCAAACACTGCAGTAGTATCTTAACAAGAAAGGTATTTGGGATTGAAAAAGAAAGTGTTTCAAATAGGCAGTTTATGTATAAAACATACTTATTCTCCCCCAAAATGGTGTCTTTTTTAGGCAGAGATTAGGATGTCATATACAGTTTACAGTGTATGATTCTCCAAAACTTAGTAAGAGTGGTTTTCCCTGGAAATTTACGATTTAAACATACTTGGGGAAGAAAAAAATGAAGGAAGAAAAGGAGGGAGTGATGGAGGGAAAAGAGCAGGCTACAACTACAGATTACTTCATGTGAAATGTCCATGTTTTATAAAAGAGTCACTGTTTTATAAAAGATTCACGAGATATGTGTGGTCACCCTTTCAGATATGTTTGAAGTCAGAAGTGACTAAGTTGCTTTTAAACATCTATGTAGGTCTGTGTGCCAGTAACAATGAGCATTTGATGACAGTGGATTCTCCTTTCCCAGTTTTGATAAGATGACTGTCATCATGTGAATAAATTTTAATTCCCAAAGTTAAATTCCTCATCAGCAAATTATTCTGTTTTTTTTTTTTTTTTTTCCTGTATTGACCTTTCATCCTGTAGCTTTCTTTACACTCTATTCCAGGTCCCTTTGGACAAAGATGTTTGTTGTTTCACTCCTTTGACAATGTAACAAGTATTTTAGCCCACATTAGTCTACATTTTTTTCATATTTTTAAAATATGTTCCAGGTTCTTTGATGGGAACTTCTGAGAGTAGAGGCCCTACAGGTCTTGATCGGTGTTGACCACCGGTTGACATTAAAAAGACTGGTCCAAGTGTTTGAGCGATTGTTCCCCCTGGTTAGGATAAGGCCCATCAGAGGCAATAGCAGGAAGCTTGCCTTGTAGTGACAGTTGGCTAGCTTATTCAGTCATGCTGTTTTTAGCATACATTATCAAAGTAATTTTATATTTGCTTGGAGAAGGAAAATAACCCCAGCATTATTAAAATACGAACATTGTTATATTTTTCTTTTTCAGAATTACTGGGGACCAAATGCACAAATGGGGCTTCCCTGGTAACTTAGATGGTTAAGAATTTGCCTGCAATGCAGGAGACCTGAGTTTGATCCCTGGGTCGGGAACGCCACCTGGAGAAGGGAATAGCTACCCACTCCAGTATTCTTGCCTGGAGAATCCCATGGACAGAGGAGCCTGGCGGCTATAGTCCATGGGGTCACAAAGAATCAGACCTGAATGAGCGGCTAATACCCTTTCTTCAAATGCACAAAATTTGCATCAAGTTCTGGGTAGTTGTTTTCACATGGATCTACAGTATTTTCTGGGTAGAAGATTTATGGTTTGTATGAAGATCAAGGTTGCATTTCCCATAAATTCAAGTAATTTATATTGCATTTTATGAAGCAGATGATATATACCGGGAAATAAAGCAATAAACTTTAAGGAATATGTGTTTGTATCCAGTACAATTTAGTTTAAATTAATCAGCTCTCTTTTTACTCTCAACTTCTCACTATTCAAAGAAAAGATTGTTTTAAAATTGTGCTATTAGAGCTGACAGGGCTTTCCAGGTGACTCAGTAGTAAAGAATCTGCCTTCCAATGCAGGAATTGTGGGTTTGATACCTGGGTCAGGAAGATCCCCTGGAGGAGGAAATGGCAACCCACTCCATTTTTCTTGCCTGGAAAGCAGCATGGACAGAGGAGCATGGTAGTCTATAGTTTATAGGGTCCCAAAGAGTTGGAAATGACTTAGCGACTGAACAACAACATTAGAACAGGCAAGTTTAAATTTATTCGAGCAGAAGAAACGGCAAGTTCCAGAGCTATAACTGGAGCCATTAAAGTCTATCACTAGAGTAGAGACCTCATCATTCACTTATCATCAATGAATGGACCACCACCAACCCCAAATGCCTGGAGATCCACCTGAGTACAGACAGCACCTTCAGCCATCTAGAAGGTAGACTTTGTTCATCACAGCCTCAGGTACCAGCAGAGGCCAGTGTTGCTCATTACCAGAATTGAATCTTCTAGAAAATCGGGTCCATTTTTTTTTCTTTTTCCAGATGACTGTTTAATGCAAATCGAAGCAATTTCTTTAATATGAACTGTCCCAGAACAGATGACCTCTGCATCTAGTCATAACTGTATCATGGGTGTCTCTATCAGAAGGGTGTGAACTCTAAGCTGAAAGGCAAGATTTACAGAATTAAATATTTACAGTGCACTTCCTGGACTGAGTGTATATGCATCTCATCTCCTTAAGAAAAGAGTTTTATGTATTCTAAGTATAATTTCTTTAAAGATAGATATCTTGAATTTTTATTATTGTAAGAAAAAAGATCACAAGGATAAAAGGAATGCTAATTTATTTTTAAACCAGGAAGGAAAACTTTTATATTAGTAGAACATGCAAAGGGAAGGGAGTTTTTAAAAAAATATTTTAATTTATTTAGTTATTTGCTGCACAGGGTCTTAGTTGTGTCACGCGAGCTCGTTCCTTGTGGCACTCGTGTGCAGTAGCCGTGGTGCATGGGTTACTTGCCTGTGGAATCTTAGTTCCCCAACCAGGGATCAAACCCATGTCCTCTACATTGCAAGACAGATTCTTGACCACTGGACTACCAGGGAAGTCCCAAAAGGAGTTTTTTTTTTTTTTTTTTTTTTCTTTTAATTTGTCCAAACAAAGAGGGGAGAGGAGTTCTTTGTATCTTGATTCATCAAAGCCAGCTGTGATGTGCACATAGAAGAGACCAGAAAATGTGAGCTAGAAGGTGATAGAGTTAACTATATTCTTAATTTCAGGATGAGACAGTATGAATAACAATATTAATAATTATTATTTTATTATGCAGCAGACTTATTAGCTTACTTCATCAAGTATTAACTTACTTATATACATGTAAGTAAACTCAAGTAAACTTATCTAATACTCAAGTATATTATCTTAATTAATTGTTGGATAACAAGGTGCAGAAAAATTCATTAACCGATCTAAATCATACAACTAGATAGTGGCAGAGCCTGAAATTGATGTCAGGTCTACCTAATTTCAACGCCAATCCATAAACATTGTCAACTCAGGGAAAAATACTCTAGAAATGTACCAAGACCCTGACCATTATATTTCACAAGGATATATATCATGAATTCTCAAATGCAGTTGGGTTTGAGGATAAGGTTGGGGTTAGAGGTTCACATTATAATTTTGTGGTTTTTTCCTAATAAAAATAAATTTTTTATTTTAGAATAGTTTCAGATTTGCGGAATAGTTACAAAGACAATACCCACATACCTCACACACGCACAGTCTGCCTCACTATTAACATCTTAGTGTGATGTATTATGTTTGTCATAACTTTGGGTGTTATTTTGAAAAAGCTCATTCATTATTTTAAAAAATTGTGTATTTTAAGAATTAAGAGTGTCTATAATTCAAACAGCAATAATAAAATTTAACAAAGTCCTCTCTTCCAGCAGGGCTATACAGGAGGTACAAATTCTACTCATGTTAGAAATCTCCAACTGGAGGAGAGGAGAGAGGCATCTCCCACAAGGTGTATACCAGAAATAATTGATGGAATTTTTATAAGTAACATAAGGAGACAGTGGTTAAAAAAAGTGAAAAATACAGGTTTAGATATTTATCAAGTTTTTGACTCGGCACAAAGCAAAGAGGGCTAGATAATATAATGAATGCTGGAAACAGGTGTTGCAAGGATTGAAAGGGAAATGTAAAGAGAATGCAGATTATTGTACATAGGTCCAAACATCAACTGCGTAAGAATAGGATAAGGAAAGAGATGAGTGGCCCAGCAGAGGAGGGTTTAGGTTCAGAGTCATAGTTCTCAGGAACTTTCCTGGTGGTCTAGTGGTTAACACTCTGTGTTTTGAAGACAGGGGGTATGGGTATGATCCCTGGTTGGGGAACCAAGATCCCATGTGCTGCTGCTTTTGGAATCATCTGCGGAGCTTAAAAAAGTACTCACACCTGGTCCCACCCTCAAAGGTTCTGATTTCAATGGTCTGAGAGTACAGACCGATGGCTTTACAAGCTCTCAAGGGGACTAAATGTGCAACCAAGGTTCAAAACAATGAATGTAAAGGTTTTCCTAATGCAGTGGTTCTGACACCATTGGCCTGAGATGGAGTATTTTTTTTTTTTTAAATCACCTGAGGTGATTGTAAGCACGCTATCAGAGCCGATACGATACTTCTGGGACATCAGAAAGCTTAACACAAGTCCGTGGCATTATTACTTCAAAAACCTGTTGTTTGTATGCATCCAACAGAATATTAATAGAAGTGTGGTATCTAGGGCAGACAAAGTAGTTCCTGTCTACTTTCCCAGCTGAAATAGCACACCCAGCTCTGCCACATTTTAAGAGGCACATTGACTAATTGAGTTAAAGACTAAAGGCCGTTATCATGTCTGACGTACAAGTCAAAAATGACATGATCGCTGTCTTTAAATATTTTTTAAAGGGCTGTTATATAGAAGAAAGATTCAAAATTTTTTGCCTTTGTGTTTTCTAAAGGGAGGAAAATTTCAGCCAATACGGAAAATAACTTGCTAACTAAATGGACTTTCGGAATGCCATCATTGGAGTTATCCAATCAGAAATTTAACAGTATCTTCAGTAGGACCCTGGGGAGCATCCATAATCTCTGTTCTCTTTTCCACCAACAGCAGTGGCCCAGTGTCCTGAGCAGAGAAGGACCTCAGTAGTCTATTTATTGACTCTATGAATGTTGAATTTACATTTCTGTGTTTTAGCAGTGAACCGAAAGCTATGTCTGCAGTGCAGAGTGAAAGTAGGCATGCGTACTGATTTAGATTTATTTTTAACTTTACTTAAAATACACAATTGTTGAGCCAAAAAGTAGTTATTTGGCTTCAGATTATCTGATGATGATAGTGTCTTATTTATTCAATAGCTTCTCACCTGTCTTGAAGGCAGTTACATAAAAACTGGCACGCACATCTGTAGCCTCACTCCATTTCTCAGTCTTCTAGAGCACTATCTGCAGAGCCCCTCATCCCCTTTCCTGTCTACCTTCTTTCTAAAGACCATCCCAGCCCATTTCAGCAGAGGCTGGCTGTTATTTCACTCCAGCCATCATTGCTATCCACCGATCACCATGGCTAATCAGATGGTGTGACAGTCTGCACCATCATTAAGATGACCCAAATTAACAGCCTGGCCATGTCACAGTACATTCATTCCACACATCCAGACATGGCCTAAGTGTGAGGCAGAAACTTGGATGTGCTTGTTTGTGTTTGCATAGTAACATGCATTATTGATTGTCATAAGCAGCTTCAGTGCTTTAAATCTGCAAATGAGAATCATCTGTCAATTATTACAGCCAGAATTGAGATCTGAGGGCAGAAGAGAAAGTGTATATATCTTTTTCTACCTGCATTTCTTTTTCTTTACCATTTTCTTTCCCAGTCACATTGTGACGCTTCTTAGCTCAACATACTCCTCAGCTTTTTGCTTAGAAAAGATACTTAATCAGAATATTTTTATATCCTACAAATAGAAACAAATCTCTCCTAGTCAAGTGAAGGAACCAGGGCAGGCTCAGAATTGCAAGTTCATTGTGGGAATTCTGCAGTCTAATTTCCTGGGGATACTGGTCAGTAAAACTCAGTTCTTCATAAAACATCAGCAGCCTTATTGTATTCACAATTGCAATTTTTGGCACCTTGCAGTGGCTGGGATAAATGATCCTCCAAATATTTGCATTCTTGATAGCCATTTCTCTACAGTGCGTTTAATAAGTAGAGGGTCCTATTACCTGCTAAATGTAGGTATAAATTAACAACCCATTATGCACAATAAGTTTTATAAAACATTTACAGATAGAGATCACATTTAATTAAAATTAACTTGCCTATGAAAGCCAAGTGCACTAATGATCACGATGACCTTTTATTACCTGCAGTCCCTTGTTTTGGCTGGAATGATTGACAGCTTGCTGTTTGGCTACCATGTTGAATTTCAGCTGACAAGACTTTTCATTTTAACTCAATTTGCCCGCCTATCACAAGCTGGTGGCAGGCCAGACCCAAGTCACCCAGCTTTGCCTCAGCAGCTTGCTCTAGTTCTCATTAGTACGCATTTATTCAGTGGAAATTGGAAGACAAATGCTTGAAGGCATGTGAACTAAGTATAGCAAATTAGGTTTAAAGACTGAATATTTATAAGTGTATGGAAAGTTTTTTTTTTTTTTAAATTCTAGAGCGAATTGAGAACTGAGTGCTAGCTTTGGTATAAAAGAAATGAAGATAGAAGGGGGGAAGGAAGATTCTAAGAATAACAATACTATCAGGCTTTTCTTTCCATTTTGGCAATATGTAAACTCTCTCTGACAACACCTTCTCAAACCAACCTGGCCCCTCTTTCATGGAGTGCTTGCACAATGAAGTTTAGCACCTCGAGTGTGAGAAGGGGGAAAAAATGAGGGTCATGTTCATCTGTTGCTTGGTTATCCCTTGGTATGTTTTCAATTGCCTTGTTTGTTCGGCACTAGCACAGAAACAGATGTTGCTCTGGCGTGTAGGATAATTTACTCCACCTCCTGGTGCGGCATGGAAGGCCTCCCAAGGCCCAGCTGGTCTGTCAGTGGCACTGGCTGGTGTCTGCTCAACTATGACAACTACAAGTCGAGGCTGCAATTTTTTTTTCTTCATTGTGCAGTTTTCCTTCTTCTCAACGTATACCCCTGCCCCTGTTCTTCCTGGGGCCCATAGCGAGGCTATGGCTTTTGTGTCTGTACCTTGTGACGCAGAGCCATGGAAGCCCCCCTCTCCTCTGAGGATAATAATGTTCATGACTTGTGTCCTCTGATGATGATCGCATGACCGCTCAGACCCAGAGCCAGCCTCATCTCATGCACATAACTGGTACTGGAAGGTAAAACAGATTTGTCATTTGCGATCCAACCGCTAAGCCACACTTTGGGCTCCATTATTGTGATTAACTTCCGCCTAAGATACGCTTGCCCGATTGTCATTTGTGATCGTGTGGTGGCCGCAAGCTGCCACGCTTCCCCCAGAGCACGTCAGCCAATGGGATTTGACCGTGTTATTCGGACCGTTCAATGCTTGCCCCGTCACAGCGGCCAGCCCGCAATTACCGTGCTTTTCTATTTCTCCCTCCCGCACCCCTACTGGACCGGGTGGGTGCCCAGCTCTGCTGCATATGTCAGCTACCATTTCACACCACAAGCTAAAATGATGCTGTGCTGCTGTTGATTCAGCAAGAGCCAGCAGCAGCGCATGGGAAGCTGACCCTTGCTTTGCACCATGGAAATGTTGGTCGCTGGTGTCCTGCCAGCTGAAATCCGTCGTGTCAGGTGCCTTGTGGCTATCTGCAGTAGAGTCCCCGTTCCAAAACCAAAGTTCTTTTCTGGCCTCATCACCAACAAACCGATTTGACTCTGCCTGATTATAATAACGAAGGCAGTCTAAAAGAATATGCACGGTCTCACTGTGCGTCACATCGAATCACCACACTGGCCACACAGAGCGGACCGCAGCCTCATTTCTTTAGACAAATGCATGCTTAGGGAAAAACCTCCTGGGAGAAGGTCCCGAAAGCTGTTAGATATCCCCATGCAAGCTGTGCATAGATTTCAATATTCGGGAAATAGCATTTATTTTTATTTGTTTGGCTGATGCAAGCCCTCCCTGAGTGGCCTGCTTCTATCATCTAATAATTAGTCATTCTACATTTCAGAGCTATACGGAACACTAAGAAACTGGGCTCTGTGTGAGTGAGTGTGTGTGTGTGTGTGAGAGAGAGAGAGAGAGAGAGATTCTCAACTGCAAGCCATAAACACAACCATTTGTTCCCATGTAGAGGAGGGAGAAAACGCTCAATTTGGAGCTCTTCTTTCACATTGCTGATTAGAAAGAATCAAGCTTTTTATTCTAGGACCCATTCGCGCTGGTGAAAACATAGTCAGTTTTGATTATGAAGGCAGAGATGCAGACCTAGACAGCAGCTACATGCTGATGTGCATGCTATCAGAATGATTTATGCAAATTATGCATATTATTCCCAAAGGAATTCCTCCTCAAACTGCCAGGATAAATTGCCGGAAATTAGCCATAAAATCTGTCGTGCTAGGAGCAAAAGGTGAAGGCCACTGGGAAAGCAAGGACATTCAGCTTCTGGAATCTTCCAGGTTATGATGGTGGCTGTTATTTTCCCTGGATGCCACAGAGAAATCTGGTTTTCTTCTGAATACTCTCAGAGTATTTTCCCTTTGAAATTTTTCCAGCAAATGCTGACTCACATTTTATTTACAGCTAGCATAAAAGAAATTAAGTGTTAAGCTGTCTCAGAAAGCACTACTATAATTATTTTACTATTAACTGCCTAAGTGGATATTAAATGCCTAAGCCTGGCTTTGAAGGCATCGCTGTTCTTCAGAAGGTTGGTGAAATAACTCACCAGGGGTGTACTTTAACTGGGATACAGTTTTAATTTCCAAAGTGTGTACCCCAACACAGCTTTCCTGTCTTGCAGATCAATCTTTCCTACAAAAAAATCCTAATTAATGACTTTCTGTCCCAGTACAGCAGAGTTGTGTCTTGCCTGTGAAATGCCCCACACTATCTCACCCCTCTCCTCCTCCTCTCCCATCCAGAGCCCGCATCCACTCCCTCTTGCTGCTCTGATGGTTCTGATTGGGAAAGGATTTCCCTGTCAATTGAAGTTATTGGTAATGAGCTTTGATGGTTAAATGAGAGTACTTTTCAAGAGCAGTTGTATCTTAATAAAAGTGATGCTCGCTTATTTCTTTCAGAAAGTACCATTCTCGAGGTTTTGCGACTCTGCTCCTTTTCTGGCATCTTTCGTTTCGTTCAAGAGGACTTGACACTACATTTAGAAAGCCAGGACTGCTGTCTGAGAAAGGGAGACTTTGTCGTCATCTTTCCTCCCATCTTACACCACGACCCTGAAATCTTTGAAGCTCCAGATGTAAGTAAACATCCAGCCAGCATCGCTCCCTCTCAGATGCTGCAAGCACATTCCTTCCCTCATGGTCTCTCTTTCTTTTGCTACCTTGTTCCAGAAAGAATTTGAGAGAGCTTAATGACTCCAGTTTTTCCTTCCAATGGAAACATCATCCTATTTACTGAGAGGTTTTCTTAAGGACCTCTCTTTCAAAGGTTTTGTGATCTATAAATAAAAATACAGAGATGAGACTAAACTCTAGTTTCATCAAGTGAAATGAACATTGATACCACAATGGACACTAGTCACTTTAGGCCAAAATTAAGTCTTGCATGGCAGAGATGTGTTACAAAACTATGGAGGGCTAGCTGTTGACAGGTCACTTAGAGAATAAACACCGGTAGACTGTTCTGCTAAGTGTTTCCAGTGTGGGCTTGACTCTCCCAGAGTCCGATACCGTCACTGCTATAGTTAAGCTCTCTACTTTTTCACCTCTTACTAAAGCATGTGCCCCTTCTTGATCAATTAGGGTGGCACTGTGAACTTGAGATTGTAAAGCTGCTGCTCGCGGGTGAAGCTCTGAGGGTAATTGTGTCATCTCCTTGTATTTTTTTCTGAAGCTGGAGTTAATGAATATCAAAGACTGGAAATTAATCCACCCTGGCTCATCCCTTAATACCACTTCAGAGGTTCAGCACCTGCATGCAAATTGCAAGCAGTCATCTTCTGCCTATGCTTCTCAGGGAGTCAGGTTGTTGCTGCAGTGGTTTTTATATGTAAAATGCCATGTTTCAAAGAGAAACTTCCATGCATTTTCTGAGCAGTTTAGAGCTGAACCACTTCTAAACCCAGTTTCTAAGGTGTTTGACAGCCAAGCTGGTTTAAAATATGGTTGAATTTTGAAAATTAATTAGAAAGGGACAGACTTCAAATACAATGAGATAGTTTGCATTTATTTCATCAGCAAAGACAAAATTTCCTAAGTGAGGGGAGAATATATATATAGTTTCTGTGTGTTTCAGAAGAGGTCTTACTTAACTAATGATGGCAAATCAGAAGTTGGGTATTAGTGAGTGAATGAACATTGTGCAAACAACAAACTTCATCTCCACATTTGTAAATATTAAAAAAAAACCACACATAGTTAGATGTTCAATAAATACAGCAAGTAAATAGAAAATCTTTGAAAAATACTTTAAAATTTGAAAATAGTTTCATTTTTATCTACAATTTTTCATTTAATTTCCACTTTGTGTTTCTATTTTGTGATTATTCCACTGTCATTAAATTTACCATTCATGTCATGATAGTAAAATCAACATTCAAGTCATCAACAAATAATAAATGTTTACCCAACCACAACTGTCGTTAAGAATTTCTGGGCTCCTCCTCGTCTGTATCCCCAGCCTTACCCCCATGAGTTAGACTCATGGGTTAGACTTTTAGGAAGTTAAACATCTTATGGAAAAACCCAAACAAAATTTTTTGTCAACCCAGTATCAAAGGTAAACATTGGAAGTGTGCTCAATTATGTTTTTTCTGTACAATGCTAAATAGCAGCCCCCAAACTATACATAATAAATAGTAGTCAGAAGGGTTTGCCTCATACTAAATTGGTGGGAAGAACAAAATTGCAGTACTGTGAACCCTGAGTTAGCATCATTAGGACAGCTCTAACTTGACTTGATGAGCAGTCTGTACTATTTACCAGATTTAAACTTAGTCAGTTATGCCTGACTAATGTTAAAATCAACTAGCTAATTTTTGTTGTGATATTGTTCTCTTGAAATTAGTTGTGGAATGGTGAAATGTGATAGCTACTGGCACAGAAAAAAAATGGTATGGGGCAGAACCAATTTTATATGTTTGGCAAAGTCTTACATAATCATTCATTCTATAGACGTTTACTGAGCACTCACTCTTCTCAGGCTCATGGGTTGATTTCTATTGCGCTTAATAACTTAGGATAGCAATAAGTAGATGCTGTTGATGCTCATAGAACAGATGCCCATTCCTAAAACCATCATGTGCCAAGAATAAGAAAAGAGAAGAAAATTCTGGAAAGTTCTGTCCTTGGTTATTTGTCACTGACAGCATTGTCCCAGGAGCTTATCAAAGGCTCATATTCCTCACTGCCTGACTTTGGTACCCTACAGATATAGGAAGACCTAGCCTTCCTTAGATACAGAAAACAACCACTAGCTGTTAGGCCAAAATCATGGAAAAGACGAACTCCAGATATAAGTACAGTTATTCTTGGAGAACGTGGAGACTGAGAATCTTCAGCAGAAGATGGGTTCCTCCCAACCAGTGAGGCATGGTTTCAGGATGTTCAAGCCCAAGAGACCCTGGAATATTCTAAAAGCAGGGCACCGCTTTCCTCACACATCTCTCTATTGTTGAATGTCCCTCTTGACTTGTCTACCGAGAGACTCCAGTTGACTTCACAAGACTCTCTCTTAGTCACCATCTTTGACAATGTCCCTGATTTCCACATCATTCCTCAGAGAATCTGCCACTGCTCCCTCTGGCCTGTGTAGTCTGTGTGAGGGGGCACAGCCCACGGTATCTTGCAGTGACTTGTTTACTCATGTGCCCATATACTATAAGTTCTTGGAGCAGAGAGACCCTGTCCTCAACCTTCTCTGATTTCTCAGTGCCTGGCACTCAGGAGGGTACCCATAGAAGGAAGCAAATAGGAAGTGCTGAGATGGGTGAGTGTTCTGAAAGTGAAATTATACTTCAGTTAAAATGTTAAATCACTGCAGAGACCACACACTCAAATGTATCCTGGGCTTAATTAGATCCAATAGATAGGGTGGCTTGTGTGTAAATATTGCAATACCATTGGGAGTGGTAAAAACTCTGGTGAAAGGACTGCTCAAGAGGCATGTGAGATCATTTGGCTGCTTCTGAACCAACCCTCAGTTCTTATAAGCACATAGACCTGATGTAATCAAGTCATTTTTATTATTAGTTTTTTAAACTTCAAAAACAGACTTTTGGGTGAAAGTTAGAATTTTTAAATGTTTGGAAAAATTAAGTCTGAACACAATGTGGGCTAAACAAAAAATATTTGGAGACCTAATTGGGCCTATAAGCTACCAGCATATAACCTGTACCGAGAATTATTTTTTCCTAAATGTGGGTCCCTTAGCTTATTGTGATGTTAGCCTGTCAGGTGGCACATGCTGATGTGGGAAAACAGATTGGCAAGTGAAATTTAAAACAGTGGGAGAGAACAAAGGAAACTACCCCCCTTCCCAGTTCTTTCTTCTTCCTTCTTTATCCATCTAAATGCCACCCAAGAAAGTCTGGATGATCTCTTAATTAACTCAGAATGGGTACCTTTTTAAATGGGTACCTTTAAAATTTTCTGGAAGCTTCCTCAAATTTATGTCAATTGTCAGCCAGAATTCTAGCCACTGGCTTTCAAGTAATTAGTAAATGGTGATGATTACTTTTCTGGCAAAATGAAGTATCCAAAAGTAGAGCTGTGGAGAAGACCAAATGTATTGGTTGGTTTCTCTGTGGAGGTGCTAAGGTATAAAGGGAAGCTGGCCCATAGGAAGAAAGAGCCAACATTTTAGATGGTGATGCATATTCTATAACCAAATAGCCTCTAAAGAAGGACACAGTGAAACAAAGTAATTACAAAGCCATTGGAGTACCCCCTACCAACCCCAAAGCTCTGAGTTAATGTCATACAAGCCTTCCCAGTCTACTTCTCAGGGGCGCAGGGATTAAAAAATGATAAATGAGTTTGAAAGCCCTTGAAAAAATTCTAAATTACCGTAAAAATTGTTTCATCAATATTTTTCAGATTATTGTCACTGTTATTAAAATACACAGATCATGACAAATGTGAAAACAGTCTCGTGATTTTGTGTCTTTCAAACTGGAATATAGATTGTGCCATCAGTACATTTCAACAAAATAAACCTGTATTAAGCATCTACTATCCAGAAAGCACATTGATGTGCATAATGGGTGATGTAGATATATCAAAGGCCCCTGTCCGTAAGAGCTTATTATTTAGGGATTTGTCCTTATGATGCAGCTGTGTTCTTATAACCACATGCTCTGTGTTGAGAGGATTTCTGCTCCGCTAGTGAACTGGCACTTGCATTCCTACCATGTTGGAACCAGCAAAGTGCTGGCAAACCAGCACTCTGCAAAACCCTGATTTTGTCAATTGTCATTGTGTAAACACTCTCATCTTCACTGATTTCCTGCTACCAACGTGAAGACCCTGAACACAGTGTGGGGAAGAGATGTGTACGTACTCTCTTACTGGTACAAACTGGCCACAGCGCACCACTGATTGGAATCCAAGTCACGGAGATAAAAAAAGAAATCTCTGTACTTAGTCATCTTGCTCCCAGGAGGTCTGGCTATAAACCAGGGCAAGTGTGCAGCCTCTTAGTCATACATTCAAAATAGTGACAGTTTTTATTTCTAGAAAGTCATATCTTTTATCTAATCCAGATTCCTAAACCCAAAATGATGAATTGAGTGACTACAAGAGCTGATCATATGGATATGAACACCTATAACTACTCCAACAAGACTATGTTTTATGTCTTTTACTTTTTAAAAATATTTTCATGGCCACACCAACAGCATGTGGGGTCTTAGTTCTCCAATCAGGGATCAAATCCACACCCCTGCATTAGAGGCATGGAGTCTTAACCACTATTGACCACCAGGGAAGTCTCTATGCCTTTTTAAACTTTAGTGCTTCCTTCAAATGCTGGAAATGCTTAAAAAAAAAAAAAAAAAGCTGTTGACTTGAACTAAACATAAAATTTGGAGAACTCAGATTAGGGTGTTATGCAATGTTCCTCAGTCACTCAGACCCAAAATTCTTCTCTATCCAGGAAATTGTATCGTCTACCCAATCTTTATTTCTAGCGCTAAATAGTATACCACTTTCTATTTGTAAACATTTTCTATTTGAATATTCATCTACTCTTCATTCTCCCCATCTTTATTTACTCATTCAATATCTCTGTTTTCTTCAAAAGCTTGAAGATTGCTTTTAAAATATACTTTATTGTCATGTATTTATTCATTAATTCAACAAACATACATAGAACCTCACTATGTGCATAGCACTCTGGTGGGGACTTTGAAAATATGGAGATAAATAAGACAGTGTGACGAGTCTCATCTCTTGGGAGTTCTTGGCTCTGCCATCTCCTGTGGGTTAGCTTCGTCTTCAGCCTGGTGACAGAATCGCTGCAGCCTTGCAGGGATCTTATTCTCATCTAACCACATCCAGAGTAGGAAGAGTGGGGAACCATTTCACTACGTTTTTCCTTCTTCACGAGAAGGGACATTCTCCCAGATGGCCCCACAGACTCTTCACCTGTAGCCCTGAGAGATTGGTTCACACACCCTGTCTGGAATCAGTCAGAGGCCAGAGCAACATGATCACCATGATGGGTGCCTCAATAGGTCACACAGAAGAATGATGATGGGGAGCAACCAGTGGAGGAGTAGACAGTCAGCAGAGGAGCCGTGGGGAATCTCGGTGCCTAATGCTTGTCTCTCAGGATTGTTCTCTTCTCATCCATTGAATAACACTGCATTTAACGGTCCCTTAATTGTGTAGCACTGAACTGTTATGGCAGTGTGCTGCCACGTGATGGATCCTATTTTCATCGTGTTCCTGATCAAAGATCAAGGCATCTCAAGCTTCCTGACTTTTTGTTCTATGTTGCTGTGACCTCAGAATCTCTGAAGTGAGACTATTACACCCCTTCTTTTATTAAAAAATAAAACACAAAACAAACAGACTATTCTTCTAGCAGCTGTCACAAGCCCTTCCTAATAACATGGAACCTGCTCAGGTTCTCCATGTCCTGGCAAAGGAAGACAGACTGAAAAGAAATTTTAACACAAAAAGCTATTTATGGGGACTTCCCAGCAGTCCAGTGGTTAAGACTTCACCTTCCAATGCAAGGGGTGCAGGTTCAATCCTTGGTTGTGGAGCTAAGATCCCACATGCCTCATGGCCAAAACAAACAAACAAACAAACACCATAAAACAGAAGCAGTATTGTAACAAATTCAATAAAGGTTTTGAAAATGGTCCACATCAAAAAAAAAAAATTGCTGTGTATGCCCATATTGCCTTTGAGCTTGATGGTAGCCACAGAATAAAAGAAATTGGCCTTTTCCTTCCTTGGTCCATAATATAAACAACTAAATAGGAATTTCGTTGATATTTATTGTGAGGAAATTGACTGGGAGGTGATGGAAAATTGGACAAGTGATATTACTGATTGACTAGAAGTCTGAGGGAGTTGCATGTGCACTCGCTGAAGGTGGCAGGGGAGAAGGCAGATTTAGGCATTTTTTGTTGGTCACTGTGGCTTCTCAGCTGTATATCCATGTATACAAAAGAAAATAAAGATGCCATAACAGTGTCTGGCTTATTTATGATATCAGCATACTATGAAGTCGTAACTCAAGCTAAATTTTCCTTCTGTATATTCTGACTTAAACTATGAGACTGACTGCAGTGAGAGCTTTTCAAATGTAAAAGTGATATCCAGTGGTTTGGCCTAGGCAAAGAACTCTTGAGAAGACCACGATCTTAGATTGGTCACTGAGAAGGAGGAAGCTGCAGTATTGAACTCAGGCAGGCAGGCCTGGGCTCCAGTAACGAAAAAAGATTTACTGAGATACAGTGCCAAGTTGTAATTCCATCTCTAGTAACAAAGTCGATGTCCACAGAGAATGTCCTTATCCATGCTCCAAGGATGGACAGGTATTTATAGGTTAGCACTGGTAGATCCTATTCAGATACATCCCAGAACTATCTATGGCAAAATATGCTTGCATTCTGATGCAGATTAATTTTCCCATTATGATCTCATCAGCTTGCAAGTTTAGGGGGCAGGGGTGGAATAGAAACTACCCAAGACATGTTTTAAAAGCTTAATTAGTTATCAAAATCAGTATCCTAGGTAAATGAGGGTAAAACCAATACTTTTAAAGGAAATGGTTTCACTGACATGAATATTGGCATTGAGTGAGAAAATTAGATCATTTGTGATAGATTCAGAATCTATCTGTGTACTGTGGGGTTTTTGCTATAATCTGAATGCCTTCGGTCTGACCTGCTTCTTTGCCTCTGGCTTCATAGTTCATGGCAAAGTTGTGTGCTGAGCAGGTCTAATGCTAATGAGCACGGCATACAGGACAGACTTCGTCATTGTCATGCATGCCACGTGCATTAATCTGATCAATGGTTTAATTTACCATGGGCTGAAATAAGGTCGCTCAGTGTCCTCTCAGAAACTCAACTGAGAGTAAATTAAGATGGCGGACCAAACACCTTCCATAAACCAGTCCCATAATTTTCTATAACAAATAATATTACTTGTTTATGAAAACATATCAGAAACCAAGAGAGTTAACCCAAGGAACACTCATTCTAAAGAGAACTGTCATAGAAGAAAGTCAATAAAACATCAAAAAGCAATCCAGACAGACTTTGTATCTTAGTGCTCTTCTTTTCTAGTGCTTAATGTGAATCTTATTATTTCATATCTGTTTCATCCAAACATAAGCACTGAATCCTAAACTCATCCTACTTGTCCATCTGTAGCAGCTTCTCTGCTGCTGCTGCTAAGTCGCTTCAGTCGTGTCCGACTCTGTGCGACCCCATAGACAGCAGCCCACCAGGCTCCCCTGTCCCTGGGATTCTCCAGGCAATAACACTGGAGTGGGTTGCCATTTCCTTCTCCAATGCATGAAATTGAAAAAATAAAGTGAAGTCAGTCGTGTCCGACTCCTAGCGACCCCATGGACTGCAGCCCACCAGGCCCCTCCGTCCATGGGATTTTCCAGGCAAGAGTACTGGAGTGGGGCGCCATTGCCTTCTCCAGCAGCCTCTCTGGTCAGTAGAATTCACTATTCCCTAGTAACCATGGAGGCCTTGCCCTTCCCTTTCCCCCAGCCTTGGTATTTCAGGTGTCATTAAGTCGAGACCCACTTTAGATAACAAAAACAGAAATACTGCCTCTATACTTAGCATAGGAAAAAATGTGAAGAGAGGTCCAGAAGAGTCTGGATTTCTGTTTGATATGAGAGGAGTAAATGTCTAATAACATTGGAGATTTTTGAAAGTTCATACCTGATTTGCACTTCAGTTCAGTTCAGTTCGGTCACTCAGTCGTGTCTGACTCTTTGCGACCCCATGAATCGCAGCACGCCAGGCCTCCCTGTCCATCACCAACTCCCAGAGTTCACTCAGACTCACGTCCATCGAGTCAGTGATGCCATCCAGCCATCTCATCCTCTGTCGTCCCCTTCTCCTCCTGCCCCCAATCCCTCCCAGCATCAGAGTCTTTTCCAATGAGTCAGCTCTTCGCATGAGGTGGCCAAAGTACTGGAGTTTCAGCTTTAGCATCATTCCGTCCAAAGAAATCCCAGGGCTGATCTCCTTTAGAATGGACTGGTTGGATCTCCTTGCAGTCCATGGGACTCTCAAGAGTCTTCTCCAACACCACAGTTCAAAAGCATCAATTCTTTGGTGCTCAGCCTTCTTCACAGTCCAACTCTCACATCCATACATGACCACAGGAAAAACCATAGCCTTGACTAGACGAACCGTTGTTGGCAAAGTAATGTCTCTGCTTTTGAATATGCTATCTAGGTTGGTCATAACTTTCGTTTGCTAGATTAAAAGAAACCTTTTAAGATGGGCAAGGAGAGCTAGCATCCTTGTGAACTGAACTCAAACTTTTTCATGGAAATTTTTTGTTTTAACATGCTATTTTCTTCTTTACAGGAGTTTAAATTTGATCGTTTTACAGAAAATGGTAAGAAGAAAACCACCTTTTTTAAAAGAGGGAAAAAGCTGAAGTATTACCACTTGCCATTTGGATTGGGAGTCAGCAAATGTCCAGGCCGATTTTTGGCCATGGTTGAAATAAAGCAATTGTTGGTTGTGCTTTTAACTTACTTTGATTTAGAAATAATTGATAATAAGCCGTTAGAACTAAACTATAGCCGCTTTTTGTTTGGTATTCCTTACCCAGACTCTGATGTTTTATTTAGGTACAAAATAAAATCTTAAGCTAAAAGGAAAGGAGAGAAATCTATCTAGAAAACTAACCTAAATGTCCTCAGTTCATCTATTTGTTTTTAATTTCTTCAAGTGTAATTGCTTTGTTTCTTTTAAAAATGCCAATTTCTATTTGATCTGAGATCAGTCCCATCTATACTTGATCACAAAACCCATCATAAAAAAAAGATGGTAGCATGAAAATGGACATCAAAATCAACATAATAATAAATTTAAAGTAGCTTTTTTTAAGTTTCTACATATTGTGATTTGCAAACGTCATTGTAAGTGTGCCTTCACAGTAATAGATCTGACACTGTGGGATTTTGTTAAGTCAAAAATTCTTCTATAATATGTAAAAATACGCTTTATGTACTAATGGGAATTTATGCTGTAAATGGACACAGTCTAACAAATTCCAAGTTCTCAGAGAAGAAGGAAATTAAATTTCCACGAGATACACTAGATGAAAATTTCCCTTCAAGTATAATATCAATAATATCTATATTGCTGGGGTACGTTTGCATTAAATGAGGTTTGCGGTAGATTAAATGCTTCAACTTCACTTCAATATTTAATCATCCATAAATGTACTTTATTACTTTGTATACTGTGGCTCAGTAAAACAAAATTTCTTGTTATATAAGGCTACTCATGTTCAAGTTAGATACTGGTAAGATTTATCAGTATAAGAACACACAAAACCTATTATATATTCAGCAATTGCCCTAGACATTAGTATTAAGTTTATTGTAGGAGTAAATGTTGAGATCATTACAGGATTGATTATAGCATTTGACTCCAGTGTAAACTGTAAGGGTTATGCCGGTGTTGTAATTAACTCTCCTGAATGCTTCGATTTATATCAACTGAGAAACTAGACAGCAGTATTTGTTCTTGATGCCTCACCTCTTGGACTGGGATTTGATTTGTAGTATTTGAATTACACCATTATGTAATGCAGTATAATTCCATATGCCAAAATGCAGCATCGGCTGGATGATTCAAAGATTGCTAATATCAGATTGCCAAATGATGGTTTGTCATTCAACTTGAATGCTGATGCCATATATAAACAGGCAAAGCAGGTAAATAAGCCCAGTTATTTCATGGGAACTTCTAGTTATAACTTCTAGTTATTTCATTGAAACTTCTAGTATTTCAGAAATTTGCTTTCATTTTTGAAAAGGAAATTTATCTTTAAAATAACATTATAAAATACTGAACCATATTTAGTAGCCTAATAGCTTTTCTAGCATCTATTTTTCTCCTTCCTGAAGTTCATGCACTAAATGCTCCTTAGTGAAGGTCTGTCAGTCTAAACTTTGTTTTTGCCAATTTGAAGATGCTTTCCTTTTTGTCCTCATTCCTGAGTTTGCCTTTTTTCCTGTTTTGATATCTCATGTTGTTAAGAGCGTAACCTTCATTCGGTTTAATTATTCAGTAGGTAGTCTACCTCTTTTCTCTGACAGTTTTAACGTGCTCTCTTTGTCTTTGACGCTCTTAGTTTCTGTTTATTGTGCTTGCATGCCATGGTGTCTTTCATCAAGCGTAGAATGTTCACAATTATCTCTTTGAAAATTTCCTCTTTCAGCTCTGTATCTTGTTTATAGTCCATGTTGTTTGACCTTTTCCCCTTGTATTTTTTTTTATCTCTAATTTACATTCTAGGCCATTTCTTTGGATCTTTATATCACTTTCAGTTTATTCTACTCTTTAACTCATCCATTGGGTTTGTTTCTTCTGTCTTTTTATTTTAACCTCAGGTTCACAGGATTGAGTGATCACATGCCTTATACCCCTTAGTTCACGGTACACAATTATAATTGGGCCAAACAAGGCTTTATTTACTCATTCTATTCTATCCCTAAGCCCTACCATTATACCCTTCCCCATCCTCAGGAAATATTCTGTGTTTGGTATGTATCTTTTTATTTGTAGGTGTTTTTATAAAACATATGTTATTATCTTGGGTGTATGTGTTTTTTAATTTTCATAAATGTCTATTCTATACATAATATTCTTCTTAATTTTTTACTAGGCACTATACTTTAAAAGTATTACTTTATATGTATTTGATCTATTGCTTCTAACTACTGTATAGTATCTCATAATGTGTACCCATGATGTTTCAGTGCTCTATTCACCCAGTGATGTAAACTATGTTGGTGGGACAGTTAATCTGGGGGAAAGGCCAAAGCAGAACCTAAAACTCTTGCCCCCACCCATCTTCTCACTACTGCATGCCCCACCCTCCGCCCTGGGCTGCCACAAGCCCTGTCGTCAGCACCACCCCCCTACACCCGCACACACAGACACACAGTCTGTGACAGCCTTCATTCTCTGAGATGCTCTAGACTTCTTGTGTTTCACACTCAGATCCTCACTACCCTCTCCCTTCTATGGGGTCTCCAGAGCTGATCTGAGCCAGGGTGCCAGCCATCAATTTGTCAGCTTTCAGATTTCAATTCCCCTGAGTCTGATAAATTTAGTGGTTACATTTTCAATATGAGAATTCTCTTTTGTTCCTCCTATCTGCCTGGTCATTTTTGATAGTATCTTGTTCCTTCATCATACACTCAATATCTTCTTTCATTTTAAAAATATATTAAGAAACTTATATTCATATCTGGTATGTCCACATCATCAGTGTTTTATGGGTCTGATCCTGTAGTTTGTTTTTCTTTTAACTCTTCCTCGGAATTGCTTGTTTAGTGGACTCGTTCTTTGGAATTTTATCTCTGGAATTTTTTTTTAAGACCCGAGTTTAAAGTTCACACCTCCAGAGAAAATTTGTGTTTGCTTTCACCTGGCTGCTGTTACTATCAAATTCAGATCAATTTAAAATTTCACCTTGAGTATTATGAGAGGGGATGGGAAACTACATGGGCTTCCCCAGTGGCTCAGTGGTAACAAATCTGCCTCCAATACAGGAGATGTGGGTTCAATCCCTGGGTGGAGAAGGAAAGGGCAACCCACTCCAGTGTTCTTGCCTGCAGAGGCTACAGTCCATCGGGTCGCAAACAGTCAGACGTGACTGAAGTGACTGAGCACACACACATGGGAAACTGCATAGATAGGGTGGGTTCTGGCCCTAAGTCAGCCAGATTGCAGCCCTGTGGGGATAAGCAAGAATACCCAGTCCTCTGTGGAGTGAGGTTTCTTTCTAGTCACTTACTGAAGATGTTGCCTCTGCAAGTTCTTGCCTTTGTGCACAGGTCTTGGATTAAACCCACACACACATGCATGCACACATGCCCCACCCCTCTTGGGCTGCAACCTTTATCCCATGCTGCCACAAAGTAGAGCCCATTCGTTTTGTACTAGGACCTCTATTCCACCATATTGCCTGATGTGGAAACCTCCAGATTGTTAAATTCATCTTAGTAGCACACTGCTGTGCTGCTATAGCAGAGAGAGCACAGAAGAGCATTCCATTCTAATTTCTGCTTAATTTATAGTGAAAGGAACTTAGGGTGGAAATGTTATATAAAAGCAATGGATGGAGTCTTGTGACAGGCTTAAACCTGGTCATTAAAGATTGTCTATGAATACAATAAATGTCATAGAGAAATAAGTTAAAAGACATGAAATTTAGCTATGACACAATTGATTTACTAATATCAACAAGTCACTTTGCCTCTCAGTGTTTCCATATTTGCAAAATAAAAATAATACGGCTTTTGGATGCCAGGGTTCATTATGAGGATTGAACATAGTAAGATGTGTGAACTTATTTTGAAAAGTGTAATGCAATATCCAAATGTAAAGTTGTAAGGAGATACTTTGACAATGCTGTGCCTTTTAAATTAAAAACTGTTTGTATATATTTGTTAAAGGGAAGCATTTTTTGTTATTGGTTAAATGATTAATCATTTATTCAGTCAAACATTTATTGAGCATTTCCTCTTAGATTGATACTATGCACTGGATTACCCTCTTTAAGAACACACAGTTTATTAGAGAAAGCAATATATACCCAACTAATTTATTATAAATGTAGTTGTAATAAATTCATCTTCCTAAAACTGTTTTAAAATTCTGATTCAACACTCATTCTAACTGACCTTCCATCACTCATTCCAAATTAGTGTTCTGCAATGAGAAATGTAATTAGATACATGTGCCTAATTAGATACAACAAAACATATACATCCAGTATTGTGATTATATGTTAAAGATGTCCAAAACAAAATACAGTCACTGAGGCATCAGAATTTTTTAAAAACTGTATTTTACATATAGGAAAAACCCACCCTTTTCATTTTTACAGCCCCCCCCAAATGTCAAATTGAAGAAAATGAATGACTAGCAGTATTATTTTATATCAGTGACCAACTGAGGCATCATTTAGCAAAAACTAAATGTTCTGAAGATATTCAGGAAAAAGCTATTTGTCACTAAATAAAGAATGTTGGTAAGCAACCTATTTGGGAACTTTTATCTGCCTTGTTTGGCCTTCCTGACACACTTCATTATATTTTGTCGATTTTATCATGAAGTTTGGGTCACAAGTCTAAGGCAAAGGAGCTTCTATGCTCAAAATTTGCATGATTGCTTCTGTTTATTTTCTTATGAAAAATAATTTGAGTGCCCTTCCTATAAACTAACCCTTCTAATTGAGCCATGGAATCTTAAAACAATTTCAAAGGTCAAAGCACAAAAATTATCTAGGTTTTGATCTTAGTATAAAATAACATCAATAATTTTAAAACAAGAATTATATGCCCTGAGAATGTACACTGATTTAACCTATTAAATTTGCCAGTATTGCAAGCCATTATTTACCGAATTGCATTATTAGGTATTCATATTCACATGCTCAATTAGGAAAAAGTTAGCAAGCCAAGATTAAGTTCCCTGTAGCATTATTTTAAATTACAGTGGGTGATCACATAAAACTCTCTAATGTTTCTATTACTTACTCTATTTCAGAGTGTTAATCTGAGTCAGGGTTCATTGGTGTTGGAAATATTTGGCTTAAATGTTTACCTTGTTTATAATATTTTCTTGAGTAAGATAAATTTAATTTGTGAAAATCTCTACTGAACAATTTTTAAAAGGAGTAATTTGACAACACTTAACATTTTAAAGTATTTTTTAAGCAGGAGAGTCTCTATATTGTAAAAAGAAATCTTAAATATTTAATACTCTTGATTTTAAAATGGTATATAGGTGGATTTATGAGGAAGCAAATTATCTTGAAAAGATTTTAGGTAAGAAATGCAAATGCTTTGTAAGTCAATTTAATGTGTGTGTTTTTTTTTAATATGCAATGAGCCAATAAATTAACTTTTAAAGCACAGGTGAATGACTGTCTCCTTATTTCCCTACTAGGAGCATGTTGGGTGACAGAAGATTTTATTACAGTTAGTAAATGATTTGGGAAATAATTTTGCTGTCTGGAGATCCTCAGACCCTCATCTTTCCCACCATATACATATGTATTCTTATTTTCTCATATTTTCAGTAAAAGAACATTAATTTTTACATTCAGAACATTTTTCAGTATGCATGCATGTATACTCAGTCACTTCAGTTGTGTCCAACTCTTTGCGACCCGATGGACTGTAGCCTGCCAGGCTCCTCTGTCCATGGAGTTTCCCAGCAAGAATACTGGAGTGGGTTGCCATTCATTTCCTTCTTCAGGGGATCTTCCCAACCCAGATATCGAACCCATGTCTCTGTGTCTCCTGCATTGCGGGTGGATTCTTTACTGCTGAGCTACCGGGGAAGCCCATTTTTCAGTATAGTTTCACGTATTTATGTGGGAAATAAAAACATACAAGAGTATCAGTGACTAATAAGTTTTTTAACTTTATTTTAACGAGGTTGACCTTGCTAGGCTGCTGTTCTTAATAATAGATTATGATTATAGACTATGATTCTGTGGAGAGATGTATAAGAAAACAAGAATGGGAGAGAGATTCTGTTTCTCTCTACAGAAAAGAGACGTGGTCTTTGTTTTCTGTAGATAACTTTACCACAGATAGTGAATGAAGCTGAGTAATATTTGGACAGTATTCTGTGTATTCATGAGCTGAAATGCTAGCTGTAAATAAAACACAGAACACAGAAGAGTGTTGATGAAATGTGGCTCCTTCAGTCACCGTACATACAGTGTTTCACTGGGACTCTTAGCTTTCCTAAGAAACAATTCATTCATATTTTAAAGGACTGCCTTGGACTCTGAGGGTGTTTCTGTTCATTGGAACTAGGCAGTTCAGTATGGTTGAACACTTAGGGTCAATTATGTCGTTAAATGGCCAATCTATGATATAATCATCTTGGGTTTCAGTTTTACTCTAAAACACACTTACTAAATAAACAATAATTTTGCAGTACTGTCTGGCATTATCCATGGTCATGTGGGTAATACTGTGCATTTTCTACTCAGAATAGAGTTGAATAGGAAAAAAAATACTCAATGGCTATGCTGGATAATTTTAAATGTGATACAGTTTTTTGTTAATTTTTTTGAGGTATAGCTTATGTTCTTAATTCCTAACTGTATTCATTTTTATAAGGAGAGACATGATATTGGAGAAGGAAATGGCAACCCACTCCAGTGTTCTTGCCTGGAGAATCCCAGGGATGGGGGAGCCTGGTGGGCTGCCGTCTATGGGGTCGCAGAGTTGGACACGACTGAAGTGACTTAGCAGACATGATATACTGCAGACTACCTAGAAAGTAAATATTTAGAGATAAACTCATGGGGTATTTTATTTCCCTTACAATTTATATTCTTTGCTTATGGAAGAAGCTAGGGTGATGGAAGTAACAGGTAAAGGTACTAGTACCTAATAGTTTGTCATTGGGTCAAATTTAAACACTTATAAAGCACATATTAGCTGGTGATTCTTGTTTGCAAGAGAATGTTCACTCCATATAACTTTTATTTCTAAGAACTAACCATTGTTGTTCACATGAAATGTATGTCATCATTACATGACAACCCACATTTTTAAGTAAATGATTTTGTCTTTGAGATTCAAATTACTGTTGAAATGAAATAGACTTTCATCCCATAACTTCTAAGAACTGGCCAATATATTTAAAATTTTATAAATGCCTTAGTTTTATACTCTAGATGGAATATTTTTGAAGTATTTGAAATCACTTTTGAATTTTTAAATCTAAAAGCATACAGGAAGTAGTAATTTCTCCATATATTTTAAAATTTGTTATTTTTTTAACTTTATTTTTAACTAATTTTAGACTTACAAGGAAAACTATAAAAATAGTATTCATTTTTTAAAAACAAAGTCCTCAGACTAAACAATGCAGGACTCAGCCAACTGAAGATCTTAGTTAATCCCTGACCTTTGGAGATGTTTATCCACAGAAGGGCAACACACAGAAGTAACACCAGAGTGGCAGAGGTAATTTGAGTATGTATGTGTTCCACCCAGATCCTCCATAATTCAAATCAGTGTTTTGTTTTCATAAAAAAAAATAATTTTTCTAAGTTGTTAAAAAGAGCTTACTTTGTTGAATAAGATTTTTCTTAATTTCACTTTCTCGAGAAATCTACACTTTAAAGAATGTATTTGCTTGATGCTTCTGCAGTAGAAAATGTAAGTTATTTACTGCTCCTGCTTTCTGATACATTTATAGATTTAATAGATAGATTTCCTTTCCTCCTTCATGGCTATTCATGTTTCTGTGAAGGCCTGGTTAGGAAAATCTTTTTTTTTTTTTTTCATGGAAGTCTTAGATGGAGGGGACAAGCTGCACTTAGCACTTGAATTTTGACCATAGCTCTTCAGAAAGAAACTATACGTGGCAAATGCAGCTGCACTAGCTTGAATAGACAGTGCATGTTTTAATGTTTTAACCACTTGGGTACATAATCTCAGTCTCACTCACAATAAGAAATTATTTGTCTTCCATTTTCTAAGAGGATATAAGGATATTAACAAAGAAATCCTTACACCAAGTTCTTCAATAATTGCCAGAGCAGAGTAAATGCATAGAATGAGGTTAGGCCATGAAGCATTTTTATGTCTAAAACTAAATTCTCATCTCTAAACATCCCTATTAACATAGCAGATTTGAGTTGCAACCATCCTCCTAATAAAATTATGAAATCTTTCGAATTGGGAAGCATTTGTAAATAATGGGTCCTTTAAATATCCCTGAACTTTATTCTAAAACTTATAAAGAGAAATAATAATTGCTTTATATAACCACTGATACCATTTTAGCATTTGATGAAGATGTTAATTTATGGTTGGTTAGCAGTTTATGGCTGTCATTAGTTTTTCAGTTTGGTCCACATTAGAAATCTATTTTTCTTTTTTATTTTAATCTGAGACAATTATATAAAGATATGGTTATGTTTTATCTAAAATGTATCATTCTAGTGTAGCATTTCAAATTATTCACAGATCATAGTTCTTATATGTGCATATATGAATTTAAAAATACAGCAATAAAATGCTTGAAACAGATCATAAATTTGCTTCATATTTTATTGCATCTCTGAATCAGGTTGAAAAGACAAGGGCAACTATGGTCTTTGGGAAAGAATTAACTCTTTCCCAATCTGGGAGGGAAAATGATATCACATTGTGCATAATTAAAGCCAACTCCCCATCAGAAGTCCTGGTGACTTCTAAAATAGGCTTGTCCATCACATATTGGAAGCTAGGTCTGGGGGTGGTAACTGCAAAATCCCCTTTCCGTTTGCAGTCTAGCCTTCCCAGCCCAGTCATTTCTCTTCCAAAGCTCCCTAATCTCTGTTTCTGTACTGTCGGAAGGAGGGGACATAAAGTAAAGGACAGGAAAGTCCTACATGCACACTCACAAGCACTTAGGGGGTGGATAGTTTTGCAAATAGTCCAGAAGTCTCCTGTATTATGTTAAAACGAGCCATTTAGGAAAAGTGGTAGAATGTAACCAAAATAGGGCTTCAGGGAAAGCGAGCTTATTTTCTTTGCCTGGCTGGGAAGAGATGAGGTTCTTTGGGGTTTAAAACTGAGGTGCTTTTTCGCAGAATTCCGGGGTTTGGCTGGGCTGCAGGCGCTTCTTATAAACCGGGAATCTTCCGGTGAACTCACCAGGCCATGGCAGGTGCAAGGGACACCCCGATCCAAATGCCTTCCCTCTAAAGAGTTGAGGCAGAACCCCCGAAGTTCCTTTCTGTCCCTAGGAACTTGGGGGCTGAATGGCCTCGCGCCCCACAGGAGGGGCCCAGAACGACAGCCAGTCCAGGGATGCTCTGCTGCTGTGGAGCCCAAATCCCTCCCTGGGCGCAGCCGGAGCAGCGCAGCGCAGTGGCACATGTTGTGGACATCATTTGGTCTGCAACACTGGGCTGGCCTTCGGGAAAGCCGCTCCCTCCTTCCTTCTGCCCTTCAGGGTCCCCAGCACAAACACTGGCCCTGGCCCTGGGGCGAAACAGACACCTGGTTATTTCACACCGTCTACAGAACCCTGGTTCTTGTAAACACAGATCAACTGATCAGAATAGCCAGAGATCCGGCAGGGAGAGAACTCCTGTAATGAGAACTGTTTTTCTTTTTTTTTTTTTTTTTCTCTCTTAAGTTACCTTTTCCTGGTTTTCCCTCCTGTTTCCTTCTCTTGTGCCCAATGTCTGACTTAAAAGGCCAACTTTAACCCGGAGCTCATTGGCTTGGCAGATCCAGGGGCATCCAACTTTGTAAGCGCCAAGGCAGAGCACGAAGAAGCGGGACTCATTTATGGTGCCCACACAACAAAAAATGTTCATTCATGTAAAGTTGCTTGGCAAGTGATTTAGGCTGACCTGCGTTGTAATTAAAAGAATACTTTTGTTTCTGACGTTTGTTTTGCAATTTAATTCTGTTTAGAGGCAACGTTGTCTGGTTGTCCCAGCCCATCCCCCCACTTCCCCACTGCATTAGATTTACATCAAAGGTTTTTACTAAGGAGCCTCTTCTGGGCAGGATTCATTACCTTTCCGCCTGTCACCAGAACACGCTGGGGTCTCCGCTCAGTGCGTCTCCGCCAGGCAGAGCCGCCACTGTGTGTTGCGAACTGGGAAGTGATCTCTCATCATTATTTTTCAAAGTCTGGGAAGTGTATTATCCTTTTTCCTAGTGGTAATTAGTTACCATAGCATCTAATACGTAAATGTGCCCAGAGCACACCATTAACAGTTAAACGGAGGATTCAATTTAACACATGATTATATCTTTCATAAGTCATTACATTGGAAAAGTCAATGCCACTCAGGCTGGAACAATCTCAGGGTCCCGGGCGCGGAGAAAGGTTCGGTTCCGGCGTCAGGGCCAAGAGCGCGTGGAGACGGGAACCGGTGAGCCTTGGCCCTCCCCAATGAACTGTTGGCAGGAAAGATGGTGCTGGGTGCGACAGGAGGGTGCAAAAATTTAAGCGCAGCACGGGGTCTTAGAAGGTATGCCCAGCTGCAGAGAATGAGAGCGCATCGTTGCGCGCGCGCTCACAGAAGCGCGCGCGCGCACACACACTTACAGGCACCACAGAGAGGGAGGAGGGTGTAACTAGTGAGCTCTCCGAAGATGATCATTTGCGGGTTCTATAGGAAGGAGTCCACGAAGAGCCCCAGAGCGCTTCATTCCTGTAGGTGCCCAAAGTCAAGTTGGAGATGGGATCTAAATAGGAACTCGAAATTAGAGAAAGATATTGAAGTTAGAAACTAGAGAAGGAAACCGGTGGAATAAAAGGCCAAGTGAGATTCTGGTTCCTCGCTCACTGCCTCGGCCTACAGTCAGTTCCCTAAGAAACTCAAGCAGCCGGGATCCTTCTGGCGGTGCACTCCCCTCCGAAGCACCCAAGGCGCAGTGGATGCAGCCTCTGAAACTGACCGAAGTACTCTGACAGCCGCCGCCGTATTAGGGGCCAGGGTCTCTGTTCTGGCCCAAGGGCACTTCAGCAAGATCACCCTGACCCCTTGGTGCTCAGTCATCCAATCCTGAAGTGGATGCTGCGCAGTGGGAAGACATCTGGGGCCAGAAGTGTGTGCACCAACTTTCCACCCTGGGCTGAAAATACAGGAGTCCAGTGGGCCTCGGAAAGCGGCCCAGGGCTCTGCCAGGTGGGGGAAGAATTGTCTCTTCAATCAGTGGTTTTCCCTGCCTAAAAACTGCTGCTGGAGAAACTTTACAAAGGTTGGCTGAGGGCAGGGAATTCCACCTAGTAAATTACCGAAAAGTCCTCTCTTGTTGCTTTCAGATGTCCCCCATTTATTCCTAGAACTCAGCACTGGTCAACTCCTGTATTTGGAAAGAGAATTTATGTGTCTGAAATTATCAAAATGAAACTAAATATTATTAACCCTGTTACTTTGCATAACTGCTCATATTTGTCTGACATTTATCCTCTCCTTTCCCCCACCCCCATCCATTTCCAGTTTTTTCAGGACAAAGTTTGGAGATTGAGTTATTAAAGGAGTAAGAGGAGGGTATTTCTTTTTCCCCTGAAGTTCAAGATCTCTTATTTGTACTATTTCTAATCAGAGTTGAACATCACAGAGGTTACAGAGAGAGTATATTAAGGAGGTCCTCTTAATAATGAGAAATATTAAGCAGTAAAATCCTGCAACAAATATGTCCTCTACAATGTTAACACGCAAAATAGGAAAAAAAAAAAAAAATTCGACTGATGGTGGCTCTGGTTAATTCCTAATCAGAATGATGGACAGCCAGGCCAGAACAATACAAACTAATGGCTGTGTTGCTGAGCACTTTACCCCTTGATTAAAGACACCCAATTATGGCGCAGAACAGTGTCGTAATTATGTTTCTTAATCACATCCAGGAGGTTTAATTGCCTTAACGATGTGTTTCATTAAATGAATTTAGGTATTATAGTCGACAGTTTTCATACACAGTTGTTTTCAAATTAACATAATATTAGACATCGTCATGGAAATTGTTTTAATAATCATAATTAGACGCACCCAGGCTTTGTCTGGTAAATGCTGAGAGACGGGTCTTCTCCTGCCTGGGGGCTGCCCTGGTCTCTTCCCTCCCTCAACCCCCACTCCCAGACTGGGAGGGCTTCAGCTTCAAGGCCCTTTGCTGTGATGTTTTCTGAAAAGTTACAGGTTCTGATTAATCTTTTTTGATGGCAAGTGGAGCAGAAAATATCCTCCCTCACCCCCTACTAAGTTTGATGGCATTTAGGGATATCATTATGAGCTGAGACTATACAGACCAAAAACGCAATCAGCAAACTGCCTATAGAGGAAACACTCTAACTTCATGACCACCATCTCTATAACCTTCACCACAATAAAAATAAAACCTTCTAAATGTGAGGGCATTAGGAAAGTCTAAATACAAGCCTATATAGCCATTCTTTAATAGAATCAACACCCAACCCAATCCAAACATAGCCCCTACAAATCTCATTAACAAGCAACACTAGTACATTGTAAAAATCTCTATGGACATTGTTTACACATATCATTCAACCTGGTTGACTCTTCGATCACACAAAAAAGGGGAAAGCCACAATAGAATTCATCCTCACAGAATCCAAATTCATTTGTTTTCCTTGGCTTTCTGGAAGTTGGAGATAGAAATTTTTGAAATAAAAACTCTTTAAGAAACTTTACTCTTTCTGATGGGCCTTGGCACTGCTAGTTAACAATGCCATACAAAGTGGGAAAAGATTTCCAGGGAGAGAAGGGCCTTCAAAGTTCATGCCAGCAGACAGGAGCTCTAGACCTCCTCTGTGTCTCACCGCTGACCCCATTTCTCTCTCCTCCAATGACCAGGCCCAGCCATCCTCTTTTAACAAGTAAACAAGTGAACTAGGGCTGCTCCTAATTGTGTATCCCTGACAGAACTTTAGTTTCACCTTCTCTAAAACTCCTTTCTTTTTTACCTTTCAAGCAAAGAGTTACACAGAAAAGAGGTGATGGCTCCTTCCACAAAGCACAGCATAATAAGATGTTTGATCAAAATATTTTAATAAAGATTCTTTCTGACATAGATACACATACAAATGGTCGTACATAGCTGTCATAGTCTGATTGACCTATTTAATATATATATCATTCTTTACACATCCAAAACCCGCCAAGAGATCCATCACAACTCCCCACTCACCATCCAACCTGACAAACTGAATTTGTATTATCTGCAAGGAGTGGAAAATAGCAGGACTCCATTTTTTAAAAAAGGTTTTCTGGATTTTCATAGGCTAGAAAAGCAGGCAAACAGCCATGCAAACTAAAACTGAAAGCTCGCTTTGGGTAAATAGCTTCTTGCTCTTCCTTAGTTTTATTTTATTTCTTTTTAATTGTTTTTTTAGAAAAATAACAAAGAATTTCACACCATAGGCAAATCAAACCAGTCTTTCAACTTAAATAATTCTCCACAGTTAAAATAACTTATATATATACACATATATTAAAAGCAATTAAATTAGACCTTTTAAAAATGCACAGCACAGCCTGGAAAAAGTATTTGTTTAGCATGTTCTTACTTATAGGATCTATTGCTGTGATGTCTTTCCTTTTTAGAATGCAAAAGAGTCCCCTTTTGGAAAAAAAAAAAAAAAGAGATCAATTCATTCATCAATTAAGAATACACCTTTCCTGTAATTTTTGGACTGAAGCAATTTATTAAAGCTCAATTTAAATACAGGGATGATGCAACTGAAGATATCCAGGTGACCTTTGATAAACCTAAGCAGCTCAGATACATCAATATGTCTCTTCATACTTGTTGGCAAATAAACCCTTTTAAACACTTGGCACACAATATAAGTTAATCTATAAAACAGAATTTTAGAGGCATTAAAAAAATCTGCACATAAGACCCCATGACCTTAACACATGATAAATACTGTTGATGTGGAAGGGTTATTGATGAATAACAAATAAATACCATGAATCGTTAATACATCATTGCAGAGTGGAAAGTAACAAGGTGCACATAAATAGTTTTAAATGCAATTTCTTTCAGCCACAGTCAGTTTTTTTATATCACTCTTGCCAAAACTTTTGAGCATTTTCACAGGATTAAAGTTCAGAGACAATAAAAAATACAAGTCTTTCATAGCAACGTGTCTCTTTCTGTTGTTTTGTTTTGTTTTTTCACTTAAATAAATCTACATTTCAAGTTTTTCTCCTGGCTCAGAATCAAAATTTATTTTCAAGTGCCCTTTCTGATTTGTCTGAATGAATATTCCGTCCCACAAGCCACCCAACCCCGGACTCCTCCTTCCCCCCTCAGCACTAGCCAAATTCACAATTATCAGTAGGATTACTATTTTGCCCTGGAATACCCTCCACGCTTAATAACGACTACTTCTCAACTTGTTTTTTAACCTTAAAGGCAAACTGCTTCCTCGCGGTCTAGGCTGCCACCAAAGTTGCCACTTTTCCGAGGAAAAAATAAAGACATCTATCCTCCATACCAACTCCACCTCACTCCCACCCCAAAGACCAAGATTCTGGGGTTGTCGAGGCTAGAAGTCCCGAGTGTCTCTGATACTTCTCAGTTCTCGCCTCCGCTTTGTCTGTTCTGCAAGTGTTTCACAACTACGAGAGGACCAAATAAAAGGGGTGGTGAGCAGCTGTGCACTGTCCTCTAGCTTTGGGGTCGGTCTGGTGTTTTTCGGGGCGGGGTGGTGGTGGATGGGTGGAGGGGATGTTTAAGGCTTCTCCGTGCACTGTTTGCAGAGGCTGGAGGAGACGCTATTGAACAGGGCGCACTTCTCCGGGCAGGAGGCGGCCGGGGGCAGCCCGGCGCTGAACGGGTATCCGGCCGCCTGCTCGTAGGCGCCAAGCGCCGGGTGCAGGGCAGCGGCCGCGGCCGCCGCCGCCGCAGAGCTGGGCAGGGAGGCGGCGGAGATGGCCTGGCCCTGGTTGAGGTAGGCGACGAGGCGCCGCATCTCCTCCAGGGCCTGCGCCTGCATGAGGATGTAGTTCTTGGCGAGCAGCAGCGTGGCGATCTTGGAGAGCTTCCGCACCGAGGGGCTGTGCGCGTAGGGGATCACCGCGCGCAGCTCGTCCAGCGCGTCGTTCAGGTCGTGCATCCGCCGGCGCTCGCGGGCGTTGATGTTGAGCCGCAGCGCCTTCTGCTCTTTGGATTTCTTGCTGCCGCCGCTACCCCCACCGCCGCCGCCGCCGCTACCCCCGCCGCCGCCGCTGCTCGGGGCCCCCGGGGGGGCGCCGCCGCCGCCGTGGAGGAGGGCGTTGGAGCAGCCCTCGGCCGCCTTGGTGCCGCCGCCTCCCGCACCCGGGGAGGCCCGCGGGTCGGTGCCTCCGGGCCGCAGCACCAGCTCGCAACGGCCGTCGCTGTCGTCGTCGGGGCTCTGCTCGCCGCCGCTGCTCTCGGCCACTGAGCCCCGGCCGGCGCTCTCGCCGTACTTGAGGCACAGGGCCGCCCCGGCCGGCAGGCTGCTCAGGCTGGGGTCGCCCCCAACGCCGGCGGAGCCCACGAGCAGCCCGGGGACGCCCACCCCGCCGCCGCCGCCGCCGCCTCCCGCGCCGCCGCCTCCCCCGGGCGGTGGCAGCAGCAGCCCTGCCCCCTCGGGGTCAGCAGGCTCGAAGCAGCCGAGGGGCGACGAAGAGGAGGACGCCGGGCGCTCCCGGGGCGGCGGTGCCAGGGACAGGTCCATGCCCGGGGGCGTGGAGCGGAAAGCCGCCTCCAAGCGCTTGGCGGCGGAGGCGCTCAGGCTCTTGTGCAGGTAGAGGTCGTCTTCGCCCGCGGCGGCCGCGCCGAGGTGCAGCCCGCGCTCCATGGTCCGGCCCCGGCGCGCAGCCCGGGCCCGCCGCCGCCTCCTGGGCTCGGGAGTCGGGCGGCGCCGCAGACGAGCCCGAGCCGGGCTCCGGGGCTGGTGCGCGCGTCGGTCCCGGCGCTGCTGGCAGCCCTCTCCCCTTCTTTTTCTTTTTCGCCTTCCCCCGCGCTCGCCGCCTCCTCTTCTTCTTTTTCTTCGTCTCCAGCCGATGGTGCTGGCTGCTGGGGCTCACCATGGGCCGCGGCCCCGCATGGTGGGAGGGTGGGCGCGCAGGGTGTGGAGCTGCCGCCGCCGCCGCCGCCGCTCTGAGCCCAGCCCCGCGCCTCCTCTCCGCACCGTTTATCTTGCTTGGATTCACCTTCAAGAGATTTCCGGACCCATCAACCAGCCGCCGCCACAGACGGGGGAGTCTTTTACATCATTATCTCTGAGTAGGTTATTATGAAGAAGAGTCGCCTGTTGGGACAGCGCTTTCTACCCAATCAGGTTAACGTTTTAATTAATAGGATTAAAACGGTAACAAACAATCGCAGGCGCTATCTGGCCGCGAGTCTGAATAGTTTCATTTCCCAGGTCTGAAGACAGGCAGCAGCTAGAGCTTTATAAAAGGCGCCTGCTCCATTATTCTGCCTGCCATCTGTATACACAGCTTAGCGCATATGTTTGCAAGGCGCTGGGTCCTGTTAGTAACCCAACAACTGCCTTTAGCTTGACATGTGTGGCGACTTTCACTCATCAATGAGCACACTAAAAGCCCTACTTAGAGTCGACGATGTTCTTTGCTCCTTCAGCAAATTGTAGATCGGCGGCGAAGCCTGGGAGTCCGGGGGAAAGCAGAAGCCCCCCGCACCTCGTCCCCCCCCCACCCCGCCCTTCTCTCGCCACTGCTGTCTCATTGCCACATGACCCTTCCGGGGGAGACTGATACTCCACTCCTGTTCATAGGATGGCTCTGATCTGGATTTGGATATGGGACTTTAGTGGGGGGGAGATGGTGTCTCCGCTGGCTTGCCCTAAATTCACCCAAGATTCTTAGCTAGTAAAAGAGCAAAGCAATCGCTCCCCCCCTCCAACACACCGCCTTATTCCGCCCCCGCCACTATGCTCCCTGCCCATTTCCTACCCCGATTGGGCGTGGGGGGCGGGGGGAGTGCAGCCCATTAGACTTTTTGTAAAGGTGGTGGTGGAGGGGGTTACTTTCGCAGCCGCCTCCAAACCACGGCTACAGTGATGGTGATGATGAAGCCCACGATTTCCTAACCAGGAAGAAACTGATTGCTCAAACTTCCCTCCAGATTAAAATCCAGTGGCTTCAGAATAGTCAACTTCAACGGGAGTCAAACCCTCTCACACACTAAGTGGGGCATCAGTGCATATTTATTTACCCGGAAACGTCGCCTCCAAGGCTAGGAAGCCATTCAGGGACAACTGGGTCTGCCTCGATTGTTCTTGGAGAGAGAGGAAGCCGAAGTGTGGAAACAAGTGCTGCTCCCCGGATGAGAAATGGGACTCTGGGTTCCGTGTCCGGGCGCACATGGTATTTAGCGGCTGGTTTTCATCCTTACAACATAAGTAAAAACAATATTTCCCAACATCTCCAATAAATCTTCCTTATGTGGCAGAATTACTGAAGCCTATGAAATTTTTGGTTTCTCTGGTTTCATTAAAAACCTTTTAATTGTGGCTTTCTGAGTTGGCCCCAGGTGTTGGACTCTTTTCATTACATTTTGCTCTAATGTGATGAAATTCTAATTCTCTCCTTACCATATGGTTAAATTTCCCCACTGAGAATTAGTTGAAAAAGGAGAAATAATCTATTAATCTCTGTAATAGATTCACAAATGAGGTTCGCCACAGAACCTGTTTTTGAATGGTAATATCGGAACAGTTGGACGCCTTATTTCAGAAAGGAGGGATGAGGACGGCAGAGAAACGTCTGCGTTTTCACCTGGAAAGCAGGGAAAGGGGCCCAGCTCTATCTTTCAAAATAACTGCTCAAAATTGAATCTCAAGGGATCAGAAATGCTACGCAGTCGTCGGTTACCTTCGCCCCTTGGGGTTAACTGGAACCCAAAGGGGGAGAAAGAGCTGGCGGGCTGCCGGAGGCTTTCCAGCCTGGGACCCCGGCCCTGAGCTCTTGAAGGCTCGATCCGGCCCACGTGTCTCGCCCGGGACCCCCAAGGCACGTAGACGTGCGGGGCGGCCCCTGGCTCATCGCTTCCCTCGCCCCTCCCTCCCCCGGCGCGCGCAGCTGTTAACCTCGGGCTTTAAGGTGCTGAAAGACACGCTCCTGTTACTATTTTTCAATTAGCAGCTTTGTTTTCACCGGGATCGTAAACAAAGGTTCTCTATAAATGTAGGTGAGTCGGTGTGTCTGATACTAAATGACCCAAGAACTCTGGCCACTTGGGGGAGGACCGAAGCTGGCACCGTCTTGGCTCTGGGAGGAGTGGAGACACGTTTCCGGTTTCGGACTCGGTTCTCCGTCCAGGCCGCCTCTCTGGTGCGCTGGCCGGCTGGATTCCTGCCGGACACTCAGTGGGCACTAGACAGACGAAGGAGCTACCGTGTCCGGGCCGAGTTGGGGGAGCTCGGACTTAGCTAGGAGCGCCACAGGGAGCTGTGCCCTGCAGAACCGGACTGGCCAAACTGGGGCCACCACCCAAAGCGGTCAAAGCTCCGCTAGATCCCCGACCCTCGACAGACCCCGGCCCTCCGCTGCTGTCAGCTAACCCGGCATATCATGAACTTTTCCCTGGACCCCACTTCCGGTCCACCTTCCTACCTCCTCCCTCCCTGGCCACCCAAACTTCTGAAGCAAACTTTGGCGCAACTTCATTTCACTCACTAGGAGCCCCAAACCTCTTTCTTTGGCGGTTCAAGAAAATCCCCCAGGTCTCCCCGGAGGAGGTGGCTGCTTAATAGTCCCTGGAAACTTAGCTTGGGGAAACTGCTGAAGAATTTATAGAAGCTCTAAAAGTGGGCCTTATAACAACCGTCGGGGAATGGTCTTTGAGGTTTATGCACTCGTAAACTTTTGCTGATTGCTTCTGGGAAGTTGTCAGGCACTTAACGCTGCATTTATCTTACAGGGCAATGAAAACACATCTGCCCTGTGTCTCGTTACCTGGTTTAATCGTCACCAGCCCTGAGTCAGGGCCTAGGCTCTTTCTCACCACTTGAGTAGAAATCCCGCCGTCTGGTTTCGGGCCAGCAAAGGGCTGACGTCAGCTGCCCACTTAGTACCCCTCTCTGGCCGCAGGAGCTCCAAAAATGTCTGCGCTTGAACTTTATTCTGCTACGAAGAGGGGAAAGGGCCTGGGTTCCACATCTAACTAGCAAGTTGGAAAGAGAGCAGAGAAAAAACCAAAGGAAGCACTTTCTGGGGATCTGGGAAGGCTGGGAGGGTGGGGTGGGGTGTGGAATCAGCCCTCGAGGGAAACTCCTGACCCACAAATGACCCCTGGGAATGAAACGGTGGAAGCGAAACCCTCTTGACTCTGCAGTTTCAGAGAAGATCAGTGTGAGTTACTGAAGCAATGGGGGGACAGGAAACGCAGGGAACTGTTCCTTCTGCCCATTCGAGGTGGTGGCAGATCAGGCCACCCCGCAGTCCAGACGGCGGGGTAGGCGCCGTCCAGGGACACCTCAGCAGGGTGCCCTTGGTGCTGGGCTGGTGGCGCAGCGGTGCGGTTTGGCAGACACATATCCGGACAGGGAGCATTCTTGGCCGAGTGTTGCATACCAAATTTACAGACGCCAGCGCATGTTGTGCAAAGATGAATACAGTTTTGTTTCAGCAGGAAGGAACACACCTACGGCTTTGAAAGGACGCTTAAACACTTAACAAGCCACCCCGCATTGAAATGACAGGGCTATTGGATTTCAGACCAAACTAATTTTTTTTAGGTCGTACTTAAATATCTTGATCATCTTCATTAATGCTTGTAATTTGAAATAGGAACCTGAATAAAATCAGAACGGAACACAATCGAATCCATCATTTAAGAGCAAAGCCAGGAGTTCCTCTTTGTTACTTCTATAGCCCTGATAAACAGCTTATTAATTATCAATATTTAAAAGTTAGGAGAACTCTAGAATACTGGGGTTTGAGTATCTGTGTTTTCTGAAAGGGAGAATTGTACTTGTGTGAATGTGTTTTCATTTATCTATTTGAGGACATTCAAGAAGGTAAAAAGCAAAGTTTGCCCAAAATGTCACGAACTTTTGCTCGGGAACTGCTTGGAAAAGCAAATTCCCTGAGAGCCATGGAAACCGCCTGGGGCTGCGCTGCCCTTGAGGCGGAGAAGCCGAGCCTTGGGGATTGCAACAGGCCGGGACCACGGTGACCCCAGCGGAACGTCCTCCTGGGAAACCGCCAGGGAGTTGGGGCTCCGAGCCCTCCTCCGCCTCGTCCAAGGCGCGCACTGGCAGGGCGCGTCCCCAGCGCTTCAGGCCCTCACATTCTTGGCTGCTCTCCAGCCCCAATCTGAGGCACGCTGACCTTGAACTTGCATCTGCCTACCGGCTCCCCTCGCCTGCTCGGCGCTGTTTGGTAACTCTTAGGTCGGTTTGAAGCCGGTACAGTTGTTAGTCATCCTGCGCCCCCGCCGGCTTCGGGAACGCAGGGTCGACTTGGTGGCGGAGAGCTTCAAGTCCATCGAGCTCCTGAAGTCAAGCCTTTCGGCCCCCGTTTGTTTATTCATGTCTTTTCTTACCCTCTTAGCTAGGTCCCCCAAAGCTCAGTGCGAAGAGATGCTATATGTCCGCCTGTGCGTTGGGGATTGGCGGGGCTAATGGGGAGGAGGGCCGCGAAGAAGCAGGGGCCGTGGGCGGTGGACCAGCCCTGGCAGCGCGCCAAGGTCCCTAGCCTTAGGTCTGAAGTGCTTGGCAATTCCAAGGACTTCGACCTTGGAAAAGCAGAAACCTGTTGATATAAAGTTCTTTCGTGAAGATTTTCTTCCATATTCTTTATCTATTTTAAAGAAAGAAGTTGATCCTCAGGACTCTTTGGCGACTAGCTGGCTTAAGTGTGAACATTGAAGGGAATCGGTCAAACAGCGCCCCCCCGCCCCCCGCCCCAAGACAAGCAGCTTTTTCGGCGCGAGGATGCGCCCCAGGCGGACAGGCAGGTCCCCAGGCTCGCAGCGAAGGGCTCACCTGGCTTCCAGGTGACTTTTAAGGGGAGGGGCGTGGTATAGCACTGCCGGGACTCCAGCGGTAGGGCAGGATACGCAGATAAAAGGAAACAGTGAAAAGAGTTTCTGAAAAATGCACTGCCTTCTTGGTTACCTGGACATATTCAGTCGCGCTCCTTAGAGGTTGATAATACTCATTTTTGTTACATGAGTTTATCTTTTCGAATCTTGGAAAACGTTCTACTTGGGGGGTGGGGGCAGAAAAATTGTTGGCCTAAAAAAAGTGAACACTTTTAGGGCTTGTCTTGGTGTCCACGAATTAAGACGAAACTAACTGAAAAGGGCTCAATTCTGCCTTTGGGGTTTTAGCTTTGAGATTTAAAACCCACAGCGCCATCTCCTGGCCGTGAGGAGAACGTAACGATGGATGACAACAACATACTTAAATACTGAGAATGAAGTATTCAAATATGAGAGACACTTTATTTTACGCCTCAAAAATTATTTCAGTGATAAATTGATTGCGATGATAAAAGATGAGCTGGAAATTTATGATCATTAAAGATTGTCAGACACAATCCCGGAAGCTAATTATTTGTGAATAGAAGTCTGTATGCTATATTTACACACATCATTTTTATAGATTCGGATATAGTTATTATTCTAGGGACTTGTGATAAAATATGATTCTTTAATTTATCATCAATACATAATTTTATGGAAGAAATTAAATCCCAGATTAATTTCTAAATTAGGATTTGAACCAGTTATTTTATGCAAAAGATACTGTAACTTTATAAATATCTCAGTGCTCTCAGGTGTTAATTGACTAGTGAAAAGCAATTGCTGAATTACTATCGGGATATTTTAATCACCAAAGCATTTCTTGTTAAGTATGGGTTTATTTATTAAAAGCAGTTGTCTTTTTTTTTTTTTTTACTTTTTCTGGGTTATGCTTACCATGTAGTATGATAGAAAGTAGACTACTGTGAGATGATGCTGTGTTGAAACAAATTCTCCTCCTAGTGCCTCATCAAATTTTACTAATCAACATCAGTAAAGAATCTGCTCCATTTTTCTCAATAGCCCTTCACTTTCTTGAACAGTCTCCTCAACTCACAATCTTTCAGAATGTCTAATTTAGGCTTTCTGAGCCTGAAATGTCATCTGAAGCTAAATTGTTTTCCAAAAATTTAATGCACATAATAGAACCGTGGATACCTAACACTTTTGCAAATTAAAATATTTCTAAAATGTATTTTTGCAAGTCCTGCTCCCTTTTGTAAGTAAGATCAAAATCCAGTAAAGAGATGATATCCCAATTAAGAACATTTCTCATCTATGATAATATGCCCAGGCCAGCTGCTTGAAATACAAATGAAAGTAGATATGCTTTTTGTAGTGTACAAAATATTATGAGTATCCTTCAAAAATATTGTAGATCAAACAGACAAATGTAAACTTCACTTCAGTTGAAAGATTAATTTTATTTGATTAATTAAAGTGAAGCTCTATTAAGCCAAATATTTGGACTCATTTACTCTGTCAGTGTAAGCCTTCCTGTTTGAAAGAAATTTGATTATATATAGGAGGAACAAGATAAACAGATGGTTAGCTAGAGAGCTTTTCACAGTTGAAATTTTTAAACTTAACATGGATAAGTTTGACACCTTCTCAAACATTTTCGATGAGGTCATTTGATCTATTCTAGCAATTCAGTATTGCTGCACATAATCATTTTAACTTATGTTTAAGAAACATTTAACTTGGTTTTTCTATTAGTGTATTTGGATTAAAATGGTACTGTTTGAGCTGCCCACTTAGAAATACACACACACACACACACACACACGTATATACACATACACACATATTTGTGCTATATTTTCTCAGTGTTAAACAAGTATTAAAATAAGGCATCATGACATGAGTGTCTTAACATAAAAATAACATTCCTCCGATGAAATACTTCATTTCGGGGCATGAAGGGGGGCATCATTTGCTACAATGCCATTGGCAGGAAAACCAGGATATCTGTCTATTGTCCAGCATTGCCCTTGAGGAGAACAGATATTACCAAGAGGCAGGGAGAAATGAAAGTTAGTCCTAAAGTGACATAAGAGTTGAGCTTTCCTGGTGGCTAAAATGGTAAAGAATCTGCCTGCAATACAGGATACCCAGGTTCAATTCCTGGGCTGGGAAGATCCCCTGGAAAAGGGAATGGCTATCCACTACAAATTCTTGCCTGGAGAATTCCATGGACAGAGGAACCTGGTGGGCTACAGTCCATGGGTCCTCAAAGAGTTGGACAGGACTGAGCAAGTAACACTTTTACTTTCTTTCAGGCCTTAGGTACTTAAGGAAAACAAAAATTCCCATTGCCTTCAAAGATAAGAAGTTGAGGTTTTCCCAGGAAGGTTGTTTGTGATTCATGTACATTAAAATCCTTAGTCCCCTGAGTTACTTCCCATATGCCTAGTGTTTTTGAGAACAAGGGTCTTGGGGACAAAAAGGAAAGAAAAGGAAGGAAGGATAAAAGGAAGGAAGACTGAGGAAAGGGAGGTATGCAGAATAAAGACCAAAAGATGCATGTTTTCAGTGTTTGTGGAAATTTGCTTGTCTCATGAAGATGCACTTTGCTTTTCTTTTAAAAAGAACTTTTTTGATCCTTGGTCAGGGAATTAAGATCTCACAAGCCATGTGGCCAAAATAAAGAAAACAATAAAAAGTAAAAAAGTATTTGAATTACAATTTTTACATATGTCCAAACTTGATTGCAGTTGTCTGTGAATTACTTTAAAAGGTATGAGTAGGTATAATAGAAATAGCAGACCCTGGGCAGAGTAACTGTGTGGTCTTTGGCAGTTTTCTTGATCCCACTTAGCTTCAGCAGAAAAATGGATCTATTCATCATGCCTTTTCTGACCTCCTCTGGGTATCAGTCAACGGAAATGATATGGAGGCATTTTGTACACACTAAAATATCATGTGAATTTAATGTTAGCACTTTATTATGCTTCTTTGTGTCATCTAGACCAGTCCAATCACCTCTAACTATCATTATTGGCTGGCATTTTATTTACTTTTTAAAAAAAATCAGAGCTTTCAGGTGCTGGCAGATTTTAGAGCATCTTTCACTGCTGAGCCATTCTGGAGGATCGTGGAAGTAGGAGTGGCAGGTGCTGGACTTTTTATGTTCCCACCATCAGTGCCCTTTGCCTCCAGTGCTCTCCCCTCTCCTGAATATCCCTACTGCCCTACCTGGGAGTCCTGGCTCTCTTCCTTGGATCTTGAATGGATGAATTTGCCCCTAGCCAATAATACAGTGGGCACCATAGTGTGATTTGATGGCACTAACTGGTATATGGATGGAGAAATGGCCATTGATTTGGTTCAAGGTCAGTTCTGACTTGGCTATTCCCCTGTGTTTCTGTCTCCCACCACAAGCTTCTATTTTAAAAACTTCAAATGTGTGGACCATACTTTTCAACTGAGTGACATTTGTTAAATTAATGATTATATCATTTTTCTTTCTTCTGTCTTGATCATTAATGTAAAAACTTCCTGAATCCAAATCTATCACTGGTCTTAGTGTGGTGCTTGTTTCTTCCCTTCCCACCACTGGGTCAATGCTCTTATTATCTCTGTCATTGCTGGTCCATCAGGCAGTTTTCAATTCAGTTGACAGTACTCACTTCAAAGCCAATTTTAATTAATTTTTTATGAAAGACTTATAGAGACAATGTATGTCAAAGGTCTAAATATATTAAACACCTTCTCTTCCCTTACCCACTAATTTTGTTATTTTTATCAAGAAAGGAAATCAGATTTGTCTAAATTATTTTTCTTTTAAAACATCCGCTGTTTATTGCCCCCAGGCAATATTTATTATCCTGTAAGTATTTGAAGATAATTTCTACTTGCTGCTGCTAAGTCACATCAGTCGTGTCCGACTCTGTGCGACCCCATAGACGGCAGCCCACCAGGCTCCCCCGTCCCTGGGATTCTCTAGGCAAGAACACCGGAGTAGGTTGCCATTTCCTTCTCCAATGCATGAAAGTGAAAAGTGAAAGGGAAGTCGCTCAGTCGCGTCCGAATCTTGGTGACCCCATGGACTACAGCCTACCAGGCTCCTCCGTCCATGGGATTTTCCAGGCAAGAGTACTGGAGTGGGGTGCCATTGCCTTCTCCAAATTTCTACTTAAATTTTGTTTTATTATTTTACTAGAATCAGAGTTACATCAATTCTCTGTGGACTGAGAAAGGCATTTAGGGTACCCTGATGATAATACTATTCATAAAGATACTTTGTATAGATTTACAGTGGAGTTCTCCTAAGCAAGGCAAAAATTCAGACACTCACACAGAGAAAGTTTGACACATTTAAACTACACATTTAAAAATTAAAATTCCTGTTCTGTAAAAACAAATAGCAGATACATCAAATATACAAAGAGCTTCTGCAAAACAAGAAGATATCTAATAGAAAAATAAGATAATGTAATCTGTCAATTAATAGAAAAATATAAATTTCTCGAAGAAAAAAGATATTAAAAGATGTTCAGGGACTTCCCTGGCAGTCCAGTGGTTAAGATTCCATGCTTCCAATTCAGGGGGCACTGGTTCAATCCCTGGTTGGGGAACTAAAGGATCCCTTTTTTTTTGGCTGCAAGGCATGGCCAAAAAAAGATAATAATGATAAATTAAATTTTAAAAAAGAATGAAATAAAATGATGTTCAAAATCTTTAATCAAAGGAAAATAGAAATTAAAGCAATCTTTTTTTATTTATCAACTTTACTTTTTAAATGTATTGTTTCTTAATTTAAATTTATTTATTTTAATTGGAGGCTAATTACTTTACAATATTGTATTGGTTTTGCCATACATCAACATGAATCCGCCACAGGTGTACACATGTTCCCCATCCTGAATCCCCTTCCCACCTCCCTCCCCATCCCATCCCTCTGGGTCATCCCAGTGCACCAGCCCCAAGCATCCTGTATCCTGCATCGAACCTGGACTGGTGATTCATTTCATATATGATATTATACATGTTTCAATGCCATTCTCCCAAATCATCCCATCCTCGCCCTCTCCCAGAGTCCAAAAGACTGTTCTACACATCTGTGTCTCTTTTGCTGTCTCGCATACAGGGTTATTGTTACCATCTTTCTAAATTCCATATATATGCATTAGTATACTGTATTGGTGTTTTTCTTTCTGGCTTACTTCACTCTGTATAATAGGCTCCAGTTTCATCCACCTCATTGGAACTGAGTCAAAAATGTATTATTTTTAATGGCTGAGTAATACTCCATTGTGTATATGTACCACAACTTTCTTATCCATTCATCTGCTGATGGACATCTAGGTTGTTTCCATGTCCTGGCTATTATATTCATTGCAGCACTGTTTATAAAAGCAATTTTAAATAGGCAAAATTTAAAAATAATAATGATACATAGAGCTGTAAGGGAAATGATTGTAGTGAAAATCAGTATAATCTTTTTGTGCAGGTGGTTTTGAGTCTGATGCCTAAGAACCAATCCTACAGAAATAGTGGCATAAGTACTATAGAAATAGCATAAGTGTTTTTCGAAATGGCAAAAAATAAGAAACAATGTTCTTTAGTAAGCAAATGATTAAATAAATGATGGTTTCTTCATTCTATAAAATAGTATGTGGTTATAAAAAGTAAATGAAGTCAATCTTTATATACACTGACCTGGAAAAACATTTCTGATGCATAATTAAGTTGAAAAACCAAGACAGAGAATCTAGAGTCATTTTTGTATTAAAAAAACATGGACCCACACAGGGAGGGAACATATGTATATCTATGGCTGATCCATGTTGATGTATGGCAGAAACCAGCATAATATTGTAATTATCCTTCAATTAAAAATAAATAAATGATTTTAAAAATCTGAAAGAAGTTTACAGAACAGTTAAACCCTTGTTATCTCTGGGAACTAAGATTTGAGATTCAAGGGTAAGGTTTTTCACGAGTTATTTTAAATAGCTTGATAAAGATTATAGGTGAAGCTATTTACTGTCTGTCATGCATGTAGTTTTTTTTTTTTTAAGAAATAAAAACTTACCAATAAAAAAAAAACTTACCAATAAATGATTAAATGAGTGTTACTATTTCCTATAGGTTGTTTGCATCATTATTCATTCTCTTTTTATTTTAAAATTAAATAATAAATTATAATTAAATAATAACAATAAATCAATTATTATTTTAAAAATATTAAGAGTGATTTTCCTGATTTTAAACACTTGCTTTCTGTAATTTTGCTTCTGACATTTTATTACCTAAAACCATTTTCTTTCATGTTGTTTGGATCCAGAATGCATTTAAAAATAATAGTGTTATTTAGTGACAATATGTATCTTTACTTAACCAGAGATGTGCTGTGCTGTGCTTAGTCACTCAGTCGTGTCTGATTCTTTGCAACCCCACAGACTGTAGCCCACCAGGCTCCTCTGTCCATGGGGAATTCTCCAGGTAAGAATAGCAGAGTGGGTTGCCATGCCCTCCTCCAGGGGATCTTCCCCACCCAGGGATTGAACCCAGGTCTCCTGAATTGCAGGCAGATTGTTTACCAACTGAGGGAATTAAATTTTTGAAGAAAATGTATGATATTAAAAATATATATAATATGTATTACTTACATATTGTATATGATTATATTACAATGTTAGTGGCTTTATTGAATTTCAGCAAAGAATGACTCAGTTTTACTTTGTAAATTGAGCCATTTTATACTTTCATTTTAGCATGGTCACAGAACTCTTTTGAAAGAGCAGAACAATTATAGATTGTTGTGGGGCAAGAATTCTGCTTCCAGATTTGACAAAGTGGTTTGGGGGTCTGACTTTAACCTTTGATCTCCTTGCATGTGTTTGTATTATCATTTGCCCATTCTGTTTCCTGGTTCAAAAGTGAAAGAACAATGGTTTTTGCCTCTGAGGTTACTAAAATTCACACTTTAATCTTTCAGGGGCTGCTATTTTCCAGTCGCACTCAGATGTCTGATTGTCAGCTTTTATGTCTCTGAAAGTACTCCTCGCAATTCAGGTATAGTAAAGTATGTAGCTTCAGCTCGCCTCAATGTACTATATAACTTTTATAGTCATTATAAAAAATAATTTATTGAAAAAACTTAAACCTTTTCCAACTCAGGTGACTTTTGATTTAAATGTCTGTGATCCTGGCTATGGTAATCAGTGATAGCAGATTTTTTTTCCCCCTGAATTAAGTTTGCAGTTTATATTACAAAGTTTAGAAAATATGAAAGTAACATCATCTCAAAGATAACGGGTTAGAAGAAATGGTGCATCTATAGTCCATGTCTTACCATTACTTGCTTTGGAATCACATTTAATACAAGGCCTAGAGAAATTTCCTATTCTTTGTGTCATATTTTTCCTCTTCTATATATTTTTACTTTATTTAGGCTGCTGTGTAGTAAAGTCTAAAATACAGCAAGCCTCACTGTGCAGTGACTGTTGATTGAAAATACTTTGTTAGGGGAAATTATGAGAAGCAACTGAAGCTATTAACAGTAACTGCAGATATTTAGAATAATAATTAATTATTAAAAGGTTTTTTAGGAGGTTATTTAAAAGTGATGGTTCAGGTAACAAATCTCTGTGAATGCTTAAGTGCTTAACCTCTAAGACATAAACTTTCAATATATTGTGATCTGGATTCGGAAGCTCTGTGCTGACAGCGCTATTTCCTACGCATACGGAGGGAGCTGACAAGATCAAGGTGTCCGCTGCAGCCTTAGACAGTCTGGTCAGGGATTGAGGCTGCTACTTGCAAGGTGTGTTTCACTCTCCGTGGCTTGCTTTGTTACCTAGTCTTTGGGCACTGAAATGAAATCACTCCTTACTCAAATGCAAATGCACATGGCACCAGGCTATTTTTATATTTGCCAACTGAGCTCTTCTGACTCGGACTGTGGTCAAAGCAATTAAGTCATCTTTCATCTGTGGGTAGTTTGATGTGCCAAGACCCAGAAATATCACTTGTGTTCATCATGCAACCATTTAAAAGAAAACAGTTTGCAGACGACTTAAAGTCAGGGCAGCTCTTGACTGTTTTTTCATTACTGTCAAACTCCCTATATTTTCTGGTTACTGATACTTTATAGCATTTTTTTTTTCTTTTTAAATTCATGGATTATTTTTCACTTTAAAAATATGATACAGAAATAGATATGTTGAATACAATCTCAGACTACAGTAATGAGGAAAGCACTTTTTCCTTGTTGAATGAATACAGGCACTTTTTGTAGGACTTGATGTTAGTTAAGGTATAGAAGTTTTAAAATAAGTCTCTTCTCTCTACATTGAAATATATTGTTGCATAATGAAAGATAAGAGAGCAAAGCTTCTTTAAGAAGGATCTTAAAGAGATTTAAAAAGTACTGACTTACTTAATAGGGTATCTTAAATGAATGCATGGAGAAAAAGAACCTCGCCTACTAATGAAGTGTCAGAAGAGGAAGTGGATTAGTGAGGTTGACAGATGACAATGTTTCTGAGAAGCACTGATTCTTAGTGAGTGCAACTTGCGACAGAAGTGACAGTTTTGAACCATGGGTAGGCTTGGAAGGGAAAGGAAAAAGCAGAGGGCTCCAGGAAGAATTTCTTCAGCCTATTTTTGAAGAGTAACAGTTCTGCAAGGAGAAATGCTGCTTCAAAGCTCATTAGCAGGATCCAATGTGATCATCATCTTGATAAGAGTAAGCAGTGAGTTTAAAACTCACCTGAAGGTGCAGAATCCTGCCTCTGTGAAGCATGTCAGAGTAATTTTGTAACCTACATTAAGGTAAGTGGTGACAAAACCTATTTAAGCATCCCAGCAGTTCATCTATCTGTACAAACTGGATTCAATTCACACATTGCAATCCAGCTCAATTGGACGCAGAGCCACACAGCAAATATTCTGTGGTTGTGTACAGGGCTTTCTTTAAATTTTATTTCTAAGATGATTGCTCTTAGGAATAGGTGTCTAATTAATTTTTTGTTAATTCAATTCTCTTTTGATAAAAACTAAAGAATTCTGAAGGAGACACGTGTTCATTGTTGGCAAGCTCTAGATGCTACAGGGAGGGGGGATGGGACGTTAATCATGAAATGATTGTTAGGCGGTCAGTGCTACCCTAGGTGGCGCCACTGCCACCTAGTGGCAGGAATTTGTGGCCATAGTACATGTACCTGGAGTATCTGGTTAGTCAATGTAATTTCAGTAGCAGTAAATGTTATAGTAGCGATCATAAAATAAATTTTCTGCTTATGATTGAAACTATCAAAATTTACTTTTTTTCTTCCCTTCCAGGAAAGACACCCCTTTAATCACAATCTCTCCTTCTTAACTCTGCATACACTCCATTGCCCTTATAATTGCATATACATAGTTTAGAAAAGAGAAAATAATCATAGCATACTAGACTTGTAAATTTATTTGGAGATTACAAAGGCACTTATTGCAAAATGGACCATTAGACAGGCAAACAGATACTTCTTAAAATCTCATCTTATAATATAGAAATGAATTGTGTGGATTTTCCACTTGCTCAAATGTGTATAATGTAATTTCAACACTTCCCATGCCTGTAATTACTTACGGTTTTTTAAGGGTGGCTGGCAAATGGCTTCATATATCTTAGCTTTCTCTCATTCACTGATTCTCATCTTTATTTGTTTCTAACACATCCTTAAACACATATTTGATGTTTCATATTCATTGTATTCGGGTTTCATCTTCTTTTCATTGAGGTTTCAGTTTAATTTGTGACTGTGAATAATTACACATTTTGTCTTATGTCTTAAAGAGGAAAAAAAAATACTTGCAATGTTATTCTATGAGCCATGTACAGAAACGCAGGTCGCTCCATTACTTGGACTGTGAACTCCAGCGCAGCAGGTGAAATAAGTGAGGAACAGCCATCTTCTGAGACACATTCAAGCATGTTGTTCATGGGGGGATAATAAAGTCCGTAGCTTTTTCTTGACTTTCTATCATGAACTTCAAGGAGTCAAGGGACCTACTGTCTGATTCCAGTTTTCTCATTTATTAAATTATATGACCCTTAACCTCTCTGGCAGAGAAGGCAACAGCAACCCACTCCAGTACTCTTGCCTGGAAAACCCCATGGATGGAGGAGCCTGGTAGGCTACTGTCCATGGGGTCGCGAAAAGTCGGACACGATTGAGCAACTTCACTTTCATTTTCACTTTCATGCCCTGGAGAAGGAAATGTCAACCCACTCCAGTGTTCTTGCCTGGAGAATCCCAGGGATGGGAGCCTGGTGGGCTGCCGTCTATGGGGTCGCACAGAGTCAGACACGACTGACGTGACTTAGCAACAGCAGCAACCTCTCTGGGAGCTTCCCAGGTGGCGCTAGTGGTAAAAAACCTACATGCCAATGCAGGAGACATTAGAGACACAAGTTCTATCCCTGAGTTGGGAGGATACCGCTGGAGAAGGGAATGGCAACCCACTCCCAGTATTCTTGCCTAGAAAATCCTATGAACAGGGGAACCTGGTAAGCTACAGTCCACAGGGTTGCAAAGAGGCAGACACAACTGAAGCGACTTAGCACTCAACCTCTCTGATCCTCAGTTTCTTAATCTATAAAAGAGTCTACATAGTGTTTTCCTAACTGGCAACTATCAGAGGAAAGACTGATTTCTGATTTCTTCATGGCAACAGTCAATGCCCAGACTCCCAGGGGAGTAAAAAAAAGCCTGATTCTGTGGCTAAGTGAGACCTGAGAATGTTACATCCATGAAAGCTGTCCATTAAGTCTAAAGGCAAGAGGCAGCTAGTCCCAAAGAATTCAGTACTGTTGAGTCATTCCTTAAAAAATGACTTGATGCTGAGATTTCTCCAGTTAGGCTATTAATTAAAATAGAGAACTCAGGAATGCAGACAGCCTGATGAAAGGAATGGAGATGAGCACTTCATTTCAGTATAAAACTAAGACAAAACATATATAGGGATTATTAGAACTGGGACAGAATGTAAACTTTGACAGTCCAAAAGAATAATTAATTAACGAAAAATGAAAGGAGAAAGTGTTAGTGTGAGAATCTCCTTAGCTTTGCATATTATGAATCAGTAGTGTTTAAAAGTGTGTTAAAATATACTAAAAGTAGTATTTAAAACATGGCTACAGTTTAAAAAGTAACCATGATAATTCCAACCACTCAATTCTTTTTCATTGTGATTTTTATTAATTTTGGTGGTGGTTTTAGTCGCTAAGTTGTGTCTGACTCTTAACGACTCCATGGACTGTAGCCTGCCAGGTTCCTCTGTCCATGGGATTTCCTAGGGAAGAATACTGGAGTGGGTTGCCATTTCCTTCTCTAGGGCATCTTCCCGACCCAGGGATAGAACCCAATCTCCTGCACTGCAAGCAATTCTTTACCACCCAGCCACCAGGGAAGCCCTTTTATTAATTTTAGTGGTAAAAACTTATCCAAAAGTATAATGTTTTATATTTCAATTCTATTTTGCTATCAAATGCAAAAATTAAATAATTTTAAAACATGCCTAGAGCAATCACTGTGTTATAGTCATTTATGTCTCTTATTTATCTGTATTTATTCAAATAGAGATGTCTAGGTTGATGTTCACTTATGTTTCATAAGAATAACTTCTAGCTAGCTGGATGTGAAGCCATTATTTCTTTTTTTTTTTTTCTTTTTGGCTGGAATATAATAAAAAAGCATTATCATTTATAAAAGTATTTTTAAATAAAAGAATAAAATCTGGTGTTTTAGCTTTAGCACATACCATTGCATTTCCCTATGATTTTTGGTTTTGGGCTTTGTTGGTTATAGACTTGGAGTAAAGCATTTAAATCTTTTGTTAACTTCGGTGACTAAAATAGCTGGTACTATTTGACATGCTGAGTGCATAACACAAAGATAGAACTCAAAATTAAGTATTCTACCAGATGTACCCACGCTCCATACGTGTAGTTTGCAAATGTTGCTTATTGTGCATTATGCTTATTATGATTTCCTTTGATACCTAAAACTGTGAACTTTTGTTAGAATATGCATTATTTTGCCTCCAAACTCTTAACTCCATGTTGTTAAAATTGTATATGTGAAAGTCTGGCTCTTAAAAGGAGGGCTCTTTGGGTTTCTCAAATGGAGTCTGAAAAGGGGTTAAAATCAACTTAGGCGAAAATCATTATTTGCAGTGTGAACATGGATATGTAATTTAAAATTCAATCTAGGTTTTGGGAAAAACAAAGCATTTTTGGAATATTTGATAGTGATTAATTGACAACAGTATGCTGTTTAGACTTTTGTGAGTGCACCCACTCAGAAACACTAGGATCTGGCATGGAATAGTACATAGGAATGTGCTATCCCTAGCCACTGACAATGGTAGAACTTTCACTGTTATCAACACGTGCAGATCACCCAAACAGCCCTCGCAAGTGCGTTTATGTGATCTATGCCTTCTACTACTTTTTCATCTTAGTTCTTTCTTAATCCTCTCACTGGACTTCCCAGTCGGCACTAGTGGTAAAGAACCCACCTGCCAATGCAGGAGACATAAGAGATGCGGGTTGGATCTTTGGGTCTGGAAGATCCCCTGGAGAAGGGCATGGCAACCCACCCCAATATTCTTGCCTGGAGAATCCCATGGGCAGAGGAATGATAGGGTTGCAAAGAGTCAGACACGACTGAAGCAACTTGGCACATGGCACACAGTCATCTCATTATAAATTTTTATTCTTTAAAATTGTTTTCTCTCTTTCATTTGTCTTTTTTTTTTTTTGGTAATATTTTCATTTTAGCCTGCTGGGAATGTTGCAATAGACACAAAGAAATAAGACTTCATACTATACTAACTTACTGAGCCCCTTCCACGTGCTTGAGCACTGTTCCATGTGTTAAGTGGCACGAAGGTGAGCAAAACACAGACCGTGCTCTCAAAACTGACAATGTAGGAAGTAAGATGTGGAAATAATAGATTAATTCTGGTATATTTGTCTCTGAGATGAATTCTCTTTCATTGCTAAAGCAACAGCAGTTTTGAATATAATGAGAGCATGAATTTTGAAGTCACAGATATGAGTTTGAACCCTAGCTCTGTTGTTTAATAACTCTGAGTTGAATGCCAGTTTATTCAAGCTAAAAAAAAAAAAATGGAAGTGATACCTCATGCAATTGTGATGCAAAATAAATAAGAAGATGTTTGTAAAACTAGCCCACTGTCTGGCACATAGTTTCCCTTGATAATAATTAGTTTTCTTCTTCACTTAACTTAGAATATTTTCAAAATAACTTAGAATATTTGCAAAATAACTATCAAATGTATTGCCAGTTATCTACATATTATTTTACTGTATTTCATACTATATCTTTATTGTATGTGAATCTATCTCTGTATCTAACTTTGTGGATTTCCCCCTTACTGGTTATTGTATATTTTTAAATTAATTTTTTATTAGAGTATAGTTGATTTACAATGTTGTGTCAATTTCTGCTGTATTGCAAAGTGAATCATCATACATATACTTAAGGTATAATGTATAATACATATACATTATACGTATACATATGTCCACTCTTTTAGATTCTGTTCCCATATTGGTCATTACAGAGTACTGAGTAGAGTTCCCTGTGCTATGCAGTAGGTTCATATTACCTACCTGTTTTATGTATAGTAATGTGTATATGTCATCCCAATGTCCCAATTTATCTCTCCACCCCCGCCTTTACCCCTTTGGTAACCACAAGCTTGTTTTCCACTTCTGTGACTCAACTTCTCTTTTGTAAATAGGCTCATTTGTACCATTTCTTTAGGTTCCATATGTAAGTGACATCATATGACATTTTTTCTTTCTCTATCTGACTTACTTCACTCAGTATAACATCTCTAGGTCCATCCATGTCACTGCAGATGACATTATTTTGTCCTTTTTTATGGGTGAGTAATATTTGGTTTTATGTATTTTTATTCACATTTGGTTGTACATTGGCTTGAAATTATTCCCATTTCTTTTATTATTATCATAATTGATTGATTGAAACATTAGTGCCCGCACAGCTAAGTGTTTTGCAATCCTCATGGTGAAAGCAGGCAGCCATTCCTCCTCCAATTTGCAGCAGGACCTGTTCTTGCCTCTAGTTTTTAGAGGAAGAGGTGCCTTTCTTGCTACAATGTCCCTCCCATGGACTTTGTACCACGCTGTCCCATTTTCTTCCAGCTACCTTCCTGCTTTTTTTCCATTTCATGCCAAGGGTCTTAAAGAAGAGCACTGCTTCACTTCCACTTCAATCCGCAAACCACTACAGTCTGATTTAGCCTGCCAAAGCTCAGTGAAAATTGCTTTCACTAAAGGCATTTATGGCAACCAGATTCTAAAGTTCAATTCACTTTAAATACATTTTTCTTCTTTTTAAAATATTTATTATTTTATCACTATTTTTAAATTTATTTGGTCATGCTGAGTCTTAGCTGGGGCACACCAGATCTTTAGTGGAGACATGTAGGATCTAATTCCCTGACTAGGGATCAAACCTGGGCCCCCTGCATTGGGAACATGGAGTCTTAACCATTGGACCACGAGGGGAGTCCTGAAATTTTTCTTCTCTTACTTGACCTCTGCATCATATTTAAGCATGGACCTTGGCCCAGCTCTTCATCAGCCATGCTGACCAAATGCTGTGTTCTCTCTCCACTTTGTATAAATATTCTGTCTATGACAGTTTTTGTTCCTTGCTCTGCCCCTTCAATCCATTTTTTATATGGTTTGTGATAGCTGTTTATTCTAATAAAAAAATGTGATAGATGTTTATTCTAATAAAAAAGTGTTTAGATCAAAAATATAACTTTAGAAATAAAAATATCTTACTAGCGATGGCACTATATGACTAGGCATGGTAGTAAACAGCTTTTAAATATCAGTGGTTTAATAAACACAACTTACTTCTCACCCATGCCAAGTCAAGGTGATGTTCGTACTTGGGCTGCTCTCCTGGGTTGCTTTCCTTCAAGTTGAGACTCTGGGATTCAGACATTTTCTTTCTTTCTTTTTTTGTTTGATGCCACTCTCTTCAACATACAGGGCACTGTGGGAAGGAAAAGGATTATGGCAAGAGCACAATTACTAATTATCCACCTCAGTCTGGAAATGACACACATCACTTCTGTTTACATTCCATCAGTTGGAGTAGGAGAAATGTAGTTCCTGGTTCAGCAGGTGCCTCCCAGGAATGACTCTAAATTATAGAAAGGAAGCCCGGATCTTCAGTGTTAGCCAGCCACAATTTATTACATTTTTCAACTTCTATATGACTTCAACAATTCTCAGTAATGATTGCATTTACTCCCCCAAAGGGTAATTAAGTGCTCTTTTGTGTCTCACCAGTGATAGCCATTAACATTCACTGTTATTTGAGATGCTGATGCATTTAATGTTATAATGAGGTCCCAGGGAATGTAGCAGATTGTCTAAGAAGAGACCTTGTCTGTAGCTTCTCTCAAGTAAAACAACTTTCCAGGGTTTCTCTGCCTCATTGATTCACACTCGTTTTTCAAATCTCAGCTGAAAACCTGCCCTTCTCCCTGGACTATGCCTCTTAATTTATATTTATTTTTTCCTCGGCTCTTTTTAATTTAACTTTATATTGTTTAATTAAATCAGGTTACATTATTGTGTATTGAAGATGCTATGCAAAAGAAAACTGTTATACAACATTTAGCATTTTTTTTTCACTTGCTGTTTCCAAAGCACTTCACAGTGTTCATTAGTAAATTGCCACAACAATCAAGGGAGGTAAATTAATTATATCCTTTTTTGAGAAATAGCCCATCTCAATGAAGGACAAAAGAGTATACTTTGCTTCAGAGATACATCTGTGCTAAACTCCTTCCCCTTGGCCTAATTCCAATGGAAGTTTATTATGATAGAAGTAGTAGAATGATTTCTTGATGTCTTACAGTATATCCATGGAGAGAGGAGCCTGGTGGGCTATAGTCTGTGGGGTTACAAGAGTTGGACATGACTTAGTGACTAAATCACCACCACCACGATGCATCAGAAACCATGCTAAACACTTTACATGGGTGAAATCTTTACTTTTCAGATTTCAGATTTTCAGGCACCCTTAGGTAGGTGCCTTGAGGTATTATGCCTGAGATCACCCACCTTACAACCTGAGTTACCTCATTAGCATTGTTGGAAGAAGATACAGTAGGTCCCCTACTACGAATGAGTTCTGTTCCAAGAGCATATTCCCAAGTCCAATTTGTTTGTAAGTCCAACAAAGTTAACCTAGGTACCCAACTAGCACAGCTGACTACATAGTACTTCACTGTAAGAGGCTCATAATACTTTCACACAAATAATACATAAAAAACAAAAATAGACATTTTTAATCTTATAGTACTGTACCTTGAAAAGTACAGTAGTACAGTACAACAGGGCTTCCCCAGTGGCTCAGATGGTAAAGAATCTGCCTGCAAGGCAGGAGACCCGAGTTTGATCCCTCTGTCAGGAAGATCCCCTGGAGAAGGGAATGGCAACCCACTCCAGTCTTGCCTGAAGAATCCAGTGGACAGAGGAACCTGATGGGCTACAGTCCACGAGGTTGCAAAGAAATGAGATGACCAGAGCGACTGAGCACGCACGCATAGTGACTGAATGCACGCAGCTGCTGGCATTCAGGGGCTGGTATCGAGTGAACAGGCAAGAAGAGTTACTGACGAGAGGAGGGACAGGAAGTGGGAGATGGAAGAGCTGAAGGATCGTCAGCAATAGGAGATGGAGGGCAGGCTGCAATTTCACTCAGGCCTGACGTTGATGGCACAGGTTCTGGTTCTTGCTGGAACCAGGTACGTTTGCATCTTTGAAAGTTCTCAGCCTGGAGGCCCATATTTAGGGCACGTACTGAAGTCTAGTGCAGCATGAGGCCAGTGATGTGCAAGGAACTCTGGGCCAGCGCCATCAACACACATCACAACTCTTTATTAGTTACCCAAAATCTCTTATCTGGATCTTCTGTGGGAAAGACCTCTTTACTGCTATGTTTCTCTGCATCATAAGGACACATTCAGTTGAAGTTAATCCAAACTTCACTTTCTATTGCAGAGGGTATTTGGGGTTTAAAACTTGGCAAGCTAGTAGTTTAGGGAGGTACCCAAAGGGCAACCTCAGACTGGATCATAGGAGATACGCCTTGGGGTCTCTTAAGGAAATTTTGGTAGAAATCGCCAACTGGTGAGGCCAAATTCATGCAAATTTTTGAAGTGACATTTTGAGACCACCCTTCTTCTTATCTTTTTCTGTGCTTTTTTCCCCCAAATGCCAAGCTCATCCTATTTAGAGAGGCTCCTTTCTGAACGTGCTCTCTGTTTTCGTCCTTTTGCACTAGGTAGTGATGCTATTTAACAACCTCAGGCCAGGTAAGATGACTTCCAGTCATACCAGCCCCCTTGGAGATTCCACAGGGGCTAGCCCCACACTCAAGCCTCTTCTGAGGGGCGTCTCCTTTGCATCCTGCTTGGCTTTCTCCCTCATGACCCTATTATTTTTAAAGCTAACTTTAATACTTTCAGTAACCAACAGATAATATCTTACTATAAGAGTGACTAGGACTGTTCTATACATCAGTGTCTCTTTTGCTGTCTCGTACACAGGGTTATTGTTACCATCTTTCTAAATTCCATATATATGCGTTAGTATACTGTATTGGTGTTTTTCTTTGTGGCTTACTTCACTCTGTATAATAGGCTCCAGTTTCATCCACCTCATTAGAACTGATTCGAATGTATTCTTTTTAATGGCTGAGTAATACTCCATTGTGTATGGGGAGAGGGAGGGAAGATTTGGGAGAATGGCATTGAAACATGTAAAATATCATGTATGAAACGAGTTGCCAGTCCAGGTTCGATGCACGATACTGGATGCCTGGGGCTAGTGCACTGAACGACCCAGAGGGATGGTATGGGGAGGGAGGAGGGAGGAGGGTTCAGGATGGGGAACACATGTATACCTGTGGCGGATTCATTTTGATATTTGGCAAAACTAATACAATTATGTAAAGTTTAAAAATAAAATAAAATTAAAAAAAAAACAAAAAACAACAAAAAAAATCAAATTTCAGAGTTTAGGAGAAAAAAAAAAAAAAAGAGTGACTAGGGACTTCCTTGGTGGTTCAGCAGTTAAGACTACACACTTCCAAAAAAAAAAAAAACTACACACTTCCAATGCAGGGGGTGTGGGTTTGATCCTTGGTGGGGGAACTAAGATTCTGCAAGCTGCATGATGTGCCCATGAGATCACATAATATTGTAATATATAATAAATGCAAACACTGAACAGTATGGCAGTATTGAGAGAAAACGTATCAGTAACATCAACAATAGTGATGCTTCCATCCAGGTCACGGTGGGGGCGAGTGCTGAGCTAGGGCCGTGGTGCTTGGTGCTAATGTTACAATGAAGTGAAGACCTCACCTCACTTAGGATGAAGTAAGGCCTTAGGTTTCTTGGAAGGACCAAGCTCTTTAGTGCACAGCTGAGGAAACAAGACAAAACAAAAAACCCTTCAAATAATAGCAATGGTATCCATCAGCACATTAAAAATTAATGTAATACCCAAGAGGCTGCTGCCGCCACCAAGTTGCTTCAGTTGTGTCCGACTCTGTGCGACCCCATAGACAGCAGCCCACCAGGCTCCCCCGTCCCTGGGATTCTCCAGTCAAGAACACTGGAGTGGGTTGCCATTTCCTTCTCCAATGCATGGAAGTGAAAAGTGAAAGTGAAATCGCTCAGTCATATCTGACTCTTAGCGACCCCATGGACTGTAGCCCACCAGGCTCCTCTGTCCATGGGTTTTCCAGGCAAGAGTAATGGCGTGGGGTGCCATTGTGTTCTCTGATACCCAAGTAGAGTTCACTGAAAAAAAAACTCCAAGATGTTCAGTGTGATCATCTCCACAGATACTGAAAAGACAGATAAAATTTAACACATGTGTTCAATTGTTAAAAATTCAAGAAAATAGGAATGGATAGATCTTTTACTGGCCTGAAATATGTATTTCTCAGGGGGAGAGTCAGCTTCTTACTAAATGAGGAATTAAGTTCCACTAAAGTCAGGTGTTGTCATGGTATTAAAGTGTAAGAAGCAAATGTTGATGAATCATTTTATAATCTAAAAGCGGGGGAAAACCTGACTATGATTCAAAATTCAGAAGTAATATAAGAAAAGATGAAAATATTATATGATATGCTAAAAATCTTTTGCATTGCAAGAAAAATCAGACAAAAAAACAAAGGGGAAACATATGTTTGCAGTTTATATCAAACAATATCTAAATATAAAAGTTTCTTAAAGCAGAAAAAACAATGAGCAAAATATATGAACAAATATTTCATATAAGACATGAAAATCACTCAAAAACACACAAAAATTTGCTTAGGTGTTTTAGTTGCTAATTTGTGTCCAACCCTTTGCAACCCTATGTAGCTGGCCAAGCTCCTCTGTCCATGGCATTCTCCAGGCGAAAATACTGGAGTGGGTTGCCATTCCCTCTTCCAGGGGATCTTCCTGACCCAGGGATTAAACCCATGTCTCCTGTGTCTCCTGCATTGGCAGGAGGATTCTTTACCTGCTGAGCCATCAGGGAAGCAGTATATTCAATGTAATAGCAATGCAAAAATTATCCAAAACACACTTCTCAGATTTGCAGTTGACAGAATCCCAAGTTTAGTCCATTCTCTATTGATATGGTTGGAGGCAACAGATTCACTCGAGTATTGGCTAGTGACAATGCAAAGTGGAACTCCATGAAGAGGAATTTATCATCACTACACAACAAATTTATCTTTAATTCAGCTATTCCACTTCTAGAAATCTATCTCAACATACATAGGAAAAATTTGAAATGCTTTATGCAGAAGTCTATTCCCTATGGCATTATTTGTAACAACAAAATACGAGAAACAATCCTAATGTCTGTTGAGAGGTGACCAGGTTGTACAGATTATGGTCCAGTTGAAGGGACCATTATTATGTACAGTTGAAGAGGCTTCCCTGGTGATTCAGTGGTAAAGAACCCGCCTGTCAATGCAGGGGATGCAGGTTCAATCTCTGGACTGGGAAGATCCCTGGAGAAGGAAATGGCCACCCACTCCAGTATTCTTGCCTAGTCTATGGGATCACAAAGAGTCACAACTTATCAAGTGAGCACACACTCACAGTTGAATACGATGCAGATCTCAAAGGCAAATTTCTAGAGATAGTAAGTGGGTTAGTGGTTACCTGGGGTTGGGGATAGCAACATGGATTAACTATTAAAGGGCATGAGGGATCTTATTGGGCTGATGAAAATGTCCAAAAAATGGATTATGTTGGTGATTGTGCAACTCAGTAAATTTATTAAAAATCATTGAATTGTATACTAAAAAATGGGTAAAATTTATAGCATGTAAATCATATCCTAAAAGAATATCTATAGGCTAAAATAAAATGACCTTTTGCATATACTAATTGAAAAAAGCAAGATACTATGTGATATACAGAGTACATAGATTTTCATTTCTTTCAAATATTTTTAGTGAACAGAGCGAGTAAATGTATATTTTTGAGAAAAAACAATCAAGAATTTCTACTGTTTTCCAAGCAAATTTCCATTGCACAATTTGTGCTTAATTTTATACTTTTATCCTTTTTCTCTCTTTTATTTTACACTGAAGTGAAACTATGTCAGCCAAGATGAGCCTTATGAGACATGACAACGAAATGTATTATGTTAACTGGGATGGCATCCTACAATAGAAATAGGACATTAAGTAAAAACTAAGGAAAACTGAATTGAGTGTGGACTTTAAGTCATTTGGAAAATGTATCAATCTTGTCTCATTAACTGTGACAAATGTACCATACTAACGTAACAGGTCATTAAGAATAATAAGGGAAAATGGGTGTGTGAAACATATGAGAACTGTTTATATTGTCTTTGTCATTTTTCTATAAAACAAATCTGAAATTAAAAGCTCATTTTTTTGGTCTCAGTTTTATTTATTTATTTTTTTTACTTTACAATATTGTATTGGTTTTGCCATACATTGACATGAATCCACCATGAGTGTACATGTGTTCCCCATCCTGAATCCCCCTCCCACCTCCCTCCCCATCCCATCTCTCTGGGTAAATCTCATTTTAAAAAATCTGTTAATTTTATGTCAAAGGATATAGCAACCAATGTGACAGGGCTCCCAAGGGCCAAAAAATGGGACAATTTATAAGTGGAAATGACTGGTTGACAGTCATCTGGTTGCATATTGAATATACAAAAACCCATAGGTTCATGATGAAAAATTTAAAACAAATAATTGAACACTATTTGAATTAATTAGGTACCAAATTCTTACTCTGAAAATTTGCAACTAAAAGAACACACTTTGGGGTAACTATACAGCTCTAGGTTATGAGAAAATTAAATCAGTCCAGACCAATCTTAGTGTCAGTAGGTGAGACAATCAGATATTGTCTGTCTTATGACAGGATGCTATATAAAGCCCATAGTAACAGTGATGAAGTATTCTTACAGGAAAAACAAACAAACAAACAAACAAACTCTAAACCTGAGTCTAATCAAGTGTTTAGAGCTAGCTTCTGTTTACAGGAATTGTAGAGACAAAGGAATAAGTTACCTGATGCCACAAGGAGGTCGACAAGTATATCTGAACAGTAAGAACGTTTTTTTGGATAATGAATCTGGTTTCTGTCACAACTGAGTAACAAGAAAAAAGAAAGAAAGAGAGAAAAAGGAGCAGAAATTCTTAGGTTAAAGGAGATCTAAGAAGAGACATGAAATCCAAAGTAGTGTGTGAGCCCGGTTTAGAAATAATTCAAACCAACCAGTAATTTAAAGACATATTCTATTTTTTTTAATTTAATTTTTAATTGAAAGATAATTGCAATATTGTGATGGTTTCTGCCATACATCAACATAAATCAGCCACAGGCATACATATGTCCCCTCCCTCTTAAACCTCCCTCACTATTCCCTCTCCATGCCACCCTTCTAGGTCATCACAGGCCACTGACTTTGGGTTCCCTGAATCATACAGCAAATTCCCACAGGCTATCTGTTTTACACATGATAATGTATATGTTTCAATACTACTCTCTCAAGTCTTCTCACCTTCTCCCTCTCCCTGTCCCACTGTTTAAAGAAATTTGTAGATATTTTTAAATTTTGTATTGAAAAAATTAGCATAAAGGTCAAAAACAACTATATTTGGAGAAATTATTTGGAGTGCATATGTAAACAAAGTTGATATTTTTTGATACAGGGAGTTGGAATGGAGGTGAATGAGCCAGTGCTTGGTGATTCTCAGATACATGTTAATATATTGCCATTCATTTTAGTAGATAAGGAGTATTTCCAGAAATAGGAGCCTTGGGAAAAAGAGAAAGAACAATTCTAGGTCCTTTCATACATATCACCCGACTGGCTTCTGGAAAATATATAGTAATTTATGCTTCTCTGAGGGACCATTTTTCAGAACACTTTCTAATCCCTAGAATGTTAGCTTTAAAAAATCTTTGGTGACTTGATGGATGAAAAATAGCATCTCATTATTGTTTTAGTGTGCATTTCCTTGATGACTAGTGCTTTGTACATCTTTTCATATGCTGTGGACTGGTAGGTTTCATCTTTGTAAAGTGCTTTTTTCATCTTATTTGTAATCTTTTCTACAAGTTGTTTCATTTTTCTAATTTGTTTGTGATAGACTTTCAATACTTCAATTCTTTTCTCATCATATGTTGCTAATATTTTTTCTAGATTTTTTGTATTGTTTTAATGTTTTTCACAATAGATCTTTGGTACAGATAAGTTCTAATTTTATATGATTAAACATTATTTAGTCACTAAGTCTTGTTTGACTCTTTGCCATGGACTGCAGCATGCCAGGCTTTCCTGTTCTTCAGTATCTTCCGGAGTTGGCTAAGATTTATGTCCACTGAGTCCGTGATGCTATCTAATCATGTCATCCTATAATATCTTTATAAAAAATGGTTTTTGTTTTTGGCACAATTCTTGCAAAGGTTGTTTCCACAACATGATTACATAAATCATCACTTCGACTTTCTGTTAATATTTTATGGTTTTATTTTTATGTTTAAATCTAAAATCCACATGAAATTCATTTTGGTGCTGCATAATATATGAACTACTGTAATTTGTTGTACAAACGATTGGTAGTGTGTTCCAATACCATTGAGTGAATAATACATTATTTCCTCAGTGATCGGAAGTTCTAGATTTATCAGAAAATAATCATTTTTTAATGTAGTCTTTATACTCAGTGATTGATAATTTGTGAAATATATTTTTCCCTTTTCCCTTAATGATGTGGCCTTCCTAATCCCATTTTTAGTCCCTTAATTTTTCTTAATATCAATCTAAATTAGCTATTTGAGATAGAGAAAAAAATTTTTCCTTTGTGGGGCTGTCTCAAGGTTGTAAAGAAGTTTTGTAAGTAACATTGTTTTGTCATATATATATACACACAAAACACCAGGAAAGGCACACACTGAAGATATAATTTAACTCTAGGTAGTTATAGAGTTGGGCTTCCCTAGTAGCTCAGCTGGTAAAGAATTCACCTGCAATGCAGACCTTGGTTTGGTTCCTGGGTCGGGAAGATCCCCTAGAGAAGAGATAGGCTACCCACTCCAGTATTCATGGGCTTCCCTGGTGGCTCAGATGGTAAAGAATCTGCCTGCAATGTGGGAAACCTGATTTCAGTCCCTGGGTTGAGAAGATCCTCTGGAGGAGGGCATAGCAACCCACTCCAGTATTCTTGCCTGGAGAATTCCATGGACAGAGGAGCCTGGCAGCCTACGGTCCATGGGATCACAGTGACTAAGCACAGCACAGTTAAAGAGTTTGCTGAAAGTCTTTGGACCTACTTAACCTTGAATGCTGCCTTGAATTTTGGTAATGCTTTCCTTTTTTGTGGGAAGGAGTTATTTGTATTAAATCCCTTTTGGAATAATTCAGAGTCATCATGTTTTCTCTCCTTCAATTGTGAGACATGCACAGTTGATCCCTAACTGACCACATCTAATCTTTATTTATTTTTTGGCCACACCCCACCACATGTGGAATCTTAGTTCCCAGATCAGGGATTGAACCTGTGCCCCTTGCATTGAAAGTGTAGAATCTTAACCACTGCACTGCCAGGGAAGCCCCATGGGCGCATCTATTCTTGAAGGAAGAAAATATTTGGAGAAGCCAAAAAAGACAAATGAATAACGTTTGTCAAGAACTAAGGGAGAGGTTTAAAGGTCCCCCAAGGAGAAGTGATAGATAAAAATTTGGAGGAATACAGAATCTTGTAGCAATATAATTTCTCCCTGGCTTCATCCTTTTGCCCAGGGTAGAACTATGTCCAGTATTGGAAAGTTTTACTTTCTTGGTGGCTCAGACGGTAAAGAATCCACCTGCAACTCAGGAGACCTGGGTTTGATCCCTGGGTTGGGAAGATCCCCTGGAGGAGGGCATGGCAACCCACTCCAAAATTCTTGCCTGGAGAATCCCATGGACAGAGGAGCCTGGTGGGCCACAGTCCATGATTCAGACATGACTGAGCAACTAAGCACAGAGATATCAGATGACTTTTTCTCTTCCACCTCTAAGTGGGGCTACTCTCTACCACTCATCTCTTCCACATAGCCAAGAAAGTTCACAAAAATGCTTCAGCCCATGACTTTGATTACAGAGCTAGTTCTGGAAGATGCTTTCTCAGCTGAAACTAAATGATACTTTATGTGTCTTCCCTAAATAGAGAGATTAGAAAGTTATATTTAAAAGAAAAGAGGGGGTAGGGAAACACATTAAATATGTGATAAAGTAAGTGGTTTTGTAACTGATTTTATTACTTAAGTTCAAGCATTCTTTTCTTGCTAGTCTTTGTCAACTATAAATTAAGATAGAAGAAGTTGGACAAGGGGGCAACCGGAGCAGTGCGGAATGCTTCAGAGATCACGTCTTTAAGGGTTATTAAACACAATTTGTTTTTGTCAGACTCCAATTTATCTGTATCTTAGCAAACCCAGGGAACGTGAGTTCTGACATCTTGTACATCCTTATTAATTATTCATGCTCGAGATTCTGTACTTGCTTGACCTTAAGGAATATGTGCTGTTTACCCTAGTGAGAAAGGAACAGAATATTCTGCCCATTTTGAATGAACACAGCAGATCCCCTCTCCCCCTTTTCAGTTTCAGACACACCAACTGTCTGCTACCATGTTCCTCCCTCCTTTGGAGGGGAAATGATCACGATAGATAGAAGTGACCTTAAATGGACGATATTTATATTCAGAGAATCTTTGAAGATATAAAAGATCTTATTAATAATATTCAGTGATATGAGTCCTAAAGAGTTTTATCATCAGAAATAATCACTTTATGCACCTAAGTCCTGCAGCGATGCTTTTTGAATGCCCAGTTATTTCTGAGAGCTCTTCCGGTGTACAAAGACAGTGTAACAGCCTTCGTGGTTTATAATTGGTAATATCTGGCACCAAAGTTCTCCTGCCTACTGATGAATAAGGGGCAGACAGAAGGGGCAGAAGCTTAGATTTTTCTATGAAAATATAAATTGGGGTCCTCCAGTTTATAATATGTTGCTGCTGCTTAGTCATTTCAGTCGTGTCTGACTCTGTGCGACCCTATGGACTGCAGCCAGCCAGGCTCCTCTGTTCATGTAATCTCCCAGGCAAGAACACTGAAGTGGTTGCCATGCTCTCCTCCAGGGGATCTTCCCCACCCAGTGACTGAACCTGTATCTCTGGCAGGTGGATTCTTCACCACTATGGGGCTGAGTCATCCTTAATTTTAAATCCTTTCATCACAGCATAGGTCCTGGTGCATGGTGATGCTCAATGAACATTTGCTAAGTGAATGACTAGGACAACTACAGAAGCTTTCTGATCCTCTATGAAGTGCATCCTCTGATTCCTTCTTATCTCACTTTCCCTGTCCCCAGTCTGTTCCTAACATCTCTCTCCCTTCTCAGATGCTTTCTCCCCGGCACTATCTTCTTCCTGGAAGAGAGAATTCCAGGAGTGGGATGAGGTTTTTATTTGACTTGTTCCCAGGAGTCAGGTTTTTTCCTGCCAGTTGGAATTCTTTCTAACCTTAAAGATCAATTCTTTCTCCCAGATGATTAGAAGGCATAAAAAGTCCCATATAGCTGTATTTCCTGAAATTAAGTTTAATCATCTTCAGTCTCGGTATCATCTCACTGGCCTTCTTATTTTCATGACTTCTATCCATTCCCAAGTCCTTGTTAATAATTTTCCTCTAAATGATGGATGTGGTGTTAAACAAAATAGAAGAGTACGGTAGTTCCAAAATAATGGATAATGACTCAAAGTAGCTACAAAACCTGCTGAAAAGGACTGGTGTTGGTAATGCTACATTTTATTCAGTCTAAGTCACCACTGATTGCAAGATTTCACCATTATTTTATATTCCACTAAGGAAGAAAAGATTCATTGGAAAAGGCCTTGATGCTGGGAAAGATTGAAGGCAAAAGGAGAAGGGGATGACAGAAGATGAGATGGTTTCATAGTATCACCAAATCGGTGGACATGAGTTTGAACAAACTCTGGGAGATAGTGAAGGACAGGGAAGCCTGGTGTGCTGCAGTCCATGGGGTCACAAAGAGTCAGACATGACTTAGCAACTGAACCACAAAGGAAGAAAAATTGCTGTCAATTAACTATGGCATAATGATTCCTTGTCACTTATAATATTCATTTTATACTTGTTGAAAAGAATATTAGCCTTGATTAGACCCAGATATCTTTTATCATGTATCCCTCTGTGTACATGCATAAGAAGGAAGCAGTAAGCAGAATGAAGGGACTGAGGTGTCATTAAAACTTTGTCCCTCCGTTGAGTCCAGCTGTTCTGAACACTGATTCAAAGTCATCAATGCAGCAGTTTGAGAATAGTTGTGCGTGTGTGTGTGCGTGCATGCGCACAAGTGCACGTGTGTGCTCGTTTTGTCTGGTTTATTTTTCTTTTCATCATATATAATTTGAATCCACCATTCCATTTCTCATGTCTTCCACAAGATCTCTAAGAGATTTTTATACCCCAGCTTGTGTTAAATAGTGAAAAATTAAGGAGAATAGATTCATGGAAAGCTTAGGCAGCTTTTTAAAAAAACATTGTTTTCAATTTATTAAACGGCGAGGCTGCTATAGTTCTTGATTTAGCAGCAGTCATTCTTTTGTTTGGGCTCCCCAGGTGGCACCTGTGGTAAAGAACCTGCCTGCCAGTGCAGGAGATGTAAGAGGCACAGGTTCAATCCCTGGGTGGGGAAGATTCCCTGGAGGCAGGCGTGGCAACCCCAGAATTCTTGCCTGGAGAATCCCATTGCCAGAGGAGCCTGGTGGGCTACAGTCCACGGGGCTGCACAGAGTCGGACATGACTTAGCACACACACATACATTCTTTTGTTTACATAGTTATGATTTTATTTGTTGTTTTGCTGTGTACTGAAAACATAAAGTGTTCTTTATGATTTTTAGTTAAGGGTTGTAGTATAGCTTCTCTGTGGTTGTAGTGATATCCACATTGTCTTTCTAAGATTTTTTTCTCTGTGCAAATGATCTTTATTTATAAAGAAAAACTCCTTCATTTTGTTATAAAACCAGTACTGGGGAAGGCACTTGACTGGGGAGAGGGAGGCAGGGGTCCTGGTGCAGACTAATGTGCTGAAGGCTGAAGGTAGACATGGGGGCAGATGTTTCTGCAGTTTTCTTCAAGCCACTGACACCTGTTCTGCAACTTTCAGGGAACAGAGAGGCGGTGGCAGCCATGGCATTTCTGCCAGCTGGCAAACAGGGACTGTAACGTTTAGCTGGATTTCAGAGCTCTATAAAGTGTGCCTTGGCGCCCATTTAAAAATTGATGTAGTTTTAATGGGTTTATATTTTCATATTTTTATGAGGAATTTAACCATATTGCAGAAAGTTTGGAAGATGTTTATGTATACATTCTAGTACATATGGATGTAATCACTGATGGCATAAAATTGATACATACATTTAAAAATGTTCCTATATATGTACCATCATATGATAATAGGTTTTTAAAATTATTATTTTCAGGTTTTTACATTATGTTTATAAGCATCATTTAAAGTTTTACTGGATTTCTCTGATGGTCCAGTGGTTAAGGCTCCATGCTTCCAATGCAAGGGGTCATGGGTTCAATCCCTGGTCGGGGAACTAAGACCTAACAAGCTGAGCAGTATGGCCAAAAAAATAAAACAAATAAGATAAAATTTTACTGAAGGAATATTGAAATGGAATTCAGTCTTTTTCATTCAATACCTAAAAGTGTTGATGACGTTTTGTTCATTCATGGGCTTTGTGTTTCTTCCTTCCCATAAGTGTTAAGTAGCTTATTGCTACAGGCCCTGAGTTTGAATTATTTATAGAGTTTTTAATCAGTTTTTCAATATTGATTGGAAATTGATCTTTTCCTCTGCCATCTCAGTCATCTCAGTCATAAGTTTATTTTTTTTAAAAATCCAGTTTTCTTGGTCATTTGTTAAAAACCTAAATGTTAGACATAAGTAAAATACCAGCCGTTCCCACTGTTTGTCATTGTGCAGCTGAAATAGCTGTTCCAGGGGGCGAATGTTCTGATTCTCACCTATCTATTTCAGCATCACATGGTCTGCACCAGTAGTAGGTTGGGATGTAAGGTGATTCTGTGATCCTTAAGGCCCTAGAGTTGCTTCTCTTGATGGCAAAAAAAAAAAAAAAAAAAAAAATTGACTATGATGCTTCATTCTAGGTACTTGGGTTTGAAATCCTGAACCAATAAGGACATTTGTCAAAATAAAGATTATTTGATATTTGAAAGATGATCAAACCATTCATATTTCAATCATTAGCACAGCAAAACAACGTAAACAGATGCTTTCTAAATATAGGATATGAAACAGTTGGTAACATTCATTTTAGGATCATTATGTCAATCCTTTCCCTAAAATAGTTTCTTACAGCTATTTTGGGGTTTATAGATGTTCAATATTCAGGAAGAAGGATGCGCTGACTCTAAGAGTTCAGGTTTTTATTTTTTCTGCTGAGAATTTCCTACTGTAGCTTGAATAAGTTAAAGTGAAATAGCGGTATTGTGAAAAATATTTGGTTGCTCAAATAGCTAAACTTCCTAGTGTTCAGAGATGTTCCTTGTCATCTAGAAATTTTAGGAGTTTTGACCTCTCTCACACCCTATGGATCCTGTTCAGCCTAGGATAAGGGAGTCAAAGAGAGGGATCCAGCAGCATGGAGTCCTATTTAGAGGGACCTTCATCTGCCACTCGAAAGAGAACAGTGGGAAACTAATAGTGGGGAAACTTCTTTCCCAAAATCTTGCCCAGTGAGAACCAAGGAGTAAAAAGGAAGCTAGCAGTAAGCAAAAATGAAAAAAGCTCTTGTGACACTGAGTTCCATGTGGTAAAACGAAATTTTGGAAATATGAACTAGTATCACCGCATCAATTTCTCCTCTTTTCCCCTTTCTCCCACTTGAGCAGTTATTTCATTCACTGCCTCTGGGAAGAGATTTGACACTTATCAAGCAAATGGGCCCTGGAGCAGGGCATGGCAACCCACTGCAGTATTCTTGCCTGGAGAATCCCATGGACAGAGGAGCCTGGTGGGCTACAGTCTATGAGGGTTGCCAAGAGTCGGATACGACTGAAGCGACTTAGCATGCACGAAAGCAAATGGGCCACAGTCTGCTCACTGCCTTCCACCCCAGCATTCCCAGTGCCTTCAACTGAAAGGCAGGGGAAAAAACTGTTGATGAACAGGGTGAGAGTCTAGAACTCCATCACAGCCTCAGACTAGAGGATGGCACTGGGCTTGGGAAGAAGGAAAGACGCAGGCAAAGTGATGAGGTTCTGTGTTCTTAGGTCCTGGATAAAATGGCACTGCTGTCAGACTTTGAGAGGAAACCTAGAGGTTAGGTTAGAGCAGAGTTTCAGGGGAAGATTCCTGTGCAGTTTATTATAGAAGAGTTCCCAGGAGAGACTGGTGGGGGAATGAGCAAGGTGGGACAGGAAAGGGGGAAAAGCCTTGTGAGGATGTGATCTCAGGTATAATCCTAGAGTCCTGTTCCTGCAGAGGGAACTTTTCAGAGAAGATTCTGCCTCAGAATTGGATTTGAGCCTGGAGGGCCTCCAGTCCTCCCTGACACCCGGTAAACCTCTAAGGACAAAGCAACTTCAGTTGCCTCAGGGCAGACTTCAGGGGAACTGTAGGTGCTGATGGTGTGAACAAGGGCACTGGGAGGGTGTGGGGAGTGGGATTTGCAATAGATATTGTGAACCAGCTATTGTTGTTGCTTAGCCACTAAGTTGTGTCCAACTCTTTGTGACTCCATGGGCTATAGCCTGCCAGGCTCCTCTGTCCATGGGATTTCCCAGACAAGAATTCTGCAGTAGATTGCCATTTTGTTCTCCAGAGGAACTTCCTGACCCAGGGATGGAACCTGCATCTCCTGCATTGGCAGGCAGATTCTTTACCACTGATCCACACCATACCTCAATTTTAAAAAATTGTGAAAACAGAATCCACATTGTTCTGGATAGAGCACTGAAGTCTTCTCTACCCAGGGCATTCAAGAAATAGAATACTAGAGTAATATGTCTATGATATATGTGTATACAGGATTCTACCATGATCTTTTCTGATCTTCATTGAAACCTTAGATGATACTAGAAGATACAGGAGATACATGCCATGACCTGTCTTAGATGTGTGAATCTGAGGTACAGCACCATCAAGCAACTTGCCCCAAAGATGACAGCCTGTGTTGTTACCTCCAAGCCCAGCTATCGTTCTCTTTTCTTCAGCCACAATCTAGAGACTCTTTCTGCAATCTTCTGCCACAGATCCAGAGTCCATGGATTATTATTGTTCTTGTTTAGTTACTAAGTTGTGTCTGACTCTGCACCCCCACAGACTGCAGCATGCCAGGCTTCTCTGTCCTTCACCATCTCCTGGAGTTTGCTCAAACTCATGTCCATTGAGTCGGTGTTGCCATCCAACCATCTCATCCTCTGTCATCCCCTTCTCCTTCACTCTCAATCTTTCCCAGAATCAGGGTCTTTTCCAATGAGTCAGCTCTTCGCATCAGATGGCCACAGTATTGGAGCTTCAGTATCAGTCCTTCCAATGAATAGATTAACTAGTTTGTTCTTCTTGAAGCCCAAGGGACTCTCGAGAGTCTTCTCCAGCATCACAGTTTGAAAGCAACAATTCTGTGGTGCTCAGCCTTCTTTGGGGTTTCCCTGATAGCTCAGTTGGTAAGGAATCCACCTGCAATGAAGGAGACCCAAGTTCAAATCCTGGGTTGGAAAGATCCGCTGGAGAAGGGAGAGGCTACCCACTCCAGTATTCTTGGGCTTCCTTTATGGCTCAGTTGGTAAAGAATCTGCCTGCAGTGCGGAAGCCCTGGGTTTGATCCCTGGGTTGGGAAGATCCCCTGGAGAAGGAAAAGGCTACCCACTCCAGTATTCTGTCCTAGAAAATTCCATGTCCATGGGTCGCAAAGAGTTGGACACGTCTGAGTGACTTTCACTTCACTTCACTTCAGCCTTCTTTATGGTCCAACTCTCACATCCATACATGACTACTGGAAAAACCATAGCTTTGACTAGATGGACCTTTGTTGGCAAAGTAATCTCTCTGCTTTTTAATATGCTGTGTAGGTTTGTCATAGCATTTGCTCCAAGGAGCAAACATCTTTTAATTTCATGGCTGCAGTCACTGTCTGCAGTGATTTTGGAGCCAAAGAAAATAAAATCTGCCACAGTTTCCATTTTTTTCCCCTTCTATTTGCCCTGAAGTGATGGGGCCAGATGCCACAGCCCAGGGGTTATTGTAGAGTCTATGCTGGGCTGTGGCTCCTGTAAGTATTTCCTGGCTCACATCTGAGTGCTCTGATTCAGTATCTCCCAGGACAAAGCCAGTGGTTTCTGTTTTGTCAGGCTCCTCAGGGGACGTGTGTATAGCCGAGGAAGTGCACTTGCCTGGAGTCCTGATTCAGGAGACCACTGATTCAGAGCAGTTTTGGGTTTCCGGCAGGACAGAGTATGAATCCTGGTTTTGCCATTTACCATCTGTGTGAGTTGAGGTGAGGCCATTGAAGTTCTCAGAGCCTCCCTTTTGTCATCTGCAAAAGTAGGTAATGTGTTCACCTCCAAGAGTTGTGTTGAAAATGCAACAAGATGATATTGGGAAGTGCTGAGCCCAGGGCCTGGAAGGAGTAAGTTGCCAGTAAGCAGGATCTACTATGATTTTATTATTATTAGTCTTCATACTTTCCTGCAAATTACTCAAACTCAGATCACCCTTCCTCTAAAGTGATATCTTCTCCCCTGGTGCCATGCTGAATGTCAATGTGGACCACTTTTCAGGACTTGAAAATGATTCAGCAAAGTGAACCTTTTGGTTAATGTTGTTTACTGGAGTGGGATTTGTGCTGGAGCAACTTAGACACTTGGCTGGCAGATGGTGGATGGCCTTGGGAGGTTATACCATTTGCCTAGAATACAGAGTTTGTGGTCTCTCTTCACCAGCCGTTTCAAAAATGAGTCTCACTTAGAATTCCACAGAAGCAAATGAGCCTGTATTTAAAATCCTGGTGAAATAACCACTTGTTTAGTATTTACTTACAGCCCAGAAACCCAGCAGGTACAATCCCAGATGTATTTACTTTAGCTTAAAAGCAAATTCTACAGTGCCCTTCGATTTCCTATTGTCTGAGCATCTAGAAAGAGATATTTGAAGATCAGCTTCCTCCCAGCCCTCATCCCCATGACAGAAATAAAAAAGGATGAAAGAATTTTTCTCTCTAATTTGTAAAGCAAGCAAGAGACATAAAAAGAGCAGGAGAAAGCCAGCTGCTGGAGTGATACCCAAATAGAACAGTTCTCCATAGGTGAGAAATCACGGCACGAATGAAGCTGAATGAAGGTGGCGCCCAGGCTCTCAGACCTTTCAGCATATGTGTCAGTGGAGACATCAGGGATAATGGAGGGACCCTGATGACAGGATGAGGTGAAAAATAATGGTTCATCTCTGCAGAGACAGAGCACAAGAGCAAAGCTCGCTGAGAACACTTTTCTATCAATCACAGCCATCCTGCAGGATGATCTCAGAACCACAGGATCTGGGAAGGTTGAACACAGCCCCTCATTCTTAACATAGCCAGAGATGTTAAGAGAGTTGCCTTCTTCCAACCAGCAAGGCCAGTTGGCATGAGAACATAAAACTCAGTGTTGCCCCTGGCCCTCCGCCTCTTCCCAATGTACTATTCTGTACAGTTTTCACTGCAAACTGTCCGTGAAATGTTAACCCTCAGTGAAATGGATAGAGGGACAACATAGCTGATAAAGGGGCTTCCCAGACAGCTCAGTGGTAAAGAATTCACCTCCCAGTGCAGGAGACTCGGGTTTGATCCGTGAGTCTGGAAGACCCCCTAGAAAACAAAATGGCAACCCACTCCAGTATTCTTACCTGGAGAATCCCATGGACAGAGGAGCCTGGTAGGCTACAGTCCATGGGGTTGCAAAAGAGTCAGACATGACTTAGCAACAACAACAGTATAGCTAACAAAAAGAGATCTCACCTTCACTGTGTCCTTCCTAGGTGCTATATTCATGTACGTTATCTCAACTAATCCTCGAAATGGCCATATCAGAGATGTACTCTTCCCATTTTATAGAGAAAGACACTATCTTTGCAAAACTAGTGAGAAGCAAAACTTGCCTTTAATCTCACGAATTTGGTTTCCACAGCCTATGGTCTAAACTTCTAGCTATACTGCCTTCCAGGAGAGAAAACCCCTTCATTGCAAGTAATGTAATGAGGCCCTCCTATGTCATGAAAGGCAGAACACAAAGAAATGTATACTCTATACAGTCAGCAAAAAGAAGACCGGGAGCTGACTGTGGCTCAGATAATGAACTCCTTATTGCCAAATTCGGACTTAAATTGAAGAAAGTGGGGAAAACCACTAGACCATTCAGGTATGACCTAAATCAAATCCCTGATGATTATACAGTGGAAGTGAAAAATAGATTTAAGGGACTGGATCTGATAGACAGAGTGCCTGATGAACTATATGGATGGAGGTTCGTATTGTACAGGAGACAGGGATCAAGACCATCCCCAAGAAAAAGAAATGCAAAAAAGCAAAATGGCTGTCTGAGGAGGGCTTACAAATAGCTGTGAGAAGAAGAGAAGCTAAAAGCAAAGGAGAAAAGGAAAGACATACCCATTTGAATGCAGATTTCCAAAGAATAACAAGGAGAAATAAGAAAGTCTTCCTCAGTGATCAATACAAAGAAATAGAGTAAAATAATAGAATGGGAAAGACTAGAGATCTCTTCAAGATAATTAGAGATACCAAGGGAACATTTCATGCAAAGATGAGCTCAATAAAGGACAGAAACAGTATGGACCTAACAGAAGCAGAAAATATTAAGAAGAGGTGTCAAGAATACACAGAAGAACTGTACAAAAAAGATCTTTCAGATCGGATCAGATCAGTCACTCAGTCGTGTCTGACTCTTTGTGACCCCATGAATCGCAGCACGCCAGGCCTCCCTGTCCATCACCAACTCCCGGAGTTCACTGAGACTCATGTCCATCAAGTCAGTGATGCCATCCAGCCATCTCATCCTCTGTCGTCCCCTTCTCCTCCTGCCCCCAATCCCTCCCAGCATCAGAGTCTTTTCCAATGAGTCAACTCTTCGCATGAGGTGGCCAAAGTACTGGAGTTTCAGCTTTAGCACCATTCCTTCCAAAGAAATCCCAGGGCTGATCTCCTTCAGAATGGACTGGTTGGATCTCCTTGCAGTCCAAGGGACTCTCAAGAGTCTTCTTCAACACCATAGTTCAAAAGCATCAATTCTTTGGCGCTCAGCCTTCTTCACAGTCCAACTCTCACATCCATACATGACCACAGGAAAAACCATAGCCTTGACTAGACGAACCTTTGTTGGCAAAGTAATGTCTCTGCTTTTGAATATACTATCTAGGTTGGTCATAACTTTCCTTCCGAGGAGTAAGCATCTTTTAATTTCATGGCTGCAGTCACCATCTGCAGTGATTTTGGAGCCCAGAAAAATAAAGTCTGACACTGTTTCCACTGTTTCCCCATACAACCCAGATAATCATGATGGTGTGATCACTGACCTAGAGCCAGACATCCTGGAATGTGAAGTCAAGTGGGCCTTAGAAAGCATCACTACAAACAAAGCTAGTGGAGGTGATGGAATTCCAGTTGAGCTATTCCAAATCCTGAAAGATGATGCTGTGAAAGTGCTGCACTCAATATGCCAGCACTTTTGGAAAACTCAGCAGTGGCCGCAGGACTGGAAAAGGTCAGTTTTCATTCCAATCCCAAAGAAAGGCAATGCCAAAGAATGCTCTAACTACCGCACAGTTGCACTCATCTCACACGCTAGTAAGGTAATGCTCAAAATTCTCCAAGCCAGGCTTCAGCAATATGTGAACCGTGAACTTCCTGATGTTCAAGCTGGTTTTAGAAAAGGCAGAGGAACCAGAGATCAATTTGCCAACATCCGTTGGATCATCAAAAAGCAAGAGAGTTCCAGAAAAACATCTATTTCTGCTTTATTGACTATGCCAAAGCCTTTGACTGTGTGGATCACAATAAACTGTGGAAAATTCTGAGTGAGATGGGAATACCAGACCACCTGACCTGCCTCCTGAGAAACCTATATGCAGGTCAGGAAGCAACAGTTAGAACTGGACATGGAACAACAGACTGGTTCCAAATAGGAAAAGGAATATGTGAAGGCTGCATATTGTCACCCTGCTTATTTAACTTATCTGCAGAGTACATCATGAGAAACGCTGGGCTGGAAGAAGCACAAGCTGGAATCAAGATTGCCGGGAGAAATATCAATAACCTCAGATGTGCAGATGACACCACTCTAATGGCAGAAAGTGAAGCAAAACTAAATAGCCTCTTGATGAAAGTAAAAGAGGAGAATGAAAAAGTTGACTTAAAGCTCAACATTCAGAAAACAAAGATCATGGCATCCGGTCCTATCACTTCATGGGAAATAGATGGGGAAACAGTGGAAACAGTGGCTGACTTTTTTGGGGGGCTCCATAATCACTACAGATGGTGACTGCAGCCATGAAATTAAAGGATGCTTACTCCTTAGAAGGAAAGTTATGACCAACCTAGATAGCATATTAAAAAGCAGAGACATTACTTTGCCAACAAAGGTCCATCTAGTCAAGGCTATGGTTTTTCCAGTAGTCATGTATGGATGTGAGAGTTGGACTATAAAGAAAGCTGAGCACCAAAGAACTGATGCTTTTGAACTGTGGGGTTGGAGAAGACTCTTGAGAGTCCCTTGGACTGCATGGAGGTCTAACTAGTCCATCCTAAAGGAGATTAGTCCTGAGTGTTAACTGGAGGGACTGATGTTGAAGCTGAAATTCCAATACTTTGGCCACCTGATGCGAACAGTTGACTCATTTGAAAAGACCCTGATGTTGGGAAAGATTGAGGGCAGGAGGAAAAGGGGATGACAGAGGATGAGATGGTTGGATGGCATCACCAACTCAATGGACATGAGTTTGAGTAAACTCTGGGAGTTGGCGATGGACAGGGAGGCCTGGTGTGCTGTGGTCCATGGGGTTGCAAAGAGTTGGACACGGCTGAGCGACTGAACTGAACTGATCAGGTGCTTCTCTGGTGAGACTGGCTTGGTTTTGGTGGGTTACACCATAAGATGCAGAGAAGCAGAATTTAACTTTTATAAAGAGTGCTGTGAGTAGGCCTGTGTTGACCCCATGGTCAAGGAAGGGGGGTGGATAAACCACAGCTGTTCAGACCCCTATCACTCATTTATTTCTCAAGATACCATTGTCAGGTCTTTATCTTTTGCCAAACACTGTGATCAGAGATTAATGAAGAGCGATTTCTTCTCATGAGCCTCTTCCCATAAAAGGGGAAAGTCTGACGAACAGATAACTACAAAGTAGTTGTAATGGTTACATACAAAGCAGTATGTGATAGTTATATTCAGTGATAATAGTGGAAATAGTTGTAACTTTCAACCACTTCTTTGTAAGTCCCTAAAGAGATACAAGGAGGAATATGAGACATTTTTAACTCAAAGTCTGGATGAAGATGGCTCTCTGAATTATAAGCAGTGATAGAGAAAAAAAATCAAACTTTAATAAATTCCAGAGAAATTTAAAAACTTATGTCTTTTTTTCAAGGAAAATAGAAGATAAAAAAAAGGGAGAGTTTTAAATTTGATAATGTCCAATTTGTTAATATTTCCCTGTATGATTTGTGCTTTTTATATCTTATTTAAGAAATCTTTCCTATAACAAGGGCTTATGTATCTTTTTTCTAAAAGTTTTATAGTTTTAACATTTTTATTTAGGTCTGTGACTCATTTTTAGTTAATTTTTATGTATGATGCAATAAAAGAGTTGACATTCTCTTCTTATTAACGTATAATGTACAGTTACTGCAGAACTTCTTGGTACTTTTATTATTTCATTCCTTTTATGTTACTGAGATTTGTTTTAATCCAAGAGCATGGTCTGTCTTGATAAATGCTCGATGTGCCTTTGAAAAGAATTTGTATCTTGTTTTGGGGTGAATAAATGTTCTATAAATGTCAATTATATCAGCTTGCTTGGTAATGTTCTGGTCTCCAATATCTTTAGTGATTTTCTGCCTACTTGTGTTATTTATTGGTTACTGGGAGGGAAGTGTTGACATCTCTAATTTTAATTATAGATTTGTCTATTTTTCTTTTCAGTACTATCAGGTTCTGCTTTACGTATGCCAAAGTTCTGTTGTGGGTGATTTTTATTTCTAGCATTTCTTTCTGACTTTTAATTATCATTTTCATCTTCCTGCTGAATTCCCCATGTGTTCACGCATGTTGCCCATATTTTATACTTGATCCTTGAACAGATTAGCTGTAGTTTTATAAAAGTTCCTGCATGATGGTGCCAACATCTGGGGTGTCTCTGGCTTTCATTCTGTCACTTGCTTTATCTTCTAACAATGCACTGATTTTTTGTTCTCCTTGATTTTGTGGGTATCTCATAGCTTTTAATGAAATGCTGGACCCTGAGTGTGGAAGAATAATAGACAGCAAGGTAAATACTCTTCTTCTCTGGCAATAGGCCATCTTATTCTCTCAAGTTGTTAGTGTGGGTGGTTGAGTCAATCTACTGTGCACTTGAGTTAGGTTGAGGTATGCTATTGGAAATGGAAACCCACTCCTGTATTCCTGCTTGAAAAATTCCATGGACAGAGAAGCCTGGTGGGCTACAGTCCTTGGGCTACCAAAGGCTCAGACACGACTGAGTGACCTAGCACATATGTTGTTGTTGCCACTGACTTCATTGTTGCATGGTCATCCTTTTCCTTCCTCGGTGGCAGAGAAGCCTGGCATTCTGCAGTTCATGGGGTTACAAAGAATCGGACACAACTTAGGGACTGAACAGCAAAGAGTACACAGAGTACCACATCCTTCCTGGCTTTGGTGATTGGTACAAAAGTGGGTAGAATTTTTAAGATGTGTCAAAGTCCTCTGTAGGACTTATCCTGAAATGATTGAAAAGTGATTGAAAAAGAGGCACCCTCTCTTTTTGAGATCTTAGACACTAAAAGTCCCAGAAAGTATGGAGCTGGTGAGGTCCATGTGGACAGGTCCATGGAGAAAGCCTGACTGAGAATGAAGTCAGTGTAAAAGAAAATAAAGTCTAAATCAAGAGCAAGAAAAAGATAAGACTTGTGCTTATTGTTTTAGTTCCTGGATACAGCATTTAAATTTCCCTGATGGTTCAGAGGATAAAGAATCTACCTGCTATGCAGGATACATAGGAGATGTGGGTTCGATCCCTGGGTCAGGAAGATCCTCTGGAGGAGGAAATGGCAGCTCACTCCAGTATTCTTGCCTGGGAAATCCTATGCACAGAGGAGCCTGGAGGGCTATAGTCCCCATGCTTGCAAAGGATCAGACACAACTAAACAAGCAATTTGACATTTGATGCCAACAAATACTTATTAATCCCTCAGCTATTCTGAGTTCAGCCTCTGTGCCATGTGACCATGTAAAATTGGACATATAATTGTGAAAAGAACACACATACACATCACCCAACAGCAGACAGTACTTTTTAGATAATAAAAAGAGATTTTTCATACAGGCAAGGCGGAGCATTACATTATCAGGCAGAGCAATGTCCATTCTTCTTTCCTCATCCTTCTGCTTCTAGATCATGCTGAGACTTATCAAGCAACAGACTCAGCAACATTTGTTATTCCAACACCAGGCAGAAGTTCGGGAATTAAAGTCCCTCTACTTGCTCCCGCTCTATCCCTTTAGACCAGGTCAGAATGGTGGGCAGTAATCCTTTCCACTCTTTACACTGTGGGTAGATGCAATATAAAAATTGATATTCTCCCTGTCAGAGTACCTTCTCCAAAAGAAGAGAGATGTTACTACTTAATGAACAAATGACCGTTTCATATTAGGAAGAAAATGTTCAAAGAAATCAAAATTTTAGCTCAATTACATTAGCAAGTTTTGATCAAATTAATGCTCCCAAATGTCTAATAGGTGGATGGAAAGTCAGATGATGCAAGCTTTTCTGGAAAGCAATTTGTCAATACACATCTAGAAGGTCACTTATTTCCATTCCCCTTTGCTGAGTATTTCCACTTCTGGGAATAGTCTCTAAATAAATTATCAGAAAATCAGATGGAAATTTATACACAGAGATATTATTTGAAGGCTTGTTTATAATACAGAAAAGTTGGGGAAAACCTAACTCCTCACAATTAATGTGTGATTAAATAAATGCAGCCCATTATATGTAAGAGATTACCATTTTAAATGGTATTTCAAGAATTTAAAAAATAATCCCTACACAAACTGATAAATATTATGATCTCACATAAAAATGCACGTAAACCTCACAACTTGTCTCGACCAAGGCTGAGAACATTCTAATGCCTTTATGTTTTTCCATCTGCTGGGCCTTCACCCACTTTGCCACCTGGTGAATTCTTATTTGTCTTTAAAAATCCAGCCTACATAGTATACCTTCTGCAGAAATTCTTCTTGAGAAGGTGGTGCCTAAACAGAGTTAATTATTATGTCCTAAAAAATACTAAAGAATAGGCCACATGTCCTGAGAATTTGTTTGAGTCCTTCTCCTCCATGAATGCATGTTCTTTGCAGCCTCTGCCACCCATTGGCACTGCCACCTGAGATGAGACTAATTGCCAGTCTGCCTCTGTGCTGTCCTGGGGGACCTCTGTGAGCCCTCAGCCAGCAAAGACCAATGAGATATCCTGGTTCCCATAAGCAACAGGAGCCCACAGTTGGGTGCCCTGAGCTGGATTGTCACAGATGCATCATTTTAAAAAGACCTTTCTGCTTAATAATGCAGTACTTCATAACTGTGAGATGTTGATACACATTACAAAATGTGGACTTACGCCACTTGTAATGTGTCAACTATTGGGTGGAATCCATGAATAAAATCAGCCAAGCTTTAAAATATATATATATAATTGTCTCTAGAAATCATAAGGGAACCATGGAAATGAAACTTCTGTTGCTAACATAAATCACAGCCCAGGGCTTGCTGCCTCAGAAGATAGGGAACCACTGCCTGGTGTGGCAGGTGGAGAGAAGGTGAGTCCTTACCTGCTGTTGGTTGTCTACTAAACAAATGAGCAATGTAGTCAATATAATCCCTGAACTTGGCATTGATCGATTTCTCCTCCGCCAAGGATCACTTTTCTCCTGCCCAGACTTTCCCATTCTCAGTCTTTATGCTATTATTGTTATTATTACTACTGTTTTGCCAATAATTAGTGGCTCATGGCACCAACGTGAACGAACGTGAAGTTGCTCAGCCCTGTCCAACTCTGCAACCCCATGGACTGTAGCCTACCAGGCTCCTCAGTCCATGGGATTTTCCAGGCAAGAGTACTGGAGTGGGTTGCCATTTCATTCTCCAGGGGATCTTCCCAACCCAGGAATCGAACCCAAGTCTCCCACACTGCAGGCAGATGCTTTACCAACTGAGCCACCCAAAGCTTGCTTTTATTATCATAACATTTTCCTAAAGAATCGAAAGCTTTTGGATAGGCATACCTCTGCCTTTTCTGGCTCTTTTTGGAGAGACTGCTTTACAATCTTGAGGGTGAGTTGGGAAATTTTCCATGAAATATGGTGGGAAATAATGAGACATGAATTTTTAAACTTTTTTTTTTTGTTTTAATACATGGTGTTCAAAATATATTGGTTTCCTAGAAATATTCTAAGAGCATCTCTGACTTTGAATTTACAGAAAACCCCAATATAATACACACTTTTGAATGGTGTTATTGTCCTTGGGCATAGAGGATTTGTCACTTGATTTTCAAGTCTATTTTGTCTGGTATGAGTACTACTGCTCTAGCTTTCTTTTGATTTCCATTTGCTTGGAATACCTTTTTTCCATCCCCTCACTTTCAGTCTGTAGAGTCCTTAGATCTGAAGTGGGTGAGACCTGATGTTTCATGGAGAGTCTGTAAGGATTACATAAGATGCCACATGTGAATTTTTATATGCATATCACTTATATAGTAAGTGCTCAATATATGCTAGTCATTATTATTAGTGTTTCTATGACCATTATTATCGTTGGATAACTATGATAAGTAAGTAGTCCTTCTCCACCTCACAGTCAAGGCAAGTCCCCACTGTTAGAAGTAGGGAGGCAGGAAAGTCTCTCTGGAGTGGTCCTCGCATGCACAGTGCTTCCAGGCAGTGGTCAAGGTGGGGCCCGAGTTGATGTCTGGTGATGAGCTGGTGATGTCTTTCCACTGCCACTCTGGGGGAAGTGGATATTGTCTGACCAGAACTGTAATATCTTCCGGTGGGTTGGTGGAGGGGGTGGTTCTCATCTTGGCAAGTAAGCATATTTTCTTTATGCCTTTACCTTGTAAAGTTGCAAGAATGGTAGTGGTCTAAAAATGATTAAGTGACAAGTCATCAGATTAAGTGATAACGTTCTGATGTACCATGGAATAAACCATGGGACTCACCTTTATGGGGTGGGCTTCCCAGATGGCTCGATGGTAAAGAATCTGCCTGCTAGTGCATAAGATGTAAGAGACCTGAGTTTGATCCCTGGGTTGGGAATGTCCCCTGGAGAAGGAAATGGCTACTCACTTCAGCATTCTTGCCTAGGAGATCCCATGGACAGAGAGCCTGGTGGGCCACAGTCCATGGAGTCACAAAGAGTGGGACATGACTGAAGTGACTGAACATGTATGTATGTGCTCAGGGCAGGAATAGAGTCTTATTATTCACTCATTCAACAAATACCTACTCAGCGATTACAATGAACTTATCATGTCTATTGTATTTCTAGTCTTTAGCAGAGTAACTGGCAAATAATTGATTTATGACCAGTGTCATGACCGTGTCAGAACAAATGAGAAAGATATGTAGTTTTATGTCATGTGAAGAAGGGGATTGCTGGGACCATCATGGGAGCATGGCGACGTGTAGAGAAGGAAGCCAGTTAGAAAATTCATCCAAAATTCAGACACACTACAGGCAAATATTTAAATCTGTGGCTTAGCAAGAAAGTATTTCTTTACTAAAGAAGCATAGTGGTGACAGCAGACAAGGAAAGGGAGGAGGGGAAGAGAAAAAAGAGAATGTGGATAAATTTAATACATTTAGGATAGAGGTAGCCTGTGAGCAAGAAGGAGAAATTGGATTTGGGGAAGGGCATATAGTGGACTTCATATCTGTAGCATTTTATATCTTAAGCTGGGTGGTAAGTGAATGGATACTCACATTTTTCTCTGTATTTTTCATATTTCATAAACAAAAGAGTCATTATGATGCCTTATTGCATTTAAGCATCTTATGATTTTATTAGAAGTTTATAAATTTATACAGTTAATCACTAAGTTTAGTCCGCTTGATGTCTGTCGACCCCCTCCCCCCGCCCCCCCACCCCACCCCATTTAGATCCACCTTTTCAGGCTCTCAGCAACCTCTTTCTGAGGGCTCAGTGATTATCTCCTAACCATCCTGGCAGCCAGACTTAGTTCTCTCCAAAGAGGTCTTCCTAAGATGTAGATCATGTCATTTTTCTTCCTTAAAACAGTTAGTGAGGGAAAACTGCCAACCCAGCATTCCAAGAACCCTACAATTTAACACTTGTTTGCCTCTCTGGTCTTTTCCCCACAGTGGGACATTGACTTGCTGTCATGATGGGTCACTTGACCCCAGCCCACCTCATCTGCTTCCATCAATCTTTAATTCTCTCTATTATACTTGAACGATGAACGCAGAACCAGATGACTTTGCTCTTCTTGTTCAGTTTGGAAGATGCCTTCAAATAAACCAAAGCTCTTGGTATCTGAGAGCCTCAGATAAGAATAAGACTGACATCAAATGAATCAGGGAGCAACTGGTAGAGATATACTTGTATCCACATGCCTGGAATAGTCCCTTTGCTTTTTGTTGGCCTTCAATATCATCCTGTTCAGTGTGAATGAGATATCAGGTAGATATTGAAACTGAGGAAAATTGTTGTTGCTGTTCAGTCGCTAAGTTGTGTCTGACTCTTTGTGACCCCATGGACTGTGGCACACCAGGCATCCCTGTCCTTCACTATCTCCTGGAGTTTGCTCAGATTCATGTCCATTGAATCAGTGATGCTATCAAACCGTCTCATTATCTGCCTCCCCCTTCTCCTCCTGCCGTCAATCTTTCCCAGCATCAGGGTCTTTTCCAATAAGTTGGCTTTTCTCATCAAGTGGCCAAAGTATTGGACCTTCAACTTCAGCATCAGTTCTTCCAATGAATATTCAGGGTTAATTTCCTTTAGGATTGCCTGGTTTGATCTCCTTGTTGTCCAAGGGACTCTTAAGGGTCTTCTCCAGCGCCACAGTTCAAAAGCATCAATTCTTCATTGAGTTATGCAAGCCCCATTGCCACGACAATGCTTTGATCCATAAAGTGGGTGATGATAACTACAAAAATGAAAAAAATTAAACATTAGGCAAGAACTTAGAACTTGATCAGTGTGTTTTTTTCAACATTTCTTGTGTGTAGCTGTGTGCAATCAGTAGGTAGACTGGAAACAGGAGATAAAACAGTGGCCTGCAAATTTTGATTTTAATTTTCATTTGGCAAGATATTTCTTTTTTAATTAAAGTCTGTAGTTCTTGGAGTTTCAATGACCTTTCCTGTTGATGAGAAATAGTCCCCTAACTCCAGAATCTAACCTCTCATGTGTTTGCAAGCCTTTTGTCCAGTGTTACTGAAATTGAAGATGAAGGGCCTGTCTGGTACCTCTTGTAGAACAGCTTGTCCATGATGGTGCTCTGTGAACCCATTGTAGTTATATGAGTTTGCAGAAATAGGTTCATCAGTTACAAAAGCGGTTGACTTAGCAAATCATGGTTTGAGCAAGTAAGATCATGGCATATTCTACCAGCTAAATTAAAGTCATCCTTTACCACACTGTCTTCAGTTATACCTGCTACTGGAGCAGAGTCCAAATGGTAGCAGATGTATTCAGAGGAATGACATCTCCTGCCTCTCTGGTTTGGTTTTAGAGAAATCTTGGAGATCCCACTGGCCTCATTTCACTCAACTTTAACCCCAAAATGTCATTCTGGGATTTTCCTTATATTTTTTAAAGACTTTCATAAATACTGTCTATATTAAAAACTTTAGCTTGCATGGAATATCTGATAAAAGACTTTAATGGGAGAAGGGGTAAGTAATGAAAAGAATCTACAAAATAGGAATGTGAAGTTACATGTTCATAAACAACAGGAAAAGACAAACACTATGGAGGCTGGAACCACTGATATATTTGCTGTTTATTATCACTGAGATTTTATGATTGTTTTCTTTGTAGAAAAGACTGCCTTACATTTAAAGACATAGAAAATGTGCATTTTTAGAAGAGAATAATGGCAATGTTATGGAGTGTAGGTGGTGCAGAGAAGGAAAGAATGAATCCAGGGCAGTTTTGAGTTTCAGAGAGATTATCAACTGAGTTTTCAAAGAAGTCTATGGCCTTCTGAAACCAACTATTTCTCTATTTTTCAGGTTGAATAATTTCAGTGAACATCTACCCTATATATGCATCTTTACTGGACAGTTTTTAAAATTAAATCCTGAGTGTTGTCTGTTTGTTTGCAGTATGTGTAGTGTTGGCATCTAGTACCCCTGGAAATAGTGAGCAGGAGTAGAATTTGGGCTTACTCGGAGTGCAGTGACTTAGCAGTTGATCACATTTTGCAGAATTCTATTTGCAAGCTTAGAAAATTACCACACACAGTTCACCATATGGCCCAACTTATTTTGCTAAGGGGACCATTGTATTTGAAAAATCAAGAAGACTCACTAAATCCCCAAATCTCTCTTTTTCTCTCTGCCATCATGGTTTCCATGACTACATTTTACAGCTCCATGTTACATCCTAATGTAAATGATTGCTCCTGAAAATCGCTGTGCAGAATTTTCAGGAGGGAGAGAGACACCCAGGCGAGTAGTGTGTGTGGATGTCCACAGCTCTGCCTGGGATTGGGTACAGCACCAATGATCAGTTCCTGTTATTCTATTACTTTTTTCTTTTTTTTTAGCCACACCACATGGCATGTGGAATCGTAGTTGTTGACCAGGGATCAGACCCACACCCCCCTGCACTGAAAGGTGAAGTCTTAACCACTGGACTGCCAGGGAAGTCCCCAAGACAAATATTTGAAAAGCATGATTTCTCAAACTTTTAAGATGGATTCTGTGACAGACTGGAGATAGTGCTGATACAAAGATTCAATTGGCAGATGGGGGTTGATGAGAGTCACCTTGTATGTCATACGTTGAAATCTTATAGCTTCTAACAGCTCTTACATGTTCTGCTTCTCTTTTATCTTTGTGGTTTAAGGTGTACTCTGAACATTGTTTTCTTTCAGGGGGGAGAAGGTACAGTCACATAAAATTTCCCCCTCATGAATTTCTTAGAATAACAAAGACAAATAAGCATTTCTGGGGTTTTTTTGTGTGTTAGGAAAAGAATGTTGAATTTAATTTCATGCCTATTCCTTAAAAATATTCTTCAGAGCTGCCCTTTCCTGGGGTGCCTTTCATTTTATTGAAGACCATATGTTGTTTTCAGTTACATGAATGCTGTGTAATCCACAAAGTTATTATTGTGTTTAAAATGAACCCTGCTCAGGTTCTAGCAGGCTGCATCCAGAGCCAGGGATCTTCCCTGGTATGTTTTATAAGCACTGGTACAAGGGCCTTCTAGAGTTACTGCTGAAAAAGAAAACCCCAAATGTGTCTCATCTTACTATTAGGCAATACTGCTTCAGTGCTTTTCACTCCTTGCTGTTGAATAACATCATGCTGCTTCAAGAGGAATAGAATTGAAAGGTAGGTTTGATGCAAATAGACTTCACTTTTTTCACTTGCATATTTTGAGGTTTCACACATTTTCTTGTTAGTAATTAGCACCTGAAGTTGGCCCAACATTAGCAATATAAAATTCTTGGGCTTCCTTGGTGGCTCAGGCAGTAAAAAACCTGCCTGCAATGCAGGAGACCTGGGTTCAATTCCTGGGTTGGGAAGATCCCCTGGAGAAGGGAACGTCCACCCACTCCAGTATTCTGGCCTGGAGAATTCCATGGACTGTCGCAAAGAGTTGGACATGACTGAGTGACTTTCACTTTCACTCTGACTCGTACAGTGGAAATTTTCCTAGGTTTGATGTAAAGTCTATAAGCTAAATAAGCCACATTAGGCAGATTAAGAATTGGATGACCTGAATGAGCCACACAGAAGCACAGGCCACACCAGAAGCTGCTCTGAGTATGTTAAAAACTTTGTCTTCTATTTCTCCCCATAGAGAAACATGAAAAGAGCCTTACTGCATTTCCAGTTTTGTTTCTCTTCAACTACCGAAGGTCAGAATTTCTGATGAAGATTGAAGGGTGGTGGCATGAGGTGGTAGAGTCATCATTCTTGCAGAAATTGCTGCTTCTACCACATTTTAGCTTCTACTTGTTTCTCTTGCATTATTAGAGGCAAGCCAGTTGAGCATGTAGGAACAGAAGTTAATAAACACTGAGGGACAGTAGGCATTGTGTGAGGGATGTTTTCACTTGTGTGTAAGTACATGACTATTGGGGGATTTTGTGGATAAAATGCTTCCTTTTGTAAAATGCTACTTGTACAAAATTATATGTATGCATAGGTGTAAATAAAAATTTTTTATTAATAATGTATGTTAAATGAGATCCCAAGGAAAACTTAGGATTTCAAAATTGAGCAAAATTTTGCTGAAACAAATGAATAAAAACAATATGCATTGCATTGGGGGATGGGGATGGGACTTCAGTAAAAATGGGGCAGTTAAGTTGTTGCTGTTGTTCAGTTGCTAAGAATTGTCTGTTTGGGAACTCATGGACTGTGGCACACCAAGCTCTGCTGTTCTCCACTGTCTCCCAGAGTTTGCTCAGATTCATGTCCATTGACTCAATGATGCTATCTCACCATCTCATTCTCTGCTGCCCCCTTCTCCTCCTGTCCTCAATCTTTCCCAGCGTCGATGTCTTTTCCAGTGAGTTGGCTCTTCACGTCAGGTGGCCAAAGTATTATAGCTTCAGCTTCAGCATCAGTACTTCCAATGAATATTCAGGATTGAATTCCTTTAGGATTTACTAGTTTGATCTCCTTGCAGTCCAAGGGACTCTCAAAAGTCTTCTGTAGCACCACAGTTCAAATACATCCATTCTTCGGTGCTCAGCCTTCTTTATGGTCCAACTTTTACATCCGTACATGACTACTGGAAAACCCATAGCTTTGACTATACGGAACTTTGTTGGCAAAATGATGTCTCTGCTTTTTAATACACTGTCTAGGTTTGTCATAGCTTTTTTTCCAAGCTGCAAGCATCTTTTAATGTCATCTACAGTTCTTGTCTGCAGTGATTTTGAAGCCCAAGAAAATAAAATCTGTCACTGCTTCTACTTTTTCTCCTTCTATTTGCCATGAAGTGATGGAAGCAATCAGGGAAACCCGAGATAGTAACTACCCCCAAGAAATCTTTCTTCCATTAAAGCAATGAAAACACTGGCAAAAGAAGTCAAAGTCAACTTTTTCAGAAATCTGGCAATTAGCAAAGAGCTTGGAGCAATCTGGAGATGTTTATTCGAGAAAGATGACTCAGTTTCAGTAAGAACACTGACATTTTAACCTGCCTAATTCCCATTCTCCCCAGTTCTTTGGTCACCTTGAAAAAGAAGTTTACAATTATAGCTCACTTGGCGCAGAGCAGCTTTACCCCAAGGGTATTTGTCAAAATGGTCTGGGGCAATTGTTTAACATTGTATGTGCCTAAGTTGGTAAACAATAGACTGGTTCCAAATAGGAAAAGGAGTCTGTCAAGGCTGTATATTGTCACCCTGCTTATTTATCTTATATGCAGAGTATATCATGAGAAACGCTGGGCTGGAAGAAGCATAAGCTGGAATCAAGATTTCCGGGAGAAATATCAATAACCTCAGATATGTAGATGACACCACCCTTATGGCAGAAAGTGAAGAGGAGCTAAAAAGCCTCTTGATGAAAGTGAAAGAGGAGAGTGAAAAAGTTGGCTTAAAGCCCAACATTCAGAAAACTAAGATCATGGCATCTGGTCCCATCACTTCATGGGAAATAGATGGGGAAAGAGTAGAAACGGTGTCAGACTTTATTTTTTTGGGCTCCTAAATCACTGCAGATGGTGACTGCAGCCATGAAATTAAAAGACACTTTCTCCTTGGAATGAAAGTTATGACCAATCTAGATAGCATATTCAAAAGCAAAGACATTACTTTGCCAACAAAGGTCCGTCTAGTCAAGGCTATGGTTTTTCCAGTAGTCATGTATGGATGTGAGAGTTGGACTGTGAAGAAAGCTGAGTGCTGAAGAATCGATGCTTTTTAACTGTGGTGTTGGAGAAGACTCTTGAGAGTCCCATGGACTGCAAGGAGATCCATCCAGTCCATCCTAAAGGAGATCAGCCCTGGGTGTTCTTTGGAAGGAATGATGCTAAAGCTGAAACTCCAGTACTTTGGCTACCTCATGCAAAGAGTTGACTCATTGGAAAAGACTCTGATGCTGGGAGGGATTGGGGGCAGGAGGAGAAGGGGACGACAGAGGATGAGATGGCTGGATGGCATCACCGACTCGATGGATGTGAGTTTGGGTGAACTCTGGGAGTTGGTGATGGACAGGGAGGCCTGGCGTGCTGCAATTCATGGAGTCAAAAAGAGTTGGACACGACTGAGCGACTGAACTGAACTGAAGGTGGTAAATAACATTTGGGGCAAATAGGCTAACCAAAAAGCTTAAAAGGAAAAACGGGATGAGATGTCTCCTAGGAGCTTGGAAAAGCTGCAACATATTTCTGGAAATCTAGAAATTAATGTATATATGTGAAGCTGTGTACATGCCCAGAACTATGAACATACTCAGCAAACATCAACCAAAGCCCTAAGTTCTCACCTATGGACTCTATACAAGTAGAAAGTGAAGGCTAAGGCAGAATTATAAACTGCCTGACTCAGTATTGAAGGCATGCATCAACACATACATGGAGTCCCTTGGCAAAAACTAGGAAACTTATTGGCTCCAGACACATGAGAAATCTCTGTAAATGAGGTAAATGAGGAAAGATGCTAGTGGTCACACATGACAAATACAGGTTTTATAGAATCAGTTCAGAAAAGTTAGTAAAATAACAAATAACAACAAATAGTAGCAAAAAATAAACCTTAAGAAGGGGGTAGAATCTAATTTGTAGAGTTGCCATTTTTTAAAACATCCAGTTTTTGAGAAGTATATGGTAAGTTAGTAAGTAAGTGTTAGTCACTCAACTGTGTCCAGCTCTTTGGTACTCCATGGACTATAGCCCTCCAGGCTCCTCTGTCTATGCAATTCTCCAGGCAAGAATACTGGAGTGGATTGCTAGTCTCTTCTTCAAGGGATCTTCCCAACTCAGGGACTGAATTCAGGTCTTCTGCATTGCAGGCAGATTCTTTACCATCTGAGCCACCAGGGAAGCCTGAAGTATATAAGACACGCAAAGAAAGTATGGCCCATAGAGTGGAAAAAGCAGTCAATAGAAACTGTGCCTGGGGAGGTTCAAATGTTTTCAGTTATTTTTGGTGGGAAGATAAATTCAGTCCTTTGTTACTCTATCTTGACCAGAGGTAGGAGACTTCTTCCTGATGATATTCAAAGTTGATAGAAATACATTAAATAAGCACTCCTATATTTGTGGGATTGTAAATTGTTTTACTTTATGGAAAGCAATTTGACAATTTATAGCCAGATAGTCTATATCCTCAATCCCATTTCACAGAGTATGTTCTAGGGAAATAATTTGAAATGCTGATAAAGATTTACATATAAAGCTAACCTTTACAACTTTTTCTACGCTAGCTAAAAACAAGATAATCTATATGTTTAACAGTAGGGTAATACATAAGTAAACTATGGTTTGCTTATTTATGGAATATTACAGAGCCATTAAAAAGCATTTCAAAACATTTGACTCATAGATTCTAATCATATACTTGAGGTGAAGAAAGCAGATTGTGGAATTGCAGAACTATAAGATCTTACCTCTACAAGTTAGTTTGTTGAGAACCATTGAAACGTCTCAAATGTGAATAGTGGATAGCTATAGACTGGTATTGTAGTCTCTTCAATTTTCTCTAATGTCCAAATGTTTGATTATGAGCATAGATCATTTTTGTGCTCATATGTTCATATCAAGATCATAATATTGAGATAAATTCCTTTTCATAATTTATGAGAATATTCATTATTTAATTTTAATTGTGGAAGGATCTGAAGGTGAAATTCTAAATTAAAAAGGGTGCAATAGAGAAACTGTTCTAAAGATCATATACTGAGTCATGATGTTGCTTATTTTATTTACCATTTTTTTTCCAGATAAGCATTAGTTTGGCAATAATCTTAAAGATTCTGTGAACAAAGGGCCAGGTTAAATGTAAGCTATGGGCTTCAGGTGGTGCTTGTGGTAAAGAACCCACTTGCCAAAGGAGATATAAGAGGCATGGGTTCAGTCCCTGGGTTGGGAGGATCCCCTGGAGGAGGGCATGGCAAGACCCCACTCCTGTATTCTTGCCTGGAGAATCCCATGGACAGAGGAGCCTGGTGGACTACAGTCCATGGGATTGCAAAGAGTCAGGCTCACTGAAGCAATTTAGCATGCATAAATGTAAACTGCATCCTCGAAGGGGAATGTGGTGGTTCGTGTAGCATACGTAGCTAAGAATTGAACTCTCTTTCCAGACTGATGAGCAGGGAACTGGGGGAGAGGTGGGATGCAGAGCTTGGTAACTTGCCCCAATGTTTTTGAAATGTGTCCCTACACTTTAATGTATTAACAGGGAAGGCAGAAGGTTAAGAGCAAAGTCAGAATTTCAAACTGCAAGAATTTTTTCATTCTGTGTTGGAAAATATGAGATTTAGGACAGTCTGTTCCTTTGATCTGGGAGAGTCCCTTTAAAGGGGATTATTGAACCCTTCAGTTGTGGAGAGAATGGCCCCTAGGGAAGCTGTTTGAGTTGATATCACTCGAGATGACTCACCTGATACTCAATACAGAGGGATTATATTTTCTCTGTGTTCAGGTCCCTCAAGACAGATTTTTTTTTTCTTATCTGAAGATGTAGAGAAAATGTTTTTCTTTTCCCCCTTGTGAGATTTCTGTTTGGTTGGGTTGGGAGCTGCAAGCCAGACACTGAAGGAACTGACTTCCTGAGAGACTTGGTAAGATGCCAAGACCAGTGGGTGATGCTCTGAGGGGGGATCAGTTTTCCATACTGAGCAGTAGAACCCTGGGAGAGTCTGGCATCACTGGGAGTGAAAACTGGGGGTGCAAGGGAGACAGCCTTAGTCGGGACTGTGGGGGGCATAGCTGTGTGCCCACATAGAGTACTGGGAAGCAGTGGGAGAGCACACGTGGACCTGAGACAACACATCTGGGTACCCAGCAAGGGGCCGAGGACCCCTGTGGATGATGGAGCTATCTCGGAAGGTGGAGCTCCAAGCGTGCATCATTTCAGTGCTTATAGAAATGTAACCTCAACTGGATCCAGGGGCAGACGAAATCCACCGCATTCTACTTTCTTCTAGACAGCGCTGCACTGTGCAAAATTAGCAAGAAATATACTGGTCTGACCTTCAGTTCTAGAAGATGGGAAGCCCAAAGATAATCAAATGGCTTCATCAGCAGTACAGTAAAAACATCTCAGGATTAGCCTATACCATTTGACCTCACTGAATGCAGTGTGATGATCAAATGCATCTCTTTTTAAAGGTGTTGTTCAGTTGCTCAGTCATGTCTGACTCTTTGTGGCCCCAAGGACTCATCGTGCCAGGCCTCCCTGTCCCTCCCCACCTCCCAAAGTGTGCCCAAGTTCATGTCCATTGCATTGGTGATGCCATCCAGCCATCTCATCCTCTGACACCCTCTTCTCCTTCCTCCCTCAATCTTTCCCAGCATCAGGGAGTTTCCCATAAGTCGGCTGTTCGCGTCAGATGACCAAAATACTGGAGCTTCAGTTTTAGCATCAGCCCTTCCAATGAGTATTCAGGGTTGATTTCCCTTAAGATTGAGTGGTTTGATCTCCTTGCTGTCCAAGGGACTTTCAGGAGTCTTCTCCAGCACCACAGTTCAAAGTCATGCATTCTTTGGAGCTCTGCCTTCTTTACGGTCCAGTTCTCATAACTGCATGTGACCATTGGGAAGACCATAGCCTTGACTGTACAGACGTTTGTCAGCAGAGTAATGTCTCTGCTTTTCAACACTGTCTAGGTTTGTCACAGCTTTCCTGCCAAGAAGCAGTCACCTTCTGATTTCATGGCTGCAGTCATCATCCTCTGATTTTAGAGCCCAAGAAGAGAAAATCTGTCACAACTTCCACCTTTTCCCCTCTATTTGCCTGGAAGTAATGGGGCCCAATGCTATGATCTTAGTTTCTTTAATATTTAGTTTTAAGCCAGCTCTTTAACTCTCCTCCTCCACCCTCATCAAGGGGCTTCCCTGGTGGCTCAAATGGTAAAGAGTCTGCCTTTAATGCAAGAGACCTGGGTTCAATCCCTGGGTCAGGAAGATCTCCTGGAGAAGGAAATGGCAACCCACTCCAGTATTCTTGCCTGGAAAATCCCATGGACAGAGGAGCCTGGCAGGCTACAGTCCATGGGGTCGCAGAGTCAGACTCGACTGAGGGATTAACACTTAACTTCTTCACTCTCCTTCTTCACCCTCCTCAAGAGGTCCTTTAGTTCCTCTTTGCTTCTGCAATTACAGTATTATCATCTGCGTATCTGAGGTTGTTGATGTTTCTCTTAAAGGGGTCACTCTCCTGCAGAACCATTGTCCTAGTTGTTGGACGGCTTTTCCTTCAAAGGAGAGCATTTAATGTGCTGGTTAGTAAACCATTTGTTCATGACAAGAACTCTGCATTTTGAAGCATCAAAACCTCCTGGAGTTAGCTGCATCTACATTTTTTCAAGGCCTGTATATTAAAATACAAAGATTTGTTATCATGAAATTTACTACACACAGAGCCGTGTCACAATAAGATCAGTTTCTGTATGTCTATTATCTAATTGGAAAGATGACAAGTGTAAGATAATGTTGCCTGTTCTATGATGGCAGTTATGCTTTCAAGAGTTTATAGTTCTTAAAATCAAGGGCGAGTCACAATCAGTAAATTAAGTGTATAAAAATATAAAGCAATATGAATAAAACATTTTAGAAATGAAAGGCTTTTAAACCATTCTTCCCTCATTTCTCCACTTGCTGAGTTTCCTTATTAATAAGAATTATGTTTTGGCTAACAGTCAAAGGAACCAAAAAAGCAATTATTCATCAGTAAACTGCATTATTACTGCAGTGCCTAAATTTTCCAGTGTATAAACAAGAAGTTCCTCTGCACTCAGGAAAAATCAAAACCAGGAATTGGATTTTGTAAAAGGCAGGAGACCTGGGTTTGATCTTTGGGTTGGGAAGATCCCCTGGAGAGGAGCATGGCAACCTTCTCCAGTACTCTTGCCTGGAGCATCCCATGGACAGAGGAGCCTGGCAGGCTACAGTCCATGGGGTCGCAAAGAGTCGAACATGAGTGAACGACTAAGCACAGAACATTTCATTAGTAAGTTTGGGCAAGCAGTGAGAGTTTCTTCAGTCTTTACCAGTTTGATATATTTAATAAAGGATGTGAAAAGGAAGTTGCCTATTGTGATGATCTCTAATTTTGGAGATATGATGGAGTATGAAGACCTTTAGGAAACATTGTATGTTGATTTAGTTCATTGGCTAAACAAATTTTAATTGTTCCCTTTGCATTAAATAGATCATTACCTTAAGATGTGTTTGAGATGTTTATTTCCTACAACAGAAAATTTGACTACAGTTGTTAACAAGGCGATTAAGTGTTTGTTTGACATTCTTGCATACTGGGAAAATCCAGTAGGATTTGTGACTTAACAGAAGTTAAGAAACTTTACATTCAAACAGCCCAATGACAAATTTGTGCAATTATTTTTCACACTTTTTTTTCTGATAATTATTACTTTCTTTCTAACCAATTCAGAGATCGTTGTGGAGTGAAAGTATCTAGAGAATCAGGATTTGGGGGCTTGAGTCCTGCCAACATCAGATTCTAAAAGACAGATTTGGCTCCAGGGTTTATTTGGGAGGAGGCTACCAGGAGCAGGAGGGGAGGAATAGGGAAATTGAGGCACAGAAATGAGAAAAGCCAGTCAACCTGTTAATGACCAGGTTGTGCATGCATGCTTAGTCGCTTCAGTTGTGTCTGACTCTTTGTGACCCTATGGACTGTAGCCCCCCAGGCTCCTCTGTCCATGGAATTCTCCAGGCAAGAATACTGGAGTGGGTTGCCATGCCCTCCTCCAGGGGATATTCCCAGGTACCAAACCTCGAACCTGCGTCTCCTGTGTTTCTTGCATTGGCAAGCAGATTCTTTTCCATTAGCACCACCTGGGAAGCCCAATGACCAAGTTACCACTGGGGCAACTAGATGGGCTTGGGGAGTCAGTCTCTGAAAAGCCGTGAGGGAATCCCCTGTGAATTCTCCAATTAATGAGGAGACTGGGCATTTTTCGTCCTATTCCCATCCCCCTTTGATGGAGAACTACCCCCAGGCATGAAATTCCTCTGCCTTATGGTTTGCACCTAGGGACCCACAACTCCTATGACCCCAGACAAAGCCCTTAGGCAGGGAAGACCAGCCATGCAATCCTGAGGGACAAACCTGCAGCGTGCTGCAAATTGTCTGCGGCCCTGTAGGTTCACTTGTGGACTGGGTACCAGCAATCTTGGGGGCCCCAAGGGCAGTTTCAATAGGTCTCCTCTATATTTGGGGTAAGGTTGTGGAATCATTATATCCTGGTATATTCCTACCCCTGGCACATTAATCAATGCAGTGGTATAGTGTTAACCCTCTTGAAAAGAAGAGAAATGGTGTTTTCTGTTTGGCTTCTGTGAGAGAGACTAAAAAGAGCAGTAGCTTATAAAGAGACAGCGGTACTCATGTGCTGCTATGCTTAGGTTGATGGTGTTGATTGTTGTCAAGGAAAGCATGGGTGTGGTCCACAGTGAGCCATGGACAAAGCTTCCAGGCTACATTTCTGGAGACCCCAGCTTATGTTTCCACAATGGGAGAGTTTCAAATCAATGGAAAGCCTATGATCACTCAGATTCCTGGAGATCTCTCCTACTTGACTAGAAAAATCACTTTCCCTTTGAGAAAGATTTATTATGAGTAGGTGCCAGAAAATGACTATTTAAGAAATGAAATTTTCAGTTAAAAAGAAGAGCTGGCCAAGTACTACCTTCACATATGGTTTCTCTTTGATCCTCCACATAGCTAGTTTTCATATTATTTTTGTGATTACGCATCCCATTTTACGGGTGAGAAAATGAGACTAAAGTGTTTAAATGACATACTGATACCCAGTAAGTTACAGAGGAAGCATGGGTTCTTTTTACTGAATGTATTTCATCTTTGAAACCCAACACTGATGTAGGCTGGGACCCAAATGTAGTGTGTGAGTGTGTGCTCAGTCTCTTCAGTCATGTTCAACTCTTTGCAACTCTATGACTGTAGCCCATCAGGCTCCTCTGTCCATGGGATTCTCCAGGCAAGAATACTGAAGTGGGTTGTCATTTCTTTATCCAGGGGATCTTCCTGACCCAGGCATCGAACCTGCTTCTCCTGCTTTGGCAGGTGGATTTTGTATTGCTGAGCCACAGGGAAGCCCTAGAGGCATTGTGGCTCCATCTTAAACATGGAGAAATGGATGTCTCCTGATGCAAATTGTAAAGTGACCGCGGATGTGGCTAAGATACAGTAGAAACAGAATTAGTGCTTAGTTCTGTTTCCTACTTGACAGCTTTTCCTATCCCGTCTTCTGTACCTTGTTTCCCCTCTAGTTGCTTGATGTACCTCCCACCTCCTGCCAGTAGGGCAAGCCAGCACGATGGTACTGCACTCATGGGTAGATAATGTTTATGCTATTCATTTTCAATAGTATAAGTATGGGGTGTAAAGAATTCTCTCCCTTGCTCTACACTGGTTGGCAACCGGCTTTCAGCCTCATGTCATTTTACACATTGACATATGAGCCCATCTCTCCTTCCTGTCCTCTCCTCCACCCCCATCAGTAAATTGGGTTTATAATAGAAACACTAACTCAACGTTAACTATAGTGATACTGTCAAGCAATATGATAAGACTGCTGGGTAATGTTTTATGGTAATAGATTCTCTTTGGGCTTCATTTCCAAGATCATGCGATGGCGCCTTAAAGGGCAAATGGAAAATGTGAAAGCCACAACAGAAGGAAACCTGTAGAAGGTATTTCACTGTTACATTTCCATTCCCAGTTCAGTTATGCAAGCAAACAAACAAAACCAAAACCAAACAAAACCCCATCTTCTGTTAAAACAATTCACGGACCAGAGTTTTTAGAAAAAGAATCCCTTTATAAGGATATTAAGCCTATAAAATGAATCATAATGTTGTCCAGCCTACCCACTTTTACCCTCCCAAGGGGATGTTTAGCATAGTTAGTTTGGCCACACTCATATGAACCTCTTTATTTAAACCACTTCACACTAAAGTGTTATAAATCCCTTTCTTAGTTTCTCTTACCTGATTTAAGACAGACAGAATCTTTGAAGGAAAAAAAAAAAGGAAAATCAATGCACAAAAATGTGAAGAACTATAAGGAGCATTAAAATAGTGATCCTGGAAAAGATGTCTGGAGAATTCTTTTTCTGACCCAAAGTTTTGGGACATACATCATTTCTTGGCAAGAATCAAAAAGATATTTCAAATTCTCTTGGTTTGGTCACTTTTGTGATGAGCACAGAATAGATGCTGCTGTAGGAAGCAGCTCCATTGTGAGCAGAGTGGCCTGAAATGTGTGAGTTTGGAGAAGGCAGGAAGTATGGTTATATCCATTCTTGGGCCAAGGACCATTCTGTTTGCACGTGTTAAGTCTGGGAAACAAGGGTCAGTGGATTGCGTTAGAAAGAGGGCAGATGGCTGGATTTCTCCCAGCGAGCAGATTGCCCGGCCCATGAAGGCCCGCACCTGGTTGCCCAGCTGCCTGGTCTCTGGCCACCTCTTGGACGACTTGGTCCCGCCAACTTCACAGAGAGGGGTGTGCATTTGTGCTGTCTTTTCAATCTGGAAAAGAATGTGGATACTTACAGTGGGTTTGCATCTCATCTGAGGAGAAACCATATTCTTTTAGCAAGATACTGCCTAGCAGGTGTGTCTCTCTTTATACAATCCAAATGGCCAAGATTCTTCTTCAGATTTTCAGAAAAAATATGACTACTAACCTGCGTGAGTGTTCAGTTACGTCTGACTCTTTGCAACCCCATGGACTCTAGCCCGCCAGGCTCCTCTGTCTACGGGACTCCCCAGGCAAGAATACTGAAGTGGGTGGCCATTTCCTTCTCCAGGGGATCTTTCCAACCCAGGGATCAAACCTGCATTGGCAGGTGGATTCTCTACCACTGAGCCACCAGGGGAGACCCACCTTTAAAGGAATCATATCTAAGATCTATTTTGCTGCTTTTCTCTGAGCAGAGTCTTTACAAAGATAAACAATACCTAAAAGGCTTTGCCCACCACAGGCAAGGAGGAACTCAGTTCAGACAGAGCCCCAGTCACCAAATTCACCTTCACAAGCTGCTTTGTTTGAAACTGTGCTCCTGGGGCTTGAGCCTGGGACATTCTCTCTGTACTTAGCTGCTCATGACAGTCTCTCAAAGGAGCAGGGAGCCCAGCAGGAATTATTAATGGAGGAAGGATGATGGATTCAAGAACCAAGATTGTATGGCTTTGCGGTTCTGTGCCTTTCACTGAAGCACAGTAAGGAGGTGTAAAGGTGGGTCCCAAAGTGTGAGGATTATGATATAACAACTTGTCCAGTAGAAGACAAGAACTGGCCATCACTCTATGACCTGTATGGGACCGCAACTTAGTTAGAATATCACAGTGTCTTGGAGATGATGGGGGGCAACCATGAATAGACCTCAAGGATCTTTGATAGATAACCATGGTTCTGAAGAAGGAGTGGGTCGGGGAAAAGTGGGTGGGCTGGGGACCAAGCACAGGGATTCTGATGCCCAGACTTGCCTTGATGCCACAGACCAGACATCTTATCCTGGCTAAGGCTGCCTGGCAAGTAATTGCCAGAATGAAGTGCTAAGCAAGCAGCCGCTGTGTCAGAGAATCTGACCTTGGGGAGATAATGAGACAAGGAGAATTCAGAACAGATGAAAGCCAAGAGCACCTACTTTATCTCCTGACAGCCAGAGAACACCTTCATGCTCAATCAGTTTCTGCTAATGAGACAAGATGGGGCAAGATGGTAAAACAGCAGTAACAGGCAAACTTTTTTTTTTCAGCTTAATGATCTATAACTTAGTTAGATAAAACTGTCTTTTAGGTCAGGCAGCAACATAAGTCTCAGCAGAAAAAAATACAAAAGGAACACCTGAATCATTTTGGTTTTGTTTACTTTGGGAAGGGAGGGATGAGGTTGAAGTAAACAATGATGATCAAACATTTCCTGATGGACTTAACCGGAAGGACAGAGTTTCATGGAATTTGGTGAATTCCTTAATTCATTGTCTTTTACAGACCCTGTCACTAGCTGTTTCAATATCCAAGACAATTTGAAGTTGTACCCGATGTGTTTTTTTTTTTTCAAATTTACTTAAAAAATTTATTGGAGGATAATTGCCTTACAGTTATTAACACATGCATATGGAATTTAGAAAAATGGTACTGATGAACCTATTTGCAGGGCAGCAATGGAGATGTAGACACAGGGAACAGACTTGTGGACACAGTGCTTGATATTTTTAATTAATTGGTGCTTTAGTCTCTCTCTGCTATGAATTACATACCTCTTGGAGATGACAGTGCAGTTTCCACAAAGATTTGAATATCTATCAATAGAAGAGTTTTGAGATATCTCCCACTTTGCAGTTGCAGAAATGGTGTCCAGGTCATGACAGAAGGGACCATTGGCTGGGTCACTTCTGTGCTTATGACATGGCATGAGGTACTGTGGACATAGCATTCTTTGTCTTCCCTCCAACTCTGGGTGGCAATTCTTTTTTTTTTTTTTTTTTCTGACCATACCAGATGGCCTGTGGGATCTTAGTTCCCCAGCCAGGGATTGAACCTACAGCCCCTGCAGTGGAAGTGTGTAGTCTTAACCCCTGAACTGCCAGGGAAGTCCCTGGGTGGCAATTCTTACTCAGCTTCCTTTACTGATGAGAAAACTGAGGGCAGAGAGAAACTGTGACAGTTCTCCAGTATTCCCTGGCAAGTGTGTCATCATTTGTCTTTTTATTGCCGTCGTGCCTGTCCTTTTCCCTGCATCCAGATGCTAACAGATGGTTTTTCAAGAAAGATACATGGGAACGGGATGAAAAGTGTAATCTTGAGAAACAAAATCAAAGTATTTGAGAGAGGGAAAAGTCATTTCCGAATTATATCTTGTAACTATAATTGTATATTGGAGAAATACACGTGTTTGAAATAGTGTGAGAAGAGATTAGTGGATTGTCATCTGTCTTAGCACCTCTGGGTCAGAAACAGTTCTGTGGGTTCTTGAGCTGACAGTTTCTTATCTGATGCCACTGATATCTGCATGAGTGTTTTCTTGCCTTTTTTTTTTTTTTTAAATCTTTTGGCCAAGCTGTAGGGCATGTGGGATCTTAGTTCCCTGACGAGGGATGGAACCCACGCGCCCTGCATTGGCAGCAGAGTCTTAACTGCTAGACGACCAGGGAAGTCCCTTCTTGCCTTCTGCAGAGAGGAAAGGCTATATTGTGGTCTTTAGTCTCTCTGCCTCCGGTGCTCCTCCGACACCCCTCACATATATGCACAGTCGCGTGTGCGCAGGTGCACACACACACACACACACATGCTCATGCACACACACACCTGTGAAATCCCAGGCAGCCACAGGCTGCTCACAGGAGTGATGGATGAAGGAGTCAAGGCTGCCGTGGATACTGGGGAAATGGAGCTGTCAGCATGGATTCTTCTCTAAAACACGAGCCCATGCTCACCTCGGCCAGTCTGACAAAGGCTGAGCCATCATGAGCAGTCAGCGGCTTCTGTGTGTCAGTGAAATATGTCACCTGAGCAAATGCTTCTTGGGATGGGAAAGTGGACACGTTCTCAGTGTGGCTCCTGCCGACCGTGCTCAGGGGTCTCGCGGGGGCAGCTCTCACCCTCAAACCACAGAGCCTTGGGGACCATGTTGGAAGCACCACGTATTTCCTCATTTGCTTGTAGAAACTTGCCCGAACCGCTGCTGTGTGGATCGGGGAGGGCGGTGTCAGGGGAAGGATGAACCAGAAAGACGGTGAGGCTTTTACTGATTTATCTGGTATTCCAATTCAAATAATGATTCCTCTTTCTCACGATTCATGCCACAAATCCATAAGCCTCTCTGGCAATAGCCAACTTTTTTTCTGAATTAAATTACCCCTTCTGACATGGGAGGATTTTTGTCTGTCTCTCCTTTCATTACAATGAAATGGCTTTTATCGTACAAAATCTATATCCATTGTAAAAAAAAAAAAAAGAAAAAACAAATAAGCAAAAAGAAAACTAATCATAATTGTATTTCTAATGATAATTTTATTAAAGTTTGTTGTATGATCCTTGTCTCCATTTCTATTTCTGTTTGTACATATAGTGATACATATATAATAAACAAGATGAGATAATAATGCAACGTTCTTTTTGGTAAACTATATTTTTGCTGCTTAAATATATAAATGGACATCTTTCATGTCAGTAAATATGTTTCCACGTTAATATTTAAAATTTTTATGTGATATTCCATAGTATGATAGTATCATACTTTAATCAAATTTTAGGCTGTTTTGACATTTTGCAATAAGTTAGAGTTTATGTTTTTGTACATAAACAGCTCTCTTGTACAGCTCTCTTTTGATAGTTGTACAATTAATTCCTTAGAATAAGGGTCCTTAAATGGCATTTCTGAGCAAAGTGTATGCATTTTAAAAAGCAGTTTTCATTTTTCTTGAAAAATTAGGTTAAAAAATGGTTTTCCTTTACAAATTCATTTCCATTATTTTCTTCTAAACATTTTATTTTATATTGACCTATCTTAAAACATCCTTGATTCTTATGTGGCCACTTATTTAGCCGTGTAAGTCCTTCCATAGCTTGGTTGAAAGAAAAAACTTTGACCTTTTTACCATTGTCTTGAAACCCACTTCTTCCAGATTGTTCTTTTTTTTTTTTTTTTTAAACTTTACATAACTGTATTAGTTTTGCCAAATATCAAAACTTTTGAGTGTTATTTCTGGGAAACTAATGCTTTAAACTGACTTTCCTATTGCAGCATTCTCTCCAGCACCATTATATTTCGACTTTTGTAATAATTTTTGATGTGATGGCTTGTCAGTAAAGATGGCTTGTCTTTTAAAATTATTTATCTTTTTATTTTTGACTGAGCTGGGTCTTTGTTGCAGTTTGAGGGCACATGGACTTAGTTGCCCTGAAGCATGTGGGATCTAGTTTCCTGGCCAGGGAACAAACCCATGTCCCCTGCACTGGAAGGCAGAATCTTAACCACTGGAACACCAGGGATGGCAACTGTCAATAGCTTTCTAAAGGCCTTTATAGATTACTCCACGGGGCTTTCCCCTCCCTCACTGTCTTTTCTCCGCCCTCCTCCTCTCCTTGGAAAGGATGATGCCTTCCCTACCTGTCCTCCTGAAAGACTGCAATAAAGGGACTGATGCTCTTGGATCTATCCTGGTTCCCTCTAGGTAGCCAGATATGGAAAGGCCTCTTGGAGGGTTCAGTTCCCAGGACTGTGCTGAAGCTCAGACTTTCAGCTTGGTTCCCTTCGGTCTTTACTATGGTGGAGGGGCGAGAGCCCAGAGGGAGACTCTTCTCTGCAGGAGTCTTTTCTATGATCTTCACACGTGCGCACACACAACCCTGACCCGACCTGAACCACTTTTCCATCCCATGCCCCTCCCTCACCACATTCCTCAAGATCCTGTGAGAATTGTAGGATACAGGTTGTGGGAGGTTGGGGGAGGCTAAGTAATGTTTCCTGCTTCAACTACTCAAGAACACTTTTGCATTTGAAAATAGTCTATTCTTTCCATCACAGATGACATCCATTTGCAACAACCCATTTCCACAGCAGTCCTACCATGCGTCTCCATTTCACTCCGGCCCCATTCGGTCTCAGAATTGAAGGGGGGCTTAGCATGCAGGTGTGGGCACCAGTGACAAACTGAGAAGGGCCAGAGAGGTGCAGACTGTCCACACACTCTGCCAGCGCCCTTTCCCTGTGTGCCCCTTAAGAGACGCTTCCCTTAATTTTTAAATAATTAGAAGCTATCTTGCACCTGAAACCAATATAATACTGTGCATCAACTATACTCAAATAAAAATGATTTAATTAAAAAAATCAAGTCAGTCAAAGCTGTTTTTACCCCTCAGCCTCTTATCTATGGAAAAGTTTTGAATCTATTGGAATTATTAATCAGATAACATAAGGCTGTCATTTCTTTAGATGATGGGTATTTTGAAGGCAAGGGATGTATTTTGCCAAATTCCTGGGTTGGGAAGATCCCCTGGAGAAAGAAATGGCAACCCGCTCCAGTATTCTTGCCTAGAAAATTCCACGGACAGAGGAGCCTGGCAGGTTACAGCCCATGGGGTTGCAAAGAATTGAATAAGACTGAGCAACAGTGCACCCACACACCCACCCACATACACACACTTGGTACCTAGTAGGCCTTTACTGAGAATTTATTGAACGGATGATTAACTATTGTTAACTGACTTGTGTCCTGGGTATGTGGCAGAAGACACCCTAGGCTAGGAGGCAATAGATGTCTAGATCTAGACGAGGCATCTATAGACATTACGCTGCCTGTAACTAGCCATGTAGTCCTCAGGAATTCACATAACTTTTTCTATTAGTTTCCTCACTGGGGTAACAAGGAGTTGGGGCAACTGTTCTCTTCTAGATCAATTCTATGGCCTATTTTTCTTGCTGACATTTAAAGTTGTTCCTGAATCACCTGTGATAAATGGCTCTTTAACAAAGAAAAAGGACAAGTAGAAGGAGGCAGAGGTGAGCAGTGGTTCCAAGAAATCTGGACCCATGGACAATCCCCAAATCTTGGTCCTTGCTCTTATAATTCAGCAGCTGACTTCACCTTCTTTCCAAGTTTTCTTTTCCTAATTGCTTAGACAAATACTAAAAAAGATCTTATTTTTCATTCTTTGGGGACCTGTCATTAATGTCAGGGGAAGGTGACAGAGTCGTGCAGGGTGGTCAGCAGAGAGATGCTGGGTGAGGATTAAAATGTGACCACTATTCAAACATTGATTTCTGAGCCTTTGTTTCAGTAAAGTGATTTTAGCCACCTGGATAAGAGCTATTTTTCAAAATCCCTCTTTGTAACGGCATCTTCTTATGGGCATGATGGATGGTCAGCGTGACAGGCAGCATCTGCCCCTGACGGCATGTTATGTTGTCCTGCAGAGAGGCCAGGGTGCCCAGTGGACCTCTTGGGGTGGGGCAAGTCGGAAAGTGCATGTCCTAACCACAGCTCCGTCCTTCAAGCTTGTGGGATGACCTTAGAGAAGACACTTGGCTAATCTGTAGCTCTGTTTTTTCTTTTTTTTATCATCCATAAACATGGAGGAAATAGCAACTTTTCCTTTAGCAGAGGACTAGCTAATAAATCATGGAAACGTGCTTGGCAATAAAAACCTCTCTGCAGAAAAGCGGAAGGCTAACAGCATGCAAATGGACTAGAAATTGCAATTGTCAAAGAAAAGCAATCTCTGCTCAAGCCTGCATGAGGGAAAATGGACATGTTCTCGGCAGAGCACCTTTGAAATAATGAACAAAAGTTTTACCTGATCTGTCCGGCTCCATAGATAGAATACACCAGATGGTGATGGTTCTTGGTGAAGCTTGAGTTGAAGATGTGGTCCCTTGTATAGCATGTGGGTCCTTGATGTTGTTGTTGAGTTGCTAAGTCATGTCCAACTCTTTGTGACTCCATGGACTGCAGAATGCCAGGCTTCCCTGTCCTTCACTATTTCCCGGAGTTTGCTCAAACTTATGTCCGACTCATGTTCAAACTCATTGAGTCAGTGATGCCATCCAACCATCTCATCCTCTGTTACCTCCTTATCCTCCTGCCCTCAGTCTTTGCCAGCATCAGGGTCTTTTCCAGTGAGTTGACTCTTTGCATCCAAGGATTGGAGCTTCAACTTCAGCATCAGTCCTTTCAATGAATATTCAGGGTTGATTTCCTTTAGGATTGACTGGTTTGATCTCCTTGCTGTCCAAGGGATTCTCAAGAGTCTTCTCCAGCACCACAGTTGAAAATCATCAATTCTTTGGCTCTCAGCCTTCTTTATGGTCAATTGTCACATCTGTACATGACAAGTGGAAAAAACATAGCTCTGACTATACAGACCTTTGTCAGTAAAGTGATGTCTCTGCTTTGTCTAGATTTGTGGTAGCTTTTCTTCCAAGGAGCAAGTGTCTTTTAATTTCCTGGCTGCAGTCACTGTCCACAGTGATTTTGGAGCCCAAGAAAATGAAATTTGCCCCTGTATGGGTCCTACTAGAGTGCCAGTTCTGTCCCTGGGGAAGAGAATCTGAATTGGGATGCATATTCTGAAAAGTCAGTGTAGAACCAGGGAGCCGATGGCTTGAAAGGAAGCAGGAGAAAGGAGGCCTTTGAAGGAAAAAGCATCTTATTACAGGATCTTTTTTTTATGCTATTGCCCTTATGCTGGTTGTCTATGCCTTGAAGATAAAAGCCCAGGGTTTCTCAAACTTCAGTAGGTTTTCAAGATCAAAGTAATGACCCTACCTTGAACTTCAGTGTTTAAATTTCTTTCCATTCCAGTACAAGATTGCCTCCAGTCTGTCCACTTCTCCAATGAAAATCCTGTCCATCCGTCAAGATACCCTCCTCTAGTAGTTTCTCTCAACTATGGGTCTTGATGACTTTGGACTCCAAAGCCTTTCCATGTTTGGCCTCAGTTCATCTTGCAGTCTTGGTTGCAGCTAATACATAGAGCACCTTTGTGCAAATGACAGCAGGACTGCCTACCAGGGAAGTGAATAAATGACACGAAACTCCACCTGCCCTACCCTGCCGTCTTTCTATTCTGGCCTCCCCACTTCCTCTCCTTGTCTTCTCCAGTGCCCGTCTTCAGTGCACAAGTTTCTAGGTTGCACGTGGGACTCTGGATGAGTTACTTTCATCCTCTCTGGTGCTGTAGTGTGTGGCTCGGCAGTTTTCTCTGGGGGCCGATGCTGAACCTCACATCTTGGCAAGGCCAGCTTCTTAAGGTGCCTCTGCAGTGCTTACCAGGCTTGGGGGACTTGCTTGTAGCCACAGGGTGGACCTGGCATGAATCCCACCTTTTTGCCATCCCAGTCAGCCCATGTCTTGGATCTCTACTGGTCCTTCTAGTCCTTAGGACTGAACTGTGAAGGTGTTTGTTTGTGTGTTTGTTTGTTTATTTAGATAATGGTGTGATGGGTGAATTTTCTTTATTTCTTTCCTATATTTTCTCAGTGTTTCTTTTTTCTTTTTTTTACCTTGCCTAGTGGGATGTGGGATCTTAGTTGCCTGATTAGGGTTTGAACCCAGGTGCATGGCGGTGAAAAGCCAGAGTCTAAACCACTGGAACACAAGGAAATCCCCTCTCTGGATTGAATGGTGGCTTGATTATCCTTTTATTCTCTCCAAACAGTTTTGCTTTCATTATACAAACAATTCATACTCTTGCAGAAATAACTGGGAAAAGATGGTACAAAGGAGCTTCCCAAGTGGTTCAGTGGTAAAGAATCTGCCTGCTAATGCAGGAGACACAGGAGAGGAGGGTTTGACCTTGGGTCGGGAAGATCCCCTGGAGTAGGATATGGCAACCCACTCCAGTATTCTTGCCTGAAAAATCCCATGAACAGAGGAACCTGATGAGCCACAGTCCGTGGGGTTGCAAAGAACTGGACATGACTGAGCATGCATGCATCCACAGTGCAAAACAGAAAATATACGCTACAGGTAGTCCCAACTCCCAGTCCATTTTGTGTGACTGTCTAATATTTTAGTGTTGAACACCCATGCATGTACTCACATACATTTATCACAAATGGAATCATCCAAGATGTTATTTTATATGCTGAAGTTTTTAATTTAGTGTGATGTTCTCAGTCAAGCAACACCTACCGTAGGTGTTGCAAGAGGGCATCAGAGGGCAGACACACTGAAACCATACTCACAGAAAACTAGTCAATCTAATCACACTAGGACCACAGCCTTGTCTAACTCAATGAAACTAAGCCATGCCCGTGGGGCAACCCAAGACGGGCGGGTCATGGTGGAGAGATTTGACAGAATGTGGTCCACTGGAGAAGGGAATGGCAAACCACTTCAGTATTCTTGCCTTGAGAACCCCATGAACAGTATGAAAAGGCAAAATGATAGGATACTGAAAGAGAAACTCCCCAGGTCAGTAGGTGCCCAATATGCTACTGGAGATCAGTGGAGAAATAACTCCAGAAAGAATGAAGGGATGGAGCCAAAGCAGAAAGAATACCCAGCTGTGGATGTGACTGGTGATAGAAGCAAGGTCCGATGCTGTAAAGAGAAATATTGCATAGGAACCTGGAATGTCAGGTCCACGAATCAAGGCAAATTGGAAGTGGTCAAACAAGAGATGGCAAGAGTGAATGTTGACATTCTAGGAATCAGCGAACTGAAATGGACTGGAATGGGTGAATTTAACTCAGATGACCATTATATCTACTACTGCGGGCATGAATCCCTTGGAAGAAATGGAGTGGCCATCATGGTCGACAAAAGAGTCCGAAATGCAGTACTTGGATGCAACCTTAAAAATGACAGAATGATCTCTGTTCGTTTCCAAGGCAAACCATTCAATATCACAGTAATCCAAGTCTATGCCCCAACCAGTAACACTGAAGAAGCTGAAGTTGAACGGTTCTATGAAGACCTACAAGACCTTTTAGAACTAACACCCAAAAAAGATGTCCTTTTCATTATAGGGGACTGGAATGCAAAAGTAGGAAGTCAAGAAACACCTGGAGTAACAGGCAAATTTGCCCTTGGAATACGGAATGAAGCAGGGCAAAGACTAATAGAGTTTTGCCAAGAAAATGTACTGGTCATAACAAACACCCTCTTCCAACAACACAAGAGAAGACTCTATACATGGACATCACCAGATGGTCAACACCGAAATCAGATTGATTATATTCTTTGCAGCCAAAGATGGAGAAGCTCTATACAGTCAGCAAAAACAAGACCAGGAGCTGACTGTGGCTCAGACCATGAACTCCTTATTGCCAAATTCAGACTTAAATTGAAGAAAGTAGGGAAAACCACTAGACCATTCAGGTATGACCTAAATCAAACCCCTTATGATTATACAGTGGAAGTGAGAAATAGATTTAAGGGCCTAGATCTGATAGAGTGCCTGATGAACTATGGAATGAGGTTTGTGACATTGTACAGGAGACAGGGATCAAGACCATTCCCATAGAAAAGAAATGCAAAAAAGCAAAATGGCTGTCTGGGGAGACCTTACAAATAGCTGTGAAAAGAAGAGAAGTGAAAAGCAAAGGAGAAAAGGAAAGATATAAACATCTGAATGCAGAGTTCCAAAGAATAGCAAGAAGAGATAAGAAAGCCTTCTTCAGCGATCAATGCAAAGAAATAGAGGAAAACAACAGAATGGGAAAGACTAGGGATCTCTTCAAGAAAATCAGAGATACCAAAGGAATATTTCATGCAAAGATGAGCTCGATAAAGGACAGAAATGGTATGGACCTAACAGAAGCAGAAGATATTAAGAAGAGGTGGCAAGAATACACAGAAGAACTGTACAAAAAAGATCTTCACGACCCAGATAATCACAATGGTGTGATCACTGACCTAGAGCCAGACATCCTGGAATGTGAAGTCAAGTGGGCCTTAGAAAGCATCACTATGAACAAAGCTAGTGGAGGTGATGGAATTCCAGTTGAGCTATTCCAAATCCTGAAAGATGATGCTGTGAAAGTGCTGCACTCAATATGCCAGCACATTTGGAAAACTCAGCAGTGGCCACAGGACTGGAAAAGGTCAGTTTTCATTCCAATCCCAAAGAAAGGCAATGCCAAAGAATGCTCAAACTACTGCACAATTGCACTCATCTCACACTCTAGTAAAGTAATGCTCAAAATTCTCCAAGCCAGGCTTCAGCAATATGTGAACCGTGAACTTCCTGATGTTCAAGCTTGTTTTAGAAAAGGCAGAGGAACCAGAGATCAAATTGCCAACAACTGCTGGATCATGGAAAAAGCAAGAGAGTTCCAGAAAAACATCTATTTCGGCTTCATTGACTATGCCAAAGCCTTTGACTGTGTGGATCACAATAAACTGTGGAAAATTCTGAAAGAGATGGGAATACCAGACCACCTGATCTGCCTCTTGAGAAATTTGTATGCAGTTCAGGAAGCAACAGTTAGAACCGGACATGGAACAACAGACTGGTTCCAAATAGGAAAAGGAGTACGTCAAGGCTGTATATTGTCACCCTGTTTATTTAACCTATATGCAGAGTGCATCCTGAGAAACGCTGGGCTGGAAGAAGCACAAGCTGGAATCAAGATTGCAGGGAGAAATATCAATAACCTCAGATATGCAGATGGCACCACCCTTATGGCAGAAAGTGAAGAGGAACTCAAAAGCCTCTTGATGAAAGTGAAAGTGGAGAGTGAAAAAGTTGGCTTAAAGCTCAACATTCAGAAAACGAAGATCATGGCATCCGGTCCCACCAGGGGAAACAGTGGAAACAGTATCAGACTTTATTTTTCTGGGCTCCAAAATCACTACAGATGGTGACTGCAGCCATGAAATTAAAAGACACATACTCCTTGGAAGGAAAGTTATGACCAACCTAGATAGCATATTCAAAAGCAGAGACATTACTTTGCCAACAAAGGTTCATCTAGTCAAGGCTATGGTTTTTCCTGTGGTAATGTATGGATGTGAGAGTTGGACCGTGAAGAAGGCTGAGTGCCGAAGGATTAATGCTTTTGAACTGTGGTGTTGGAGAAGACTCTTGAGAGTCCCTTGGACTGCAAGGAGATCCAACCAGTCCATTCTGAAGGAGATCAGCCCTGGCATTTCTTTGGAAGAAATGATGCTAAAGCTGAAACTCCAGTACTTTGGCCACCTCATGCGAAGAGTTGACTCATTGGAAAAGACTCTGATACTGGGAGGGATTGGGGGCAGGAGGAGAAGGGGACTACAGAGGATGAGATGGCTGAATGGCATCACTGACTCAATGGACGTGAGTCTGAGTGAACTCTGGGAGTTGGTGATGGACAGGGAGGCCTGGCGTGCTGCGATTCATGGGGTCGCAAAGAGTCAGACATGACTGAGTGACTGATCTGATCTCTCAGTCAAGAATAAATGATAACTTTTATGCTTCTTATTATTAAATATAATCAGAAAAGTTGATTTTGAAGAGCTACACAGTGTTCTTTTATAGGAACATGCAAAAACTTGTCAACCTCCAAACAGTGGATATCAGCATTGTTTCCCACTTCCCACTCTGGTAGATGCATGTAAGCATAGATGTGTCTCTGGTCATTCAGCTTCTCTCCACTTCCATTGCCCCCACCCCCTGTTGACATGACCACTGTCTCTCTCATATAGGACTGTGGTCCATCATGGTGTTCCAGCACAGGCTGGAGACAGAATGCTGAAGTGCAGATCCTGGATCTTAGCCTTATAACTGTGGCCTTGAGGACGTGATCTGGTCTCTTCTTGCCTAGCTGGCATGCTGCGATTCATGGGGTTGCAAAGAGTCATACACGACTGAGCGACTGAACTGAACTGAACTGAATATGGAAGTATCACTGATAATTGTACCTGTCTAAAGAGGTATTAAGGGAAACAATAAAATACTATTTCTAAGGCATTTTAGAATACTGGTGTCAGTATTTTAGAATACTTGACAGGCCTGTAAGACATTCTCAATAAGTGCTACATTTTCAACAACTCACTCATCACTTGCACCCATTCTTGCCCAAATGGACTCCATTTTCCACAGGGTAGCTAACATTGCATCAATGTTACATCCAAAGTTTACAAGTACGTGCATGTATATTGAATAGATGCAGTATAGCTTCTGTCTGGATCTAAAAGGGGACCCCTCGTATACATATTATTGAGAAAGGGGTTATTCACTTTCCTATGCTTTAGGAGAAAAACATAAGTTATGACTTGAAGCACTTTCCTGACATTCATTATGCCTTTAGAATGAAGCAGTAACGTATGTTTCTTACATTTTTTCCCCAATATTATGCTAGTTATCATTTGTCCCCAGTTTCTCAAACAGAGATTTCCTGATGAGGTCATTAGGAGTCTGTAGCAATTCACTGAGAACTTCATGGGAGAAAGCAGCCCAGCTTTTATTTGATAAATTCTTCAGAACATTAACATCTTGTTCTCTAAAAAATGTTCTCTTTGGTGGTGATAATTATTGCAGATGTGAGTGAAGCTGCGTTTGAATCATTTAAGAACTCAACATTCAAAAATATTGCCCAGTGGAGCTTATCTCTGAAACTAATGTTTAAGCAGTAGTTTAAATAATGATGTCTTCCTGTGTTTGAAGAAAATCAACCAAGTATGGAGATGATGAAGTTTAGGTTTTTAAAAAGTAAACATTCTTTCATTCAGTTAAGAAGGGCCACTAAGGAAGCATTTGGGGGCTTATAAAGGTGCAATCCTTTGAAGAAGTATATGTTTGGGATTAGCAGATCCATGGGAGATGTTAGAGTCAAATTATGAAATGTGTTAGCAATAATAATCCTGTGAAATGAATCAAACTAAAGGGCAGATATAATTGTCAATCATTACTGAGGAATTGACCCTGATTCACGCTTGGAACATAGCCTTTTCCAACAGGAGGGGTTTTGTCTAATTTTTGGCAAGTTTCTTTCCGATAACCTTCATCTATTGTAGGAGTATATCATTCTTTGGGTTTTGAAAAGTTGACAGTTTTCTAAAAACAAATCAATCTGTTAGAAAAACAGGGCAATTATAAAGAGTAATCATAGCCTATATTTTGTCAGGAGCTCTGTGTGTGTGTGTGTGTGTGTGTGTGTGTGTGTGTGTATACTCTAGGAAATGTGATACAAGCTTTTTTGATGAAGTTCAGAATAGATTGTTTTAGAGCAGAAAGAGATGTTTCAGCTCAGTGAGACCAGTTCTTTCCTTTTACAAGTGGAAAAACAGCTACAAAGAATTCAAAGACTACTCCAGAGTCACAGCACCCTTGTGACTCAGAGTCAAGGGCAACCAGAATGGCTCACCACATTAGGTTCAGTCAATGAGATACCAACTTCTGATTTTTTTGATGATGTCATTCAACCATCTCATCCTCTGTTGCCCCCTTCTCCTCCTGCCCTCAGTCTTTGCCAGCATCAGGGTCTTTTCCAATGAGTTGGCTCTTTAAATCAGGCGGCCAAAGTATTGGAGCTTCAGTTTCAGCATCAGTCCTTCCAATGAATATTCACAGTTGGTTTTCTTTAGGATTGACTGGTTTGATCTCCTTGCAATCCAACGGACTCTCAAGAATCTTCTCCAGTACCACAGTTTGAAAGCATCAATTTTTCGGCACTCAGCCTTCTTTATGGCCAGCTCTCACATCCATACATGACTACTGGAAAAACCATACCTTTGACTAAACAAACTTTTGTTGGCAAAGTGATGCCTCTGCTTCTTAATACACTGTCTAGGTTTGTTATAGCTTTTCTTCTAAGGAGCAGGTGTCTTTTAATTTCATAGCGCTCTCACCATCCACAGTGATTTTGGAGCCCAAGAAAATAAACATGTATTTCAAACAGTAGTAACATCTTGTGACATTTAGAATAGACAGACAGATAGGTAGATAGATATTGAAATCTAACACATGACAAAAATAAGACAAAAGGCAGATGGGGGTAAATAAATGGTTGGAAGGCTCTTGTATTGTTTTGGAGGGACTGGTAGAAGTATTCATTGAAAGTAGTCTGTAGTAAGTTAAGAATTCATGTTGTAATCTTTAAAATAATTGCTAAAAAAACCCAACATGGTTGTCCAATGAATAATCCAGCCAGTTTTGTGTTTGAGAGCATGCGCAGCCCTGTTAGCACTCATGACAGGCAGATCTAGGGTCAATTCTCAATACTCCTCTTTGGGGAAAGGATGCTTAGCACACATACACCTGGCTCAGTTTGGGAGGAAGCCCAGCGCCTCCATAGCTCCCTTCAACTAAGTCTTCCCACCCCTGTCAGTGAATTAGAGGTAGAGGAGGGGTATGGTGACAGAATTGATTGGCAAGCCATGCACAGAGGGCCTAGGACTTTGATCTAGGTTGAAGAGCAAGCTCACCCACTTCTCAGCCTTCTCCAGTGTGGTGTTCTTAGCTGAGCTCTGATTTAGGCGGGTGTGTACCGTGGGTGTGTCAATAATACCAGCACACTCCTGGATTTCCCTACTGTGTGAAGGTCACACAGTGAAAATTAAAAGGTCATGTAGTCACCTTCCATTGGGATCATAATTTGAAGTTTCTAATGCATTGTTTACATTTGCTAGCTTATCTGATCCTCATCGTAACCCTGCCGGGTAGTCAGAGAGAGGATTGTGGAAACAATCCTAATCCTGTGTTTCAGATTTGGTTAGTAAATTTCAGAATACCTAAGAAACCTGTCTCAGGTCACAGAGATATAGGACTCCTATTAGCATTTTTGAACGTTCTCAACTTGAAGGTTCCTACGTGGGGAATGTACTATACCACAGGCTGGATGGCTTATAAACTGCAGTCATTTATTTCTCACCATTCTGGAGGTTGGAAGTTTAAAATCAGAGTTCTGGTCCGAGCTGTCTTCAAACCAGAAGACTGCAGACCTAATCACTTCCCAAGAACCCCACCCCCAAATACCAGGACGCTGTGAATTAGGTTTCAAGCTATGAATTTGATGAATCCAAGCAGGTTGAGGGAAGACACAAACATTCAGTCCAATAACAAGAAAGGAGGCAGTTCTTCAAAAACGTTTTTTATACAGCTTGCCAAACAGGATTCCAGAAAGGTGATACCCATTTATAATCCCAGCTAATTTTGTTTTTGAAGATTTTTTTTAATGTGGACCATTTTTAACGTCTTTATTGAATTTGTTACAATATTGCTTCTGTTTTGTGTTTTGGTTTTTTGGCCATGAGGCAAGTGGGATCTTAACTCCCCGACCAGGGATCGAACTTGTGCCCCCTTGCACTGGAAGGCGAAGTCATAACCACTGGACTACCAGCAAAGTCCCTGTTTGATTTTTTAAATTCTTGCCCTGGATTTTTTTTTTTTTCATGGCAAAGCTCTACATTGATTTTCACCATAAAATAATCAGATGAGAAAAGTGACATAATACTAAAAGAGCAAATATGAAAACATACTTTTCTGTCTCCTCCTTTTGGGTTTCTCTTGAATCATGACAGGGAATCATGTTTTCTAGGCTTTATGTCTACAGCCTGCCTTCCAACTTTCAAGGGTCAGTTGTTGGTGATCCATTCGGGTCCCTGTGAATCCAGAGAACAATAAACCCCAAAGCAGTGTTTTTCCTCCTTGTGGTTTCTCCCTCCCACAGGTCAAAACTGCAGTTCTTCCAAGTTACCACTAAGTGTCAGGCAGGGAATAGTCAATCGCGTGTTTCGATGATTTTTTTTTTTCAGGCTCGCAGCCTCAATATTCAGTGAGAAAGAAGTACACAGTGAACTTTCTGATCCACTCCTCTTTTGATCCTGAGAAGAAAATTATAATCTGGTGCTTTTGTCTTGAAATTAAAAAAAAAAATCTTCTTTTGGTTTACAAAAATGTCTTTCTTAAATTTCTTTCCCCCTTGTTCAGTTGCTTAGTGTTTTAACTCTTTCTCAATGATGAATCTGCATTGTAGTTACAAGAACCACACCATGAAAGATCCCTGGAGGAATGCAGATCAAACACAAATTAATAAATTGACAAAAAATACAATACGCATTCGATTCTAACTATAGATTTGAAAGGACTAAGCTAAAAACTTTCCCTATCATCACTCAGGGTTTCCTTCTAGATCATATCAAAAAGATAGCCCTGTCAGGCAGTCCCTAAAAAACATGATTCAAATTAAAAAAATAAAAAAACATATGGCTCAACACAGCATTGTAGTCAACAGTTTCATAAATAACTTCTCCTGGGAGATTTGAGAACCCCGAAGTTATTTTCCGCTGCTTAGAGATATTTTCTACTCAGATCAACTCCAAATTCCAGATTGGAGACATTGATAATTATTGTGGAAAATTCATACTTTAAGAAACATCCAGAGACATTAAAACACTTTGACCAAACAGCCAGACAGCTTGTGGAGCTAAAGGCATTCTACTATTTCTGTTAGACTTGGCAACACATGCAAGTCTGTTTCAAGGTTTGCTTTTGTTATGGGTCTAATTGTACCCACCATAAAAATATATGTTGACATTATAACCCCAGCACCTCAGAGTGTGACCTTCTTATTGGAAATGGGGTCACTGCAGATGTCATTATTTAAGATGAGGTTATACAGAAGTAAGGGCTAGTGGTAAAGAACCTGTCTGCTAATGCCGGAGACATAAGACACATGGGTTCGATCCCTGGGTTGGGAAGATCCCCTGGAGAAGGAAATGACAACCCACTCCAGTATTCTTGCCTGGAGGAGCCCATGGACAAAGGAGCCTGGTGGGCTACAGTTCATAGGGTTGCAAAGAGTTGGACATGACTGTTTGTCATGTGTGTGAAAGTGAAGTGGAAGTGAAGGTGTTGGTCACTCAGTCATATTTGACTTTGTGTGACCCTATGGACTGTAGCCCGCCAGGCTCCTCTGTCCATGGAATTCTCCAGGCAAAAATACTGGAGTGGGTAGCCATTCCCTTCTGCAGGGGATCTTCCTGACCCAGGGATTGAACCTAGGTCTCCTGCACTGCAGGCAGATTCTTTACCATCTAGCCACCAAGGAAGCCCAGATTCACCATGTACAACATACAAATAAACATATATTCAACATTTAACACATAGTACTATAGGATATTCTTCCCAGTTTGTCAATGAATGTGTTTTGTGCTGATACAATTTTGTGGTCTCCTGGATTGCCATGGAATGACAGTGGGAATCAGTAGTCCTGCAGCCTGCCCCCAGATCCTGGGATGCCCATTTTGTGTCTCCTTAGGTTTGTTGTCTGAATGCCACCCCATCTCTGGAGACACCAGGACACTTCAAATGTCAGGCCTGTTCTAAGCCTGGTGTGAGAAGACCCAGACCAACGGCGGTGCTGGGACCATGTCACACCATATGCAGCATCTGGGGTACAGATTGTTTATTTATTTAATATTTACTTTTACTTATTTATTTGGCTGCACCAGTTGCTGGAGAAGGCGATGGCAGCCCACTGCAGTACTCTTGCCTGGAAAATCCCACAGCGGAGGAGCCTGGTGGGCTGCAGTCCATGAGGTCGCTAAGAGTCAGACACGAATGAGCGACTTCACTTTCACTTTTCACTTTCATGCATTGGAGAAGGAAATGGCAACCCACTCCAGTGTTCTTGCCTGGAAAATCCCAGGGACAGGGAAGCCTGGTGGGCAGCCGTCTATGGGGTCGCACAGAGTCGGACACGACTGAAGCGACTTAACAGCAACAGTAACAGCAACAGCAGGTCTTAGTTGCAGCATGCGGGATCTAGTTCCCTGACCAGGGATTGAACCTGGGCCTGGTGCATTGGGAGCATGGAGTCTTAGCCACTGGACTACCAGGGAAGTCCCTGAGGTAGAGATTTAGACTTAGCAGATGCCCTGTCATTATCTTTGAATGTAATTTAAAAGGAAGTTAGGAAAACAGATTGCTGAGGTAGAATGTGTTTATTAATTTATTCACTATATATTTATTGAATGCTGTGATGTTTTTGGTTGGAAAAAGAAAGCATGCAATGCTATTTTAGAACAAAATAAAAATAGAGCGGGAGGGAATGGGTTGAATGAGCCACACTTTCTAACTCACCATTTTGCCAAGAAGAGCCATACTTGATGATTTGCTGCTTAAAATTAGTTGAGAGGTGTAGCGTAAGGCTTGAGATAACACCGTTACTTTAGCTAGATCAACATGATTGATATCATTGCAGCATTTCACTGTGTCATTGTAGTCTCTGGTTTTCAAAGTGTTGATGTTCAAGAAGAATTGCAATCAGACTCCGTTCCCTAAACCCCAGGTTGGCTATTTCTTAAAAAACAACAACAACAAAAAAAGAGTCTACCCTTAACTTTATGCTGCGAAGATGAAATAAAACTCTCCATTTTTTTTTTCCTAATAGGAAGATTGTATCTGTGAAAAAGCTGGAGTTCTTTCAAACAAAGGACCCACGCACATCCAAATTATTACGTGATCACTAAAGCGACCCTTTTGGGGGGTGCTCACAATGTGCTGAGCATAAAAGGAAATCAGGTTACTTCCTTCTCGCCGCCCCATGACGGGGATGCTACTGGAAAAAGTGTAAGAGGTTAGTAACTCTGCCGGGTCTGCTGCAGTGGGAATATGAGCAGGCAGGGCATTCTGCCTGCAGAGTCTGTGAGCATTTATGGTGCACCTACAGTATGCCGGAAGTATCATCCAGAACCAAGCAATGGACCCGTGGGGACTTGGGCTTGCATTCTAGCAAGTCTAACCTGTGCAGTACAGATTTGCTGTTTCCTTCTTGAGGGAGTTTCTTTTTTTTTTTTTTTTTCTTTCTCTCGTTAAGTAAGCTGTCTCCCATTCCCAATGTGCTATCAGCAATTTTCCTGATTTTGGTGGTTTATACAGTTAAGATATCAGATGCTCTGGGAGTGTATTGTTTGTGGACCCTGACTGAAAAGTTGATGGCACAAAACTTTGGATCGAATTTGATCAGACTACATACAGTTCATTCACAAACCAAGAAGCTCCATCTGACTAATGTTTTGCACATATCGTTTCACTTCCAAATGTCAAGTACTATTTTTTTTAAACTGTAAAGTAGTTAACAACACACTAAAAACCCTTCAAATGTGTTGCAGTTGAGGTATGTACATGCACATAAGTTGTGGCTGCGTCTTGCTCACTTTTCACATGTGTGGCAAACATGGTTTTACTACCAAGTTGGAACTCCTGAAGGCTGACCTTGCTTTTGAAAGACTCCCCCTCTCCTCCTGCCTTCAATCTTCATTTTTATTGGAATACCAAAAATTTGATCATGACGGTCCTCCAGACTGACTGGGATCTGTAGTTTGTCTACTAGACACTTCCAGTGGCCTTTAGTTTTCCTCACTCAGGCTCACTCCTTCCCCTGGGTCGCTGTCTTTCTCTCTAGGGTACCTTTCTAGTTGGAGATGTCCTCATTAGTCATGTGATGGTCGTGAATGGTCAGTAAGAAGAGACCAGGTTATTGCATCTAATGCTGCAGAAATACTCCAGAAACTTAGAGGAGTCTTCTGAAAAATCTCCACAGTGCAACTCTGTTCTGTTCCCATTAACTACCACCTGTGGTCATTTACCTGTGTTTAGACACCATGGCACCTGATGCTTGAAAATGCCCCCGAAGTTACAGCAATAAGAGAGAAGGCAGTCATTTTTTTCATTGACAATCATAAAAAGAGCCAAGGTTAATGAAATCATTTTGTTCTTAGCATTACTAAATTTAGCACTAAAACAGCCAATTTCCTAACAATTTAGCACATTTATTCTTCCAGGTCAAAGAGCACATCTGAACTGTCTTTAATGCAGAGTTCTTACCGCAAGGCCGAGCACGCTGGCACTCCACGGCTCCACTGACTGACTGACCACCTACAACTGTTTGACTGAGGTTGCCAAGCAGGCTTGGCACACACGTCCTCAATTAACAGATTGGATAGTTGCTAATTATCTGGATGAAGGATTTGGCTCCCTCAGCTTGCCTTTTCCTGCAAACAGGAAGGAAAAGATTCCACCAGAGTGTTCTGAATTATTGGAATTTGTCCCCTGTGGCCCACCATGATGTCACACTGACATTTTCTTGCAAGTAGTTTTTGAGGTGAATGTGGAGTTTAGAAAGTTAATTTGGTGAATTAAATACATGACATAGTGTTGAAAATACTATAAATCTGAATGCTTTTGTTGTGATAAAGACTTTAGAAATGCCGGGTTGGGGAAAACGTTTTCGGGATATTTATTAATTCTTTCCCTGGTGAACTACTAACAATCTGTTGGTGGACTGCCCAGTTTCATGCATTGTCTGTGACAAGTTGTTTGTCTAGACTGGCTTCCTCTGTCCCCGAACCTCAAGCCTTTCTGTGTCACTGGCCACCCTCACACCTTGCGTGTCAGCAACACAAACTCATTTGACATGAGCACAACAAAATTGCCCTGCACAAGGGAAATTTTTAGTCAAAATACAGAATATATTGTATATATATAGACATTATACTAAAGTTATTTAGAAATCCCCTTTGCTTTTTAAAAAATTACTTATTTTTAATTGAAGGATAACTGCTGCTGCTGCTGCTGCTAAGTCGCTTCAGTCATGTCCAACTCTGTGAGACCCCATAGATGGCAGCCCACTAGGCTCCTCTGTCCCTGGGATTCTCCAGGCAAGAACACTGGAGTGGGTTGCCATTTCCTTCTCCGAAAGGATAACTGTTTTACAATATTGTGTTGCTTTCTGCCATACATCAACATGAATCTGCCATGCTGCTGCTTCTGCTAAGTCGCTACAGTCGTGTCCGACTCTGTGCGACCCCATAGATGGCAGCCCACCAGACTCCGCCATCCCTGGGATTCTCCAGGCAAGAACACTGGAGTGGGTTGCCATTTCCTTCTCCAATGCATGAAAGTGAAAAGTGAAAGTGAAGTCGCTCAGTATCAGCCATAGGTATACATATATCCCCTCCTTCTTGAGCCTCCCTCCCACTCCCACCCCATCCTACCCCTCTAGGTTGTCACAGAGCACCCAATTAAGCTCTCTGAGTCATACAGCAAATTCCCACTGGCTATCTGTTTTCCATATGGTGGTGTAGATATTTCCATGCTGCTCTCTCCATTCATCCCACCCTCTCCTTCCTCCCCCACTGTGTCCGCAAGTCTGTTCTCCATGCCTGTGTTTCCGTTGCTGCCCTGCAAATAGGTTCCTCAGTACCATCTTTTCCCTTTGCTTTAATCCTTATCATACTTTCTTTAAAAAACAGAATTCACTTCATTAGTAAGTAGCAGACAGGGGACATTTCACTTTGATAACCAAGAATCTTGCTGAATTACAGAGACTTCAATTTCAACATTGATTTTCATCACAGAATACTATAACTGTGTTGGAAGAGAAATGATTAGATCAAATATAAACCCATTTCCACTTGTGGAAATTTTTTCATGTCATAAAACATGCAAAAGGAAAATAAGGCCAACTGTAAAAACAAGACAAGAAGGACAACAAAACCCTCTAGAATATGAGTCTTAAAGCCAGACTACCCAGGATTGAAAATGTATTTCCCACTTTCTAGCTGTGTGACCAAGGGCAAAGACTTAAGCCTTCCATGCCTCAACATTCTCATCTATAAAATGGGGCTAATGAATAATTGTCCCTACCTATCTCATAGGGTTGTTAAGAGGATTAAGTGAGTTGATTAATGTAAAAGACTTGTACAGTGTCTGATGCATCAGGTATACTAACACCAATAAATGTTAGCTGTGATTAATTGGGGAATTTTTAATTATCTGTTCATTTATTTAAGTTTTAAACATAGTAGGTAGAGCAAATTTTAAAAACTTAGAAAAATGATGTTTTAGAAGGTTGTTAGTGATTTCAGCTTCTAGAGGGGAAAATATTATGACTTCATTTTGATAAACTCTCTGTGATAAGCTTCCAAGTCAAGCACATAAGGCTTCCTGGAGAAGCTGTGGCTTGGGTTATCACTTGCTCTGGTTAGAGACGTAAATGGTGAGCATCATTCCCCGTGGCTTTCAAGGCAGGAGAAAGATGGGTGTCCTGAAAAATGTAAGATGTTGATTGAAATCTTGGTGCCCCACACAAGCTAAAAATTCTGAATCTGGAAAATGGGTGGAGACTATGCCTGTTGCCATCTCTTGGGCTCTGAGGGATGCCTTCAGCTGTGGGGCGGGAGAGGAAGACGAGTGGTTGTGGGGAGAGGACTTGTCGAAGGGTGGAGCAAACAAGGAGGTGGGGGACGGACATTCTGGTCCCGAAACAGGTGCTAGCATCTCTGTAGACCTGGCACCCAGAGCCTTCATGCCTGGAACAGCAGTCGTGACTGAATAGATGTTGGCTCCAAAGTTCCCCGAGTCTTAGAGTTTAAGGGATAACTTGCCAGGATAGCAGTGGGGAGACAGGACCATGTGGTGGACCAACTAGACAGGTAACAACGGACATTCAGGGAGGGTAGATGCTTTGCTCAGTCCACTCAGGTAGCCTGTGATAAAGGTAGGGCCAAAGCCCTGGTTTCCTAACTTCTCATCACATGTTCTTTTAACTTCCTTCCAAGTACTTTCAGAAATTTAGAAATCTGGTTAGAGCTGTCATGGTGCCTGCAACTCCTGAGAAAAGTGGAGTAGGCTGCACATGTCGAAACCTCGCCAGTGTGTCTTATTCTTCTATGGGGAGGTGAGCGTCTTTGGATAGAAGCTACCTGGTAGAGTGCAGCTTCAGATAAATCAAGAAATACACTTGACAGTGTGTGGACTGTGAAATATGCTTTGGTCCACTCTCTAGTTATACCACTTCTATTTCCGTGGAGTGACAAAAGCTGAGGACACCAAGCGCCGTTTCCTACATACTTAACGAGCCACCGCTATACAGACGGGTGATTTGGAGCCTGTCTCCCATAATTAGGAGAGGCAAAGGTGTTCCCGGTGTTTCTTCCTGAGCCATGGAAATGAATATCTTGAGCTTTCCCCTCCAGCAAAGACTGTCTGTTAATACCCAAACTACTTTCAGATTTATTGTGACAAGTGATACAGTACCATGTTCAAGGAAGAATTTTGGGATGCGTGCCTTGGAAACTTTTTTTTTGTTGCCCATCTGTTTTGCTTGTCGCAATTCCTGTTTGTTTAAGATGTACGTGTGCCAGAAATGTGGAAAGAATGTGTGTAGCGACAAGTGTTATCGAGCCATTTTCACACTGGACTTATGGGAACCATGTGCTGCCCATCTGTGAAGCTCTCATTTTATGCAAATTTAGAAAATATATTCTTATGTCATGTTGCTTTAATGCCCAGGGGTAGATTAGAACCTACATAAGGAGGAGAGAGACATGGGGGGGAAATGACCTCACGTCCAGTGACAGAGTGGCCTTGCTGTACCTAAAGCAAAGTCTGGGATGTGTGTTACTTGTCAAAAAGTGCAAAGTCGAAGGGAACTCTTCTCCCCCAAAGTGTTGCATGTGGTAAAACAGTTATGTCTTTAAGTAGATTGATTTCTTTAATCTGTGAATGAGATTATAAGAGCCACTATCTCAAGAGGCTTTGAATGGTAGAGAGAGATAAAGTATATGTTTATCCACAAGTTGTTTCCATCTTCTGGAACATTCTATGATAAAGGTCTTAGATAGTCTCTGAGTTCTAAAGCAGAGCATTTTTAAGGAGGACATTGTTGTTACTTAGTCACTAACTCGTGCCCGACTCTTTGGGGCCCCACAGGCTATAGCCCGCCAGGCTCCTCTGTCCATGGGATTTCCCAGGCAAGAATACTGAAGTGGGTTGCCATTCCCTTCTCCAGGGTATTTTCCCAATCCAGGGACTGAACTCCTGTCTCCCACACTGGCACGTGGTTTCTTTACCACTGAGCCACCTGGGAAGCCAAGGAGGATATTAGTGTGGGAATATTTCTGAGGAATTGTTTTCTCTGGCCCTTTAAGACTGTGATTGGAGTTGCATTTATCTCCATGCACGGACTTAGTCAACAAGCATAGTCTTGTTAAAGTGACCATAAATCAAGGAGGGAAGAAAGGGCTCTTGGGCTAAAGAAAGGGCTCTTGGAATAAGCCCTGTGCCTTCATGTCAATTTGAGAAGCAACCCGCACCCAGACCACTATGGGTTATCCTGAGACCAGGTCAAGCAAAAGGTCCATGGACTTGCCTTCTTGTGTGGCTGAAACCAACTTCTCGTGTTTCATATCAGCAGGAATCTAACTACTTACAATGTATCTAAATCCATTCTCAGACTTCAAGACAATAAAAAGCTCAATATAAATGAAATTTTTATATCACTAAGATGGTCACAACTCTAAGAAACAGATGGTGAAGGGGTCTCAGAGAAGCAGCTGACATGAGAAGGGAGGGTGATGGCATTTTGCTGTGCAGTACTGGGACTCTGAATGCAGAGAAGGGTGGGCTGCACACGTGTGTGACCCAGGCCCCCAGCTTAGAAGGGTCCTTAACTTGGATTAATATTTGCTGTCATCATCTTGAAGTTCTTAATGACTTTTAAATGGGATGCCTCCCATGTTTGGGGTTCACTGGTGGTTCAGTGGTAAAGAATCTCCTGGCAATACAGGAGACACAGGAGATGTGGGTTCGATCCCGGGGTGGTGAATATCCCCTGCAGGAGGGCATGGCAACCCACTCCAGTATTCTTGCCTGGAGAACCCCATGGATAGAGGAGCCTGCAAGGCTACAGTCCATAGGGTCACAGAGAGTCGGACACGATGGGAGCGACTGAGCACGCTCCCATGTTCATTTTGTCGTGGGTCCCACAGATTATGTAGCTAGTCTGCTGATTAGGTTATGTTATATGTTAGTTGCTTCAGTCGTGTCTGACTCTTTGTGACCCCCATGCCTCCAGGCATCTCTGTTCATGGAATTCTCCAGGCAAGAATACTGGAGTGATTTGCTATTCCCTTTCTCAAGGGATCTTCCCAACCCAGGGATTGGACCTGGGTCTCCTGTGTTGCAGGCAGATTCTTTACCATCTGAGCCACCAGGGAAGCCCATTCCTGCTGAAGATACATTTAAGTAAACATTTGCAAACCCAAGGAGGGTATGGAAGGAAAGATGAGACTGAGAGGTCCAGTCTGAATAGGAGGGCCCAGTGTAGCCAAGGGTCTGCTGTCCCCTCCCTCCATCAGCAATATTATAGATTCTCCAGGATCCTGGAACTGCAGCCTTATCCTTCTTGCATGGGCTTCTTGGTCCCTGTCCTCATAAGCGTGGATGCCTCTTCATCACTTCCTGACTGGCTGGTCACTGTCTTGGAATACTGAACACAATTATCCATGTAAACTGTGGTCCCACTGACATGGCAGTGGGATTGGGGAAAATTCCAGAGTTCTGTTTAGGTTGTTAAGTTTGAGATGTCTGTTCATAAGCTTTGTTGTTCAGTAACTCAGTCATGTTCAACTCTTTGGGACCCCATGGACTACAGCATGCCAGGCTTCCCCGTTCTTCACTATGTCCCAGAGCTTGCTCAAACTCACGTCCACTGAGTTGGTGATGCCATCCAACCATCTCATCCTCTGTTGTCCCCTTCTCCTCCTGCCTTCAATCTTTCCCAGCATCAGGGTCTTTTCCAAAGAATTGGCTCTTCACATTAGGTGGCCAAAGTATTGCAGCTTCAGCTTCAGCATCAGTCCTTCCAGTGAATCAATCAGGGTTGATTTCCTTTAGGATTGACTGGTTTGATCTCCTTGCTGTCCAGGGGTCTCACAAGAGTCTTTTCCAACACCACAGATCAAAAGCATCAATTCTTCAGTGCTCAGCCTTCTTTATGGTCCAACTCTCACATCCATACATGACTACTGGAAAACCCATAGCTTTGCCTATATGGATCTTTGTTGGCAAAGTAATGTTCATAAGCTAGTGGAGGTATAAAGTAGGTAGTTGATGTCAGTATCCAGAACTCAGGTTAAGTTCAAGGGTCCCATAATTGAACTTCTTCGTATCTACTTCCTTTGCTTTGCAATGACCCAAATATGGGTTCCCTGGTGGCTCAGTGGTAAAGAACCTGCTTGCCAATGTAGGAGACTCTGATTCGACCCCTGGGATGGGAAGATCCCCTGGAAATGACAACCCATTTCAGTATCTTTGCTTGGAAAACCCCATTAACAGAGGAGCCTGATGGGCTATAGTCAGTCCATGGGGCCACAAAGAGTTGGACACAACTTAGCAACTGAACACTCATGCATGACTCAAATATATAGCTTCAAGATTACCCCTCATAAGGACTCAATTAAATCCTTAGCCAGGGTCCTTTTCCACCTGTCCAGGGAGGGAAAAGCAAAAGGTCACTTTATTCCCTCACTTATACTTATTTCCCTTTTAAATAATGATAACTAGTTCACTCCATTGCAGCAGTGAGCCAAGGGGTGGCTGGAGACAGAAGTGAATCTGGGGATGTGAGGAGCAGCTGGAGATAGCCACACTTGGCTGAGTGTTTTTAATTGCCAGGCTCCAATTGTCACCAGCCCGCTGAGCTTGGCTTGCAGTGGACTTGATGCCTGAGAGAAGGGCAGCTCACTCAGGACCTGGCACAGACGAAGAGCCCAACCAACAACTTTTAAGTCAAAAAGAAAATAGTGGCAGTGAAAGTCTCCCAGTCATGTTTGACTCTTCGTGACCCCGTGGATTATAGTCTGCCAGGCTCCAAAGCATGCCCTCAAAAACCCCTTCTACCTACTGAATAGAGAGGAGGAAGTTCTCTGGGGGCCTCCAGACCCTCGGGAGCCCCGGTTATCTTCAGAGTCTCTGTCAGCCTAAGTGGAAGTTGGTTGCTCCTACTGTTCTCGTCATTGTTTTACTCATCATTGGTTTACCTCATATGCATTGCAGGTTGGAATCAGAGTGAGAGACAGATATTCACAGTGAGAGACAGAGACAGAATGCAAGAACAAAAAGAGGAAGAAACACATTTTTCCATTTCCATACTTCTCAGTAAGGCTTAGCCCTCAGACATGCATTTCTAGTTCTGTGCAATGCTCCCCCACCTCCCCCACAAGGAGTGATTTAACTGTGCCTCTGTTAAACACAAGAGGCTTCCCAGGTGGTGCTAGTGGTAAAGAACCTGCCTGTCAATACAGGAGACGAAAGTGATGTGGGTTTGATCTCTGGCTCAGGAAGATCCCCTGGAGGAGGAAACGGCAACCCATTCCAGCATTCTTACCTGGAGAATCCCATGGACAGATGAGACTCGTGGGCTACAGTCCATGGGGTTGCAAAGAATTGAACACAACTGAGTGCGCACACAAGCAATTAAACACAAAGCAGAAAATGGATGGAAAAGAATGGGACTTTTTTTTTTTAAAGACAGAATAAATAGCATGTGTCGATAAAACCAAGTTTAGGCTCTTTACAGAATTCAGTTTCTAAAGCCAATTCCCACTTTGTTCTGCACAACTATTTATGACCTCAGAATGCACCGAATTCTGTCCGTTTAAAGCAAGGTCCTAGGAATAATCCTCGATTCTTTGATTTCCCAAAATGTAATCCATCAGCAAGTCCTATTGGCTTCACTTCTAAAATCTCTCAGGTGTGTTCACTGCTCTTCATCTTCATGTTCCTACCCTGATCTGAGTTGCCAGTATCACTTGGCTGGATTTTTGAAAAATCCTCCTAACTGATCCACTTACATCCACTTTGCCAACCCTCTCATCCATTTTCCCACACGACAGTCACAGGATTGTAACCATCTGTGCCTCAGTCTTCTCACGTGTAAGATGGTAGTAATATTCTTCCTTATCTTGCAAGATTCTTGTGAGGATTGCACAAGATAATCAAAGCGCTTCATACAGGGACTTCCCTGCAGTCCAGGGGTTAACACTTTGCCTTCCAATGCAGGGGGTGTGGGTTCAATCCCTGGAAAGGGAACTGAGATGCCACATGCCTCACCACAGGAAACCAAAACATAAAACAGAAACAGTATTGTAACAAATTCCTTAAAGACTTTAAAATAGCCCACATAAAAAAAAGGAAAGAAAAAAACTTTAAAAAAGCACTCAGTACAGTGTCTGACATCAATTCATTGTTGCTGTTTCCATAATTAAACCATTAGACAGCTTTTCCCTTTCCATTATTTTTTCTCCTCTAATCCCCTGATTACATATGCCAGAGACATTTTTACCAGAATATAAGTCAGATCCTGGCCAAAAAAAAGCTTCCCATTGCCTGTAGAATAAACTCAAATTTGTTAGCCTGACATGCATGGGCCCTTAGGGTTATCCCCTGCCTCCCTCTCTTACCTCACCTTTCACCACAATTTCTTCTTCTTTTACCCATTTCAGGCCCACATATAACTGCGCCTCTCCACATTTTGGCTGCACCAAACTTCAATGCCAGTTCCAAAAAAGCATGGTGTCCTCTCTCAGCCCTGCTGCTGCTGCTGCTTCTAAGTTGCTTCAGTCGTGTTTGACTCTCTGCAACCCCATAGACGGCAGCCCACCAGGCTCCCCCGTCCCTGGGATTCTCCAGGCAAGAACACTGGAGTAGGTTGCAATTTCCTTCTCCAATGCGTGAAAGTGAAAAGTAAAAGTGAAGTCGCTCAGTGGTGTCCTACTCTTAGTGACCCCATGGACTGCAGCCCACCAGGCTCCTCCGCCCATGGGATTTTCCAGGCAAGAGTACTGGAGTGGGGTGCCATTGCCTTCTCTCTCCAGGTCTTTGCAAATGTCTCTCCATCTGCCTGAAATGCCATCCTCTCCTTTGTCCCCTCGGGGGCTTCCCCCAAGGCTCAGCAGGTAAAGAATCTGCCTGCAGTGCAGGGGACACAGGAGATGCAGGTTTGATCCCTGGGTCTGGAAGATCCCCTGGAGGAGGAAATGGCACTCCACTCTAGTATTCTTGCCTGTGAAGTCCCATGGACAGCGGAACCTGGTGGGCTACAGTCCTTGGGGTTGCAAAGAGTTGGACATGACTGACTGACTGAGCATGCACACCTCTCTCTCCTCTGCCTTCCCACAGCCTCCGCTAGTGTCCCCGTGCACGTGAAGAACTGCTGCTCAGCATTTAGGACTTCACTTAGCTACTAAATTCCTGGTCACCCATAGCTTCCCCTGAACCCAGTATGGGCTGAGAGGTTTGCCTCTGGTAAGTTCCCATAACATTCTTTATATCTGCGATAGAACTTGTAACCGGAGGTGAAAATGGAACTCTTAGCTGGGGCCAAAGGAAACGGAAACTGTATCCCAAAGGAGATGTAGAATGTAAATGAAATTTACCAAGAGGTAGGGAAAAATGGTTACCTGACTTTTCATGCTCCTTATCTATATCAAGTATACAAAAGAGTTAAGCCTTAGAGGATGGTTGAGGGGACTCTTCTTTTGTAGAGGGTTAGGCGTTAGGCTATGAATCCAGCCTCCTCCACCCTGAGGAGGAAGGGGCAAGGACTGAAGGAAGAATTACCAACAGGTCATGAGGAAGTCATGTGCACCAGGTCTAGGACCTAGACTCCAAGGTCTGGCTCATTACTTCTTTGTGACTTTGAAAATATCACTAGGGTTTCAAAGAACAAAGTTGACTTAGATCATTTCAATCGTCCTTTCAAGTCCTACCGTACACAATTCTACAGTTTTTGGTAAGGAGACATTTATCTCAACAGATGCTCTAAACCAGCAGGTTCAATAAGATACAATAGCTTAGTAAATGTTTTTCCTTTCAGGAGACAGAGCTTGAAGTTCCTAGAAAGAAGATCAGTTTAGAACTGACTCTTTAATTCTAAAAGTGCTGTAGCCAAATACCAATTTGAGCCCAGTTATTTTGCATCGTTTTCCTATCATCAGTAACGCTTGTCCTCAAACTGTCTTTTCCTGCCAGTTGAATGGTGGACCACCAAATGATTTGTTCACGTTCTAATCCCCAGAAATTATGTATATGGCCTTATTTAGGGAAAAAAAAAAGTCTTTATTTTTTTTGGTTAGGATATGTGAGTGTGTATGTGTACATACAAAGTTGCTTCAGTCATGTCCGACTCTTTGCAACCCCATGGACTGTTGCGTGCTCCTCTGTCCATGGAATTCTTCAGGCAAGAATACTGGAGTGGGTTACCATGCCCTCCTCCAGGGGATCTTCCCGACTCGGGGATCGAACCCACTTCTCTATGTCTCTTCCACTGGCAGGCAGATTCTTTACCACTAGCGCCACATGGGAAACCCAAGATAGGTGAGACAGGTTTATTTTATTGCTTTAATTTTTTATCTTATTTGTTTTTTTTAATCTTATTTGTTTTTTAACTTTTTATTTTGTATTGGGGTAGAGCCGACTATCACAATGTTGTGATAGTTTCAGGTGTCCAGCAGAGTGACTCAGCTGTACATATACATGTATCCACTCTCCCCCAAACTCCTCTTCTGTCCAGGCTGCTACATGGAACTTCTTTGCAGATGCAATTAAATCAAGGAACTCAAGATGAGAGGCAAGGGAGGGTTCTCCCCTTGAGCTTTTGAAGATAGCTTGACCCTGCCGACACCTTGGCTTTGGATTTCTGGTCTTCAGGACTGTGAGGGAGTCCGATTCAGTTCTTTGAAGCCCCACTCCCCTGGCCCCACCGATAATGGTCATTTTTACAGAAGCCCTAGGAAATTATTCTGCCTCCTGTGTTATGCTTCCGAACAGAGCCTGTATTCTGGAATCATGATATTCCTTAAGGACCCAGCTAGGTGAATATCTACGCCAGCTGATAAACCAAGTGTATCTGCCTTCTTGACAACTGTGGATAGCATTTTCATTTCTCTGGAGACCTTTCTGCCCTTAAATAAGAGCACTGGGTTGGCCAAAAAAGTTCATTTGGGTTCTTGATAGCATCATATAGAAAAATCCAAACAAACTTTTTGGTCAGCCCAATAATATGATATTTTTACAGTACTTTGTATTTTAAAGCATTTTCAGGTACATTATATCATTCTTCCTGTGTGCCCCGTTAGATAAACTAGAGATATCATCACCTTAATCTTGAAGATGAAATGGAGCAACTGTGGAACAAGTGACTTACCCCAGGACACCCAGACAGTAGTGATGCAGATAAGACCGGTACCCACGTTTTTGGCTCAAAGGATACTAGTCTGCTCATTGACAAAGGACCAATGGAGAGAGATCTTAAATATAGTCACAAATGAATGCTTCTGAAATCATAATGAAGAGGGTACTCAATGCTGGTTACTAGCAAAGCTGTTAACTACAGGATAACTAACCCTCTATCAATATTATGAAAGTAACTCCCATCTCACTTAGAGAGGAAGTCAAATTCTTAGCCAGATTCTTAATCAAACTCTTAGTCTGCAGGGTCTGGTCCCACCTCTTAACACACCCACTCCTCTCTCACCTCCTGCAGCCCCTCATTTCCTCCTCAGCTCCAACCACCCCACCTGGCCTGCTGCGGCTTCTTGGGTTCCCTTGCAACATCTGGGCTGAGGTGGCCCTCGTGGTAAAGAACCTGCCTGCCAATGCAGGAGACATAAGAGACCCGGGTTTTATCCCTGGATTGGGAAAATCCCCTGGAGAAGAAAATGACCACCCACTCCAGTATTCTTGCCTGGAGAATTCCATGGACAGAGGAGCCTGGACGGCTACAGTCCCTAGTGTTGCAAAGAGTTGGACACGACTGAAGCAACTTAGCACACAACACACATCCTTACCGCCAGCTCCCTGGCTTCCTCCTGACTTTTCCTTACATATCCCCTTCCCAGTTTGACCCACCACTCTAAAATTGAACACTCTCCCCACCTCCCCCAAATCCATTTCACTTTTCTGCTTTACTGTTCTGCATATAACTCTGTATTCTACTGATCTTGGAAAGATGAGTGAGACCCCAAAAGGTAAAATTGAAAATGGGGAGGAAAAGGCAGTTTTATCCGTGGAAACATCATGAACAAAAGAATGGGAGAAGAAAAGTCTGGGGTTGTCCTGGAGCCAACATAAAAGCCAGCTGTGGGCTTTGAAGTTTCTGTGTGACAGGACGTGTGCTGCTCAGGGCCAGGGCTTGGCTTCCGGTGCAGGAGACGGTCAGTCAAGCGCAGCTCCCCGGGCCCTGCTCCAGCTGCCTGCAAACCAAAACATGGATGGCAACCTGGAAATATCAAAAGAGCATCTCTGAATGCAAAGTAAAGCATGATTTGAGGAGTTCCCTCTCTCCCTCTTTTATGTACAAGGGAAAATGAACTGTATCAGCAAAGTAGACACTCACAGACTAACTGCCCGAGATCTGCTATAAGTAGGAAGTTGGTCCCTGGAACCAGGGGGCCACTGCCACACCCAGTTGAGACAGTGAGTGTAGCATGGAGCTGGTATTGTACTTCATCCATGACCCTGGACTCACGGCTTCCTCAGAGAGAGGAAAATGGGATTTATTTTTAAGACATGGAGTATGGATATGGTAAACCAAAAATTAAGTCTTCATCAGAGGTGTATTTTTTCGAGCAAACTCTGGGAGATGGTGAAGGACAGGGAAGCCTGGCATTCTGCAGTCCATGTAGTTGCAAAGAGTCGGACACAATTTAGTGACTGAACAACAACTATGAACAACAACAAAGGGGTGTGTGTGTGTGTGTGTGTGTGTATCAGTATGTCTGTGAAGTTCAAAATCTTACCCTCAGGACTTTGACACAGACATCTAAGGCTGTTAGTGAAACCAAAATGAAAACAAATGAGTTTTTCTGCTGCTTCTATTAAGGGTCTGGAAAGAGTCAGTAACTCCTTGACCACGTGATTGAGGAATAATGAAATGAGTCCTTCCTTCCACCCTTCTGTTCCTCGATTTTACTCCATGAAGAGAATCCAAGTCCTGTCAGAGAACAAAAAGCCCCAGACTGGAGTCTATCTAGTCACATGGCCTGAGCTCAAAGCCCTGCATTTTCACTTCCAAGGCAAGTGAATTTGGACAAACCCTTAACCTTTCCCAGCCTTTTCCTCCTCTCAAAATACTACTAATTTCACCTGCTTCCAAGACTTGTTGTAAGACTCCAACTTGACCGTAAATACTAAAAAGGATCAGTATTGCATGGCAAACATGGCAGACTACCTGTGTTCAAATTCCTGTTCTGTCTCAAGATTATCCTTCAAACTTCTGCAAATGGTTTAAAGTTCCAAAGACTCAGTTTTCGCATCTGCAAAGTGGGGGATAATAGTAGTGCCCTCTTCACAGATTTGTTGTAAGGACTAAAGCAGTTCACAAAAGGCTGCTTAGAACATGCATAGAAAAAATGCAAACATATTATAATTACTATAACAATCATTATCATTTTTTATTAATGATTGATTAGATCATTGGAATAATTATTTAGATAGGTCTTGGCATGCAGAAGATGCTCAGGATAATAGTGGTTAAGCTAAATTTTGCAACTAGCCATTTCCAGCAAAAAGTATGTCTTCCCTCTCTTGAGTATTCCAGCCAGAACGACATCTACCCACATCGAGTTTCAGTCTAGACAGTAACAAGTCATACGCCGGGACACCCGGGTGCACTGTGTTGCTCCCAGAGTCACATTGGGGAATAAATATGGTGGAGGGGCGGCACACTGATAAAGATGCTCAGTTCTAGAAATGAAAGTCCTGGAGAATCACTTGAATTTCTTGAAAGATGAACCAACTAAAGGGACTAATGCCTAACTCCTAATCTATAGGCAGTTAGTTTTCCTTATAAATTTAAGAAAAAATGTTAATGTTTATTTATTTATTTGGATGCACCTGGTCTCAGTTGTGGCACTTGGGATCTTTAATTGTGGCATGCAGTATCGACCAGGGATTGAACTCAGGTCCCCTGCATTGGGAATGCAGGGTCTTAGCCACTGGGCCACCAGTATAGATTGGCCTTGCTACATATTCACATATAAGGAGAACATAAAAGCAAAGTGCTCTGGATTCAAATTCAGGTTATCTGACTCCAGAACCTACACAATTGCTCTCTTAGTAGGATAAAGCCAGGAGTAAGACCGAAGTCCTGAATTTAAAATGTTTATCAGTGTAACTGTGGAAGTTAAGACAGCGCCATAAATGATTTTAATTAAGGCTGAAAAAAAATCACAGCTTAAAAGTTGAGGATCATGTCTTATTCGAGGGACTTGCTGAAGACTTAAGTCTGGAGGCAGCCTCTCAGCTCTGAGGGACTGCTCTGAAGAGGTAAGGGAGGAGCCAGGATATATTGCAGTTTGTGCAAAAAAATAAAAAAAACAGTCAGACTATCAAAAAAGTGCTGTTAATTAAAGAAAACCAGACTTCTCAAGTTAATGAATTTAGCACTTTCTCTGTATGGGAAGATGCAGGAGTCTGGGCTCATTGAAATTGTTCCTTGGAGGTACACCTTAACTATCTAAGGCTAGTATCCCACTTCCCTCCATCCTGAGACCCCTCGGGGTGCAGTGTCAGGGGACCTGCAGTGACTGAAGGCTTGGTGTTCCTAACATCCTTTATTTCTGATAGGATGCAAGACTTTCCTCATCCAATGTGACCATCCCAAGTGGGGTCTGATTTTTAAATGGAGTACATTCCTGCTTCCCATGACATTGGGGGCTCCCAGGTGGCTCAGTGGTGAAGAATCTGACTGCCAATGCCAGAGATGCAAGAGATGCAGGTTCGATCCTTAGGTCTGGAAGATCCCTGAAGAAGGAAATGGCAAGCTACTCCAGTATTCTTGCCTGGAAAATTCTATGGACAGGAATCTGGTGGGCTACAGTCCATAGCGTTGCAAAGAGTCGGACATCTGAGCACGCATGCGTTCCTTCCCCAAGATGAGAGAGGTTACATGTGGATGGAGATATGGACAGGCTTTATCATGAGCTGCTGTTGGATGAGATACTTAGTTTACCGGGCAGAGCTAAGGGCAAGGGATAGAGAGAGAGACTGTCCGGAAGGTAAAATAAAACAACACCGCGTCCGCAGTCAACGAGAGCCGTGTTTCCCCTGCTATGCCACTTGGCGGCGCTGTGGCTGGACAAATTACTGATCTCTCAGCCCTCCTTTCTCACAGGGCTTGTGAGATTTGGGAATCAAGCAGAGATAACGTTTCAATAAATGGTGCTACTATTATGATTTCTCCAGGTGGCTACAGGAAAGAGGCACAGAGGGGGGAAATATAAGCCCTACTTAAGAGCAAGCTTAAGCATAGAAATAGCACGGGGAAAAATAAGTGGAATGAGAAAGATAAGAAAGATTGTCTCTACAAATACAGACATGTGAGTGTATGAACATGAACTCAGACACATAACAAAAACACAGAAATACTTCATCGGTGTCTTGGGAGTGGGCGGAGTTGGAGACCATTTTTACTTTCAGGAATAAAAATGATGGTTGCTTTCCTTTCTGCCTTCTTTCTCCATATCTGGAGATCTACCAGGAGAAGAGAAAGAAGTACTTTCCTCAGCCTTCACATTCCTTAGACACCAGCCAACTCCCATGAAATGTGGAGTCTGGTCAAGGGGGCTGACCCTAGAAATATGGCGTGTTTCTCACGACCACAGGACTAAAAAAAAATAAAATAAAATAAAAGCACTCCAAAACAAGCAGCAACCCAAAAAAACAACATATTGCCATCCTACAAAAAAATCTAAGTGTGCTGAAAAAACAACAACATATGGCTGGGTGGGGTGTGACCAAAAGGAATATAGTTATCACGTTTGGAACATTCCTTTTACAGACTTGAGTGAAAAGAAATTTTCTAGGACAGAACATGGAGTCGTCCCAAAGCCTGTCTTTTTTAAAAGCACAATTGGGGACAGGAAAAGCAAAGAAGAGTTTGTTCCAGGTGAGAGCCAGGAATGGAACCTGACCCTTGACCCAAGAATCTGCTGCAAAGAACCAAAGCAGACAGAAGGGGAAGAGATAAGACCAGGCTCCACTGCTTTGTAACCAGGGTGCTGTTGAGATTAAAACAGAGAGGGGAATGAAATGTACTTGAACATGCTCATTATCAACACCAAAGCCACAATATACACTGATAATAGCTCTAGGGTGCCATCATTATGTACCTGAAATCTGGGTTTCATTTGAACAAAACAGAAGCGGCTTCAAGTGCAGGGCTCTGCTGGGGATCTCTGTTATGTAACTATTGCATAACTCAAGGTGAAGACACATAGCAAGGCTGGAAGAGGACTGGGAAATGAGTTTTCAAACTTATGGAACTTTTGCTATGTAGCTAAACCTGACCTAGTTATCCATTAGTTATACAAACCATGAGTAACCTGCAACTGAGCCCCTCTCGGTAGATTCGTATGTTTATGGGTCATTTATTACTTTCAGTAGGAATTTATAGGGGGCTTCCCAGGTGGTGCTAATGGAAAAGAACTCGCCTGCCAATGCAGGAGACTTCAGAGACACAGGTTTGATCCCTGGGTCTGGAAGATTCCCTGGAGAAGGAAATGGCAACCCACTCCAGTATTCTTGCTTGGGAAATACCATGGACAGAGGAGCTTAGTGGGCTACTGTGCAGAGGGTCGCAAAGAGTTGGACACGACTAAAGCGACTGAGCATGCGCACACACACACAAACACACACACACACACACACACACACACACGCAGAGGAAATTACAGAGCATCTCCTTTTACCAGGACTGGAAGTAGAAAGATGCACAAGGGAGATTCCTGTCCTCAGTGAGCTTGCGGTCTGGGAGGGAAAGGGTTAAATGAACAGATAATTAAAATGTACTGCTTGTAGCATGATCACAAGAATCCACTACAATCCAGTATACAAAACAAGGAGGCTTTCTGTTTTAAAACTGGTCTCGGGACTTCCCTGGTAGTTCAGTGTTTAAGACTTGATGTTTCCACTGCAGGGGGCATGAGTTCAATCCCTGGTCTGGGAACTAACATTCCATATGCTGCATGGTGTGGCCAAAAAACCCAAACAAACTGATATCATCCTGTTCTGGCCTCTCTTCTCCTGCTCCACCCTAGCTCCTACTCGGTGGAGAAATAAAGACATTATATTTGTCCTTTCAAACTATTTCGTCACCTGTTGGTATAATCATTGTCATTAAGATAAACTCAGTCTGTTACAGATTAATATCTTTTCAGGGAAGTTATCCTGCTTTGTTTGGTCTGCTATAACAAAACACTGCAGCCTGGGTACTTTCTAAACGACATAAATTTATGGCTCACAGTTCTCGACTCTGGATGTCTGGGATCCAGGCACTAGCATGGATGAGAGCCCTCTTTCGGGTTCTTTGGGGTTCTCCCTCTCACATATTGGAGGGAGTAGGGCGCTTTCTCAGGCCAATTTTATAAGGGCACGAATTCCACCGGTCATGAGGTCTCTGCTCTCACACCCTAGTCACCTCCCAAGGGTCCCACCTCCTAACCATCTTCCTAGGTGTTAGGCTTCAACATGTGAATTTAAGGGGGGCACCAGCATGCAGACCATGATAGAAGTTACGTAGAGTCAGTTCTGGATTCCCTGCCCCCACTCCCAGCCCTTCTCCTGTCTTTCTCTCCAGGAGGTGGATGATTTTGGAGTGGGGATGGGAGGAGGTGGCTGTGAAGTCCTAGTCAAGTCTCATTTTGTTCTGTCTGATGCCTGCTTGCAATGTCTCTGCAAGGATACACTGTGCTCACGGGGTAGCCTTTGCTGGATTACTGAGTGGTCACCGCTCTGGACATCAGGGATCCAGCTGTGGTTGGAGCCTGCAGTTGCTATTTCTATGGTCCAAGTTCCATCCCAGGTCTTTCTTAGTGCGTGGGTTCTCTTAGCATTTTAGCATCCCTCATCACGGTCCTGGAAATACCAGGTCTGTGAATGGTGAGTGTGAATGAGGCTGTGAGTGTCTCATGGGCTCTCCTGAATGCATGCTGCCCTGGGTAATTCTCAACTTTACCTCCCATGTGCCTCTGAATTTAGGAATCCTCCAGGAGGCTTGGGATTTCCTGGGCTTCTGTGATGTAAGAAAAAGCCTCTCTCCTCTGGACTTTCCCCAAACTCTTGTTTATTTTTAAGGATGCATCTTCCCACCAAGGCTGGGGACCACCTACGGCTGACCAACCACTGCCCTCTGCTTCCTCTGGCTTTTAACTCCTCTGTCTCGCCAGATCGGTTTCCAGCTTGCCATAGGGACAGCTCCTCTGCTGTGTCCCTACTCGAGTGGCATGTGCCTCTCCAAGGGGCAGCATGTTGGAGTGGATACAAAACAAACAAACAGAAACACCAAATGACCAAAGCAGGAAAACACATCAGGATGTATTTTTTAAAATAAGGCTTTGTACAGTAATGCTGCAGTAGATCAGGCTTCTTGAGGCTGATGCTCTACCAAATTCTGAAAGTACACATGTTCTGTCCTTGATTTCTATCCCAGAGCGGCTTTTGAAGATAACTGGAACTATTATATTAATTTTAGTATACCACTTTCCCCCAAGATAATTAGAAAACACACTGTCCTCTCTAGAAGCCCAGTGCCTTCAGCTGCATAAGAATTTTGAAAATTTGAACACTGTAACTTTTAGCATTAAAAAACTACAGTGTTGGAGAAAAGATAGTTTTATTTCAGTTATACTGAACTATAATAACTCTGGGTTGCAGTGTACACAAAGGTTTCTTCTGTCAAAGTGCTCGCTTCAGTATGACCTTGCCTCTTCTTATCAAGATGTGAAATCTAATTCTCCTGCTCTTGAGTCTAGGCAGGGTTTTGACTATTTCAAACAACAGATTGCAGTGGAAGAGACAGTATGTGACTTCCCAGGCAAGGTCCTAAGAGGCCACGCCTCTTCTGCCATGCTTGCTCCACCCCATCCATGTAGGATAGCCACTTACCCCAAGGCCACCATGCTATACGGAAGTCAAGCTGCGTGGTGAGGTCAGGGAGGCACTTTGGTCAGCAGTCTTGGTTTTCAGCGTCATTGGAGCTCAGCAGCAGATACGAGTGAACTCGCCTTCAGATAATCTCAGTTTCCAGATATCAGGTAACCCTAAGTCTTCCCTCCTGCTCCCCAAACTATCTCCAGGTTCCCTCTCCTAATTCCTGACCTGCAGGATCTGTGAGCATAAAAAAAATGGTTCTCTGAAACAACGACATTTTCAATAATGAGTTATGTAGCTTTAGTAACTGGAGCAACGACTTAACTTATATGTTTGCACATTTGCCTGCTTTCAAAGCTGACTTCATTGAGGACTTAAGAACACACTCTATTTATTGAATCTAATAGTCAATGGTGAGAATGAACCACTGAATTCTGTTTCATCTACTGATGAAGTCAGGAAACACCTTGTATTTCTGAAGATTGCATAAACCAGAGTCTGGCACATGAACATCACGTCAAAGTTTGAACAGCTTGGTTTGGGAATAACCCAAGCAGAATTTTCTACAATAACTGAAACTAGATGATGCTTGATTGGGGAGGGAAAGAGTATATATAGTATGAATATTTTTTCATCTCAAATAAAGATATGCAGAAATTATTAGAACTAAGTACATATTATGAAGCTAATAATGAGGAACACATTTACAGAGCAAAATCAGACTCCATTAATTGGGGCTAGAGAGGGAAGAGTAAACTGCATGAAGATTTGATCAATGTTTCCATTCAACTGAGATTGATGTGTGTTTTGGGGGATGAGAGTAGAAGGAAGAGTGGAACTTGATCTCTGACAAAAGTCTGGAAACTTATTTCCATCCACTGAGGATTGGATACAAAAATTCTGGGATGCTCGAGTCCCTTGTATGAAAATGGCACAGTATAGCCAGTATCCATATCAGTAGGTTCTGCATCCGTGGGCACAGAGGACCAACCATATCCTGAGATCAGTATTCTAAAAGCAGAGAGGGCTTCCCAAGTCCAGTTGGGTCTGCCCCTGCCTTCTTTGTTGTGTTTCATTGGACATTTTTATAGACTCATGAACTATGTCAGGTCAAGAACACTTGCAGTCTTGGGGTTAGGATATACTATTCATTCTCTGGTAGATATGAGCCCTGTAGGACTCCTGGGGAACCAGTTTTGATCATAACAGACCTGGTCAAAGGATCCAACTGAATTCAATGCTTAATTAATCCCTGAGATGTGAGAGGTCATAGCCATGATCCTGAGGACTGAAATATGAAGAGGAAAAACAGCAGAGAGTATACATGAATAATTACATGAGAAACTGATTCTTGTGCGGATCTTTATGATAACAGTTATTACATTGTGTTGAAATTGTCTGCATATGTGTCTGTCTCCTTAACTAGGGAAAACATTCTGTCTAACTCATCTTTCTATCCACAGCATCAACATAGATTTTGGCTCAGAGAAGGCACTCAGTAAATGTCCTATAAAAATAATTGAACCTGAAGTAAAATAATAGAAATTGAGGCATCTAGGGGGTGTGGAGATTCTGCAAGTCAGAAACCTGGGGATTGTTCTGGGCTCCTTTCCCTCCCTCCCTACTCCCTCCTCCTCCTGACTACTCCACCCCGATGTCTCTCCCTCCTAATTCCCTCTGCCTTCCTGCCTTCCCCACAGCTACCGCCTTGAGTAACATCCTGATTATGTGTTTCCCGGGCTGCTTCTAACTGCCCCCTCCCCTTTCTCTTGCCTGCCTCCAATTCTTTCAGCACATTCACCTTACTGCCCCTTGGAGTGATGTTTCTAAAAGGCAGATTTATGGATGTCACTTCACTGCTTAAAAACCCTTGAGATCTTCCCTTGCCTACAGGACCAAGTCCAAACCACCTTGATTATCATCCAAGACCCTTTAAGATCTGACTTAACAGTCCACCTTCTTCAGGTTCCTGTCCCAATACATACACATTCTAATGTACAGTTGATCAAAATGATCCTCCATCAGCTCCACCAATGTTGTTGCAAAGATATGGCTTAGCACGCCTTGTTTCCTGACTGTGAATCTACTTCCTCCTTCCTCCCCAATCCTATCTTTAATATGTTTGGCAAAGCTCTCCATATCCTTGAGGGCCCACTCAAACAGAGCTGGTCACCTTCTTTGTAGGTCATTGTGTGTTTGCATGCATGCTCAATCATGTCTGAGTCTTTGCAATCATGGACTGTAGCCTGCCAGGCTCCTCCATCCATGGGATTCTCCAGGGAAGAATAGTGGAGCAGGTTCCATTTCCTTCTCCAGGGGATCTTCCTGACCTAGGGATCGACCTGCATCTCCTGCATTGGCAGGTGAATTTTTTACCACCGAGCCACTGGAAACGCTGAGCTTTAAAGATTGTAAAGCGAGGCTGCCGTTCCGCTGTGTTCTAGCACAGTACTGATGCAACATGGGGGAAGTTTAATTTAAATCTCTGTATGAATTAATTAGCAAACGAGTCACTAACACTTTGGAGGAAGAAGTTGGGGAGAGGGAGAGTCAGGAAAGGCTTCGCAGAGCAGATGGTTGTTGAGTTAGGTTTGCAGAATGTTCTATGGGGACATCCCTTACAAAGAAAATGGCATGTGCAAAAGTACAAGGCATAGCAGTGTTTGAGGGACAACAGGTAATAATTATTACCAGAGTACGAAGCATGTGAGGCTCCCATGTAAGCTTTCCTGGGTACAGGTGATGCTGCTGCTATTGCAGAGTTTGACATCGATGTCTTCTGAGCCAAACTCCTCACTTTCTAGATAGAGAATGTCTGATGAAGGAAAAAGGGTTGTCTGAGTCTGCTGTGAGCCCTCGGGAGCTGTGTTTACTTAGGATGGGTCTCCACTGTGTCTGCTGCCTTGAGTGTGCTAAATCCCGGCAGACCACAGAGTGCACGCGGGGACTCCACACCTCGAGGCAAGCACGTTAATGGGACCGAGGTCACTGCTTTGTAAGAGGCCTCAGTTGTCAAATGGAGTTGCCGTGCAGGCCAGGCTTTGGCACAGAGCCCTGGGGAGGCTAACGATGGCACATTGCAGAGAACAGACACAATCAGTCCACGGTGCCTTCTGCGCGCTTCCCTTCATCAGGAAGCAGAGGGGTGTCACTAGAATGTGGTAGAAGAGACTGTATCTGCCTCCCTCAAGTCTGTATAAGAACAGCTGTGTGGACATAGAAGGTGCTTAAAGGAAAAGCTTATTGACTAAATGAATGAATGAATCAGTGCATGAATTGGTATCCTGCACCTTGCCTTTGAGTTATTTAGGTAACTGGCTGTTCTGGACTGAATGGTTGTTGCTGTCCACTTGCCCAGTTGTGTTTGACTCTTTTCAACTTCATGGACTAGCAGCATCCCAGGCTTCCCTGTCCTTCACTATCTCCTGGAATTTGCTCAAACTCATGTCCATTGAGTCAATGATGCCATCCAGCCATCTCATCCTCTGTCGCCCCCTTCTCTTACTCCCCTCAATCTTTGCCAGTATCGAAGTCTTTTCCAGTGAGTTGGCCTTCATATCAGGTGACCTAAGTATTAGAACTTCAGCTTCAGTATCCGTCCTTCCAATGAACATTCAGGGTTGATTTCCTTTTAGGATTGACTGGTTTGATCTCCTTGCTGTCCAAGGAACTCTCAAGGGTCTTCTACAGCACCGCAGTTTGAAAGCATCAATTCTTTGGTGCTCAGCTTTCTTTATGGTCCAACTTTCACATCCGTACATGACTACTGGAAAAACCATAGCTTTGACTAAATAGACCTTTGTCAGCAAAGTAGTGTCTCTGCTTGTTAATACACTGTCCAGGTTGTTCATAGCTTTTCTTCCAAGGAGCAAGCATCTTTTAATTTCATGGCCACAGTCGCCATCTGCAGTGTCCCCTCTAATTTCACATGTTGAAGTCCCAGCCCACCATGTGATCATATTTGGGGCTGGGGTCTTTGGAAGATAATTTGGGTGAGGTGAGGTCACAAGGGAAGGGCCCTCATGAAGGGATTAGTTTCCTTATAAGAAGAGATACCAGAGAGATTTCTCTGTCCTTCTTACCACATGGATACAGAGAGGTCAGCTGAGCACACAGCACTTTCTCTATAAACCAGAAAGTCTTCACTGAATCCAAATTTGCTGGCATCCAGATCTCAGATGTCTAGCTTCCAGAACTATTCAACAATAAATTTCTGTGGGTTGAGTCACTCAGTCTATGGTATTTTGTTATGGCAGCCCATGTTGACTAATACCCGGCTAAAGTTGCATTGCTTTTATTGTGGTTCTGTTGTGGTTGTGGTTGGTAAATAAGATGATTCAGTGAGAAAGTTTGCTTTTCTAATGAGGTTCAAATATAAACTAATATCTTAAGGTATTACCTAAGGCTTAGGCCATAATTGAAATTTTTTAGTGTTAGTAAAACAAGCCCCCAGTCACTTAGCCAAAACCCTTGGGACCAGATTTGTTTCAAAATTCAGAATTTTTTAATTTTAGAAAGTTAGGTGCATTTATCATATATTTTCTAGTATCCTCAGTGGATTGTGAGAACCTGCCTGCCAATGCAGTATACATAAGAGATGCAGATTCAATCCCTGGGTTGGGAAGATCCTATGGATGAGGAAATGGCAACCCACTCCAGTATTCTTGCCTTGGAAATCCCATGGACAGGGGAGCCTGGCAGGCTATGGCTCATAGGGTTGCAAAGTGACTCAAGTGACTTAGCACCCACAGTGGGTTCTGACCAACACACCATAACCAAACATACTACTATTTCTGTAGCAAAACATATACATATTCTCATTGACTGAAATTAAGACATTGATTGCATCAATTCAAGTCAGGTTATGTTTTGACACTAAATAATTTTCTAAAAACTTACAAAAGATTTTGACTTTCAGAGCTTTGGAGATTGAAAATTGAGGGAAAGAGCTTGTTGTTGTTCAGCTGCAGAGTCATATCTGACTCTTTGTGACCCCATGGACTGTAGCACGCCAGGCTTCCCTGTCCTTCACCATTCCTGGAGTTTGCTCAAACTCATGTCCATTGAGTCGGTGATGCCATCCAACCATCTCATACTCTGTCGTCCTCTTCTCCTCCTGCCTTTAATCTTCCCCAGCATCAGGTCTTTTCCAATGAGTCGGCTCTTTGCATCAGGTGGCCAAAGTTTGGAAGCTTCATCTTCAGCCTCAGCATCAGTCCTTCAATGAATAGTCAGGGTTGATTTCCTTTAGAATTGAACTTGTGGACCTGTAATAATGAGTTGTATTTATTTAGTGCTTACTGTTAGGGCTCCTCTAAGTCTTTAATATACACATTAGTTTATTTAATCTTTAAAGGGGAGTTGTTTAGTTGGTAAGTCATGTCTAACTCTTTTGCAACCCCATAGACTGTAGCACACCAGGCTACTCTGTCCATGGGATTTTCCAGGCAAGAATACTGGAGTAGGTTGCCATTTCCAGCAGATCTTCCCAACTCAGGGATCTAATCTGTGTCTCCTTTGTTGGCAGGTGGATTCTTTACCACTGAGCCACCTGGGGAGCCCAAGGAGAGAGACAATTATGAATAGACCCATTCTCCCATGCTGAAAACAGTTCTCGAGGAGCTTGGTAACATGCCTTCAACCACATGACTGGTCACCTCTTCTGCCCTATGTTCTGCTGTACGGACAGAGAGGCAGAGAAGCTGGCCCTTCCAGAGGTAGAGAAGATTGAAGAAGGTACAGGGACAAGAGATCAAGAATGATTAAAGACTTTTGAATCTCAATTTATGGTTTTAGCCTTGCCCGAAGTCTTGCTTATTTCCTGGGTTGAAATGCATCCCTGTTTCCTTAATAAACACTTAATTTTTGGTTAGTATGGCTCCAGATAGTTTCTATTACTTGCAAACAGATCATCCCTACTGATACTATGTGGGGCAGATATCATTTACCCAATTTTTATATTAATACATAAGTACATTGAACCTCAGAAAAGTTAGAGGACCTAATATACACACCCACTAAAGAAGCCAAATCAAATGAAAAGCTTTCTACTGATTAGGCATCAAGGTAGTTCTCACATCTAGGTGAGAGACCAGCTGATGAACTCTTTCTACTCCGTCATTTTGCCTGTTTACTATAGAAGAACAAAAATCGTCCAGATGATTAGCTGAATGTTGCGTTTCATTAAAGGTTAAAGGTGCAGAATTATGAGCTTGGAAAGAATGCATTCAATGCTGAACCTGTACTAAGTTCAACATTCAACTCAGGAATGTTGAAAAATTTTATTGTACATGAAACTGAAGAAATTGACCAAGGTGAATAGGTTGTAATTCTTGGGGTTTGTGTGTGCTGGACAGGAGTGGAAGGGGTGGAGAGAACAGCAGGAGGGGGTGCTCTTCGTCACTGTGAACAATATCCTCTGGGTTGGTCATTAGCTCAAGCCTATTTCCATAATGAATAGTGGCAGTGCTGCCGATCCCTCTTGAAGTAACCACAGATCTTCTGTGGATGCTGTGGGTTTTAGCTCCTCTTTGGCAGCATAGATGTTCTATTTATTTATCTGGGTTTTCTTACATAATATACTACCTATTTCACTCTTTGGGAGCATAGAATCTAGCACTCGAGTCCCAAAACACATGCTTCATTACAGTAGCTGTCCTATGGCCAGAAGAAAGTGAAAGTGAAGTCGCTCAGTCGTGTCCGACTCTTTGTGACCCCATGGGCTGTAGCCCACCAGGCTCCTCCGTCCATGGGATTTTAAAGGCAAGAGTACTGGAGCGGGTTGCCATTTGCTTCTCCAGGGGATCTTCCCGACCCAGGGATCGAACCCAGGTCTCCCGCATTGCCTGCAGACACTTTACCATCTGAGCCACCAGGGAAGCCTATGGACAAAAGAGGTGAAATGCAAAGCCAAATGCCGTGTCCTGACACAGGCAGGCTCTGGTATGTTTGTCACGGTGATGCTTAGGATGGGAATCTTTTGGCCAGATTACATATACTATGTTCAGTAGACAAAGCTCTACTAAAGACTTTTTGGTTCAATCCTACAGGTATTATTTACTAGTGAAGTTTCTTAGCGGAGTGTGCAAGAAAGAAGTATCATAACTTTTGTTAAAAGTACCTCCCTCTGGGCAGGACTCAGTGTTCAGTCCAGCCTTGGTTATGAATCCACTGTGTGACCTTGAATAACTTATGTAAACTTTCTGGGATGCTGTTTCCTAACCTGGAAAATGAGGAATTTTTCTGAGAAAGAGTCTTGATCCTCTTATTAGAATTTGAAAAATTACTTTAAAATTCCCTTTGTAGGAAAAAATTTCTTAATGGTCAACATAAAATTCTACTGTCCATGGAATTCTCCAGGCAAGAATATTGGAGTGGGTAGCCATTCCCTTCTCCATGGGATCTTACTGATCCAAGGATCAAACCTGAGTCTCCTGCATTGCAGGCAGATTCTTTACCATCTGAGCTGCCAGGGAAGCCCAATATTCGACTACCAATGACCAAAAGATATAGATCATGTAACTAAGAAGTATAGATTGAAAGGACATATTTCTTAAAAGGAAACAAATCCTAACACTCAGTATTTACCAATAAACAATCCAGTTGTCAGTTGAGGTCTTTTTTTGTCACTAATGAAAAAATACAACACAGATGGTTACTAACTCTACCTTGAAGAGCAGAAATGATGGAGCTGGGGAGAGGATGAAGAGGGTTCATTCTGTTGGATCTTTGCAAGCTTCATATGTACATCACTAGCTGTCACTAAGTCAGCTCTCGAGTCAAGTCATTAGACAATTTCAGAGATCTCTCAGGTGATGCTAGTGGTAAAGATTCTGCCTGCCAGTGCAGGAGATGCAGATTCAATCCCTGGGTGGGGAAGATCCCCTGGAGGAGGAAATGGCAACCCACTCCAGTATTCTTGCCTGGGAAATCCCATGGACAGAGGAGCCTGGCAGACTACAGTCCATGGAGTTGCAAAAAGTCAGATACGACTGAGCGACTTACAGTACACTACCGCATTTCTAAGCTTCGAAACTTTGGAGTCCTTGAAACGCTTTCAGTATAAAGAATTAAGTGCATTTAGCAGAAAAGGCACACAGCACAGACAAAATCCATTTTCAAACTCTGGGTACAGGACAAGTCAGTGAATTTCTCTGAATATCAGCTTTATAAAATAGAAACCCTTGGGGTAATAATTTCATGATTCACAAAACTATTATGCAAAGTTAGTTAAATAGCATGTTTAAGTGCTGAAAATTTTGAGATTTAGCTGTTACTTCTTTTTAAATGATGCCTAACTCTTATGACTGCCATCTAGTGGCCACTTTGTAGTAATTACATGCCTCAAATTCCTTGGGCTCATGAAACCCGGAACAAACGTGTATGGCAAGTGGAACTTAAAAGTGCAGTTTCAATCCGTTCCCCACACCAGTAAATGCCAATTATAACCTAAATTATTTTATTTAAATGTTCAAATAGACATATCTTATTATAAGCATTAGATATTTGCTGGTGTTTTAACTAGTTACTTTTCCCCTGGGAGATCTACTCTGGGAATGTGATTCAAGCTGGAATTTGGATCTTGAACAGATGACTACCAAACCGAAAATGGTGAAGAGTCTGCACATGGCGGTGAAAACCTCTCCTACCTCTTGGACCCACAAGTCTACTTGTTACTTCTCATTTGTTGTTTCTAACTCTCTAGTTTTCCATCAGGTTTTTAAGGGCTCCATCTACTTTGAATAAAATCTCCATTAATGTGAAAGTGATAGTTGCTTCGTTGTGTCCAACTCTTTGCAACTCCATGGACTATTCAGTCCATGGAATTCTCCAGGCCAGAAGATTGGAGTGGGAAGCCTTTCCCTTTCCCAGGGGATCTTCCCAACCCAGGAACTGAACCTGGTCTCTCTCATTGCAGGTGGATTCTTTACCAGCTGAGCCACAAGGGAAGCCCATTTAATGTACGTGAGGCAGATTTTATTTTGTTCTTTCATCCAAAGGACCTTAACTTTTACATTAAGAACCAGAGCATACAAGGCAGCTGCAGTATTATCTGCATCAAAGCAATGGCCATAAGAGCTGCCATTTATTACCCATCCTATGGGCTTCCCCGGAGAAGGCAACGGCACCCCACTCCAGTACTCTTGCCTGGAAAATCCCATGGACAGAGGAGCCTGGTAGGCTGAAGTCCACGGGGTTGCGAAGAGTTGGACACGACGGAGGGACTTCCCTTTCACTTTCCACTTTCATGCATTGGAGAAGGAAATGGCAACCCACTCCAGTGTTCTTGCCTGGAGAATCCCAGGGACGGGGGAGCCTGGTGGGCTGCCGTCTATGGGGTCGCACAGAGTTGGACACGACTGATGTGACTTAGCTTAGCATGGGCTTCCCAGGTGGCTCAATGGCAAGTGCCAATGCAGGAGTCATGGGTTCAGTCCCTGGGTGGGGAAGATCCCTTGCAGAAGGGAATAGCTACCCACTCCAGTATTCTTGCCTGGAGAATTCCATGGACAGAGGAGCCTGGGGGCTATAGCCCATGAGGTCACAAATAGTCGGACACAATTGAACAACACACACACAAAGAATACTTAGCACAAATCCTAACCTAGTAAATTCTCAATACCTTTAAATATTACTATTACTAAATGAACTAACAAATACACATATGCCCAAGTTCAGCTAGGTAACAAATGCTAGGGTAATATTTGTACACCGTGGGGCACTATTCAAATGACAGGTCTGAATATTGTTAGCATTGGCCTTAGTGATGAAGCTTTCGGTTCAGTCGTGGTCCAGTAAGTGATGAGTCAGAAGGGAAACTGGGGCACACAGCAGATGGCTCTCCCAAGCACATGACCTACGCAGTCTTGAGAATCAGCCGAGGCACTGGCCAGCTACAATCCTTGGGCATTTTTCATCTGAATCTCCATCAAATATTTTCTCCTCTTCCCATCCTTGCTAAGAAGAATGACCTTTCTTCTCTAATGCACAGAATACTCCAAGGAAAGCATTAGAAGGAGTAAGTTCAAGTCTGGCCTCTGACTTTATCCTCTGCCAGAATCAGGGCTTCCCTGGTGGCTCAGATGGTAAAGAATCTGCCTGCAATGTGGGAGACCCGGGTTTGATCTCTGGGTTGGGATGAGCCCCTGGAAAAGGAAATGGCAAACCACTCCAGTTTTCTTGCCTGGAGAATTCCATGGATAGAGGAGCCTGTTGGGCTACGGTCCATGGGTTGCAAAGAGTCAGACACAACTGAATGGCTAACACACTTTCCCCTGGCATCATTCTCCTTCCTGCTGCCTGCATTTCAGCCTGGACCATGGGAATGGATTGGAGCTCACACCTGGATGTGTCTAAAGTCCCTTGTCTATAGTTTCTCTGAAGACATCTGAACGTGGCTGAGCTGTTCAAGAACTTGACCACCTGCTGTTGGTTCTTGAACTCATCGACAATGAAGCTGTGTGTTTCATATGACAAAAGACCTTCTGCTTTTTTTTCCTGATTGTCTTCATTTATTGCTTTGTGTCCCTCTTGTTGGACACTATGGGCATCAGATAATAAGCAGGGCTTCTGATAGGCTTGGGATACAACCAAATGGGCCAGAACTAATGCAGAGGCACTGCCAGGATGGGCTGAGTAGTTATTATGGTGTTAGACCATGATTTTGATCCTGTTTAAATGTGTCTAATTTAATGAACTCTTGAAATCCTTTTCAAGGATGCTGATGATCTGTGGCAAACCACAACTCCACTTGAACGGTTCCGACAGCAAGCTTTGTGCATCTTTGGAGGTCCCTGAGATTCTGGGGGTTCCCTGAGGCCAAAACAACTGTCATGATAATGCCAGGATATTACGGGACCTTTTTTATTGGGTGGACATTTGCACTCATGGTGCAAAAACAATAGTGGGAAGAGCTCTGGAAATCAAGAGAGTGGCATCTAGCTGTACTCTTCATTTGCCATTTTGTTACTCAACACCACACACAAATAGTAAAAAAAAAACAGAAAATGTCAGTTTCACTTAAAATGCCCTTAAAGGGGCAGTAAACAGTATTCATTTCATTAAATCCAGACTTCTGAATGCATGGAACACCATTTTGACTTAAAAAAATTACTGACAAACAACGGTTATATAGACTGGGATATTTGGCAGAGAGTTTCTTAAAAAACTAGACAAAGTAAAACCTGTGACTTGAAGGAAAGCAACTCACAGGATTGATTGCCAGTGGTAAAATTTAAATTCAAATGAAAATTAGAGTCCAAAAGACTGTTCTATACATCTGTGTCGCTTTTGCTGTCTCACATACAGGGCTGTCATTACCATCTTTCTAAATTCCGTATATATGCGTTAGTATACTGTATTGGTGTTTTTCTTTCTGGCTTATTTCACTCTGTATAATGCGGAACATGTATACACCCGTGGCGGATACATGTTGAGGTATGGCAAAACCAATACAATCTTGTAAAGTAAAAATAATAATAATAATAATAAAATAATATGACTTACTTATGAAAAAAAATTAGAATTTTTGAAAACAAATTTACCGCTGTGGGTGTGACAGTTTCCTAGTATTTAAATAATTTTCTGATGAGATGTGTGGTAAGTCACTTCAGTTGTGTCCGACTTTTTGAGACTCTGTGGACTGTAGCCCGCCAGACTCCTCTGTCCATAGGATTCTCCAGGCAAGAATACTGGAAAGGGTTGCCATGCCCTCCTCCAGTGGGATCTTCCTGATCCAGGGATTGAACCCACATCTCTTATGTCTCCTGCATTTGCAGACAAGTTCTTTACCACTGGTGCTACCTGGGAAGCCCAATAGGCAATGATATTAACAAATATGACTTTTTGATATTGCATAATAAAAATCTGAATATTTGGAAAATTTACATAACTCAGTGAAGCAATACTTTCACAGTGACCAAAGCATGGTGTTAAAAGTGGATTTTGATCTTACAGTGCAGCTAACCTTTAAGAAATGGCCTTTCAATGAATGTTTTTTGTAGTTTCAAAGAATATTCAAATCACCTAAAAATGTTACTGAAAAACACCTTCTTTTTCGAACTACACATCTGTATGAGACTGGATTTTCTTCATAGACTTCAACCCAAACAACATCACAACAGATTGACGTGCAAAATCAGATAGGAGGATCCAGCTGTCTTCTATAAAGCCAGACATGAAAAACATTTGCAGAAATAGAGAAACAATGCCAAATTCATCACACCATATAGCTGTTTTTCATAAAAATATGTCATTTGTGTAAATATGCTATTATGTAATATTTTCTGATATATTTTTAATATATTCCCGTTTTGTTTTTTTCCTATGGTAGATTTTGATAGGCATAATTAACATAAACTACAGCTTTTTGGGATCCTCAGTAATTTTTAAGAGGATAGAAGGGTTGTGAGACCACAACACTTGAGAAGTACTGCTCCACTTGTCTGAAAATCCTGAAATATTAAACAGCCATTAAATGGGAACTAAAGCCCTATTGCCTGCTATGGTGACCTTACTATTGCTGCAACCATCTTTCTATCAACTTTCCCTCATAGGGTGCCCCTCCCTCACTCTTGCTGCCTGAGAAAAGGTGTGGGCATCCCCCCTAGCGAGGAGGAGGATCACAGTAAAGAGGCAGTTGAATCATTTACATATGGCAGTTCTTCCAGGTCTTTGTCTTCCTTCAGGTCAATTATCTGATTTCTTTTTCCACACCTGACCTATCCTGGGACACTCCTCTGGGTACGCACGCACCTCTCAGCCAAGATGGATCTCAAAGTAAAGGCTTCTGGGAAGAGCAAGACTCATTATGGCCTGGTGTTACCCCTTGACTTCTGATACATGAGAAACCTTTCTGCGCATGTGTGGTATCTCCCTTGTCCCAAAAGAGAGGGGAGCGGAGGTCCTTTAATCCTTTACTCTCGAACAGGGTTTTGCCCCTCTTTGTCCTTGCCATGACTATTACCTTGATTATTGTCATGGCTATTACCCTAAGGTGTTTGCAAGAAACAAACACTGGCTATTTACCCTGTTTCTGTTGTTACTTCCATTTCAGAGGGCAAACAGGAGGCTGCTTATAAATGTCTTAACTGGACCCCACCTATCTCTTGTCTCAAGAAATGCTAACTGTTGTAAGTGCCCAGCATGAAGCCCACTTCTGAAAGCCCCATGAAATGCAAATAGGAGGCCAGTTGTAAATGTCTGACCTGGAGCCCACCTATCTCCTAACTCAGCATCACCTCCCAAATAAACTGCTACATCCACCTCAGAGTCCCAGGCTCTCAGTTCATTTTAGTTGCTCAGTCATATCCAACTCTTTGCTACCCCATGAACCGCAGCACGCCAGGCCTCTCTGTCCATCACCAACTCCCGGAGTTCACCCAAACCCATGTCCATTAAGTCAGTGATGCCATCCAGCTATCTCAACCTCTGTCGTCCCCTTCTCCTCCTGCCCTCAATCTTTCCCAGCATCAGGGTCTTTTCAAATGAGTCAGCTCTTCACATCAGGTGGCCAAAATATTGGAGTTTCAGCTTCAGTATCAGGCCTTCCAATGAACACCCAGGACTGATCTCCTTTAGGATGGACTGGTTGGATCTCCTTGCAGTCCTAGGGACTCTCAAGAGCCTTCTCCAACACCACAGTTCAAAAGCATCAATTCTTATGCGCTCAGCTTTCTTTATAGTCCAACTCTCACATCCATACATGACTACTGGAAAAACCATAGCCTTGACTAGATGGACCTTTGTTGGCAAAGTAATGTCTCTGCTTTTCAATATGCTATCTAGGTTGGTCATAACTTTCCTTCCAAGGAGTAAGCGTTTTTTAATTTCATGGCTGCAATCACCATCTGCAGTGATTTTGGAGCCCAGAAAAATAAAGTCTGATCCTGTTTCTACTCTTTCCCCATCTATTTCCCATGAAGTGATGGGACCAGATGCCATGATCTTCGTTTTCTGAATGTTGAGCTTTAAGCCAACTTTTTCACTCTCCTCTTTCATCAAGAGGCTTTTTAGTTCCTCTTCACTTTCTGCCATAAGGGTGGTGTCATCTGCATATCTGAGGTTATTGATATTTCTCCTGGCAATCTTGATTCCAGCTTGTGCTTCTTCCAGCCCAGCATTTCTCATGATGTACTCTGCATATAAGTTAAATACGCAGGGTGACAATATGCAGCCTTGACGAACTCCTTTTCCTATTTGGAACCAGTCTGTTGTTCCATGTCCAGTTCTAACTGTTGCTTCCTAACCTGCAGACAGGTTTCTCAAGAGGCAGGTTAGGTGGTCTGGTATTCCCATCTCTTTCAGGATTTTCCACAGTTTATTGTGATCCACACAGTCAAAGGCTTTGGCATAGTCAATAAAGCAGAAATAGATGCTTTTCTGGAACTCTCTTGCTTTTTTGATGATCCAGCGGATGTTGGCAATTTGATCTCTGGTTCTTCTGCTTTTTCTAAAACAAGCTTGAACATCTGGAAGTTCACGGTTCACATATTGCTGAAGCCTGGCTTGGAGAATTTTGAGCATTACTTGACTAGCGTGTGAGATGAGTGCAATTATGTGGTAGTTTGAGCATTCTTTGGCATTGCCTTTCTTTGGGATTGGAATGAAAACTGACTCTGAGACACACTTAAAACTCGAAGCTTACTCTGTGTGGTAAAAAAATCGAACTACCAATGCAGGAGTTTGATTCCTGGGTTAGGAAGATTGCCTGGAGGAGGAAATGGCAACCCGCTCCAGTATTCTTGCCTGGAGAATCCCATGGGCAGAGTAGCCTGGTGGGTCACAGTCCAGGGGTTGCAAAGAGTCAGACAGGACTGAGCACACTCTCACTACATTTGAGCCCTGCGTGGCAGCTGAGGATGGAATTGATGAACAAAGCCAGGTTGTACGAAGAATGTGAGTCTCCACTGTGTTGGTGATGTGCAGCTATTGAGTGATTTTAGGCAGATGGGAATATAATGAGGTTTTTCCTTTTTGCTCTGAATTATCTATTCCAATGAATGTATATAATTGCTATACCCAGAGACATTGCACTCATGTACCCTCTATCCACAGTGTGAAATGGAATATTTCCTGCCATATCAATAAACAAGGATGTCACAGCCATCCGCGATTCTGGCCCTCCAAATGTGAATTTCTGAGCCTGTAGGGCACCCAGAAGGAACAGTGCCGGCTATCTGGCAGCCACCAGTCACTCAGACTGCATCTTCACATACATAGAAAAGTGCTAAATTCCTTGAGATATCTGATTTTCCTTAATTAGCAATCATCTTTTGATGTTCAGACTACCTGCTCCTTGCTGCAAACTTCTATATAACCTGACTTCTCTTCCACCTCTTTGAAACGGTTCTTTCAGGATCATTTGAGATGCTGCCTCCTGGGCTCGAAGTCCTAAAAATTCCCACTGAATTAAACGTAACTCTCAATTTCTTGGTTGTGACCATTTTTCAAGTCAACAACAGAGAGAAATAGAACATTAGCAGTGCCTCAGAAAACCTCTGTAGCATGATCAGCTTTTACATTTTAACAGGTTATTGTGGGGGCAGCATAGCTAATGAATTGGAAGAAGTTTCTTAGTATTGGGAAGAACAATGAACACCCACTCATCTTTCAAGCCTTGGCTAGCAAATCCTTTTTATGTAAAGTCTCCTCAATCCTGGGTTGAATCACTTCCTTGCTGTCCTTGACAAATTCTACATTTTATTGTGGCAATTAAAATCCTTTACAGTGCTTACTTGACTCTGTTGTTGTTCAGTCGCTAAGTCTTGTCTGACTCTTTTCGACCCCGTGAACTGCAGCACCCCAGGCTTCCCTGTCCTGCACCATCTCCCGGAGTTTGCTCAAACTCTTGTCTGTTGAGTTGGTGATGCTATCTAACCATCTCATCCTCTGTGGCTCCCTTCTCCAGCCCACAGTCTTTCCCAGCATGAGGGTCTTTTCCAGTGACTCATCTCTTCACATCAGGTGGCCAAAGTATTGGACTCTGCTTTTCTAAAATCCTTCATGGTGCTTACTTGACTCTGCTTTTCTATCTTCAGATATAATTCACCTACCTTACAATTCACCCATTTAAAGTGTATAATTTTACTGGTTTTAAGTACGTCCACAGGTTTGTGTAACCATCATCACCATCAATTTTAGAAGCATTTCATCACCTTAAAAAGGAGTTTTATCCTCAAGCTTTCAGTCTCTCCTGTCTCTTCAGCCTCTGTCCCTACTCTCAGCCTCAAGTAACCACTGGTCTACTTTCTGTCTCTATGATTTCCCTCTTTAGACTTCCTATGAATAGGATCATATAATATATGGACTTCTGCAACTGACTTATTTCACTCAGTATAATGTTTTCAAGATTAATCCAAAGTGTATCATGTATCAGGACTTCCTTTCTTTTAATGACTGAATAAAATTCCATTGTATGGATACAGCGTTACATGGGTATTGCATGACCTTTTGTTCAGGTCAGCTGGCTACTCATTGCTGCTGCTGCTGCTAAGTCGCTTCAGTCGTGTCCGACTCTGTGCGACCCCATGGACGGCAGCCCACCAGGCTCCCCCATCCTGGGATTCTCCAGGCAAGAATACTGGAGTGGGTTGCCATTTCCTTCTCCAATGCATGAAAGTGAAAAGTGAAAGGGAAGTCGCTCAGTCGTGTCTGACTCTTAGCGACCCCATGGACTGCAGCCTACCAGGCTCCTCTGTCCATGGGATTTTCCAGGCAAGAGTACTGGAGTGGGGTGCCATTGCCTTCTCCCTAGTCCTCCATATTTGCAGCTCCATGATGCAATGCCCTTCACTCTCATTTTTCTCCACCATGACCTTATCCCTTCTGCAGTGTTTGGGGTAAACGTCATTGCTGTACAACGTGCTCACTCCTTCCCTGACTTCTTAACTGGCTGGGATTTCTTTTGTCTCTGAAATTCTAGAGTCCTTATTTATGTTTCTACTGCTCAGCCTTCTATTGGGAAATGTTATTCTTGCTTTCTCCCAAGGGTACCTTTGAGAACAAAGACTGTGATTTCCTCTTCCTGGGTATAATCGCCTAAGTACAATTATTGTTTGATAAATATTTAAGCAAATAATTGCTGATTAAATACGTGAACAAATATTTAAGGAAAATTGTTGGATAAATATTTGAGGTAGCAACTGCTGATTAAAGGAGTAAACAAACATGCAAGTTGTTCTTACTATGAATCACCTTTATAAAAAAGTGTGGAAGGGGTGGTAGTGTGATGGGGGCACCTTACTTTGTGTGGGTGGCTGCAATCATTACTCAGTTGTCTACTTGGAAAAGTCATTGGTCATAAGATGAATGCGGTGGGAAAGTGGCAATGACTCAGGACAAGCTCACCCAGGGAAACAGGTTTAAGCATTTGTTTTACTGAAAACTTGTCGAGAACATAATCCTTTCATATGAAAAGAAGCTCATCATCACCTCACATGTCCTAAGCAAATTTCATAACAACATCAGCAACAACAAAAACAGTCTAGTGACTTAAAACCAAGGATGTTAATAACCTTGTGTTCCCTTATAACAGGCTACAGGTTAGACAGCATCTGACGATGTGGGCCCTTTGTGAGAGGTAGTTCTAGCAACAAAGCTTCAGGGCCATGTTAGATTATTGCATTTCTCTCCACACAGAAACCCAGGGTGTGTCTAAACAGCCACCTTTTGTATTTTACTCTTGTTCTTTGTAGCACTTGGTGGTAACTAGACAGACTGTTGGAGAAGGCAATGGCACCCCACTCCAGTACTCTTGCCTGGAAAATCCCATGGACAGAGGAGCCTGGAAGGCTGCAGTCCATAGGGTCGCTGAGGGTCAGACATGACTGAGCGACTTCACTTTCACTTTTCACTTTCATGCATTGGAGAAGGAAATGGCAACCCACTCCAGTGTTCTTGCCTGGAGAATCCCAGGAACGGGGGAGCCTGGTGGGCTCCTGTCTATGGGGTCGCACAGAGTCGGACACGACTGAAGAGACTTAGCAGCAGCAGCAGCAGACAGACTGTGCTGATGTGAAATTAGCACTAATATAAGGAGCAAGAGATGCTGAGAGAAACTTCTCTAGACAGATCTTTATGTACATAAGACTTGTGTTTTCACTGTGAGGCCTAGGGATGTGGGGGGGGCGGTGTGTGTGTGTGTGTGTTAGTTACTTAGTCGTGTCCAACTCTTTGCGACCCCATGGACTGGAACCCGCCAGGCTCCTCTGTCCTTGGGATTCTCCAGGCAGGAATACTGGAGTGGGTAGCCATTCCCTTCTCCAGGGGATCTTCCTGACCCAGGGATTGAGCCCAGGTGTCCTGCATTGCAGGCGGATTCTTGACCGTGTCTGAGCCACCAGGGAAGGGATGGTGGGGTGCATGTTTTCAAATAAAAAAGTCATGGGGTTTCAATTCTGGAATTTTCACCATTCTAATTCCTGATGATGATAATGAAATATTTTGTGTTCCAGTTAAGGTATGGGTTTCAATTTCACTTGCTCCATTTAAAAATACACTTGAACTTTATATAATATTCTCATAGAAATAAGAATTTTTAGCAATTCATCATTATTTCTATGTTTACTCTTTGATATAAAGATGGTTCCAAAAATCTTTGCTTATTTGCTTTTATAAATCAGCATTTAATCTCAATATGATCACTTTTACCTTTAAGTGCATTTCCTGTGAAATAATTAGTAATTTTTTCCATTTCTTTCCTATGATAACTTTCAAATGACACCACAAATATTAAGCATTTCCAGTTTCCTTCTCTGTAGTGTTGTTGTTGTTAAGTCTATTGTGTCAGTGATGCCATCCAACCATCTCATCCTCTGTCACCTGTTTCTGCTCTCAAAAAGAAAAGACTGTATCAAACTCTTGGGAGTATGTTTTCTCAGCCTATCTTTGTTTGTCAGTTGCATCGGTCACTAGATGGCGCCAGCAGCTAAGCTGGTGAACGAAAAAGCTTTTTGTTAAAATCTGCTGCCAACCCCTGGCAGGAGTTATCATCACTCTGATGTTTTTGTTTGGAGGAGTAGCCAATAATTAGAAAGAGAATATCGCTACCTGATTTTGTTGCAATTACAGGGATATATCTTAAAAACCAAATACTTCCAGATTTTAATATTTCTATGTAAGTAGTTTTGATTGTTTTGAGGCAATTTATTCTCCACCTGTAAAGACTTTCTAGTAACTGAAAAAATAATGGATACAAGTTGTCAGAATAATTCAAACCCCTAAATGGAGACCTGGATCTGATCCCTGGGTTGAGAAGATTCCCTGGAGAAGGGAATGGTTAGTATTCTGGCCTGGAGAATTCCATGGACAGAGGAACCTGGAAAGCTACAGTCCATGGGGTTGCAAAGAGTCAGGCATGACAGTGACTCTCACTAAAAGCTAAATGTTCTTGGGCTTCTCTGGTGATCAGACAGTGTAGAATCTGCCTGCAATGCAGGAGACCTGGGTTCAATCCCTGGATCAGGAAGATCTCGTGGAGAAGGCAATGGCAACTCCAGTATTCTTGCCTGGAGAATTCCATGGACAGAGGAACCTGACGGGCTACACAGTCCATGGGGTTGCAAGAGTCAGACATGACTGAGAGACTAACACTTTCACTTTCAGATGTTCTCATGTATTGAATTTGTCAGGTAACTCAGTCTTCCTCCTCTTCCTACATCAGTTCCTCTATCCTGGAGACCGCATCTGCAGCCCTTGGCCGATTGCAAGGAGGACCTGAAATGGATAGGCAGTGTTGGCACGCACATTCGGCCGACAGTGCAGTGTGCACGAGGCTCAATCCCTCTATTTCCATACGAGCTCTGCTCAGCTGTGGACAAAAGCCATCTGATTCATCTAAGAGCTCTAGACTAGAATTAATTATGTCTAGAAATCTATATAAGGACAATCTTTTCCATATTCATGAATGACTTCCCATTTCCCTAAGATTTTCCATAATTGTCATCTAAAATGTCTCTGCTGTCTTGGGGAACCGTGTCCACAGGTGAAGTTAATCAGCTGCACACCACTCATACCCAGAGAGTGTACTGCAGCTTTGTTTCCCAGCAGTCTCCTTCCTGAGCACTGGAATGCAATCCGATGTCCTCACAGAGCCCTGTGCAGTCTTTCCACTTGGCCTTGCGCTTCTGGTTGAGCTCTTCTCCTACCTGAATACCTTATCTCTTCCCTCCACCAATGCAGTCAGCTGTTTCTCCAAGATTCACCTCTTCTTGACACCTGCTTTGGCTCCCTCAGTCTGATGTTTTATTTTGTCTTGATTCTCCTAGGACTTAGATTCTGTATTAGAATATACAGTTGAACACATTGGTCAACACTTCTCTAGATACTATGCTGAGGGATGAGGACAGAGCCCTGAATAAAAGACACATACCTCTCTCCTCACAGGCTTCCCTGGTGGCTCAGATGGTAAAGAATCCTCCTGTAATGCAGGAGACCTGAGTTTGATCCCTGAGTCAATGTGTATATATAAAATATATACTATATAATTCTACAAAGCACATATCACATACTAAGAGTATTATAATGGCCAAGTAAACTTTTAGTCCCTTTTGTGAAATTGTAAGTTAGAGCTTTTTTTTTTTCTCTGTCACTCCAGTTGACATGTGGTCAGCACTTGGAATCTTAGTTTCTGGCCAGGGTGCCCCCTGCATTGGAAGCCCAGGCTTAACTGCTGGACCACCAAGGAAGTCCCTAGAAGCAACTTTCCATACAAAGGGAAAGAATCTTTCCTTTTCCTTTTCCTTTTCTTTTCCTTGAAAAGCTCCAGAAAAACCCTCCATTCTGGAGAGGCCCTCCCGATTCCCACTTAATTGATAGAGATGCCTCTACAGCTTGAATCTTCCCTGGTGTCTCAGATGGTGAAGAATCTGCCTGCAAGAAAGGAGACCTGGGTTCAATCCTTGGGTCGGGAAGATCCCCTGGAGAAGGGAGTGACTACCTTCTCCAATATTCTTGCCTGGAGAAGTCCATGAACAGAGGAGCCTGGTGGGTTACAATACATAGGGTAGCAAAGAGTTGGATGTTACTGAGAGACTAACGGAGAAGGAAGGCAATGGCACCCCACTCCAATACTCTTGCCTGGCAAATCCCATGGACGGAGGAGCCTGGTGGGCTGCAGTCCGTGGGGCAGCGAAGAGTTGGACACAACTGAACGACTTCACTTTCACTTTTCACTTTCATGCATTGGAGAAGGAAATGGCAACCCGCTCCAGTGTTCTTGCCTGGAAAATCCCAGGGACAGGGGAGCCTGGTGGGCTCCCATCTATGGGGTCGCACAGAGTCGGACATGACTGAAGTGACTTAGCAGCAGCAGCAGCAGCAGCAGAGAGACTAACACTTTCTATAACTTAGCTGACAGAGGTGTCTCAATGCATGGTCTCTCTTTGTGGTCTCTCATTTGTTCCAATCGTAACACGCCTTGCCTCATCACAGTAATCTAAAACGTATTCACACAGTACCAAACAGCTCCTGGGGGTAAAACTGGCCCCAGTTGAGAGTGGCTGGCTTCACTTAAGTGTCACTGGGCATGTAGATGAGTGGTGGGCCACTTGTTGAATGACCCAGGATAGTAAAACAAGGGCAGAAGCCTAGAGAACATAGTTCTCTTCACACCTTGCTGCTGCTGCTGCTGCTGCTAAGTCGCTTCAGTCGTGTCCGACTCTGTGCGACCCCATAGACGGCAGCCCACCAGGCTCCCCTGGGATTCTCTTCACACCTTACATGTAATAAAAGAACAATAAAGACTCAGGCATAGTGGATACTAAGCTGTGAAGGACATCTTAGAGTTGATATAATTATTTGGGATTTTCTTTTTACATAGAAAAAGATAAAGACATCCCTGGCGGTCCAGTAGTTAAGACCCCAAGCAGGGTGCATAGGTTTGATCCCAGGTCAGAGAACTTAGATCCTGCATGCCTCCCTGTGTGGCAAAAAAAATAAAAATAAAAAAAGAGAAGGTTAGAGAGAGCACAGCCCCAGAGGAGACCTGTTCTTAGACAAAGAGCTGGGCTAGGACTTAAAAGTCAAAAGCCCAGCTAATTGCTGAGCCCCACATGTGTTTTTCACCTGCACTTGTAAGGTTTATCCTTCCAAGAAAAATCCCTAGCTAATTTATAGATAAGTATAGTTTAATTATTGCACAACATTATATCTTATAGTGGGAAACCACTCTGAAGCTGGAGCCGTATAGGTCAAGATAAAGTGTGAAAGGGCTTCTCAAGCCATCATTTAAATTAACATGTCCAATGACAAGATAGAGAAAGTATTGGGAAGGAATATACTGTATTTATTTGAAAATGCGTATATCTATATACGGGTATCCCTGGTGGCTCAGTCGGTAAAGAGTTCACATGCAATGCAGGAGACCCAGGTTTGATTCCTGGATGGGGAAGATCCACTGGAGAAGGAAATGGCAAACCATTTCAGTATTCTTGCCTGGGAAATCCCATGGACAGAGGAGCCTGGTGGGCTACAGTCCATGGGGTCACAAGAGTTGGACTTGACTTACCGACCAAACCATTATCACGACAGGTCATAGTGCTCAGTCATGTCGGACTCTGCAGTCCCATGGACTGTAGCCCACCAGGCTCCTCTGCCCATGGAATTTTCCAGGCAAGAATACTGGAGCGAGTTGTCATTTCCTACTCCAAGGAATCTTCTCCACCCAGGAATCAAACCCGGGTCTCTTGCATTGTCTCCTGCATTGGTAGGAGGATTCTTTATCACTAGGGCCACTTGGGAAACTCACTGCCACGATATCTATATATACATATTCAATTTGACTAATGAGAACACTGTCAGGCAATAGATAAAATTATTATGCATTTATTTTCATATCTCTATCACTGATCCAGACAGTCCTCCTCACAAAATATCCAAGGAAGAAGCAGTTATACATAACCTGGGGAGAAAGGTGAAGCCCTTAGACACACACGTCTATCAGCTTGTCCACGACTATAAACAGTCAGAGCTTGGAAAGCAGAATACCCAGGCCACTCAGGCAAGGAAGAAGCCATGTTTTAGTTTGGTAATTGCTTCTTCTTGAAAAGAATCACTCTTAAAATATTTATTTACTTATTTGGCTGCATTAGATCTTAGTTGCAGCACACAGGATCTTCGTTTGATGCATGGACTCTCTAGTTGTGACCCATGGGATCAATAGTCACGGCACGTGAGCTCAGTTGCTCCACAGCATGTGGAATCTTAGTTCCCTTACCAGGGATTGAACCCAAGTTCCCTGCATTGCAAGGTGGATTCTTAACCGCTGGACTGCCAGGGAAGTCCCAAATCACTCTTTTAAAATAAATTGAAATCTGAGTTTCAATCCTAGGTCAACCAGTGTCTGAAAATAACAGAAAGAAGGAAATGAAAAAGAATCCCTTTATTATTCCCACAGTGGGATGTTCTAGGATTTCCTTCCCTGAGAATCTTTCAACGCAGAGCAGACAGCCAGCTGTCTAGGCTGATGTGACTGGGCGCCTGCCTGGAGGAAGAGACATGGTCAGGCAATTTAGGGATTCCTGTAGCTTCCTGATTTTAGGACATTCTCTGTCTTCTCAGAGGTCTATGTTATTGAATGAGAATGAAGAGCATAAGGAAGAGTTCTCAAGGGGCAGAGTAAATTCTGGTCATGCGAAGTGAAAGTGAAAATGTCGCTCAGTTGTGTCCGACTCTTTGTGATCCCCATGGACTGTAGCCTGCCAGGCTCCTCTGTCTGTGGAATTCTCCAGGCAAGAATACTGGAGTGGGTTGCCATTCCCTTTTTCAGGGGATCTTCCCAACCCAGGGATCCAATCCGGGTCTCCTGCACTGCAGGTAGATTCTTTACTGTCTGAGCCTCCAGGGAAGCTGCATGCTCCCCCAGCCACCCCACCGCCCCCCAAAAAACAATTAAGAAATTTAAAAAATGAACACATAAAAAAAATCTCTTCTGCAAATCCATCTTAAATCCTTAGTTACAGACACTCGTAGATGTTAGGTCATGAGGCAAAGGGAAAACAAAGATGCTTAGAAGTGGACCCGTCCTTCCAAACAAAGGTGTTATTCAAAAAATAATAATTTAACTTTAATGCCCCTTTGGCATCTTTTCTGCTGCCTTCTCTAAATTTAGGATGCCCTAGGATAAACATGTTTCCGTGCTCATTACACTCAAGTTTAACTTCAGATCTCCAGGTCTCATTGGCACAATGAAGCTGCTGTTAATGGCAGAGACACACAGGCACCTCCTGCCCATCCAAAAGCTCTGGTCCCTTTAAATCCCTTCCATCTGCCTAAGGGGACCTCAGAGGCTCTTCTGCACTCCCCCATGAAGAGTATGACTCTCTCCACATCTGCCCTATGAAATGTATTATTCTCTCTCTCACTCCTGATACAGCATTCCCTGATCCCTGTGTTGGCTGCCTTCAGCTCTAAGTTCCTTTTCCCAGGGCTTTTAAAGTTTTTATTTCTTTGACCTCAGCTTTAGTAGAGACTCTGATTCTATTTGGAGTGCTATGATCTCAGTTGCCAGATTTAGCAAATAAAGATACAGGGTGCCCAGTTCAATTTCTATTTCAGATAAATAATAAATAATGCTTTCACTTCATACCTCAAATATCACATGGGACATAATTCACTAAAAAATTATTTGTCATTTATCTGAAATTGAAATTGAACTGGGCATCATGTATTTTATCGGATAATCCTAGCTCCACCCCTGAAAGTGAAAGTGTTAGTCTCTCAGTTTCATTGGACTCTTTGTGATCCTGTGGACTACAGCATGCCAGGCTCCTCTGTCCATGGAATTCTCCAGATAAGAATACTGGTAGCCAGGGATTGAACCTGAGTCTTCTGTGTCTTCTTCCTGACCCAGGGATTGAACCTGAGTCTTCTACGTGTCCTGCATCGGCAGGCAGATGCTTTACTGCTGCACCATCTGGGAAACCCTTTTCATTTATGTGGGAGATTAACCACCAGCCCAAGAAAGAGACCTAAAGCTCTAAGATCAGGAGGTTTCCCAGAGGCAACCACACTAATGTACTTAACCTCCAAGTCAACAAGCCCCCTGTGCTCAGACATTCCAGGTACCCTTCGAACCCCCTACTTGTGACAGAGCAGAAAACCGTGGATGACCAGACATTTCTGAATAGCCTCTGTACAAGAGTCAGAAGACAAAATATACCCATTTAAGAAAAAATAAGAAAAAATCAGAAGAAGCCAATTATTTTAGGGCAAAAAGTAAAGCCCTGCTAACTAACTATAGAAATTAAATCTAATACATAGTATCAGAAAGCAGATCAGTGGTTGCCTAAGACCAGGGGTGGGGGCAGAAATTAACTGGAATAAAGCTCAGGAATCTTTGGGAGGGTGATGACAGCGTTCTGTATTTTGATTACAGTGGTGGTTACTCGGGTGTATACATTTGTGAAAACTCATTTAACGGTGCACTTACAGTGCTGCATTTATTGTATTCAGAATGAAGAGCGTTACCTGCCATATCAGTAAGCAAAGGATGTTGTTGTTATCAGGCCACTGCAGTCCACCCCCATGGTGAGCTCTGAGGGAACTTAGGGTGGAGACAAAAGGGCCGCCCACTCCCAAGCCCTTAGCCACTGCAGCCAGCCCCAACAGTGCACCCTGAGGGGGACTCAGGACGGAAGAGAACAGGGTAATGGCCCTAGATAGTGAAGGTGCATATCAAGGGAATGATTTCAGTGAGCCCAGATGACTGCTTCCTCCCACACAGAGAAAGCTGCTCAATTCAGTAACCTGAGATATTTGAAGAAGAAGGGTAAAGTCACTCAGCTGTGTCTGACTCTTTGGGACCGCATGGACTGTAGCCTACCAGGCTCCTCCGTCCATGGGATTTCCAGGCAAAAATACTGGAGTGGGTTGCCATTTCCTTCTCCAGGGGATCTTCCCAACTCAGGGATCAAACCCAGGTCTCCCGCATTGTAGGCAGATGTTTGTACCATCTGAGCCACCAGGGAATACAAACAAAGATCTTTTGATGGTCCTGCTCTCTTGTCTTTGTTGCAAAAACCCCAGTGTATGCTGGCTCCTTCCTTGCCACCTCTGAGCAATCCCTCTGAGCAGAGAGGCTCCTTCCTGGGCTTGAAGTCGTCAGAAAGACTACAAATAAAGTATAATTCTCAACTTTTAGGCTATGCACTTTTTTTTTCAGTCAACAGTATGTAAATGATACTTTAATAAAGTTTCCTTTCAAAATCCCTGTTATTAGTAACTAACATCCTAAAAAGGGTAAGAAGTTATTGCATCCATGAAGCAAAAATGAGATGCTATATAAAGGTGAAGGAGGGGCATTCAGGGGGGAAAAAAGAACTCTTGGATGTTAAAAAGTCAAAATGAAAAAAGAAAGTTGAAATTTTCCATAAAGTAGAGCAAGAAATAATGAAATAAAAAACAGGAGAGGAAAAAAAAAATAAGACAATTAAAGGACCTAGGTATTTTAATACCCAAATAGTAGAAATTCCATAAAGAGAGAATGTAGACACTAGTGAGAAAAATAATAATTCATGAAGACATTATAGACCTGAAAGACATGAGTAGACAGTGTCTACTGAAAAAAAAAAAAAAAGGACAGCCTAAAAATGGAGTTATGTTTTATTCAGTGGACAAATCTGAGGACTTAAGCCCAGAACACAGAATCTCAGATGATTCTGAGAGACTGCTCTTTTTACTGAAAGACGTGGTGGACCTGGCTGCTTTCCTCCTAAAAGCCAATACACAGTCCCTCTATACCCGATGGTTGTTGTTGTTCAGTCTCTAAGTTGTGTCAGACACAACCCTGTGGGCTGCAGCACACCAGGTTTCCTTGTCCTTCACTATATCCTGGAGTTTGCTCAAACTCATATCCATTGAGTTGGTTGGAGATGCTATCCAACCATCTCATCCTCTGTCGTCCCCTTCTACTTTTGCCTTCAGTCTTTCCCAGCATCAGTGTCTTTTCCAATGAGTCAACTCTCTGCATCATTTGGCCAAAGTATTGGAGTTTCAGCTTCAGCAACAGCATCAGTCCTTACAATGAATATTCAGGGTTGATTTCTTTTAAGATTGACTGGTTTGATTTCCTTGCAGTCTGTTGTGAGACAGGTTAGTTTTTGTTTTTGTTTTATCATATCTGGTACACACCTGAAATCTGGTCTGCACATCAGTGTTGCCAGATGTCCCCACAGTGGTGAACCCTGTGTTTCCCAGAACTCACTTATGACTTTGCCCACTGACTTCCTCAGAAGCAACTTTTGGAAACTGTCAAAAATTGAAACCAGACTCACAGACTCAGGACAGTTTATCTGTTCCTGGAAGCTCCTTCCTGACAGTGGCAATATTACCTTTTTCTTACACAGCTAGATTTGAGCTTGCTGCTCACTTTTTCAAAAATAAATAGTTACCACTTAGGGATGCATGTGTAAGTGCTAGAATTTTAAAGAAAAGCAGAAGAATGATTAACACAAAAGTCAAGATGGCAGCTACCTTTGAAGGGGGAGGAAGAGGCATAGTATCAACGAGGGATATACAGAAGCTGCTAAGACAGAGTGGTGTTGTAGGACCTAACCTATAGAGTACATACATGGTTGTTTACTTTATGTATATTTTGGGCATGTGTATGTTTTTATTTTTTTTAATTGGAGGATAATTGCTTTACAATGTTGTGTTGGTTTCTGCCATACAACAATACGAATCAGTCACAATTATATATATATCCCCTCCGTCTTGAGCCTCCCTCTCCCCTTTCATCCCACCCCTTAGGTCATCACAGAGCACCAGGCTGGGCTCCCTGTTTTATATATCAACTTTGAGAAGTTCAAAGTCATTTTTATCCCAGATCCTTTATTTTTGATAAGGATTGATTTTATTTTGTTCTCTAAAAGCTTGTAGAAACTTCTTTCTTTTTTCCCTCTAGCATATCAAAAGTTCACAGTGATAGTCTTTGATGTAGCTTCCCGTACAGAAGCATAAACGTCGATGCTAATCTCTTCTTCCTCCACTATGTTGTCACGTCCGTTCTCTGCATCTGCATCTCCATTTCTTCCCTGTATATTTTATATATTACTTAAATTGTACATATATACTTGTTCATATACATGATACAATTTGTAATTAGCAACATGCTGCTGCTGCTGCTGCTGCTGCTGCGTCGCTTCAGTCGTGTCCAACTCTGTGCAACCCCATAGACGGAAGCCCACCAGATTCCCCCATCCCTGGGATTCTCCAGGCAAGAACACTGGAGGGGGTTGCCATTTCCTTCTCCAATGCATGAAAGTGAAAAGTGAAAGCAAAGTCGCTCAGTCGTGTCCGACTCTTCGCCACCCCATGGACTGCAGCTTACCAGGCTCCTCCATGCATGGGACTTTCCAGGCAAGAGTGCTGGAGTGGGGTGCCATTGCCTTCTCCGATTAGCAACATATCCCATGGCAAATGTATTACGCCTTGCAAACTGTAGCTGTTACATGTTAACTGTTAAAATGTTCAAGTACAGCTCACATCTTTCCAGATGCCCTGTGAGTTTCTATAGATGTGAAAGCCTTGACTAGCAGGATAGCTACAAATCATGTTTCAGACATTTTATCTTCAGATATGTTGACTGGCAACATTTCAAAGTTGCTAAAGACTTATAATTGATTTCAAATGATAAATATTCAAGAAGACCTTTCCTTCTTTTCTGTCAGTTCGCCACTATAAACAAACAACATGGTAATTTAATTTTAATTGATCAATATATTTATGTTTCAGATGATAAAACTGGTTTGTAATTTCCAATGACATTCTTTTCCCAGAAATTCTTTATTGACTGGTAAGACCTAGAAATGTCTCAATCATTCTTCCCCAGTCAGTGGAAACCAAGAGAAAAGAGACTGCACAGGCTCTTAGAGAACCTTGACCAGGCTGATGGCGTGTGTAGTGGGAGAGACACATGAGATGTTACTGAATGATTAGCTTGAGTATTGACGGTCTGGAGAATGGTGAGAAAATGAATTTCCACATCTCTGTTGAAAACAAAATCAAAATTTATTGGTTTGGTTGCTGGGCTCATTCAAGTCCTATACTAGTTAAATTTAGAAAAATGCTTTACCATGCTACCCAAAGAAGGAAGCCCTGACTGAGAGAAAGTAGGTGGTAGTTTGCTATCTCTGTTTTCTAATCTGGAAGATGGAGCACCAAAGACTGTAATATCAGATTCATCTACTCTAATAAGGTTGTTCATTGTGGACTCCTTGCTTTAAAAGACATTGTTAAGAAGATATTAAATAATAAAGCTATTTGAAAGCTAATTTCAAGTCTTTCATAGAATTTCTATAATTGCAACTCATCAGGAAGATGACAAGTGTTTAAATGAATGCTAAAAACCTAATATGCCTTGGATTTCTAATAGAGTGTAGGTTCTTACTCAATGCCGACTTGTATTTAGGAGGACAGGCAGCTAAGCATTCTCCTTGCACCCACATTGAAAGAATACTTCTCCAGTTAGCCTTGAACCAAAGGCTTATTTTGAATAAAGGATAAAAACAAAAGCAAAGTAAAACTATGATCTAATTTTCCTGCTACGGTACATACTGACATTGAGCAGACTAAAATTAACTCCAGCTAATTTTCAAGTAAGGGAGGAGTGCTTTTATGCTTCTCTAGACAATTTAGTTTCTTGGTTCTCTTTGCGAGTTCCTCCCAAATTTTAAGTTGCCATTGTATTATAACTTCAAGAGTCGAAAAATGGCTGTCTCAACAATTGTATACATGTGGCCTACAATTTTCTCAGAATATGATCAAGGGCATTTTCTGAACCCAAATAGAAAATTCAACTTCTGGTTGAATATACTGCTTAATGCAATATATTTTCCATAGTCTTTTGATGGAGTTTTCTTTTCCCCTCTGTAATAAGCTATGATCCTTGTGTTCATTTAAAAAACTTAGATAGTATGTCTGGTGGTTATTCTTAATGTTGAAGACTCTATCAGTACCTTTTATGTTTATTTTTATTTTTTTAAATTTTATTTTATTTTTAAATTTTACATAATTGTATTAGTTTTGCCAAATATCAAAATGAATCCGTCACAGGTATACATGTGTTCCCCAAAAAGGGCTCCCCCTGTTGCTCGGCAGTAAAACAATCCACCTGCATTGCAGGAGACTCTGCAGGGGATGTGGGTTTGATCCCTGGGTCGGGAAGATCCCCTGGAGAAGGAAACAGCAACCCACTCCAATATTCTTGCCCAGGAAATCTCATTGGCAGAGGAGCCTGGAGGGCTACAGTCCACTGCGTTGCAAAAGAGTCAGACACAACTTAACGACTAAACAACCACAACCTTTAAGAAATGTTTATTTAGGGTATCCAAAAGGATACAAAGCAACTAATATGATGAGCACCAATGTACCTGGCTTAAATAAAAAGCATAGTCAGTAGAATAAGTTTCTGCCATTTGGGGATTTCATCTCCTTTTCTCCTTTTCATTTTAGGTGGGATTAGCTATGCAGAACTATCACCTAGTTATTTTGATCATATATGCATTCAGTAAGTATTTTAGAGTAAAAACTGTAGAAGGTATGGGTGGTCCTTTGAGCCTAGTGGGAGAGAGACCTACATTAACAAATAATTATGATGCCACAAGTCTTTACAAAGGAGACAGTTAAAAAAAAAAAAACAAAACCAGATAGACAAGGAAATAGAGAAGAAAAACACTGACTTATTTAGAAAATGATTTTAGGCATGATGCTGAAATGAAAGAGGAAGCGAAGTCAAGAGAAAATAAGAGACTTCCCTGGAGTCCAGTGGCTAAGACTCTGTACTCCCAATGATTAGGCTTGTGTTCAATCCCTGGTCAGGGAATTAGATCCCACATGCTGCAACTAACACTCAGTGCAACCACATAAATAAATATATGAGAAAATAAAAGTCAAGTTTGTCTATCAAGTCTAATATTTTGTGACTAACTAGATTCCTGAGTTTAGGTCCCAGCCCCACCATTTACCAGATATGTATGTCTTAGACAAGTCAGGTAAACTCTCTAAGCCTTAGTCTCCTAATAAAATAGAAAAAAAAGATAACTGTGCACACCTCTTAGAGTTATTGTGAATAAATCTATTTGTTGCTGTTGTTCAGTCACTCAGTCATGTCCGACTCTTTGTGACCCCATGGACTGCAGCACACCAGGCTTCCCTGTCCTCCACCATCTCCCAGAGTTTGCTCAAGTTCATGTCCATTGAGTCAGTGATGCTATCTAACCATCTATTGTTCATTTGCTAAGTCATGTCTGACTCTTTGTGATCCCATAGACTATAGCCCACCAGGCCTTCTGTTGATGGGTTTCTCCAGGCAAGAATACTGGAGTGGGTTGCCATTTCCTTCTCCAATCTAACCGTCTATGAACATATGTAAATTGCTGAAAGAATTCACTGCCACTCAGTTGACAATAAATATTAGTCGAGGGTCATTCAGTCATAATGCATGGAGCAAAGTAAAGTTTTCTTCGTGCCCAACATGAGGACTTAACTCTGAATTTCCTAATTTTATCTGAATAATCTGGAGACAGATATTACCTGCAAAACCACGTATTCAGTCACTTTGAGGCTCCATGATTTTTTGTATCTATTGAGGATTTTTGACTTCAGCTGCATATTTGAGTCGGATGTCAAGCCCCATGAAACTTCTAATTTTGTTCCTTTTGTAGGATGTCAGAACATTTGTCCACTGTGCCTCATAGGCACTTTAATCTCTGCTCCACTTTCTGAGTCTTTTATATCTCATTCTGCCTCTGGGAATGGCATTTTCTCCCTTTCCCTTTCGATATCATTGTTGGAGCCTTGTGTCTAACTGTACTCAAAACTTCCTATCTTCACACGGGCTTCTTTGGTTTTTGAATGCCATTATTGGGAAGATGAAGGAGATAAATATAGAACTTCCATTTTCTTTTCATGTGGAAGTCTTGAGAGCCTCAACCTTGGGCAATTGTCAGCAGTAGGCTTTTTGCATTCTCTGTGCTTTTATTAAACCCAGACCTCTCTGGTGTGTGAGTGAAACAGCCACTGGCAGAGCTCTAGGCAATCTTTCCACAATCCCCCCTATTCTCTCCCCTTCCTGGGCACACCATCACCCTATTGGAGTGGGATTCAGGGTAGGGAAAGAGAGCATAAGAATAATTTATCTGTGGAATAAGAAGGGAAGGACTTGGGAAGGAATGTGAGGGGAAGAGAGGAAGGAGGGAGAATGGAGCAAGAAATCAACATGTATACACACTGCATCATACCCAGGGGACTGTGCTTTAAACACGTGATCTCCAGTCTTCCTCTGTAGGTGTGCATGTGAGGGAAGGAGGGGCTAAGCTGTAGTGTGAGAACCTCTTTAGCAAGTACAGGACTTCACAAGCTCTCTTTGGAAAGTAGATGGGGCAATTCTTGGTGGTCTAGGCTTAGAGAGTTTGGTTAGGACTTCATGGTTTCACTACAGAGGGCACAGGTTCAATTCCTGGTCAGGGAACTAAGATCCTGAAAGTTGTACAACGGTGGCCAAAAAAAGAAAAAGAGGAAGAAAGAAAGTAAATCGATATTTTGGAGATGGGAGAAGACACACTTACACACACAGGTGTTTTGTAATATTGTTTCCAGTTGTTGGTAAGAGTATTTAATGAAAGCCTTGGATTCTGAAATATTTGTTTTTAAATAATAATAGTAGCAGTAATAATAATAGACATTTGTTTTCACTTCAATTTAACTGCAAGTAAAATAGACTCTGAGAATTATCTACATTCATTAACTCATTGTCAGTCTTCGAAAGAATTGAGGAAGTGCTCATGATGTATAAAGAAGAACAGTGTGCTGGAGGTACACACCATTACAAGTACCACAATCCATTGTACTAGACCTAAAATCTGTAGTTCTGAAAATAAAGTTAACTATGTAGTCTGAGAAGCGCAGCACTGAAGGAATGAAATTTGATCAGGGTGTGGATGGTGGCTCATAGGTAGGCAGGCAGGAGGGAAGAAAAGAACTTCGGTAGACAGAGAAAAAATCCAAACTAAAGTCAGCGATTTTGGAATCACTTGAAATGGAGGGCTCTGTGCTATAGTCTGTGTTTAAAAATATACCAAATCACACACACACAGCAAGCCCATTATTATCCTCTAACTGTGACTCCATGATAGAGAACCAGTATATGTAATTTTTTATTTGCTGTTTATAGAATTAGCACTCTGAACAAAGGCTACTGAGTCATGGGTTAGGCTGCGAGCTTCCTGTGAGTAAGAGTGAGTGAGCGCTAGATTATCGGTGATAAACTGAAGAATATGACTATTAAAAGACAGTGGTTGGGGTGTTTATTTTGCTACTGTCTGAAGGCTCTACAGTGAAGAGTGTATGTACTTACTCCCTGAATGTTTCTCTCTTTCACTTATCTCAATTTCCTGGAACCCGATACTGATCCTTAAAAAAAGCAAAGAAAATCTATGCCTATGGCTGAAAGATATTCTTATGCTACTCCTTAATATTCGCTTGGGAGAAATATTCAGAGAAGTTTCAAAAATATAATTGTGCTCCAAGGGAACTCAATTATATTTTTGAGACATTCTTATGGAGATTACTTTCCATATCAAATATAGCATTTAGCATTTGATCAGAACTAAGGGTACTATCTTGCCTCGCAAACACAAAAGCCAAGACACAAGGACAGTTATGAATATGCTACTTGATGTTCGGTGGCAAGTAGAGGTTTGTATGCAGCCTGGATGCAAGCCAGTGAGAAACTCCCAGGTTAGCCTGATACAAGGAAACAAAGAGCAGTGGGTTTTGCATCAGAAGACAGAGAGCTCCAGTCCCAACTCTGGCGCTGTCCTGTCCTTAAGCTTCTTACCATGTCTGTTTCTTATATCAAACAACAGGAGAAGTCTTTCCTCATGGCACAGTTGTGGGGCTTGTAAGTCACATGCGTGAAAATGCTGCAGAGACGATCAAGTGCCAGACAACCGAAGTTTAACGTTGTGGTGATTACAAGGGGCTCAAGTGAACAGTACTCAGACTAGCACTTAAGGCAACCCTGGCAACTACAGAATTTCTAGCATCTTTAGCCTCTGTCTGATGGACACACTGCTGAGGTCTGAGTATTTGAAACAGCAGGGTTGAAAACTGTTAATGGATTTTGCTACTTTGTAGAGTTTAAAAACTATGCTTGTTAGAGTTGTTTGTAACTGCATTATACCATTATTAATTGATTTTTGAAACATATAACAGTGATTAGTATGAATTATTTTCAGTCTGAAAGATAATATGCTCATAGCCATGTGATTCTGTCCCAGGGAGAAAGTGTCCTCAACATGTGAGTTATCACCAGCCCTCAATGCTTTTGCATGAAAAAGTGATGATACCAAAAGGCAGAGACCTGTAAGAATATACATTTATTGGTCGTGTGGAAGCTAGCATCCTAGTAACTGAATTGACTGTTGTTCTTTAGTTGCTAAATGCTGTCTGGCTCTTTGCGATCCCATGACTGTAGCCTGCCAGGCTTCTCTGTCCACGGGATTTCCCACCTAAGAATACTGGAACAGGTTGCCATTTCCTTCTCTAAGGGATCTTCCCAACCCAAGGATTGAACCTGCATCTCCTTCACTGCAGGCAGATTCTTTACCACTGAGTCACCTGGGAAACCCAATTGAATTAGTTATCATGTAATTAATACCACATTGGTGAGGATATGGAGAAAAGGGAACCCTTCTATGCTGTTGATGGGAATGTAAATTAGTGCAGCTACTGTGGAGAATATTATGGAGGTTTCTCAAGAAGTAAAAATAGAACTACCATATGACCCAGCAATTGTATACATGGGTATATATCTGAAACAAAAACAAAAACACTAATTCAAAAAGATACATGTACCCCAATGTTCATAGAAGCATTTTTATAATTGCTGAGATGTGGAAGCAATCTAAGTGTCCATCAGGGATGGATGGATAAAGCTGTGGTATATATATATATATAATGGAATATTACTCAGTCATAACAAAAAAAATGTAATTTTACCACTTGCAGCAACATGGATGGACTTGAAAAGTATGATGCTAAGTGAAATAAGTCAGAGAAAGACAAATACTGTATGATTTCATTTATGTGTGAAATCTAAAAAAATACATCAAGCTAGTGAATATAACAAAAAAAGAGGCAGACTCACAGATCTAGAGAACAAATTAGTAGTTACCAGTGGGGAGAGCTGAAAGGGAGAAGGGAAATAAGGGTAGGAGATTAAGGAGTACAAACTATTATGTATAAAACAAGATACAAAGATGTATTGTACAACACAGGGAATATAGCCAATATTTTATAACTTTTAAAAAGTGAGTCATAATATTGCACACCTGTAACTTATATGATGTTGTACATCAACTAGTCTTAGAAAATAAATAATTAAAAATAAATAAAATTACCTCTTTATTTCTGCACTATCAATGACTACTCTTATGGATAGAAGAAAAACAATGAACTAGTATTTGGGTTCTTTCCTGCTGTTGCTGTTGTATTAATACATGAGAGTATGATGCCAAATTTATGTACACTAGACCTTGAGCCACCTTCTGAAGAATCCACAGATCCTTCTGGGTTCAGATACCACATATTGTGTTAACTGCATCATTGGTGACAATTCTAAATAAAATGCTGCTGTTTCAATAAGAAATCACGGTGTCCTAGCCCTCTACAGCAAAAGCTGATAGAACCTTCTTCAGAAGCAACAAGTACATTGTAAAAGTTTGCTATATATAGATATTTTATTATGCATTAAATTAGATAGCATTGATACTGTGCCTTATAATTAGGTGCAAATCAAATGCTAAAGAACAATACATACCTTTCCAACACGATCCAATTAATTCTAAATCTGCTGATTATAGTCTCATGTATTAAGGACTTTTTCCAATTGCATTAAATAAATGCATTGTTAAAGACTGTCTCCCCAGATAGATCAAACATCATTTATTAAGTTTCATGCACAGCTATCTAAATGGAGGGTAATGAGCTTGGAGTCGGTGTCAGATTTCCTACTGTTTCTCAGCTTTCTGTGGGTGATGTGTCTGTCTCTTTGTGTACAGTCTGAATGTGCTTTAGTTTTTCTTGTTCCTGACCATAGCCTGCATACTGTTCATGTAGCTCAAATACTCTCTCCTGAAGTTTGGGCACAGCAGCTGTCTGTTACCAATTTCTGTCTCAGGGTGATCGGTCAGAGAGACTGGAGACAGAGAAGGCCATGACGCTCATGTTTGGGGTGTTCCTGCTTGTTCAGGAAGAACCATGACGTCCTTATGTGCTATTGATTAGGACTATGACTTAATTCTCTATTTACTAACAATGGAGTTTAGAGATGTCCGTATTTTTGCAGGTGTCTTTAAAAAATTTTTTTTATTGCATGATATTTGCTTTACAATATTGTGCTGGCTTCTGCCATACATGGACATGAATGTATCAACATGCTTTTGCCTGTTCAGGAAGCACCGTGATGTCCATACGTGCTGTATATTAGGATGATGACTTATTTCTCTGTTTACTAACACTGGAGGTTAGAGATGTCTATACTTCTTAATAGGTGTCTTAAATTCTTTTTCTCACTGATGCACATTGTTATCAAATTAACACATAAAGAGTGTAAATTGCCCCCACAGCACTGCAAAAACTTGGACGCTTTTCAATACTTCCCCCCCCTCCACCCCGACTCTCTTCCCCTGTAATCAGAGAGATGGAAAACAGGGTCAGTGTTCTCGAGTTCCTGAGAGTCCTTCACGGAAGGCTTCCTATCTGTATTAGAATCTCCACATTCTCGTGAAACTGGCTTCTTGCTTCACCTGTTCTGTTGCTGGAGAAGGCCCAGATGTTCCTGTGAAGAGTCCTTTCTGACTTTCAAAAAGTAGCGACTGACTCGACAGAGTCATGATGCAGTGGATCAGGGCTGGCTCTAAAAGCATTTAAGCCCCTCACCGTCTTGGATCCTGTATGCTCTTGTCTGGCTGAGATTCCTGTGCTGTAAAGTGCTAAGACAAAAAGCACAGCCCACACAGCAAGGGCTTTCATAGGCAGGTAATTTATTTTGGGAGTAAAGCCAGGGAATGGAGTGGGATGGTGGCGGATGGGGGTGCAGATAAAGAAACTGCAACAGGGAAGGAGGAAAAATCCATCCAAGTGTGATTTGTGAGTTGGCTGTGTTGTAGGCTTGATCCTGCTAGCATCATATGAGCAGTTGTATAGAACCTGTCTCGGTGTTATTCATCTGGGGGACTGAGGCTGCAAGGCATGAGTGTGAGGCATCTAGGCACCCCATTGAGTCCTTTATTCACAAAATGCTCCCAAATACCCTGAGACAATGTCCAGTCTTAGAGCAACACTCCTGATTTCCTACATGTCAAGTAAAAGGAAAGTGCTTTCCTTGGCAGTTCATTGCACATGGATTAGATTATATCACATCTCCATTACTATTAAGGTTGTTGTTGTTAGAATGAATTGAATTCTGGAATATATCTTAGTTATCTAATTCCATCCTTTCGTTTTTCTAATGAGAAAACAAAGCCTTAGAAAGGTAAGCACATGTTAAGTCACTTTGTGGTGTCTGACTCTTTGTGACCCTATGGACTGTAGCCTCTCTAGGCTCCTCTGTCCATGGGATTCTCCAGGCAAGAATGCTGGAGTGGATTGCCATGCCCACCTCCAGGGTATCTTTCCAACCCATGGGTCGAACCCACGTCTCCTGCATTGGCAAATGGCTTCTTTAGCACTGAGCCACCAGGAAAGCCCCTAAACCTTCCTTACACTGCACCTTTTTCTAAGACACTGTAGCAACACCTTCTTTTTTCTCTTTTCTTTGGAGATCAGACCTACATTGCTATCTGACAACTCATGCACCTGTACAAACTGCTGCCGCCTATTTTCTCAAGAAAAAAAAAAAAAAGCATTGTACATTTAATTCCATCTTGGCATTTACTTCTCAAAGAAGTCAGATGTACTCTCCATGTCATAACTAAGATTTCCCCCAAGTATCAATTCTTTCTGGATATGCCTATCTAGTGATGAGATTCATTATTTTTGAACTGGTAATTTCCTTTAATTCATAGCCAGAAAATTTAGAGCTACAGAGATAGTTGGAGAACTGGCCCAGAGTTTTTTCAAAATGTACACCAATTGCATTAGAACCAGCTGTGGTGCTAATTAAATGTATCTCAGACCTGCCTTCTGAAACTAAATATCTGAGGATGGGACCTAAAAACCTAAATTTTAAGACTAGCTCCCAGGGTATTTTTCACTTCATTTTATGGAGAATCACTGCTCAATTTCATGTAAATTGGAAATCCAGTGAAAGAAAGAAAGAAATCCAAATGACCCAACCAATTAAAGCTGGAGTTCAGCCTAAAACATTGGTCTCCAAATTCCAACATAGGCAAATTAGGTATTTACCATATATAATATACCATATTATGACAACCACATCTCAAAACCGGAAAATTCCTCCTTCAGACTCTTGGATGAATTGAGTAATCAGAATTTATAGGAAAAGATCTTTGACCCTTCAGCACACAGGACATCTATTATTATCTTAAAAAATCTGACAAATATTGGTACATTTTCAAAGACTTGGTCAAGGTGATACCCAACAGTTATGAGCAATCAATTGGAAAGACAAAAATGATCATTTTTTCCTGAAGCCATAAATCTAAAAATTTCACAGCTACATACTACGGATTAAAGAAGAGTTTTAAATTATATCTGTGGGAGTATATTGGAATAGGCTTTTGAGTGATTCATTTTTCTGATGCTTATTTTAAATATATGAAATAATGAGGTCATGAAGAAATTGGTCTAATTATGGTGACCAGTTTAATGACTCAATTAGATTTGGTTAGTGACATTTATAACCCCTGTAGAAAAATAGTATATAAATTGAAAAGAATCTTGATTGAAGAAATAGCTCATTAAAACAAAAGAAAACAAACAGAAAAAGAAAAAATGAACAGGAACAAAGCTGCTGCTTATCAGAAGTGTGCATAAATGAGAGATAAGGAAAAGCTCCAATACTTTGGCCCCCTGATGTGAAGAGCCTACTCACTGGAAAAGACCCTGATGCTGGGAAAGAGTGAGGGCAGGAGGAGACCAGGGCAACAGAGGATGAGATGTTATCACCAGTTCAATGGACTTGAGTTTGAGCAAGCTCCAGAAGATGGTGAAGGACAGGGAAGCCTGGTGTGCTGCAGTCCATGGGGTTGCAAAGACAGACACGACTTAGCGACTGAACAATAGAAGGGCCAAATCACGAGTTTGGACACATATACATGTAGTAAAATTGGGAAGTCATTTGACATGGGAAGTCAAAATCGGTGACAAACTGAAAAAAAAGTATAATCAGTAAACACAAAGGTCATACATGAGTAGTAAAACTGCAAGTCCTGTGCAAGTTAATAGTTTATCATCAACATTAGATTAGCTTATACGATTAATATTTTGCTCGACTGATCTCCAAACTTGAAATGGAATAGTTAAAGGCATTCATTGTGGTGGCCCCTGGCACACATTGACAGGAATCAGCGAAGGGTGCACATGTGTTCCCCTATCCTGAACCCCCCTCCCACCTCCCTCCCTACCCCACCCCTCTGGGTTGTCCCAGAGCACCGGTTTTGAGTGCCCTGCTCCACCACAATATCGTAAAGAAATTATTCTCCAATTAAAATAAATAAATAAAACTTAAACAAACAAAGAATTCATTGTTACAAATGGCAGAGAGAAGTGGGTTTACGACAAAAATGTAATTGTATTGGGCTTATTTATCCTAAAAGCGTAAAACACAAATCAGCTTTTATCATGAAGAAAATGCTAATTGTTGAAACAGGACTTAAAGATATTAATAAAAGAATTTAAATTATAGAACATTTATGGGAGTAGAAAATTTAACAGTGAGAAAGCTTCTGGATAAGACTATAAGCTTCATAAAGATAGATCACATTTCTTTCTTTCACCCATGTGTAACTCGGATGAATGAAAAGGGCCTAGTGCATAAGAAGCAAACAGTGATGAAATGAATGAACAAATACGTATTTTTAATCATTGGAAATCCAGGAGAGTTTGGGTGTTTACCATGACAAGAAGCCTTTAAGTAAAAATTAATTCAGGTCCTTTTATACATCTGATTCTGTGGTATAAGTTAAAGCCTGTGCCTGAAGGGTGTGTTTAATCTTATTGGTCTAAAAACTTACTCTGCTGGGTTCTGTTCTTCATTTCAGATAAGGGGAATCAGGGAGAGAGAAGTGGAAAGATAAAGTAGAAAAAACTTCAGTCCTAGCAAGGACATTCATGGATTTAGAAAATGTTAATTACTGCAGAAATTTGTTGCAGTAACAACAGCAGGAGTGTGGAGAGGAGAGTGTGAAAAAACCAGCCAATTTTTTACAATGTTTATTAATAATTCTCTCGTACCATGGGGTTTTACCATGTCAATTAGCTAATAGTAAAAAGATAACTGCAAGAGGGATGAGTCCAGGTCACAACTAAAGTTGATTTTATTTTTTATACAACTGTGTTTTAAATGGAACTATAATCTCTAATAGATATTTATCATTACTAGCTTCTCTCTCTGTACATATGTGTATAGTATACACCATCACTACACTTTTCCAATCTAACACAATTGCTGGGTGCTTACTACTTTTAGATATTTGTGCTTTCTGAATTGAAAACTTTGGGGAAAAGAATCCTTTCACAGAATCAGATTCCCTTTAGGTGTATCCAGGTTGCAAAAAGCACTCTATTGAAGAATGTATTCATGGAGTGCTTGTAGCCAGTCTCTATCTGATTATCTGATCTTGGCAGAACAATTAAAATGAACAACTACTGTAGCCTAGCTCTGGGAATTGAGAGAGTCAAGTCTGGCCAAGACATCCAGAGAATGGATCAGTTCTGGAAAATTGATGCTACACAGCTCTGGGCAAAAGAATGTCTTTCTCCACTTGATGTTTTCATAGCAGCCCAAACTCCATCACCTTTGAAATGACATTGGCCAAGGTTCTTAGTATTTAACACATCAACCTGGGACTCACTTCTCATACTGACATCACCTAATGGGAACTCATGAGAAGGCACTGATTAAGTCTCCTGTCTGTCTAAATATATCATGAATATTGCTTAGAACACTGAAATCAGCAAGGAACAATGTATCACTGTTTTGTATTTAAGCAAATCGACAAAGGAAGATATTTTGCTCACTTATGCTATAATAATTCTATAATATTATTATAATTTTGAAAGTTTGAGCTACCAACAAGGAAAGGAAAAACACAATTCTGCTCTTCAGTCTATGGGATAAGAGTTGAATAATAAAGTAATATTTTGTCGATTTTATTCTCATTTTTTCCCTCTATCTTTCTTTAACACAAGAAGATCAAAATTGCAACACATTTCAATGAAGAAACACTCTTTGAGATAACATCTAGTAATTCCTTAACAGTTTTCTACATAAATATCTTATACTGAAATATTAAAAACAGCATTGAAGTCAAATGTCTTCTTAGTTCTTGCTTCATGTTTCTCAAAGACTTAATTTCTTTCCATTTCACCCCATTTTGCCTTGGTAGTATTTTCTGCTTCCAATAATGAGATTTTTTATTTTCCTAGGTATTGTCTATTCATTGTAAATATTTTTCCCCTGCACTTTGTAACTCTGATCTTCTAAAGGATAATCAATTCCAATTTCTTGATATTCCAATTTTATTCCCTCTTAAAGCACTTATATTTTCCATTCCTATTCGCCCATATTTCTAGTAGATTATACCAGTTCTTAATAGTGGCTGATGGAAAATGTAGTGACAGCTGAACTCAATACTGGATTAAAAATACTGGGTGTGTTAAAGCCTATTTTTTTTAATCTGAAGTCTGTGATTAAGGCTTTTATCTTTGTGATCAACAAGTATTAAATTCTATATTAATTTCACCGAGTGGGCATAAAAGAGGGTACAATTATTGTTATATTTAATTCTTAAAAGTATCAGTAATTAGTTGCTTTTACTGTATTAGCATGACCTGTAAAATTAATGTTTAGATGAATATTATTCCTATAAAATTGAATGTTTCCATGGATTCTAAATAACCAGAGGAAGTTAGAATACGCTACTCTTGTAAAAATACACAGTAAAGAAAGGTTAAAACGCTAATTACATACGAATTCGAATGGCAAGTATTGGTGTATGCTCTTCATTTTGGGCAGTATCCCTGGCATTATGGAGACGCTCTTTAGTCTGTTTGCTTCCATTTTTCTTTTAAAGAATAGAGCAAAGGATTTTTAAAAGAGAAAAAATGTTTTGATATGTTTTATGCATTTTATTTGCTTCTAGAAGTTGGTTTTAAACTTACTATAAAAACTATTAGGAATATAGAGAAATTATGTCATTGTGTTTATTCTCTCCTGGGTTAAATATGGATTTATTTAGAAAGAAATGTAAGTTAAGTATGAAGAAAATTAATACTTTCATTTTTAAAAGAATGCTTAGAAAGAAAATATCAAAATTCTAACAATTTTTATACTTCAATTATAATGCCATTAGGTTGTAAATGGATTTTTTTGCAGAAGTAGCTTTCAGAAGACTAATGGACCTATAGTAATACGGAATTTTACAATTTGGCCAAATATTTCACTTAGTTTAATATTTAATCAAAGCTTTTTTATTATAGCTAATTATGTAATCATATAACTCTAAAAATCTAGCCTAATATTCTCAGCAACCTTATAGCTTAATATTCTTAGAAGAATTTTCATTTAAAATTAAAATTAAACAAGTGATATTAGATAGCTATTTCATTCTGACACCATAAAATAAACAGAACTTTATTTTTAAAATATTTATTTAATAACCACATAATCAGTAGAAGCATTTTATTACATTAGCACTGATATATTCAACAACAGTCTTCATGGCAAAAATGTGTGTGTGTTTAGAAATAGGATGTAATTTTGAAATTCACAACATTGAATGAATACAGCTGTATACTAATTTTAGTTAATATACACCCTATATTTCATAAAAATTTTAAAGGATTTTTAACTTTTAAAAAAACCTCCTCCATTTAATTTGAGAAGAGATTTTTCCATACCAGAAAACTCATTTTTAGTGGAAGTAACAGTGCAGTTACTTTGGTGCAAGTAACTGATGAATTGCCTATGCTGGGACCATATCTGATCATTTCTGCTCAGAGTGGACTCTGTTATGATTAACTCTTTGCAAACTAAGTATCCATATACATTCACTACAAAGATTTCACAGGTAGAAAGAGTGTACATATTAGTGTGAAGCAAGTTTCAATCTCTTCCTCAGGGATAACTCAATTTCTAATTCTGAAATTAAAAGCCTGAAAAAGATTGAGGTCAATTGTCCAAACCAGAAAACAATTATTTATCTCAGTCCTTAATTTTTAAAACTTTATCTTAAAAAAATTATACAACCTATGCTTGATATCTTTAATTATTTTTCCTTTATTAGATCTTAGTAATTAGAGAAACTAGGAAAAGTCTTCTTTAATCATCTATTCACCACAAAGGCTTTAAATTCAATTTGCAATTTTGTATTTCATATAAAATTTAAGAAGGAAAGGATGCAGAAATGTAACTACAGAAATAATTTAACAGACTGAAACCTTCAGAACATTTTTACACTAACGTCCAGAATGAAGAAAATTATCCGAGGAGTACTCGAAATCAAAATCAGGTGGTCCCTTCATACAATATGATGAGAGTTTTTAAATTTCACAGATTAAATGCTATTAAGAGCTTAATATTTTCACCGCTTATTGCAGCTCAGTGCTATCTGGCTTTCGTAAGTGATGTCATGCCTCTTTCGGGCAGCAGAGGGCGCTCTGGCGCTGTTGACAAAGGATACCTTCTGGCGCACGGCGCTAGCATCTTGTTCCCAGGAAGGAAACGTACTATTTCCCTGGAGGGTGGTCGGTGAGTATCTCAAAGGGTCAAGCTGTCCCTCGGTTATTCCGAGAAGCTTTAATTTGAGACCACTGAACGAGAGTTGTGATTGTCAACACCCCCCCCCCCCCCCCCCCCCGCCCCGGCACGACGCGAGAAGCAGGGCTTGCTTTTACTGCAAAAATGCTGAGCACAGAATTTCAGAGCAGGGAAACTGGCAATGGACGTTAGGGTGGCTGATTATTTTTAAGAGAAATACTCTTTAAAATCTAGAAATATTAAGGGTGATAACCACTCTAGGTTTAATCACAGCAACCAGATGACCAAATTGTGTGTTCCCTTATCTAAGTGGTATTTTACCTTCTCTCTTACATATCATGTAATTTTTAAACAGATTAAGCTTTCTGTCCTTAAAAGGAAGGGTGCGGTGAGGAACCCTTAGGGTTCCTAAGGTGAGGAACCTTAGGGTGAGGAAGATTAGATGTGTCCCAGTTATGTAATATGAGTTATAACACAACTCAGGCAGGAGAGTTTTGTAGCTGTGGATCCTTGTTGCTTCATGAAATATCCAAGGGAATGCAGACATGTGAATACTGGAAGGAAATCAAGTCTTCCAGGATAAGTGGGAATGCTTTAAACCCACTTCAGTGCCCATGGACTGATCTTAATTAGCTCAAAAGAAATATTCTCCAACCCCTTTCTTTTACCATTTGGGTAAGCCTTTTCCCTACTGTGCTTTACCAACTCGCTCCACAATTGTATAAAATAAAATATAAACTTAAGACATTGCCGGATATGAAAGAACAAATACTGCCAGTTCTAAAATCAGAAGACAAATAAAATCCACCCTGAGGGAGGGGATGAGGACCTCCCCTGCGGAGGATATTGTATTCTGCTGCTGTTTTCCTGATTCATTTCCTACATCTGTATCATTCAGGTATAAAAGAAAGGCTCTGATGAAATCAAGCCTCATTTACGGACCATTTCTGCATCTGGATCGAAATCGGTGTTGCTGCTTCCATTGCTCGGCCTGGATTGGTTTATCTATTCCTAATATTAACGTCGTTTACTTTTGTGAATCTAAAAGCAAATATAAGGAAATACGCAACAATTTTTTTTTTTTTTTTTAGTTCAGGCTGGCTACAAATTGGTTGATTTTCCGTTTCTTTCTCTCCCCCTGTCTCTCTCTCTTCTTTGATCCGTTATTAGTTAGAGCACTTCGATTTTTACTATTTAATGCTATCAATATGTAGGTTAGGACGATGAAATATGCTCAGAGATTATAAGATTTAGTGAATGTGTTAACACTAACCCCAGCGACCCTCGGCTTTAAAGTGAATCTTCTCTTCCTCGGATTCAGTAAACACCCTGCCTTTTTCCATCTGCCAGATCTAGGAGAAGAAGGGTGCTGCCACTGTGGTCGGCTTCTTTCCGCAGTGCGCATTTTAGGCTTCCTGACTCTGCAGCGCCTCCAGCAGGCCGGAAAGCGCCGAGCAAGTTGGGCGCACCAAAGCGGTCTCGGGGCTTGACACCCTGGGCTCGCCTCTGAAGGCTGTCCTGCTTCGAGCCTGACCCGAGAAGGCAGGCTGGGTGGGCTTCTGCTTGGCCTCAGCTCGTCAGTTCCTGCCTTCCTGGTCAGTCTTGGGGCCCACTCTTGATTCCAGCACTAACGCCTTTGGTGACTACACCAGCACCGTTTTAAGGTGCGTAGCTGAGCACTTGACATTGTATGTTCTAAGGAAGATGACTTTCCAAAAAAAAAAAAAAAAAAAAAAAGCCTTCATTCTCCTCATTCTCCTTCTTGCAGGTCCTAGATTCGAGTTTCAGCCTAAATAAATTGTTCTCCAATGAACATAGATTAAGCGTTATCTGTCTACGTTATCTGTCTACGACAGACCATACAAGCCAAGTGTGGCGAGAGCTAGAATGGTCTATTGCGGTGAACTATTAGATGTCGCTGTATATGGCCTTACCCTGCTTTTATTTATTTTTTCTTTCGCAAACTACCTAATATCCAGTTATTCTTCGAGGGTGGAGGGCTGGACGGTCCTATTGCTTTGGGGTAAAATTGCATTGAAGGAAGAAGGCCGTGGTCAGCACCGCGGACAGCGCCGGGAGCCGGGAGTGTGGCCACTTCACTTTCTCAGCTACTCGCCTTTGTTCCCAGCCCCGTAGGCCAAGGCAGAACAAAGACATCTATCAAGGTTCGCTTTCTCAGCTGAGTTCGTCTTTGGCTCCAAGGCCGTGGTGCGGAACTATGATTTCCTCAACAGAGTCCAGCTCTTTGGCTTCCAAATAAATTAATTTGCCTGGTGCTTCTCAAGTTTGTGGCCTGGCCTGTTCGCCCTGTCCTACTCTGTTGACTGATTTGACCATTGCGACTACATCGAAACAAGTAAATCATTTTTTTTTTTTAAAGCGAAGCAAGGCCGACTGGAGAATGGGAAGTGAGGAGAGGTAGGGCGGGGGGAGGGGGAGGTGGAGGTTGCGATCTTCCCAAAGGAGCTGAGCTATTTGAGATTTCGTGTGCAATGTGATGAGGGCGCCATTTAATGTGATGATCCTCTCTTGCTTCTGTTTCGTTTCCGCATCTTGGTCCAGGATTGTAAACAATCATACTACCTACTCGTGAAAGGACCACTGCTTTCTAAACGCCTCAACTCTGTAGAGTATTTGCACAGGGAACCACTGCTCTCCTGACAGCTGTCACTGAAGCGCCGGCCCCCAAGATCTCCCTCGGGGATTTTCCTGCGGGTTTCTGAGGCCCTTAGTGAAAACTATGACCCTTTTGCTTTCGGAACACTAGGCTGGTTCTGGAATCAGTTTGAGGGCCTTTTGGTGGCCAAGGATGGGTTCTTTCTACCACCCCCTCAGTGCCCCCACCCCCCACCCCTGCCCCGTGCAAGTGCCTTTTGCGCTTTCTTATCCTAAGCAGCTCTGGTGTCCTTCAAGTGCAGCCGCCCGTAGGCTCCGCTCTTGGCATTCACCGCGTGCCTTAATTGTATGACATTAAATCAAGGTCCGCTGTGAACACGGAGGGCAGAGTCTGATCTTGATCCGGAAAGAAACTGATCTACTGCAAAGATCACACTTCTCCTCCTGCCCTTTTCCCTTGCCGGGAGGTCGAGTCCCTAGGACTCCCCCGGAGTCCTCTAACCCATAAACATGGCTCCGGTCTCAGCTCGCCTCCTGCCACAGCTGCCAGAGCCGCTGCTAATTAGTCTGGAAGTGTAGACGATGCATGTGTCTGCGTATACATATGCATATATCTGCATGCCATTTACAGCGCACCTAGAAATATACAGACGCCTATAAATCTGGTTTTCAAACGACGGGCGTGGATCGAAGTTAATTCCCCCTCTGGTTCAGAACTAACTTCGTAATCATTTTACGGAAGGCAATTAACTGAGTTGGTCCGCCCTGCATCTCTTCTAAGTCGCTTGTGAGGAAGGGCATATTTTAAGGACCGCGCCATTTCATGTTCTACTGCAGAAAGCTTTGCCAATCATTTCCTGCTGTCGGGAAGGAATCTAGCACACACAAAAGACAACCATCATACGTATGTGTAGGGAAGATAAACACGAAGATACGCCTAGTCTCTGTGTCCTCTGATAACGCGACCGCAGTTTCGCTGGGGAGGTTTGGGGGAGATCAGAGTCCAGGGGCCGGCTGGGTCATCTTTCTTTGTAATGCGGAAAAATTAACTCAACCGCACCTGCCTAGTCCCGAGAGAGCTGGGCGGCCCATCTGGTCCAGCTACAGTTTTGCTGCAGAGAAAAGGCTGCTTGCTAAGGCTTTCCCACCGCCCGGGAGCGCGGACCTCGGGTCTGGGCCCGCCTGAGGGATACGGTTCGGAGTAGCTCAGCGCAGCGGATGCGCAATCCTCAGACTGCGGCCACAGTCCAGAGGCTGGCGGAGCCGGGGCCGGGCCGAGGGAGGGCGAGCAGGACAGAGAAAGGGGTGAGGGGAGTTGACCTCTACGGGCGGAGCCGTCAGCACAGCGGGGCCGGAGGCGGCGGGCGCAGCGGCTCATTTCTCGGCGTCCCCTACGGCGCGGTCCGCAGGAGGGAAAGGCCCACTCCAGCTCCGGTGTCCGAGGAAGGGAGGACTCTCGGCCCCCGCGGCACCAGGGGCGGCGTAGAGCCCGGCTGTGGCTGCGGAAACCGCCGGGAGCCGGTCTAGCGCGGAGACCCCAGAGCGCGCCCCTGAAAAACAGAATCACAGCGCATCATTAAGAGAGGGAGGCGGGAGGGAGGAGGGGGAACCTGGGCGGGGGGAGAAGGGACAAGAGGCGGGAGGGAGCAGGCGAGGGAGATGAGGTGACGGGAGGACGGCACCTCAGCCGGCGGGCCTCAATCTCCGTCCCCAGGCTGTCCCCAGGCTTCAGCTGGGCGCGCAGCCTGGGGGGCGGCGCGGTGGCGGAGCGCGCTGCTCCCGCTGCGGAAGCCGCGAGGTGGGGGCCGGACCCTGCGGCATCTTCGCGGCCAGAGAAGGGGTTTCGGGCGCCGGAACCTTCAGAACGCGTCCGCAGAGGGTCCTCCGGTGCAGTCCAGCCGTCCCCGCATGGTGTACCCCCCTTTCCCCCTCTTCACCCCATCCTTTACACCGAACTCTGGATCCGCACTCTCCAATCCCCACCCCTTCTTGGCTTGGTACCCTACAAACTGCAAGATCGGCGAGTCCCAGCAAGAAAATCGAAAAGATCGATGAGAGAAAGCATCACAGATAACACAGAGCCCTGGAAATCCGAAGGAGAAAGACCTGCTAGCCCAGCTCAAACCTGCAGAGGACCAGAGCGTTTTCGATTGCTGCTCAGCGCGTTCTCGGAGGAAAGAGGAGGCTGAGAGGCTTCGGTGGTATAAGGTGCTTTAGGGTGGGAGGTGGGGGTGGGGAGGGGGTGGATCGGAGCGGTCCAGTCTTTCCCCCTCGCTTGCTGATCCAGAATTAGGGATTAATGGCTCGCTCCAGCCAAACAAATAAGGCATCTGCCTTCAGCAGAAGAGGATTACACGGGTTGCTGACGTCACCAGTCAGACAGATGTTGGCTCCCAAAGTCCTGAGCAGCTCGCTGTGTCCTTGAAACCAAAGAGCCGCAGAAGGCGCTCAGCCCCCAAAGAGCTGCGCCTGGTACAGCGAAGGGCGAGTACCCTGCCCTTGCCTTACACTCCACTGGCACCAACACAGGGGGCCCAAAGACAGCCCGCCACCCCCACCCCCCACGAAGTCGTGTCCCCAGTCTCTCCAGATCTCTTCTCACAGCCCTGCCGTCCATACTCCGGCTCGTATAAGCCAAGTCCAAGTCACCATTCCGGGCTGCCTCTCCTTAAAATGGAGACGAGAGCCCACCACAGCTTCAGGACCTCTTGTCTGAATCCCCAAATCTAAGCTCTTGGGCTCTTATCCCCACACAGACGACCAAGAAACAGCAAAATAAGCACCTTAGGCCCAGACAGAGTCCAGGCTCCAGAAGAGCGGAGGACTTCGAGGCGGCTTCTTAGTTATGTGCGCAGGCAGCAGAACCAAGGTTGTCTGCATCTCCTCTTGCCCAACTGCCATCCTTTACCCAGGCCAAGATTTAGGTTTATGTTTAATCTCATCACAGATGCCATTTCGGACTAATGTGCCTTTCTAAACAATGACCCCTCTCCCAACTGACCTCCGCATCCCAAGCAGAATCCAGGGCCAGCACTGGGTGTGCCAAGGGGACCTCACCATGGTGCTGATCACTCCATTTTCTTTGCAAGTACTTTGAAGACATTGTAAAAAAAAGAAAAAAAAAAAAAAAGTGTGTGTGTGTCCAAAACATATCTAGCACCTAATTGTAAGATTCTATACATTCAAGTAACTGCAATTTCATTCTACAGTCAAATTCAATGAGTAAAGATCAAATAATTTAGAAACCCTAAACTCTCTTTAACTTGATGTCATTTTAAAATTTAAATATAAACTATTTTCTTTTCTTTACACCTGAGTATTACCTTTGCTTTATATTATTTCCCAGGCCTCTACAAGTCACACTGAAGTCAGGTTATGAAATAAGCCAAAAGATACACGAAACTGGAAATTTAAATGAGCAGTTTTGAATGTGTTATGTAATCCACAAATGAAATGGCTTTAAATGAAGTTCAATTCTGGAAAGGAATAAAGGCAATTCATACAATGTAGGAAACAGCATAAATTGATCTCCAACCCAGAGCTGCACTGAACTAACCCTGTGCCCTAAATCAAATGTGTATATATGAAAAAAATCTGTGATTTACTTAGAAAAAAATGTTTGCTGACAACACTGCATTGCTGGTTATGTATTACAGTGCCTAAACATGAGTAGGAGTAGTAGCTGGGTTATATCTCTACTCATATTATTCCTGTCTATCAAAGTGGCATTTAATTTTTCCAATTCTATGCATTTAGAAATTCAGTCACTGATAAAAATCAATTTAATTTGCTCCAGTGTCATTCAGCTAATGCCAGGCTAAAACAGTAAAATTTCTCTATCCTCACTCTGCTTGAAGGCCTTATAAGAAACAGCTCACACCTTAAAAGGATGGATTTAAACTTGTTATTTATCAGTAACAAAGGGCGGACCTCCTCTTAGTTAGATTAAGAACATTACTACTCTACTCGAGTAGGGTATATAAGTCATTGTTTCTTTGAACGTAGTAGAATGTTTGAAATGCCACAATGTAAAGGAGTCTAATTCCTTATAAAAATCTAAAGATTGTTTTTGTCTCCTGACATGTTTTGAATGTAAGCTTCCATTCTGCTCCCACAAAATTTTACAAGAGCTGCTTTTTTGCTCAGTGATTTCATATTAGTTCGCTGTCCATGGTCTTGATCCACATGAAGGGAGGTGGTAGGGGTACCTTTAGAAAAATGGAAATCAGGATGCCTAGGCACCAATTTGATGCCTTAACATTTTAAGATAATGTTTTAAAGGGAACGTCTGTAGGGTTTAAGTCCTCTTTTCTATTCCAGTTGTTTTCATTTCTATATATTTGCCACCCAATTTAGAGTACAAGAAGCAGATGGGAAAAGTTTGCATTACATTACTTTTGAGCTGATAAAAATCACCACCGCGTTTAGGGCTCCAAAGAATTGTAGTCAGTAGCAAGTAGTATTTTCCAATTTGCAGTTTTTCATTGTTTATTTGTTTTTTGCTTTCAGAAATGTAAGGCATTCTTGTAGAGGCATCCTTGTCCACTTTTACATATGGCTTAACAAATGCAGAAATCTTCACAAAAATGATAAATAAAGAAAAAAGGCCAAACAGCAACCTTATCAATTCTCTGTATAGATAGATATAATCACACACATACGCACATACACAAGCACTAAGAGTATTAAGCTAAATCCCTTCTTTAACCCTGTAATTTTTTTTTTTCCTTGTGAAGCAAAGAAGGCATATCCTCTAGAGGTTAAGGCTGCTTCCTTCAGTCCAAAACAACGTTTCACCTTCAGTTTAAAAAACAAAAGATTGACCTGGCAGAGTAACGTTTAACCTCTCCTGGGGTTTCCTTGAGGGGTGAAAGAATAAAGAAAAAAACTTCCCTCCATCTTCCACACACCTAATTGTCTTTTGTCCTTTATCTTTCCCTTCAGATTATCAGGAAAAGTAGGATATACATAGATAAACACATAAACAGACGCTTATTTTCTGAATCTCTGAGAGCCGCTGCGAGTCTTTGAAGGGGATCGACCTGCACAAACTGGTCATATTTTTTTGTTTTATTACAAAGTATTCCAACGGTAAGAAAACAGGCTCTTGCCTCATTTGAGGTCGGTACCCACCCCAGGCCACCGGGCCGAACTACAGCGATTCAGACTTTTCAGGGCAAGAGAAGGCTACTTTCCAAAGAAGTCTTTAGAACTTGGGAAAATCCTTGTACCGGAAGAAAATGGCCTAAACACAATAGGACTCGCCATTTTCTCCTTGTGAAGCACAAAGCGCTTGGCGCTGCCTGGCGCACAAAGAAAGCGTGAGCCCGCGGAATTCTTGCGCATTTCCAAGAGGGAAAAAAAAAAAAAAAAAAAAACCTCCCTCAGAACCACAGATTCTCCCGCCTGGGCGCTCTGAGACACACTCTGCCACCCTCGCTCAGTCCCTGTCACCAGATCTTCTCTTTGAGGTGCAGAAGAAGGCGCGATGCTCGCTAGCCAGCTAACTAGGAAGCTTCCTAGCTTCTATCTAGGAAGGCGCGATGCCTCTAGCCAGCTAACCCCGGCCAAGACCAAGTCTCGTAAACCGAGGGCCCCGGCCAGCGGCCATGGCCCTCCACGGTCCTCCATCCTAGGCCTGGGGGTGGGGGGTGGGGGATGGGGGTGCTCGCTTCTCTCTCCTCCTCCCCCGATCTCTCCTCCAATTCCATCCCGTCCCCTGGGCACGTCTGGGAGTCCGGGAGCTTAGGGACCTCGGTGGCCTGATTTCCATCCACTGCCGGGAACCAACCTTGCAGCCCAGAGCCGGGCGCGAAGCTCTCGAAGGATGCTAGCGACGCGGGAACTCCTCGCCCGGACGCCCCCCGCCGCCCCCGCCCGCCGCATCCAAGCCAGCCAAGTGCCCTGCTCCGCACGCCCACCGCGGGCGAAACGGCTGCTGCTCCCGCTCACGTGCGAGAAGTGCAAGCTTCGAGGAAAGCCCTGGGAAATAAAACTACCCGAACGCAAACCCGTGACCCCGACTCACAAAGCGAACACCCCCAACTCCGCCGCGACGCAGAGTCCGGCTCACCCAGGGAAAAAAAAAAAGATCTTACTTACGGCCCTCGAGCGTTTGGGTAATCCGCGTCTCAGCCTGTTCGGTTGGTTTGTTTTCAAAATATAAACATATCTCTCTATGTTTGATTTTGCACATCTTCCACCGTTGAGAAGGAACGAAAACAAAAATCTTGTAGGCTAGCGGGGCTGGGGGAGGGGGATGGAGGTTTTCATTGTCTACGCTCTGCACACGCAGCCCAAGGAAAGACGCTCAGAGCCGTGTGGGGCTCCTTCTACTTTCTGCTTGAAATTCAGAAGCTTTCAACGCAGTAAAGCGGGGGTTTGGTCTCCCTGCCTCCCTCCCTCTGCGTTTTCCTCTCTCTCTCCCCTTCTTTCCCTCCTCTCCCCTCCCTCTCTCTTCTCCAGCTCGAAGTCTCAGTCTCTGTCTCTCTCTCTCTCTCTCCCTCTCTCTCTTTTTTTCAAAAGAGGGCAGGTCGCTTCCTGCATCCCAATGAGTTAAATCACTCACTCACTTCTCATGCATCAGCAGCCTCTTTAACAACCCGAGGGCTGCAGGCACAAAAGAGCATTTAGCTGCCTCCAATTTGTGTAGAAGGCCTGTCCTTAATTTGTTTTTGGAGTATAATTAAATCATGTATTTCACGTAATATGAAAATACCAAGTTCCCAACTTTGAGCGAATGAACTGTTAATGGTAACCTTTGAAAATAGACCCCCCTTCTCGTGGGTGTCCTTCGAAAAGGCCTAGGACGCCCCAGAAAAGGAGAGGCCAAGGATTTGGGCCCCCAAATCTACCCGCCCCTCCCCCATTTCACACGTCAAGGTCACAGCCATCTGATTTCCCCCATTGATTTAAAATGGAGAGTTTTTTTTTTTTTTTAATCAACCCTTTGCCTTGGAAAAGAATGAAATCTTTTTGTGGTGTGGGAAGATCTGAAGGATTAAATAAATAAATAAATACATCCTAAATCTGAAATACACCACGTAAGCAGAATCAACCGTGATCAGACGTTGGGATGGGGTGGGGGTGGGAGTTGCGCAGGGGCGGCGGAGGGGGGGTTGGTGAAGAGGCTGACATACCAGGCGGGAGTGTGAGGTTTTCACCCTCCCCGCCCCCCAACCCTCGCCTGGCGAATTCTGAGGGTCTCTCGGTTTTGCTCGGGTTTCTTCCGGAGGCTGAGTGGGCCTTACTACCAAGCGACAAGGCCGGAGCCTTTCTTTTCTCTCTCTCTCTCTCTCTCTCTCTCTCTTATTTAAAGCTCTCAGAGAGTCTCGAAGGGGTCTAGATCTCGCGGACACCGCCCAATGGTCGGGGCGGGGGGTCCGGTGTATGGCTCCCCCTTCCTCGGAAGGGTTAAGGCACAAAGAGCAACTCTGCCTTCCTGCAGTTTCTCTTTCAGGGAAAACCCCAGGCCCCGCCATTGTTCTCCCTCACTGGAGGGGGCCGAGGGTGACAACTGAGACACACCTCCTCTCTCTTCCCCCGCACTCACCACCCATCTCCTCCTCACCCCACCCACGGCCACTGCCGACGAGACACTTGGGAATATTTTCTTGCTCCTGAGATTCCTGTCTGGGAGACCATGAGATCCAGCATCACTAATATCTTGGTGATAGTCTGCATTTTCTCCTGCAGTATTCCCTGAAGTCGTCGCCCCCCCTAACCCCTCCACCCCCCCACTTTCTGGTTCTAACAGCTCCTGTTCGGAAACAGTGCTCTCGGATACCAGAGGGGTTAGGGCTGCTGGTAAACCGCTCGCCGTTCCATCGAAAAGGAATGCAACCATGTAACGCGCCACCTCCCGCCTTTGCATATTCGCCTTGTACCCTACATCATCGTGGGGTTTTGAGGAAGGCCATGTTTCACCTTGAACATTTATCAAGCCTGTCTCTGCTTAGCCCTAAGCAGGAGGAGGCACAGCCCGCCAGCACCCAGCTTACATCTGCTTGAAAAATTCAGCAATACCCACAACGGGCTCTCTTGCAAAAAAAAAAAAAAAAAGTGAAAACCAAAAATGAAAGATTTTTAGAAAATAGGATTGTATGTGTGTGTATATATATATACATACATACATACACTCAAACAATGCTGGGTTCGGGGGCTCAAATTATCTAACATAGAACATCTCTGCGGCTGAGCCCAGACCCAAGGCCTCACTGTACCGAGTGTTTTACTAGCGGCTAGAGAAACGGCGTTCTCTTCGGAGACTCTAGAAGGAATGTGCTTCATCCCCCTGCCCTTTATCTTTCGCCGGATGATACTCATTCTATCCGTTTCCAGTTTATTGACCTGGGATGTGGGACTGTTAAAGATCGGCAGCATCTTGCCAAAGCCGGAGGGAGGCAGGGTCACGCGGTGCGCACAGCATCCGGCCCCAGGGAAGGTGCGGCTGTGTCCACTGGTTAGCCCGAAGGGTCTGCTCTGGGGGGCGCCCATTTCAGAGGACCTCAGTGGGCCCCTAATCCAGCAAGTCCCCCACCCCCACCCCTTCCCCGGCACTATCGGTGCCAACTTCGCCTCATCTTTCTGGGTACTGGAATTTCAGCCTTTTCGATGGGCAGGCCTTAGGAAGAAACCCGGGCTACGGGTGCGTTTCCGACTTATGGGCCGCTCCCTTGCCCGCGGCTTATTCTAAGTGGAGGCTGCGAAGAAAAAAGCTAAAGAGATCAGAGGCGAATGCTAGAACATTCGCCCGGGCCTTGCAGCCCTCCACCTCAAACAGATGGCTCGGCCAGGACACCTGCAAAGCAGCTCAAGCCGCCACCTCCGCGCAGCTCTCCGGACGCGGGCCACTGTGTCGGATCAAATAAGGTTACCTAACAGCTGGGGCCTCAGTCCCTTTCTCTGGGCACATTTCAGTCCCTTCGGAGCAGAGAGCTTCCGATCCCCGGTCTCCCGCCCTTGGCCCCAGGAATCTAAGCGGGCCACTTTTTTCCAGCCCCAGTTTTTTTTCCCCCCTTCGGGTTTGCCAGGCGCGCGAACCTCCTCCTGGCCTGCGCATCTCGTCGCCCGGGCTTGGAGCTTATGAAAATGTAACCCAACTCATTGCCAGAAGTTGTTGCTAATTAGTGGATAATAAACTTCTGTAGCCAGGGCACAAAAAGTCTTTTAAAAGTGCAAAGGTGTTCTTTGTTATGGCATCAGAAAAGGGATTAGCATATCAATTGGACTGGGGGGACCGGACAATGAGCCCTCCTCCCCCCTTGGCTGCCCTTAGTTCGCCGCCCGCCGCCTCCACCTCCTCTTGGTGCCCTTCCTCCTGCTCCTCTTCCTCTTCGGGCTCCCGGAGCTGTCAAGGAGCGGTCGGGGAGCGTGGGGCGACGGGCCGCGGCCCAGCGGGCAGGCGCAGTGCGAGGCTCCTGCCGCCCACCAGGCCTGCGCGGCCCCTAGCCCTCATTCTGCCCCGCGCACAGGCGCGCGCCGGGGGAAGGTGGAGGCGCGCGGCGGGACGTGCGGGGACGCGGAACCCGGGCGCGGCATGTCCCAGGCGGCCGCGAGGGCGTGGACCCAGCGGGTCCCGGGAGGGCGGCCTAGCGCAGTACTGCACGGCGCCCCCTCCCAGCCTGAGGCTCGGGGCTGGCGAGCCCTGCGCCCTCAGCCTCCCCCCTGGGCCGCGGGAACCCCCAGCGGACTTTCCACTCCTCAGGCCACGGGGAGCCGCCAGCTCCCCACCCTTGTCCGGCCTTTCTGGGCCGCCCCGCTGACGCCCGACCCTCGCTCGCACGCGTCGGGCGGTTGTCGAGTCATCGGGGCAAGCCGAGACCCTCGGTGTCTTCAGGGGGCGACCGATCCCGGGATGGAAGGCCGCCAGGGCGAGGCGGCGAGAGGGACCGCGACCGGAGCAGGCTCGGCGAGTCATCTCGAGACCCGGCCTGGCCGCGCGCGCCCGGCCCAGAGGGAGCAGCCGCCTCCCCGGGGCCTACGGAAAACCTAGGAGGGCAGCCCCGGGCCGGGGGCGGGAAAGCCGAGCAGACGAAGCCTCTCGCAGACTGAGACGCGGCCCAGGCCTGCGGGGCCCCGGCCCACCCCCTGTCCTGCCGCGCCCCCGCCCGGCCTCGCGGGTCCCGGAGCGCGCCCGGGGCAGGGTCGCCGGGGCCTCGGGGCCGCCTCGCGCCGGGAGCAGAGCTGGGCGCGTGGAGAGCGGGGAAGGAGCCGCGACGGCGCGCTGGGCTCGCGGGCGCCGAGCCGGACCCGCCAGTCTCGGCCGCCCGCCCGCGCGCCCGCCTCTCAGCCCCGAAGCCCCCGCCGCCCGGGCTACCCTGGCGAGGAATCATTTTCTTCCCGTTTTCTGCTCCCCTCCCCCCGTTCGCCTGTCTCCCTAGAGGCGGCTTCCATCATCTAAATGCATTAAAAAAAAAAAAAAAAAAAGAATCTCCGGGGCTCTCCTCTTTTCTACCCAGCTCGCCTTCCCTGACATTGGTGTTAGGCGAACAAGCACCAAACTCACACAACTTTTCCCCGAAAATCCACGGCTCTAACTGCCATAGGGAAAGATGTCGGGGAAAAAAGTGGAGGTCGGTGTTTCCCCCAAATGCAAAACATCAGAGAGGGAGCTGAAAGGAGCTTTACTTTCCCTGCGAAATCTCCATTGTTGCCTGGCAGACAATGGGAGCCCGGGCGACTGTGGGGCTGTGGGGCTGAATAGGCGATCGGCGGGATGTGTGCGGGTCAGTGCTTGGGGTCCCGGGCCGAAAGCCCCTTTCTCAGCTTGCCACAATAAACCAGAGCAAGGTTTAGTCTTTACTGGGTCACCGGCCATCCTCTATTATTCAACACTTCACAACAAAAAACACTTATTAATCAGCGCTGACCAGAGGCCCCTTTTGAAACAAGAGAAGAGGGGAGACAGAGCGAGAGGGAGAGAGGAGGGTGATAGAAGATTGAGAAGTCCGGGACAGATCTTTCTAAAGCCAGAGCCACCATAGGGTACTTTCCGCCAGTGGCCAAAGTTTATTTGACACAACAAAGTTTCTAATCAGGCCACAGAGACCTGCATTTCTTCTCATTTGCCTTCCTGCCCGTCTTTTTCCTCTGAAGATGCTGGAGACTTTGTTGCGAGGAAAGATGGCTTTAGGTCAGATTGCTAAGGCCTGATCTTAAAGATCTAATTGCTATTGGAAGAAAAGCCTGTTTCCCAGCTGGGCCTCCACTCTGGAGACGGCGCAAAGGAAGAGACTGTCCAGGTCTGTTCTGGGCACCCGCTGATGGATGAGGTGTCAGGCCAGTAGTCATGTGAGGACTGGTTTCCAAATGGTATGAGCAGTAATCAAATGTGGTACTTTGGGGTGATACTGAATGCAGTCTGTAGATTTTCTACTTCAGGATGTTTCAGTCCGGATGTATGAAAAGGCTGAACTTGCTTGGTAGAATGAAGAGAAACTGATGATTCCTGTGCTAGGCAAGGATTTAAGGGAAAGCATGTGATGAGTAGTTTTAGAGAAGGAAATGATTCAAAATGTTCCAGACTAGGAAAAGCAGTGGGTTCTTTGCTCAACTTTGATAATTTTTACAGGGCTTATTTGATGTTCGTAACCTAATTGTATTTCTTTCATTTGTCTGGTTCCATGATAATTATGAACACATGCTCAGACATATATGGACCCTCATATATATCAAAGTGAAGTGCTACATACATCATCAGCTTTATGGATGAATTTAATCCATTTGGAGCTCAGCTAGACATTTTTGATGGCAAAATTTTGTCGCCTTTTGATTTGGGGTCAGAAGCCAATATTTCTTGGTGCTTCTGCCTGTTTTACATTACTCAGGTTGTAATTTAGCCAAGTGAGCAAAGCTCTTTTGTAATGGCTGATGTGTACAAGTGAACAGAGGCAGCAGATATTGAATCTTGGTTGTCAAAAAACATAACACAATTATTTTCCTAAAGAAATAGAAATGAGTGTCAAAGCAGTATTCTTTTAAGTTTAAAATTTCGTTTGTGGGCACTTTTGGATTTCTGTGTAACATAACTAACCATCTCACTTGTTATATTTCAAAGATATCTTTAAACCCAAAAAAATGTATGGATAGGAGATTGTGACTTCAGCAAATTAAGCTGTTCAACTAGATGGCTTGGTAATGAAAGCAAGAATGCAGAATTACTCTGTAGTAAACTACAGTGGTATTTACCAGAGTTGATGCAGTAAATGCAAAAACTGGGTTGCATGGTTTGGTCTCAGAAAGTGTTTTACTTAGATGCCTACTATTTGAGATTGGCTTTTTAATGTAGAAAATATTGTGTTACTCAGATTTTGCAGAGCTCAACGCTTCTTGCAATGGAGTAATCAACTGTTATCTGAATTATTTAAAGCCTGGGATTAAAGGCCTTGGAGTTGAATGCTGACAAGCTCTCACATGTAGGCAGGGGAAAGTTTAGTATTCTTCTCTTTCTGTATATACTTTGAAAATAATTTGGTCATGTGTGCTGAATTATTTTTAAAATGTATGCATAGGAACAATGAATAATTCTTTCACAAATTGTTTTCCAAATGAGCAAATAAGATTATTCTGAAAAAGAGTAGAAATCTGTTTAATCCCTAACAGTGTGTCACCTAAAATGGAATGTTTTAAAAGGACTATTCTTTATAAAACATAGTTGCCAAAGAAAGCTCCACTCTCTCGGAAAAGTGTTTAGAGGGATACAGAGAATATATTCACTTCAAAATCCATTTGTGGGACATGGCAATTTTATGTCATCTTTTTCCCTTCAGTATTTTGGTTGACTTCCCAATTTGCTTAAGGGAAGCGTTATTATACACGTGTGAGTGTATTTTTACTTGTAAACTGATGGTACTGGTGTGCTAAATGGGACTGACCACTCACAGATTATCTTCTGAGCGAGGTCTATTGAATAAGCAAATGGTTGAGAAAACCTCTGATCTTAATATATAATATACTGAGTGTGCATATGTATCATAACATAGCACATCACTTTAAAACATATTTATAGACTCTAAGTATTTTTCTTTTCCTTCTTTCTTTCATTTTTTGGGGAGAGGCAAAGAAATTAAGTAAATAGTCTTGTAATGACATTTCCTTAAACCTACTAGTGTATTTTTATGGAAATTGGAATAAGCTTCCACATTTGTCAAAGGAGAAAAAAATAATACATAAACATTGCATTCAGCAAATGTTTAAACAGAGAAATGTTATTCTTTGGTATCATTTACCATGGAAGCAATAGTTATTAAATTTAGTATATCTTTATGAAATCATTGTTATTCCAGAGTACAGTTATTCAGTAATATATATATTGTTGCATTTTTATTAATAAAGAAAGTACATCTATACCAAGAACCTAAAGTTTGGGTCATGGATTTAACATATCACAAAAATTACTTTGTAGGTAGCTAAGTCATCTATATTCTGAAAAAAAAAATTGCCTTAAAAAATCCATCTGGACACTAAAAAAAATGACATGTTTAAATAACTCTCAGCTACAAGAGGAAACAAATATCTTGATACAATTTGTGTATATTTTTCCAAAGGAAGGTTAGGTGTCAGAGCCTATGGCTATAAAATAAAAAGTATATGCTATCTGATATGTTTATTTTGAAACATATTTCAATTTTTGCATTTTTTTTCTTCCTGGCAGATGCATATAATTCAGATGCTTTTCCATCTTGACAGAATTTGTCAAGTTCAGTTCAAATTTATATTAATGTGATCTGACAAAGTATAGTATCAATAGGTTATCATGAAGTATAAATGTAAACTCTGCCAAATGTTTCTTTAATACATGTTATTTCCTCTTTTATCTGAAAATCAACCCATGCAGTTTTTCATGATAGAGAGACGGTTAAAAAGGAAATGATAGAAATTTGACTTGCCCCTTATGATTTGCCCCATTGCCAGAGAAGTCTGGTCAGTTGTTTAGCTCTAAGACTTCTGCGGGGAGACTCAACCTGGTGCTTATTTATTTATAAACTTTCACCTCACCAGAGATTCAAAGTTATATTTAGGCAACTAGGACCTCTCAGGATATGTGTTTATTTGATTCTTTAAATACTTCATGAGAACACCAAAAGTAACTTTTACTGGCGAATTTTCATTAGGCTTACATGTATTACATCTGAGCACCCCTGGTGTATTTTTGTAGTCACCATGATATGATATCTCAGTTTTTGGAAATGAAAGAAAATCAAGCTTCTGAATGAACCCCCCCCCCATTATTTTCATAGTTTTTCTTAGTTTAATATTCCCTTCAACTAATTGAATTCTAACACATAGGGTATGAACTCCATTTTGACTTATATAACACATTTTCATCCGGAAATCTATCTGCTTATGTAACCATTTGTGACAAAGCAGAGTATTCTAGAGAATTTCACAAAAGGCTCCTAAGATGTGTGTGTGTGTGTGTGTGTGTGTTTGTGTATGGTTAAACAGTTTTAATTTCAGTGCTTTATGGATGTGTATTAGGTCTGAAAGGAATTGTTCAGCACTCTCTTCCTTTAGAGTACTTTTTCTTTTCTTAAATGAAAGCTAAATTTTAGAAATGTCTACAAGTTTTTTTTTTTGACTTGGTAATCAGAGACTGAAACTATAAGTTGGACACAAGGTTTCGTTTCAATTCAGGAAACTATTGGCACTGCTATAGGACAATAGCTATGTTGAGGTTGTAGGAGAGAGCCAAAGCATTTTCGTTTATTGTGTTTGTTTTTGTGTTTTTATGGACCAGAATGTAGCTCCACATCTTTGTACTCCTCCAATGCTCCTAGTATGTTTTATTGCTTTTGTGGGAAATCTAATGGAGGCACGAGTGTGAGACAGGAGGAGATGTAGACAGTAGAGTCTGTGAATCAGGGGGAGTTGGTGTGGTACTGCTCATGGTACTGAACCAGTCTTGTGTGCCAGGAAGGGATCCATCCTTCAAGCTTTTCTTTCTCTGTCATTCTCCTGCCTCTCCACTCAAAGTGCTTAAGAGATCCCAGGAAAATTAAGCTCTTGTGAAAATCATTTGTTCTGTACCTAATGACAACCATATCGAGAGGCAGGAGAGTGGCTCAGGCCCCGAGTCAGGATTGGTCCTTCGGCGTTCCTGCTGATCTGCAGCAGTATAATGTCATGTTTTATGCATGTGCACGACGTCTCAGTTCCCAGTAGTTTCCATGTACGTTGCAGATGCATGGATTCCACATTTAAAATTAAAACCCTAAGAACGAGAGCATTTGCTTGAACATATTTTGTCAGAAAAAAAGCATTAGAAGGGAAAGGTCTTAGCTTTGGGGAGGGGAAAAAAAAATACATGGCCATGCAAATGGGTAATTGCACTGTATCCCAACTAGCTTTAATCAAACTTCAGTTTTCTGAAGACCACGGTTCACTGATGTTTATGAATGTCTCAAGAGTTTTTCTAGATACTCCAGCTTCTTCTAAAAGGCAGCCTTTATAAAACCAGCCAGCTGAGACTCTGCAATATCTCAACTGCTTTTTATCCCACAGTGGTTTCAATGATCCCCCGAGACTCAGAGATGAAGGAGTTTCTACATATATATATATATCAATATATATATATCAATATATATATATATATTTATATAGCCAGGATGAGTCACTCAGGGGCCACCTGAGGGAAAAATTGAGATGGGGGCTCTGAGACTGGGTCAGAAAGGCTGCCAGGCTTGATATGACAGTTCCTTGGGTTTTTCTGAAGGAACTTTCCCTCAGGAGCAGAGCCACAGTTTCTCCAAAGTGGTTGAGTAATACCAATTTCATGCTTTGGTGAGGACCTGGGTTTGTTGGCATCAATCCTAATGATTCCTACAGCTTTAAAGAAAATGAGGTTTGTGATTCAGCGTTCATTCTCTCTTCCTTCATGTCCTCTTCAGACTCTCTCTTCCTCCTCCATCACCCTGTTCGATTCTCTCTCCTGCCTCCTCTTCCAGACCGTAGTGGCACCAAATCAGCCTGTGGACAGATAAATACTCCACTGTAGGTTTGCTTGCTTTGTTAGTTTCCTTTAAAACCTCTCAGGTGAGGGCTTAAATGAAGAGTCTTCCCTCATTTTTGTCTATTTCTTTCTCTTTTTTTTTTTTTTCTAAATGTTGTACTCATCTCAGAGGCGAAATGTCTTAGACTAGTGTCCTTGCTGAGTGTGAGCCTCCCTCTGGTGTCTGGAAGTCAGGCCACAGGCCTGGAGAAGACCAAACTGCAGGTGTGGTTTCCATCAGGGGTGGGCTTAAGGTGGCCTGAGGTTACTGACCTGAGTCACACCTCTGACACTGCCTAAGCACAACCTCCAACTTGCAGGAACTCTTCAGGCTTTTGAAGTTTTCTGGATATGGAAAGAAAGGGAATAAGTCACCCTTCCTAGATAATTCTCTTTTGATCATGTTCACTTCCCCTTCTCAAGTGTGCCTATGTGTGTGTCTATGTGCGTGTGTGTAAGGGGAGAGAGAGAGAGATGACAAATAATGGTTGGCATAGTTGCGGAGATATGAGAATAGCCTTAATTTAAAGTTGAAACGCAGACACACATAAGCATGGTTATCAAGGGCTTCTCAGAACATCAAAAGAAATCAAACTAGGACAAATAATTGTGAAATTTTACAATGTCTCTAGTTTGGAAATATACTTCAACAGGTGGATCAAGAGAGTAAGGGGATTCAAAACCCTGAGTTGCCAGGGAGACAATTGTTGGATTGTAAGAGAGGTTTCCTGTGGTGTTGCCTGGTCTTTAAGATGAGGGAAGGTAGGAAAGAAAGGGAAAGGACATTTGGTTGGGTTTACTACATGTCAAAGGTTCAACCAGGCTCTCTCACAGCATATTATTTCATATATTCTCACCAGAACCCATTAAGGTAAGTATTAGTTGTTCTTCATTTTAGAGATGAGAAAACTCTGGAGGATTATACAACCTGACCACAGTCATATAGATAATACATTTTGGATTCCAGGTTAGAATTCAAATAAGCTTGTTTTCAGAATCTGTAGTCTTTTTCTTAAACCGGAAATATCTCACATGATTTATTTTCCTCATAATCATTTATGACAGAAGTAAGGATCTAATCACTATAGATTTTCCCAGACTCAGCTCTGCTCTCTCCTCCCTGTGGTTACCTTAGGCTTTGGTCATAGGGGCAGAAGCCCCTAAGCCTTTCCACACATTTCCTCTCCAAAAGCTCTGTTCTTTGGCTCAGACTGTTCAGTTCCACCTCAATACCTTCACCAGGATGTTGACTTGGGCTGTCTTTTATTCACACGAGAGTGTGAACTGATGGGCTTTGGGGCCAAACCTATTTATATACCTATCTCTACATGAAACAGCATTTTATGTTGCATTATACTGTGAAACAGAGAAAGAAACTGGGCAAAGGCAGTAGCAAAGGCAGTTTGCTCCTCATAAATTTGCTTTTGGGATTTGATGATTCGTTTTCCTTCTTTTCCCAGTTCTTTAATATTTATTTTAAGAAAGCTTTTTTTTTTTTTTTTTTTTTCGCTATCCTACTTCACATCCTAATGCAAAATCTAGCCAATTAAATCATGAATCTGAACCTTCAAGGGCTTGGGCTAATTCTTTATTGAGGTTAGGCATCAGTCTCTAGCAGAATTAACTCTGTCAAGCCCTTGAGTCACTATATTGCAACTATACTGTATTTATTAAATGTTTGCTATTAGTGCTTAATTCTCAAAGAAAGGAAATGAGTATATTAGTAATATACCTATATTGCATGGAGTTTTCTAGATATGAGTATATTTTTAGGACTTGAATGTAATTCTCTGCTTCAATTTTCTTATCATGAGAGTGGTAATCTTTATTTTAATAGGAACTGTAAAAGTTTATTAATAATGGTGAACACCTTGAAAATTATAAATAATATTAAGTGCAAAAATCAAAATATAAGTACTAAGTTAGAAAATATTTAACTTAAAGTTAAATTAATCCTTCTATTTCCTTATAGTTTCTTGTTGAAACATTAATTTTCTTTCAAGAGTCTTCTGTTAAAATCTTTAAATGACTGTTGCTCATATAAAAGACTATTTCTGAAAAAGTAAAAACCTTAATGTTAATAATCTAAGAATTCTTTTCATTGAGTTAAAAACTAGAGGAAATTAGGTTTAAAAAGATAGAGTAGTACTTTTAAAATTACAGTAGTTTGGTGATTAAAATGATTTGGTAAAAGATGACAGAAATATGAAAGATAGAATATTAAAGTTTAATATAATGGCTTCTAGATTGGAATTAAACATTGGAGATCATACCAGGTGTGTGCTTCAAAGATACAAATGACCTTGCAAGTTATACGTTTGGGTGCAAGTTAGTGTTTGTAGTACTGTTCAAAATCAAGGTTTGAGAGTTGTTGTGGGGAGCAAAGGAAAAGAAACAAGAAGGACACTTACTCATATGAATTCTTTCAGATTAGTGCTATAATGTCAGTGACCACAATATAAGCTGAATAATCATTAAATCTTCAGTTTTATTTGGAGCTAAATCTCAGGTGAGCTAGTGTAGTTCTTTGACTTCGATTTAAGTTCTTCATCCCCAAATGGAGATAAAATTGCTTACTTACAAAAGAGATAGTGAATGCTAATTAATTAATGGGCTTGAACATTGCTAATAAATTCCATTTTCTTAATTTAATTTTGAAGGCTAACAAATTCAGAGATGCTACAGATGCAGACGCTCTGTATTCACATACAGTAGATCTCGATATTTGGGTTGTTCCAATAAGTCCCATGGACAGAGGAGACTGGAGGGCTATCGTCCATAGGGTCGCAAAGATTCGGACATGACTGAAGCGACTTAGCATGCACGCGTGCAATGAGTACCTAACAGACTCAAAACGCAGATGAGTTTCTTGGAAAGCTTAAAGCTCATTTTAACTAACCGAATAACAATGGTACACTTGGTAGAAAGCACTGAATTCTGCTGGTTTTACCTATAAAGCTTAAGGGGTGTGTGTGTGTGTGTGTGTGTGTGCATGTGTGCATGTGTGCATGCACATGCGCATGCACGTGCTCAAATATTCAGTTACTTTTGTCTTTTAAGTAGAAATCTAGAAAAATATATTTGGAAAAATGAACTGCTAAACCACAATGAATCCAAACTATCTCTTACCTTCAGTTTCTGATACGGGCCCCATGTCTGAAGGCAGGGCAGCATCTGCCAGTGAATGAGCAGGCATGAGTCTAGATTGAGTCAGTTTATCTGACCGGCTTCACCTCATTTTAAGAAATTGTTTGAGGTTTTCAGGAATTAACTCATCACAGTCATTTGTGCAGGGAAGTAAGTTAGACCACATGGTAGCCTTCCAGGGTGACTGGGTATCACATGGATGTGGTGTCTTGGAAAAGGCACCGGGCAGGAGTTTTCACTACTAGGGCTGGCTCCATCTCCAACCAACTGAATGAGACACGGAGCAGTGCCAGTTTCCTCAAATGTAAAGTAAGTGCAGTGGGTTCACATCATGTCCGTGTGTGTGAGTGGTCAGTTGCTTCAATAGTGTCCAACTCTTTGGGACCCCATGGACTGTAGCCCGCCAGACTCCTCTGTCCATGGGATTCTCCAGGCAAAAATACTGGAGTGGGTTGCCATGCCCTCCTCCAGCGGATCTTCCTGACCCGGGGATTGAACCCGTGTCTCTTTTGTCTTCTGCATTGGCAGGCAGGTTCTTTACCACTAATGCCACCTGGGAAGCCCCACATCATGCCCACTTTGTGCCAACTCTCCTAATTTCTAGGTTGATGCACTCCCCGTCATTTTACATGGTGTTTTCAGAATGTTCCTGTGGACCACGAATCAACTCCAGGCAAACTACATGGCAGGGAGTATTGCCTGCAGAGAGCCGTGCACATATTCAATAAATACATATTGCTTGAAATACTTGATGATTAATTAACCATCTAGAAAAAGCCTGTGATCAATGCTGATGACTAAGCCTTAATGGCAAAATAGTTAAAATTTATTGAGTAGCTCTAATGTGCCAGGCCCTCTGTTTGCAGTTTGCATGTGATATCTCATTTAAACAATCATCCAGGAAACACATCTAAATCTTCCTGGAGAGCTTTGACGTGATGGTATTATTGGCCATTTGTCTCAGGAAAAGTCTTTTCTGTTGGACTTGTTTGGAGTTTCCCACATGATATCATTTGAAGAAATTTAGAAAAGGAAAATGGATTTGCATTGGGAGAAAGGGCTATATATCCATGGAAAATTCAAACTAAAGCATTGAATATATAAATTGCATCTTGAAAGCTGTAGCCAAGATCTTGTTTTAGCCAGAATCTTTCTTTTCATCCATGGTTTCTCCCCTTTTCTGAATATTTAAATAGGCAGGAATATAGGCAAGAAGAGTGTTGTTTTTTTTTTTTTTTTTACCATGTAAATATTTCATCTTCTTCTGGGACTTCCCTGGTGGTCCAGTAGGTAAGACTCTGTTTCCAATGCAGGGGGTATGAGTTTTATTCCTGGTTGGGGAACTAAGATCTCATATGCCATGTCATGCAGCATGACCAATAGATAAACAGATAAATAAAATAATATGAAGAAAGAATAAAATTAAGAGCAAGAAATTGAAAGAAAAATAAAAAAGATTCCATCTTCTCCTGTCCATCCCAGGGATAACTGTTTCAGTTCAGACACTGAAACAATTGCATCATCATGTCATGGAGTCTTACGATAGTCTCTCCCTGGTCTCCCTTCTCTCTCTTTTCCAATCTATCCTCTTTTCTTGCTGCCATAGTATTTCCTAACACACAAACCAATCATATTTAAAGTTCTTTAAAATATGTCCCATTATAGGATGTTCTTTTTGGCATTCTGTATGGGACACTGCCTCTTTGTCACCTCTTTCTTAGGAGGAAGGAGCTGGCCCCTCTTCTGGATTTCTGTGCACTTCTATACACACTTTTTTTTTTTAACTTTTCATTTTATATTGGAGTATAGCTGATTAACAATGTTGTGATAGTTTCAGGTGAATAGCAAAGGGACTCAGCCATATGTATACATGTATCCATTCTCCCCAAACTCCCCTCCCATCCAGGTTAACATGAATTTCTTTTTACTAGTATATCTTATAAATGTCTCTCCTGTTGGTTTGAGAGTTTTCTATAATTAAACATCTTTGAAGCATATCAGTGATTGGCACATTGTTAGTAATTATTAAAGGGATAAAGAATTTGGTCTATTCTGGGTGCAAGAGAGGAGACATAACATCTCAGTTCATTAAAATTGCTTTTCTAATGCATAGTCTTTTTGATTCTCATAAAATCCCAACCCTATAATTTTGATTCATGAAAAAAGCTTGGTTCAGTGCTGTAGAATTCCTGACAGGCAACCTGTCTGGCCTGGTGACCTGGCCAGAAAAAAAACCCTAAACAAACTAGAAACCATACTGTATTTCCCCTTCTGTCTCACACCCTGTCCCTCCATCAGCAACCCCATCAACTCCATCTTTCCTACGTCAGATCACGTTTCTCTATCTTCACCACTATCATCTTACACTGAACCACTATCATTTCTCTTGATCTACAGCAGTTTTTTGTGAACTGGTCTCCATATTTCTTCTCTTGACCTTCCTGATCCCCAAGTTTAGCCATCCCCCACAGAGCTGCCAAAGTGAACAGTTAGTATGTGAATCAAGTCATTTCACTCTGCAGCTCAAACCCACACAGACCTTACTACCACACTCAGAATAAACTTCAGAGGCCTTGCAGTGATCCACACCATCTACCTGCCACCTTCTCTTCCAGTTTCTTTTCTCTTTTTTTTATCCTAACTTCTTCCTTTTTAGCCATTCTGGCCTTCTTATTCATGGACCTTTTGCCTTATGAAACTAATGGATTTTTTCCCTCTTTTAATTGGTTTCTTATAAGTTTAGAGCTAAATTTATGGTCTAGCTCCAGTAAGACTATGATAATACACATTTAAAAAAATATGCAAAAGTTTCTGGCTCAGCCTTACTTTCCTGCTATTATATTCTCTTTCTTTTTATTAATTCAAACTTAAATTTACTTCTTACTGACTTTCTTATTGTAAAATCAATATACGTGTTTATGATGAGAAACTCAGAAAATACAATAAAAAGTTGAATGATAGTCTTATCACACTGCCCCCAGTCCTCCAGTAACCCTCCCCCTCTAACTTCTATTGTAAAGATTAAACACCTTAGCATGAGTAAAAATCCTGGTTTCTTATTACTTCTAGCTTCATCTCTCAACTCTCCTTTTTCACCAGTCGTGTTTGCCACATCTTTGCTGTCTTCCAGTTTTACTGGCTCCTGTTTCCTCTTTGTTACTTCTGACTTGTGTGCTCAGTTTCAAAGATCCTTCTTGTTCCCAACCAGGATGATGCGCATGTTGGGATGGAAATGCTTGACTTCCGGAGTTCACTTTTCCGGGATGTTTTCTAAACTATCAGAGCTGTCAGTGGAGAAACACATCAACATTACATCAGCATCCTGGTAGGAGAGAGGCCTCAAGTGATCTTAAGCTGTGTCCCACAAAGCCAACTCTACCTGCTCTCCTTCCCCTTCAACATCTGCCACATGGTTTTCAGACACCGTGGGTACATACACCTCTGGGAATTAGTCTTTGCTAAGGGCAGTGATCAAGCAAGTCTTGCCACAGGCTCCATCTCCAAAAATCACCAGTTCCTTCTGGATGGCGGCCATGGCAACACCACTGTTTACAGAGGCATAGCAGTGTGCAGGACTCAGAAATGCAGATAGTTCAGTAAATAGTTCATTCTAGACACCCTGATCTATCTTTCTTAAAATGGTCCACACAGTCTGTTCATATGCAGAAGGTTTTTTTTTTTTTTAATAAAAATAAGAAAGCGAGCGTCTCAAATTTAGATGAATAGAGGCCACTATGATGAAACTGTGGAGAAGGCAATGGCACCCCACTCCAGTACCCTTGTCTGGAAAATCCCATGGATGGCGGAGCCTGGTAGGCTGCAGTCCATGGGGTCGCTAAGAGTCCAAGACGACTGAGCGACTTCATTTTCACTTTTCACTTTCATCCATTGGAGAAGGAAATGGCAACCCACTCCAGTGTTCTTGCCTGGAAAATCCCAGGGACGGCAGAGCCTGGTGGACTGCTGTCTATGAGGTCGCACAGAGTCGGACACGACTGAAGCGACTTAGCAACATGATGAAACTGATTTTCACGTGACTACATTCTGGTCATTCTTCAGGTTTCAGTGGAAACTTCAGGCTTCCTAAGATGCCTTACTGGGAGCTCTCTGTCCGTACTGAATCCTAGCACTCTATTGTAAGGTGATGCCATCCCCCTATTAGAGGACGCACACAGGGTCTTTCTTATTCTTCATTGGGTCCACAGCTTTAGCTTAGCGTCTGGCCCATAAGAAGCTCTTAATGAGTGTTGATGTGTAAGTGAATAAATGAATGGAAGAAAGCTCTCGTTGGAGGAGAGTTTTTAAAAAGGATATGTCCAGGGTTTACTCTGTCCAACAGATTGGGTGAATATGAGAGGAGGGCAGGAAGTAGATATGAATAATAAAACACTTTGAATAAGTATATTCTGCTGCTGCTGCTAAGTCACTTCAGTTGTGTCCGACTGTGTGACCCGATAGACGGCAGCCCACCAGGCTCCCCCGTCCCTAGGATTCTCCAGGCAAAAACACTGGAGTGGGTTGCCATTTCCTTCTCCAATGTATGAAAGGGAAAAGTGAAAGTGAAGTCGCTCAGTCGTGTCCGACCCTCAGCGACCCCATGGACTGCAGCCTACCCGACTCCTCCGTCCATGGGATTTTCCAGGCAGGCGCACTGGAGTGGAGTGCCATTGCCTTCTCCGAAGTATATTCTAGGGAAAAGTATTGTCAGAATCTTTTCCCTGGGAGAACATTCGATAAGCTTCAAGACTGCCAAGGCCCTCCTTCAGCAGGGTGTCTCTTCATCTTCCACATTAGTGTTTCCTGGGAACTATTGAATGCTTGAACATGGTAGAATCAAATAAGAAGTTGGAGAACTAGAATGTGACCTTTGTCATCATTCTAATTTTATTGACCCCTCAGTATTCATTTTATTGATTTTAAAATCAATGGTGTTTTCTTTGTGTCCATAGCTGGGGAGCAAGCACTGTGAGCTTGCAGCAGATCTGTGGCTGTATTTTCAAGCTCAGTCACTCATCAGGATGGCAGAGATTTGACTCAAAAGAAATCTGTTTTCTGAATTAATGAAATAGCTTTTATTTGGCTCTGCCATCTTTATGGAGCAGTTAAATCTTTGCTCTAGGCAGAAGTGATGGCAATACCACTATTTATAGAGGCACAGCAGTGTGCAGGACTCAGAAATGCAGATAGTTCAGTAAATAGTTCATTCTAGACTCCCGGTCTTTCATAAAATGGTCCAAATAGTCTTCTCATATACATAAACTTTTTATGAAAATGAGAAAGCAAGCATCTCAAATTTAGACAAATATTAGTCAAGGTGTTGGATTTGGAGACCACTATGATGAAACTGATTTTAAATATCATTTTTTCCATTGGACTTTCTGTGACACAAATTGAGTATACTCATCCAATACGTAGAAACTTGCTTTTTCTTTACTAAAAATAGTTCTCATTTACTGTGTGCCTGCCACATGTCATATAATCTTTTTGAGCTTTCACAACATGGTACTTGTGTGTTTTTACTCCAGATTTACTTAGGAGTAAATGAAGTTGCTTGAATTGTAAATAATTTAAAAACCAAGATCACAAAGCCAGGGTTCCACTTATATTTCTTTGATTCCAGAGTCCCTGCTCCTACCATGACAAAGATCTAGGAAGAATAGTGGAATTGTCAATGTAAAATTTAATGTATTGGCTTGGCCAAAAATTCGTTCGACTTTTTCTGTATAATGGTATGGGGAAATCTGAACAAACATTTTGGTCAACACAATATTTTAAAATTCTTAAAGGAAACAGCTAAGAGATTTTCCCCCCTAAATTGAAATTTATATCTTAAATTTATGAATAAGGCTATTGTGAAGGTAGGAGATATTTCTCTTGGAGGTGAGGGTGGATGCTCTGGAGAGAGAATAAGGTGGATAAAATTGTGAAATGCCTATTGACTCTTAGAGCTGAAAACATTGGTTAGAATAATACAAAGGAAGTGAGAGTGCACTGTAAATCCTGAAGTTCTGTATCAATTGAGGAGATGTGAAAAGACAGGAAGTAAAATGTTCAGTATCCTAGAGGGTGGCCAAAGGAAACAAGACAGAGAAGCAACAAAGAACACAGGAAGCTATGATCAGGAGTGCCTGCTGTGTGCTAAGTCGCTTCAGTTGTGTCCAACTATTTGTGACCCTATGGACCAAAGCCCACCAGACTTCTCTGTCCATGGGATTCTCCAGGCAAGAATACTAGAGTGGATTTCCATGCCTTCCTGCAAGGGATCTTTCCGACCCAGGGATCAAACCTAGGTCTCATGTCTCCTGCATTGGGTGGTGGGTTCTTTACCAGGATATCAGGCCCAAGTGAGATGATGTATGCCAATCACGGTTCTTAAGAGGGAGATATCCAGGGTGACACGTAAAAAGTGATTTTAGATTCTGCTTGTGATCAGGAGCAAGAAGGCATTTTCCTCCAAAGATCTTAAGGAGAAGGAACAAAGGCAACAAGTATGGAAGTTAGATCTAGAACAAGTTAGAGAAGTCAGGTAGACTAGGCAAAAGTTGGGGCTCCATTGACGGCCTTCCAACCCCAAGGGCAGTGACAACATTTTGTCTCTTGCAAGTCTCTGCCAGCAGACTGAATGGCAGATGCCAAGGTCAATGAGCTGAGATCTCTGTCCAGTCTCAATGAGATCATCTTGTGAAGGCAGATGGAAGAGGCAGAGAAAAGGACAGATGTGAAAGCAGATGGTTGTCACAGACAACCCTCAGACACTAGTGGTGGGAACACATCTGTCTTTTTCACACATCTATCACACCTGTCTTTTGCCCTCCCTCTTCCAATTAAACTGGAACAACTGCTATGGAGAACAGTAGGACGTTCCTTAAAAAACTAAAAATAGAACTAACATATGACCCTGAAATCCCACTCCAGGGCATCAATTCAAAGAAGAACATGATCTGAAAGGATACATGCACCCCAGTGTACAGCACTGTTTACAATAGCCAAGATATGGACACAATCTAAATGGATAGAGAAGATGTGGTACATATATACAATGAAATATTACTCAGCCATGAAAAAGAATGAAATAATGCTGTTTGCAGCAACATGGATGGACCTAGAGATTGTCATACTGAGTGAAGTAAGTCAGACAGAGAAGAAGATATATCCTCTAACATCCCTTATATGTGGAATCTAAAAAGAAATGATATAAATGAGCTTATTTCTCTTTCAAAAGAGAAACAGTCTCACGGACTTAGAGAGCAAATTTATGATTGTCAAAGGGGAAGGATGGGGTGGAGGGATTGTTAGAGAGTTTGGTATGGACATGGACACACTGCTATATTTAAAATGGATAACCAACACAGTCCTATTTATAGCACAGGGAACTCTGCTCAATGTTATGTGGCAGCTTAGATAGGAGGAGAGTTTGGGGGGGATGGATACATGTAAATGTATGGGTGAGTCCCTTTGCTGTCCACCTGAAACTATCACAACATTGTTAACTGGCTATAGTACAATATAAAATAAAAAGTCAAAAAATAAGTCACAGACAGAACAGTGAGTTGTTATATAACAGCGGCATATACATAGAAGGTACTTTGAAAGTACAGAAACAGTGATGACTAATTATGAACAGAAACACACACAAACTATTATGCAAAGTCTTACATGTTTTAATATCATGAGTAGAGTGCTATATACTAGCACAATTACAGAAGAATTAATTCTTCCCTGTGGCTTTAAGGAAAGGGATATTTGAGAGATCTTTAAGAGTGAGATTTTCTCCAGGCAGAGAATGAAATTAGATACCAAGAACAAGAAGGAGGATTCTGTAGTCTTGCTTTTTCACAGAAAGATTCTAGGGATAAAGCTATAATCTATTCAATCAACCAAGAAGAGGCACTCAAACTGTAGACTCAACCCTATTCTTCTCTTTCAATTATCACTAAGATGATCCAGTGTAAGCAGGTGCCCAGCTCCTGTGACCGTTAAGCTTATAATGATGGATTTCTTTATTGTGGAAGTGTGTTTTGTTGTGGGTGTCTGTGTTTACAGGTAAAGCATAGAGGAATATTATTGGAGTTCTAACCTCTGCAGTGGTTGTTGGAGAGAATTGTGTGTATCTCTTGTTGCTGAGAGGGTCAAACATGGTGTGTGTGTGTGTGTGAATGTGTATCTGTTTAAGGGGAGTGGTGTGTATAGGGGGCAGAGTCATGGCAACACCAGGATACTGGGGAGAGGCTGTGAATCCTCCTAGCTGCCTTTGGGTACCTATAGGAAGACTCTGCTCTCCTGGTATTTGGCTGCTGGCCTTCGCAGAGATCGGGCCTGTCAGGTTCACATCTTGTCAATTATAGACCATGTTTTGTATGTGATGATATCCTGGCTTTCATAGAAGGGGTTAAAGGAGATGGTCTTTTCTTTCAGAGACAGTTTTAGCCTTCAGATTATTTCCCCTGGTCTAGGACCCTGTAGACTGTAGCCCGCCAGGCTCCTCTATCCATGGAATTCTCCAGGCAAGAATACTGGAGTGGGTAGCCATTCCCTTCTCCATGGGATCTTCCTAACCCAGGGATCAAACCTGGGGCTCCTGCATTGCAGGCAGATTCTTTATCATCTGAGCCTCCAGGGAAGCCATAACTTTCACAGGATGTTGTGCAGAACACCTTTAGGTGGTTTGCCATCGCTTCCCAACAGCTGCCCTATGGTGGGAAAAGTCAGGCACAGTATGTACCCGAAACTGGTAGAAATGTCAGCATGTGCTCCGCTGATATATTAATTCCAATAGTGGTGATTCAGAAAAACCATATCGCATATACGCCATATGGGCCTTAAATATTTATGAAACCTAAAAGTCAGAAAAACAATTATTTGAATGTAAAAGTTAAAAATCTATTCCTATAATTTTTCATGAACTAAGTTTGAAGCATTTAATTTTTAAATGTACATGTGATTACTGAAAGGACACATAATTGAAAACAAAATGAGTGCTTATTGATTACCTACTTTGCCAAAGACACTATATTAGGCATTATGGAGAAATAAAAAGGATGCCCAGAATTTGTCAGATTCTTATTTTGTTCTTCTGACTTTCTATTTTTACCCCCCATTGAGTGGTAATTTCTCATTGTAGGATGAGAACTGCAAAGGAGAATAGGGAAATCTCAAATCAGCCTACCCTTTGTCTTTTCCAAGTACATAGCATCTAGGGAAAAGCAGACTGTAGGAGGGGGCTATAAAGCAGTGATTGTAAAGAAGTTGTCTTAGAATTATGAAAACAATATTTTTTAACATGTCTTCCAAGTGTGGTGTGGTACTGGAGTGATTTGGCATAAAACTCTGGGCTAGTAACCTAGAGCCCTGGCTTCTAGCTGTGTCTGTGACACTAGCTAGTTGTATCTTTCAGTTCAGTTCAGTTCAGTCCAGTCACTCAGTCATGTCTGATTCTTTGCGACCCCATGAATCGCCACATGCCAGGCCTCCCTGTCCATCACCAATTCCTGGAGTTCACTCAAACTCATGTCCATCCTTACTCCTTGGAAGGAAAGTTATGACCAACCTAGACAGCATATTCAAAAGCAGAGACATTACTTTGCCAACAAAGGTCTGTCTAGTCAAAGCTATGGTTTTTCCAGTGGTCATGTATGGATGTGAGAGTTGGACTGTGAAGAAAGCTGAGTGCTGAAGAAGTGATGCTTTTGAACCTTGGTGTTGGACTCTTGAGAGTCCCTTGGACTGCAAGGAGATCCAACCAGTCCATTCTGAAGGAGACCAGTCCTGGGTGTTCCTTGGAAGGACTGATGCTAAAGCTGAAACTCCAATACTTTGACCACCTCATGAGAAGAGTTGACTCATTGGAAAAGACTCTGATGCTGAGAGGGATTGGGGGCAGGAGGAGAAGGGGACGACAGAGGATGATGTATCTTTACTAATTTATAAATGAGAGACCAATTAGTTTATTCTTAGATTTGATGTTATGAAGATTATCTATCTAGCCTTTTACATGTTTGCAATGAACACTTTAGGCTGCTGAGAACTGGAATCCTATCTGTTTTGATCATTATTTTATACCATGTTCCTAGTACAGTTCTTGGCATATGTATTCAAAGAATGTTTAGAATAAAGGAAGGAATAGATGATTAAAATCTAATATTAATAAAAAATTTCATCATGTCCCCTTTTTAGGAAACGTGCCTTCTGTATTTATTGCATTTGAAAGAGAAGTTGCATTGACACTTGCATTGTCACTTACTTTTATTGTTTTGTTTTTAAAGTTTATTTTAAATGAGAGGATAATTACAATACTGTGTTGGTTTCTGCCATACATCAACATAAATCAGCCATGGCTATAAATATGTCCCTTTCCTCTTGAACCTGCTTCCCACCTCCCACCATATCCCACTCCTCTAAGTTGTCACAGAGTACCTGAGTTGAGTTTCCTGAGTCATACAGCAAATTCCAATTAGGTGTCTATTTTACCTATGGTAATGTATATGTTTTGGGCTTCCTTGGTGACTCAAACAGTAAAGACTCTGCCTGCAATATGGGAGACCCAGGTTCGATCCCTGGGTTGGGAAGATCCCCTGTAGAAGCAAATGGCAACCCACTCCAATATTCTTGCCTGGAGAATTCTATGGGCAGAGGAGCCTGGTGGCCTACAGTCCAGGAGGTCACAAAGAGTCGGACACGACTGAGAGACTAACACTTTTACTTTTTCTCAATGTATGTTTCAATACTACTTCATATGTTTACCATAAATAACCTTTTATTATACTTCAAACACCCTTTATCCATTTTACACACTTCTATCTTCATTGTAATCCATCAACTGATTTCTATCTCTCTCATCCATCTTGATAATTTCAGCTTATAGTTTGCTTTCATATTTTTAGCTCCTGTGAACATCCTTAAATTTTTTTTTTTTTACTGAATTACTAGATACTTGGTTTTTTTAACTTCTTCATCTTCACCTTCACTTTATCAGTGTGATTATTCCCATGGGATCTCATCCCCACCTAGAATGGTTTATCTCTAATATAAGATCATTTATAATAATAATAATATCATTGTATTATTTTCAGTGTTTCCTTTCATCATCAATCTTTATAAGTTGTCCCTTGCACATTTTAAAGTTGTCCCTTGCACGGTGTTTTTAAAACTCCTTTTTCCTGGCACTATTGATTTACTTCTGAACTGTTTGAAATCTATATCTACTCTAGGTCCTATGACCACTGATGAAACCTTGATATCTTGAGTGCAATAATCTTACATGTTCTCAGTCTTGCAGTGAATCTCGGTTGCCAGTTCTGGGATCTAAAGCAGCCTGAGTATGCATTCCTAGCTCTTGTCCTGCCAGTTGGAAAGAAGGTCACAAAAGCATACTAATTGGATCCTATGGAAATGGACACATCCTGTCCTCAGCCAGATCTTCCTTGTTATTTGTGATGTTACATCTCACTGGGTTGCAACAGTTTCAATCCATTTCTCTACTCTTTATGTCCTCAGTCTTATTCTTACTCTTTTACACTTAAAAGATAAGCCTTCCTTATTTACTGAAACCATTGAGGGCATCTGTGGCAATAATACTGTCAACTTCTTTCTCTTCCATTCAGAAAATCTCTTGTACATCCACTCATTATTGTTCTGACTGCTGTTCATTTTTTTCCATGGTTAATTCCAGCAATTTGTGCTTGATCCTATTACTACCTGATTCCTCAAGGAATTCACTCATTTCTTGTAAGTTTAAGTTTTCAAATGTCCCACTTACTTGTATGTTTTTTTGAGTAGGTCATTGACATTGAAACTCAGTTTTCTCATTTGTAGGAAACAAAAATTATACTCATCTCATTGGATTGCAGAAAGATTAAATGAAATAATGGATTCTTATGTGTCTAATGCTTCTTTGTGGTGATACAGTCTTAGCTTTGGAGAGAGTTATAATATTTTTCCTCCCAAATCGTTAAGCTTTGCTCAGAGTAGGACCAGAATTACAGTAAGCAGCATACGCTAAGTGCAGTAAATGTCAACACACTTGTGATTGCAAAATCAGGCTCTACTGCTACCCCAAGGGGATTTTTTTTTTCTTTTTAGAAATGTGGAGCCTTGCTTGTTAAAAAAAATGAGAACAGTCAAATTTGATAATAAAAGTAACAGGCAACTTGGGTATTAATGTGGCTTTTGAGAGCTCCCTGTTTTACCTATGAAATGATGGGGTTTGACTGGATGATCTCAGAGGTTCCTGACAGCTTCAGTCTGTGATATTAGGGCCTGAGTCTGAGCTCCTCTTCTGGGTATGAAATTCACAGACTGAACTCCTCTGTCTCCTGAAATAGAAGGCAGCAGCTCAGGGATGGTACAATTTCATCAGACAAAGAAGAATTTCTTGTTGCAAATGATTGTACTATTAGTTTTTGAGAGAAAACTCAATGATCTGCTCAGTGTACAAGAAGCAGTATTGAGTGTTTCCTAGCAGATAGATAGCTGGCAGGCTTAAAATGAGTATTGATGTGTTTATGTGGAGATAAGGATACACGTTAGCTTTTCTCAGAATTCCATTTTCAATTACTCTTGAACTAGTTTGAAAATTCATCGTCTTCACGCCAAATATCTTGCAGTGTGCCACGTACGCTGCGTAGCAGACCCTGACATCTCAACAGGGCTCACCTAAGAATACTCAGGCAAAAATTAAATGGAATCGGGGAATGCAGCTTTCTCGTGCTGCTCTGCTAGTCAGGAACTGAGAATTTTTGTCCATTAGATGATATACCTGTGTCTCTGATCATTTCATTCTTGCTCTGCTTCTCACTTCTCTTCCTCTCTTCCTTTCTCTTTTCTTTTCTTTTCGGCTGTCCTTCCTTTCACATAAAATCCATTGCTTTTTAAAAAGGAACGAGCAAACGCACGAATACAAGTCTCTTACCGGAAGCTGCTCTTGCTAGTTAAAAGCAGAGAATATCACAAAGGCCTCGCGGGGGTCTTGGGAAGTCCTTCAGGCCACTTCTCTCACCTTAGGCCACCCCACACTTTATAGAGAAGATATAGATGAGGAAATTCCATCACCTTTTCTGATCTCTTTTCTCTCTCTGGACTGACTTTCAGAAATGCTGGTGTTAAACCCTGCCACTAAATTGTCTTTAATACTTGTAACAGCGAATGTGTTGACAAATTAGAAAAAAAAAAAAAAAAAAAAGAGGGGTTGTCAAAGCATGGTTTCAAAAAAGTTCAATGTTTCTAAGCATGATGTTTTATCTAGGTGTCCCCAACCTCCAAACTGCAGACTGGTGCCTCCTGTTAGATCAGCTGTGGCATTAGATCAGAAATAAAGGGCACGATAAATGTAATGCAGTTGAATCATCAGACACCATCACCCCTCTCCCTCAGTCCATGGAAAAATCGTCTTCCACGAAATTGGTCCCTGCTACCCAGAAAGTTAGGGACCCCTGCTTTATAGGATGACTGTAAGTATATGCAGCCTAGGATTAAATGAAACCTCTTGAAACATATTAAGACCATAAAACTCAGCTACTTGAAATCCTGTCTTGGTTGCATATGTGGCCACAGCTGTGAGGTCCTTGGTCCAGTTATTTTAAATCAAGCAAACTGTTTTTCTAAAGATAGACAATTAATGATGTTAGTAAAATTGTGGGATGCATATTTTTACAACTTGAAATTTTACTTATTTCACAGAATTTCATGGATGGTTAGCTTGGAAAGGGACCTTCATTCTCTATCAGATGCTCAAATTCCCTTTAGAATACCCCAGTGATCCTCTACCTGAATTTCTTGGGGATAGAGTGTACTGACAAAGCTCTTCCGTGTTTAAAGCACTTAAATCATTAAAAAATTCTGCCTCATATAAGGAGATATAGACATAGTCTAAGTGTTAATCTAACCAATCCTTTTTCATTCAGGATTTGTAGCTTGCTTGCAAAAAACTACTTTGCCTTATCCCAATAAATGAAGCAAAGAAAAACCAACCTGAATGTAATTTATAAAGCTAAATAGATGAGTGAGAAATGATTAAATTTATTGAAAATTTAGGTTTTTGATAGTAATGCAAAGAGGTGATTTGTTAAAGCAGGCATACATGAAGGATTTTAAAAATAACTCATTACATATATTTTTTCCTCTTGGGACTCCAACCTTTTATTTGCTGAACTGTAGATGACTTCAGCAGTTACATTTTTCTTATAAGACTTAGGATCTGCCCTTTGTTTTGTGTTTGTCGAAAACATGATCCTAAATACATTTTAACTTATTTTCAATTTATGCCAGCAAAATCTTTGCTATAAAATTGCCTCAAAGCACAGTGCAGAAGTAAAACATTCTATTAGCTAAAACAAGAGAGTCAGCTGAACGAAAAACGGAACCTATTAATAATACTATATTTTAACACTGCAAAATTATTCCTTTTAGCTTGCCCTTGACATGAAAAACAGGCAAGTGCAGGGAAAGAAATAGCCGTTGAAGTAGACTGGCAACTGTAGATGTGTTGGCAGTCTGAGGTGTGTGTGTGAAACACACCCCATTTTGCCTCTAATGGTTGGTTTCTTTACACAAAAAGTGGGTCACTTATAATACTCGACATAGAGGGTTGTTGAAGAGATTAAAAGTACAATACACAAAGTGTCTGATAATCAGTAAAGAATGGCTATGTTTATGATTCATGTACCTAATATCCATGTTAATAAGGAATTTATAAATTAAGAAGGATCTTGGGAGAGTTCCTGGAGTCAATGACTAAAATGTTGCTTCATGAGATTAGAAGGGAGCTATAGTTGAAAGATCATGAACTTTGGAGTCTGACAGGCTTGGTTTTGAATCCTAAGTGTGCCACCTGTCATGAGAGTGACTGCAGGCAAGTTATTCATCTCTCTGATCCTGCATTTCCTTATTATGAATATCGCATGAATAAAGCACATCGTGAAGACAGGTGTTTGGCAAGAGCTAATGTTCATCCCTCCCTGCCAATATGGCTAAAGTACCTCCAGTGTTCTTGCCTGGAGAAACCCAGGGACGGGGGAGCCTGGTGGGCTGCTGTCTATGGGGTCGCACAGAGCTGGACACGACTGAAGTGACTTAGCAGCAATGTTCATCTCTCCCTGCCAATATGGCTAAAGTACCTGCTGACACTGCTGAGGACTTAAGTGATCATAACCAAGCAAGCACTACCAGTTATTTTCCGAGTGTCCGAGGAATCAGATTTCCAAGCAGGGTTTGAAGTTTTGACATTGGAACACGCTGGCAGGTCCCTACTGCTCCCAAAAAGCAGATTGGTTATTGTTCTGTGCAGGAATGAGGCATTTTCTCCCAGTCTTCATTGGATGCTTCATATCCTGAGACACAGAACCCCATGGATCTTGGAGACAAGGCTATTGTCATAAACTCACTGTCTTCACTCCAACTGATTTTTCTCACAAGTCACATTTATCTAAAACCTATTGATTTCTTTTCTTCTTTTCAGAAGAGGGAGTTGTGCAAGTTTTTGAAATCTGGGCACTACAGTAAAAATAGAGACCCCAAATCTAAATACCTGGGTCTGGTTCTTTGCTCTGCTGCTTAGAAGTTGTATGTCTTTGGGCAAATCACACAGCTAATGTTAGCCTCAGTTTTCTTTCTTTCTTTTTTTTTTTAAACATTTATTTTTGCCTGTGCTGGGTCTTTGTTGCTGCATGCAGGCTCTCTAGTTGGGCAGGCTTCTCACGTTGGTGGCATCTCTTTTTGCAGAGCATGGACTATAGAGTGCAGGCTCAGTAATTGTGGGGCATGGACTTACTTGCCCTGTGGCATGGGGGATCTTCCCAGGCCAGGGATCAAACCCATGACCCCTGCGTTGGCAGGCAGATTCTGAGCCACTGGACCACCTGGGAGGTACCTAGCCTCAATTTTCTTATTTATAACACCAGAATAGTAGTCATAGGTTGGTATCATCCCAGAATTGTTTTGAGGATCAAAGAGCTGATAAAGTTGCTGGAAACTGATGTATGGTCTATAAATGTGAAGCTTATTATCTCACCAGACCTGACCCAGCCAAGGCTGCCTAAGGCACCGAACTTCTCAATTCAAGATGGTCCTTTAGGGGTTAAACCTGGGGGAGCATTTTGCTGAGACTATAACTACAATAGATTTTTTTCTGGGCTAGATGTCTTTATAAGGAGATGGGTCCATGAGACAGATAATACTTCTAACTCTGTTGTGTCACAAGGAGACTAGACAGTGTGTGTGACTGGTTGAACCAACATTGCCACCAGATAAATAGCTGAAAGTGCATGTCGTTCATAAGGATTATCATCACAAATGAAGGGTCATTCATTTATAATTGTATCAGCATGCATGTTACAGAGTGCTTCTATAGATATCGTTTGCTCTGATCTGCATGTAAAACCTTGTGATGTCCATAAATCAACTATTACTGTGATTCCGATTTTACAAATTTTCTTCAGATTGGTCAAGGAGATTTCCCAATATCACCTAGAAGGCTAGTGATTGAGGTGGGACATAAATTGAGGCATTCACATTGGACTGGACTCATGAGCTTTTTGTTTTTCTTTCTCCCACTTTCAGCATCTTAAGGTATAGTAAGTAACGAACCCAAGCATTGGGAAAATAAAGCTGCAGTGTGTTCAAAGAATTTGAAAGTCTGCGTGAGACCATTTCTGTTTTACTATGCACACAGATAAGCAGCCAGTGGTCCATGAACATCTAGCGGTTTTCTATCCAGAGGGCCAGCAGGATCTCACTTCTTTTTTAGATGTTCTTCTTTTGATTTTGGATGATTAGGGAAAAGAGAATGCTAAATGTTAAGAAGAAAACACGAGGAAGTTAAAAAAAATCAATAAAGTGCTGGTAACAGAAGTTGTGGATATGGAAATTTAAAGAAGTTTGTGTACAACCTCTTGAATAAATTGATGTGTTGTGCTTGAAATTCTGTTTTCATGTACTGTAAGGGACTTTGACTTTTAATGTCAGTGGCTGGACATAAGAGAATGCACGTGTGTAAAAGAATCTTTTGGGCTCCCCAGGTGGCTCAGTGGTAAAGAACCCACCTGCTAACCCCTGGGTCAGGAAGATCCCCTGGAGAAGGAAATGGCAACCTTCTCCAGTATTCTTGCCTGGGAAATTCCATGGACAGAGGAGCCTGGCGAGGCTAGAGTCCACGGGGTCACAAAAGAGTTGGACACGACTTAGCGACCAAACAAAACAACAATAGCGTCTTTGCCAAGAAACTGGTTGTTTATAAAACAGCAACAAGAGTTTGCTTGCCTTCCTGAAACCTGACATAGCTTTGGATTAGAATGTAATCAAATCTCCGTGGCATGGCAAACCTCCAGGGCTTCAACCTACTTTTCCAGCATTTTCTCCGTCCTTCTTCCCAGGAGGCATCCATCTTCATACCAAACACACCAGGGTGCTGCCAGTCCCTGGAGAAGTCAGCTGAAGTGCTAGGCTGGTTTCCCTTATCACTGCCACCTTTCGATGATAGATTATTACTTGAGGCTGTTACCATTCATTCCATTGAGAAACCAAGTTAATGCGTTTTCTCAACTTTCCCAAGGGTTATGTTCTTTTGAAAATATGGCACTGGGAGGAAAATGTTCTTTTTCCTTTCTTCCACTATTACCTCTGATAAATTTTTTCTCCAGCTAAATGGATATGTCACATCCATTAACTTGTAAGGAAAATTTGAGAAACTCCTGTTTAGAGTAATTTACTTCTGGTTTCATTACCCAACCTTTATTCTTCCTTCACCCGTATATCATTCCTTTCTTCCAAGGAAAGAATTTTCAAGCATGCCAGACTCATAATTTAAGTAAGAGTCAGTGTCTGGGGTTTATTTTTTATTTCTGTATTTATCTGAGTTTAGGGAAGGAATAAACTAGCACATAGTTTATAAATAAAACACATTGTTGAATCTGTAATGTATGATATCAATGCTCCAAACAACATTTATATTACATTAGTACATTTATGAATTATCCATGTATTTAATTTATTAGTTGAAGGAACAGAAAACAACAAAAAGCCTGCATCTTAGTATATGAAATATAATATTTCATTGGATTAGACATAGTTTAGAATATTAAAACTGGCAAGTGTTAAATGCTAGATTTAGAAAGGTAAATTAATATAGATTTATGCCTTTAAGAAAGCTCTTATTCTTTTCTATTTTAGTTTGTAGTAAGTAGCTGACTCCCACTTGATCAGGCAGACAACTGGAGAGTATAGGGGGCTGGAAGGAGGGCAGGAGAGATGTGGTTTGCCAGAGGATTCTTCTCTTGCTCATGCAGTCTGGATCCAGACAAGCCCCAGCACTGCTCCTCTCTCCTTTTAAGCATTATATGCCTTCACCCTGCCTGCTCCAAAGAGTGATCTTTCTTAGCTCATTTTCCCCAACACCTTCCACTTTCTAATAGTTTTTCTCCAAAAAGCAAAACAGATTGGCAATTTAGGCTATGCAGAATGTGTTTTTTTGAATGTATGTTTCAAGACATAAGGGTCATATGTTGTAAGGGTTTTGCATAGAACATTTGTAGCAATACGGTGTAAGTCAATGAATTAACACTTGGTTAAATATTTTTGTGAACTCCAATGAACCAACAAATGGTAGTTATTTTTTTGTTGTGACAACCATTAGTTAACCCCCTCATAACTGTTCCCCTGCCCTGTCCCCCACCACCTGATCTTCAAACTCATGGTTAGATTTGCATTCCTAGATAATTGAAAAAGGCGTTGGTTTAAACAAACAAACATGGGAACAAATTGGATTAATCATAACCTTGGTTCTAATCATTGGTTCTATACATGGTGTTTTATTTTTGACTATTTAATTTTTAAAATTTTAAGTTAATTTTAATGCAATAAATATAGGAAACCCATTACCCAATATATTCACATGATTTGCATGTGTTAACCTCAACCATTCAATAACCCCTCCTCTCCTTTTAGAGGTAATTACAATCTCAAATCTTGAGTTTATTATTTGTGCCTTTTTAAAAAATACAATTTTATCTTAGAGGAAAACAGGCAGACACTCTTTGACATAAACGGCAGCAAGATTTCTTTTGACTCACCTCCTAGAGTAATGAAAATAAAAATAGACAAATGGGACCTAATTAAGCTTAAAAACATTTGCACAGCAGAGGAAACCATAAACAAGATGAAAAGACAACCCTCAGAATGAGAGAAAATATTTGCAGACGAAGCGACTGACAAGGGGTTAATTTCCAAAATATACAAATAGCTCAGGCACTTCAATTAAAAAAAAAAAAAAGCCAAACAACTTAATCAAAAAACAGGCAGAAGACCTAAATAGACATTTCTCCAAAGAAGACATGGAGATGACCAACAAACACACGAAAAGATGCTGAACATCACTCATTATTGGAGAGATGCAAATCAAAACTACAATGAGGTATCACCCCACACAGGTCAGAATGGCCATCATAAAAAAATTTATAAGCAATAAATGCAGAGAGGATGTGGAGAAAGGGGAACCCTCCTACAGAGATGGTGGGAATGTAAATTGATACACCCACTACAGAGAACAGTATGGAGGTTCCTCAAAAAACTAAAAGTAGAACTACCCTGTGTGTGTGCTTGTTTGCTTCAGTCATGTCTGACTCTTTGCCACCCCATGGATTGCAGCCTGCCAGGCTCTCCCATCCGTGGGATTTTTCAGGCAAGAATACTGGAGTGGGTTGGCATTTCCCCCTCCAAGGGATCTTGCCAACCCAGGGATTGAACTCACATCTCCTGCACTGCAAGCAGATTCTTCACCGGTGAGCCATGGGGGAAGCCTATAGGTATACATATATCCCCTCTTTTTTGGATTTCCTTCCATTTATGTCACCACAGAGCAACGAGTAGGGTTCCCTGAGCTATACAGTTGGTTCTCATTATTTACCTATTTTATACATAGTATCCGGAGAAGGCAATGGCACCCCACTCCAGTACTCTTGCCTGGAAAATCCCATGGATGGAGGAGCCTGGTGGGCTGCAGTCCATGGGGTCGCTAAGATTCGGACACGACTGAGCGACTTCACTTTCATTTTTCACTTTCATGCATTGGAGAAGGAAATGGCAACCCACTCCAGTGTTCTTGCCTGGAGAATCCCAGAGACGGGGGAGCCTGGTAGGTCTATGGGGTCGCACAGAGTCGGACACGACTGAAGCGACTTAGCAGCAGCAGCAGCAGACATAGTATCAATAGTGTATATATGGCACCTTTATATTAATGGTCAAGCCATTGGTTCTAGTTTTCAGAGTTGTTATGATTTTTCATCTGTTCACTGCATCCAAAGAGTCTTTTCAAAGATACCCCATTGTTCTAAGAATAAAAACCTATATTCCTTCAAAAGACTTAGAACAGTCTATTATTTGGTTCTTTCATCTTTAGCCTGCCTTACTTCCCTCCATGCCCCACTACACATTCTACAATCAAGCCACACTGAATTTACTTATTTTAAAACAAAGTCTTCTCCATCTCTTGGAACATGCTAACTGATTTTGCACTTTCTTACTGTCTTTGCTATTTCTTACAGTTTGTTTTCCCAAATAATTCTCCCTCAATTTTAAGATTTTCTCTTGGAATTCTTCCAGGAAGCCTCCCATTCTAGCTTTAGAGGGTGATGTGCCCTCCTGGTGTGCCCTGGGGCCCTCTCCTACCCCTATCATAAAATTATCTGTGTTTGTTTCCTGGCTTACATTTCCCACCAGAAGATAAGATCCTCAAAGATAAAGACTTTATCTCTTTTGCTTTCTACGATAGTCCCCATATCTTATGTGGTGCCCTGTCATGCTATAGATGTGGAATCAACACTTGGTGATGGACAAAAATAGTTTTTTTCTGAGTCCTCAGAGACTTTGAGCATTCATCTCTTTAAACCATAGGAAGCATTCATAAAGGATGGGGAGGACAGTTCAGTATAAAGAGCTTATAATCTGAGCCTTCTGAGCCAATGTTTGAAAGCTTGTTCCAATAATTACTAGCTGTGTGACTTTGAGCAAATTATTTAACTTCTCCATGCCCCAGTTTCCACATCTTTTGTTGCTGTTTTTTAGTTCAGTCGCTAAGTCGTGTCCGACTCTTTTGTGACCCCATGAACTAACTGTAGTCCACCAGGCTCTTCTGTCCATGGGATTCTCTGGGCAAGAATACTGAGTGGGTGGCCATTTCCTTCTCCAGGGGATCTTCCAACCCAGGGATGGAACCTGCATCTCCTGCATTGCAGGCGGATTCTTTACTGCTGAGTCACCAGAGAAGCCTGTACCTACCTCACAGGGTTGTTATGAGGATTAAATAAATTACCTTTGTAAAATATTTAGAATTGACATGGCACATAGTAAACATGTATTTTGAGTGTAATAAGCAATCCCTAATAGCTTTGTCACTTGAGAATTTTAAAATCTAAAAGCATATTTTTAACTGACTTTCAGTTTCATGAATGTACCTCAGAATGTGGTTGCTTCAACTAACTTGAACTTTTAAAAAATATTGTGGTGTTCTTTCCCATTGGCAATAGGGAATGAGTAGCTCATAGCACTATTTTTATTCACCATAATCAACTGTATTATTTATGGAACATCCTTATGTTCTTCAAAAAACTTACTTCATGAACTAAACCTCTTTAATGTCTGCCAGCCACCATAATGTGCAGAGAGTGCCTGTGGTCCTTCCACCTTCCAAGTCCTTCACTTTCAAAATAATGGCTGTTGCCTTAGATGATACCCTAATATCAGGATTTCGGATGATCCTCAGTAGTAAGCTACTCAGTGTACTTTGGGATGACACTGCAGAAAAGTTACTTCCTGAGGACTTTGGCAGCAACTTTGCCTGTCATATGAATTGCCAAGGTGACTCTCTTTATTTAAAGAGATGTACTTATACCCCACAGGTTCCGCTGCAGCCTAGACCAAAGCAGAGACCAAGTACTATCAGTGCCATCAGGGTTAGAGGCATCCTTTGTGTTTCCCTACGTCCCTAAATATGTATGTTCTCTAGGGTATAGGAACCCTTAGCACCACTCTGGAGCCATCAGTTTAAACTAGGATGTGTTAAGAGACACAGAAAGAACAGAGAAAATACTCATAGAAATCTGTATGTTATAATAAAAAACAAAGAATAGGTAAGCTTTAGAATTATGTTGAATGGTGATTGGGAGTATCTCAATAAATCTTGTTTCAATTGATTTGAAACTCTGGAAAAGGAAGTAAACAGCAGTGTGCATGCACATGTGCTAAGTTGCTTAAGTCGTGTCTAGCTCTTTGCAACCCCATGGACTGTAGCCCACCAGGCTCCTCTGTCCATGGGATTCTCCAGGCAAGAATAGTGGAGTGGGTCATCATGCCCTCCTCCAGGGGATCGTCCCAACCCAGGGATTGAACGTACATCTCCTACATTGGCAGGTGGGTTCTTTACCACTAGCACCACCTGGGAAGCCCAAAAGGCAGTGTAAATGCACTTTAAAAACTCATTAAATCCATTCATCAGTATTTACTGAAAGATTGCTCTCAGGTTTAGTTGTGAAGTGTTCTAGGACTTCACAATAAAGTGTCAGTAGCATGGAGGAGGGTCTTGGGATTTGGGTTGACCCACTCATAAAGGTGTGGCTTCAGTCCAGTTTTAAGGAAATGAATTTAAATTCAGAATTTTGCTCTAGATAGGGGACATGGGAAGTCCAAATAGGAGGCAGAAGGGCTAGTAGGTTCAGGTGTGACTTGGCACTTCTCTTTATCAAATCAGCTTCTTCACCAAGCAGGGAAGAGTAGCTGAGATGGAGCTCATTCAGGAGTAAGCACAACAGACATCTATATTTATGAGACCTGTTTTAGTCTATCCTTAGTCTTCTATGGAAATACTAGGATTTTGGGGGGAAAAATTGCCATGGTGGGTTTTATGTTTTTCAGTGTTTGTGCTGGATACTCAGGGAACCATACCAGACAGATAACCTTTCCCAAGATTTTCACCAGATGTATATTCTGTAGATTTTCAAAGCACTTATCAGAAGTTATATGTGAAGATTCTGGGAATCAGATAGCTTTGCTTCTTATATAGACTTTGAGCAAGCTGACATGACATGACATGCATGCAGGCTCAGTCGTGTCCAATTCTTTCCAACCCCATGAACTGTATAACCCACCAGGCTCCTCTGTCCATGGAATTTTCCAGGCAAGAATACTTGAGTGGATTGCCATTTCCTTCTCCAGGGGACCTTCCTGATCCAGGGACTGATCCCACATATTGTGCGTCACCTTCATCGGCAGGCAGATTCTTTACCACTGTGCCACCTGGGGAGCCCCTTGAGCAAGTAACTCAGCTACAAATGGAAATAAAAACAGTACCTGTCAGTTAGGTTGTTGTGAAGATTAAATAAAATTTAGCAGTGTCTAGCATGGAATATGCAGTCAATAGACATTAATCATTTCATTTTTATATAATATGAGAAAACTATAAAATATAGTGTTGGTGAAAATGTTTTGGCTTTGGCATACCCAAATATGAGGTGACTGCAAAGCCATCCACTGAAATTCCCTTTTAATCTATAAAATAGGGATAAAAATGTTATGTTGTAGGATTGTTATAAGAATTAAATGAGATAATACATGTAAAGCACTTGGTACTTACTAAATTGTTATCATTGCCTTTGGTTCAAGTTTTCAAAGACAAGGAAACCAGCCGTGAGGACCTAGAATAGATATTAGGTACAAATTGTGCCTACAGCTTTCCCCCTCTCTGGGATGAGAACTTCTTGTGTATGATGAGAATAACTGATTTATGGTTTTCTGTACAGTACCGTTCATAGCCAATGGGTTACTTTGTCTGAGTAATAGAAGTGGCAGAGGAATTCAAAGTGGGATTGAAGGAGAGAGAGCATTGATACAATCTATTACCTCCTGTATCTCAGCTCAGAGTCTCTACTCTAGGATCTGATATGTTAGTATGGTCAAAGCTATGGCTTTTCCAGTAGTCATGTACATATGTGAGAGTTGGACCATGAAGAAGGCTGAGTGCCAAAGAATTGATGCTTTCAAATTGTGGTGCTGGAGAAGACTCTTCAGAGTCCCTTGGACTGCAAGGAGATCAAACCAGTCAGTCATAAAGGATTTCAATCCTGAATATTCATCGGAAGTACTGATGCTGAAGCTGAAGCTCCAGCACTTTGGCCACCTGATGTGAAGAGCTGACTCATTGGAAAAGATTCTGATGCTGGGAAAGATTGAGGGCAAGAGGAGAAGGGGACTACATAGGATGAGATGGTTGGATGGCATCACCGACTCAATGGACATAAGTTTGAGGAAACTCCAGGAGATAGTGAAGGACAGGAAAGTCAGGTGTGCTGTAGTCCACGAGGTTGCAAAGCATTGGACATGACTTAGAGACTGAACAACAACAACAACAGCATTAGTATACTTGCCTTGGAAAGATTTTTAAGTACATCTAGAATGGACAAACTCACTTCCACTATGACTAATTTATCACTATATTGATTTTATTAGTGGGTAGTTATGAGATATTAGAAATCTGTATGTAGGTCAAGAAGCAACAGTTAGAACCAGAAAAGGAACGGCAGACTGGTTCCAAATTGGGAAAGGAGTACATCAAGGCTGTATATTGTCACCCTGCTTATTTAACTTATATGCAGAGTACATCACGTGAAATGCTGGACTGAATGAAGCACAAACTGGAATCAAGATTGCAGGAAGAAATATCAATAACCTCAGATATACAGATGACACCACCCTTATGGCAGAAAGTGAAGAGGAACTAAAGAGCCTCTTGATGAAAGTGAAAGAGGAGAGTGAAAAAGCTGGCATGATACTGGATGCTTGGGGCTGGTGCACTGGGACGACCCAGAGGGATGGTATGGGGAGGGAGGAGGGAGGAGGGTTCAGGATGGGGAACACACATAAACCTGTGGTGGATTCATTTCGATATATGGAAAAACCAATACAATATTGTAAAGTTAAAAAATAAAATAAACTTAAAAAAAAAAAAAAGCTGGCTTAAAACTCTTGAGAGTCCCTTGGACAGCAAGGAGATCAAACCAGTCCATCCTAAAGGAAATCAGTCCTGGGTATTCACTGGAAGGACTGGTGCTGAAGCTGAAGCGCCAATACTTTGGCCACCTGATGTGAAGAGCTGACTCATTGGAAAAGACTCTGATGCTGGGAAATACTGAGGGCAGGAGGAGAAGGGGATGACAGAGGATGAGATGATTGGATGGCATCACTGACTCGATGGACATGAGTTTGAGCAAGCTCTGGAAGTTGGTGATGAACAGGGAAATCCCAGTGTGCTGCAGTCCATGGGACTGCAAAGAGTTGGACATGACTGAGCAACTAATGAGATATTATCACTGATGAGCCTCAATCACCAGTTATAGAGATCTAAAGCAGGTTTTTAAGAAATTGTCACTGTAGGTATGAGATCACAACTGGATCTGAGATTTCTATTTCTAAAGGTATTGGAGAAAGACTGAGGGTAGGGAGGGACGAATTATCCATATTCTTTCGTGTATCTTGGGGAATCATTGGAAGTTCCAGTTCAGTTGAGCATCTTGAAAGTTCTCTATCTTCATCTCTTCTGTTTGGCAAGGGAATTTCCAGCCTATTTTCAGGCAACTTCTAAAATAAATTAATATATAATATGTAATGTCTAATTTATAATATGTAGTATATAATTACCAAATCGACTGTCTTCAAAGATTCAGTATATGCAGTATTCAATGAAAACTTGAGAGATGAACAAACTTTTCTTGAGGGATTAAAAGAAACTTGATTAAGTGTCTAGGCATAGGATAAAAAGTACACGAGGCTGGAGAGAATGAAAATGCAATAAGGGAAGATGGCAGATGGAACAAATCTCAGAGAAAGATTGATAGGCAAGGAGAGAAGGCACTGGGGTGGAAGAGTTATCATATGTTTCTCTGGGGTGGGGTTAGGTAGAGTGGATGGTGAGGTTGTAGAGAATCTTTAATAGGATAGTCTCCATCTTTCCAATGAAATGACAAAGTCATCAGCCCAGTGCGGCTGAGGATGAAGTCTTAAGATGATTGCAAAGGGTTTAATTCAGTTGCAGTGTAATATGAAATAGGGAGACAAAAATGAAAATGATTTCCAAGCAGTGTGGAGGGCATGGTTTTAGGTATCATAATTTGTAGTGAGTCCAGTTGACATGATTCTGCGGCTTTCTCCTGCAATGTTAAGTAGCCTGGGGGTACACACAGAAAATTATGGAATTGAATGCTTGTCCACTGCAATATCAATCTCTCAAGTTTAGATTATTTTCCCCCAAGGAAATAAATTTTCTTTCTTTTGCATAATCTGCTGTAGCATTGTCACTTTCCAACTCATCAGATTTTTTTGTGGGCACCGGGGGTAAAAACCTTGATTGACTGCAACAATTGATTACATATTCCTTTTTCTTTTTTGCAAGGAACTCCTACCATCACATAAATTCATAAAAATAAATTTATTAATTATAGGTGAAGTGTTAGTGGTTACCTAGTATATGGAGCCTACTTATTTACTTTTTATAGCACTGTTATCTTCTTGAATAGTCTTTTCCATTTTTGCTGCTGTCATTTTACAATATGCTATTTAAAATTTTTTTCATCTTTCAAGAGACTATTGAACAATATCAATCCTTTGAATATATATTATGCATTGTGTGTTGCTAACCAAGTTTTAGAACTTTGGGATCTACCAAGTAATACTATGTTCAGTTCTTGGTATCATGCTTAGCTATAGTAGGCAAAATTTCTTTCATATTTTAAACAGTGATCTATTCAAAGAACTTAAGTGCATGCATCATCTTTTCCTTCTTGAGAAAGCCAAAGACAGTATTATTATGAGGTTGGCAGTTTTCCCAGCAATAGTTGGAGTAGGTATTAACCTTTCCAATATTTTGAGTTCTACTGACTTTTCTTCATTACTTTGTAAAGGCTCAACATGGTACCTGCTTGCATGCAATGTTATCATTTCTTGGGAGGCAATATCAAACTGAGAGAGGTAGATTGCTCCATTAAAATATGGTCTTAGAGATGTTTAGGGCAGTGAAACTGTTTTGTATCATACTGTAATGGTGGATACACATTATTATATATTCATCAAAACTCATGGAATGTATTTAATATAATACAAAGAGTGAACCCTAACGCAAACTATGGACTTTAGCTAATAATATAACAACATTGGCTTATCCATTATAGCAAATGTACCACAAAAATACAAGGTGTTGAACATAGGGGAAACACGTATGCATGGATGAGATGGGAGAGAGGATACATGGAAGCTCTGTACTTTCTGCTCAGTTTTTCTGTAAATTAGAGCTGCTCTAAAAATAATATTCATTAAGTAAAACCACTAAGCTTCAAAGAGGAAAGGAAGATTCATAGCTTAAAGAAACAATGTAAATAATAAAGAAGTAAAATATAAAAGTAAATTCCTATATTTGCATGAAGTACTATTATTTGTGTACCTATAGGGGCTTCCCAGGTGGCGCTAGCGCTAAAGAACCTGCCTGGCAATGCAGGAGATGTTGGAGACATAGGTTCGATCCCTGGGTTGGGAAGATCCCCTGGAGTAAGAAATGGCAACCCACTCCAGTATTCTTGCCTGGGAAATCCCATGGACAGAGGAGCCTGGCAGGCTACAGTCCATAGGGTTGCAAAGAGTCAGATACAATTGAAGTGACTTAGCACACAAGCACACAGGTATAAACGGGGCTTCCCAAGTGGCTCTGTTGGTAAAGAGTTCCCCTGTAATGTAAGAGACTGCCTGCAATGCTGGAGACGCAAGTTCAGTCCCTGGGCTGGGAAGATCTCCTGGAGAAGGGAATGGCAACCCACTCCAGTATTCTTGCCTGGAAAATCCCATGGATAGAGGAGCCTGGCAGGCTACAGTCCATGGGGTTACAAAGATCCAGACACGACTGAGCGACTAAAGCACCACCAGGTATAAACGAGCATAAGAACTGCTATGCTGAACCTGAGCCAAGTTCACTGGTTTTATTTCTAGTGATAATCTTAAAAACTCTATTCTGAGGGAGTATTTGGCTGTCCTCAGCTTCTGACCTTCAAAATTCCTCCAAAATTTTCTTATTTACCCTTAACCTGATATATTATCATATCATAGATTTTTGGGGGCTTATTTGTATTTGATTCCCCTTTGAATAGTTCCAAATTCACTTAGCAGTAATAGATTTATGGTTTACACTATCTTTTAAAAATGTTTCCAGGGTAATGTATTGTTTTAGTGTTCTGGTAAATGAATTTGTTCTCACTTTGCTCAAATTCTCACTAATTTTTTGGCTTGTGGGATCTTAGTTTCCTGACCAGAGATTGACCCCTGGCACATCACAGTGGAAGTACAGAGTCCTAATCCCTGGATCACCAGGAAATTCCCTTCCCTAATTTTAAAAATTAAAAAGGGATATCTCATTTTATGTTTTTCTCCAGATCACAGCATTATAAGTTATTTTCCTATCTTTTGAGAAAAGAACTCATATTATTTTGAGGAAGAGCATGTTGCTTTTTAATTGCTCACTTGTGTCTGACCCTTTGCCACCCCATGGACTATGGCTCGCCAGGCTCTTTTATCCATGTGATTCTCCAAGCAAGAATACTGGAGTGGGTTACCATTTCCTTCTCCAGGGGATCTTCCTGACCCAGGGATGGAACCTGGGTCTCCTGAGCTGGCAGGCGGATTTTTTTTTTTTTTTTTTTTTTACCACTGCACCACTTGGGAGGCTACCTCAATTACGTGAGTTCAGGAATCGCAATAAAGTTTGCTTTCCTCTAGTACTTTGCCAATTGACAGGCTGCTGTCTGAGTGTCCACAGTTACATATCTATTTCTTTAGCATAACTATCTGACCACTGTTAAAAACTTGACCATTCAGTGAGGGATACATAGATTGAAGAGACTGGGAGTTCCTACTGTACAGCACAGGGAACTCTGCTAAATGTTATGTGGCAACCTGGATGGAAGGGGAGTTTGGAGGGAGAGTGGATACATGTGTATATATGACTGAGTCCCTTTGCTGTACTCCCGAAGCTATCAAAACACTGTTAATCAGCTATGCCCGAATATAAAATGTTTTATAAAATGAATGAATAGATTGGCAGTCGAGAAAATAAACTTCCTCAAACTTTACATTTGTGCCTAGAGGAGGGAGAAATTTGTGAGTGGTTTCCATCTGTGGATGTCCAAGGCACGAGACGATGGTCTATTGCATCCAGACACAGAATGTCGGCATTAACAGCACAGCGCTTGGGCTACAGTGACTCCATGTGCCTTTGTTGGGTTGTAATTGGTTGGTGCAGAGATTGGCTTTGTAACGCTTCCCTGAAAGTGAAAGGCGCTCAGTTGTGTCCCACTCTTTGCGACCCCATGGACTGTAGATCACCAGGCTCCTCTGTCCATGGAATTCTCCAGGCCACAATACTGGAGTCCTTTCTTTCTCCAGGGGATCTTCCCAACCCAGGGATTGAACCCAGGTCCCCTACACTGCAGGCGAATTCTTTTCCAACTGAGCCACCAGAGAAGCCCAAGAATACTGGAATGGGTAGTCTATCCCTTCTCCAGGGGATTGGAGAATGCCCCTCCTGCATTGGGCCAGGATTTGAACCAGGGTCTCGTGCATTGCAGGCATTTCCCCTGCAGTTGAAAAAATTTCCCCTGAAATGAAACCTTTCTGGGAGGTAGCCTATTATGATGCAAAGAATATGAACAGGAAAGGGAGATAGATCTGAAATCAAATTCTGCACCTGCTGATAAGTTCTGTATGACTTTAAGCAAATTTCTTATTTACTTTTTTTGAAATTTAAATTTCTTATTTTATATTGGAGTAACTTCTTATTTTCTTTTTTTGCCTCAACCGTCTCCTCCAGAAAACAGGCAGAAATAAACTCATAGGATTATTTCGAGAAATAGCAATAGAAATAAAGTCCAAGTTCAGTGCCTGTTGTATTGTCAACACCTAATGCGCAGTATCTGTTATTGTGGCCTCAAATGAAGTTATCTTCCTATGCTTTCAAGATATTCCTAAAATTTATCTTAAAAGGCTAATTCACTATTATGAAAAAGTGAGTTTCCTCAATTTACAGAGACTTTCTTATATACTCTTTCTTTCAGATCACTTGGAATAATGAAACTAGAAAGAATTTGGAGAGAACCTATTTCCAAAGTTTTATCATGCCCACCAAAAAAATCTTTTGCCAAAGGATTAGCTGAGAAACCTGATGGGCACCGCCCCCTTCCACATAGTAAGACTGTGCATGACAGTTTACTCACTTTAATGAAGAAATACCATGATAATGCAGCAAACACAGCAAGCATATAGGGCTTTTTCAATATCACCCTTACAAAAATCAAATTTTCCTTCCAGTTTTTGTCCATACGGCATAAGTTGCACAGAAATGTAATGATAGTATATTGTTCTAAATCTTGCTTTTTATTCTTAATCACATGCCTATCATTTTTCACATTGCTACACAAACTTTAAAATTATACTTTTAATGGTTATATAATATTTAATTGAATGAAAGTATTATATGACAACATTGGAAATTCTAGTTGTTACTTATATAGCTATGAATCTCAATGCAAATAGCCTTTCCTTTATTATTTCATTAGGATACAGTCTGATATTTGGGATTCTTAGGTCAAAGAATAAGGAAATACAATAGATCTTAATATATATTGCCAAATAACTTCCCCAAATATTGTACTGATTGGCAATACCACCAACAATGTTATTAGATTCACTGCAGCATACCATTGCTGAATATGGTTTTCAAAATAGTTTTATAATTTAATAGGTGTGAAATAGTACTTCATCATTTAACATAAAATTTAGTTGATAGTTAGTATGGTTGAACAGTTTTCTGTGTTTACTTATATGCCAGGTTTTTTTCTTGTGTCAATTGAGTATTCTTAGTCTATGTCTCGGAGAAGGCAATGGCACCCCACTCCAGTACTCTTGCCTGGAAAATCCCATGATTGGAGGAGCCTGGAAGGCTGAAGTCCATGGGGTCGCTGAGGGTCGGACACGACTGAGTGACTTCACTTTGACTTTTCACTTTCATGCATTGGAGAAGGAAATGGCAACCCACTCCAGTGTTCTTGCCTGGAGAATCCCAGGGACGGGGGAGCCTGGTGGGCTGCCGTCTATGGGGTCGCACAGAGTTGGACACAACTGAAGTGACTTAACAGCAGCAGCAGTCTATGTCTGTTTATATATTAACATCTTAAAGCAGTTGCTTTCTAAGAAATGTTTTCTACAGTGGTTTAAGTGATTTTTAAATTTCTATTTTAAAAGGAAATTTACATTCCTGATAAGTCATTCACTAAATTCTAGGACTATCATAATCATCTCTCTGTCAGTGTTGTCAAATCAACTTATATTTAAAAAAGATACTAGGAAATCCCTTTAAATGTCAGAAATGTACATATGCGCTCTATTTATTTCAGGTCCTAAATATGTGATATACAGAGTTAAGTGAGGTAAAACTGCTCTGTTTTGAATTGCAGTCCTAAGCACTCTGTTTTCATGTGAGAAGCAATGATAGGACTTCCCTGATGGTCCAGTGGGTAGGACTCTGCGCTGCCAATGCAAGGGTTGCAGGTTGGATCCCTGATCTGGAAACTAAGATCCCATATGCTGCATGGTGTGGCCAAAAGATTAAAAAAATAAATAAACTAATTTAAGAAATAATAAAAAATGATAATGTAATAGAAGAAACTTTCACAGATTTTATAAAGCATATAGTAAGTGATTTTTGAAATGGATATTCAAGGAATGTGCTTTTATCTATACGTGCATGCATGCTAGGAAGCTGTCATGTCCTACTCTTTGGGACCTTTTGGACCACAGCTTGCCAGGCTCCTCCATCCATGGCATTCTCCAGACATGAATACCGGAGTAGGTTGCCATTTCCTCCTCCAGAGGATCTTCCTGACCCAGGGATCAAACTGGGTCTCTTACTCTTCTGCCTTTCTTTACTGCAGGTTCTTTACCACTAGGGCAACCTGGGAAGCCTGCTATTATCTATACATTTATATAATTTATATTCAGGGGATAGATTATTATTTATATAATAGAGGACTTCAATAAAAAAAAAAATTAAGTTCTCTCCCCTCTTAGTTTACTCCCAACTTCATAAGTTTGTTTTCTGGATGAATTCTTTTTATTCTGATGTTGGGGAGTTGCGAGATAGTGGATTAAAAAAAAAAATCAGCCTTGATTTTCTTGGCAGATTCAGTATACCAATATATGACAAGACTATATTTAAGTTGGGTTTCTAAAGTGCCTTTAGAAGCATAAAATTAAAATAAAATCACTGGCTTGTGAGGTACTATTATTGACCATCTGGTCCGGTTCATCTAACTTTTCTACCACATTTCCTAAAAGTCTTTTTCGAGCCTATGCTTGAACATTACAATGACAGGGAATGTACTACACCGAGGCAGCCCAACATTAGGACAACTCTGAATGTCAGAAAATTATTTTCTATATAGAGCTAAAAGCTGTCTTTTGTGTCTTTTAGTCATTAGTCTTGGTTCTACTCTGGAGATTTGTGGAACAAGTTTAATCCCTCTTCCCCATGACGGGCTTTCAAATATTTGAAGCCAGCTCATGAACAAAAAATTGTAATGCAAAGCACAAAAGAGACTCCATAACTGTGATATAGAGATAGCTTCTTGAGGGGCTTCAAAATGGGTAGAGGTAAAATCAGTTTAGGGAATCAAGAGTATGTGACCATTAAGATGGACTGAGGTGAGTGGATAAAATCTTAACAGGGACATCAAGAGAAGTGACTTTTCCAAATGGAGTGGATTTGCAGAATCAAAACTGCAAAGGGGAACAGAATATGTCCTGGATACAGTTCATTTTGATGCATAGGAGAAATGTGGACTCGGGAACATAGGGGAGTTATTACGAGAAGTCTTATATGCAAGAAGTTATTGAAAGTTTTAGAAATAGAAGGTGTCATGTTTGGATCAGAGCTTTGGGAGAGTTAATTGACCACAGAACTAATAGGACTGATGGAAATGTGGAAAAATAGAAAGTGATATCAGTTAGTGTTCTCTTTAAAAGTATAGTCAGGGAGTGATGGGGGTCTGAATGTGCGACAGAATTTGGAATGCCAAGAAGGAGATTGATGTGGAGTGAAACGTATGTAACTCTGAAACCAACTTAATGGGGGTGAGAGGAAGAGAAAAGAAAACAAAGGAAAGGCAGGGACAAGACACGACTCCAACATTTCACTTGACATCCGTGGAACAGTGGTGTTGCCAGAAGCAGAAGTAGCAAAATAGGGTGAGAAACATCATTTTCTAATGTCTTGGTTCTTCAAAAAAACGTATTCAGAGAAGTTTCATGACAGAGCAAGTTCTGGATATCTGCTTTTGCCCTTTCATTGTCTTGATTTAATTTAAACCATCAGCTCATTTTTAAGATAAGGGAGAAAACCCTCAGGGTTCTTGAATTACTGTGCTGGCTCCCATGAATATGTCAGGACACAACTGTATTTTATGGTTTTGAACATTTATATCTCATGTTATAAGCAAAAAAGCAAAGCAATATTTTGATTTTCTGAAATTCAACATAATATTTGCTTGCATTATGAAGATAAATATCATTTTAGATTTTAAGTGGAAGAATTACTAATGATATGTAATAAATGATAAACTTTCTAGTTTTTTTCTTTAACACAACAGAGAGCAGAAATTCACAATGTAAAACAGAATAGATTAGGATCCGAAGAGATAAAAAGTTTTACAACCTATGGTATCTGTGGATTCTTAGTGACTTGTCGCAAGAAATAAAGAATACTTGATTCAGTATTAATCAAAATTTCCTGGCTTTTGCTATTGGGAAATTAAAATATCAGTTAGCTTATGTCGTCGAATGCTTTGTGAAACATGGTGGTGTTAGCATTCTGACACTTTGAGTTAGTACCACAAGTTCAACTAATTTAGATGAATTTTCAAGCTTTAATATACATAACTTGGGAGTCTTGTTCAGTTGAAGATTCTGATTCTGTAGATCTGTAGTGGGCCTGAGATTCTAATCAACTCCCTGGTGAGGCTGATACATGGATCATGCTTTGAGTAATAAGGATTTAGGGGACAATTAGGGTAATCTTATTTAGATTATTCATTTCTACTATCATTTTATTAAATTAAGTTGTTTCATCATTTAACAGCTAATGCTAAATTTCTTTGTAAAAATAAATAGTTGGTTGCAACAAAATTATTGTCATCTACAATGCCTCATTACTAAATATGATTTTTCAGTTATATAACTTGATTCTTCCTCTTTACATGAGTTATAACACAAGGTAATAAGTAATCTAAAGTAAGCTTGTCATCTTTATGAGTTGATGTCATCAATGTTTCAGAGAAAAACAAATTTAATTTCTTCACTCAAAAGCAAAATTGGCATTGTTATTCCGGCTGAGAACAACAAAAGCTGGTATAACACTTGAGTAGGTAGATCTATTAAGTTTTTACATGTTCAGTCTCTTTGATGGGCTATCAGTGGGAAATGATTAATTAAGGAAAAATTAAAAGGAATCAAAATTGAAGGCAGAGATATGCAGAGTTATTTTGGAAGTGCTACAGTTGAGCAAAAATATTACTTCTTGACTTTATTTGTTCAAAAGTAAAAAAGTTAAAGAGTATTTTTAGTTAGGGAAATGTCACAGCGCTGTTTGTACCTTGCTTAAGAGCACTGTCTCATCTTGGTGGCACACTTATTAGATTTTGTTTTCCTATCCACAATGTACTGCAGACCCAAATTAGAGATCTCATAGGGGATTTACTCATCCACAGTAAATTGCAAACCAGTGACACAGGTTGACTTGAAGAGCCACATGCTATAAATGCCCATTTTGAAAAGGAAAATTTTGAGCTTATTTTGTCAAAGAGCATATCCTATGGATGTACAGCAAAGCAGTATAGATCTACAAATTTATCAAATCTACATAACTTTCATCTTCTCTTGGGATTGATTTCAGCCTGATGGAAGCTGTATTGTACTATAAGACATTGGCGGTAAGAGCAAGAAGGCATAAAATGTTATCGAAACAATGAATACCTGCTGGGATAAGGAATGAAAAGCACTGAATGGAATAAGTATATATGTGGTGAGCATGGAAAGAGACGTGGACAATGTCAGAGTCAAAAGAATACACCAACAAATAAATAAGCTGTTTTGCCTTGGGGAAGAGGGTTTAGAAGAGACACTAATAGATGAAGTATGAATGTATTTATTTAGACTTATAATGCATTAAACTCTAAGTGCATGTGTTCTCCAGCACAATCATTCTGATCATTCTGAGATCTCACAGTAACTTCTCAGAGTTATCCCAGATGAAAAGAACACGGGCTAGTTAGTCTTCCAAGGCTGATATTAAGTATAGAAACATGGGAAGTGTGTGGCTTCATTTTATTATTCTTCTTTTTAATTTAAATTTATTTATTTTAATTGGAGGATACAGGATGCTTGTGGCTTCATTTTAATGTAAAATATTATTTTAAAATTCTCTGTTGCAGAGTTCTTTAAAATAGTTATTCTAGCATCCTTGCCTTCACCCCATATTTTGCAGTTATGTTCCCGTCTCTTGTTTTCCTGATTTTTTTATTTTTTTACTAAATTTTGAACATTGGTATTTGCTTTGCTTGATATTCTGTCTTACAAACAGGTTATCTTTTGAATATGGTTTAGGCTGATGAAAGTTCAGGCCAGCTAGCATGCACAAATGGCTTGGTTTCAGAGAATATTTTCTATAGACTTCCTCGGCACTTCCTCACCTCTTCCCTTTCTCATGGTTACCTTCAGTCCTTCACACTAACATTTATGTGATTTCTCAGGCTCCATCCTACAGATATTGGCACATTGTGCTTTCATGATAGTGACATGCTATAAATACCAATTAGGTAAACTTGGTTATTCATGTTGATTAAGGCTTCTTTTTACTTGCTGATTTTCTAGTACACATGTTATCAGTCACTGAGAGGGAAGTTGAAATCTTCACTTGTAACTGTGAATATGTCTCTGTCCTTTTAATTCTGTCAACTTTAGCCTCACGTATTTTGAAACTTTGTTATTAGTCACATGCACATGTAGGATTGTTATGTATTCTCTTTATTTAGTTTTGGCTGTGCCCTTTGGCATGTGGGATCTCAGTTCCCTAATCAAGGCTTGAATCTGTGCCCTGTGCAGTGGAAGTGCAGAGTACTAACCACTGGAGACCAGGGAGTTCCCAGGGTTGTTATGTATTCTTGATGAACTGGTCCTTTTATCATTGTGATAAAATAGAGTTCTTTTCTCTAGTAATATAACTTGTTCTGAAGTCTGAGTGTCTGTCTTTTATCAATGTAGTTACTCCCGCCTTCTCTGTTTAGCGTTTGCATGGCATCTTCATTACCAACCTTTTATTTTCAGTCTGTCTCTGTCTCTATATTTCAAAAGGCTTTCTTGCATACAATTCTCTTGATTTGGAATACAAATTTTGTCAATCTACCTTTTAATTTTATGTTTAGACTATTTAATGATGTAATTATTGCTATGATCAGATTTAGGTCTGCTTTCTATTTATTTTATTTTTATTTAATCTGATCTTTATTTCTTTGTAACAGTATACAATAAAACAGTATATCTTATAACAATACATTTTAATTTTCCTCATGTTAACTTTATATAATTTTTCTTACATATATTTTACTTCTATACATGTTACATACCTGACAATACATTGTTTAAATAAGCAATTGTCTTTTAAGGAAATTTTAAAAATGAGAAAAACTGACATTGCATATACTGACTCTTTCTTGTACTTTCTCTTCATTTTTGTAGATACCAATTTCCATCTGGTATTATTTTTCTTCAACCCAAACACTTTTAAAAATCCCTGTCCACCTATTTTGAGGACTGTTCTGGATCTTTTAACAAAAGCTTTGAAAAATAAGGTTCTCCTGCTGCTGAAAAATAAAATTAAAATTAAAATCACAAAAAAAAAAAAAAAAAATCATTTATTGTGCAGGCCTGCTAGTTTCAATTCTCTCAGCTTTGTTTGTCTGGAAATGTCTTTTTTTTTCATTTTTGCAAAATATTTTGTCTGGATATAGAATTGTAGCTTGACATATATCGAAAGATGTCATTCTATCATCTTCTTGCTTGCAATAGTTCTTATTATAAATTGACAACTATTCTGATCTTTGTTCCACTCTGTTTGCTTTTAAAATTTTGTCTCTATTATTGAATTTCAACCATTTAATCACGATGCTTCTTTTTATGAATTTCTTTGTGTTATTCTTATTGGAGTTTAAAGAGCTTAGTATATCTGTGTTTTTAATTTTTATCAGGTTTGGAAAATTTTAGCAAATTTCTTGAGCTATTTCCCTGATCTCATTGTGTGTCTTTAATTACATGTATTTTAGCTCATTCAACATTGTTTTAGAGATCATTAAGGCCATTAATTTTATTCTCTGGGAATTATTCTTAGTATTTTATTGCTTTGTGCCTCAGATTTGATAACTTCCAACTTTATGTTTTTCAATTCACTTATCTCTTTTTCTACAGTGTCTAATCTACCCAACTACTAATCTTTATTTCAGATACTGTGTTTTTCATGTCTTGAAGCTCAAGAAGCTTTTATCCCTTTCTTCATTGTACTCAAATATTTAAATCTTTAAGCATATTTATAATAGCTGTTTTAAAGTTCTTGATTACTAAGTCCATCATCTCTGTCATTAATGGGCCTGCTTCTATTGAGTGATATTACTTCTGGCTATTGGTCAAAGTTTACTGCTTCTTCATAAATCTTGAGTGTCTGGATTTTGTTATTTTTCTTTAACAGTTGTTTGGCAGGTACGTGATTTACTTATCGTGCTACTTAATACTTTAGTGGGACTAGAGAGGCCTTTATTGCAGGAATATTTTAACGCATGACTCTTTGTTAGTCCTATTTCAATACATAGTGCTTTCAACAAGCTTCCCTTTGGGCTTGTGGGAATTTCAATACTTCCCTAATCTTCATGAGCTCTGAAAATCGTGTAGTAACATGTCTAAATCTCTAAATCTGTGAGTGTTATGTTTGGCATTATGGTATTTTACCCTACACTTAATGCACTTTTGTATTCAAACAAGGACAAAAGGAAACCTCTATTCATATTTCTGGTTTTTTTTTTTTTTTTAATATAGCTTCCTCTTCTCTTGTAAAGTTGGATGCCAACTCCAGTTACTTCAGTCTTCATGTGGTATGCTTAGCTTCTATTCTTCCTTTCTCCAAAAATGATCTGTCAACTTCAATCAGAAAACTGAGGCAATGGTAGAAGTCAGCTCACTTTCTTCCTTTGTTTTAGGAGTCACAATCGGGCACTGCCTATTTTTCAATAGCTGAAAACAGATTTGTTTTTTTTCCCCCATGTATTTTGTCCAGTTTTCCAGTTGTTTATCAGTGGAGGGCAAGTAACATTACTGAAAGTACAAATTAGGTGCAAAGTTGGTTCAGGTACAGGATGGTTCTTCAGCCATCCTGACCTTATTTCAATTCTTCAAAAAAAAAAAAAAAAAAAGAAAAGAAAACAAAAAACAAGTTATTATTTGCCTTAAGCCTTTCACATTTTTTTCCTACTTGAAAAAGTCTCATGAATCTTCAGAAGTTGTCTCCCTCATTTTCTATCTTCTAAAAGAAGCCATGCTATTTAAAATCACTATGTATCAGATTAATTCTTTCCTTCTTTCTTTCATGAAGTTTATCCAGTCTGTAATTTTCTTTCAGAAAAATTTTACATGTATAATATCTCTCCTTCCTCTGCTATATAGGCTCTACAAAGGGAGATACTTATTGAATCTACTCCCATATTCCTTAGTCTTTTGAATAATTTTGTACCTGGTCTATAGGAGGGATCCAACAAAAATTTCCTCAATGGAAGTATAATATGAGTAAAGGTGGTGTCTAGTCATAGTTTCTGAAATTGTGAGGTAGAAAGGTGCTACATAATGTGGTACTAAAGTCCTGTACATTAAGGCGGCTTTTTTTTCATAAATGGTAAAGAGAATCAAATCTATAATGTTCACAAGAAAAAAAGGCAAGTTTAAATTCTAGATATTTAGCAGTGTTTGCTGTTGGTCTTTGTTTTCCATATATAATCTAAATATACTAAACCCCTATTGGTTACATTCTATATACGGTCTTTGGCAGTTCATTGAAATAGATGCTTAATTATTTTCTCAACATAAACCTGTTTTAGTGAAATATATTGGTATAATGTATTTTAGTTAGAGCTGCTATATTCTATAGACTGGGTGGCTTCAGCAACAAGCATTTGTCTCACACAATTCTGGAGGCTGGGAAGTTCAGAATCGGGATGCCAGCAGATCTAGTGTCTGGCGAGTACACTCTTCCTGGTTTATAGATATCTATTTTCTCATTTTCTTGAAGTATCCTCATGTAGGAGGAGCTAATCTCTCTTGTGTCTCTCCTTACAAGTATGCTAACCCACTCATGAGTACTTTGTTCTCATGATGTAATTACCTTCCAAAGGCCCCACCTCAAATACCACCACTTTGGTAATTAGTCTTCCACATAAGAATTGTGGAGTAGGAGGAGCACAAATACTCAGCCAAAAGCTGGTGGATAAAATAATATTTTGTATAATACTATTTATAAATACTCCACCAGTTTTAAATTTGGTTGACAGTGAAGGCACTGGCCTGTGTTAGCATGAAATAACTGTGTTCATGTTACTGATTTTAATTCCGAAGTAGGTAGAAAAATAGCTGGCCTAAATAGTCATGCTGTGCTTGGTTTTACATTCTCTTAGGTGCATGATTTTTATTAATCATCCACTTCACTAAAATGTAGGTCTGCATTTTCCTGCATTAAAAACATGTTCCTGTCGATGGTCTTGGGATTTGATATTCTCCTAGTATTATTGGCCTACATGATGGAAGTCTTCCTTCAGATGGGGATTGGTATTTGAGAGCAGAGAGGACTTTGTGACAGGTTTTGGGTCACAGTTATTTTGCTCTTGGGGTTATATTTGTGAACTAGTCTTCTTCATCAAATATTGATAGCTTTTAGTGTTTCATTTGCATTTAGTGTTTTCATTGTCATTTACATCAAAAGTATATTTTGATGCAAACATGTGGTGCTAGCCGTAAAGAGCCCGCCTGCCAATGCAGGAGACACAAGAGATGTGGGTTTGATCAAATCCCTGAGTCGGGAAGATCCCCTGGAGGAGGGCCTGACAAGTATTCTTGCTTGGAGAATCCCATTGACAGAGGAGCCTGGCAGGTCCCAGTCTATAGGGTCCAAAAGAGTAGGACACAACCGAAGCAGCTTAGCATGCACAGATGCAAGACATATAAATTTTAATAGTTGTGCCTCATGACAATAATATCTCTTTAATCATAAATATTCTTAAATTCACCTGTGCTGTATTGTCCTAAGTCAATATAAAACTATAATTTACACAGTCAGGTAAATAAATGGTAGAATTTATAGTTATACCTTTTTTAGATATTTTTCAAAATATCCAGGGAGCATGCCTTCCCCGCCTAGATGACAACAACCCTAAATATATACTTAAAGTTGAAAATAAAATTCTAGTGATGTGGTGAGAGGCAGGTATTCATTTATCCATTATATTTTGCTTGTAACTTTTCAGATGCAAAACTGAAGGATCAGTTTTATCGCCTCAAAATTTCCTGAACATTGTGACTTTCAGGCTCTCATAAAAACACTGCCAAGGTGGTAATGAATTCCAGTAGTTTTATGTGGAAGTGGGCACGGTTTTGAAGGTCTCATGTAACAGTGGTCCAAGAGTAACGTGTCTAAATCTCTAATTTACTTGGCCTCACTTAGCTGTCATCATCATTGAGAATACTTGCTCTCAAGCCCACTTCGTGTAGAGTCCTAAAGATCTCTGATGATAAATTATGCATCATCCCCACAAAGAAGTGAGATACGGAAATAACTTTGTCTCCCTAAACACATTTTCTGGCATTTCAGCTTTTTTGCTTATGTGTATCGTGGGTCCCTGTCACTCTCCCCACACCCCAGCTTGACTTTCTTAACGCATGAAGTTTTCACTCTGTTGTGATCTTTCCTTGTAGATTGTTTGGGCTGGCTCCCCTTTTTGTTGCCAAAAAGAGAGATTCATAAGACTGAACAGAAAGGAATACTAAATAGGAATATAATACCTGATCATTCTTTGTTGGTATTTCTGTCCTTCAACATAGCTGCCATCCATAAATATTTGTTGAATAAATGAGTGGATTAGTGAATAAATCAACTGTGTTAAAATATATTAAAATTCTTATAGAAAGAGGATTATTTTTCAGATACTTGAAAATTCAAAATGCAGGAGAACTGGATGCTTAAATCTATTCTTTTGTTAGTTTATGTAAATATTTAACAAATAATGAAAACATTTTTTTGCGACTAATGTAGTTTACTGAAACCAATCACTAATGGTTCTACTTTTTCTTCAATAGCCATTGTAAAGGGAGTAGGCATGTCTGGTGAGAGTTCCCTATGTATCTATATACCTAAAACTGTAGCATTTGTCTTTGTATTCTATAATTTGTAAACTAAATAAGGTCAGTCTGTTGTTAACCATGTTGCAAATCTCTTATTTTAATGGTTTTTACGTTCAAAAGCCTGGACAGAAATTTGCTGATAACAAGGCAATTGTTCATAAACATCACCATATTGTCTGACATTTTTCTAAGATGTTCTGCTTCAGCCACCCACTTTCTTACAAAGGTTTGAATTCCATGTTTGCTTTTTGTAGTTGAATTCTTTTTTTCCATGAGTTTAAGATGCTTTTCTAAGAGGAAACTTGTATCGATAAGTTCTTCAGCACTGCTAAAATTATCAATGAACATCTTGTCAGACAGTGACGTGTGAATCTGGTTTGTATGCCTCTCTCCAAGGCCAGGTTTGTTGACTGAGGGAAACTTTCTCATTTTTAAACCCAAACCTGACCCCATACATTCACAGAGTGCAGAGACCCTGAGAGAATCCAACATTTGAATTTGTTCCCTGGCTTTCTTATTTCTCCATGTTTCCCTAAACATTAGGTTTAAAACCTTGGACTCTACTCTTGACTTTTAATATTCTTTGGGTGTTTTCGAAGATCCTTTATTTGCTTTAGTTCAGGCAGAATTATCCCCTCGTTCTAAAGATCTGTGAGTTAGGAGCAGAGCTTTCTTTGCTGTGTTCCTTAATGTCCTGTAGTCCAGCCCAGCATACATCAGCCAGTGCAGCTCTCCCAGAATAATTTACTTAGCCACTAATGCCATCTATGAAAGGGGAAATAAACCAGGTTTGTATAAATGCAGAATCCTAATGTGACCACTAACATTAAGTCGCTAATGCGACCCTCTCATTAGCTATTACTTTCAATTAGGTGTTCTCAAACAATTAGCTTTTGAGCCACAGAATCTTATTTATAGCATATACATTCCCTGATGAGAGAAGAAATTACTTCGGGGAAAGCTGAGTCTCAAACTTTTAATTTAGGTACTAAATTCAGATACATTACCTCAGTTGGACTTTCTTCTCGTGAAATTACTGAGCTCAATTCTCTTGGCCATGTGATTCTCCAGCATCATGAGCTGCTTAAGAAGAGAACTACAAAAATCCATGGGTGCTTAGAGAACACAGGGAGATAAATGCAGCACAGAACTGTTCTTTGCAAATAACATTAAAATTTTTCAGATTTTTAAAGCATTCCTGGAAAAAAAAATCCTCACATCTTATTAATATTAGTTAAAGCCATATACAGGTTCCTATTCTTATGGGCATATTTGTCAGAAGTCTTCTTTGTTGCTTATTTTTATTTGGTTTTCTACCGTGAAAACTAAGAACATGGAATTACTTTAAATGATGATTATGATAGAGTTCAAAATCTATAATAACACTTATTGCATCTGTAGTCATGTGATAATTTCCAGGATGCAGTCTCAAGTTCTCTCCAAGTAAGAATGGACTCTAGCCTTCCAGCACTCCTTCCAAATACTCAATATGCTGGTGTGTATGTGTGTGTGTTTGCATGCTCAGTCGTGTCCAACTCTGTGCCACCCCATAGACTATAGCCCTCCAGGTTCCTCTGTCCGTGAGATTTCCCAGGCACGAATAGTGGAGTGGGCTGCCATTTCTTTCTCCAGAGGATCTTCCCAACCCAGGGACTGAACGCACATCTCCTGCATTGTCAGGAGGATTCTTTACCCCTGTGCCATCTGGGAAGCCCTTTTTGTCTTAGCTTTCTTTTACTATTAAAATGGCTTCCAGGTACATGACAGTTCTTCCAGCTCCCAGCTTCTATGACAATACTCACTTGGGCAATGAAGTAGTTGTAAGTTTGACCAGAGGTTCAGATGTGGATTTTGACTCTGTCATGTGTTAACTCTGCAAACTTGGACAAGTTTCTTAAACTTTCTAAACCTTATTTCTTCCTTTATAATTTATGAACTTAAATTAGTACTAACATCTACCTCATAGACAAAGATATATATATATACATTTATAACATATATTATATATAATATATATTATATATTTATAATATATATATTTAAATATATATATTTAAAAGACAAAGATATATATATATTTATATACAGATACATTTATATTTATATATTGTATATATTATTTATATATAGATAATGCCCATGTGCTTAGTATGGAGCTCAAAGTACAAGCATAATGGGTAGCCATATCTCAGCAGTTGAAACCAACTGTTCGGTAGGTACTCTATAAATGTTGGTATAATCACTAACTACTACCAGGAAAAATAAAACAACAATGACAAGCCTTGAGCAAACTAGGTAGCCTATGTTTACAGTGGCTGTGTGTGTGTGTGTGTGTGTGTGCGTGCGTGCGTGCATGCTCAGTTTCACAGTTGTGTCTGACTCTTTGAGATCCCATGGACTGTTGGCCTGGTAGGCTCCTCAAATTCCAGATAAGAATACTGGCATGGGTTGCCATTTCCTTCTCCAGAGGATCTTCCCAATCCAGGGATCAAACCTGGGTCTCCTATGTGTCCTGCATTGGCAGGTGAATTCTTTACCCACTACACCACCTGGGAAGCCCTTACAATGGCCATACAACCATACAAAGAGTCATGTTCAAATCAACTAGTTTTCCTGGCTCTTCTTCCTTTTACTCTGTGAAAACAACATCTTTCACCCATTCCTCCCACCTGGCTTGACAGAATCCGGAAGCCAGTGTTGTGCCCTTCAGAACTGGCCTTTTGGGCCAGTGCTTAGTTGCCTGCATCTCCCTTGCTCCCTTTGGTCTTTGCTCCTCTTGTTGATTTCTCTGTGGCTTCTGCCTCATTGCTCCTGATGCACAAACCTTGTAGACATCTTCTGCCCTCCCCAGATAGGTAGATCTGGGAGAGTCTGGCTTTTGCTTGTTCCACCGTGGGCTCAGTCTTGGATGCAAATGGAGAAACACCCATTTCCCTGTTGGTGGGACCCTCTGAGACGTAGGCTACTTTGCAGGCTGTCTCAGGCCTCTACTGTGCTGTTGAGAGCTCCCTTCACAGATATTTCAACTCTATTTGCTACTGTTCCACATTTGATTCTTCCCAAAACTGAGACATGATACCTTGGGAATTATTTTGGAAAGCGCTGAATGTGGAGGGTATCATGATGGTCTTAGAAAGCATCTTGCTGGTCTTGACTTTATTGTTGAGATGGTTATTGGAAACTACTAGAGATTTTTTTTCTTTCTTTTATTCAAAAAATAAATAAAAACCTCTTGATGAAAGTGCAAAAGGAGAGTGAAAAACCTGACTTAAAACTCAACATTCAAAAAACAAAGATCATGGCATCCGGTCCCATCACTTCATGACAAATAGATGGGGAAACAATGGAAACAGTGGCAGACTTTATTTTCTTTGGCTCCAAAATCACTGCAGATGGTGACTGCATGTCATGAAATTAAAAGATGCTTGCTCCTTGGAAGAAAGGCTATGACCAAACTAGACAGCATATTAAAAAGCAGAGAAATTACTTGCTGACAAAGGTCTGTCTAGTCAAAGCTATGGTTTTTCCAGTAGTCATGTTTGGATGTGAGAGTTGAACTATAAAGAAAGCTGAGCACAGAAGAATTGATGCTTTTGAACTGTGGTGTTGGAGAAGACTCTTGAGAATCCCTTGGACTGCAAGGAGATCCAATCAGTCAATCCTAAAGGAAATCAGTCCTGAAAATTCATAGGAAGGACTGATGCTAAACTGAAACTCCAATACTTTTGGCCACCTGATGTGAAGAACTGACTCATTGGAAAAGACCCTGACTTTGGGAAAGATTGAAGCAAGAGGAGAAGGGGATGGCAGAGGATGAGATAGGTGGATGGCATCACTGACTCAATGGACGTGAGTCTGAGCAAGCTCTGGGAGTTGGTGATGGACAGGGAAGCCTGGAGTGCTGCAGTCCATGGGGTCGCAAAGAGTTGGACGCAACTGAGCAACTGAACTGAACTGATTCAAAATAAATATCTCCTGTCTTTTCAACTTTCCTTAGGAAAAGCATGTGCTGACTGTGACTCACCTAAGAAGGTCCTTATAATCTGTGCCAATCTGGCTTAGAATTGTCTTACCAGATATATATCCCCCAATTTTTATTTTCTTGCTATTTCAGTTAATCTTATTTTGAAGAGTAGGGAAAAACAGAAGAAAAAGAAGGACTTTAAGAAAGATTAGGGAAAATCACTCAGAGAAATGAAGAACAATAATAAAGAGAAGATATGACAACAAAGAAAACACATGTAAAGGAAAAGTGATTTTTTTCCCTTTTGAGTACCTTGCACCTGATAGACAGAAGCCATGCCCTCTGGCTTCTCCTCTGCTTTTATTTAAAATATTTCTTGCTCTTAATTTAAATATTATCATTTTTTATATCAGACTCTAAGCAGTTACAGAATCTAAATAAAGTTTGACAACCCCATTTTCAAGGTTTTAAAGATAACTTCGTGATAAGGTAAAAGTAGCTATATATATGTATATATATTTGTCTAATGGCTACTAAAAACACTGTAAGTAAGATATTGAATTAAAACTCACAAGTAACTATGCTTGTCACCTTTCTATTGGCAAGTAACTTGGCAGCAGATGGGATTTCCTAAAGAAATATTCTGCTTTACACCTCAAGAAAAAATTTTTATTTAAATAATCAATAAAATTTATAGAAGTGAAGCAGAAAAAAAAGACAAAAGAAATTCCTTATTTTATAAAGACAAAGTTAAAAAAAATACAAAATACTATCCAGTGTTGGATTTTTGTAAAGCAGTCTCAGGGAAGTACTGTTTATTGTCCAGAATGTCTCAGAAAGTGTATGTGGAGCAGGTAGCAAAAATTTGAGGGCACTGGTGAGGGAATATGTTTGATTTATTTATATTTTGTAACTGTTCAGAATAGTCCCTGTTTAGACAGAGCCAGGTGCGGTCCACTCAGCTCGGCCATTCCTTCAGAGGAGTACCCGTGATCTCCATTCCCACAACTGGCCTCACGAAAGCCTACCCAGTTCTCAACCAGCCCACATCAGTCCTCTCATTGGAATCGGGAGATGGATGGAGGTGGTGAGGGGAGAAACAGCCTCTTTGTTTATGTATAAAAACATATTAAGCTGTTAACCGTCAAATATTGCTTTAGCACTGAGTGGAAGCTATTCCTTCTTTTATCCCCAAACCAAAGATGGAAGTACGTATTAATATTCACTCACTTTTCTTTTTGTTGTTTTTGATTGTGCATACTTCTGTTAAAACCATGCAATTTTGAGAATTTTGCCATTTAATAATGGCAGACATTTCCTTCTTTTTATTTTTGTTATCTACAATTTTCCAGACTCACTACATTTTTTGGGGGCCAAGCCTCCCTTGACTTCATGTCTAGATCAGTTCTTGTATGTACTGTTGGTGTACATATTTGATTATAGCGAATTAAAATACATTTTAAAGTATTTTCTGGAGTCAGTAACCCACACTATAGGGGCCAGGCAGGTAACATGAATTTCTGAAGCCCTTTGGGTATAAGAAAATAAGAATTAAATAACTTGTATTGTGACAAAGCTATGTTCTGGTCTTAGTGCATTAAACTCCATGAAGATAGGAAATATTCTTACTGTGTTTATTGTTGTGTCTCCATCAATAAGTACAGGCTCTGGTGCTTAGTTGACATTCATTGAGAATAGTTAAATGATTTAATACTTCAGTGAATACAATCTGGGCTTTTCTCCTATTGCTCCACTAAAGAAAGTGTCTGTTTTAGGTGATCAGCAACTCTTAGAATTGCAAGACTATAACATCAAATCATTACATTGTACACCTTAAACTTATACAGTGTTATATGACAATTATATCTCAATACAGCTGGCAAAAATTTAAAAAAATAATTGAAAAGCCCACACTATATATTCAGGCCTTATTATTTTTTTCAAAGATAAGAGGGTATTTTACATGGTTATGTTTATCCTTCTATGCAATTTTCTTACCTTGACTATCTGATGACATTTTGTGCAGTTTTCTTCCTACTTCTCCAATTGCTCCTATTTGGTCTCATTTCTTCATCTGCTTTTTAAATCCCTTCTACCCAATATGGTATCTTCCTCTCTCTTGTTTATTCCTCTGTTTACTTAATCATTCCCATGGCTTCAAAGCTCTCCATTTACTATTTACTAAATACACTGACATATCTTAAATTTCATGAAAATATGCTCATTTAAAAGTTTTGGACTGGCGTTTTGTGTTAAAATAGGTTATCTACATTTTTAGCAATGGATGGTTACTGACTCCCAAGTTTCATTTTACACTCACTGTAGACTAGAGGAGGCAGATAGAGTTAGGTCTTGGCAGAGTTGTAGGGCTGGGAGCGGTGTCAGGGCGGAGTGGGTAGTATCCATTTCGATGGAGAGAAATACTATTGAGAAACAGACATACCAGAAATAGTGTTTAACCAAATACCTGGGTAACCCATGGCTCAGTCAAGTTGACTCATAAAATCAACAATCACAGCAGCAAGGTACAAGTCAGACAGAATTCTAATCTCAAAACACAAACTGAAATATCAGAACAGGGATCCAGGGTCCAAGTCAGAGAAATAACTAGGTTTTGAAACTGAAGGTTTGGTTTGGTCTTGGAACCCAGGGGCAGACTGAATAACAGAACTTAACCTAGCTGCTGGGGTATTGGCAGGCTGAATACTGGATATGCCATAGGTGACATAAGTGTCCAGGGGATTCTGACTTACCAGGGTAGGGCTGAATTGGAAGGACTTGAGCATAATTGATGTCAGGACTGACATTCACTAAGAGTTACCTGTTCATATTGAAATGTGGATTGAAAGTGTACCCCTGAAAAATCCAAAGAGAGACCAAGAATTTCGCTGGGCAGGATTATTCATAATTTAACTTGAGGTTTCAGAATGTCAGTGTTGTATTCCATCTGGGACTCCTGTGCCAGCAGCCTAGGTGATAGCGGTTCTTTTACCTGGAGTGGAGCAACTTTACACGTGGAGTTGACAAGTAATATGAAGAAGTGGAGTAGCTTAAGTAAGGAATTTAGAATGAGTGAAGAGGCTGAAGACAGGGACAGCACAGATGGGTAAAGAAATGCCCGCGTTGGCTGTGAGTATCTGGAAAGCTGTGTAAGAGGAGAGAAGAAGCTGTTGAGTCTGGAAAGGATCTGGGTAACATTTTGGAAAGAAAAGTCACTTGATTTAAAAAAAAAAGTGATAGGAAAAGTATCACTGAGTTGTGGTTGAGTGACAGTGAAATCCGAAACTGGAATCAAGTTTCTAAGAGTGCTTGAGGCCTTAGAAAGAACAGTATTACTTGAAGAGTAGAGATCAAAGATTGAGTCAGCTGACTTGGAAATGTAGTCTGAATGATTAGCCTTTTAAATGCTTGACTACTATGCCATACTGCATGGAGTCAATATGAATGTCTTTATAGCTACCTATTCTTTTTTTTTTTTAATTTATTTATTTTAATTGGAGGCTAATTACTTTACAATATTGTATTAGTTTTGCCATACATCAACATGCATCTGCCACGGGTGTACACGTGTTCCCCATCTTGAACCCCCCTCCCACATGGTATGGGGAGGGCCCCATACCATCCCCCTGGGTCATCCCAGTGCACCAGCCCCAAGCTTCCTGTATCCTGCCTTGAACCTGGACTGGAGATTCATTTCATATATGATATTTTACATGTTTTAATGCCATTCTCCCAAATCATCCCCCACCTCCCTCTCCCACAGAGTCCACAAGACTGTTCTATACATCTGTGTCTCTTTTGCTATCTCGCATACAGGGTTATTGTTACCATCTTTCTAAATTCCATATATATGCATTAGTATACTGTATTGCTATATTGGTGTTTTTCTTTCTGGCTTACTTCACTCTGTATAATCGGCTCCAGTTTCATCCACCTCATTAGAACTGATTCAAATGTGTTCTTTTTAATGGCTGAGTAATACTCCATTGTGTATATGTACCACAGCTTTCTTATCCATTCATCTGCTGATGGGCATCTAGGTTGCTTCCATGTCCTGGCTATTATAAACAGTGCTGCAATGAACATCAGGGTATACGTGTCTCTTTCAATTCTGGTTTCCTCAGTGTGTATGCCCAGCAGTGGGATTGCTGGGTCATAAGGCAGTTCTATTTCCAGTTTTTTAAGGAATCTCCACACTGTTCTCCATAGTGGCTCTACTAGTTTGCATTCCCACCAACAGTGTAAGAGGGTTCCCTTTTCTCCATACCCTTTCCAGCATTTATTGCTTGTAGACCTTTGGATCGCAGCCATTCTGACTGGTGTGAAATGGCTACCTATTCTTGTAAGTAACTGTTTACCCTAAAGTTTAAGATGAAAAAGTAAAGACATACCCTGCATGAAAGTAAACTTGTATATTATCTCTGGCTAACTAAAGCTTGAGTGATATTATTTTAGCAATACATTTTCTAATGTAGCTACTTCTTGTAATAGAGACATGTAAAATACATTTGTTTACAATACATCAAAATGTGTTCTCAACCTCTTTTAGTTAAAAGGAATGATTCTATGGCCGAATGGAATCAATCATATCCCTCTATTTGTTAAGGCATTCCTTCATCAAATTTTGTTTTGTAACTGCTACTGTACTTGGTGCTGGAAATAGAATAGATAGATAAAATATATACTATTCAGAAGATTATGTTTAATAGAGGACCAGGCAAGTAAATGCTAAGTGTCATTAGAGATAAGATACAAGAATGGCATGGAAGCTTTAAGGGAATCCTTAGTCCAGACTATGAAGAATGAAGTCTAGTTCTTTAGGGAGGCAATAATAACCTATGTGTTGAGTTTTGAGGAACAAAGCAATTAGTCAAGAGAAGAATACTCCAGAGAGTAACATGGACAATGTCATGAAGACGTACTATAACAAGCTGCATATGACAAATTACAAGTAATTTATTACAGAGTATAGCATAGAGGTGTTAGACAGTTAAGACAGAGAGGAAGTGCAGAGAAACGCTAGACAGATATCTGGTAACTAGGTTATAGACAAGCCTTATAGCTCATGTGAAAGGCTTTGTATTTATCCTGACGTCAATGATAGTCTGAAATCTTTGAAAAGTGTTAACATCGGATACTATTTTCAGGTTTGTCTTGTAAAGGCATTTTCATGACAATAGAGTGGAACATGGCTAGAAAGATATGAGCCTGGAGCAAACAATGCTGCAACCTAACTAGATTGTATTGTATCAGTATAAGTTTTTAAACTAGGGTGATGGCAGTGGAAATAAAGAAAAAGAAACACTTTTCAAGGATATTAATGAGAAAAGGAAGGACAGAATAAATGAAGTGATCCCTAAGATTACCCCAGCTGGCTGCCTGGAGAACTTCCACCTATATACAAGAAGGGAGTTATCCACATGTAGCTTAACAGAGTCTTTGACCTAAGGAAACAAAACTGAGACTTCAGCAAGACCAAAGTAAGAAGAGTTTTCAGAGTAGAGTACTAGAAGGCAGAGGAGAGAAAGAGGGAGAGAGGGAAAGGGGAACAGCAGCTCCAAAGATCTTCAGGTTTCCTTAAATTCTTCAACTTTGTAATGATCTTCACACGCATGTGAGGGAAGAGTCCAGGGTTGAGGAAAGAAACACTTAAAAGTAATGGAGAGTCCATAAGACTGTTCTATACATCAGTGTCTCTTTTGCTGTCTTGTACACAGGGTTACTGTTACCATCTTTCTAAATTCCATATATATGCATTAGTATACTGTATTGGTGTTTTTCTTTCTGGCTTACTTCACTCTGTATAATAGGCTCCAGTTAGTCTTATGGACTCTGTGGGAGAGGGAGAGGGAGAGGGTGGGAAGATTTGGGAGAATGGCATTGAAACATGTAAAATATCATGTATGAAACGAGTTGCCAGTCCAGGTTCAATGCACGATACTGGATGCTTGGGGCTAGTGCACTGGGACGACCCAGAGGGATGGTATGGGGAGGGAGGAGGGAGGAGGGTTCAGGATGGGGAACACATGTATACCTGTGGTGGATTCATTTTGATATTTGGCAAAACTAATACAATTATGTAAAGTTTAAAAATAAAATAAAATTAAAAAAAAATAAAAATAAAGAAATAAAATATTAAAAAAATTTTTAATAAATTATCTTTGATCAATTAAAAAAAAGCAATGGAGAAAACAATGACTGTAATTCATTCAGGATCAGATCAGGAAAAGTATCTTACCACTAGCCTTAGTGGAAAACTTGTCATTGATAAAGCACCAGCTGTGTATGTATTTGTGTGTGTGTGTGTGCATGCACCCAGTCACGTCCAACTCTTTGCAACCCCACGGACTGCAGCCAGCCAGGGTCCTCTGTCCATGGAATTTTCCAGGCAAGAATACTGGAGAGGGTTGCCATTTCCTTCTCTAGGGGATTTTCCCAATCCAGGAATCAAACTCGTTTGTCTCTTATGTCTCCTGCATTGGCAGCATTAGAAAGAGCACTCCAAAGGGTACTGCTGTAATAATGAGGAAACATTTGCCCTAGATTAAGAGGACTCTGATCTAGCTGACAATTTAAAGCTTCAAAAGGATCAGATTATTTGCAACTAAGTTGACTATGGCTCAGAAAACATTTCAAGACTATTTGCTGCTGCTGCTGCTAAGTTGCTTCAGTCGTGTCCGACTCTGTGCGACCCCATAGACGGCAGCCCACCAGGCTCCCCCATCCCTGGGATTCTCCAGGCAAGAACACTGGAGTGGGTTGCCATTTCCTTCTCCAATGCATGAAAGTGAAAAGTGAAAGTGAAGTTGCTCAGTCATGTCCGACTCAGCGACCCCATGGACTGCAGCCCACCAGGCTCCTCCATCCATGGGATTTTCTAGGCGAGAGTACTATTTAGCAATGTACAAAAATATCCAGCACCTGGAACTATTTGTATTTTAAGAGTACAAAACATCGATTTATGCTGTCTGGCATTCAATAAAAATTGTTAGACATGAAAAGACACAGGAAAATATGACACACAATGAAAGGAAAAGTCAATTAACAGAAACCGACCCAGAAATGACACATATGATAGATTCACTAGACAGAGATATTAAAAGTTATTATAGTAATATTCTATATGTTCAAGAAGATAGGGGAAGGATTGAATATAGTAAATGGAGACACAAAAGATATTTTACAAAGACTCAAATCAGATTTCTAGAGCTAAAATAATACTGTGAAATAAAAAGACATACTGGATGTATTAATAACAGATCAGAACCTGTAGAGGAAAAGAATAATGAATTTGAAGACAAAGCAAAATGAACTAACCAAGACAGTACACAGAAAGAAAAATGATTGAAAAATAAATCATTAATGAGTAGTAGAACAATATAAAGACACCGAATTTATGTGAAATTGGAGTTCCCGAAGTGAGGGTCAGAAAAACCTTTGAAGAAATAATGGCTTAAATTTTTCAAAATTTGAGGAAAAATATAAACCCAAGCATAAGACATTCAGAGAAAACTTCATCAAAGCATGTCATAATTAAATTCCATAAGACCAAGGTTAAAGAAAAGTCTTTAAGGACTCAGAGATGAAGGACATATTAGGTACAGAGGAACAAAGGCCAGAACGGCAGTAGTAGACTTCAAAGTGCAAGCGAGCCATTGGAGCCTTCCACTGCAAGTCAGGAGAGAAGAACATCTAAAATACTGAAAGAAGGGAAAATGGTCACTTAAATATCTTTCAGAATTAAGGTGAAATAAAACCTTTTTCAGAAGGGTATGGAAACCCACTCCAATATTCTGGCCTGGAGAATCCCATGGACAGAGGAACCTGGTAGGCTACAGTCCATAGGGTCGTAAAGAGTTGAGGATGACTGAAGTGACTTAGCGTGCATGCACACACAAAACCGTTTTCAGGCAAACAAGAGCTGAAAGAATTAATAATCAGCAGACCTGCATGGTGGAGAAGGCAATAGCAACCCATTCCAGTACTCTTGCCTGGAAAATCCCACAGACAGCAGAGCCTGGTGGGCTGTCGTCTACGGGGTCGCACAGAGTTGGACAGGACTGAAGCGACTTAGCAGCAGCAGCAGCAGACCTGCCTGGCAAGAAATGTTAAAAGTTCTTAGTTTGAAGCAGATCATACCATATGGAAATCTGGATTTACAAAGAGGAATGAAGAGCACCAAAAATGGGAAATATGTGAGTTAATATAAATATTTAAAGATAATTGACTACTGAGGCTTCCCTTGCAGTCTAGTCATTAAGATTCTGGACTCCCAATGCTGGGGGCACATATTCAATCCCTGGTCAGGGAACTAGATCCCACATGCTGCGCATTGTGGTAGGAAAAAAAAAAGATAATTCACTATTGAAAACAAAAGTAATGACAAAATAGTGTCTATATATTTGTCTATATATAGGCTTATAACATATTTGGGCTTCCCTGGTGGCTCAGTTGGTAAAGAATCTGCCTGCAGTGCAGGAGACCCAGGTTTGATCCGTGGATCAGAAAGATCCCCTGGAGAAGGAAATGGCAAACCACTCCAGTATCCTTGCCTGGAAAATCCCATGGACAGAGGAGCCTGGTGGGGTGCAGTCTATGGGGTTGCAAAGAGTCGGGTATGACTGAACGACTAACACTGTAACATATTTAGGAGTCTAATATTTGAAATAATAGCAGAACGGTTTTAAGGGCAGAAATGTAAGTACTATAGTATTGTAAGGTTCTTATATCAGATGTAAAGTTTTATATTTGAAGGTAGTCTGTGATTAGTTAAGAATATATATTTTAAATCAAAAGCAGTTGTTACACACTTACACACATGTGCACACACATACAAGTTATAGCTAATAAGCTAACAAAGGGAAAAAAGTATATTCAGAAAAGATACTGTATTAATCCAAAATAATGCAGGAAAAGAGCAAAAATGAACAAAAAACAGATGAGATGGATATAGAATCTATACCAAGCTGGCCAATTTTAACAGAATCATGTCAACAATCACATTAGATGTAAATTGCTTAAGCACTCTCAACTAAAAGGCAGAGATTCTCAGAATGGATAAAAAGGAAAGACCCAGCTATATATATTGTCTGCAAGAAATCTACTTGTAAATATATAGACACAAATAGGTTAAAAATCAAAAGATGAAAAAAGATATACTATGCTAACACTAATCAAAAGAAAGCTGGTCGGAATTGAAAACGATGCAACTACTTTGGAAAACAGTTTGACAGTTTCTTAAAAAGCTATATATACACTTACCATATGATCCAGACATTCCTCTCCTAGGTATTTATGCAAGAGAATGAAAGCATATGTCTATACAAAGACTTGCACATGAATATTCATAGCAGCTAAATTTGCAATAGCTGAAAACGAAAAAAAAAAATTCAGAGGTCCATCAACAGGTTAAGAGATAAATAAATTGTGGCTTATTCACAAATGAAATACTCTTCAATAATAAAAAGGAATGAGCCAGTGATTCACAGAACAGCAAAATTGAATTTCATGATAGTTATGCTGTGTGGAAGAAGCCAGACATTAAAGTGTATGTACTGTATGAGTCTCTTTGTATAAAATTTGAAAATGTACAGTAATCCACAATGAAGGAAAGCAGGTCAGTGGTTGCCTGGGTAAGAAGGGGACAGGAGAGGTGGATTACCAAGAGGCACAAGGAAAGTTTTGAGGGTGCTGAATGTGTGTGTCCATTGTCTTGATTGACTTGATGGTTTCATATGTTTTTATGTCTGTCAAAAGGTTGGAACTGTACACTTTAAATATGTGTAACTTACTATATGTCAGTTATCTAACAATAATTACTGTGACAAATGGTCAAGAAAGTTGATTACACAGATACAGTTGAGACCCCAACTCAGGTTGAAGACTATGAATGTCTTTGTGTACAAATTTGTAAAACGGCATAGATTGTTTTGGTCATCAGTGTTAGGAGCTGAGTCACAGGAACAGAGAATGTGAAATCTTCAATGGACCAGGCTAGTTATTTTCCAGGAATCACGGATCACTGTCAAAACAGTAGTGGCTGCTAATCAGTGAGAGGGTTTGTCTCAGAATGAAGCCACTTTTATGAGGTATATTCACTAATACACAAGGACAGAGGAAGAACTCAGTGTTCTTCCTCAGTCCTCGATTTATGGTTTCATAGATTTGGAGAAGGAAATGGCAACCCACTCTACTATTCTTGCCTGGAGAATCCTATGGACTAAGGAGCCTGGAGGGCTGCTGTCCATAGGGTCGCACAGAGTCTGACATGACTGAAGCGACTTAGCATGCATGCATGCATTGGAGAAGGAAATGGCAACCCACTCCAGTATTCTTGCCTGGAGAATCCCAGGGACAGAGTTAACGTACTTTATCATGTCTCACCTTCGCTACTAGCGCTTAGGCGCTCGAGAGAATTTGACTTAATGTATTTTCGACCGTCTTGATAACATGCTGTATTTAATAAATGTTTTCTAATATAATATTTGCATTGCCAGCTCGTTTCATATCTCCCTTGTACTTTTTAATAAACTGGTTAGAGATGAGCTTCAAAGCACTGAATAAAAATGGACAGAGCACTGTATATTTAGTATCTTCTTTGACCTACAGAATTATAACATCAGCTTTCAAGTAAAGATTGCAAAAAAAAAAAAAAAAATTCCCATTAATTGTTCTTAGTTCTGCTGTTTGCATCGTTTGTGTGTACAGCACCTTGCAATTCTAGAATATAATGTTCTGCAAGGGTAGATACACTGTGGGTTCTGCCACTCTTAGTGATGCTATGATCAGCTATAACTCAAAAATACCAGATGGCTGATTGTAATCAAACAATAATGTAACAGAGAAAGATTAATCCTGAGTTTTGAATATGATGTTAAACTTTTACAAATCTATTTCAACTTAAGCCCTGGCGATCGATTTATGGTTTCATAGATATGGAAAAGGAAATGGCAACCCACTCTACTATTCTTGCCTGGAGAATCCTGTGGACTAAGGAGCCTGGAGGGCTGCTGTCCATAGGGTCACACAGAGTCTGACATGACTGAAGCGACTTAGCATGCATGCATGCATTGGAGAAGGAAATGGCAACCCACTCCAGTATTCTTGCCTGGAGAATCCCAGGGACAGAGGAGCCTGGTGGGCTGCTGTCTATGGAGTCGCACAGAGCTGGACACAACTGAAGTGACTTAGTAGCAGCAGCAGCAGACATAAAATGTAGAATATTGTGATATGGGAGCTATGGGTCTAGATTTGTCAGTATTTGCTGTTTTAAGAAACTCAGAATACAATCTTAGCTCAACCTGGTGATGTCTCCATATCTATGTGTGTAACTGAAAATAAGTAAGACTAACTTTGTGCATTTAAAGCCCCCCTTGATTCTGTTATTGAGACAGAGTCAGGCTCACTTCCTTTGTTCTCTTCACACCTCATTCATTGCTTTATTGCATTTATTAGGATTATTAGGGTTTTGTCTTTTATGTAAGCTCTTTGAGAGCAGGAATTGTGATTTTCATCTTTGCATCCCCAGCAACAAGACACAATGCATTTGTTCAATTAATGAATAAATGAAATTGGAATTATGTAATCCAGCAATTATCATTATCCTTAAGGTCTTCACTGTTAACCGGCATCACTAGTGATGTCTATTACATGTTTCACAAATGCAGTTTTGTTTGCATAGCAGAGCCGAAGCCCAGTTTTTGTTTGTTTGTTTATTTCATGTTGAACGGTCCTAAGCAGGTGGTACTCTTAAAGGCTAAGGAAGTACATTTGATTAACTGCTTCCATGGGCTAAAAGAAAACTGATAGCTGGATTTTCCATACTGTCTACTTTCTAAACACATAGAACTACATTTTACACAGTCAAAGAGAAGCCATTTATTTAGGTAATGTATCCTATAAGGTAACTGTTTTGTTTTTGTTGCTCAAAAATAAATGAGCACTGTGGTGCTGGAGAAGACTACTGAGAGTCCCTTGGACAGCAAGGAGATCAAACCAGTCAATCCTAAAAGAAATGAACCTTTAATATTTATTGGAAGGACTGGTGCTTAAGCTGAAGCTCCAATATTTTGGTCACCTGATTAGAAGAGCCAACTTGTTGGAAAAGACCCTGATGCTGGGAAAGATTGCGGGCAGGAGAAGGGAGCGGCAGAGAATGAGATGGTTAGATGGCATCACCAACTCAATAGATATGAGTTTGAGCAAGCTCAGGGAGATGGTGAAGGACAGGGAAGCCTGGCGTGCTGTAGTCCATGGGGTCACAAAGAGTCAGACATGACTGAGTGACTGAACAACAACAACTTGTAATTTTAAAGTTGTTTCTAAATGAGCAGAGTGTGTGGCATCAGGAATACCTTAGCATCAGCCTCTCCTGCTCTCCTTGAAGCCTCTTAAAGGCTGGGTACGTGTGTCTGATTCTGATGAGAAATCATTGCTCATCACCTTATATTCTTGACAAAATCCTGAACATGTTTGTTCTCTTTTTCTTCCATTGCACTCACATGGCAAATAACACCCCTGAATCAATTTAAGTCTCCACCTTTTCTCTGATGCCAATGGAAAAAATGAATTACATTGAGTAACACACATATATGGTCTCCACTTCCCCTGTGCTTTCAACACTACTCTCCATTCCTCCTGTCTTTCTCTAGCCAGTTCTTACTCTCTTCCTCCAAAAATGTTACTTCCAGCTTCAGCACTGTTTTAAAATGTTGACTCCATGAATTTCCATCTTCTCTCTTCTTTACCATCCCTCTCATCAGTAGATGACTCCTGCTTAATATTCTACAGAAAGACTGGAAATTATTGGGCAGGAATACTCTCATCTCTTCTATTCCCTTTTCCTGTTGCCATATGAAGTCTTTCCTTGTTTCTAGACCAGTTCCTGTCCTTCTGCCTTAATAGGACATTTTGTGTTAACACTAGCAACCTCTCTCTTTCATCTTCATTCTCTTCTAGCTCTTTCCTGTCTGCATTAAGACACCTTCAGATCTCTCATTTGTTACAAATCCTTACATTCCCCCTAGTTTTTGCTGTCCTTACCATAAAGATATTTTATATTTTATGAAACACTGCTATTTTTTATATTATTTTATCTTCATTTCAGTCCTGAACATGCCAAACTGATTTCTAGCTTAACTAATCCTACCTCTGAAACTCCTTAAGAAAAGTCAGAAATGCCTTTATAGAAAAATTACATGGATAACTTTCAGGATTTATCTTATTAATCTCCTGGTGACATTTGGGTATTGTGGATCACTACTTTATTTATTTACTTAAAAGTTTTTTTGATGCGGGCCATTTTAAAAGTCTTTATTGAATTTGTCACAGTATTGCTTCTGTTTTATGTCTTGATTTTTTGACCACGAGGCATGTGGAATCTTAGCTCCCTGACCAGGAGCTGAACCCATCTCATGCTATCAACCACCACCCCTCTCCCCTCACCCCCACCTTGCATTGGAAGGTGAAATCTTAACCACTGATCCACTAAGGAAGTGGTTCTTTTTTCTTAAGAAGCTTTTCTCTTGGATCATCAGATAATTTTCTCTCCTGATTTTCCCCCAATCCCTTTAGATTCTTCTCTCAGATTGATTTGCAGCCTCCTGTTTCTCTGCCTTTCCCTCTAGTCAGTTTTCCTCAAAGTTCAGGTCAAGGCAAAGTTTGGTTCAAGGTCTTATCTTGTACTCAGTGTCAGGTGTTCCCTGGATGATCTCCTTCACTCTTGGGTCTTGAAGTGCCAACCTCTTTATTGCGGCTCTCAAATCCATATCCTTGTTCTCTTTTTGGAGCTTCCCTTGGTCCCAACTATCTTCTGGAGACCTTCACTTGAGTTCCTCATATAAATATTAAACTCTCCATGTCTCCAAAAAAATGTGCGTTTTTTTTTCCTAGTGTGCCTCTTTTCTTGTGATTTATGGCAATGAGTGGCAGCACCCAGGTGTCCCACCCTGTGTATCTTCTTAGATATCGGTCTCCATTCCCATGTACATATTCAGTTAGCCACCCAGTGCTGTGACTGTTGTCTCTAAATATCTCTACATCTTTCAAATTCTCTCTCTGAACATGATCCCTTCCCTACTTCTGTCACCATGCTCTCACTGGCAATACTAATTAATCCAATTCTTTTCTCCACCCCTAGGCTGCCTTGTTCTAATCCCATCTCTGCACTGAAGCCAGAGTGATGTTTCTCCATTAACACTTGCACTTAAAACTCTTTAGTGACTGCACATTACCTTCAGAATAAAGCACAAACCTCTTACATGGCTTACATGTCCTTCATGAATTGCCCTCGACTTATCACCCCATCTCATCTCCCATCAATGCAAGCTTTGCCTCTAGATTCTAGTCTTCCAGCACTCCTTCCAAATACTCAACATGCTTGTGTGTGTGTGTGTGTGTGTGTGTGTGTGAGTACTCAGTCATGTCCAACTCTTTGCCACCCAATGGATTGTAGCCCATCAGACTCTTCTGTCCATGGGATTTCCCAGGCAAGAATACTGGAGTGGGTTGCCATTTCCTCCTCCAGGGGATCTTCCCGAGCCGGGGATTGAACCTCCATCTTTAGTGTCTCCTGCATTGGCAGGTGGATTCTTTAATACTGGTGCCCCCTGGGAAGCCCAATATGCTAGGCTTCTTCTCATTTCTGGAACTTCACATGTCCTGTTTCCTATGCATGGGGTATTCTTACCATCTCTCAGCTTGAGTTCTTAGTTCAGATATTGTTCACTACAAGTCTTTCCTAATGGCTTGAGTCAGGTTTAGGTGCTACTCATACCTGCTTCCATCTTATTCTATACTTTGTTATCTATGATGGCATCTGTCAGAGCTTATCTATCAATATATATTTTCCTACACTGTAGCTTTACAGGGGGTGAGTCATGTTGGTTTATAGCTACATTTTTGGCAACTGAGATATACTGGTGCTTAACGATGGTTAACGAAGTGACTGAATGAATGTTTATATGAATAAATGAATTAAATATCTCTTTTCCCATTTACATTGCCTGGTTTCCTTCATTGATTTATGAAATTTGTGTGTCTTCTTGGGCATCTTACCTCCTTCAGATCTATGTAAAATTAGCTTTAGCCCACATTACTGTTTTTTCTAGAAATTCAAAGTTCACCTCAGGATCTTGTCACATTTCTGGTTGGCTTTTGTCCTCATGACTACTGACTCCTCAAGCTCTTGGGACTATTATTCCTTTTCTGCATCAAGTCAGCCCATAGAAACTCAAGTCCTTTCATAATTTTCAAGGAGTTTTGCATATAAGAATTGTGAATGTGGGAAATTTTACTGAAACAATGGGTGGGAGGTTATGGATGCAAGATATGGAGGGTTTTATAGTCCAGCACTGCAAATAGCTTCAAATGGAATCTACCACCACCAGGGGTCTCTAATTGGTCCATTTCAGTGCTTCTCTTAACCATCTCTTTGTGCTCCTTTAGTCTATTTGTTCTTCCTTGCACGCTAAGTCACTCAGTCAGGTCTGACTCTTTGTGACCATATGGACTGTAGCCCACCAGGCTTCTCTGTCCATGAGATTCTCCAGGCAAGAATACTGGAGTGGGTTGCCATTTCCTCCTCCAGGGGATCTTTCCAACCCAGGGATCAAACTGTGTCGCTTGCATCTCCTGAATTGACTGGAGATTTCTTTTCCACTAGCACCACTTGAGAATGTTCTTCTTTAACCCTTTTGCAAAAGCCAGATTCTCCTTCATCTTATACAAAACAATTTAGCTATTCTCTGACCTTGCTAGCTTTTCTCTTATTTTCTAATCCGTGTCTTCTGCTCTCACTTTTTACCTCGAACAGATGTGAGAGTTGGACTGTGAAGAAAGCTGAGTGCCAAAGAATTGATGCTTTTGAACTGTGGTGTTGGAAAAGACTCTTGAGAGTCCCTTGGACTGCAAGGAGATCCAACCAGTCCATTCTAAAGGAGATCAGTCCTGAGTGTTCTTTGGAAGAACTGATGCTAAAGCTGAAACTCCAGTCCTTTGGCCACCTCATGCGAAGAGTTGACTCATTGGAAAAGACCCTGATGCTGGGAGGGATTGGGGGCAGGAGGAGAAGAGGGCGACAGAGGATGAGATGGCTGGATGGCATCACTGACTCAATGGATGTGAGTCTGAGTGAACTCTGGGTGTTGGTGATGGACAGGGAGGCCTGGAGTGCTGCAATTCATGGGGTTGCAAAGAGTCGGACACGACTGTGCGGCTGAACTGAACTAGCCAATCAAAAGCGGTTCCTTTCTTAAAACAATGCCTTTTAACTCTCATTATAATTCTTTCATTCATTCCTTCATTCGATATTGAAGTACATGAGGTGCTAGTCACCATTCTAAGTGTGGTGAGCACAGAAGTTAAGGAGGTTGGGTCCTTTATCTTGAAGAACTCTGTCTGGTGGGGGAATAAAAATGCAAGGAAAAAGTATGTTTATGGTTCTGAGAGGCGATGGAGAGGGGATGGCTAGCCGTCCAGCACTGCAGACTGATGCCAGATTGAGGAATCTTGAGAAGTGACTGGACTAGAGAAAGGAGGTTGCAGGTTTAAATTTCTTTTTCAAAATTGTAGTTATAAATGGTAGGCAGTGATTGTGGTGGTTTGGAAAGACGGTTGTGGCTGACAACAGTGCCTTCATTTTGTAGCCAGCTCAGAGATTTTCTGAAGAAACAGGTGGATGGATAATTGGGTTATTGGAGTTTGATAAGCTCTTTTCTGGGGTTGGTCTATTACAAGGAGCAAAGATTGTTATTATGGTTGTTCAGTCACTAACTCATGTCTGGCTCTGCAATCCCATGGGCTGCAGCACGCCAGTTTCCCCATCCTTCACTATCTCCCAGAGTTTGCTCACATTCATGTCAATTTAGTCAGTGATGCTCTCTAACCATCTCATCCTCTGCTGCTCCCTTCTTCTTTTGCCTTCAATCTTTCCCAGCATCAGGGTATTTTCCAGTGAATTGGTTCTTCATGTCAGGTGGCCAAAGTATTGGAGCTTCAGCTTCAGCATCAGTCCTTTCAATGAATATTTAGGGTTGATTCCCTTTAGGATTGACTGGTTTGATCTCCTTGTTTTCCAAGGAACTCTCAAGAATCTTCCCCAGTGCCACAATTTGAAAGTATCAATTCTTCAGTGCTCAGCCTTCTTTAGGGTCCAACTCTCACATCCATACATAACTACTAGAAAAACCATTGCTTTGATGATACAGACCTTTGTTGGACAAGTGATGTCTCTGCTTTTTAATATGCTGTCTATAGGTTTGTCATAGTTTTCTTTCCAAGGAGCAGAGATTGTGGTACAGCACAAATTCTAGCAGTCTAGATATGTTGGATGTAAATCTGTGTCCCCTGCTATGTAGAAGGAAATTTGTGTGAACTGTATAACTTCTGTGACCCTATTTCTTTGATTTTTTAAATGAGGGGGAAAACACTTAACACTCTTTTGCAAATTAATGTGAGGATCCAGTGAGATAATGTATATGGGTGTTATTTAAAAGAAATATAAAAATACATATGTGTAAGCTATTCATCAATAGCTACTGATTTTGCCAGGATAAAAACATAATGTTCAGAAGTTATAAGCTGTAGGTTTTGTGAACAAAAAGTTCTAAGTCTTAAAAACACTCCAGGGATATGGGTACAATGATTCGCAAAGTAGATATGTAAATACAAAGTCTTTTATAGCCAAGTTTATTTTATTTTATATTTGCATGTACTTGGCAACATTTCTAAATCAGTGATGCAACAGAAAGATGAACCACAGTAAACCTGACATCTTCAGATTGAAGATGATGAGCCCAGATTTTTAATATTAATGATGGTTCCAAGTTTTTGTCCATTCAGTTTGATGGTACCTTCTGCCTATAGAGAGTCTCCTTTTCATGTGTATTTAATAACAAAAGAATACTTTCAACCTGTGAGTTAATTTACAAAACAGCAAACTATAACATCTCTGAAGGCTACACACTCACAAAAAGGCAAACCAAAATCTATAAAAATGATCTTAAGCCATTAGCTGGCTCTGGGCTGAAACAGCTTCAGGAAACATTGCTTATGGTACAATGTAACTTTAAAACAGAAAAAAACTGCAGGATGAAAAATGAAATAAAAAGTACTTTGATGTAGATCAGTATATAATTCTCAAAAGAAACATTTTTAGAGGACTTTGAGCTTAGAAATTATTTATGGATAAACTGTTTTACTCAAATACAGAATGAACTATTATTTGCAACTTAACCTTCCTTGTAAGCAAAAGAGCAGTGTATAAAGAAGAAATTTTAATTATAATCTCCCATCCTTTTAACATTAAGGGCTTCCCTGGTGGCTCAGATGGTAACAAATCTGTGTGCAATGCAGGAGACCAGAGTTCGATCCCTGGGTTGGGAAGATCCCCTGGGGAAAGGAATGGCTACCCACTCCAGTATTCTTGCCCAGAGAATTCCATGGCAAGAAGAGCCTGGCAGGCTACAGTCCATGTTAACAAAGTAGTTTTTAGTGAGCAAAATCATAGTGAGTAGAATTTAAACTGTACTATTTTTTTAAATTAAATATTTTATATAGGTCTTGTTATACTTACAAGCATAATTTGGAAAACACTGTGACTTATTTAGTGTGTTTCTATGTGTTTTAATTAAAATTCATTTACTTTATTTAAAGAGTCAAAGCTTTAAATATAGTGGTTCAGATCTAAGACAAAAATTAATGGATAAAATCAACAATAAACTTGATTCAGTCCTTTATTCAGTATGAATCTTAAAAATAGGTTATGAAACTACTTCCCTATTTTAATTAAAAATGGCCAAGGGAGTCTAAGTATAAATTATATTTTTGCTTCCACCTAAGAAAAAATTTAATAGAATTTCAAAACTATTATAAAATAATGCCGTAAAATCTAGCCTTATATCTTCAGGATTTAATAAAGTGTTTGACTGACTAATTTTATATAATAATAAGAATATTATGTAAAATTTTGTTTGACCAAATGAAATCTTAGTTTCTGATTTCATGTAAATAGAAATTGAAATGTGAACTAATGTTGTATTGTTTTGATCTTGCTGAACAATAACTAATCATATGTTAGGCCAACTTCATTGAAGATTAGTGCAATTACAAAATTATTAATTTCCATGAAAGTGGTTTTGGTCATTTTATCTACTATTGACTTGACTGAAAGTAAACTGACCTATTTATAGAAGTTTCTCTCTCCTGAAAGAATAGTTTTTGAAAAGTGAAAAGTTTTATAATTAAATGTTTTATTTTCAACCTTTGGAAAAGAGAGAATGCATTCAAATAAGAATTATACAACCCTATAGCATATAAACACAGTATTCTCAAGAGGGTATGAAAGGAAAGATGTCTTAAAAATTATGGTGATTTAATTTTATTTTGCCCTCGAATGACATTCTCTTGAGTATTTGTGAAAATGAAGATGAATATGTAGGGATACATTCGGTTGATTTTGTGCCAGATGGCCAGTTGCAGAGGCTGAACTAAGCTGAACTGATTGATTCGTTTTTGCCATATTGCATGCTGGCGTTTACCACAGTTCACATCATTCAAGTCGTAACATATTTGGTAGGTTTGGGTTTTTTTTTAACCATTAAAAAAAAACCTTTTAAGGATGACCTCTGCTTTAAAATCCATCTTTTTCTTTGTTATATCAAATGTCCAATTCTGCTAATGTACTTTTGTGTGCTCATAAGATATATTATTCATTTTGAGTGATAAATACTTAAAACAAATTAGAATAATCACCTGTTTAAATTGTGGGGAAAGTATTTGGTGAGTAGTAATTATGATTCAAGTTAATAGGTCCATAATAACTTTAAAGAAAAATAGAAGACACTGTTCCTACCTTCAAGGTACTTGTATACTAACAGAGACAAGATGAGTGCCAAGTCTATTTTAATATTGATGTTGTAATTATTGATATACACATGCTAGATATAATTACTTAGCAGTTCATAGAAAAGCTAAGTGATTAAAAAGTGAAACTTTAAATGACCAGGGTCCAGAATAGTCTGTTCCATGATAAGAACACTTCATTAGCCTTTGGGACTAATTACTCATTGATTGTGATTCTTCTCTGTTTTGTTCATTAATACTCTATGTATTTGAGAGGAAAGAAAGACAGAGTATGAAATATCCCAAAACTAGGATAACAAGAGTGATACAACCACATAAGCACCTATTCTCTTCGCTTAACTTTTCAGAGTCTCTTCGTGTAAGCTCCTACTAGAGTCTAGTATGTGTAGGCTTTGAATATGAGCTATTTTATAGTGACTGGCAATTTAAGAAGCAAAGAGTGGCAAAAGCACTAACCAAAACCCTGAAGAAGGAAAAGCATCTCTAAGGGACCACTGGTTTAGGATGGGTAAATGATGCGATATGTACTTCATTCACAGGCATTAAACTGAAATCATTAATTGCATTTTCAAAACTTGACTGTCTTCCATTTTTAACAGACATTGCATGAATTTCTATACAATGAGATAAGTGTTTAAAAATTGTACATTTAGCACAGTCTTTTAATTTTTATAAGAATAAGATGTTCTTGATACTAACCCCAAACAAACCTTTGAGGAAAAAAAAAAACAATGAAAACGCAAAAGAATCATCATCATTCATAACTTTCACACATCACAATTTAAAATACTCTAATTACAACCTGGAACTTTGAATCCTTTATTGGCAGAAAATTTCAAATTAGTAGGGGAGAAATATAATCTGGGAAACACTTTTCAAAGACAAAAACCCAAATTATCTCTGGGCACGAGGTAACCAGTTTTGAATTTTTAGTTATTCATCTTCCACAGAAATTTTAGAGAAAATCGTAGGAAAACGAAAGAGATTATCTCAAGGTGCATAAGGCCAAATTGTAATCTATTTTAGTTCTCATTTATATGTTTATCAAGATTGTGTAATATCTTCTGTGAATGATGGGTGGGTGAAAAATTTAATAAGGAAACAGATTTTATTGTGAAAAGAGGACTAAAAATGGCATTACCTAGAAATGAAATTTGGCCTTTATTATTTGAGTTGAGAGAGAAAAACTTGTCAAATTATCCTGAGAAATTAGGTTGTTTTTTTTTTTCCATCATCTAAAACTTGAGACAGACTGAATGCATAAATTTCCACTCTGCCCCAAATTCCCATGACATCCATGGTACCTATAGTGATTTGGTGAATCAAGCAGAGCAGCCAGCGCCGCAGACTATAGGATTGAAGGAGATTAAAGTGGTGAACCTACAGCATTTTATTGACCTAGGTCCCCACATTAACCTGATCTGATCCTGTAATTACTATGAATAGAATGGGGCTTACAGTTCTCCTTAATAACATGCCATGCTTTTTTTATTCTATAAAGAGATTTTCTATTCAGGTTCTTTACTCCTTTTCAGATTTACAGATTTGTAGTGAGAAAGAATGTGTGTGGTTTTGCTGACACACCAGGAGAGAAAGATACCTGATGTTCATGGGTAGTAAGTAACAGAGTGTATCCACATTTTTAAAAACCTTAACTTACTTGAAAGTTTCATCTCATTTTTCCAATTATCCAAATTTCTTCTTGCTTTTGAGTAATAAAAGCTGAATTACAAACATTACTATTTATGAAGGAAGATTTGTCTTTAAACTCAGAGATTGTTAAAATATCATTTTATGTCTTTCCTCACATTTTAATTTTTAGAGTGCATACCTTTGAAATTATATTGAAAACCATTACCTACTTGAACCTATTCAGAATGACATGTAGTCAGAAAGATCATGTACATGAGTGATACATGATGCTATAATTAATAATCATTATTTTCTTTCAATTTAGAAAAACATCTGCAGCTAGCTGATAAGGTATATTATGAGAAGAAAGTAATACCTGACTATTAATAATTATGATTTAGGGTAATCAAAAATAATGATGCAATCATTTTACCCTTAAAAATATATTATAAAGTCTATTAGTAGTTGACCAAGTTAAGAATTAAAAGGTAAATAGTGGTCAATACTAGGAGTTGGCAATTTATATTATCATGAAGTTTTAAAAATATTATAAAATGAGAATTCCACTTGTGCATTTATAGCTTTTAAGTTGCATTGCAGTTGTGCAGAATTTAAAAAGCATATGTTCAACATCCAGGAACATGTGAATGAGTGATTGAACATGAAGGATGAATAAGGTGCCTCTGTGAGTCTAGGTAAGAGAAGAAATTAACATACTAGAGAACTAGTTTTAGAAGTACTACCTCTACCTCAAGTAAAAATACACTTTTTTAAAGGTTTCTATGAATATTATATTGGTCAAAATAATTATCTTTCTAAAGTGTCAGCACTAGCCATTCTTTTCCAGAAGAATAAATAAAATAAGGCCATTAAGAAAATAAATTTTAGTTAAAGTTCTTGAACAATTATTTGAAAATCAGGTATGTTTAAAAAATGTGAGCTACAAAATAAAGTCATACTTAGATAGCTATGAGATATTAGATGGTGATGTAAATTCATTTCTTTTTAAAGTTCCTGTTTAGAGCAATTAATTCAAGTGGAATTTCACATTTAATATCAGAACTTTGTTTTAAAATCTTTTATCATAATTTTCTCATCCTCCCAAATAGATTATTATAAGTCAATTTGATTAGTCTGTCAAAAGCCTCTTTCTTTGTTGCATTTTACTGAGAGTATGAATAATCTATACTGTGCTTTTAAGAAGTAAGAATTTGAAATTAGGCAGGTTAACAGTGTGCCAAACAAGCTCAGTTTGCTGGTATTCATTGTGAGAATCATATTACTTTAAACTTGTCCTGTGCATAAAATCTATTTAACAGCAGGATTCTCTGATTATATTTTGATATTTGAGGTTTTACCATTGAGCAAATATTGATGATGTAGCTAATGACATTATGAAAATATTTGGGGCTTTAAAAATACAAGCTAGCAATTAGTGACTTTAAAAAGGATGTGTATGTGTTTTATACTCTGCAATATTGTGTCCTTTGGAAGAGAAGCACAGTGAAATCCCATCTTTTGGGTAGCTATTTTTACCATTAGAATGAAAAAGCATTTGGAAACAGTAGGGTAGTTTTCATCTGTAGGATTAAAAAGAATCTGAACAGAAAAATGGATTCATATCATCTTCTTTTTTGGGTACTAAACCTAGAGAAATATATAGCAGTTGATTTATTATAAGTGGGTTGAATTTTCTCTCCTGGTGGGCTTTTCAAACCTCTAGTTGCTGTTCTTATCCTTGCTGTGTGAATATCATTTTTATATCACTTTTTGTTAAAAGGAATTTCCCATGAAAGCCCACAAAAGTAGCCTGGAATGTGATTATCCTCTTTCCATGAAAATTCTGATGGGTTTGGGTCAGTATTACACCTCTGTCACTGATTTAATTTGCACCAGTCTCTGTAATAAGGACATTGTTCATGAATGAGAGCGGGCATTATAGTCTTTAGGACCAGAGAGGATTTCCTCTGTAAAACACAAAAGGACCAAAATGACAGTAATAGGGAGCCAAGCCATTAGAAAAGGTGAATTTTTATGTTACAGTAGATGGTAAGATAAACATATTTCTTCTCCATCTTGGAAAAAATTTAGTTGATAAGAGAAGTAAAGGAGAAAAAGTTTTTTTTTTTTAATTTTTTTATACCTTCCCAAGATTTTTTAGGCTGTTTGACTTTTAAAATTTGTTAAGCCATTTGAATCATCTCTGGTCCAAACCAATTTGTCTTATTAAGAAAGAAGCTGAAATGTGATTAGGGCCTTGAAGCTGAACACCAGAGTACACAAGTAATATATTTTTAAATGCAATTACTATTGTGTTTTACTGCCATAAATGTATGTTTGTAAATAATAGATCAGACTTTGTATAATCACTTAAAGAGTTAATGAAAACATTTGGTTGGAATATAGACTGACTGTGGGTTCTAATAAGCTTAACTCAGATCTTAGAGATGATATTGACAGTAGGTGATTTTACAATTTTGTTTAAAAAAATAGCAGCTTTTGAAAGCTTGCTTCTTTACAGCTGCTAATAAACAAGTACTTATTTTGATATAGTAATCTAATATATAACACTCTATATTCTGCCTTATAGAAACTGTGCTATTACAACTTTGTGCTGTTTTAAGTTGGTTTGTGTTTTCCTACTGCCAAGAATCATACTGAAATTATTTTCATTTATAACACTGTCCTCTTGGCAGTAACTTATCAGCTCTGACATTAAAGATTGTAAAAGTGGGCTATCAGAGGAGCAATTTTATTTCCAAATATAAACCTTTAGTGAGAGTCATATATTTGTGTTCAAAGAGCTAAGTTTTATACATGATTTAGACTTTTATTAAAAATTAAGTGACTTGAATTTTTAAATTTTTTCTATGTAAGAATATTGTATCTTTATATATCATTGTACATTACTATCTCAGAGTTGACTGTCAGAATTAAGAGAATTCAGTTAAATGCCTACAGTTTCAGCTTCTTCCTTTTTTTCATTGCTATGACTTTTTTTCCCTTTTTTTGAAACATTTATTATATAGGTTTCACAGAGTTAGGTTTACATACTCAGTGCCAGTATTTTTTTCAAATTTAAACATATGTCTATTGGGAAAGGTAAGTATTTTTTAAATTTTTTATTTTTTAATTAATTGATTAATTTTAATTGGAGGATAATTACAATATTGTGATGTTGATGTAAGGGAAAGGGAAGTAGTTAAAGACATTGTCAAAGAGGCAGAAAAATCTTATGATTTCCTTCTAAAAGAAAGATATTAAACCAGATTATTAGGCAAAACGTAATACTGCCTGACTACTTTGAAAGCAAGTAAAACTAAAAATTGAAATGAAAATAAGGATACGGAGCAACAATTTAAAAAATTATTGAATTCAAGAAATCTCTTCTTAAACATTAGTATTGATTGTTGCTTTGTATGCAGAATTAATGATGAGCTTTGCATGTTCTTGAGCAACATAGTGAAATGTTGCCATGTTCTAGATAATTCCCTCTTTTGGTTTGATGTCATGTTGAGAGCATGAATAATAGTTGCATTCTGGGATAATTCTTGACTGTGGTATATAAGCAGAGCTTCCATTTTTCAGATTTTGATTGTATGTTTGTTTTATGCGACATCAAACAGGTATGCTAGGATTCTGGAATACAAAGTATTTGGCTATTTTTTCCCTTGAGGTCAATTACATTTCTTCCATCATTTCAGAACTTTAGTTACACCAAAATTTTCCATTGATGCATGTGTAGTTTTGTGTATATATAACTGCAGGTGCATATATGTGTCTAAATTAGCCATAGAGTTTCAAGAAAGAGTACTTTTACCTAAGAAAGTTTACATTAGATGTATCTCACCTACCTACTTAAACAAGTCAAAAGAGTACTAGCATATAGCATTGTATATGAAATTAGGGCTATGATCATGGTTTTTAGGGTTTTTTCTTGGTTAAATTTTTGTAATTTCATTTTTTTTTTACACCAAAAACATATTGTAATGGGGTATAGCTGATTAACAATGTTGTGGTAATTCCAGGTGACCAGTGAAGGGACTCAGTCATACATATACATGTACCCACACTGCTGTATTTAAAATGGATAACTAACAAAGCCCTATTGTACAGATCGTGGAACTCTGCTCAATGTTATGTGTCAGCCTGGATGGGAGGGGAGTTTGGGGGAGAATGAGTAAATGATCATGGTTTTTAAAAAGATACAACTAGTTACAACTTATGGAGCACCTACTCTATGTCATGTACTTTTCATACATTTCCTCCTAAATGGTAGCTATTAACATCCTAATTTTATAAGGAAAATTAAAGCTCAGAAAGGTTAAGTGACTTGCCAAATGTAATGCCACCAGTAAATGTGAGTTTTGATCCCTGTACATTTGAATCCACTTGGCCTCTTTATCCCAGTGTTTGTAAGATTTAAGTTTATGTCATCCTGACATAAAGGATTTGAAACTCATGAGTTCTAATAAAACAAAAAATGTCTAAAATACTTAAAAAGTAAATGGACTTGGTGGTATCTGGGGGTAGTTCCATTCTTGATAGGCTGACAAAAATAAATGCATATTATTTTACATTTTATAGAAAAGCTTTATAAAGGTTGAAAGACCCATATACTTTATTCAATATAAGAGGTCTTTAGAACATGTGTTTGAAATGTAGTTTTCTATTTGCAAGTCAGAACCAAGGACTAGATAATGAATGATTGAATGGGAGCAGTAAAGAGAGATTAGGGATATTTTCTGGATTTTTTGCTCTCAAAAAATGACAAAGCCCCATTTATACATGTAAATTGTCAGGTGGGTTGAAAACAGGTAGATGGTGGATGTCATTGACACTTCTTGGAGGTCCTTTGTTTTCCATCAAATACTTTTCTTTCTTGATTTTCCCAATCAATGAAATAAAATATCTATATCTGTCTGTTTAATACCATTTTAAGTTATATAATTATTTTAAAAGATTTAAAAATGTGAACAATTATGTTCTGTCTTACACTGTGCTCTTTGGAATAGTGCGGGGAAAGTAATTTTTTTTGCAAATAATTTTCATTTTTTGCTTTTTTGGTAAGTATTACAAAGATATGCAGTACTGAGGTAGTAAATATATTTAAAATCCTGGGAGAAAAGTTCATTTTGCTAGCCTTTAGAACACAAACATGCTAAGAAATGGCTTTATTTCCAAGCTGGCCATTCTATCAGCTGTCAGGGAATAGGGGGTTGGGTGAAGGGAATTTAATCACAGAGTGTTCAGGTACCCCCAAATTTTCATTATAAGCCACATGAATAAAATGGCTGAGGGATCCAGGTCTGCAGTATAATAAAACAAATTATTTTAAATGAATTGTAGGATTTCATACATTCAGTGACAATAGCAAATGACTGTGGTTTCCTAGCAATTCATTCAAATTAATAATAGAAAAATGAACACACCCATGATGGAGGTTGGGTACAGTCCTTTAACAGAAGGTAATCTTTTATGGCCAAGTATAACATGACCTTTGTAGTGCTCTTGCCAAAAATGCTTAACTTAAATCTAATTGTTAAAAGAACAACTGGGAGAAATTTAAATTGTGGGACATTTAAATGGCTGACATGGGTTCTTCAAAAATTTCAAAGCATTTAAAACAAACAGTGAGGAGGTGTTCTAAATTAAAGGTGACTAGAGAGATGTATAACTAAACGTAATATATAGTCTGTAATTCTTGGCTGGATTCCAAACATCCTTCCCACCAACCAAATAAGGTATAAAGGATGTTATTAAGAGAACAGGAGAAGTTTTACATGTGGATTTTATAATAGAAAGTACTGTTGTAACAGTGTTAATTGATTGGGTGTGAATTATATTATGGTTTATGAAGTGCATTGCTCCTGCTTTTTGGAGGTATATGCTGAAGTATATGCTGAATATTTAGGGGAGAAATGTCAAGATGTTTGTAGCTTAAGTTCAATTGGTTCAGCATAAGAAAATGTTTTAGGTGGAAACATGATATTGCCAATATTCAACAATTTTTGACCAAGAGAAAGCAAATGTGGCCAAAATTGTAAATAATTGTTGATGTAAGTGAGGAATATATGAGTACCTGTTATACTATTTCTAATCTTTCCTAGCTGAAAATTTTCAAAGTCATTGGAGAAAAGATTACATTTTTCTCTTATTTTAGTGAGCCATAAAAATAATGTAGTTGAAGCTGGTATACTACATTCAATGGATGCAGCTAACTCTTATTATTCAACCCAAATAAAAACTTCTCATTCTTAGTCACGGTGAATAGTGCTTAAATTATCCAAATAATTGCTTCATGGATTCATGTCACTTTTACAGAAAGTGGCACTTATACAACTCGTTCATCAGAAAACCAGTTTGAAGTGCATTTTGTATCTCCAACTATAGGTATATCCTTTACTATATTAATTAGAATGTAGTCTATAATTTTAGAGCTCAAAGACTTCATGCTTTGATTAGTTTGGCAATGGCAAATTTGGAGTTCTAATCTTACTTTAAAAATGCGCACACTGAAAATGTTAAAGTGCCTTTCTTATACAAATTGAAATGAAATATCTTCCAGGTTAATCTAAAATATATTGAGAAGTGATCAAAATTTAAAACAACCCAACATGATTTTACATGGCCTGTTATCTGAAAGACCTGGTTTGAAATCCTGGTTTGTAAGTTTGCATTCACTTGAGAGTGAATTCTCTGCCCTGTATTCCAGTAAAATGCAAGCCGTAATAAATAGGCCCTAAGTACCAGTCTAGGGGACGGCAAAAGATGCCCCTGTTGTACGTATCAGGTTGGGGATTTGTTTTGTGGTGATCACCCTTTCTGATTTAAAGACTGCATGACAAGGAACTATAAAAGCAAAGGGCAAAGAATTCAATTTCTTGATGTTGCTTTTTCTTGGACAGGCTTTAAAAATAGGTCACTTAATGTTATCTGGATTTGTGTATTACAGCAGCACCTGCTAACGCTGCTGTGCTTAAGGGTCTATCAGTGTTTTCATTTTCAGGGTTTGGAGACTGTATCTTGATGCCCTGAACCTAAATAAGCTTCCATCCAAATGGTAGTGAGCAAGGTCTGCAGGAGGATGTGTATTTTTATAGCATACTGCAATTAAAAAATGAATGTTTGCTCTAATGTATGCTTAGAGGTAAAAAATGAAAACATTCGATTAATAAAATCATTCTAACACTGGATAACTCAACATTTGGTTCTTTTTAAACAGATCTATGAATTGTGCAATTAGATATCTACTTAAAGATCCATTAAAATGGTAATTATAAGTTTTTGAAATTTTTGTGTTTTATATTTTAATCATGAACATATTAACATGCTACCTTTTAGCTATTGTTAAATTTCACCTTTTAAATGTGTCTAAGTAAAGCTTTTTAAAAGAGGCAATTATACTTTATTATCATGTCCTATTTTTCTAATATAAAGATAATGCCACTGATACTTTATATGTATGTGTATGTATACATAATATACATACATACACACACAGAGATTTTGTATATTATCATTTCATTCAAGAAATACCTTGTCTGACATGTCTGAATGTAAGCTTCTAAGTGATATACAATAAAAAGTAATACTTTTTTTTCTGCCTGAATATTAAAATCAAATTGCTGTCTTTAACGCTGATACCACCTATGTTTATCCTAAAGTTTTACGAAGGGCTTCATTTTAACATTGTTCCATGTCAGCAACTTAAATATACAAGCAGAAGTATATTTGATAAATCTTTTGTGGATTCATGAGTATTAAAAAACAAAAATTTAAAATAAAAAAGATAACCCTTCTATATTGTAGAGTAAAAACACTGTGTTGCCACTTGAATCTAATTAAATACAATGAAAACTATTTACTTGCTTGGAGGATAGTGAGTATTATGTCCTATAAATTAGAAAACAAATGGTTACATTGCCCTTAAGTAAAATGCTGATTTTTAGTGATGATTCTTAATTTTCTGGGAAGAAGTATTATATCCCCAAAAAAGACACAAATATTAGAATAAGAGTACTGATTATTTAATTTGGTGATGCAAAACTATGGCTGACTAATGTTATATTATAAATGATTCTAAGTTAATAATATTGTGCCTATGTATTAAGAGATCCTGTCTTTTAGGGAATAAATTGATCGGTTATTGTGGGTATCCAAGATACTTGCAATATCCAGGCTCACAAGGATTAGATAACAGTTAGTTTAAGAGAAGTATCAACTACAATTTTCCTACCATTTCTGTTCTTGAGTTTCCTTTTTAAAGGACTTTGATTTTGGAATCATGTGCTGCAATATTTAAGCTTGATGAAATCAGTGGAGGATAGAAGCTTAAGATGGCTTAACTGGCCTTTCTGCTTACATTTTAAAGACTCAGATCAGTGTCATCTGAGGCATCTTTGTGATCTGTCCTGACACAACTCTGGGTGGTACTTTGGGATGGGGCTGTGCTGTCCATGTTACGTTAATTTATATTTTGGCTAAGTTGCTTGCTTCACACAAAGGTTTCCACGGGCATTGATTTTTTTTTTTTCCTGTTGACATTAAATGAGAAAGCAAAAAAAAAAATTTTTCCAGAAAGCCAGCAGTTTTCCACGTAAATGGGTTCAGACTTAATTTTAATGGAAGTGAAACATAGTCAATAGAGGCAAATTAAAACCATATAATTTTGTAATCTTAGTTTAGCTATAATTGCAGCAATAAAACAGTGGAAAGAATAATTGTGGAACATATGTTTGTGAGTGACATTATCTAGGTGACTTCCCCTTTACGGCAATGTGCTGTCCTATTTGCTTTCCCCTCCCTATGTATTGGAATGACAAACCTGCAAGCCTGGAGTTAATGCTGATTGCAGCAGCTGCTTACACATGGAGTCTCCATAGCAACTGTGAAGGTTGCCATGCAACCATATTCTTTTAGGGACAGTGAAAATGCCCAAAGGCTTACTAAAAATACATGGGGAAAAAAATTCTGAAATTTTCGTACTACTTTTAGTGGTTATAAAGAACTATGATACAAGTTGAAAGCACAGGTCAAGCAAATAAAAACCCAGCCCTGACCTTTCAAAAATTGCTTGCTGTTGCCTGAAATCTCAAGCTTCATTCACAGAGATGACTTCTGATCGATTGTAAAATTGGTAGCTTATGCTAGGCAGCCCTTGAAGAAGGAAGATTCAGTATGGTGCTATTGGTATTCCTCGTGGGGTTAAAGGTCAGTAGAAAGTCATCAATGCAATATTGATTGGTGGGGCTGGAAAATGCCCATGTTTACACCTTCTCACTGCTTAGGGTTGCATACCAAACCTTAAGTAGACTCACGCAGCCTCTGGGCGTGCTCTGGAACAAACCATTCCATCAGCAAATGTGACATCACTTCAGTCAGCTCAGCTGTTTCTGCAGCTTTCTATAAATAGCTAGATAAAAAATTGAAGACTACTTGCCGAGCATTTAGCCAACCAACCTGCTTATCTGAATCATTTAAGATAGGCTATGATTCTGGTTTTTAAAATATTGTTATTATCCATGGTTTTCATTGTAAATTGTTATTTTAATAGTAGAATATTTGGGCATACACATAAAATATATTTATGTATATATACCTTTGTTATTAACTTGATTCTTTTAAAAGGCGACCCTTTCAAAAAATTAAATGTAAGTATTGGCCAGCATCTAATGGGGTAGGCTGTGTTCTATTATTTGGTCATACATGTTCACACACATGTAGATTTCTTAGTTATTCATTATTTTAGAAATGCCAAAATTTAGTGACTAAATAATATATTGGAGAAGAGGACTATCTTCAAATTATGATACTGTAAGGCTTTTAAAAATCAGTTGAGATAATAAAAAAGACATGAATATTTGGAAAGGGTAAGGAATTTATATGCATTTTCTTCAATCATATTTCACATGAATCAGTCATATTCTAACATTCATGCAATTTTTCAAAGATAATTACTTGGTTATATTTTTTAAATGAGTCAGTTTCTTTACAAATACTCCAAAATCGTAAACTGTTTCTATTAGATTAATAAGTGATTGAGACATTTCTCAATTTTCCATACATTTTTGTACAAGTAAAGATGATAGCAAGTTACCTGGGTCATCGTAATAGAGAATTAAGCTACTTAAGAAATCAGTAAGACAGATTTCCTTGAAATGTTGTAGATAGCCTGTCTGCAGTTTAGCAAAATATGTGGTTAGCTTGCTCAGTCTATTTAGACCATCGGATGAATGCTTTGTTTTCAAGTCTTCAAATATCCAGACTGAGCTAAGACGTGAATAAAAATATATATATATATTTTTATATATATATATATACACATACACACACACACACATATAGCTGGAAAAGAAAATAAACTTCCATCATTTTGAAACATCCTTAAGAACAACATAGAACACTCATCTAGTAAGAAAAGCTCCATCTACCTACCAACTCATTTCTTACTGTTCTTAGGCTTTTTTTTCCTTTTATCTTGCTGCCTGCAGTTTGTGTTTTTAAAATACCTTCATCCCCTCCTTTAGGAAAAATTGTTGCAGGCAGTATACATGTTATCCAAATCTACTCTTTAAAAATAATGCTCACAGATATCTTAGACTATTAATGTGCTTTTTCTGTTTCATATTGCTCTTTAGTTGACAATTCATAAAGACTATATAGCAAGTGATGCTAAATTAATGACTGAGTTGAGAGCTAGATGTGTTTTTTAATAAAGATTTACTCCATATTTGTAACAGATAATACCTAGAACCAGACATAAAATGATAAGTATAGTAATGTGAAATGAAAATGTTTTTTGAAAAATCATTATAAATTTTAATATAGGAAACATTTAATAAACATTAGATTTGATACCCATGTTACCTGAACACAACCAATACTTAAAAAATTTAGAAGCATTTGAATTGGCATTATGTAAACAAACTGTAAACGTGTATATTAAAGTGTGTAGTAAGCAGTATAAATGATCTATAGAGCAGGGTTTTGGGTTTATACTCCACAATACTGTTATTTCTTAAACTGCATGGTATAAATAGAAATATGACATTAGTCTGAAAAAATAAATTAGTATTTTTAAGTCACTATCTTCCCCATTCTAATATTTAAAAACATGAGAGAAGAATGTGCTAGTTTTAAGACTCTTTTCTTCCTGACAGCTATTTTGTTTGTACATTCAAACTACACATTTATATTTTAGTTTTTTCTGGTTTGGTTTTAAATTGTGAATCTTTCTCAGGGAGCAGTTTTGAATTTGCATTTCATAGTCTTGTTTATGTTTTCAAATTTAGGAGTATAGGTAGACTCTTTTTATTTGATTCAATAGACAAGCCTCTTTGGGAAAATTTCCAAAAAATGTTCTGGCTTTTTAAGGTTATTATAATTATTTTTTCCAAAGAGCTATTCTAAAATAGTGAAATAAGGTTCATTTTTATTTGAAAATTGAATAGACTAAGAATGTATAGTTATGGTTATAGCTTTATTTATCTCAAAATACCCCTACATGTTCTTCTATGCCTAAATGTAACACCAGAGCCAAAATTATACTTAATTTTTGAGCGTCTATTCTATGTGCTCTCAAAATTTTTAAAGTAAGTATTTATTAGCTTGGAAAGAGAAATTATTAGTAGCAAAGGACAACTGTTTATTAAAATATAATAAGATGCATTTAAAAAATAATTGTGATCCCATTTGAGGTCAGTTTGCCTTAGGGCATTATCAACACTCTACAAAAATATCAAAATTGAAAAAAAAATCTTTTTAGCTTTTTTTTTTTTAATGACAGTGAACCATTAAATCTCATGAGTAATGTTGAAAAAAGCTGGATTCTGCATAGATTGCTCTTTACCCAAGATGCACTTCTGTCTGCAAGATTCTGAATAGAGACACACCTGCTAGCTAGCTGATAACACTCTAGGGTCATTTCATTGAAGAAACTGTCAGCCAGGAGGTACTTAAAATAAAGCCACAGACAAAATCATGACCTGCACTCTTAAGTCCAAAAAGGTGTAAAAGCAGAAAGGAAATGTAGATAAATGCACATTCCTTTGTACCATAACAAAACTTTTACATGTAAATTCAACTGAATAGGAAAGAATGGGGAAGAATGTTTCTCTCTACAGTAGAAACAAATTAGATTGTTCAGCTGCACATTTGGCTCCCAGCCAAAGGAGTCGTGTGCCATGCTTGTTTGCCTACCAGTGCTGCTTAGATTGGCAAATGCCCACGCAGTTTGAAGAGGGCAGGCGGATGACTGACTGGATGCCTGCCAGGAAGTGTGTGGGACCAATGCCACTGCTGGACTCCACAGCCTGGTAGGAATGAGGAGTACAAAGGCATTCAATAATCTGAATGTCCCTTTGCTTCAAGAGAGTGGTGCCAGGCAGCATTTAATGAGAGATTGCTTTGTTACAAAGTCCTCAACATCAAGTGGGCTGGTGAGCTCATTAACCTGACTGCAGCAAATAAAAAAGGCACACTCAGAAGACTCCCATGATAGCCTACTCAATGGTGTAAGAGCCCTTTTGCTTCCTTTATGGTGATCCATTAGCAAGCAGCAGTGTAAACACCATAAAGCAAGCCAGGTTTCTGATTGTTCAACTAAAGTCTGTTTCCCCTTGGGGATTATACCACCAGTTGATATAGGATTTTTCCCCCTGAAGGTTTCTATCTGCTATATAATGACCTTCTCCGCAATGAAGGATTTTGGGGGTAGCTCTTAAGAGCATAGCTCCAGTTAAGGAAACATGAATAGTTCAGGTGTCTGAAAGAAGGTAATGAGGTAGGACATACAGAGAAACAAACTACAAAGTGGAGCGATCCCAGGGGGAAATCTTGCCGCGCACTTCTGAAGCCCAAAATGGCGAACACATTACGTTACTTTTCTACGTTCCCTTTACTTTTAGCTTTCATGGGGTTTTACATTTATACTGGAGCTAGGCCACCCCTGCCGTTAGGAGACAGTTAGTTCACTGAGCATTTGTGTCTGAGTGCAGCTCGGGTTCTCTGGGGACCGCATTACTCTGCAAAGGCTCTCAGGCAAGGACTCATTGCTCCTTCATTTGAAACACTTTTGGTTGGCCCTGCAAAAATTCAACTTAGAGCATCTAAGCAGATGCTGTAGAATGATTTTTTTTTTTTTAACTGTCAAACTAGAAAGGAAAGGAAGACCAACAAGAAAACACCGAATAGTTCAACAAAGGCCCCTGTTGCTTTGTTATGTGTCCAATTACAGATCTGGTGATGTTCAGACTAGGGGCAGTGCATGACTCTAGGAACTGGCTTCAGGAAGGGGAAGTAAAAAGCCTCTACCTTTCAGGTCACCAGTTCAAGCCCAGGACTAGTCATTTGTGAGTGCTGGTTATTGTTTTATGGCTGGTATTTGGTGGTTAAGATAAAATGAATTAATCATCTTGATCTTATTTTCAGCTGACATGTCTTCAGTCATCAAAATTACTATCTATATGGCATCACCAATGCAATGGACATGAACTTGGGCAAGCTTCAGGAGATGGTGAGGGACAGGGAGGCCTGATGTGCTGCAGTCCATGGGGTCATAAAGAGTTGGACATGACTGGGCGACTGAACAACAACAATTTGATGGTTAAGATAAAATGAGTTAATCATCTTGGTCTTATTTTCAGCTGACATATGTCTTCAGTAATCAAAATTACTACCTATGTTTGCAACATAATCTGGATATAGAAGTTGTTTTTTTCCATCATCATTTTGGAAAAAGGATCAAGTCTAACTGTGATAGATCATGTGGGAGACTGTTCTGGCACTTTGTTAATTAAAAAATAGAATATATAAGAAAAATAAATAAAAATAGATCATATAAACTTGACTTGTGCATATTTCTGAGTGAAATATGATGCCACAACTAGGGAACTGAGTGAAAAAGAAAGTAATATTGAAAATGTCTTACACGTTAATAGCACTGAATCCATTTGTCTGACCATATAAAACAAAAGTGGCTGTACTCTTCAGTTTCCCAATTGACATAAAGACTACATTTTTTTAAAAAGAAGGTTGTTGTCTTGATTTATGAATTCCCTAAAAATTAACTAGTTCATGTCTGATCTCCATATATCTATATCTATAGGTAGGATATATAGATCCACATATGTGTATCTCTTCCTATGGATACATATATAGACATCAATGTATATATACACCTGTCTATATCTATACATATATCTATGATGTATACATACATATATAGACATATGTATAGAAAGGTCAAGTTAAAAATTTTAATGATGACTTTGAATTGGTGGCCTGTTTAACTGAAAATAAGAAGCATATAATGAGAAGAGTACCCTTTGTTGGCATATGGGAAATAAAATTTTAAAAGATGGATGCTGCTACTGCTGATGCTAAGTCACTTCAGTCGTGTCTGACTCTTTGCGACCCCATGGACTGCGGGCTACCAGGCTCCTCCGTCCGTGGGATTTTCCAGGCAAGAGTGCTGCAGTGGGTTGCCAATGCCTTCTCCAAAAGATGGATAGACCACTAAAATACGAAAGACTTAAAAAATATTTTAGAGATTTTCCTGCATGGTGAGTTTTGGAGGGGACACAGCATCATTCATTTTTGTCTTCTTCAACTTTGTTTTCCTCCTTGTACTTCTTGTAATGCTTTATATAAATAAAATTGAAATCTTCTTTAATCTACAGAAGAGAGATTTCTAACTAGGGAGCTAGAGTTGCATAGTAGGAAAAGCAAGGGTCTTGAAGGTAACCTTGGGTTATAATTACAGCTTCTGGATTCATGAGCTGTGTGTCCTTGGACAGGTTCCTAACTTCTCTGGGCCTTGGGTTTCTCATATGTAAAATAGACAGGAATGCTGGCCTCCTAGGAAAGTAAAAGATTCAACTTCTTAATGTTCTTGGAAGATAGTAGGTGGTATTATTATTTTAGTAATATTGCTATTTTGAACTTTTACTTTCCATCCTCTATTTATTGAGTGTATTAGTCTCTCAGTCGTGTCTGACTCTTTGCAAGTCCATGGACTGTAGCCCACCAGGCTCCTCTGTCCATGGAATTCTTCAGGCAAGAATACTGGAGTGGGCTGCCATTCCCTTCTCCAGAGGATCTTCCCTACCATGGAACTGAACCTGGGTCTCCCACATTGCAAGCAGATTCTTTACTGACTGAGTTACCAGGGAAGCCTAACAACCCATACTCATTTTATTAAGCCATGTCCAGTGATCTTCATTTGATGTATTTCCTGCTGCTATCAATAGTGGTGGTAATAGAGTAATTTAGAATTATAAAAAAATTATGACCTATTTCCTACAAAATCTAACCATAAGCCTTGATGTAGACAGCTTATTGATCAACCTTCCCTTGGCAATGGTAAATAACTGAATATCTAAGGAAACAGTATATCCTCTTTTAGGGTCCACAGTACGCCTTATACAGGGAGCAGGATATCAATCTTCTTTTTATTTTCAAAGCAGTTTGAAAGTAATATGGAGGGGAGGGTAAATTGAATGATTGGAATTGACACATACACATTACTATATACAAAATAGATAACTAATAAGTACCTACTGTATAGTACAGGGTACTCTACTCAATAGTCTCTAATGTCCTAAATGGGAAAAGAATCTAAAAAAGAGTGGGTATATGTATAACAGATTCACTTTGCTGTACACCTGAAACTACCACAATACTGTAAATTAACTGTACTCCAATAAAAATGTAAAAAATAAACTCAAGAGAAGTGAAAGTGAAAAATCACTCAGTCGTGCAGATTCTTTGTGACCCCGCGGACTGTAGCCTGCCAGGCTCCTCAGTCCATGGGATTATCCAGACAAGAGTACTGGAGTGATTTGCCATTTCCTTCTGTAGGAGATCTTCCCAACCCAGGGATCAAACCCTAGTCTCCTGCCTTGCAGGTGGATTTTTTAACCTTCTGAGCCATCAGTGATTTTAAACTCAGGAGAACATCAGAAAAAGAAATACTAATAAGGACTCGTTTGGTGTTGTGAACTACAAAAATGGGTCAAGGGCGGATGTTCCACTGGAAGGCAGCAAGTGCCGTGAGACGGTCCAGGACTTTGAGGTCAGAGAAGACCTGGGTTCCAATCAGCCCAGTTGCTGACTAGCTGTGTGTGACATGAACCAGGTCTTTTTACTCCCTGAATGATCCCTTTTTGCATCTGGGGAGTGGGCATAAGGCTTTCTTTGCAGAGTTATTGTTAGGAGGTGTGAAATGACAACGTACATTATGCAAAATGCACACACACGGCATTTGATCATTGCTTGTTGCTTATCTGAGAGCTGAATGCCAGGCCTGCCCATCAAATTGGCACCCTGAGCACTGGCAGAGGCAGCTCTGAAAGCAGGCAGTGGAAGGGCAGCAGAGGATGTGAATCTATCCATGGCTGGGGCTGTCAGAAGGCAATGGACTGGAGTAGTGTGGAGTGGGGAAAAGAAGTAGGTGTTTTGTCTTGACCTTCAGTAGAGTCTGGAAGAAAATTTCCTGGTTTTGTTATGCAGTGGAATTTCAAAATGACCCATCAAGGATGACAAGCTAAGCTTAGAGCTATTCATCAGGACATGAAATGATCTCTTCTAAGGAGCCATCTTCTTGGGCTGCTATCTTAATCTCTTTACTGGCCTCCTTTAACCCATTCTTTGTTGTTGTTGTTCAGTCCTTAGTCATGTCCGACTCTTTGTGACCCCATGGACTGCAGCACGCCAGGCGTTCCTGTCCTTCACTATCTCCCAGAGCTTGCTCAAACTCATGTCCATTGAGGCAGTGATGCCATCCAACCATCTTGTACTCTGTCTTCCCTTTCTCCTCCTGCCTTCAATCTTTCCCAGCATCAGGGTCTTTTCCAAAGAGTCAGCTCTTTGCATTCCATTTTTGCCCTCTCTTAAATCCGCTTTCCATGCTGAAGCTGGATGTTTCCCCCCAAAACACATCTATTACTGCCTTAATTTCCTAAGTCTCCTGGCCTGACTTGGACTTCTTTGGCTATGTCAATAGGCAGCAGGGGCAGTCAAAAGGAGAAAACACCAAAGTTGCCATAGTCTAGGACAGTTAACAGAAGCCACTAAGTGAATGAGTTCCATTGCCTCTCTGTCTAGAGTTTGTTCATTTAGTGAAAACGAACAAGCTACTGTTCTTCACAAACCACCCCCCCCAAAGTTTCCAAGATCCCAAGCTCTGTGAATTCATCTCTATTTATCACTCAAGTCATTCCCTGTTTTGTTATCTCATTTTTTGTTCTCTCTTTATTCAAAACCCTTATACTCTACCTCCCTCCCTGAATGTGAATCTCACTTGGTCATGTGTTACTCTGCCTCTGATTATTAGTTATCACACTTGCATATGTGTTTGCTCATTGTAATGTTATTAACTTGAGGAGGAGATCTTGTAACAGAAGTTATCAGGAGTGACACCATGTCGTTCTTTTTCTGCGAGGATCTTTTCTCAACTCGGAGCTGTCATTTCTGTAATTGCAAGAAGACAGCATTATCCTTTTATAGCTCACCTTACTAATGTCTTCATGTATTTTGTGTATACCAAAACATGTTTTCCTAAATGCACAAAAACATTACCAATCATTAAAAAACCATAGGATCATATCATTACCAACTATCCACACAATATATGTTCAATTAAGTGTCCTGGTTTGTTATAAGGACCTGATATATTATAGTGCTATTTGTCTTTAAGTATTTTTTTTCTACAATAAAAGTAACCTATATACACATTCATTCATGTAGGGTACAATCATAGACTGTCTGGAGTTGTTTCCCTGCTTTGTGTGCTAGCAGGGTCTCTCAGCCAATAAGAGCTAATGTGACAAACTGGGCTAGACTTGCTCTCTCAGCCAATGAGGATCACTGTACTATACTGCAAATGCCCTCAATTTCAGTCTCTATTTTTGCCATTATTATATATTCCTGTAAATAATTTTGACTCAGGATGGCTGCCAGAAAATGTAATGGACCTGCCACCACCCTCAAAATCAAGCAAAAGATATATTACCAAACATAAAGATTGATTTTTTCAAGTGGCTGAAGGAGTTTAATGAAATGGGATCGAACCCAGTTCTTCCACATTGCAGGTGGATTCTTTACCAGCTGAGCCACAAGGGAAGCTCAAAAATACTGGAGTGAGTAACCTAACCCTTCTGCAGGGGATCTTCCTGACCCAGGACTCAAACCGGGGGCAAGCAGATTCTTTACCACCTGAGGTATCAGGGAAGCCCAGTGAAATGATAGAGCAAGATAAAGATCACAGACAATGAGGAACTAATGTCTTGGTTTTAGAAAGGGTATGAAAAACATCCACACTATGTGGAAGTGTCGGTTAACCATTACATTAAACTATGGCTCCAAACCGGTGTGGCTGGAGGTATGCTGTGACTTCAGGAGATCTGCAGAGAATGAAAGAGTGAGTCTCTCACCCTGTCTGTCTAGATGATGCTGACAATATATACCTCTGTAAGCATGATTCAGGTATTGCTGATTCAATCTCTCTGTTTCTAGAAACACATCTGCTATGCTAAATGGGATAATCTCTGTATGTCAAGTCCTTAGCCTAATAAAATTCTCTGGTCCAGGAAAAAGTTTCATTTTCAAATCAGTACTGCCCATCATCTTCAGTGATTCCCGATCCTCTGATGATAGACTTGGGGCCACACATCGTTTTTTTCCTGTTTACCGAGTTTCATGCTTTCATGCCTTTATGTTTTTTAGGTGTCAGTTCAGTTCATTTCAGTTCAGTCACTCAGTCGTGTCCGACTCTTTGTGACCCCATGAATCGCAGCACACCAGGCTTCCCTGTCCATCACCAACTCCCGGAGTTCACTGAGACTCATGTCCATCGAGTCAGTGATGCCATCCAGCCATCTCATCCTCTGTCGTCCCCTTCTCCTCCTGCCCCCAATCCCTCCCAGCATCAGAGTCTTTTCCAATGAATCAACTCTTCGCATGAGGTGGCCAAAGTACTGGAGTTTCAGCTTTAGCATCATTCCTTCCAAAGAACACCCAGGGCTGATCTCCTTCAGAATGGACTGGTTGGATCTCCTTGCAGTCCAAGGGACTCTCAAGAGTCTTCTCCAACACCACAGTTCAAAAGCATCAATTCTTCAGCGCTCAGCTTTAGAAATTAATTAATTTATTTATTTTTGGCCATAAAGCATATGGGATCTTAGTTCCCCAACCAGGGATCGAACCCTTGTTCCTTGCATTGGAAGTGCTGAGTCTTAACCAGTGGATGGTCTGGGAACTTCCCTTTGACGCTCTTTGGAGTACTTTCTTGTCATCTCACCTTTTCTTGTGATGAAATATAATACTTGGGATCTTCACTCTAATATCCCTCTTCAAAGAAGCTTTTACCCAAGCTTCCGACAGGCTAGGTCCCCATACAATATGATTCCACACTACTAACCTCTCCTTCATTTGCTTGTCACAGTTTATAATGATTTTTTCCTGGCATTATGTTTTAACACAATCACACGAGAGGAGAAATTGTGTTGTGTGCCTTGACTGGCCATGTAGCCCAGTGCCTGGCATGGTATGGTTACCACGCTGTAGACACCCAGTTATTAAATGCTTAATGACTGAATGGACTCCAAGTCACTTTCCAATTTCATTTCCCACCATTCTCCCATTTCCCTCTGCTGTTTATTTTCCCGTTATCTTAATGTCAGTACGATATTCCCCAAACACATAATGTGCTTTCACATTTATCTGCCTGTGTTTATCATCTCTCTTCAGTTTGAAATGCATTTTATGCTCATTGAAATTGGGCTGATAGCTTAAATGTCTTGTTCTCACATAGTCATTTCCTAGGTCCCCCAACTAAAAATTTGTTATTTATTTCTGAGTACTTCTGCAACATTTAATTATATCTTTGGCACCCAACCTTTTCTCTTCTTCTTTTTTTTTTTTACTTTAATCATATTGCATGTTCTTTGTCTTAGTCAATTTGGGCTGCTATAACAAGGCAACATAGACCAGGGCTTAAAAAATACACATTTATTTTTCACAGCTCAGGTGGCACAGTGGTAAAGAACCTACCTCCCAACACAGGAGAGGCAAGACTTGCAGGTTTGATCCTTGGGAAGGGAAGATCCCCTGGAGTAGAAAATGGCAACCCACACCATTGTTTTTGCTTGGAAAATCTCATGAACAGAGGAGCCTGGTGGGCTAAGTCCATGGTGTTGCAACATAGTCAGACATGACTGAGCAGGGAAACATGTACTCCCCAACCCTCTTCTAGGGCCAAAATTATGCAAATGTCCTTTGTTACTCAACTGATTTTTTTTTTCTAGCACTTAGCCATCGACTTTGTGCACAGATTATATGTACTTTATAAATGTTTTCTAAAATTGCTGAATTTATTTTTGGCTGTGCTGGGTCTTCATTGCTGTGTGCGAGCTTTCTCTAGTTGTGGCTTTTGGGGTCTACTTTCAAGTTGCAGTGTGCAGGCTTTTCATTGTGGTGGCTTCTCTTGTTGCAGAACATGGACTCTAGGGCATGAGGGATTCAGTAGTTGCAGCACGTGGGCTCAGTAGCTGTGGCTCCCTGGCTCTAGAGCACAGGTTTAGTAGATGTGGTTCAAAGGCTTAGTTGCTCTGCGGTATGTGGGCTCTTCCCTGACCAGGGATCAAACCCATGTCCCCTGCATTGGCAGGGGATTTCTTAACCACTGAACCATTGGGGAAGTCCATGTTTTTTGGTTTTTGAATTAAGTTTAAATGTACCCCAAAGTGTCTTTTCCAGCTTGGTAAGGAAAAGTCAGAGTGTAAGGCATGGCTACACCTCTCAGAGGCAGTTGGCAGAGAGGACCATGTGTAGGGTGCCTGGTGGAAGAAGAGAGACTGGGCAGAGTGTGGAGGCTGCCTGGAGAGGGTGTGGTCAGAAGGGGCAGAGGGAGGGGCTTCAGAGGTTGGAAGAGCTCAGGTGAAGAGCTCAGAGTGTGTGTGTGTGTGTGTGTGTGTGTGGCTTACCACTGATCAAGTCTATTTCCCTTCAGGAAAACATACAATATAAGTGTACATTTCTCTCTGTTTCTAGAATTGAATTTGTGGGGCTTGGGGAATGGATGATTATGTAAAGATATAGTTTTCAAGACAGTTTGCTCTTTTGTAGATTATGTCATATTACATAATAAAAAGACCAGGCAAAATAGAGGCTAGGAAGACACAGAGAGGCTGCCCAAGCACAAGGGAGAAAAAAAATCCCTTTAACCATTTTTGTTCAGCAATTCATTTGTTTCCCTCCCATCCTTTTGTTATTTTATATTTTTACAGTGTTCCCCAAATAATTCAATCATTTAAAAACTTACCATAACATTTGATGCAGTCACTGGCATGTTAAAGGTCATGTATGGTTTATGTGAAATTACATTGTGTAAAATGATATAACAAGCCCTGATGGGCTAAAGAGAAAATATACTGATTGGAGGTTAAGAATGTACTTAGGACAAAATGGATGAGACATTAATTTGTCAACAAAGGTTCATCTAGTCAAGGCTATAGTTTTTCCAGTAATCATGTATGGATGTGAGAGTTGGACTATAAAGAAAGCTGAGCACTGAAGAATTGATGCTTTTGAACTGTGGTGTTGGAGAAGACTCTTGAGAGTCCCTTGGACTGCAAGGAGATCCAACCAGTCAATCCTAAAGGAAATCAATCCTGGGTGTTCATTGGAAGGACTGATGTTGAAGCTGAAACTCCAATAGTTTGGCCACCTGATGCAAAGAGCTGACTCATTTAAAAAGACCCTGATGCTGGGAAAGATTGAGGGCAGGAGGATAAGGGGACAACAGAGGATGAGATGGTTGGATGGCATCACTGACTCAATGAACATGAGTTTGGGTAAACTCTGGCAGTTGGCGAAAGACAGGGAGGCCTGGCTTGCTGCGGTTCATGGGGTCACAAAAAGTCAGACACGACTGAGCAACTGAACTGAACTGTGAACTCTCTCCATTCATGGGATCTAATAAATTCTTAGAGAATAAGAATGAAGTTAATTGCTGATGTCAGTTAAACAGGGACATGTAAACAAAGGGAATCAACCTATTTATTTACGTGTTTTAAAGCGTCTGAAGCTCAGGCCTACTGGAATACAGAATCACAGGATTCTCAGGATGAAAGGGTACAAAAAATAATTTAACTGTTAACAGCAATCTAGATCTGTCAAAGTCAGTGTGATTAACAAGGAAAGAAAATATTACAACATTTTACAGTGACCTATTTTTTAAAGAACCCTAAATAGAAAAGAACAACTTTTTGTATAGTATGGGTTTATTGTTGTTTAATAATTTTGACTTTAATCTGAAGGATTACTTGGCAGAAAATAGGAGACATTTTAAGATCCTTTCTCCCATTGACTTAGGCCTGGCAGTTTTAGTGTGTAGGAAATTACTTCTTATTCTCATAAGGTAATTCCTAGTGGACAGAAACAAATCTCTTCCTCTTTTTTTTTTTTTGTTTTAAATAAAGTGAGAATACTTTTGTTTGTTTTGTTTTTGTTTTTCTGTTGTTTTTGGGCATGCCATGCAGCATTGCAGGATCTTAGTTCCTTGAGCAAGGACCGAACCCATGACCCATGCATTGGGAGTGCAGAGTCCTAACCACTGGACCAACAGGGAAGTCACAGTCTCCCATCTTTTCTAGGCCTCACAGGTAATTTCAACTCAGCTCCACTGCCCACAGTCATATTTGGGAAACTGAAAATGGGAGGAAGAACCATGTCTACCTTTAGCTTGTTGTGACCATACTTTTGTATATATCTTCTTTTTCTAAAATAAACGGTGGCATTGTGGATGTGTGTGTGTTAGTTGCTCAGTCATGTCTGACTCTGTGCAACCCTATGGACTCTAGCTGCCAGGCTCTTCTTTCCACCAAATTTTCCAGGCAGGAATACTGGAGTGGGTAGCCATTCCCTTCTCCAGGGGATCTTCCCTACCCAGGGATTGAACCACAGTCTTCCTGCATTGCAGGTGGATTCTTTACTGTCTGAGCCACCAGGGAAGCAAGCCAAAGACAATATAGAAATGAATAAGCATGACTGTTTCCTAATAAATCTTTATCCACTTACAAAGCAGGCAGCAGACTGGATTTGGCAGGCAGGCTACGTTTTGACCATCCCTGGTGTAGATATTTCTCCTTTTAAAGGATGAGCTTCTCAATATCCTCTTGATATGGAGATCCCAATCCTGGCCATTTGCAATAACAGAATACTCGATGATTCCTGCATTCCTTATCATGTCATTCAATTTCTAATTCTCCAATACTGTGGATAAAGTTCTACCACAGTCATTACCTGTTTTCTTATTCCCCGTGCCCACATCTAGTACTATGAAACTGGGTTTGCCTTCTGAATTTCAATTTCTCTTTTTTACCTTTTGTTTCTGAGCTCTACAAGATGTTGAGATCATTTGAAGTGATAATACTGTCTCTCAAAGTATTAGACAGTATGACCAACTTGGTGCCATGAATTTAATGAACATGCATTTTATTATCTGAGCAGTTGACTAGACAACTGTAGATACATAGGATATTAAAAGTTTCCTGAAAGATATTAGAAAAAAGTTTCTTGATTAAAAAGAGGATTTATTAAACTCTTACTTAAAAGTTTGAGCTAGGGATAGGTGGGGAAATTCCAAATATTTCTATAGAGAATTCCTCTCCAGTAGACTTAATATGTGCCTTTTCACAACAAGAGTGTGTGGATGTGATACAATGTCATGTATTTAAATATTGCTATTCTCTGGAGAATATGTAGTTTAATGGAATGCCTCAGAAAAAACAAAGATTTGCAATTTGAAGAAACTTTTTGGACGATCCCATTATAATCCATCTTAACAAGATATGTCACTACAGTGGTATTAAATATCAATCTGGCATTAAACTAAATAGGTCACTAAGGCACGCTCACCAACTGAGACATAGAGTAACAATAATTATGGATAACTTTCGTCAATTGTTTTCAGTTACTTAAAGTGAGCTGTGTGCCTTTGTGATGCTCATAATTTTTCTTTTGCTTTCCCCCCCTATAGTGTAAACTAATATATTGCAATGTGTATTTGAATTCCCTTTGCTGCATAATGTTCATCAGGTGTAACATTTCATTTTAATGTTCCTCTACAATTTCATATTGTATAAATCTAGAATTAAAGCTATCATTTATTTATTTAAAAACCCTTTTCTTGCATTTCACCTCCTTGTTGTGGTACCACCTTTAGTATTCTTAATGTTTTGTTACCATCTTATTTACCTACACTGTGTATTTCAGAACAAGATCATCTCATGGTGAAAGGGGGGTAACTAGGGAAAATGAAGATTATTATTTTATTAGCAATCATGGATACATCTACCTGAGAGATATGGGTCAGGTAGATGGAAGTTATGACTGATGCCAGCGTGAGAAAATGGGTAGGTGTGGATAATAAACCACATTGATTTACCTTCATATTTTTTACTTCATGATATTTTGAAATCTCAGGTTTGCTCACTGTGAAGAGCATATCAAATTTATTTTAGGTTGATTTGAATTATGCATATTGATGATGGTGTTTTTGTTCTTTGAAGCATGCAGAAAATGTAGGGTAAGTTTTTAGTATTTCTGTTGGTTTTATTTACTTGGGGAAATGAAGCTATTTAACTGAGGCTTAAGAGATTAAAGTCCGAGGTTCGATGTCCCAGCATGAGTTATATAGCTTTTCTTTGTTCTTCTGATACCAAGTGCATCTATCATCCAGCCAAATACATCATAAAGTTCCATCAGTAGTAGAATTAGGTGCTGTGCATGCCCATTTCAACTGGAGAAACAGCAGAAGGTACATGTTTTACTGATAGCAGGTCATTAAAGTGGTCTGGAATACAAAATATCAAAAACGTACAACAATATATACAGACAAAATTTTTTTTTAGATAATATGTATTGATATGTGCACAATTGATGTTCACTTATATTTTGGTTGTTATTATTATTTTAGCCATTAATATTATTTTCCTCTTAAATTCTCTTTCTCATTCTGGTCCCCATCTTTACCTTCAGTTTGGCTTTCAGGCCTCATTTCATAATTCTCCATTCATTTGCAATACAACCAGTGTACACACCATTTCCTATTTTCTTTAGGAGGCTTTCTCTTTGCTTTCCTAGTAAATTCAAAACTTTGGATCTCACATGCTATACTTATTTTATTTCTTTCATTTTAATCCTTTCCTAATGCTAGAAATAAGTCTAAGAATATGTGCAATTGATATAATGTTTCCATCATGTGTTTCCTCTGGGGCTTTCCAGGTGGCTCAGTGGTGGAGAATCCATCTGCCAATGCAGGAGATGTGAGTTTGATCCCTGGGTTGGGAAGATCCCCTGGAGGAGGAAATGGCAACTCACTCCAGTACTTTTGCCTGGATAATCCCATGGACAAAGAAGCCTGGTGGGCTACAGTTCGTGAGGTTGCAAAGAGGTATCAGAAGGATCAGACTGAGTGTGCACACATGTATTTTCTGTGAATGAGGCTCTTGAAATGTGCCATAAAGAAGAAGATGAAATGTATGTGCTAAGTTGCTTCAGTCATGTCCAACTCTGTGTGACCCTATGAACTGCAACTGGCCAGGCTCCTCTGTCCATAGGATTCTCCAGGCAAGAATACTAGAGTGGGTTGACATGCCCTCCTCCAAGGGATCTTCCTGACCCAGGGATCGAACCTGCACCTCTTATGTCTCCTGCATTGGCAGGCAGGTTCTTTATCACTGGTGCCACCTGGGAAGCCCCTAGAAGATAGAATCTCTTGAATATAATTTATCTATTAATATCTATCTATCTATCTATCTCTATCTTCCTGTATCATCACTTCAAATCTTTTTTTTTTTTTTTTTCAATTCAACATTTACAAGGCACTGATCTAGGCTCCATGACTCTGTGGTAACTAGGAAATCGTATTCATTGGAGCTTCTCATTTTGCCATAAATTATTTATGAATCCCTCAGCAGTGACTTAAATTCCAGTCTCAGTTTCCTCATCTGTACATTTTGGGGAATGAGTTAAATTAGGTATTTTTTCAAACTTTTTTTTTTTTAGTACCAATAACATTTTAGAATTAAAGTCATACTTGGCATTTTAATATGTGACAGTTAAAAGCAAAGCATTTCCTGCAGAAGAGGGAAGAGAGTTCATCCAGAAGCTGCATGATCTAGCCTTCCTGTCGCATCTTTTAGGGCTCTTCAAATATTGCCTTAGGATACAGCTTGAAGCCCAATGGACTAGATAGATGATTTCCAAAATCTTTTCCAAGTCTAGGTCTCTAAACGTCAGTTGTGATCCACCATATCTGTCCCTACAAACAAGAGGTGCTGAATATGTGCCAAACTGAATTAAATAGAATAGAATAGAATTGAATTAAACCAGTACTGGGCTTCCCTGGTGTCTCAGATGATAAAGAATCTGCCTGAAATGCGAGAGACTTGGGGTTCGATCCCTGGGTCAGGAAGATCCCCTGGAGAAGGAAATGGCAACCCACTCCAGTATTCTTGCCTGGAGAATTCCACAGATAGAGGAGCCTGATGGGCTACAGTCCTTGGGGTCACAAAGAGTTGGACACAACTGAGTGACTTTCACTCACTCACTCGAGCTAGCACCATCCAGTATCGCTAACACTCCTCCTGACTAGCTTCTACAAGAACAGAATGGAATGTTCTTTACTTTCCCTGTTCTCTTGGCTTCTAGCAGTTTGTTCAACTGAAAACTCTTTTAGTGTCATTTGCAAGATGTTGGAGAGGCCATTTATTTGAGTCTCAGATAATAACAGTGTAGTCAATAGCTTACTTAGACAACAGATCATTGAATGAGTATCTTAAATTCATTTTATTTATTTAATAATGGCTTCTCAAAAATTAAATTGATTGTGACAGCTTAAGAATTACATAAAATTTCTAGAAATAAAGTTGACGCCTTGAGTTTTTTGTTTTTCCTGGCTCAAATGAGACTTTAGTAGGCTAAATTTTAGGAATTTAGAATAACTGAAGACTATATATGTGATACATGAATAAAAAACTATAAATATAACACTGGTTAGTGAGGAAAAAACATTTCTTTGGGAGGAGAAAGGAAATTTTTTTTTTTTTACTTTGAGTTTCTAGCTGCTGGATGTGATATTTTAAAAGGTACTTATAAAAATTTAAGAACTTTCAATTTTTTTGAAGTTTAAATTCAAAAGTGCCTTTTTCTTCTGACCCCCCTCATAGGAGGAAATGAATAATCAAATAAATATAACAAATTTTTGTTTAACCTTGGTAACTGGGAGCAGGGAAAATATGGACAATTAAATTTTACAACTAATTAACAAGGCTTATTTTAAAGCAAGTAATTTTAACCTCATTTCCCATTGAAATTGAGAGCTCCTAACCAATTGAAAATTTGACTCAATTGGACTGGATTTCCATGATTTTTCTTGCACACTCTCTGAAGTAGTAGCCACATAAAAAGAGCATAGTTATTAATATTAAAAAAAAGTCTGTGTTATTAATATTTTAAAAAAAAAGAAGTGGAAAAGTAGAAGTGTGACTAATGAAGAAATGATTCTGTCAGCCAAAAAGGAAGATGGGTGAGATTTAATTGATCTTGTCTTATAGTTAATTGACTAGATTATCCCTAAATGAAGTCCTGTTGATTCATTTTCTATGATATATCCAATGGATGTATTGCTCAGAAGAAAATGCCATGTTTTAATTCTAGAGTTAAACCTTGAGAAATCCAGATGCTGCCAATCGTAGAATCTATTTTCAAGCATTTGTTTTCCTTGAGGACATTTGGGGTGGTGTGTGTCATGTAGGGATTCAGCAGTCACCATGACTATTGGGATGGTTCCCTTTCTAGTTTTCAGAACAGGCAGTCTTTCTAACTCCCATTAGAAAGAGTTCCAACACTGAACACTGTTAGTATGTAAATATTTTACCTTTAGTGAAAGACTATATTTTGAATCCATGCCATGGTTTACCACATCCACTTGATTATTTCTTTTATTTAGTCTTGTGGTCTAAGAATATGAGAGACAAAATAATAGCTGAGTTTGCTTTATAGCCTTGAGTGTAAAGTCGATGATCTTGACTCTAAAGGTCTTCGTTTGAAATCTGTTATTATCCTGTTTTGGTTTAATGTGAGTGCATAGAATTGCTAAATATAATCAGAAGCTGTAATGAGGAGGTCTTTACAAGCTTGAATATGAGAAATTATTAATTGACCTTTGAGAGAGTCTCCCTCCTGCCCAGAGAGGGACTGACTTTTTAAAAATTCTATTTGAACTTCTGCAATCACTCAGACAGAGACCTCTGCCTTTTGGACACCATCAGGACACTTATACAAGATGCTCCTCTGAACTCAGGGGCATTCTGGGACTCATGAACTCAGGAAAAAAAAAGCAGTTCCAAATCAGGGAATGTTACCCATGGTGCAAAGCAAGAAGAGGTTACTGTGAATGCTCATTAGCTTCCCTGCATCTTTTCGGCTTTCTACATTTCCTGGTTTCCAGTACTGGAACCACTGCTCCTTGCTCTTTACTGCTGAATCTGTTAAAGTGATGACAGAGTTTGTGTGCATGCTCAGTCATGTCTGACTCTTTGCGACCCCATGGACTGTAGCCTGCCAGGCTCCTCTGTCTGTGGGATTCTCCAGGCAAGCATACTGGAATAGGTAGTCATCCCCTTCTCCAGAGAATCTTCCCAACCTAGGGATTGAACTTGCGTCTTCTGCATTGGCAGGTGGATTCTTTACCACTGAGCCACCTGGGAAGCCAAAGTGATGACTGATTGGTAAAAGGAAATTCTCTAATAATTTATTGTTTTTCTAATAAAATAAAGCACAAGTTTAGGTCTTGCTAAAATTGTAGGATTGGTGGGTAAATATCTATAAAACATAAACTATAGCAAGATTTTATTATAATGTAAATGGCCGAGGACTCATCTATTTGACTGCCTCTATGCTGATGTGCTGAAATGGCCATCCTGGAGTACAGGTAAGTGAGGAATGAGTGGTCCTAGAAATACACTAACTCTAGGCAATGATGAAGTATGTGATAGACGCCTTGGTTATTTGATGACGTCCTGTTTTCCCTGTTACAATGAGGATTGTATTCTTCACAAGTCTTTCCACTGCTTCTCAGTAGCCAAAAGGTGCCTGGCACATAGTATGTGCTTTGTAAATATTGGCTGAATTGTATCTATTTAATCTGTAGCCCTGTTCCAAGTACAAGTGAGAAATTTAAATGTACTTATTGCTGACAGTTGGATGGGGGACAGACTTTAATCATGAGACTCTTCCCACAACTTCTTTTCTGGGAAGCACAGTGGCTGTCAGAAACTCCATTGCTGAGTGGCCATCACCAGTGTTTTACAGAAATGCCATCTCTACTTTTAATAAGGTGGATTTTCTTAGGATACTCGTTAAGTTTCAGCTTTACTAAAGATAGACAAATATATATTTGTCTATATTTCTGGATTAGAGCTTGCCTTTGACCTTGATACATTAAAACTCTGGCCTCAGCATTGATTGCTTATGTATAGATGTGAGCTATTACCTATTGGGGCTTCCTAGGTGTTGCAAAGGTAAACAATCCACCTGCTGACACAGGAGATGCAGTTTTGATCCTTGGGTCAGGAAGACTCCATGGAATAGGAAATGGTAGTCTGCTCCAGTACTCTTGCCTAGAAAATTCTACGGACAGAGGAGCCTGGCGGGCTGCAGTCCATGGAGTCACAAAGAGCCAGACATGACTGAGCAAGTGAGCACACACACATTGATGGTGTCTATGAGTGCCATTAACACTTTATAAAGAACTTCACCTTATATGGGAGTTCAGAGAAGGGACTGGTAAGTGGCATTAGCAACCTATATGCTACTGGAAGAGCAAGGAAGTTTTCAGAGAAAAGATAGCATTTGATTTGAGCTTTGAAATACAAAAGGATGATTTTTATAGAAAGGAAAGTAGAGGAGGAAATTACAAGTTCAGCGACTGACATTGACGTGCTTGTGATGCTGTAAACATAATCTCAGACGTTGCCATGCATCTAGGTTACCCAGTGTTTCTGATTCAGCAGGTCTTGGGTGGTCCCACCAAAACTTCATTTCTAACACGTTCCCAAGGAGATGCTGGTGTTTCTGGTTTGCAGACTATACTTTGAGACCCACTGGCTTATGGAAACGTTTGAGTAGAAGTGAATTGTGCATAAAGGAGAAGTGGCTAGAAAAACATTTGGGTCAGATGAGAGAAGAACTCGAATATTTGGCCAAAGACCATTTCATTCCTTAAAAAGTGGAAGCAATACTTTTTGAACAGCAACAGGATTTGTTAGTTCTGGGGAGGACTTGTTCATGCATGCATACATGAATTTACTTTACAAATATTTATGAAATACTGTGGAAATCATGGTGCTAGATAGGCAGAAATTTTAGGAAGTTATTACAATTATTTCTCTCTAGGTCAATGGTGGTAGAAACTATAGTAATAAAGGTGGCATTGAAAAAAATAAGAGGAATTTAAAAGTTATTTCAGAAGAAGGGATATATCAAAAGTGAATATAATGTTTTGTTACATTCTTTACAATGTTGTGCTAGTTTCCACTGTATAGCAAAGTGAATCAGCCATAAGTCTACATATATCCCCTATGTTTTGGATTTCCTTCCCATTTAGGTCACCACAGAGCACTGATTAGAATTCTCTGAGCTATAGAGTAGGTTCTCACCAGTTATCTATTTTATTGATTCACATTGCTGTACAGTAGAAACTAACAACATTTTTAAGCAACTGTACTTCAATAAAAATTAATTTAAAAAATAAGCTATAAAATACATACATACATACATGCATACATAATCTCTCATCCAGGGAAAAATTGGGTGACTGTAATGCTTTGTAGAAATAGATGTTTTTCTGGAACTCTCTTGCTTTTGAACTGTGGTGTTGGAGAAGACTCTTGAGAGTCCCTTGGACTGCAAGGAGATCCAACCAGTCCATTCTGAAGGAGATCAGCCCTGGGATTTCTTTGGAAGGAATGATGCTAAAGCTGAAACTCCAGTACTTTGGCCACCTCATGCGAAGAGTTGACTCATTGGAAAAGACTCTGATGCTGGGAGGGATTGGGGGCAGGAGGAGAAGGGGACGGCAGTGGATGAGATGGCTGGATGGCATCACTGACTTGATGGATGTGAGTCTGAGTGAACTCCAGGAGTTGGTGATGGACAGGGAGGCCTGGCATGCTGCGATTCATGGGGTCGCAAAGAGTTGGACACGACTGAGTGACTGAACTGAACTGAATGCTTTGTAACTGAGAGAATGGTTTTGCCATTAAGAGAAACATGAACATCAGAAGAAGGAGCTGACTTCTGGAGAGAATTTGTTCTTGAAACTATTATATCATGTAGAATTTCACTGGAGTCCTGATAAACATTGAGTGCTCCTGGGGCATCTAAGTTAAAATGTCTCCAAAGTAGGGGAACTGAGGGGAGAAATTAAGCCAAGCTCATAGTTGAAGCTATAGGAATGGTGATGGTCACCCAGAGTTTGAAGAACTTGAAGTTCATGGTGTCATATACCAGAGCTCAAGACTTGAGGCTGTTTTGGGTGTTGGCAAGTTTCCAGAATAAGACCACGGGGTGGGGTGTGGTTGAAATGGAATAAGACAAAAAGGCCTTTAAATTGAGGAGGTCAAGAAATTCAATCCTTTTTTGGATTATCCACATAGACTCTAAACTTGCCCAAGAGAAGGGCTGAAGAGAAAGATTGACTTGTTTAACTTTTCAATGAATTCTGGAAAGTGTCGAGGGAAACATTATATGATAGTGACATGGAAACACAGAGTGTCATAGAGTGACAGGAGTGTGAACGTGAAATGAGATATGGAGGAGGCAGGGTTGCAGGCAACAAGAAGAATTCTGACTGTTCATTTCCAGGCTACCCTTCATTCTTCAAATGCTGTAGATTCTGGGGAGCAAGAGGTAAGCAGCTTTTGGGCTGTGTGGATGAGCCGACAACCTAGAGGTGCTAGAAGAAGGGCATTTTGTAGAAAGCCCATGGTTAGAGCTGTAGGGGAGATCACCTGTGACAGGAGTTTCAGTGAGTGTAGGCAAAAAGGGCAGGAGTGGGAGGATGGTCTAGAGAGACTGATTACAGCATTTAAATGGGTGACTGGAGGGTGGGAGGAATTGGGAGACTGGAATTGACATATGTACACTATTGATATTGCATATAAAATATATAACTGATGAGAAACTCCCGTATAACTCAGGGAACTCTACTCGATGCTCTGTGGTGACCTAGATGGGAAGGGAATAAAAAAAAAAAAAAAGAGAGGGATATTTGTATACATATAGCTGATTCACTTTGCCATGCAGCAGAAACTTATACAACATTGTAAAGCAACTATATTCCAATAAAAAATAAAAAAATTAAAATAAATAAATAGATGATTGGAGAGAAGAGAGGTGGGGCGGCATGCATTTTGTGTGCTGTCTTATTTGACTCTTTGTGATCCCCTGGACTGTAGCCCACCAGGCTCCTCTGTCCATGGGATTCTCCCTGCAAGAATACTGGTGTGGGGTTTCCCCCCGAGCCATTGGAGGGAGCAGGAGCGCTTCTCCTGAGTTGGTGATTGATTGGTTGTGATCCACCATGCAGAAGTGAGTGATGAAAGGCAACAGAGCTGATGGGTCATGAGTGCATTTGAAGGCTCTCACACCCTCTACTCCAGGACAGAATCATAAATAAACTGGAGGACAAGCAGGACCAGATGATACCATGAAGAGAAGTTTACAGGCCCTCTATTGTCAACTGTTAAACTCCTAATAAATTGTACTGGAACTGTGAGAAATCTGAGCTACATGAGGCCATAGGATATATGAGGAGAGCATAAACTTTCCACTCCTGGCTTTGCTCTTTACCAGCTGGGGGGCTTTAGTTTGTCTCTTCACTTAGAGTGGTCCAGTGAGGCAGCATATATGGAAATGGCTGCAGGTAATGGTTACACAAGCTGGAATCAAGATTGCCAGGAAAAATATTAATAACCTCAGATATGCAGATGACACCACCCTTATGGCACAAAGTGAAGAGGAACTAAAGAGCTTCTTGATGAAAGTGAAAGGAGAGAGTGAAAAAATTGGCTTAAAATGCAACATTCTCCACTTTGTGCTGTAATTAGTTTTGTTCTGGTAGATATAGTTTTTGGTTTCCTTTGTTCACCAGGTGAATCTACAGTATTTAATTTTTGTTGGATTGTTTTGATTTTGCTTATGGGTATATATGTATATGTGTATATTCAGTCACACTTTCTATTGTTGTTATAAACCTCTGCCTCTACATTGGGCTTTTGCAGTTCTGTTCAGTTCTCCTCCCCACCCCTGCCTTTTTCTTTCTTCTTCCATTTTTTTCCTCTTTTTTATATTTTTAATTTTTTAAAACCTATTATATTTTTTATACATTTATTCCTTTGATTGCTTTTCCTACTGTTCTTTTCCCCTTGCAGGTAATCTTTAATGTATATAAACTTCATCTACCTCTATTTAACTTTGCATATCTATTCTTTCTTTCTTTTCTTTCTTTCCTTTCCTCTCAAGATATTTGTTAGTTTTTTTTTTTCATTGCTTTATTCCCCACTTGGCACCTTGCTTTAGTTTTGTTTTCCAGTTTGTGTTTAAGCCTTAGTTTTGTTCTTAAGCCTTAGTTTTGTTCTTAACTGGTAAATATAATTTTTTATTTCCTTTGTTCACTGGATCAATCTACTGTACTTTATTTTTGTTGGACTGTTTTCACTTTGCTCATGGGTGTATATGTATATTTCATTATTTTAATAATTATTTGCCTGATTTTGTAACTGCCATTTGTCTGGGGTTCATCTTTGGTTTCTCATTTTTGGATATTTGTTTTACTCTCCCTTAATGCCATAACAAACCACTTGTGGAATATTCATTCCTGGCCAGAGATCAAACCCTGAGCCTTTGGAGTGGGAGCACTGACTCCAAGACCCTAGACTACCAGAGAATTAACCCTAGGGAGTATCAAATAGTGAGAACTCACACAAAGGAAACCACTTGAATATAAGACCTGGCATCACCCAACCACCAGTAGCACCTTGTGCAGGATGCCTCATCTAAACAACAAACAAAACAAAAATACAAGCCCAATCATCAGCAGACAGGAGTATCACCTCACTCAGCATTGCCCATCAGAGGAAAAACAAAAAACGAACAAACAAACAAAAAGTCAGCACAAATCTCACCCTATATGAAGCTCACACAAACAACTGGATCAACCTTAGGAGGGCAGAAACCAAAAGGAAGAAAGAATTCAACCTTCTTCAAGGAAGGAATTCAACTTTCCTTGAAGCCTGGGAAAAGGAGACCTCAAATATATTTGACAATATATTTTGAACAATATATTGAACAATAATAATTGAACAATAACTTAAAAAAAAATGAAAATGCAGAGAAATACTGCACAAATGAAGTAACAAACTAGAAACACAAAAGTCCAAATAAATGAAGAGGAAACAGGAAAATTACTGGAAAAAGAATTCAGAATAATGATAGTAAAGATGATAAAAAACCTTGAAAACAAAATGGAGAAAATACAAAAATCAATTATCAAAGACCTAGAAGAATTAACGAATAAGCATACAGAGACAAACAACACAATTACCAAAATTAAAAATACTCTGCTGTTGCTGCTGCTAAGTCGCTTCAGTCATGTCCAACTCTGTGTGACCCCAGAGACAGCAGCCCACTCTAGAAGGAATCAATAACAGAATATCTGAAGTAGAAGAATGAATCAGTGGGCTGGAAGATAAAATGGTGGAAATAACTTTTGAAGAACAGAATAAAATAAAAAGAATGAAAAGAGCTGAGGACAGTCTCAGAGACCTCTGGGACCATATCAAACACACCAACATTCTAACTATAGGGGTCCCAGAAGAAGAGGAAAAGAAAGGGTATGAGAAAATTTTGGAAGAGATTATAGTTGAAAATTTCCCCAATAAGGAAAAGGAAATAGCCAATCAAGTCCAAGAGGCACAAAGAATCTTATACAGGATAAACCCAAGGAGAAATACACCAAGATACATACTAATCAAACTAACAAAGACTAAACACAAAGAAAGAATATTAAAAGCAGCAAGGGAGAAGCAACAACTAACATACAAGGGAAACTCCATACACTTAACAGCTGATCTTTTAGCAGAAATGCTGCAGGGCAGAAGGGAATGGCAGGATATATTTAAAGTACAGAAAGGGAAAAATCTACAACCAAGATTACTGTACCCAGCAAGGATCTCATTCATAATTGATGGAGAAATCAAAAGCTTTTCAGACAAGCAAAAGTTAAGAGAATTCAGTACCACCAAACCAGCTTTATAACAAATGTTAAACCGACTTATATAGTCAAGAAATACAACAGAAGAAAAAAGATCTACAAAATCAACCCCAACCAATTAGAAAATGGCAATAGGAACATATATATTAATAATTACTTTAAATGTAAATGGATCAAAGAAAGTGAAAGTGAACGTGAAGTTGCTCAGTCATTGACTCTTTGCGACCCCCATGGACTGTAGCCTACCAGGCTCCTCCATGCATGAGATTTTCCAGGCAAGAGTACTTGAGTGGTCTGCCATTTCCTTCTCCAGGGGATCTTTCCAACCCAGGGATGGAATGAGGGTCTCCTGCATTTCAGACAGACGCTTTACCATCTGAGCCACCAGGGGTCTAAAAATGGATTAAATCCTCCAACCAAAAGACACAGACTGGCTGAATGGATATAAATACAAGGCCCATATATATGCCATCTACGAGAAACCCACTTCAGACCTCAAGACACATATAGACTGAAAGTGAGAGGATGGAATAATACATTCCATGAAAACGGGAAGCAAAAGAAAGCTGGAGTAGCAATACTCATATCAGACAAAATAGACCTTAAAATAAAGAAATAAGGAAGGACCCTACATGATGATCAAGGGATCAATCCAAGAGGAAGATATAATAATTGTAAATATCTATGCACCCAACATAGGAGCACCTCAATACATAAGATAAACACTAGCAGACATAAAAGGAGAAATTGACAGTAATACAATAATAGTAGGAGACTTTAAACCCCACTCACAGCAATGAACAGATCATCAAAACAGAAAATTAATAAGGAAACATAAATTTTAAATAAAACATTAGATGAGATGAATCTCATTGATATCTTCAGGACATTCCATCCAAATGCAGAAGAATACACCTCCTTCTCAAGTGCACATAGAACATTCTCCAGGATAGACCACATCTTGGGTCACAAATCAAACCTCAGTAAATTTAAGAAAATTGAAATTGTATCAAGCATCTTCTCTGACCACAACGAGAGAAGATATCAATTACAAGAAAAAAACTATAAGAAACACAAACACATGGAAATTACACAGCACTTTTCTAAATAACCAACAGGTTACTGAATAAATCAAAAGGGAAATCAAAAAATTTCTAGAAACAAATGACAATGAAACCATGACAACTCAAAACCTATGGGATGCAGCAAAAGCAGTTCTAAGAGGGAAGTTTATAGCAATACAATCCTACCTCAAGAAACAAGAAAAAACATTGAATGACAACCTAACTTTACACCTAAAGCAACTGGAAAAAAAGAAGAAAAAAACAAACAAACAAAATTAGTAGAAGGAAAGAAATCATAAAGATCTGAGCAGAAATAAATGAAAGAAACAATAGTAAAGATTAATAAAACAAAAGCTGTTTCTTTGAGAAGATAAACAAAATTGACAAGCCTTTAGCCAGACTCATCAAGAAAAAAAAGAGAGAAGACTCAAATCAACAAAATTAGAAATGAAAAAGGAGAGGTTACAACAGGCAATGCAGAAATAAGGATTTCTGCATTAGGATTTGGAGAAGGTAATGGTACCCCGCTCCAGTACTCTTGCCTGGAAAATCCCATGGACGGAGGAGCCTGGTAGGCTGCAGTCCATGGGGTCGCGAAGAGTCAGACACGACTGAGCGACTTCACTTTCACTTTTCACTTTCATGCATTGGAGAAGGAAATGGCAACCCACTCCAGTGTTCTTACCTGGAGAATCCCAGGGACGGGGGAGCCTGGTGGGCTGCCATCTACGGGGTTGCACAGAGTCGGACACGACTGAAGCGACTTAGCAGCAGCAGCAGCAGCATTAGGATTATAAGAGGCTATTATGGACAACTATATGGCAATAAAATAGATAATCTGGAAGAAATGGACAGATTCTTAGAAAAGTTCAATCTTCTAAGACTGAATCAGGAAGAAATAGAAATTATGAACAACCCAATTGTAAGCACTGAAATTGAAGCTGTCATCAAAAATCTCCCAAAAAGAAAACCCCAGAACCAGATGGCTTCACAGGAGAATTCTATCAAACATTTAGAGAAGAGTTAAGGCCTATCCTTCTAAAACTCTTTCAAAAAATTGCAGAGGAAGGAACACTTCCAAATTCATTGTATGAGGCCACCATCACCCTGATACCAAAACCAGACAAAAATAATACAAAAAAAGATAACTACAGGCCAATATCACTGATGAACATAGATGCAAAAATCCTCAACAAAATTTTAGCAAACAGAATTCAGCAACACATCAGAAAGCTCATACACCATGATCAAGTTGGGTTTATTCCAGGGATGCAAGTATTCTTCAATATATGGAAATCAATCAGCGTGATACACCATATTAACAAATTGAAAGATAAAAACCATATGATCATCTCAGTAGATGCAGAAAAGGCCTTTGACAAAATTCAGCACCTATTTATGATGAAAACTCTTAAAAAAATGGGCATAGAAAGAACCTACCTCAACATAGTAAAAGCCATACATGATAAGCCTACAGCAAACAATATTCTCAATGGTGAAAAACTGAAAGCATTCCCCCTAAGATCAGGGACAAAATAAGGGTATCCACTTTCACCACTATTATTCAAATAATTCTGGAAGTCTTAGTTACAGCAATCAGAGAAGAAAAAGAAATAAAAGGAATCCAGAATGGAAAAGGAGAAGTAAAGCTCTCACTGTTTGCAGATGACATGGTACTGTACATAGAAAACCCTAGTATTAGAAAATTACTAGAGCTAATCAGTGAATTTAGCAAAGTTGCAGGATACAAAATCAATACACAGAAATCACTTGCATTTCTATATACTAACGATGAAAAATCAGAAAGAGAAAGTAAGGAATCAATCCCATTCACCATTGCAACAAAAAGAATTAAATATCTAGGAATAAGCTTACCTAAGGAGATGAAAGAACTGTACACAGAAAATTATAAGACACTAATGAAAGAAATCAAAGATGACATAAACAGATGGAGAGATATTCCATGTTCCTGGGTAGGAAGAATCAATATTGTGAAAATGACTATACTAACAAATGCAACCTACAGATTTAATGCAATCCCTATCAAATTACCAATGGCATTTCTCACAGAACTAGAACAAAAAATTTCACAGTTCATATGGAAACACAAAAGACATCGAATGGCTAAAGCAGTCTTGAGAAAGAAAAATGGAGCTGGAAGAATCAAGCTTCCTGACTTCAGGTTATACTACAAAGCTACAGCCATCAAGACAGTATGGTACTGGCACAAAAACAGAAATATAGACCAATGGAACAAGATAGAAAGCCCAGAAATAAACCCATGCACCTATGGGTACCTTATTTTTGACAAAGGAGGCAAGAATATACAATGGGGCAAAGACAGCCTCTGTAATAAATGATGCTGGGAAAACTGGACAGCTACATGTAAAAGAATGAAATTAGAACTCTTCCTAACACCATGCACAAAGATAAACTCAAAATGGATTAAAGGCCTAAATGTAAGACCAGAAACAATAAAACTCTTAGAGGAAAACATAGGCAGAACACTCGATGACAAATCAAAGCAAGATCCTCTATGACCCACCTCCTAGAGTAATAGAAATAAAAACAAAAGTAAACAAGTGGGATCTGATTAAACTTAAAATATTTTGCATGGCAAAGGAAACTCAGCAAGTTGAAAAGATAACCCTCATAATGGGAGAAAATAACAGCAAATGAAACAACTGACAAAGGATTAATTTCCAAAATATACAAGTAGCTTATACAATTCAATACCAGAAAAACAAGCAACCCAATCAAAAAGTGGGAAAAAGACCTAAACAGACATTTCTCCAAATAAGACATACAGATGGGTAACAAACACATGAAAAGATGCTCAACATTGCTCATTATTCAGTTCGCTTCAGTTCAGTCGCTCAGTCGTGTCCGACTCTTTGCAACCCCATGAATCGCAGCATGCCAGGCCTCCCTGTCCATCACCAACTCCCGGAGTTCACTCAGACTCACGTCCATCGAGTCAGTGATGCCATCCAGCCATCTCATCCTTTGTCGTCCCCTTCTCCTCCTGCCCCCAATCCCTCCCAGCATCAGAGTCTTTTCCAAATGCAAATCAAAACTACAATGAGATATCACCTCACACCGGTCAGAATGGATGGCCCTCATCAAAAAAAAAATCTACAAACAATAAATGCTGGAAAGGGTGTGGAGAAAAGGGAACACTCTTGCACTGTTGGCAGGAATGTAGATTGATACAGCCACTATGGAAGACAATATGGAAATTTCTTAAAAAAATAGGAATAAAACCACCATATGACTCAGAAATCCCACACCTAGAGGCGTATACCGTGAGGAAACCAAAATTGACAGAGACACATGTATCCCATTGTTCATTTTAGCACTATGAACAACAGCTAGAACATGGAAGCAACTTAGATGTCCATCAACAGATGAATGGATGAATGGATAAAGAAGTTGTGGTATATATACACAATAGAATATTAATCAGCCATAAAAAAGAACACATTGGAGTCAGTTCTAATGAGGTGGATGAGCCTAGAACCTATTATACAGAGTGAAGTGAGTCAGAAAGAGAAAGATAAATGCCATATTCTAACACATATATATATGGAATCTAAAAGAATGGTACTGAAGAGTTTATTTTCAGGGCAACAATGGATAAACAGACATAGAGAATAGACTTATGGATATGGGAAGAGGGGAGGAGAGGGTGAGCTGTATGAAGAGTAACATGGAAACTTACATTACCCTATGTAAAATAGATAGCCAATGGGAATTTGCTCTATGGCTCAGGAAACTCAAACAGGGGCTCTGTATCAACCTAGAGGAGTGGGATGGGGAGGGAGATGGGAGGGAGTTTCAAAAGGGAGGGGATATATGTATACCTATGGCTGATTCATGTTGAGCTTTGACAGAAAACAGCAAAATTCTGTAAAGCAATTATCCTTCAATAAAAAATTAAAAAAAAAATAAAGAATACTGGTGTGGGTTGCTATTTCCTCCTTTGGGGATCTTCCCCACCCAGGGATCGAACCTGTGTCTCCTGCGTCGTTCTGCATTGGCAGGCAAGTTCATCACCACTAGTGCCACCTGGGAAGCCTCATGCATTTTGAGGGGTGGCTTAATCTAACCATTCCTGGTAATTCAGAAAAGGGAATTCATTTAAGCTTTGTTGGGAAGATCTCCTTGAGAAGGAAGTGGTGACCCATTCCACTATTCTTGCCTGGAAAATCCCATGGATGGATGAACCTGGTAAGCTACAGTCCATGGGGTCGCAAACAGTCAGACGTGATTGAGCAACTTCACATTCACTTTCACTTTCTCTTATCTGTCCATATCATTTTCCTGCAGATCCACTGCAAAATTCATTTTGTCTTTTTTCAAATAATGTAAGATTGTACCAGTTTTTAAAAGGGAGGATGTTTAAATTTTCTGTAAGATTTTGAATTTTGAGTAATGTCCTTGCAGAGGAAGGACATATATTGAGAAGATAGTGAATTCAGAGTGCTTGTTTACAATTCAAGAAATTTAGATATGATTTAACATGAAATTCTACTATAACTTGGATGAGTATTTTCCACTTTTATTAAAAGTAAGCAAATAGAAAGATCCAGTTGGTTGATTGGCTGCTCTTAAAAGTTCATATAAAAAAATTATCTTCTAAGCTGACATCACATAATTCATTGAGATGGTAGTACATGACTTTAATTTTGTTTTTCCATTAGTTTATCATTAGTATTTCTTTATCAATCTTACCTGGTTTTCTATCCCATCTCCAAGATGGTTTTTGTGCAGTAGTTGCAACCACAAGTCCGGTTTATGAAACTTCACTAGTTTAAAAGGTCAGCATGTAAATGAACTAATTAGGTAACTATATCACTTTCTGTTACAAACCTCACATCTTCTAAATTCTTTCTGAATTAAATAGTGAGCCATATTGTTAACAGAGCTTGCATAACATAAAAAAGATATTAAATACTTGAAATTCCTAGATAAACAGAAAACTCATTTGAAGATATTTACAATGATAAATTAATGCATAAAATTAGAAGGCCAAGATTTACACAGTACAATATTTACAAAATGGAAATGTAACCTTAGTACTGAGAAGAACAGGAAATTATAAAATGGAATTGAAAGGAATCAAGGAAATTGAACTAAACTCTCCATTTGTCTAAAAAGAATTTCTCTCCCAGCTTTCTGAAACCCAGTTTATTAAAACAACAAATGAACTACACCAATAAGTTAAACTATACCAACTTCAAACAAAACAAAACTTTCTATCATCATAAACATTTTAATTATTTAGAAATGTTGGAATTTCATTGTATTAATTGCTTTTGCTATTAGTAATTTTGTATGCCATAAAATAGAATATATAGATATAGCTGAGCTATATAATGACCTAAAGACAGATAATGTAAAAAAACCTCTTTAACCCTGGCTGCAGTGTAAGTGTTATACTCCGAGTTAGGAATCCCTAGGTTACTAAAATCCTTAGAATAGTTACAAGTATAGATATTAAATTTAGCTACTTCCAACATATAAATAGATTTAGAATCAATTTTAATAATTATCTAAGTATTTACAAAATATTATTTTTATGCTGAGAAAGTTATTGGAGTAAATACTAATGCTAATTTCTGGTCTTAATCTATTGAGTATATATCCCCTCTCAGTCTTGCATCAGAACTAGAAGCAGGAAACCCCCTTTTCTTCTCTGCTTTGAGCACTTAAAAGACACCAGATGCCTGCATTCTAAAAATAATAAATACTTTAATTTTTTTTTAATTTGGTATACAAATGAATTATCCCTAAAAACATTTTTTAAAAAATGACAAAATTTTCTTCATGGTCTCTACTAGCATATGAGTTCTCTGCAGAATTTTCATTTCTTTTCAAACCTTGAGCGTTTTTATTTTTAAAATAGAGTGGGATTTAAAAAGAATAACAAATGAGAGAGTAACTTATAATACATTAATTCATGCAACAGCAGCTGCCTCTTTTGCTATTAGAGTGTGCTTATGTTCTCAGTTTGGGTGAAAGAGCTCATGTGAGCACACTTCCCTGGTAAAAGAGACAGCTGCTGCTGCATGTATTAATACATATCAAATGGCTCCAGAGTAAACAAGATGCTATAAATTACTGGAGGTCTTTTGCTGACGTCATGATGCCTCAGTCTGCAGGAGAACCAATGAGGTTCCTTTTCTTCTTTGTGACATCATCACAATTAGAGCAGTGGTGAGTGGATTTCATTACCTTGTTTTTGTTTATTGGCTAAAGAAGTCATCCACAGTATCCTTCACATTATTCTTAGGTGATTCACACAAGAGGTATAGCTGCATTATGTGAAGAAAGTTCAGTTTGTATATTTTAGTCTTTTCTTTTTCCTTCACTGACACATTTCTTAATCCTTGTTTAAGAGCTGGTACCAACAGAATTTCCAGTGCCCAATTTGAGCTGGCTTATCCTCTCAGAAACTGTGATGCTAAAGAGAGAAAGGGGGAAATAAAGGAAGCAATTGGCGAAGTAACTAAAGCACTCGGGAAGCCTTTAAGTTAACTTAGGAAGATCTTGCTGTGGAAGGCTCGAGAACATCAACTAGTCGATGCAGCCAAATAGGTCTTGTCGCTCAGATTTCATCATCTTGCTTGTTGTATATTTGTGAAGGTATACTTGAAAATGTAGTGGATTTTTTTTTTAACTCATATTGTTTACTGTGTGAAATAGCCTATTTTGACAGCTATACAGAATTATGCAAGTATATCAAAATATTTACATTCACAGATAATTTAAAAACCTTATTTAAACCTCATAAAAGAATGTTGCCTATTTATACCTTTATAGGAAGAATAAGCATGTTAAATCTTAGAAAAACAAAAAAGCATTTCTCGAACACTTTGTGTTTTTACTCTACATTTTGATAAAGGAAAACTTTTTGTAGTTCTTTTCCTATAGGATTTGTAATAAATTTACTTAATAAAATAAGCAAATTTGTGGTTCTGTAAAAGTAAACATATATTAGTTAATCTTAACATATTTGTAGAACTAGATAAAGAAGGCTCTTAGTGTCTGACCTCTTTCTGTTAATCAGGATTGGGAGATCTAATTGGCTTAGAGGAAATTTCGTATCCTGGTAACCTCAGGACATCCTAGATACACTAAAGCTTATGGTCAAGGAGAAACCATTATTAAAGATAAAAAGGACTATCTGATTTGAAATAATTTCTAGGCCTCTCTACCAACCAAAGGTTTTTCTTTTCTTTCTTTCATTTTTTTTTAAAAAGCAATGAATAAATTAGAACCATATCTTTGTTCTATGAGTCTAATTCCAAAGGCATCCTAATAGAATGTCAGAGGTCATGTGTAAGGCACTGTAACACAGATCTGAAAATCTATATCTCAGATAGGTATGAAACTCCACTGCTACAGCTGAGAGCAGATGCCTGCCTTTAATAGCTGGGGAAAGTAATGAATCCCCCCACCCTAATTTTCTTTTGGAAATATTATGCAGAAGCTTCCTGGAAGCTGTGAACTTACTTGAACTCTCCTAAATTACAAATCCCTTTAAAATTTTAGTGTATTATCATTCAAAGGTTGAGAAAGACCATTCAGATGCTGTATTAATTACATACAGGGACACGTTTCCTCAGTCATACCGAGTCAAGGCCACGTAACAAAAGGAATCATTTCTGACACTTAGGAGGAGACCCGTCTCTTAATCAGAAATGGGCGATAGAAATCATTTCATCCAGCTTTCTTATTTCTCCTGTGAGGAAAGCAGAGGTCCAGCGAGGTGAAATAGTGTGATAAAAGGTCAAGCTTTTCTTATTGAATGTTTTCGTTAGTTGTAGTTTTTTTTTTTTTTAACCCCCAATACTTTTTCAGAAAATTGAAAGGGATATGATAATCTGTGCCTAGTGTTGTTTAAAGAAAGAAATGCCATCATTCTGTGTACTGGTTGTTCTTAGTTTTTTTTTTTTTTTTTTAATCAATACTGTGCAAGAGAACCCTTTAAAGGGGATGCTCCTCTCCCCTGAGAGACCCTGCCTAAATAAACAGCCCTGTGGTTCCATACTGGTAAAGAATCTGCCTACCAATGCAGGAGATGCAAGAGACGCAGGTTCAATCCCTGGGTCTAGGAAGAGCTCCTGGAGAAAGAAATGGCAACCCACTCTAGTATTCTTGCCTGGGAAATACCTTGGACAGAGGAGCCTGGTGGGCTACAGTCCATGGAGTTGCAAAGAGTCAGACATGGCTGAGTGACTGAGCACATACACACAACCCTAAAGGAGAATACAAACTATTACAAAGATATATTTAATAGATACAAATTCCTTAACAAAATACTTGGCTAATGAGTGATTCACCAGCAAAACCAGTGATGAAGTGTGACCCTGTCTCGTGTAAAATAAAAATGATTCACAAAGCTTGGTATTCAGTTTTCAGAATGATTTGTATTAGAAAATAGAAAAAAGAAAAGCAATTATTTTCGAAATGAATCTCCAGAAGTAGCCTCCTTTTCCTTTTCACTGCTTACTGAATTAATAGAGAATGTTTCCCAAGAAGAAGAGTATTTTATTCCTTTTCGAAATACTCCCATTCATTGCTTTTACTTTCTAAATTCCATATTTATCTATCTGGAAATTTTAAGGGCAGGTGACATGGTGGAAAGGACAGCTTAGAAGCCATATATAGAACCTATAGAAAGGCTATCAGAATCATCAGGATAGTCCATGGGAATCTGGGTGCATAAGCTTCAGAACATTTGTTGTTGTTGATTTTTTTCTATGCGGTGTGACATTCCCTCCCTCAAATCACCCTTTTCTTGAAATCCTTTCGAATCCTCTCATAAAGCCTGCCTCCTGAGTGGAACAGAACTTTTCTACCCCACCAGAAACACCAAGGAGCCAAGAACTCTATTTCTATCTTATTAAAAAATATATATAATTAAAATAAAATATATTTTATAAATATATAAATAATAAAACAAAGCCAAGAACTCTATTTCTACATTATTAAAAATATATATATTTTAAAATAAAATACAAAATATATTTTATAAATATATAAATAATAAAATAAATATATATTTATTTAAATATATATATTTTTTAATAAGGTAGAAATAGAGTTCTTGGTTCCTTGGTGTTTCTGGTGGGGTAGAAAAGTTCTGTTCCACTCAGGAGGCAGGCTTTATGAGAGGATTCGAAAGGATTTCAAGAAAAGGGTGATTTGAGGGAGGGAATGTCACTCCACATAGAAAAAAAATCAACAACAACAAAAATCAACAAAGGAGAAGAGATGTCCTGCCAGCTATCCTGTTCCATTTCATGGCCAGAGCCTCCCCAGCTATTCTTCAAAGGCTCCAAAGAGACTCCCAAACACTCTTTTGCCCTTTACCAAGGACTCTGGCCACCGAGTGCCTGCATCTCCCCAAAAGGGTGTAACATAAGAAAACTTGAGCAAGAAAGCATACTTGAGGTGGGATTTAACTAAATTCACCAAGGTGTATGGAGATTAAAATGCACTGAAGGCTCCATGACATACTCAGCGCCCAGGTAGCACAGACGGTAAAGAAGCTGCTTGCAGTGCAGAAGACCTGAATTCGATCCCTGGGTTGGGAAGGTCCCCTGGAGAAGGGAATGGCTACCCCCTCCAGTTTTCTTGCTTGGAGAAATCCTATGGAGAGAGGAGCCTGATGAGCTACAGTTCGTGGGATTGCAGAGTTGGACATGACTGAGCGACTAACACACACACACATACTTAACTAGATTCACCAAGATGTCTGCACTAAGGGATATACGACACCCTCAATGCTTTCAGAAATTCTGTATGTTTGAAAAATTACCTGAATTTCAATAATTTCTCATTACTGTGTTTAATAGTGTTTTACAAGAAATAAACAGCTATTATATTTTAAAATATTCTATTTGAGAATGTAACATTTCCATTGATAATCCTTTTGTCTTGTCACTCAGTAGCAATGTTGATTTTTCTAGCCTCAAGTACAACTACAATTACTGTATGTAGTAATTCCTACACAAAAGCCATGGTAAATATGGAAGAAAATCAAAGCAGAGAGGAGAGAAACTCCCTTCTCCCGCTTAAAGGACTTCGGAGGATGATAAAGTTTATTTTCTAAGGGTAAATATATACAGACTGTCTTCTGAGATCATCCACACATTTGCAGTCCTTTTCTTAGTTCTGAGATTATTTATTATTGCTTAAATTTCTACAGAGACCAATAATATGAAGTGCTGAATCCATCAGAATTAAATAATATTTACAATTGTTTTTTATACTGTTTTTTATATATGTTATATATATATAAAGTTGCTTCTATTTCAGAATTTAAACTTCAAAATTTATATATCTGGTTATACTACCACATTTCCATAAATAAAAACTTTATTGATCAAAGAGTAATAAATATATACATTTTTGGTTGCAATTTTTATTTTCTTCTTGGTAATTTAAATGCCCTCATTTTAATTTGGATTAGAGGAACAAAGTGGTTTAGTCCAAATGAAAAATTAATTATAATGCCCACCCCAGAACAGAGTCCTTACCTTTAAATCAAATTTTGCAATACTGTACCTCTCCAAAATTTAGGTCATTTTAATCTGCTTTTTGGTGCCTTATACTTTTCTTTAAACGTCTTACAGATATTTGAAATGTGATACAGAGAAACTTCTCTATATTACCTAGTGGAGGTTTGAAGATCCCAAATTTTCATTTGGTAATTCTCATTTCATAGTTGGGGAAATTGTAGCACCCAAAAGTTAAGTGAGTTCATCCAAGACATTCAATTACTGAACTTGGTATAGGAGGCCAAGTCTTTAACTCTCAGCAGAATTCTGTAATCTATCCTTGACAATCCTCGGGGGATTCTTCCCATTGCTCTAGGAAGAATTAGTTATACACCCTTATTGAAATCACCCAACTGTGACTCTAGTTGGGTTGGCTTTGATTTAAGAGAACTGAGGGTAGGCTTAGAGTGCTACCCATAAAGAGCCTTACGGATGAATTTGTTGATCAGCATGGTATAGTTGAAAGACTGTAGAATTTAGAGTCAGGCAAAGCTGGGTTGGTTAGGATCTTGCTTTTGTGTTTAATGACTGTGTCATTAGGAAAAACTACTAAAATCTGCTAAGATTGTTTCCCTATAGCCATACTTAATTCATATCATAAAAGGTCTGTGATCCACTGGCTATGGTGAATGTTTAATTGAAATGTGTCTTTCCTTCCCTATTGAACTGCTTGGCCAATCCTTAGGTATCCTCTAAGAATCCTCATGGAGAGAGGAACCTGGCAGGCTATACAATCCATGGAGTTGCAAAGTGTTAGACATGACTGAGCAAAGCACACACACACAGACACACATCCTCTAGGCTGAGTCTTTTGGTGGGGGGGTGGGGGTGGGGGTGGGGCATGAGTGAAAATGTTTAATGGAAATCGCAGGGTACATGCCAAACTCTGGCCTCATTTTAGGTTTCATACAACTGGTATAGCTGGTCTTGGTGAAGGTATTGGTCGCTCAGTCGTGTCCAAGCCTTTCTGATCCTGTGGACTGTAGCCTGCCAGGCTCCTCTGTCTGTGGAATTCTCCAGGCAAGAATACTGGAATGGGTTGCCATTTTCTCCTTCAGGGGATCTTTTGGACCCAGTGATTGAACCTGGGTCTCCTGCATTGCACGCAGATTCTTTACCATCTGAGCCACCAGGGAAGCCCCTAGCTGGCCTTATGAACTCTTAAATCTCCTCCCAGTGCACTAAGAATTGATATCGGTGGTTGAGCCAATATCGATATCCAAGTTACCTTTGCCCTTGGACTATTTTAAAGGAAACTGTTGATAGTGCCTCAAATGAAGTAGACCAAACCCCAAACCAGTTATCAGGTTTGTGCCATGAAGTGTGGATGGTGAAAACTGTGAGAGAACTCTGAAGAGAGTTTTGAATGAGCTATAGCCGTGCTCACTTACTTGGCTGAATGAATGAAGCTGTTACTTTTTTCAAATGAATGTAGATACTGATGTGCTTAATAAGATATAACTAAACTAAGAGTGCTACTAAATTATATAGCATTCTGTCTTTGTTTTATCTCAACAGATACTAGAAACACAATTGCCATCATGTGGTGGGTGAACCATGACACTGTTAAAGTTTTATTATATAGTTTTGCTTTGGGGATTTACTGATGTAACAGAGAGAAGTTTGGGTCTAGGATTTTTTAAAATTATTTTTTAGTTGAATTATAATCACTTTATAATGTGTTAGTTTCTGCTGTACAATGAAGTGTGAATCAGCTATATGTACACATCTATCCCTTCCCTCAGAAATCAATGCAAGAAATAGAGGAAAACAACAGAAGGGGAAAGACTAGAGATCTCTTCAAGAAAATTAGAGATACCAAGGGAACATTTCATGCAAAGATGGGCTCGATAAAGGACAGAAATGGTATGGACCTAACAGAAGCAGAAGATATTAAGAAGAGGTGGCAAGAATACACAGAAGAACTGTACAAAAAAGAGCTTCACAACCCAGATAATCATAATGGTGTGATCACTCACCTAGAGCCAGACATCCTGGAATGTGAAGTCAATTGGGCCTTAGAAAGCATCGCTACGAACAAAGCTAGTGGAGGTGATGGAATCCCAGTTGAGCTATTTCAAATCCTGAAAGATGATGCTGTGAAAGTGCTGCATTCAATATGCCAGCACATTTGGAAAACTCAGCAGAGGCCACAGGACTGGAAAAGGTCAGTTTTCATTCCAATCCCAAAGAAAGGCAATGCCAAAGAATGCTCAAACTACTGCACAATTGCACTCATCTCACACGCTAGTAAAGTAATGCTCAAAATTCTCCAAGCCAGGCTTCAGCAATACGTGAACTGTGAACTTTCAGATGTTCAAGCTGGTTTTAGAAAAGGCAGAGGAACCACAGATCAAATTGCCAACATCTGCCGGATCATGGAAAAAGCAAGAGAGTTCCAGAAAAACATCTATTTCTGCTTTATTGACTATGCCAAAGCCTTTGACTGTGTGGATCACAATAAACTGTGGAAAATTCTTCAAGAGATGGGAATACCAGACCACCTGACCTGCCTCTTGAGAAACCTGTATGCAGGTCAGGAAGCAACAGTTAGAACTGGACATGGAACAACAGACTGGTTCCAAATAGGAAAAGGAGTACGTCAAGGCTGTATATTGTCACTCTGCTTATTTAACTTACATGCAGAGTACATCATGAGAAACACTGGGTTGGAAGAAGCACAAGCTGGAATCAAGATTGCCGGGAGAAATATAATTAACCTCAGATATGCAGATGACACCACCCTTATGGCAGAAAGTAAAGAGGAACTAAAAAGCCTCTTGATAAAAGTGAAAGAGGAGAGTAAAAAAGTTGGCTTAAAAATCAACATTCAGAAAACTAAGATCATGGCATCTGGTCCCATTACTTCATGGGAAATAGATGGGGAAGCAGTGGAAACAGTGTCAGACTTTATTTTTCTGGACTCCAAAATCACGGCAGATGGTGAGTGCAGCCATGAAATTAAAAGACACTTACTCCTTGGAAGGAAAGTTATGACCAACCTAGATAGCATATTCAAAAGCAGAGACGTTACTTTGCCAACAAAGGTCCGTCTAGTCAAGGCTATGGTTTTCCCAATAGTCATGTATGGATGTGAGAGTTGGACTGTGAAGGGGGCTGAGCACCGAAGAATTGATGCTTTTGAACTGTGGTGTTGGAGAAGACTCTTGAGAGTCTCTTGGACTGCAAGGAGATCCAACCAGTCCATTCTAAAGGAGATCAGCCCTGGGATTTCTTTGGAAGGAATGATGCTAAAGCTGAAACTCCAGTACTTTGGCCACCTTATGCGAAGAGTTGACTCATTGGAAAAGACTGTGATGCTGGGAGGGATTGGGGGCAGGAGGAGAAGGGGATGACAGAGGATGAGATGGCTGGATGGCATCATCGACTTGATGGACGAGAGTTTGAGTGAACTCCGGGAGTTGATGATGGACAGGGAGGCCTGGCGTGCTGTGATTCACAGGGTCGCAAAGAGTTGGACATGATTGAGTGAATGAACTGAACTGAACTGATCCATTCCCTCTTGGACCTCCCACCCACCCACCTCCCGTCCCACCCCTCTAGTTCATCTTAGAGTACCGAGCTGAGCTCCCTGTGCTATACAGCAGCTTCCCACTACCATTTTATACATGCTAATGTATGTATGTCAATGCTACTCCCTCAATCCATCCTGACTTCTTCTCTTCCCCTGTTGTGTCCACAGTCTGTTCTGCACATCTGCATCTCTGTTCTTGCCCTGCAAATAGGTTCATCAGTACTATTTTTCTAGATTCCATATATATTCCAGAGTAAGGTCTTCTTACTTCCCTGGTGGGTAAGATGGTAAAGCGTCTGCCTACAATGCGGGAGACCCGGGTTCAATTCCAGGGTCAGGAAGATCTCCTGGAGAAGGAAATGGCAACCCACTCCAGTATTCTTTCCTGGAAAAACCCATGGATGGAGGAGCCTAGCTTGGTTTTCCCTCTCCATTGACTCCTAAACTTTGAGTGAGATAATCATCAGTGGATGTTCACCTGGTGCTTGGTGCTTGCAGTAGGCATGCCTCTTGATGCCTGGCATGTTGAATGCCACTGAGCTCTCTGTAGTGTACATTAAAATACCTGTCACTATCAGTTGAGACAGAGAGAAAGGTTAACAAATTAGAGCACTCATCATTTTCCCATGTTTAAATTAAATCTTTTTGAACATGTTGTTTCGAGATGTCCTTACCAATGATTAGATGTATGAAACTGTGAATATTTCAAAGGGTGTTTTTAAGGGGTCAAAACAACCCTCTTGATTTACCTATGCATTCTCAGCTTTAATTTTTTTTTTTAATCAGTCTATTTTGATGACATCTTTGAATGTCCATTTGGTATGTGAACTGAGAAAATGGCATAGACACTGATTGGGCTCTTTGAACACTAATTCTTGGGTGTAGCCCTAACTAATTGACAGGTAGTTCTTGGACATCCAAAGTTTCCATCTGTAAAAAATAATAATTCCTTTTTCTACTCCAATAGCATTATGTAGAGAATATATAGATTGAGAATGGCTTTAATTCTAATGATACTCCTACAGAATAGTTTCCTTCTTCAAGCAAATCTTTATGTCATAGTATTATTCTGCTTTGTTCCCACACTAAGTGCTTTGAAATTCCTATAAAATAGAAAGTGCTATTTATTTTCATAGCTTTAAAATGGCATTCATTTTGACTGGAAGTGACTGTTCTAGTTAGGATCTCTAAAATATATACATTTAAGGTCCAGAAAATGATATTAAATTTGGAAAATTTAATTTTTCTAAAAAATTTTGGAAAAACATAATTTTTCCAAAAAAAATTATAGAGCATCTCAAAATATGACACCACATAGATAGAGTCTTCCATTCTTTCTTACAGATTACAATCAAAGATATCTCTTAATATTTTAGGTCCTTTTAAAGCATTTGAAAATAATAGTCATTTACTTTTTTAAATTAAGCATTCTGTAGAACAATAGAAGTGAATGTTAAGGGGTTGTACTTATTAAGCCCATTATAACATTCATAATCTACCTAAAAATAAAATTTTTAGAAAAGTATCTTTGTATATTAAAAATATTAGGTCTGCAGGTCAATGATTCTATAATTTCTATAATTATTTCAGAATTCCTTAATAATAATGACTTTCTTCTATGAAATATAGAAATGATGATACATATAATATCAAATCAGGTAGTTTTCCTTCTCATTACCATTTCAGAGTAAAGATTTCTACTTTTTTTTTTCATCTAAAGTCAGAAAATTCAAATGAGGTACATACAACTTGGTTGCCTCGTAATTTGCAATGGAAAGCAGGATTATCTCAATATATTTTTAACCAGGGTGGTAGCAGACATATGAATTCCAGTCTAGAAACCTGCTGTATGTTCCACTATATTCAGTCCAGAATATATAAAAATAAGCCTTTTTTTAGTGCACACATACACATACACACAATGGTAATTGCAATGTACATAAAACCTGTCAAAGCTCCAATTTCCAATATTCCAATGAATATCAAAAGAGTCCAGTATTTCTGACTTTGACAAATTGCAGATGAGGGTTTATTCATTAAGAGGGGCTGCTAATGTTTATTTAAATGCAATTTACTGTTGCATTATTGATTAGCTACTGCAAAATTATCTTACAAGGAGCACGTGTGGCAAGAAGATTTCAGGTTGAGAGCGGATTTATCTAGGGAAGGCCTGTAGGCTTGATTTAGGCCCCAGGACATGAGAGTTTTAATTTATCTGGAAAGAAAGGCCTGGTGGAAGGTTTGCTTTGTTTGCATTTAGACAGCAGATGAAAGGGGTTTTGATGTTGAGCTGGGAGAAAAATGGCTGCCACTCTTGTTATTCACGCAGAGAATTCAGCAAAAGAAAAAAAATCTATTACCAGGCAAGATAAAACAAGCCTTTTCTTACCCTCAAATCATTTTTTGAATCAAATATGTGGCTCTTGTTATCTTCCAAAGAAGAAATAAAAATTTTAAAATGTTGACTGTTATCAGAAACCTTAAAATAATGTTCCATATTGCATTTATTACTAAACTTTCACTTTCTATTATGATTCTGTATACTTTGGTGGGGTCGTTGTGTCTGAAGTATCTTAAAATGGAACGTCACTTGGGAAAAGAAATGATGCTAGACTTAAATATTTTAATGAAAAATGAACCAACAACATTTCCTATGCTCTTTTTGAAAAGAAGGAGTAGAACCAGTGTTTAGGCAGAAAGCCTGTTAGACATACTAATAATACATTACTGATTCTGCGAAGTGGACACAGTTGTCCTAAGAAGCAAAGCTTTTTCGTGCTGATTTATTTAGCTTAATCACTATGAATATATTAATCGGTAAGACAAAGCCATGAGGATTGTACGAGTAATCTTAATGTAACTAATAGTAGCATGTTTCTATGCAGGTCTATGGGAGGATTGCAGTTGGATTAAAAAAGTTGGTTTAAATGAAGAAAATGAGTGCTCAGAAAATTCATGAAGTCTGTAGAGGAAAATGTTCATTTCACAGTTTGTGTAAATTAAGCAAATGACATAAATATCTTATATGTCTTGCCCAGACGACTGATGGTTTATTCCCAGTAAATACTGAGATTTCATTTATCCAGTTCTCTCTGTACCCAGGGTGAACAGCAAGTTTATAAAGATAATTTGGGGATTTATAATTTTTAAAAAATCATTTAAAGCTGAGAAATACATATGATGAGAATTGATGCTTCAAACTTGTAACTCTTATATGCTGGAGGTCAGTTATCAGTTTGATATTCCTAAGAATCCCATGATAATTACTTTGAATGTGTGTCAACCAACCACAAGAATTTAGAAAGTGTTTCAACTGATCAGCAGAACATATGAATTGAATTTCAGTATGCAGTGATGTGATACCTAAAGCTGGCCTCTGCAATGTTATCATTCAGAAGGCATTTCAGCTGTCTTATTATTCTACAAAAATCAATTTCATAGGCAGCATTCTGCATGGAAAAAGAAGCAGAAAAAACTTTCTCTGTGTGATTTGGGGCCACAAATGAGAGTGACAGCAACAAGAATTATGCTTTCCTTTGGGGTTTATACCATTGGAGATACAATGATGATGACTGTGTATCAATTCTGACAACCTGAAGGTTAATTACTTACCCATATTTCAGGTCTGCCAGAACAGGATACTGCTATGCATTTATTTACAGAAATCTGAAGTATTCACTATTTTTTAAACTTTGACTCATAGTAATGCAATACTAATGACTTCATAATTGCTTTTTTTCCCAAGTAATTCCTAGGTTGGATTTCTCTTTTAGTTAATTTTCTCCTCTGTTCTTTCTCAAGGAAGCACTTTCTATTTTTCCTTTTCACCTTCAGTTCTTGGCAAACAATGCAACACTTCAGAAGAACACTCAGAATAAGAGCAATTAGAAAATAAAGCAAGCTAGATATCGTGTAGTCCAGTTCCAGAGACCCTACTACTATGTCTCTCCATTAGAAGTATTTTAAAATTATGATTTGTTATTCCAAGATCAAACTTGGTACAGATTTGACTTCCTAAGTAAAATCATTGGGAATAAAAGATCCAGAAGATAATTCTAAAAGAGAGACTTATTTAAGATGTTATCAATGATTTATTGAATTACACTAGTTTTACTTAGAAAGGAGAAATGTGGTGGTGGCCATATCAATGTTGTCTATACCGATATTTAACCTTTTTAAGCTCTCTGAAATTTTGTATACCAACATGCTCTAAGTGGAAAAAAACAAAAGGAAAGGATGCTCCAACTCAAGAATTAAGGGAGAAGAATTTGGCAGCTTTAAGAAGACTTAGTTAATGTTCTTGTAACGTAAAATAAATAAAAGGATGACAAATGAAAACCAGAAAATGAACCTATTACGAAAAAAAAAATCTATTGGCTCATTCATTCACTCAACATGTATTTACCCCCCAGCACCTACCAAAAGTCAGGACTACTGTTATGCAAATCTCTAAAATAGTAAAGCTTCTATTCTGGGCAAATAGGTAGATGATGCTCACCTGTAGTGAATGTCAGGTCCTGGGTTGTAAATAGATGATTTTTATAAATCCCTTCCAATGCTGATACATCTATGATTATTTCTCCTTTGTTTTCTCTTGCGTTTATTTTGGCAAAAGTTCAGCCATATTTGCTTTATTTTCCATTCATTTGTACTTGGATCTCATGTATCACAAATTGATTGGTGACTTTTATATTCTCAGAATATGGAGAATCATTCTGCAGTATTTATTTATCTGTTGCATAACCCAAGATTTAGAATGTACACTGGGATGATTAAACAAATTCACATTAAATATAGCTATTTTGTGCCCCTTTAAAAAATAGCCTCCTGGATCAAAAGACCATAGTAGAAAAGTTCCTTTTCCACAAAAAGTAATGAGGGTGTTGAATAGAAAGAAATAGTCACCTTTTCTAAGCCAAGTATAACCTTTGTAGACTATATGATTATGAAAATCGAAAAATTGGTGAAATGGAGCCTGGATTTCTCTCTTAACTGTATTTCACGTTCCTGATTTAAGTCAATGGCTCATATTTTTATTCATTTTATTTATTTTATTCAATTTTATTTTTTTATTTATTTTCTTCAATTTCATTCTTTAAAATTGAATCTTCCTCCTATCATTATTTTCTATTATTCATATAGTTTATGCATTTCATTAATGTGGTCACTATGTATTAAGGTGGCCATAAAGTTTACTTGGGTTTTTCCATAGGATATTACAAAAAAAACCTGAATGAATCTTTTGGCTAACCCAAGAGTTTGTATCATACAGAAAGATTAAAATAAACTCTTATAATTCTCCTTTGAAGTGTTCCCTTTTGCTTTCCACAATCAGGCCCGTTTGCTATCTTTACAGGGCTCGGGACAAGAGTGCTAATGGAGGCTTGTAAAATATATGACCAAATGTTTGAAATTTATAAATCAAGCTAACCAACACATAAAACTTTCTGTTGAAACTTTGGGGCAAACGGACCTTCACAGGAACCTTCATAGCAACTCCCTTTAGAGCTCTCAGACACCCTCACTCTGTGCAGCCACAGCTTGACCCTTATGCTCTCATTGAAGTTCACATGCGTGTATGTATATACCCCTGTCTGACTGCCCAAGCTCTCTCCATGCCAACCCGCCTAGCCCCCACCACCAGCCACTCCTTGACTATTCCTTAGGCTTATCTCGGTTAAGATAAATACTAGCGAAAGCTATGGAAACAAGCTGGAGGATGTTGTAAAGCGCCAGTTATCCTCTGAACATGATATGTAGTGGGAAGCACAGTCTCTAGCTTGGTGTGTTTCTTTGATCCTGTGGACTTGTCATCCTTTGGAAGAGGGTCAGAGTGGGCCTTCTAAAGTCTTGCACAGATAGAAGGATGACATTTTGCAGCACCATTTTCAGACTTCTAGTTTTCCTACTGTTGAGGGACATTATTCTCCAGTTATTGGGTGTTATACTTTGTGATGGTGGCTTTCATCAACTAAGAGATGAAAAGAAGACTTTACACACAAAAATTTGAGTATTGATACCTTTAGCAATCTGGTGATGGGCAGGGAGGCCTAGCATGCCGCGGTTCATGGGGTCGCAAAGAGTCGAACACGACTGAGTGACTGAAGTGAACTGAATTGAACATTTAGCAATTTGTAAAAAGGTGAAATATGGACTGCTGGTGGCTGGCCAAGATCGTTTATGTATTTTTGTATCACATTGTAGCTTATAGATTAGCTTTTCTAAGTTTTCTTAAAGATAGACATTCTCAATTTTAATGTAGCCAAATTGATCAGGCATTCCACTTATGGCTTGGATTATTTCTCTTGTTTAAGAAATTCTTCTTTACTGGGAGGTCATAGGATTATGTTCCTATATAGTTTTCTTTAAATTTTATTGCCTTGTTTATTTCATTTAAATCTTTAATGTGGCTGGAATTGATTTTTGTGTGAAATATGAGTTAAGGGTCCATTTTAATTAAAAAAAATAGCAGAAGTGTTGGAAATATCATTGAATTTATAAACCGATTTAGAGAGAATCTTTAGGTTATGTGTGCGTGCAGTAGGTGTTGAGTTGCTCAGCTGCATCCGCCTCTTTGCAATTCCGTGGACGGTAGTTTGGAGGCTCCTCTATCCATGGCAAGAATACTGGAGTGGGTTGACATATCCTCCTTCAGGGGATCTTCCAGACCCAGGGACCCAGGAATTGATCCCATGTCTCCTGCATTGGCAGGTGGATTCTTTACCACTGAGCCACCTGGGAAGCCCAAAGATTATATTATTGAGTAGGCATAGGTGATTGTTGTTGTTTACTTGCTAACTTGTATCCAATTCTTTTGCCATCACATGAACTGTAGCCCACCAGGCTTCTCTGTCCATGGGATTTTCCAGGCAAGAATACTGGAGTGGGTTGCCATTTCCTTCTCCAGGGAATCTTCCCCACCTTCATTGGCAGGTGAATTCTTTACCACCGAGCCACCAGGGAAGCCCTTAGATTATATAGTCTCCCGATAAATTAACATTTAATTATGTTAAGTCTATTTTAACCCTTATCAAATATTAAAAACTTTTCCAAGAATACGATGCATAGATTTTTAAAAATTTATTTCTTGTTACTTGATTGTTTTAATACTATTGTAATTGATGCATTTTTAAAGTGACTATATGATTCGGTCTTATGGACATGCAATTGACTTCTGTATATGTATATTTATTTTTTAAAATCTGGCAAGGCTGATAGTCTTTTACATTGATTGTAAATAGTTTTCTAAAGAATCATATCAAATTGTTATTTAAAGATTTAAAACAGTCTTGGTTCTTCCTTTCTAATTCTAATATATTTCATTTCTTTTCTTGCTTTACTGCACTGTTTAGGATTGCCAGAATGTTGTTGAATATAAGTGGTGGAAATGGGCATCTTTTACCTGCTCCTGGGCTCCACCACTTAATATTTACTTTAAAGTATGATATTTAATTCAAGTTTTGGGTAATATTTACTCAAATAAGCAAATTTTTTTTCTATTCTCAAGTTCTTTTATCATAAAATGGATATTGCATTTTATCAAATGTCTTTTCTGTATATATTGAGATGAACATATAAATTACCTCCATTAATCCATTAATATGATGAGTTATATCAATTGACATTTTTAATATTAAATAACTTTGCTTTGCTGGAATAAACTCAGCATAGGAATGATGCATTATCATTTTTTAAATAACTCTATTCTATGCTTGCTCTCCATGTTGCTATTTTTGCTCTTCATTATTTTCTTCCTTCTTTAGTCTTCATTTTTTGATTTTATGTAGTTCTTCTTTCTATATCCTCAGTGAGATTTATAGCTCATTAATTTTCAGTTTTTCTATAAATATTTGAAGCTATAGCTATGCCTTGTGGTGTCGGTTTAGCAGTATCTCATAGGTTTTCACCAGATTTTTGTTAACATTCAAAGTAATTTTTAAATTTTTATTTATTCATTTGATCCATTCACTAATTAGAAGTGTGTTCCTTAATTTCCAAGCTCTTTAAAAAGAAAAAAAAAAACTTTTTATAGATTCCTTTTGGTTATTGATTTCTAACTTATTTTCTCTCTAGTTGGAGTATATGGTTTGTTTATTAATTTCTTGAAACATTTTAAGATTCATTACTCAGTTTGTGATCAGTTTTAAAAAAATGTGACAAGTGAGAGTAACCAGTTTGTTGTCTAGTTTTAGGATATATAATCTCCATGTGACCATTAGATAAAGTGCATTAATGATTTCATTCAGAACTTCTATATCCTTCTCAATATTTTCTCCCTTTGATCAATTAGCTACTTAAAAAGTTGTATTAAAACCTTTCTATATGATGGTGAATTTTTCTACTTATTCAAATTGCCATTCTTTTTACTTTATTGTTTTTATTTCAATAAACATATTTAAGGTCAGAATGTTTGCTTTCTGGAGAGTTTTTATCACAATGGATATTTTGTCAAAAGCGCTTTCATTGTCTATTGAGATGATCATATGATTTTCATTCTTCTGTTTGCTAATGTGGATTATCATATCAATTTTCCAGATATAGAACCACCTTACACCCTGAGATAAATTTTGTTTGATCATGGCATATGATCATTTTAATGTAAATTTGGTTTGTTAACATTTTTAACAAACCAATTAAATTTAAAAAATTTAATTTAAATTTGGTTTTGTTAATATTTTTTGAGAATTTTTGCGTCTATGGTTATCAGTGATTTTGTCTGGTAATTTTATTTTTTTGTGATGTCTTTATCCAGTTTTAATGCTGGACTCCTAGAATGAGTTTGGAAACATTCCTTCCTATTCGATTTGGAATAGTTTCAGAATAATAGTTTTAACTCTTCCTTAAATGTTTTGTAGAATTCACCTGTGAAGCTGTCTGGTCTTGGACTTCTGTTTATTGGAAGTATTTTCAAATTATGGGTTCAGTTTCATTACTAGCCATCTGTTTGCTCATATTTTCTATTTTTTCCTGATTCACTTTTGGAAGACTGTATGTTTCTAGAGATGTAATCATTTCTTCTAGGTTGTCTGTTTTATGGGTGTGTACTTGTTTGTAGTAATCTCTTGTGATCCTTTGTATTTCTGTGGTGTTGGCGGTAACTTATCTTTAATTTCTAATTTTATTGATTTGGATTCTCTCTTTTTTTCTTAATGAGTCTAACTAAAGGTTTATCAATTTTTCTTTGTTTTCAAGAAACTAGCTCTTAGTTTCATTGATCTTTTCTATACTTTGAAAAATATTCATTTCATTTATTTCTGCTCTGATCTTTTTTATTTCCTTTCTTTTACTAACTTTGGGGTTTATTTGTTCTTTTTCTAGTTCCTTTTTTAAGTCATTATATCCAATTTACTATTTCAATAGTTCACGCATATGAGTCATTTGAATAGTTTTATGAGATTCTCTTACCACAGAAATATACCTTTATTCTATATTCTACATAAAATATAGAATACATTCTAGATTAAATTCAAGCAAGTATCTCCTTTTCTCTACTAAGTTGCTGACTCTAGTTCTTTTAGGTGTGAGGTTAGATTGTTGGAAATTTTTCCTGTTTCCTGAAGTAAGCATGTATCATTATAAACTTCCCCATTATAAGTTCATATGATTTTGACAGATTAGCAAGTGAGTATGACCCAGGCTTTGTTCAAATTACAGCCTCCGTGTTGGGAGTCAGTGTTTGAGACTTGCGTGCACCCTTTGGTGTTGGTTTCTGCCAGTCCTCTGGCTCTCCTGTAAGCAAGCCCCGCTGGTCATCACAGCCACACATGCTGGGGGCTCATCTTCTCAATGCAGGTTCTCTCTACTGGGGAGCCTCAGGTGGAGCTTGGGCCCCTCTCTTCTTGGAAAAAAACCTCTGCAGTTGTGGTTATCCTCTCATTTCTGGGTTGCCACCCTGGAGGGTGGGTCTTGATCCTATGGCATCTCCAATCCCTCTTATAGGTCTTCTTGTGCTTTATTCTTTATATCTTTATTTGTAGAAAATCTTTTCTGCTAGTTTTTATCATTCTCATAAGTGACTGTTCTGTGAATAGTTGTGATTTTGGCATGCCCAGGAAGTGAACTCGGGGTCTTCCTACTCTGCCATATTGGCCGCCTAAACAAGGGCTAAACATCCCCCTAAACATCCCCTCTAAACAAGGGCTTCCCTGGTGGCTCAGATAGTTAAGAATCCGCCTGCAAAGCAGGAGACCTGGGTTTGATCCCTGGGTTGGGAAGATCCCCTGGAGGAGGGCATGGCAATCCACTCCAGTATTCTTGCCTGGAGAATCCCATGGACAGAGGAGCGTGGTGGGCTACAGTCCATGGGGTCACCAAGAGTTGGACATGACTGAGCGACTAACTACAGCACAACACCCCTAAATAAAGTATATATTAATCTGTCATACTGCATACAGTGTGTCATACTGAAATATATTTCATACAGAAATATATTTCTTCAAATTGTGGGCTGGATGTATTTGTGTGCTTTTACTGGTTAAAAATTGAAAGAATGAAAAGTTTATTGTGCTTTTGCTATGTTCTAAGCACTGAGAGATACAAGGATTCTTAAAATAGCTATGATTCTTGTCCTTACAAATTCACTAACTTAAAGGCCAGTCCAGTAAGAAAATCATACCAAACATATAGCCAAACCAGCAAGTAATTGTTCATTTCCTTCTCCCACTTCCACCTGGCTTTTCTGATAAAGCTTCTATATTCTTCTTTCTCTTACATTTACTCATTTCTATATTTATTCTCCTATTATATATATATATATATATATATATATATATATATATATCAGATCAGTCGCTAGGTCATGTCCGACTCTTTGCATATATAACTATGCATTTTCAAAACTTGGGGGAAAATAATATTCTATTTTATACCTGCCATGTATGATCTACTTTACTCCCTTCCCTAAAACAGAGTGAAATCAATTTTCAAGGGGCCCACTGCAATGTTAAAAAAAAAAAAACTTTCAGGACATGGTAGGCCTTTTGGCAGCAGGAGATGGAGTCAAAGTAAGGGAGGCCTTCACCCTAAGAGCTGGGTATATGAGCTGATTGCCGGGCTGATATGCAGAAGGTATGGACTGTACTTGGTATATCTTTCATATCAATAATCTCAGATATGCAAATGACACCACCCTATAGCAGAAAACGAAGAGGAACTAAAGAGCCTCTTGATGAAGGTGAAAGAGGAGAGTGAAAAAGCTGGCTTAAAACTCAGCATTCAGAAAACTAAGATCATGTCATCTGGTCCCATCACTTCATGGCAGATAGTGGTGGGTGGGGAAAAAGTGGAAGCAGTGACGGACTTTATTTTCTTGGGCTCCAAAATCACTGCAGATGGTGACTGCAGCCATGAAATTAAAAGACACTTGCTCCTTGGAAGAAAAGCTATTCAAACATAGACAGCGTATTAAAAAGCAGAGACATTACTTTGCCAATGGACAAATAAGGACAAATATGGACAAAAGTCCATCTAGTCAAAGCTATGGTTTTTCCGGTAGTCATGTATGAATGTGAGAGTTAGAACAGAAGACTGAGCACCTAAGAACTGATGCTTACTGTGTCATTGGAGAAGATTCTTGGGAGTCCTTTTGACCACAAGATCGAACCAGTCAATCCTAAAGGAAATCTACCCTGAGTATTCACTGCAGGGACTGAAGCTGAAGCTCCAATACTTTGGCCACCTGATGCGAAGAGCTGACTCATTGGAAAAGAACCTGATGCTGGGAAAGACTGAAAGCAGGAGAAGAAGAGGGTGACAGAGGACGAGATGTTTGGAAGGCATCACTGACTCAATGGACATGAATTTGAACAAGCTCCGGGAGATAGTGAAGGACAGGGAAGCCTGGCGTGCTGCAGTCCATGGGGTCACAAAGAGTCGGATATGACTGAGCAACTGAACAAAAATATCTCGCATAGCTGGTGTCCTAGGTTTAGATTATCTGTCATGATTGGTAGATGCTCCTGCTATTGCAGCTGCTGAGTATTCTGAGTATCATCCCTGATGGATCGTGTGAATCTGAGGTCTTTTTTTAGTGCCACCTTATATCACACCATCTCTCCTCAAAGCCCCAGATCAGCAGGAGGGAACACACCGTGCACTCTCTTGTTCACACGTAGAGCCCATAAGATGTGTCCACATTGGAGTTGATCATAGCATCTTTTCTCCCTTTTTGGTAAAGAACAGAATTCATCTAAAGGCCTAAAACAGGTTATGCTTGACAACTGTCTAGCTCCCTGCAGGAAACAGGGCAGAGAGCATTATTTATGAGCATACCCTGTGTAAAAGCAGCTTACTTTCAGGCTCCCAGATCTGATTTAGATTTAGCATCAGTCTGGTCCTCTGTGTTTTAACTCCCTGCTTGGGACTGACCTCTGTTTTCCTGGGCTACACATCTGCAGGGCCCTTTTGCTTTACTTCTCTGTTATTCTGCTTCTTCAAAGTGACAATTCCTTAGCTGTTGCTCCTGGTCTTTGAGAGCCAAAAAGAATGCTATCCACATCCCTCTGTTCTGAGCTTCTGGACTTTGTTTTTCAAAACAAGATGTTTGCCTTACTTACCAACTTTGTTTTAATTTTTATGCTTTCATTCAAGCTACCCTTTCCTCCATTTTCTCCAGATTTAAATGCTGTGATTTATTTATGTTTGTTTATGTGCTGAGGGTTGAAGTGAAAAGGTCTGATTTATGAGTCTGACCAGTTTAGAATTCAAGTGGATAGAATATTTTTTATGGGAATGTTAATCTCTCAACTTCTAGTCCAGTCTTCTGTGTACTGTGTCAGTGAGGTAATGCTTCATTTATATAAACTTCTCAAAGTTTCTTTTTTCATTTTAATTTTGTACTGGGGTATAGTTGATGAACAATGCTGTGTTAGTTTCAGGTGTACAGCAAAGTGGTTCAGTTATACATATACATGTATCTCTTCTTTTTCAAATTGTTTTCCACTTTAGGTTATTACAAAATATTGGGCAGAGCTCCCTGTGCTATACAGTAGATCTTTGTTGGTTATCCATTTTTAATATAGCAGTCTGTACATGAGGAACAAAGGATGCAGTTTAAAAAAATTCCTTTCTAGAAGGCAGTGCTTGGAAAAATCAAGCTTGCAGTCCTTTGATTTATATTCGTTGAGGTTTTAAAATTGTTATGAGGTACATTTAAGTTGCTTGTATGATTAAGAAATCAAATTCAGGTATAAAAAGCAGCAATTTGTTCATATTTAGATATTTAACAGGTGTTCATGTCTCATAGCTGGATATATACTGCACTGCTATGATTTTTTTTTAATTCTCAAAGTTAGTTCAGGAATGCTTTATCCTTTTTTTCCCCTTTTGAGGTATTAAAAACTAATTTGTGGAAGAGTAAACAGTTTGGAAAGATGTAAAGAATAATGTATGAAAAACATTTAGAATATGTCAGTGCAGGTCACGGGGAGGGAAATGGAATTCACTGTCAGTACACAGTACCTGTGAAAGTGACAGAACTTCAGAGCTGAGTTGTAACTTCCAGTGATGTCTTCTTACATAATCCTGTACCTAACCAGTGCTTCCTAACTGCACCATTTTGGCTATGTAGCTACTGACTAAATATCAGATTGGCTAGATTTCTGCTCTTTTTCAACTAATGTTTTTTGGAGTACAGTTGCTTTAAATGTTGTGTTAGTTTCTGCTGTAAAGCAAAGTGAATCAGCTATACGTATATGTATACGTTTATCCCCTCTTTGGATTTTCTTTCCTTTTAGGTTGGACTTCTCAAGTGGTGCTAGTGCTAAAGAACCTGCTTGCCAATGCTGGATATGTTCACCACAGAGCATTGAGTAGTGCTCCCTGTGCTACACAGTAGGTTCTCATTAGTTATCTATTTTATACATAGTAGTAATATATATGTCAGTCCCAATCTCTCAATTCATCCCACCATTCCCCTTATCTCCCTTAGTATTCATATATTTGTTCTTTACTTTTGTGTGGACCTTTTGTCTTAGGATATATTTTTGGTGTTCTCCCCTGTGTTGAGAGCTTTCCAGGTGGTGCTAGTGGTAAAGAATCCACCTGCCAGTGCAGGAGATGGAAGAGATGTAGGTTCAATCGTTGGGTAGGGAAGATCCCCTGGAGGAGGGCATGACAACCCACTCCAGAGTTCTTGCCTGGAGAACCCCATGGATTCTCCTGGGAGAGAATCCCAGGAGAGGAGCTTGGCAGGCTACAGTCCATAGGATCTGACAGGCAGTCTGTCTGCAAAGAATCAGATATGACTAAAATGACTTAGCATGCACGCACATCTGTGTTGAGTCCAAATCTACCTTTTTGGAACTAATCTACTAATTCACTAATTTGCTTTCTTCTGGTTTATTCTAACTTTCTTTCTTCAATAAATACAAAATTTATTGACCATCAACCATCTATCAGGTTGTATGTCCAGATGTATGGATACAAAAATGAAAGCAACACATTCTCTTTTCTGGAAAAACCTCACAGTATAGGTGGAGAGGCATATATATATATATATAAGCAAATAATTAGAGGAAGAAGTGTTAATAGATATACTCACAATAGCATTATGTGAGTAGAGTTCTTTAAGCTGTTCATCATATGATGTGGTTTCCAGGCCTTTTATCATCATAATAGAAGACTCTTCAAGTAAAGGTTGAAGCGATCTTACAAATTGCCTTCTTATGAGAGGCGACTGTTCTGAAGCATTCAGTTATAGTAAGTAGGGCAATAATTAGGACTCAGCTACAAAGTGATTTTTAGATAGAAATAAGTATTATAGTAAAGAAGCAGTCAATCCTGGATTATCAGATCAGAGAGGTATTTGGAGGCATGAATGTAATTTATAAATAGTAATGTGATTCTTTGGTTCTCAGAAATAAACTATTAATGATGTCTGTCTATTCAGCAGAAGAAATCTCCAAATTTTAACTTTTGTTAGTAGTAATTAATGCATCACCAATACTCATAGTTCTAGAATTTTCAAAATGCTTCCAGCTACATTGATTCCTTGCAATTATAATTACTTCTCCTTCTTCTTCGGTCTATGATTTCTAGTTCAGAAGTGTGCAGGGATTTATATTGTCTATTTTGTTAAATAGATCTGGAATGATTGTATATTTCTTTCATTTTAAGTAGGTGGAGGTTACTTAGTATTTGGAACCTGAATTCGGTGTGACTTTTAGAATGTTACTTGATTTATGGTTTGGAGTGTCTTATAAACAAAAGGAAAAGAGAAAAGACTTCCAAATTGTGCACATATACATGCTAAGTCACTTTAGTCGTGTCCGACTCTTTACGACCCCATGGACTGTCGCCTATCAGGCCCCTCTGTCCATGGGATTCTCCAGGCAAGAATACTGGAGTGGATCTCTAGGCCCTTCTCCAGATGTGGGATCGAACCTGCATCTCATTATGCCTCCTGCATTGCAGGTGTGCTCCTTACTATTAGAGCCACCTGAAGGGTTTTGCTTTGTACAATGTTCTTAACTGGGGCTTTTGGGGAAATACTTAGAATTTTAAGTAAATCATGTGTGCTGTGCTAAGCCACTTTAGTCATGTCTGATTCTTTGCGACCCCATGGACTGTAGCCCACCAGGCTTCTCTGTCCATGGGATTCTCCAGGCAAGAATACTGGAGTTGGTTGCCATTTCCTACTCCAGGCAAGTCTTGTGTATCTGTGCATAATATGTTCATTCTTCTCAGAATGTCATCTGGAGAGTTTATCGAACACTGGTTTGAGGTTGTGTACCTGGAAACATTTGTAAATCCTAAGAGTAGATTCTATCTGCTAGAAATTCATGCCACCATATCAAATAATGATGTTCCCAAAGTCATGAACATGCTTTATGCTTTATGTCTTTTATTATGTCCTGTCATCCTTGCCATAAATAGCATTTATATTACTTTAAAAATGGATTTTCCTAGCAGGAATTAAGTATTAAAGGTCATGTTTGTGCATCACTTCATTGTTTCAAAATGCATTCAAATGTGATTCATTATTTAATCCTTAAAATGTATGAAAAAATACCCTTCCCATTTTACAGAAGAAATAATAGAGATTCAAATATACAAAGCTCTGAACTCATAGATTGTGGATTCTTCATCTAATCAGAGATAAATACTCCTTTGCACATCAAATATTTTTCAAAATTTTCCTTTGATTAGTTTCTGTGTTCTTTATTTCTATAGGGAGCATTTATGCCTGAGACTTGCTCTGTACAAGGGGAAATCATTTGGACAAGAACTAGGAAGTTAAGGAAATCACGTGGCCTCTTGAGGCCTTGGTTTTCTCACATGCAAAATGAGGTAATCAACCAAACCATGCTGAGATACCTTTCAGCTCCTACATTCCATGTGTCTTTGTCAAAGTTTGGTCCAAAGCTTCTTCTCTGGAGAACTGGTCCATTTATTATACCTGCATGCCAGATGAGCTGGCCTGTTGCCTACTGACTACAGTTATAACCCCCAGTCTCAGTGTCCAGGCTGTGCCTTGATGATCCTTAAAGGCTTTCTTCCTGCTGTGAAGACCCCATCTTAATTAATCTTACAAAAGCAGTTTGCAATGGCTGGCTTTCCTTCATCTTCTCTCTGCCTAATTCTTAGCTAGAAGAATTATTTTAATCCTCGCTTTAGTGCTGTTAAGCTGGTCATATTCTAATGTTTCCGTTGTCTTGTATTATCAGGTACAATAGGTAAATCATTGTTGAGAGTGTGGTTCTTGGGTGACATTAAGCTTCAGAACAAAAGAAATTCTGCTTACAAATTCCGGAATTAACTTGATTAAAGTTCCAGATCCTGAAAAGGCTTCAGTCTGAGGATTACTATTGCCAGACTTGTAAGCTGCATGTCCTGGTGAAAGAATGATTGAGTTGGGGAGTCATGGTCTATGCTTGTCATTGGACAAGTCACTCATTTGAGTCACTCTTCATTTATCAATACATTGAACCAAATGATCTCCAAAATGTCATATCAGTGGGAAACTGCCTGCTTTCCATCATTTAATTAATAAGCTATTTCTTTCTTTTCTTATATTTTGTAGCAGGATGAATCACTCTGATGTTTTCACTTGAGAGCTATCAATAAGACCTCGAGTTTTCTCTGATAATTACATGATATCAATTTCACAATGTATTCTTCCCAACCTGACCTCCTTGCATAGATTTACCCTTAACTGGTTTGATTTTCTCTTTTTTTTGAGATTTGTTGGATGTAAACCATTTTTTAAAGTCTTTATTGAATATGTTGGGCTTCCCTCGTGGCTCAGATGGTAAAAGCATCTGCCTACAATGCAGGAGACCTGGGTTCAATCTCTGGGTCGGGAAGATCCCTTGGAGAAGGAAATGGCAACCCACTTCAGTACTCTTGCCTGGAAAATTCCATAGACAGAGGAGCCTGGTAGGCTATAGTCCATGGGGTTGCAAAGAGTTGGACACGACTGAGCAACTTCACTTCTTCCTCTTATTATTAAATATGTTACTTCTGTTTTATGTTTTTTTGGTTTTCTGGCTGTGAAGCATGTTGGATCTTATCTCCTCAACCAGGAATCAAACCCGTACCCCCTACATTGGAAGGCAAAGTCTTAACCACTGGACCACCAGGGAAGTCCCTTTAATTTCTCTATTTAGTTTAATTTTAAAATTAGTTGCACAAATGGAAATTGAATCCACTGTTCAAGTCCAAAACACAGTAGGTCAATATCAGCTCATTTTCCTTAAGACCAGGATGCAGGCTGATGGTTTTATTTGACTCAGGAGAGAGTACTTTCTTGGTGTGGACTCTTCAAGGATTATGTACCACTTGATGTAGTACGTACTCCAGAGCTGAAACTGCAGCCTGGAGTTTTACTATGATGGGATCATCTGCTATTGAAATAAGATTTTGCTATTCCATTTGTAGCCTGATAAATGCTGGATTATGAATCAGAATAATAAGCACAGAGGTGTTGTACTAGGTCCCAGAGCTTCCCATTGTCTAATGTTACATCTTTCTTTTTAAAACTATTCTCAAAGGAAAACAAAATTTGAATGTGCGTCTGTGTACTCACAGTTTCTGGAAACAGCAGCCCCTATCCATTTTCTTTTTAAATAAAGGCTTTCTGTAAACTGTTCACATAACCAGTTATTTGGCTTGCAATGGCCTTCCCATGAAAATGCCTGTGTTAATGTCAAGTCAGGGAATAGCAAAGCTTTGCTGGAGTCCCAGTGTCTCACAGATATACTATAAATTTAATTTCATGGCAAAGTGAAGTCTATTACAGAAAATCAGAAAGAACTACCATCTCAGCAAGGACATCTCTCTCTTTTTTTATTGAGTCCTTTTTGTGTAGCTTTTCCAAGCTTTGTCTGCACCTGCCAATGAAAAGGGGCTCTTTGTTTGAGGACAATACTGACAAATTAACCAGCAAACATATTTCCAGTGGTGAGGGGGAGGCTGCAGGTTCAGGAGTGGGCCATAGCTGCTACCTGTTTTACTGTGTCTGGAACTGAAGATTTCAGTCTTGTTAACAATTTTTATTCTACTAAATCTGAATAGCCTTGCTTCTCTTGTTGTCTCATATATTTGTTGGTGAAGCCAGGACATTTTTTAGAATTTTCTACCAAAGTATAAGCCACGGAAGGCACGTGGTGATGTGGATGTTAGAACCACACTGTTTTGTAGTACTCCAAAATAGTCACAAAGACAGTAAAAAAAACTTCAGAGCCTTACCTGCTGCTGCTGCTAAGTCACTTCAGTTGTGTCCGACTCTGTGTGGCCCCATAGACGGCAGCCCACCAGACTTCCCCACCCCTGGGATTCTCCAGGCAAGAACACTGGAGTGGGTTGCCATTTCCTCCTCCAATGCATGAAAGTGAAAAGTGAAAGTGAAGTCGCTCAGTCATGCCCGACTCTTCGCGAACCCATGGACTGCAGCCTACCAGGCTCCTCTGTCCATGGATTTTCCAGGCAAGAGTACTGGAGTGGGGTGCCATTGCTGTCTCTGAGAGCCTTACCTAGTGTTTATTAATTGATGTTTACTGATTTGTTGTTATGTGATATAACACATTAATTAAAGATCTCCTGGGTACTGTGAAGAACAGCTAGTGGGAAATCACTGGGTAACACAGGGAGCTTGGCCTGGTGCTCTGTGATACCCTAGAAGGGTGGGATGAGGGGGATAAGGTGGGAGGCTCGAGAGTTGGGGATGTATGTTATATAGCTGATTCACTTCGCTGTACACCTGAAACACAACATTGTCAAGCAATTATCCTCCAATTAAAAATGTAAAATACATATCACAACATTCACATATAATGTAAATGTGATGAACTGAAGCTATCATTATTAAAACCTCTGGACCTGGGGGTTTTGAGAGATTTTCTTTTGAAAATTACCATGAAATAGTACTAAGTTTCTCTAGTATTTGTAGAAGTGAGCTAGACAGTACATTGAATATGAAAAGAAAGAACCACCACCACCGCCACAGTTTTCCTGTGACAACGTGACTAATTAGGAGTTTAACTAGATGTTACTTCACTGAAGTCTGGTCGTTCAGTTTAAATTCAGATCAATTCCTCGTGAATTCTTAATCAGTTTTCTGTGAATGTCTATAATGCTGTTGGCACTCTTTTAAGTTTTTTGAAATACAAAAGGAATAAATATGGTCCCTGTTCTTAAGGAACTAAAGACATATTCAGTGATCTCTATTGGTGTTTTTTAAAACAGTGGATTTTTTCCAGGAGTTTTACAGTTTCAGGTCTTTGTTTAAGTATTTAATCCATTTTGAGTTGATTTTTGAGTATGGTGAAAAATAAAGTTTCAATTTTATCCTCTCGCATATGGATATTCAGTTGTAGCAAAATTGTTTTGTCACTTTTTATATGTTAAGAGATGGAAATAAAATAATTTTACAATAATGTTTTATTTTATTAAATTTTGCTAAAATATTTGTTTAGTTGCTAAGTCATGTCTGGTTCTTTGTGACTTCATTGACTGCAGCATGATAGGCTTCCCTGTCCTTTGCTATTCCCTGGAGTTTGCTCAGACTGATGTCCATTGAGTTGGTGATGTCATCCAACTATCTTATCTTCTGTCATCCACTTCTCCTCCTGCCCTCAGTCTTTCCCAACATCAGCATCTTTTCCAATGAGTCAGTTCTTCACATCAGGTGGCCAAAGTATTGGGGCTTCAGCTTCAGCGTCAGTCCTCCCAATGAATAATCAGGTTTGATTTCCTTTAGGATTAACTGGTTTGATCTCCTTGCTATCCAAGGAAATCTCAAGAGTCTTCTACAATTGAATCAGTTCTAATGAGGTGGATGAAACTGGAGCCTATTATACAGAGTGAAGTAAGCCAGAAAGAAAAACACCAATACAGTATACTAACGCATATATATGGAATTTAGAAAGATGGTAACAATAACCCTGTATACGAGACAGCAAAAGAGACACTGATATATAGAACAGTCTTATGGACTCTGTGGGAGAGGGAGAGGGTGGGAAGATTTGGGAGAATGAGATTGAAACATGTATAATATCACGTATGAAATGAGTCGCCAGTCCAGGTTCGATGCACGATACTGGATGCTTGGGGCTGGTGCACTGGGACGACCCAGAGGGATGGTATGGGGAGGGAGGAGGGAGGAGGGTTCAGGATGGGGAACACATGTATACCTGTGGTGGATACATTTCAATATTTGGCAAAACCAATACAATATTGTAAAGTTTAAAAATAAAATAAAATTTAAAAAAAAAAGAAAAAAAAGAGAGAGAAAAGAAAAAGAGTCTTCTCCAGCGCTACAGTTTGAAAGCATCAATTCTTTAGTGTTAGCCTTCCTTATGGTCCAACTCTCAGATCCATACATACTAAAATATGCATAATATAAAATTAGTATTTTACCATTTTAAGTGTATATTTTAGTGGCATGTAAAATTAGGTACATTTACATTTGGGGGCAACCATAACCACCATTCATCTCCAGAACTTCATTAGCTTCCTAAACTAAAGTTCTGTTTCCATTAACCTGTTCACTTTTAAAGAAAAGCATATATGAAATTTTATATTCTGTTTCAGTATTTTCCAAGCAACCATTTGATAGAATGAGTCTTCTAATAAAAAATAGAAGAGAATAAATTCATTCTTGACATGTTATTACCTTTTGGGTCATCTGATAAATCAAACTTAATTCTCAAAGGTGGCATCATTGGGAACATAAACTAATCAGTTAAACCAACTAGCCACAAACTTAAAAATTCCCATGCCAAATAGTGAATGTTGAATATCAGAATATCAAAACTAAAATATTTAGTTTTAGAAGGCTTGAGAAATTGAGAAAGTGAGGCCTAGACAGCTGAAGTGACTGCTCCATATTTGAGAGTTATCTGAGCAGTGACTGAGTCTCATGTCTAGAAGTAGAATGAAGAGCAGAAAAAAAAAAAGCTAGGTATGAATTACAAATGACTGTACTGGGTACAGAACCTAGGTGATTAAAAGTGTTAAGAAGGGCTCTTACCAAGTAGCTTACTTGTCAGTGGAGCCTGAACCATCTGTGATTTCCTACATCCTTGTACACAGATATAGTGAGAGACTTGAGAAGCCATTATCCTGGGTGAAATGTGTATATTCACCATGCATTAGGAGTAAACCTATGGAACACCCAGTTACCCATAATCTGCCCTCATAAACCTTCCAGTTGACCAGAGGTGTATTCTTGAGCATTATGTCCTGGCTATAGTATCACAACAAGCTGACACAGCTAGCAAGTATTTCTTTTCTTTTTTTTTTTTTTTTTTGCAAGTATTTCTAACTGTAGAACTTTGGAGCTTAGAGGGACTTCAATCAGTCAGGTTTGGGGATACTAATAAATGGTCTCTGAAAAAATGGGCCAAAATTATAAAATAAAGTTAATTCTTTTTAGTTACTGGGTATCTCAATGTCTTTATTTTCAATATGTACTTGAACTTTTACAAAAGGTTATGACAAGAAGCATTTCCTAAATTTGCATGGCCTTGAAGTCAACTTTCTTTTGGATCCTTTTTATGGACTAACCTTCCAAGAAACACTTTAGGAAACCCTCATCTATTCCAGTGGGCTTTCCAGGTGGCTCAGTGGTAAAGAACCTGCCTGCCAACATAGGAGACATGGGTTTGATCCCTGGATTGGGAAGGTCCCCTGGAGAAGGAAATGGCAACCCACTCCAGTACTCTTGCCTGGGAAATTCCATGGACAGAGGAGCCTGGTGGGCCACAGTCCATGGGGTTGCAGACTCGGACATGACTTCACTGCTAAACAACAACAATGACAATGTATTCCAATAGCTACATCCTACCAGGAGCCATGATAATCTTATTCATCACACTGTCATTTTTATGTCTATAATCACCTTGTTGTTGTTGTTCAGTTGCTAAGTCATGTCTGACTCTTTGAAGCTCCATAGATTATAACACGCCAGACTTCCCTGTCCTTCACCATCTCCCAGAGTTTGCTCAAACTCATGTCCATTGTCGGTGGTGCTATCCAACCATCTCATCCTCTGTCACTCCCTTCTCTCCTGCCCTCAATCTTTCCCAGTATCACCTTCAGTTCAGTCCCTCAGTCCTGTCCAACTCTTTGTGACCCCATGAATTGCAGAATGCCAGGCCTCCCTGTCCATCACCAACTCCTGGAGTTCACTGAGACTCATGTCCATCGAGTCAGTGATGCCATCCAGCCATCTCATCCTCTGTCGTCCCCTTCTCCTCCTGCCCTCAATCCCTCCCAGCATCAGAGTCTTTTCCAATGAGTCAACTCTTCACATGAGGTGGCCAAAGTACTGGAGTTTCAGCTTTAGCATCATTCCTTCCAAAGAAATCCCAGGGCTGATCTCCTTCAGAATGGACTGGCTGGATCTCCTTGCAGTCCAAGGGACTCTCAAGAGTCTTCTCCAACCCCACAGTTCAAAAGCATCACTTCTTCAGCGCTCAGCCTTCTTCTCAGTCCAACTTTCACAGCCATACATGACCACAGGAAAAACCATAGCCTTGACTAGACAGACCATTGTTGGCAAAGTAATGTCTCTGCTTTTCAATATGCTATCTAGGTTGGTCATAACTTTCCTTCCAAGGAGTAAGTGTCTTTTAATTTCATGGCTGCAGTCACCATCTGCAGTGATTTTGGAGCCCCCAAAATAAAGTCTGACACGGTTTCCACTGTTTCCCCATCTATTTCCCATGAAGTGATGGGACCGGATGCCATGATCTTTGTTTTCTGAATGTTGAGTTTTAAGCCAACTTTTTCACTCTCCACTTTCACATTCATCAAGAGGCTTTTGAGTTCCTCTTCACTTTCTGCCATAAGGGTGGTGTCATCTGCATATCTGAGGTTATTGATATTTCTCCCAGCAATCTTGATTCCAGCTTGTGTTTCTTCCAGTCCAGCGTTTCTCATGATGTACTCTGCATATAAGTTAAATAAGCAGGGTGACAATATACAGCCTTGACGTACTCCTTTTCCTATTTGGAACAAGTCTGTTGTTCCATGTCCAGTTCTAACTGTTGCTTCCTGACCTGCATACAGATTTCTCAAGAGGCAGATCAGGTGGTCTGGTATTCCCATCTCTTTCAGAATTTTCCACAGTTTATTGTGATCCACACAGTCAAAGGCTTTGGCATAGTCAATAAAGCAGAAATAGATGTCTTTCTGGAACTCTCTTGCTTTTTCCATGTATCACCTTAAATACATATAATTAAAATTGGTAGGAATCATTGTTTATCTTGATACAAAAAATAAATATATTAATAGCGAGCAAAATGTCCTTATTTATTAGAATTTGACAGTTTAAAACTCTGGCCTAAGTGCATAGCTTGGTTCATTAGTAGGTAAGTTGCTTTTGGCTGCTTAGTGTAACAAGATATCCAAATTTCAAGGGACTTACGCAATAAGAATGAATTACTTTCTATATAGTAGAGCGAGCTGTGGAGCAGCTCAGAGGCTCATGGAAATGAGTTAGGATTCAGGCTTTTGCCACTCTTCAGGTCCACTGTCTTTGGTGTGACAGTGAAGTTATGACTCATGGTGATCAAGGTGGCTGCAGCAGCCCCAGAAATCATCACATCCTCCCAACCATGCTAAATATAGAGTTAAGCACCTCTCAGGAACTTTGTGCTCTATCCTTCATCCCCCTTCACTCAGTAGGTTTCCTTGCAGGCCCTCTAAGCCAGAATGGGTCACAGATTCAGGCTCTAACTGTAAGGGAGGCTGAGAAAGTGAGAGTCTGGGCTTTCTGTCTCCATCCTAGGTGAAATCTCTGCCAGAATAAAAGCAGGTGAGGGCAATTGTGTCCCGCATGTGCTTTCAATATTTAACTACTATTGTGCTGTGGCTATGAGCTGATTTTCTATTGCCTAAAACTTTGTTCAGTAATTTAAAATGAAATTCAATGCTGAAATACTTTCGAGCAACTCTATGAATACAGATTTATTGCAGAAAATGCAAGTATTATAAAAGGAAAGATTCTCTTGATATGTTTGAATCCTTTAATCATTGTTAAGAGATTTTTTTTTCCTTTCTCACCAGTTTGTTTTAAATTAAAGGCTTTCTAGCAGGATTATGGACCCTAATTTCAAAGAAAGCTATTGTTTATAGGGAAAATGTGAGGATCCATTAAGTGCTGGCTTTCTAGAAGCTCTTTCTTCCCTTGTGCTTTTCCAGTTCCTCTTCCTCCTGTCCCTTGCATTTTATATTCCTAGCTAGGCTCCTGGGTTCTATTCTACTCATGATAGTTCAGAAGGCTGTTGCTTTCTTGTCTTCTCCCAAATTGTGGAGATAAATAGAGGTGAGGGAATAGATCATATGCAAATCATGTGAAATATTTTTGTTATTAATGTTTGTTTGCTTCTCTTTAGCCTGGCTTGAAATTTATAGATGTAGAATTTGGGCATTGCAGGATAGAATCCAGCTTCCTGGTCTCCTCCATCTTCAATTTCATATACTTTCCTTCATACCTCTCCACAGTTAAGCCAGAGTAGAAGATTCAGTGTAGCAAGGGGCCGAGGTTAAGTGTGATCTGAGGGTGATCAGGTTCATCTATGAATCTGAGAAGAGGTACAGATCAGGGCCTTCCCTGGTTGTCAGACAGTGTTTGGAAAAACAGGGAGTGATCACCTATGACAAAGCTGCAGAAGGGTTGAGAAGGATTACGACTGAAAATTGGCCATTTGATTCAGCATCAGAGAGGTGACCTCAATAGGAACTATTTTTGGTGGAATGGTAGACAAGAGTATGTGAGTCATTCATTCAAGAGAAATGTGAAGGTTGATAGTAGAGCCAGTGATTAAGAATGACATTTTGCATTTTGAGGGCATTTATTGTGAAGAGGAGCAGAGACATGGTTTGACAGCTGGGAAGTCAACAGTGAGGTTTCTTGTTGTTTATTTCTTAAGAACTAGGGATGTTCATCATGTGAAATCTAGAGTGGAGATGAAAAAATGTGGTAAGATTCAAAAGTCATTGGAATATGCCTTCAGTAAGATTTGGTGACCTCTTTGAATGTGGAAGACCATGAAGTAATTGGAGAACATGCCAGTATTCCTAGTTTGAGAAATGTGTGAATGGTACCAACTTAAACTTAGTAATTTGAAGAAGAGTTTTCCTTATTTGTCCTGAACTTTCATTTTTTGACAGAAATTTCTAATGACAGGTTTTAACAGGAGTTAAAGATGGTAATAATAACAGGCACGGTAGTGACAGTAATTAACATTTATTGAGTAATTTCAGTGTAGCTTAGATCCATTACCCAACCATATGTTATATACTATTAACTTTATTTTAGAGATGAGGAGACTGAAAACAGAAAGGTGGAGCAACTTGCCAAAGGTGTCAGAACTTGTTAATGTCAAATCCAGGGGTAGTAATAAGAAAGTCTAGTTTATACAAGACATTCTATTAACTCAAGTAAAAGTTAAAGGTGGATAGATTTTTACTGGCTATAGAATCAAACATGGAACTTAAGTCTTAGCAGTAAGTCTAGTTTTCTTACATCACTTTTACGTCTTCATCAGACAAATGGTAATGCCTCATCAACTGGAACTGGTATCATCCAAGTTCATTCTATTTCTGGCTCTAGTTTCCTTGTTTTCGTTCAGCTCTTACTGGGCTTAACTAGAGATTCATGCAATGACTTCAAGTCTGGGTGGTCTTACTGATATTTTCCTCTGCCCTGCTACTGAGTATCTTCATTTTTAGCTAGAAGAGAAAGCTAAAGTATTAACTTAAGCCTGCATTTTAAAGTACATGTAAATGCAAGTGCACATTTGTGCACATGCACACACACACACACACACACACACACACACTCCACACCCTTGGCACCTATTATAAACCACTACAAAAATATCTGCTAGGATACTTAGACATCTAGTTATTTCCAAGTTCTCTAATATTTAGGTTTTCCAGGTTCCCATTCCTCATGGGCTCCCAATTCTCTCATCTAATCTTCTTCCAGAGAAGAGGTGAACCCAGACACTTTGTGGGTATTTTTAATACATGTTTCCCACACCTGCACGTATCCCTCAGTTCTTTTGCTGTTTTCAAGGACTTCACACACATGTCTTTTGGAGAATTATACTTCTGAAGCATGTTTTACATGAGAATTCCTTCTTTACCTGGGTCTCTTCACCTTACAAATGTGAGCACCAAGCATTTGTGCAAGAACTAACAATCGTGGTTAAGGACACTGCTGTTGATTTTAATTTTAACTCCACCACTTCTTGTCTGTGTGACCTTGGCCAAGTTATTAAACATTTCCTGAGCAGAGTCACATAATTATACTATTTTCCTACACCAGCTGAAATCTCTTTAATTAAAGTTTAAGAATAATATGGTATATTTTATCAGTGTATTATCTTCCCCAATTATTTTTAATGTGTTAATAATATATAAATATACTGTAAACAGATGTGAAGTATTCTATTCCTGTCCAGCTGACATTTTTAAGTGATAAGTCTTCAATATGACATCTGCACTGGCAGGATTGTTTGAAGGGGAATAACAAACAGATCTCAGTGCGAATCTAGTAGAACTTGTATTTTCTCCTACATATATTTTGTGTTTTCTTAAAGCTAACTCTCAAAATTAATTATGACCTTACTGGACATTCAGACTTTCAACTACATGTAAATATTTGAAAAGGGAAGAAAAGGAGAAGAAAAGAACACATCAGGCAGTCATATTTGATATATCAGGGCTCCTATTTGATTTTAGAAGGAAGCAATTATATGGAAAGCAAAGAAGAAAAAAGGTGTCAGGAAATGCTAAAAGACATTGGGGTTCCCGTGTGTAGATACTCATACTTGTTCATAATTATCTCATGTATGTGGAAAAAAACTCCTGCTCCTGCTGCCTCATCTAAGTCCTGAGATACATTTTCTTTTTGTGATTTTGTTCCCTTCAAGATACTCTTGCTGTTCATTTTGACAAGATTCCATTTATTTAAAAAAGTTGAGCCCCTGGGGAAGGGAGGTAAGGAGAAAAACAGAGTATGGTTTGCTCTTCATGTGTTACCTACTGCTAAGACTGTCTTGGTGCACAGAAAAGAATGACCTTCTCCTTGTCCAATTCAGTAGAAAGAAAGCCACTTGCTAAAGTGATGTCAAATCTTCATAGAACAATGGTCACAGAACCCTTTTAGTTTCAATTTTGATCTGACTGCAAGCATCCAATACTCTTAATCATGCCTCCTTTTCAAAGTTCCTCCTCAGTTATTTCTAGGCCACACGGTCTGCTTTTTGGCCTCTTCTTCTTCACTTCACTGTGAATTTCAACTTTTCCCCAAAGGTCCATGTACCCTAGGCCCCTATCCATTTTATTCTTCACAGTCTCTCTGGTGACCTTGTTCAGCCTCCACTAAGGTAGGCTATGTGTCCAGCCCAAGTCTCTTTGTGCAGCCAAGATTTCTTTATCTATATATCTCATTAGTATTCAAAACTTAACATTCATTATTTTGCTCCAGAAACCTTCTTTCTAGGAGCTTTCATTTTGTAAATATGTTCCAACAACCACCCTATCACCCAAGAAGTCATTTTTGACTCTTCCTTCTTCTCCATACCTAATCTGTCATGATGTGCTTTACATCTATCTTCTTGGGATCTATCTCCATCACCCTTCCTCCTTCTTCCATACCAACTTTCACTACCTTAGCTGTGGCCCTAATCATTAATTTCTTGCTCAGTCATTCCAATACTGTCCTTTGATCCTTTCCTTATATTACCAAAGGTGTAATCTTACCAGGGCTTTCCAGGTGGCTCAATGATAAAGAATCTGCCTGCCAATTTAGGAGACATGGGTTCAATCCCTGGGTTAGAAGATCCCCTGGTGGAGGAAATGGCAACCCACTACAGTATTCTTGCCTGGAGAATCCCATGGAGAGAGGAACCTGGCAGATTATCCATGGGGTCACAAAGAGTTGGACACGACTGAGCAACTGAGCACACAGACTTTCTAACATGCAAAACAGGATCATGTTACTCTCTGCTTAAATCCTTCATTTGTTTCCTAGACCATTCAAAAAAAAAAAAATTAAGACATTTTGGCTTAGCACAGCAGATAGTGAATGATGTGTCTTTTGTCCACACTCTCATCTCATTTCCTTCCACCTACCCTTACCTTCTCTTTACTCCAGCCATACCTATTTATAGGTTGTTTCTTGAATGTCTCATGCCACATTCTCTTCTAGAAATGCTTACGCTCATCCTTCTTTACCTAAGACAAAGTCGTATTTAAAATTTCAGCTTATACCTTCTCCTCTTGAAAGCTCCTAATGATTAAGAGAGTTGCTTCAGATTGGATAGTAAATCTAGCAAAGAATGTAAGCTTGGAAGCAGGTTTCTGATAATTCAGTGAACATATACTGAGCACCTATGATGAAGGCATTCCATTTTGAAACTTCATCAGTAAATGTACCCTGACTTGAGAACGAAGTCCAGTGCTATTTCAGGCAATCATCCTAATACTTATTACACATTTAACAACATTTTTAATGGATTCTTGGATGTCATGTAGTTCTGAATCACAATTTGGGCATGAAACGTCTTCTGGTTTAGATATGACCTCTTTAAAAGCACCAATTTTGTTGCACATGATTTAAATGCAAGCTTGCATTAATTGATTAATTGGACAATACTTCAACTTGTTATTTGAATGCTTCAATGAAGTAAACATTATATGTCATGTTCTGTGATAAATCTTAGGAGTATATGGATATGAATACTCTCATTTGTCTGTCTTCAAGTAGCTCACAACTTAGCGAAACATTCATGTTAATAAAAATATTGTGAAGTTACATAGTCATCTCAGTAATAAAGGGTTAGCAAAGTACTAAGGAATCCCAAAGATGGAAGTCACTAATGTTGCTTTGGGAAAACTCTAAGTTGCCTTCCCATATTTTTGAGCTTGATCTGAAGGATTAATAGAAGTAGTCTTCTTTAAAATATGGGCAATCCAAGCATTGGAAACAGTAAGTGCCATTTGCAGATAAAGCATTTTAGAAAGAGAGGAGGGAGCAGGTGCACAGGTCTAGAGGCAAGAGAATGTCTGGGTGTTGCAGGAAGAGAAAGGAGCCCAGGGAACTGGGAGGTGTTGGGGAGACTGGTGAAAAAGGTGGCAGTTTGTGGCTCTTCTCTAAGAGAGATGGGGAGCTGGTGGAAGGTTCTGAACTGAGGAAAGATTTGATAAGAGTCACATATCAAGAGGATTGCTTTTCCACTACTTGGCTTCCCAGGTGGTGGAGTGGCAAAGAATCTGCCTATCAACACAGGAGATGCAAGAGATGTGGGTTTGCTCCCTGGGCCAGGAAAATCCCCTGGAGTAGGAAATGGCAACCCACTGTAGTATTCTTGCCTGGAAAATTCCACGGACAGAGGAGCCTGGAGGGCTATAGTCCATGAGGTAGCAAAGAGTCAAACATGACTGAGCAACTCAGTGCACACACAGGTATATACCCAGAGGAAACCATAATTCAGTGTCCATTGCAACACTGTTTACAGTAGCCAGGACCTGGAAGCAACCTAAATGTCCATTAACAAAGGAATGGATATGTGGTACATATATAGAAGGGAATATTTCTCAGCGACCCAGAGGGATGGAATGGGGAGGGAGGAGGGAGGGGGGTTCAGGATGGGGAACACATGTATACCTGTGGCGGATTCATTTTGATATTTGGCAAATCTAATACAGTTATGTAAAGTTTAAAAAGAAAATAAAATTTAAAAAAAAAAAAAAACAAAAAACAAAAAAAAACAAGTGAAATTGGATCACTTGTAGAGACTTGGAGACTGTTATACAGAATGAAGTCAGAAAAAGAAAAATATCATATATTAATGCACTTATGTGGAATCTAGGAAAATAGTATGCTGCTGCTGCTGCTGCTAAGTCGCTTCAGTCATGTCTGACTCTGTGCAACCCCATAGGCGGCAGCCCACCAGGCTCCCCCATCCCTGGGATTCTCCAGGTAAGAAAACAAGTGGGTTACCATTTCCTTCTCCAATGCATGAAAGTGAAAAGTGAACGTGAAGTCGCTCAGTCGTGTCCAACTCCTAGCGAACCCATGGACTGCAGCCTACCAGGCTCCTCAGTCCATGGGACTTTCCAGGCAAGAGTACTGGAGTGGGGTGCCATCGCCTTCTCCAATGATCTTATTTGCAAAACAGAGGGATGAACTGGGAGATTGGGATTGACATATATATATACTATAGATACAATGTATAAAATAGATAACTAATGAGAACCTGCTGTATAGGTCAGAGAACCCTACTCAGTGATCTCTGGTGACCTAAATGGGAAAGAAATAAAAAAAATAGAGGATACATGTATACATATTACTATTTCACATTACTGTATAGCAGACAAGAACACAAAATTATAAAGCAACTGTACCCCAATGAGAGAAGGCAATGGCACCCCACTCCAGTACTCTTGCCTGGAAAATCCCATGGACGGAGGACCCTGGTGGGCCGCAGTCCATGGGGTTGCTAGGAGTCGGACATGACTGAGCGACTTCACTTTCACTTTTCACTTTCATGCATTGGAGAAGGAAATGGCAACCCACTCCAGTGTTCTTGCCTGGAGAATTCCAGGGACGGGGAAGCCTGGTGGGCTGCTGTCTCTGGGGTCGCACAGAGTCGGACACGACTGAAGCGACTTAGCAGCAGCAACCCCAATGAAAATTAATTTTTAAAAAGATGATTGTTTGTGCTCTCTCCAAAGCCACAACTACACATAGTATTGCTAAGAAGGATCTCTTTAAGTACACTCCAATGGGACTTTCTCTATCTGGGCTGAGAACATTAGATATCCTTTTCCTAAGTAAGAAGAAAAAAACCTCTGGAAGGCAACTGACTGCCTCATAAGTGTGGCAAGAATAAGATGGCTTCTCAGAACAGAGTTGTGACTACTATGTAAGGTAAACGCCTTTCTGTTCAAGAATTAATTTCACTGATACTTACAGAAACAGTAAATGAAGAAATGAAAAATAAAAGAATGGGTGAGGATAAAGCATGTGGACTTACAAAAGCTAAAATTTGCCCCCAAAGCTAAAAGCTAAAAGCGACGCCTGCACTGAAAGAGCTAATCTAGAAGGAACTAAGTTCCTCTTTCTTTCTCAGTTATTTGTCATTTCATGTCTTGGGTTTTTGGGCACCTTTCAGTCTGAGCATATTTGCATGGTTGTTCTGTCACTGAACCTGAGCAGTGAATACTGAACACTAATCCTAGAAATAGTTAACATTGATAAATCCCTACTTAGCCACCAGTTTCACTGAAAACAGTTCTTTCTTTGCATCTAAGATGGTGAAATGGGAGATGTTTCCTGAGTGACTTTTGTGCTGTTGTTTAGTCACTATGTCGTGTTCCACTCTTTGTGACCCCATGGACTGTAGCCCGCCAGGCTCCTCTGTTCATGGGATTTCCCAGGCCAGAATACTGGAGTGGGTTGCCATTTCCTTCTCCAGGGGATCTTTCCAAACCAGGGATCAAACCTCTTCTGCATTGGCAGATGGATTCTTTACCACTGCCACTGTTCTTCTGAGCCACCTGGGAAGCCTATGAGGAGAGACTTACTTGATGGAAAACTGACAGATGGTAATTTAATAGTGGGAAAGGCCTGGGTCAGAAATCAGTGTCTTTCTAAGATGCTCTGCCTTGAGTTCACTGTGGTGCTAAAGTAAAAAAAAAATACCCCTGTATTTATGTCTGAGGAATCTTAAATCATTTTAGCAAAACCCATCACAATGAACCTCCTTCTTATGCTCTGACTCTGTCCAGTTCAGAGCCTCAAAATTTTTGCTCTTATTTTACAGTGTTTTGAATATGCCTGAAAGCAGGGGATACAACACTGAAGTTGGATTGAATTTTCAATACAGGGAATTGTCTCCTGAATTATGAATCATATAATGAAGTGCACTTGGTGTAATTAAAGTTCCTTAATTCACAGATATATGTCACTTTTCACATCATTGAACACTCAAGGGCCTCTAAATGAACTAAAAGTAGAAGGTTGTGATTTTCTTTACAACTGTATTTTTCATTGGCCTTTATAGGAAAGCTAGTCTGACAAGGTATTTGAAGGACTACTGCAAATGTTAAAACCTGCCTATTGTTGATAAAGGAATTTCAGGCATCATATGAGGGATATCATGGGGCTGAAAAAAGGAAAACCAGAGTATTAAATCAATGCTTAATATAAATTACCTGCCAATTCAGTTCATAAGACTTTCCACCTTCATATTAGGAGATAACATTTTTAATCATCAAATAGTGAATTAGATAAGCAAAGTTTTAATCCTTCATCAGTCACGTAAAACACTGGCATAATATTCATTTTACTATCAAAATATATGAGTTAACATCACAATTAAATGTTTGCTTTTAGTTATATGGTTTATAAATCAGTTTTGTTTGCCCTTTTAATTAATGATTGATTGTTCTTATATCAACAAGACTGATTTCAAAACCACTGTGAATAATGAAGTAGTTTTGTGATAAACATGAAGGTGAAGTATGAAGATAAGAAAAAGTAATTTGTCCCAAACAGATAATTATACTTTTAAGCCCAGTAATCCTCCGAAAGTGACCACTGTGGGGTCTGATAAAGATCTGGGTCACCAAAGTTCCAATGGATTCTTATCCAACTCTAAACTTTTTTGTAATAGGAAAAACTCTCTTGACAGAGTTCTCAACTGACAAAAGAATAGCATCTTATCATCACTTTCCACAGAGTTCTTTTGTGTACAGGAGTATAGAAAAGATCTTAGAAGTACACATTTTTCTAGAAAAGCTTTTTTAAGAGTTCTTAAAACATGCCTTTATTCATTTGCGATATACCAAACCATAAGGACCTACTGTATAGCACAAGGAACTATACTCAGTATCTGATAACAACCAAAATGGAAAAGAATTGGAAAACAAATACATATATATTATATAAATATATGTATATAACTGAATCACTTTGCTATACATCTGAAACATTATAAATACTTCAATAAAAATGGTATCATGAAACTCTAATATATGTGAAACATTGTGTATCAGCTATACTTCAACAAAAATATGCTGAACCCCTACCATATCTAGGTACTGACATATGCAAGAGTCATCAAGGTAAATATAAGCTGCCCCCAGTGGTCCAGGAGAAAGGAGAGAAAGGAAGTGTAGCAAAGCACTTCGCCTCTCTTTGAGTCTCAGTTTCATCACCTGTGGATTAGAGAACACAGACCTGATGGTCTAGAAAGGCTATCCCAGATAGAAAACCCATTGTTTTGTTCTTCTCTGTACCCAAATGCCTTCCCTTTCTTGACCCTTCTCCACCTAGATTGCCTGGTTTATTCCTACATGTCTGTAAAGATGGAACTCAAGGCATTTCTAAGCTCCTTCTAGAAGCTCCTTTTGAACTTCCTCATTGCTCCAGACAGAGCTGTTCTCATCTTCCTCAGTGTCACCTCTGTCATTTTGCAGTTTGTTTATCTGCATCCCCCATTAGACTATGAGCTCACAGAGGGCAGCTTATATTGCTCTTTTTCAGCTTGTTCCTGAAATAAAATACCTGTGCAAGTTGAATTTAGTCACCACCAGGCATGGCTGTGCTTTTAAAGATACCATAGATATTATCAGAACTTAAATGGTGGGAATGATGTGTGTCATTTACAGGTGATTTTGTGTAAAGCAATTTTCATTAACTAAATGTTAAATTGAAGTTAAAATTCAATGGGTAAAAGAAGACTTGTTTTATGATAAATTATGAAGGTCTCTTTCTGTCTTCAATGTCTACAATTCTTGTTGCAAACTGAATTTTAATTGTTATGAATCATTCCTCTTGCAATAATCCATGTGGGTGGCAAAAAGAAGGAAGAGCATAAAGAAAATAAATTCAAGATGCCTGGAGGTATATAAAGTGGAAAACTAGTCTAGGATCATTTGGGGACTCATTTCTATATGAAATTAAGTAAAATTCATGAAAGATAAGTTTTAGACAATAAATAAAAAGTTGCATTGAAAATAAAAGCAACCAGTGTGTTTTTAGAAATCTCATGAAATATAAATGTAATGTTCTTAACAGACAATTAAATAAAATCCAACGTATATTCTTTACTGACTATTTGACTACAACAATTTTGTAAAGTAAACAAGATTATCCCTTCTTCTTGCCCCTGAAAGATGAGGATACTCTGATGCTCCATCCTTAACCCTTCTTGATGGGGTCTTTTAAAATTTCTGTTGGAATGATTATCAAATCATTTTTTAAATTTTATTTTTTACTTTCATTTTATTTTTCCTGGATGCCTTCCTGCTACCTCAAATGCAGCAAGTTCAAAACCAAACTAGGACATCTCTCCTTTTGTAAATGGAATCATTGTTCTAATAGTTACCAAACTGAATTAATTCTAAAAGAGTCTCTTCTTTGCTTCTCTCACAGTGTTCTCAAGCTCTGTTGATTTTCCTGAAATGTACCTTGACCTGTCCCTTCCATCAATGTCCCTGCTATTATTTAAAGACTTACTGCCAGCCTACTGGGCTGTTGTTGAAGCCTCTCACAGGTTTCTTTCCCCTCCTGAACAGAAGTGCCGAATTCAACCTCTTAAAGCAAAGTTCTGATTCTGTCACCTTCTTTTGTGTTGCAATCGTTCTTGGCATCTCTTTGCACGATGGACAGAATACAATCCTAACAGCATCTTTGGGACTTTCACAAACTGACTACAACCTACTTTACAGCTTCATCTGTCACTCTCTGCTTATGTGGTGCTTAAACACCAGCCAAACCAGCTTATCTGCTATTTTCAAACACAGGGTGACCCTTGCTCCCAGGGCTTGCTGAGTTAGCCTGTTCTATTCTCTGAACTCTCAGAATCTTACTCTGCTCAGTGCTGTTTCCTCTGAGATGTTTTTCTTAGCTGCATCTCCCCCCACCATGACAATTGCTATTTAGATATCAAATGCCTACAACACTGAGAAGGTGTTTTACAGAAATCATTTTAATTCTCACAATAATACTGTAATGTTGTTATGATTTTGCCAATTTCACAGTTTATTTAGTCAATTGGGATCCATTTTCTGGGTACCTTGTATAGGGCACTCACGATGTTACTTACTGGGAACAGAAAACCCTTGCAGTCATGGTATTTGACTGGAACTAAAACTTAGAGGGATTGAATGACTTGGCCATAACCAGTCAGTGACAGAACTCAACACTTCACTATTTTTTGACCCACTCTGCATCTGATTCTGAAACATTTTAAGATGGATGTGTGAGGTAAGGAGGGGAGTGGAGTTGAGGGAAAAGTGAGATGGTTTGAGGAATTAAAAAAAATCTCCCCAGATGTTCTGATAGTTCATTCTGCTAGTTGACATCACCACATGAAACCATACGTAATGAAGCTTCCATCTTACTCTCTAACTGGTTTATAAATTCAGCACATAATGCCCTGATTATGGTTTTCTGCTTATTTAAGGAGTAAGGGAAGTCTGATTGACCAAACAGCAATATTTTGCTAGATATCTATGTTATCACCCTGTTCTCATAATAGTCACTCATTTTAATCCCGATTTGACTCAAAGAGCCAGAGACCCAGCTGGCAAGAGGCTGAGGTGGAATCTGAACCCAGACTGTTCCCAGAGTCTTTATCTCTCCTGGGTACCATGTAGCCTCGGTGTCTGTGTTAGAACATAGACTCCTTAAAGAGCGAGGCCCCATTTTTCCTCTCATCCCCTACAGCACTTAGCCCAATGACTGACATAGAATGTGTTCTCTACGTACATATATTTGGCTAAGGAATGAAGAACCAAAGCAGACCAGGAAACACTTCTTTGTTCAGGGAAATCAAATGAGCATCAGTGTAGAAAGCCCTTGAAGAATAAATAAGCCATTGGAAATTATAATGTCAGACACATTATTGCATTTCACAGTTTTTTACAATTTGCACATTCCTACTGATCCATGAAATAATTTAATTACATAGATTATTGCATTATGATATAGTTTGGTAGTGCCATTTTCCCCAGCATGTTGTTGGATGAAGATAAATCCTTTCTCAGAAAGAAAATATATTATAGAAGAGTCTAAATAAAGATGAAAGGGCTTACATTCAACTCTTCCATCCCCAGGACAGGACAGGCGAGCTCCCACTAGCATCTTTTAATGATTTTTTTCCAAGCCAGTATTCCAAGTGAAGGAGCTTCAGTCATTTCTTAAGGAACACTATGGAGAAATTGAGATATTTTAATTGAAAACTGTTTTTTTTTTTTTTTTTCGGAGTAAGATAACATATTCTGACAGTTATCCTCATTGGAACCCTCAAGGAAATCAGAACCTTGCAAATGCCTTTCTAATATATTTTATATTCACTTTTTTTGGTCAATATAAATAGAATTCTCTTTTCCTATTCATTCTAAGTAATTATCTTTATTGAACTTTGATCTTTTTAGGTACATAGAGCTGTTATATCCCTTTGCTATAAAATAACTTGTTTTCTGTAGTTTTTAAAAAATATTTTAAGGAATTTTCATATTTTATTTTACCTTTATTTAAAATTCATAGGGTGGTTGTCAGACTTCCTATTGCAGTTCATAGAAGCATGATCAGGTTACCTCAAGTAACGGGGATTTGGGGAATGTAGGCTGTGCTACTATGCTCGGTCATGTCTAACTCTCCGTGACCCCATGAACTGTAGCCCTCTAGGCTCCTCTCTCCATGGAATTCTCCAGACAAGACTATTGGAGTGGGTACCCATTAGTTCTCTAGGGGATCTTCCTTTACCATCTGAGCCACTCATCAGGGAAGCCCATGACTATATGAGATTGTATATATATATATATATATATGTGTGTGTGTGTGTGTGTGTATATATGTGTGTGTATATCTATCTATCTATCTATATATATATATGCCTGGTGGGCTGCAGTCCATGGGGTCGCTAAGAGTCAGACATGACTGAGTGACTTCACTTTCACTTTTCACTGTCATGCATTGGAGAAGGAAATGGGAACCCACTCCAGTGTTCTTTCCTGGAGAATCCCAGGGATGGGGGAGCCTGGTGGGCTGCTGTCTATGGGGTCGCAGAGAGTCAGACATGACTGAGTGACTTCACTTTCACTTTTCACTGTCATGCATTGGAGAAGGAAATGGGAACCCACTCCAGTGTTCTTTCCTGGAGAATCCCAGGGATGGGGGAGCCTGGTGGGCTGCAGTCCATGGGGTCGCTAAGAGTCAGACATGACTGAGTGACTTCACTTTCACTTTTCACTGTCATGCATTGGAGAAGGAAATGGGAACCCACTCCAGTGTTCTTTCCTGGAGAATCCCAGGGATGGGGGAGCCTGGTGGGCTGCTGTCTATGGGGTCGCAGAGAGTCAGACACGACTGAAGTGACTTAGCAGCAGTAGCTATATATATATATATATATATATATATATATATATATATATATATATGAGGAGAGTGAAAAAGTTGGCTTAAAGCTCAACATTCAGAGAACAAAGATCGTGGCATCTGGTCCCATCACGTCATGGGAAATAGATGGGGAAACAGTGGAAACAGTGTCAGACTTTATTTTTGGGGGCTCCAAAATCACTGCAGATGGTGACTGCAACCATGAAATTAAAAGACGCTTACTCCTTGGAAGAAAAGTTATGACCAACCTAGATAGCATATTGAAAAGCAGAGACATTACTTTGCTAACAAAGGTCCGTCTAGTCAAGGCTATGGTTTTTCCAGTGGTCATGTATGGATGTGAGAGTTGGACTGTGAAGAAAGCTGAGTGCCAAAGAATTGATGCTTTTGAACTGTGGTGTTGGAGAAAACTCTTGAGAGTGCCTTGGACTACAGGGAGATCCAACCAGTCCATTCTAAAGGAGATCAGTCCTGGGTGTTCTTTGGAAGGACTGATGCTAAAGCTGAAACTCCAGTCCTTTGGCCACCTCATGCGAAGAGTTGACTCATTGGAAAAGACCCTGATGCAGGGAGGGATTGGGGGCAGGAGGAGAAGGGAACGACAGAGGATGAGATGGCTGGATGGCATCACTGACTCGATGGACATGAGTCTCAGTGAACTTTGGGAGTTGGTGATGGACAGGGAGGCCTGGTGTGCTGCCATTCATGGGGTCGCAAAGAGTCGGAGACGACTGAGCGACTGAACTGAACTGAACTGAAGCTTCATTAAATGGTAATTCTACTAAGCACTTACATTATGTCACTGAATTTTTTTGATATCCCTTTTTGGTATATACTTACTACCTTCATTTACAGATGAGGAAACTATGGTTCAGAAAGTTTGTTACAAAGCATTTCAACACACAGGCCTGCCTGACTTTAGATGCACAGGCTTTAATCAGGACACTTGCTGAAACATCTATAAATTCCTTTAAGAATTTATTCCTCAGTGGTCACAAGGCCTAAAAGCCCTGAGTGTATATCATCACCACTGCTACAGTGATTATTCTAAGATGTGACCTGTGCCTGGCCTGTACTTGGCCAATTGAGACTGTTGTCTTTTTTAATTTGTTTTTGTTTGTTTGTTTTAACACAGACTTGGAAGGCAATACATTTTACTTCTCTTGATGTCAAGCTTTAAAACTATTGAACCCAAAAGATGTAAATGGTTATGTTTCTAGTATTAAAGATAAAGCAGACTGAGAGTGGAACTGACAGCAGAAGAAGTAGAGCAGAGTGAGGAAAGACTCCTAATTGTTTCACAGTCTTGGCTTCTGTTGCTCCTAAGTGACTGGGGCCTCACCTCTGATTATTTTGAGTAGAATTAAATGTAGTTCAACATAGCATTCTACACTTTTTGAAAGCTAGTTTAGCATCCTAGCAAAGCACTTTGCCCAATAAAATACTATGCCTGCTAAAGTAAAGAGAAGCAGAGTAGAGACTATACAAGTTGAAAAAATAATTACAATAAAAAAGAAGCAAAAAGACATTAAAATGACAGACAGAAAAAATTTAATGGAACATTTTTAAAACTGCGCTGTAGAAAATGATTATTAAATAATGGTGAATTTGAGGAGCTAAAACTTTATTATTTTGTAAATGAATATGATTAGTTCCATAACAAGGTTATGTGTTTATTTCATAGTGAACAGGCTGAGATCAAACTTTTAATTTGATTTAGTAATTCAGTCACTAATTCATTTATTTATGTATACTTCCTATTCATGTACTTTTTATATGTCGTGATATTTTGTCTTTTCAACTTATTAGAATATAAATACAAATATAAATAATTCCTGCCCTCTTGGAACCCAGAATCTAGAGATGGAAACAGATAATTAGAGAATAACCTGCTAGTCCAGAGGAAAGGACAGTACTGTGGTAGCAAGGACTAAGAGACTCTATTGAAAATTGACACCTCTGTCTGAATGACATGATAAATGAAACCATCATACAAAGATAAGCAATACATTTGAGTCTATAAAATAAACAAAGCTTCAGAAGCAAACAAAAAAACTTTACCACACAAAAAGCTGCTGCTGCTAAGTTGCTTTAGTCGTGTCCGACTCTGTGTGACCCCATAGACAGCCTCCTACCAGGCTCCCCCGTCCCTGGGATTCTCCAGGCAAGAACACTGGAGTGGGTTGCCATTTCTTTCTCCAATGCATGAAAGTGAAAAGTGCAAGTGAAGTCGCTCAGTCGCGTCTGACTCTTAGCTACCCCATGGACTGCAGCCTACCAAGTTCCTCCATCCATGGGATTTGCCAGGCAAGAGTACTAGAGTGGGGTGCCATTGCCTTCTCCGGCACAAAAAACTGGTACTTAGTAAATAAGAACTCTTACACACTGCTAAGAAACAAACAGTGAAATGGGCCAATGGTCTAAATAATTCTGTCCAAAGAAAAGAAATATAAATGCCAACAAACACATAAAAAATCATAATGCTATACAAAACAGAAAAACACAAATAATCAGTAATTTATTATTGATTATTTATATTAGTAATATTTAAATTACTGATTATTAAGGCAATAATCAGTAATTTAAATATTAGATTGACAAAGATTAAAAGATTGATGATACTGATTCTTAGTGAAGATATAAATGTGAAACAAGTTTTGTGTACACTTGGGCCATTAGTTCAAGCTTTTTGGAAAAAACAGTCACACTCAGAGATGTAATACAGTGAATATTTTATATTTGGCCCAGTATATATTTCAATTCAAAGATGAAAACCCCAATGCTGTATGTAATAGTATGATATTGGAACCAATATAAATATCCATTAGCAGAGAACTAATTGATGCTGTATAAAAAAACAGTATATACACATTCAGGAATACATAAGAATGCTTACATGAACATCAAATATATACCAAAATATGTTGATAGCCATTTCTAAGAAGTGATTAGTGTGATATAGGAAGAATGGGAAAATCTTAATTTCTATTTAGGTACAGCTGCATATTTTGTTCATAAAAAAATGAGACTGATTTATTCATACACTGACAATATCATGAAAAAGGAAAAATATTTTAAGTAAAAAATATTCGAGAGGAGGCAAATGTGATTTTCTATGAATATGGTGTCACATTAGACTTAACCCAGCGAAAAACAATTAAATGAAAAGTAGAGTTCATCTTGTAAAGTGGACAAGAAGTTGGCTTAAAGATATAAATAGGGAACTCTTTGATGGTCCAGTGGTTAAGACTCTGGTCAAGGAACTAAGATTTCACAAGCCAAGTGTTGTGGCAAAAAAAAATATGTATATATATTATATATATATAAAGATATGAGGGGACAGACTGTGTAGGGTGTAAGGGAATAGATGAGGAGAGACAAAAACAGCCCAGAAAATGAAGAGAAACAGAGAAATAGAATAAAATAATCAACCTAGACCTCAGTGCTTTGAAATTCCAGAACGGTACTGATGGTTTAAGCCTTCATCACTTAGCAAATCTCTTATGGTTTGATATGTATATATATATTTTTTCCTCCAAATCTTTTCACTAAGAATTTTTTTTATTATTTAAGCAGAAATCATCATAATCTTCTTTATCAAATCTCACATAGAATCTCTTCTATCTTGTTTTTCTACACTACAAAACAATATCTTTGGAATAACAGAAGCAATTTATTAACTCATCTAATCTTTCCCTTCTTCCCTCTTCTATACCATAGTCCATATCATTTGGTGTCATCTATTTCTGAATGACTTAAACAGTGGAGGTCCTCTTTTTCTTTTAGGACCAAACTACCAGATAATAGAACTAATTTTCTGGAAATATTCACCACGTCCAGCTAAAATTTACTGGTCACTAATTAGAACCCTTGACTTCTTTATACTTTTATTCATAATATGTATCTCTGACCATAAATTTTAAAAAATTCTTTGGATATTTTTGAAGGGATATATCATTTTTCTTCTGCTTGTGTCACCATTTCTCGACTTCTCTAATGAATTTTTGCTAATTGAGTTGTGACTATAACATTATGTAAACCATAGTAATTTTTTTTCTAGAAAAATTAAATGCTAAATTAATTAATTTTACTGTGCACAACATCATCAGATAACTGATTATAAAATCAGGTTCCCAATGCGTAGCACTTTTCCTAGTAATACCTTGCTTTTGATGTGGGTGACTGCTGAGAAGGAAAGGGGTCTCTGCATTCTGACATATGCTTTAAAATTCATGGCCATTTCTCATACCTTAAAAAGCATTTGGTGGGCTGTATAAGCAAAAAGGGGGGATGGGAGGGAGTCTCAATAGGTTTTGCATTAGCTCATTAAATACTAAAATACCATTTCTATTTTACATAATTTAACATGGCAAACTATAAAAAAGGTGAAACCGGCAACCCCTAGGCATGCGTTTTAAAACATCCTCATTTAGATGCTAATTTTGGTTCTAAGTGTATCACTGGCTTAAAAAAAGCCATTAACAACAGGCCAGATTACTTAAAAGGGATTATTAGGCAAATATGTGAGGGTGTTCTGATACCAAGTGGCCCCTTTTATGACCCAATCCAACTACCTTGAGTAAAAAGGGATGAAAGTATTTGTTTTAAAATAGAAGAGAAAAATCGTACAATAGATTTGAAAAAAAAAAGAGAAAAATAGATAGTAATCATCCAAACATAAATCAGGCAGCTAAAAAATTAGGTTACTTTTCTCCCTAGTGCTTTTAATAGAAGAATATGAGTTACAGTAACATCTACAGTGTTTAGAAATGTGAGACATGGGTTGGCTGGATATAATGGTGAAATGAGCTAAAAAAAATCTGTTTAATAACAATTTAATACCCTGCTTTTTAATAAAACCCGCCATGACAGAAAAAGTGAAAGGAGGCAAATAATAGATGAGAGGGGAGAGTATGTTATCTCCAACCAAGACTGAATTCATGGCTGGCAAAAATGATGCTCTAAAGATATTAAGAGGAAACCTGTCAGACAAAAGAGATATACATAAATACATCCTAGTGCCAAAATAAATGAGCGATAGAGGATGGGCAGATGGTTCCTTCTATAGGACATCACCGCTAAGGAACACTGAACTGGCCTTGAAGATGGTTTGCTGCCAAACTCATACCAATTTCTCAGTAAAAGAACAAAGGAAGTTTGACTGGCAGTGCTAAAACATTCAAACCTACGGAAACAATTCCATCTCACCTTTGAACTCATTAGACAATTAGAGTTTCTCATTTCATAATTGACTTTCCTTCTTTCAGTCTCTTACAGATCAAAGTTCTTCTCCAAGAGTCTGCCAGATTAATTTTCTAAAATGGTTCCTTCTTTGTTAAGGTGGATTGCTTAATAGTTTTATACCTTCTCAATAATATAAACAGTAAAGAAACAGGAGTTGTTTCTTACTCATTTTCTCCTGTATATGTAGAGGGTCTTGCCTGTTATAGCTTAATAAATTGTTGAATGGATGGATGGATGGATAAATGGATGAATGGGTGGGTGGACAGTTTTAAATTCTTCTTCATTGTCTACTGAATTTAAAAATAATACTTACCCTGACACTTAAACTTCCTTTTATCTTTCCAACGTTCTTTTCTATTACTTCAGACTGAGCATTATTCTCCAGCCAAATGGATGACTCACTGCTTCCGAAATCTGCCCCTCCTCTCCTCATTCATCTGTGTGCCTTGGCCCATGCTGTGAACTCCATCTGGATTATCATTTCTGCTCTCTGTGTAACTGTCTCTCAAAATCCTACCTGCTTTCAAGTTCCATCATAAACATCAGCTTCTCCATTAAACCTTCCTCTTACCTGAGTGTCATCTCTTTTTTAAACTTTCATGATGTCTGTAATATTCTCTTACCAAAATCTTTCCTTTAATTAAGCTCTCAGCTTGTTTCATCTTCTCTCCTTTTTCTTATTCTTATTATCTTTCTCTCCTTTCTCTCTCTCTCTCTTTTTTTTTTTTTTTTTGGTTTACTTTTGCTCTTTGGCCCAAAACTCCTTAAGGACAACAAATGGAGTATTATTTATCTTGCCATCTCTTCAATATAGTTTTCAAACTGCAAATTTCAACCTGTTAGTGGGTTTTGAGATTAATTTAGTGAGTTTAACATAATTTTTATTAGATTATATATAATAACAAATTCCCGATTAGAAGGGGATAGAAAATATCAGGAGGTATTATATATATTAAAATTAAATATTGTTTCATAAAAATTTAAGTCACATAAATATATTTGCAAGTGCGTACTGTATCATAACAAAATACATTTCTTACTGTTTCTTGCAATCAAAATTTCCCAAATCACTGCCATACAGCACTTAGCTCTGTTAATTGTGTACAATAGGCAATCATGAATATTTTCTTAATGAATGAATGAATTTTCATGAATTTTTCTCTTTCACTATAAGACTACATCAGTTTTATAGTATAATTGATGTATGCTACATCAGTTATATTTATTTCTGCAGGTAGACTTTAGTGTCAAAAACAGCAATGGCAACTCCTGCTTTCCATTCAGGAGTGATGGAAGACTTAACACTGATACAGTGTAAGAACAGGAGAGGGCAATTTCTGCTAAAGTGGGAAGTACTGTTACTTGTTAGAAGCACTCTAATGCTTAGATTTTAAGGTTTTTCTACTTGAATTGTGTGGTCCGTTTCCATTCATTGCTAATGCTTTTTTGTTTCTTAATTCTAGTCTCATGAAAAAGCTCTAAATAAATGTAGATTTCAATTAAAAGAGTCTAGACTGTTATTTATAATTAACCATCCTCATAGTGTGAGATTGTTTACTAGCCAAATGAAATAGAAATGGTGGCTTTTATGATAAATCCGGGGTTGCAGCTTGTTGGAGCACGTTTGACTTTCTGTTCTGCCAACACAGCTGGAAGCAGATGGTGGAAGTGGCCCGGAGCAGCCCTCCCTGGAATAATGGGAAGCCAGGGGCGCCCAGCCCTGTGGGAGGGCACTGGTTCTGCCACTTTTAGGAAACACTTGGACATACCTCTTGGTTTAAAGTATTGTTACCTCTGAACAGGTTAGAGACCCTAAGCTAAAGAGCAGGAAACAGCAAGGGAGCACTGCAGTTTGCAATTAAAGTGATTACTTCATGCACAAACACCGCACCCTTTCCATACCTCCTGGAAGGCTTAGTGGAAGGGAGGAAAAGGTTTTCCTAAACCCTTGAAGGGTCCTAGCTGGGCCTGAAAATTAAACTGACAAACATAGATTAATAAGAGAAAAGCAGACAAATTTATTTAATATAAGTTTTACATGACCTGGAAGCCTTCATTAGGAAGTCAAGATTCAAAGAAACAGTTAAGGTGAATATTTTTGTTCTAAGTTTGATGAAGAGTAAAAAGCATAGAGAAACATGATGGGCCAAAAAAGGTACAAGCTGTGGATAGTAATCTGGGGGAAGATGAGCAAAGTCTGTTCATTCTGGTTCCTCTAGGCACCTCTGTCTTCAGAGACAAGGATGCTGTGTTCCTCCAGGTACAAGGAAGCACCTCTCACATGAGGGTCTTAACACCTGCTTCAGGAGAGAAGGAGCAATTCAGAGAGTCTTGCTATTTATTTATTTTTGACTGTGCTGGGACTTCGTTGCTGCTCTGGCTTTTCTCTAGATGTGGCCAGTGGGGACTTACTCTCCAGCTGCAGTGTGTGGGCTTCTTGCTGCGGTGGCTTCTCCTGCTGGGGGCACGGACTCTAGAGGGCACAGGCTCAGCAGTCGCAGTTCCAGGGCTCTAGAGCACAGGCTCAGTAGTTGTGGCGAATGGGCTTAGTTGCTCCATGGCATGCTGGATATTCTTGGATCAGGGATCAAACCCACATCTCCTGCATTGGCAGGTGGATTCTTTACCACTGAGCCACCAGCAAAGTCCAGAGAGTCCTTCTTGCAGCTACCATTTTTCAAATTCCTCCAAATTAAAATAATCAATATGACAAGGTGTCATTCTTTTAGGGAAGCATGTTCTGAGCCCCATCACTGACATGATAGGCAGATAAGATTGTGCTGTCCTTTAAAAGATTTTAAAGAAGTTTAAGTTATTTAGCTTGAAGGTTATGGTTTATATTAATTAGAGGTTCAGAGTCAATAAGAATGATTATTCAGAAAAATAGTATTCTATCCTCCAGACATGAGAGTAAAAATTATTTTGTTAAAAAGTTAGCATAATTGTCCCTCAGTCCTATTCTGAAGTATTTTGGTTGAGATGACTGTAGATTGTTCCTTGGCATCAGAAGTCAGCATGTGACTTAGTGCTAGTTTTGAACCTAGAGTTGTGTTGTCCAATATGAATTGTTGTCCAGTGTGTCAGTCATGCCTGGCAGTTTTAATCCTAATTTAAATGAGCAGAAATAAAATGATCCTTAGTTGAGCTAGTCTTCTTGACTAGTTGTACATAATAGCTCTCTGTTCTTGGTGTCTACCCTATTGACCAGTTCAGGGATATGACACTTCATCATTGCAGAAAGCTTTATGGAGAGCTACCTCCTTCCATGGTACCACTTTACAAGGTTCCAAGTATCTAAAATCCCAGTGGCCATTTTGAAGTGTTGTACGCTAGTTGGAGGGGCTTCCCAGGTGGTGCTAGTGGTAAAGAGCCTGCCTGTCAACACAGGAGACACAGGTTCAATCTCTGGGTCAGGAAGATCCCCTGGAGGAGGGCATGAAAACCCACTGCAGTATTCTTGCCTGGAGAATTCCATGGACAGTGGAGCCTGGCGAACTACAGTTCATAGTGTTGCAAAGAGTCAGACACCACTGAAGCAGCTGAGCACATGCACACACACACATGCTAGCTAGAACTCTGTTCTACTTTACTGTTTGTTTAACACTGGCATATTCCCCTCCCCCCCCACTCTTCTATTTTTTTTTAATAAGAATAAGAAGTATCCAAAGGCACTCTGTTGAGATTATGAGTAGGTGGGGTAGACATTTTTTGGTGTTTACTAAGTATTTCCTATAGCATATAACTGGGTAGAAATTGCAGAGAAGAAAATTATGAAAACAGACATGATCCCCACCCTCGTGGTGCTAACACAAATAAAAATTAAATACACTCATCTCTGGGTAATAGAATTCCATTGAAGATTAAAAGGGACAAATCTGGGAGTACTGAGGATGAACCAGATCATTTACATTAGTCGACTAATCTGGTAATTTATTTAGTTTCAGAAGTTTCTAAGTTTCTAGTGTTCTTAGACCAAACTGAATAAAATTCTCAGAAACAAAGCACATTGAAGCCTGTGGTCAGGGAGAAAAATAAATAAGAAAGAGTAGACAAATTTGAGAAAGAGAAAAAAGGGAATACCCATTTTAAACAGACCCTTGGAATGGACCTTTGAAAAGACTCAGGACTTTTTCGGTGTATTCATTCATTTGCTTCTTTATTTAGCATTTTCTGTTTGGTAATGTGATAAAAATCCTGAATAAAACAACTTCAGGATCTATTTGAGTTCAGCCTGTAGTCATGAGACAGCTGGAATACACTGGAACAAGATGCAAAATTTGAATGCCTCATCTGTGTATTCAGTTCAGTTCATTTCAGTCGTGTCCGACTCTTTGCAACCCCATGAATCGCAGCACGCCAGGCCTCCCTGTCCATCACCATCTCCCGGAGTTCACTCAAACTCACGTCCATTGAGTCAGTGATGCCATCCAGCCATCTCATCCTCTGTCGTCCCCTTCTCCTCCTGCCCCCAATCCCTCCCAGCATCAGAGTCTTTTCCAATGAGTCAACTTTTCGCATGAAGTGGCCAAAGTACTGGAGTTCCAGCTTTAGCATCATTCTGGGAGTAGGTTGGCCAAAAAGTTTGTTTGGGTTTTTTGGTAAAATGTTACAAGATGGATACTTAAAGAGATGGATAATCCCTGTTCTGTTACACTTTTGTGATGCCCACTTAAAATGCAGAAGCCTTGTACACTCCCAAATGAATTTGGTTTTATCCTGTCTTTTTCTGCTTTGGGCAGTTTTATCAACACAGCTGTTTGCTTGACCCACAGGATGGAATGAGGGGAGAATATATGGGGTTGGGAGAACATGTTGACTATCTCTAAGACTTTGTCTAAATGGACATTTATATGGTTAGATTGCTACTTTTTTTTTTTTTTTTTTTTTCCTGCTAAGGCAGAAATAAATTTCCCAGTTGTGGTCAGATGCAATCTAGTATCAGTGTTCTGTCCTCCTAGACAGCTCTTCAAATAACTTCTAAATACATGTCTTTCTGAACACTGGTGTTTCTATCTTTCTTGCTAAAAAATGCTTTTGCCCAGTTACCATATGCTTTGCTGGTCTTTTGTGCTTCTAATCCTGTTGTATTTGTGGCCTTGTTTACAAAACTAATATGTTTCGTTAATTTTTGTGACTTGTATACCAGGCACACTTGTTGATTTCAACCATCTTTGGACCATACTTTAAGTCAGGAGACTCTGAAGAATTCTCTCAATAACGTTTTGTTTTTCCCTTGTGAAAGTATTTGAAAGCTCAACCCATAAGCCCAAAAGGACAGGGATTCAATCTGGTTCATTGAAGTTTCTCTATCACCACGCATATGAGCAGATGACTGGCACATAATTTGCCACCTCCCATCTCCCAAAACACACACCTGTTAAAAGGATGAACATGGATAAGTTAATCAGAATGTAATCTCATGACCTTTCCTCTTACAGTTTTTTGCAGTTTTTGTCGGAGTCATTAGAATGGCACTATAGTGTGTATTGCAGATTGTACTGAGTATATTCCTCTGTCCCTAGTATATTTGAAAGAAATCACTCTGTATTTATCTTATCTTCTCTCAAAAGATGAAGATAGGGCTGGTGTCAGATTCTGGACACTGAAATGGGCGAATGGTTTGGGTAATGGCTTGGAGTTTTTTTAGGTGGATATGCAAATAATGGTATGATTCTTCCTGGAAGAACAGACTTTTCTGGGCTTGAATCCTGGCTCCACTACTTGTTAGTTCTATCAGTTCAGTTCAGTTCAGTCTCTCAGTCATGTCCGACTCTTTGCAACCCCATGAATCGCACGCCAGGCCTCCCTGTCCATCACCAACTCCTGGAGTCCACTGAGACTCATCACGTCCATCGAGTCGGCGATGCCATCCAGCCATCTCATCCTCTCTCGTCCCCTTCTCCTGCCCTCAATCCCTCCCAGCATCACAGTCTTTTCCAATGAGTCAACTCTTCGCATGAGGTGGCCCAAGTACTGGAGTTTCAGCTTTAGCATCATTCCTTCCAAAGAACACCCAAGTTCTTAGACCTTAGCAAATTCATAGCTTCTCTATGCCTCAAAATTCTGCTTTGCAATATGAGGATGATAATACTAACTATCTTACATACATTGTAAAATACAACTGTGCCTATGAATGCTCAATTAATTTTAGTTGTTATTCTTTTTTAAAATATTTTTTTGATGTGGAATATTTTTAAAGTCTTTATTGAATTTGCTACAGTATTGCTTCTGTTTTTATGTTTTGATTTTTTTGATTTGAGAGGCATGTGGGACCTTGGTTCCCTTACCAGGGATCAAACCTGCATCCCTTGTGTTGGAAGGTGAAGTTTTAACCACTAGATCACCAGGGAAGTCCCTAGTTGTTTTTCTTTTACTTCCCTGAGATTGTGAGCCTGTTGCCAAATGTAATCAATGCTTAAACCTTTAAATGAACACACAAATGAATACATGGTGCATAGTGTAAAACAGAGTTTTGTGAGAATTTTTTCTCCTGCTTCTAGAATAGAAGTATATGGAGAAAAGATACATACCACCCAACATCAAGGCCCTCTATGCTGTGGAAAAGAGATAGCCACACATAAGTCATCTTTTGCTTGCTAAAATGAATTGTTTTATTGCCATTTATTCATTGATTGCATACTGCCAGATTTTTGAATCATTAGATTGCCTAAAGATATTGTTTCTATATGTATTGAAAGACAACAGGGGGATTTTCTTTACAAGAAGTAGATGAGCATGGAGACGGAAGTTTATTTTGCTAAAAATTAAAAAATAAGAAATAATACTAAACATAGATAATAATAGCAATTAGCATTTATGACGGAGAAGGCAATGGCACCCCACTCCAGTACTCTTGCCTGGCAAATCCCATGGACGGAGGAGCCTGGTGGGCTGCAGTCCATGGGGTCGCTAAGAGTCAGGCACGACTGAGCGACTTCACTTTCACTTTTCACTTTCATGCATTGGAGAAGGAAATGGCAACCCACTCCAGTGTTCTTGCCTGGAGAATCCCAGGGATGGGGGAGCCTGGTGGGCTTCCGTCTATGGGGTCGCACAGAGTCGGACACGACTGAAGCGACTTAGCAGCAGCAGCAGCAGCATTTATGAAGTATTGTGTACCTTTATATATTTATATAAATCATCTCATTTGATCCTCACAAGATCTGTACGAGATAGGAACCCCTATTATCCCATTATGATGAAATTCATGTTTGGGAAAGTTAACTTAGTCAATGTCGCATAGTAAAATGCGCCTTTGGACCCAGGCATATTGATTAAGAAAATGGCAGTTTAAGATGATACTATCATAGAGTGGAAGAAAGATTTGTCAGCCGTGATCTGGTGCACCTGTTATCTGAGAAAAACAAAAGTTCTGATTTATAGCATTTGTTGATTTCCACAATGGAAATGCTCCCATCACGGTCAGCTTCAAAGAGTCAGTGTGACATCATCTAGCTTCTAAAACCTTGGATCTCAGCAACCAGCTCCAACCATCTCCAACACAACTTTGGTGAAGATAACCAACCCCTTGGAGTGGCTGGGGTCTCACAAAGTGGCTGGCGTCTCACACAAGATGCTGGGTGGTGGCAGGGGTACGATTAGGAAGTTGGCAGGATGCACAGCAGGGAAGACATTTCACTGTAGCGCATGTGATAGCAAAGAGAATGAATCTGGGCTAAGCAGAGAATGTTCATGGCCTCAGAAAGGAAGAATTTGAATTTAGAATTGTTTGGCTGAGAACACGAGGAGCCCATTGCTGATAAGGACACAGACTTGGTCTAGGGACTTATGATATTAAAAAAGAGACAAAAGCCCTTCTTTACTAATTAAGATAGATTTGATGGCAGAAACACTTGTTATTTTCCTTAGTTGAGAGAGAAAACAAATAATAGTCATATTCTCTATCTTTGTGAATTCATAGAAATTTTCCTGCAGAAATATGTCTGAAAGTGATTTTGACTATGAAAGCTGAAAAAGAAATTCATTGCTCATTTACCTGCCTTTGACTGTTTCTAGAATAAGATGTGATATATGTGCATGTGTATATATGCATATACATGTATAGTTCATTAATATGTGGATATCTGACAAAGCACCATGTGATAATGATGCATCTAACTTTACATTTACCAAATGTCTGCTAGCCCACTGTTTCCAATATTTACCTTCTGGAAACTTGCAGGTTGTAAAGTGAATAAAAATTAGTTGTGTATGGGTGCTCATCAGACATTAATGGAAAAGGAAATGGCAGCACACTCCAGTATTCTTACCTGGAAAATCACACAGACAGAGGAGCTGGGTGGGCTACAGTCCATGGGGTTGCAAAGAGCCCGATGCTGGTGAGCTTCTGAGGACAGCACATGTAAATGTATTGTTGATTCCCTTTGCTGTACAGCAGAAACTAACACAACATTGTAAAGCAACTACTCTAATAAAAATTTAAAAACAAAGACGTAATTTTATATGAAGGGTTACTTCTCAATCTGTTACAGTAGCTGGGTCTCAGTTTCCACATCTTCTCCCATGTTAGAGCTTTTGAAAAGCTGAGGCACCACATGTAAGAAGATCTAAATGAATGGTCTCACAGGGGTTTACATGGGGCTGTTGTCTTTAGATCACAACTTCCACAAATGATTTTTAAATATTTAATTAATGACCTCATGTAATGTGATATGTCAAAAAGTGGATAATCATATACATTTTTAAATTGTTGAAAAATTTTATTTTATTTGAATTCAAATATGAATACTACATTTTTTTTTCTTTTCCTCTTTTGCATTCAATTTTGGACCTTAGTATTTTGGTTACAGACCTTAACATTTTCCATTTTCCCATGTAAATAATAAATTAAAGAGTGTTATAGACAAACATATCACTAATGTATAAAGTGTTATTGTAAATGAAAAAGAATCAGCCAGCTCAATTTTAACGTCATTTCTTAAAGCCTTGTTTCAAATCTCATTCAAGTGCTTTCTTGTCGTTAACAATAACAGAAGCCAGCAAAACAAAATGTGTTCACTGGGTTGATATTTAGACAAAATTGAAGACTGTGTACTTCTGATATCCATCTTGTTTGACCCAGATAAGACAAAAGTGGGGGAAGGGGCTCAAGATGGTCTCATTTTGTCCACAATCAGAAGTCTTTCTGATTCAGTATGTGGTCTGAAAATAATGGGCCAGATGCACATCTCGTGGGAATCTTCCCATCAGTCTGTTCAGTTCAGTCGCTCAGTCGTGTCTGACTCTTTGGGACCCCATGGACTGTAGCATGCCAGGCTTCCCTGTCCATCACCAACTCCTGGAGCTTGCTCGGACTCATGTCCATCAACTCGGTGGCCATCCAACCATCTTTTCGCATCGTTACATGATTGAGGGCATGGGTCTGATGCTTTATTAATAAGTTAGATATGTGGAAATTCAGGTGTTCCAATTCAAGAACTCCATGAACTTATTTCATTGTTGTGTTGTGCAGTAGTAACGTGTCTTTGTTTTTTAAAATTTAGCTTGAAGTTTAGTTAATTTTTAAAAAGTTTCCCACTTATTGCAACTTTAGTTTGGTGAGTAAAACATCTCCAAATCACTGGTTTTCATAGATTTAGGTTTTCAGAATATTTTCAAACACTAAATTAGATTTCACAAATAAATGCTTTAAATTCTAGCTTTTATACTTCAGAGTGACAATGTGTATATAATTTGTGATCATTTGAAAAATATTGTCTCTGTCCAAAATCACTCAACAAATTTTTTTGCTATTGAAAAGAACATGTTCTTATATTTAAGAACATTGTTTTTCTACATTTACAAAATGCTTTCATATCAAATCCTTGAACGATGACTGTTATACTTGAATGAAAATATGAATGAATTCATTATTTCATTTTATTCCCACATCTACCTTGAGAAACTCAGTTTTGTGACTCTTACCTTTCAAAGGAGGAAATTAAAGTTCAGAAGCCACAAAGTTTTTACGGGCAGAATGGAGTCCCCAAACCAGGATAAATTTAATCCCCAATTCAGTCCTGTTTGGTTTACATTGTTAATTCATAAACTATAAACCATCTTGTCTGTTCATGTCTATTCTAGACAATATTACAGCATGAATCTCATTGTAAAACATGTTTTAAATTTGTGGGAATACTCATTTTTCCGATACCTGGTGGCTCAGATGGTAAAGAATCTGCCTGCAATGCAGGACACCTGGGTTTGATCCCTGGGTCAGAAAGATCCCCTGGAGAATGGAATGGCAACCCACTCCAGTATTCCTGCCTGGAAAATTCCATGGATGGAGGATCCTGGTGGGCAAAGAGTCAGACATGATTGAGAGACTGATTTAGCATGTACACATGGACATTTTGCTGTCTAGAAACAGGAAATCCCTCACCTTAAAAGATAACTCTTTTTTCTGTGAATAGTCCTGAATGTGAACATCTTCTGTACATTGTGAAGTGTTTTCCTAACCATTTTCAAGCCTTACTGTGCATAAGAACTGCTTCAGCAGCTTAAGGTCCCTGTGAGATTCACATTGGGTTCATCTGAGTAGCATAGAAATTTACAAATATATTAAAGAATTTCCAAGTGATTCTGATGAGATTCTTTGAATAGAGATACCCTTAAACTTCACTTACATGTCTAATACAATTTAAAATAAATTGCTATTGTGTTTCTAATGCCTGTCTTCTTTAAGTATAATGGGAAATTATAGGGGTAAAAATGCTTTGGAAAAACAATATCATGTGGAAAAACCCAAACAAACTCTTCGGTCAACACAATATATACATAATCTTGAGAGGAAAGAACGTGTTCTTAAGAAAACGGTGCAAGTGCAAATAGTTTTATTATCCTAACAGTTAATACTTACTGAAGTTTTCATCGATATTGGTTGCCTTTTTCTGTCTAATGTTTATATTTTATTATTTTCTCATTCTACAGTTGAAGCTTAGAAAAGTTTCTTTCCTCGGGTCAGCCAGTAGCACAGCCAAATTTCAAACACATTTTATTGCCTTGTTTAAAAACTAAAGAGTTTTATTTTCTTTTGTAGACAAGAAAGTCTTCTGGAAACTTTATGGATATAATACCATGAGAAAGATACATGTCCACATTTAGAGGTAAGGACAACTGTTTTATCTAGTAATGTATTTTTTTTTAATCTAGTATACATTTTATCTAGTAATGTATTGATTCATTAGCCTTCTATTGGTCAGCATTACTACTGTCATTGTGTTTATCAGGTGTGTGTTAAAAAATAAAAAATTGACTCCAAAGAAAGAATCATTTGTATTGTCTTCTGAAGTTATCTTTCTGTGACCTTACCTCTCTACAGAAGCCTTGTAGGATGAGCTACTATTGAAAATTCAGAGAGAAAGGGATGGAAAAAGAAGGGGAAGACCAGGAGACTGATGACTCATTCTGTCCATTTCACAACTTTTTTCAGAGCCAACTGAGTAGTCTCTACATGTTAGGTCTATATCAATTAATTCAGAACATACCAAGGGTTGGTTTACACATTAAAAATTTTAGAATAATGTATGAATAATTGTCTTTTTATGATGGTGTGCTTCTTTTGAACTGTGTGCCTTTTTAAAAAATTTATTTATTTATTTTTATTTACGGCTGCGCTGAGTCTTTGTTGCTGCACCGGCATTTCTCTAGTTGCGTTCTGCAGGCTCTTGGCTGTGGTGGCTTCTCTTGCTGCAGAGCACAGGCTCTAGGGCACGCGGGTTTCAGAAGTCACTGCAAGTGGGCTCAGGAGTTGTGACTCCTAGCTCTAGAGCATGAGCTTAGCAGTTTTGGGGCACAGACTTGTTTGCTCCTTGGCATGTGGGATCTTCCCAAACCAGGGATGGAACCCATTTCTCCTGCCTTGGCAGGTGGGTTCTTCCCTGCTGAACCAGCAGGGAAGCCTTGGTCATGTGCTTTTTAAGACTTAACACAATTTAGCAACCTGAGTTCTAATTTTTCCAGGTTGAAATATTTCTCTTTTGGTGGTTATCACTGTAGGGGAAAAAAAAAAAAAGGTGGGGGGGGGGGACTCATTGCTCTTGGTTTCCTTAGCTAGTATTTCTCAACCATAGACACACTCTAAATTCATTTGAAGATGTTCAAGAACCACAGTGCACAGATTTTATTGGAGACTGGTTATAATCAACTGAATCCTTTACTGGAACCCAGGCATATATTTTAAAGCTTCCAGATGATTCTGGCGTGAACTATAATTTTACTCCATTTTGGGAATTTAACATGAAATTGGAGCCTGCACCATAGTTATAAGTGGAAACTGAAAACAACAACCCAAGCAAAACTGATCTCTTAGTATTTGTAATCATTAAGAGAAGCTTTGGCTATTGAAGGGTAAACTGAAAGCTTTGTGTGGACCAACATAATAAATTCATGAAATTTATATGAGGAGAGAAAGGTTTTCAGGTAGAAATGTGAATGGTTCCTAGAGAAATAGAAATGCTACTCAGATAACCCTTGAGAATCTGAGGATAAAATTACACTTCAAACATCACCTGGGTAACATCTAACCTTTTAATGTCACCAATCTGAGTGATTTTAATCCTGATTCTTAAAGAGTTGAAATTTTACTTCATGTTGGAATTTTGATCAATGCTCTGTTTTCGAACAGAACAATATCTTTTTAAAAAATTAGCAAATTTCCTTACAGAGCTGTTGTTGCTTGGTTGCTAAGTTGTGTTCAGCTCTTTTGTGACCCCACGGACTGTAGCCCACCAGGATCCTCTGTCCATAGAATTGTCCAAGCAAGAATACTGGAGTGAGCTGTTGTTCAGTCTCTAAGTTGTGTCCGACTCTTTGTGACCCCATGGACTGCAGCAAGTCAGGCTGGCTGCAAGCAAGACTTCTCAGTGCTTCACTATCTCTGGGAGTTTGCTCAAACTCGTGTCCATTGAGTCAGTGATGCCATTCAACCATCTCATTCTCTATTGCCCTCTTCTCCTCCTGCCCTCAGTGTTTGCCAGCATCAGGGTCTTTTCCAATAGGTAGGCTCTTCTCATCAGGTGGCCAAAGTATTGGAGTTCAGCATCAGCACCAGTCCTTCCAATGAATATTCAGAGCTGATTTCCTCTAGGATTGACTGGTTTGATCTCCTTGCTGGCCAAAGGATTATGAAGAGTCTTCTCCAGCACCACAATTCAAAAGCATCAGTTCTTCAGAGCTCAACCTTCTTTATAGTCTAACTCTCACATCTGTACATGACTACTGGAAAAACCATAGCTTTGACTATAGGGACCTTTGTCAGCAAAGTGACATCTTCGCTTTTTAATTTGCTATGTAGGTTGGTCATAGCTTTCCTTCCAAGGAGTAAGTGTCTTTTAATTTCATGGGTGCTCACCGTCCACGATGATTTTGGACAGAAAATAAAATCTGCCACTACTACAACTTTTTTCCCCTTCTATTTGCCAAGAAGTGCTGAGACAAGATGCCATGATGTTAGTTTTTTGAATCCTGAGTTTTAAGTTAGCTTTTTCACTGCCCTCTTTCACCTTCATCAAGAGGCTCTGGGTAGCCATTCTCTTCTCCAGGGGATCTTCCTCTCCCAAGAATCAAACACAGGTCTCCTGCATTGGCAGGCAGATTCTTTACCACTGAGCCACCAGGGAAGCTCTAGAGAACTGTATTCTTACTGAAATAACAGCATAGTTTTTGTCCTAAGTCACTTTTATGACCAAAGAAAGGCAAAACTTTGAAGCAAAAAATCACATGATATTTTTTACTAATTCCGTCAGCTCATGTTGGAGTTCTGATCACAGGATATTACATATTTGGCTTCACTTAGAAGGAGAATTCTTTGATTTGTCAAGTGCTTGATTCTTCCATAAATGATAGGTAACTTGTAGAACTTGCTTTAGAATCTTAGTTGAATATTATCGGATCCTTTTCACATGTCACCAAGGTGTACTTGAATTGAATATATGTGTACTAGCTCTTAGACAAGTATTCCTGGATCAAACAGATCCTAACCATCTTAATGTGCCAGTGGGTGCATCCTAATGGCTGGTGTAAAGACACACAGCCAGGAATTACTTTGATTATGGGGGTTTGAAGGAGTACCTGTGATTGACTCCTGCAAGGCTAAGGGCCGTCTCCACTGTGGAGGGCATTTACTGTGATGGACTCTTTAAGTGATCTCAACAGGATATCATGAGGCTAAAATGGGCTTATTTAGACATTCTCTTGCTAAGAATGATTTCTAGTTTTGAAGTCGTTATGAAAAACTTTCATGGTTCCCCCTGTCTTTTCCTCACACAAATCCTTATTTTTGTGATCTACTTTTATCTCACTCATTTCCAAGGAAAATTGTTTTGGCACCGTCTGGTTTCCTAATTACTAAGCTGTTTCCTTTTGGCCACAGGTTAGCTCTTTTCCTCCCTTCCCTCCCTCCTTTTCTTCCTTCTTTCCTCCCTTTCTCTCTTATTTCCATGTTTTTCTTTCTTTCACTGTCTTCCCACTTCTCTTTCTTTCCTCTCTCCCTTCCTAATTACAGTTGTTGGCCATAACCAGAATATGACTTAGCTGAGAAGTATCTGTCGAATGCTGTAAGTACTGACACTTCCCAATTGTTAGGGGTTGTTTTGAAGGGCAAAAACTGAGCTATTAGTTCAGCGTATTTGAGCTTCTTTCTTTTTTCTAGTGCTTTTATCTAGTTTCTGACTTTAAGATCCTTTGCATCATTTTGCAAGGTTTTTATAAAGTCATGCCTTTGTGAGGATGTACTGCTTTGTTGAATCTCATGGAATTTTTATTGATTTGCAGCTCCTTCATCTTGGGACAAATCCTCAGTTACCTTGGATGCTATAGTTTGTGTGTTATCATTCCCTTTATTGTTGCTATATATGTTCTCTTTGACATTTTGATTTTCCCATCTTCAAGCAAAGGTTTTATCTTGAGTTTTCAATGCAGTGCTTTATGTGTGAATACTTTTCACTGAGGTGAAGTTTTTCTTTTAAATAAAATTATTAGTAATTGTATTGTTCTTCCCTTAATTGGGTCTATTTGGTAGAGTTTATAAAACATAACTGGCAGCTGTATTTCTCTTTATGTGACCGATGGTCTGAATTTGTCGCTTTCCCTGAGTCTATAAGCTACATCTTGGCTTCTAAGCTTTTATGGAAGTTAAATGTCTTTTCTACCTATTTTACAAGTTGGTTTTGAATCCTAAATGGAATAGTAATTGATAACTTTTTGTTAATGCTAAAGCATTGTGTAGAGGTAAAGGACTACTATTAGCTGAAAAAAATGTATCTCTGAATCAAATATAGGCTTTGAAAAATATCAGACATTTAGTGAAATTATATCATTTGATGAAATTAAGGGAAAAAAGGAAAAAGGAGGAAAGAGGGAACATACATATATATAGAGTCCAAGTGGTGAATGTATGAAAGGTCAAAACATTGAGAAAAAACAGTCACTGATGTAATTTGAGACAATATCTAAAAAAGGAAAAAAATTGGAAGTAATTCAGTTGTACAGTCTGTAATGACAAAATTCCTCACAAAAATGAGAAGAAATTTATATGTGTTGTTTTAGTGAACATTTTTCTTCCAGATTTAAGATACAATTGACGTATAGCACTGTATAAGTTTAAGATGTACAGTATAACATTTTGACTTGCATAAGTCACGAAATGATTGTCACAATAAGTTGAGTGAACACCCATCATCTCATATACATACAGCATTAACTAGAAAAATATTTTCCTTGTGACAAAAACTCATAGGATTTACTCTCTTAACTTTCACATGTAGCATACAACATTGTTAATTATCTTTACCATGTTTTTCATGTCCATGACATCTCTAGTACTTATTTATCTTATAACTGAAGGCTTGAACCTTTTGACTGCCTTCATCCAGTACTCCCTCTCCTCATTTGCTGCCTCTGGTAATCATAAATATGATCTCTTTTCCATGAGTTTGTTCGTGTATTTTTGAAGTGTTAAAATTGACCTACAACACTGTGTTATTTCCAGGTACACAATATAGTGGTTCGCTATTTCTGTACATTTCAAAATGATCACTATGAAAAATCTACTTGTTATCTGTTACCATACAAAAGAAGTTACATAATTATTCCCCACACTCTACATTTCTGTCTGTGAATCAGTTATTTTGTTACTTAAAGTTTGAACCTCTCAATCTCCCTCACCTGTTTCTCTCATTCCCTCTTTCTTATACTTTTCTGGCAACCAGTTATTTGTTCTCTGTACCTATGACTCTGTTTCTGTTTTTTTTTTTTGTTTTGTTTTTTATTTGTTTTTATTGATGTATTTTTTTAGATTTCACGTGTGAGTGAAATCATAAGAGTATTTACCATTCTTCCTGATTTATTTCACTTCGAAAGCTACCCTCTAGGTCCATCCATGTTATCACAAATGGCAAGATTTTATCCTTGTTTATGGCCAAGTAATATTCCATTATATATATATATATATATATATATATATATATATATATATATACACACAAACACATACATACACCACTTGTTTATCTACTTATCTATTAATTATCTCTTAGGTTTCTTTCATATCTTGCCTACTGTAAATAATGCTACAATGGGTGCATACATCCTTTAGACTTAGTTTTCATTTTCTTTGGGTAGATACCCAGGAGGAGAATCACTGGATCATGTAGTAGTCCTACTTTTAATTGTTTGAGGAGATTCTATACTGTTTTTCATAGAGGCTGCACAAATTCACATTCCCACCAGCAGTGTGCTGGGATCCCCTTTTCTCCAAATCCTGACCAATACTCATACATCTTATGTTCCTTTTCTTCTCCCACTAAAATTCCTATCACATGTAGGAGGATATGCTTTAGGAGGTTTCACCTGTCTCTTGGCTCTGTTCATTTTTCTTTTTCTTTTCCTTTTCTGTTCTTCAGACTAAATGACCTCCATTGACCTGTGTGAAGTGTACTAATTATCTTATGTGCTCAAATCTGTGGTTGAACCATTTCAGTAAAATTTTCTTTTGCACTGTTGTACTTTTCAACACTAGGGTCTCTATTTGATTCTTTCTTATAATTTGTATCTCTTTACTGATATTCTTGATTTGATGAGACAACTTTCTAGTGATTTCCTTTAGATATAGGTACATAATTTCTCTTAGTTCTTTGGTTATATTTAAAATACTTGATTTAAAGTTTCTGTTTAAAAAGTCTGATGTTTGGGCTTCTTCAGGAACAGTTTTTGTTAATTCTTCTTTCTTTTTTATGGGCTCTATTGTCTTGATTCTCTGTGAAAATTGTAATATTTTGTTGAAAACTTGGCATTCTGAACATTATAATGTGATAACCCTGGAGATCAGATTCTCTTTCCTTTCCACAGCTTTTTGTTGCTACTTACTGGAGTACTTGTTTGGTTATATAGTGACTTTTCTGCATTAATTTTCTAAAGTCTGTATTCTTTACTGTGTATGGCCCCTGAAGTTTCTGTTCCATTATCTTAGTAGATAGATAATGGTTTGACAGAATTTTTCTCAGCATTTCAAAACTGAGAGTCAGCTCGTTTGTTCTCATTTAAGCATTCACCTGTTTGCTATAAACATTTGACTAGTTTCTAGAGTTCTCATGAACTTGACTTTGACTGTTGTGGCCAGTGTATTTGCTGCTCATGTGGAGGAATAAGCTTGTGGCATTTCCTACTTCTTCTCTTTCCCTGATGTTATTCTGCGTATACTGACAGTCTTCACAATAAGCAGCTCTTGTCTGAGATAATGCAGATAGAAACCCATGAACTCTGCTGCCTTTCTCATGCATCCATCTGCTGCATCTGGATTCATGAGAAAGTCCCCAGGTGGGGACAAGTGGGTCTACTTACAGCAGAATGCCTGGCCTGTTTGTCTGTTGCAATCCTTCCCACTGCGTTCCCACAGTGCCGATCCAGCCTCTGCTCATGAGATGGCACTTAGAAAAGCTTCTCTCTCCCCTCTGCTCCTGTGACAAAGGTTCTTATGCCTTTTCTTGAAAATATCATGCGTTACTAACTTTGTGACTGGGCTCACAAATTTCCTTCAAAATTAGTGACTTGTTTTTTTGTGGAGTCTTTCTTAATAATGATCATTTTTTAAATGCTCTCTGTGATTTTGATTTAATAGAAAAGTAACTATGTTTTCTTTGAAAATAGTATTAAAGCTTTGATAGCTTCATGCCAGGGCTTCCCTGGTGGCTCAAATGGTGAAGAATCTGCCTGCAATGCAGGAGACCCAGTTTCAATCCCTGGGTCAGGAAGATACCCTGGAGAAGGAAATGACAACCCACTCCAGTATTCTTGCCTGGAAAATCACACGGATGGAGTAACCTGGCGGGCTACACCCCATGGGGTCACAAAGGGTCAGACATGACTGAGCAAATAACAGTCTTTCCATCCCTTCCTAACAATTATTGGCACTTCCATTTACAGTCTGGTCTATACATCAAGAAGAAGGTGATCTTCTAAAAGTACAAATCAGATCACGTCCCTCATTTGTTGAAACCTATCCAAAATTGCCCACCACTTCAATGAGATAAAAACCTCTTGCCATGTCCTGCACAGTACCACATAACCTGGCTTTGCCTCCAGTTTGACCTTGTTCCTCTCCCTGAACTATGTGGTTCTAAGCACACTGGCTTTCTGGATGGATCATTCTGCTTTTAATGGGAACTCAGTCCTGTCATGGGGACTTCGTGCACTGCTTGGGATATTTTTCTCGAAATTCGTTGCCAGGCTGGCTTTGCCTCCTCATTAGTCTATGTGTAACTATGCATTATGGTCTGAATTTTGTTTTTCCCCTTTTCATATATTGGAGTACTAACCTTCAGTACCATGGAATGTGACTGTATTAACTTTCCAGGGCTGCCATAACAAAATATGACAGACTGGGTGGCTTAAACAACAGAAAGTTATTTTTTCACAGTTCTGAAAGCTAGAAGTCCAAGGTCAAGACGCTGACCATTTCTGTTCTCCTGCGTCCTCTACCTTGGGCTGACAGTTCACCACCACTCGAGCTGTGTGCTTAACCTCCTCTCTGTGGCTGCACATTTCTGGTGCCCTGTCCTCTTCTTATAAGGATGCCAGACCTTTTGGACTTATAGTCCCATCCTTACACTTTTATTTAACGTTAATTCTCTCTATAAAGATCCTATCTCTAAAGATAATCACATTGTGGTTTGGGGGTTCAACATATGAATGTTTGTTTGTTTGGGGGCTTGGGACAGTTTTTTTTTTTGATTGTGCCCCCGACCAGGAATTGAACCCAGGTCACAGCAGTGCAAGCGCTGAGTCTTAACCATTGGACCCCCAAGGAATTCCCTTAACATTCAGATTTTGAAGTGACACAGTTCAATACATAACACTGACTGTATCTGGATTAGGGTTCTCAAAATCTTTACAGCTGAGCCAATGGGGAAGCCCTTTTAAAGAGGTAATTAAGTTAAATGAGTTCAAAGACTCCATGATCCTGTCCCTGAAAGGTAAGCCCATGTAAAAAGGGGTTTGTCGTGTTGTCTCTGAATATCTTCAGCACCCAGCAAGTGGACTGGCCCATAGGATTATGCTCTGCCCACTAAATACATAAGCCGGTGATGGATGGACTGATGGGTAGTTAAGTGGGTGAATCATCTTCCAGACAACAGACTCAGAAGAAGTGAGACATGGACTGGGTAAATTGTGATGAAACTTTCCCTTCTAAGTGTCCTGCCTAGGGAAGAACAGCGAGATCACAGAGACAGGATGGTTTTAGGTCAAAGGGTATTGGAAGCTGGAAGAGCCTGGGAGAATGCATGAGAGGAGAAATAGAGACAAGCCAGCTACAAGGACTAGTTGAACAACTACAGCTATAGCGTTGTAAATAAAATGTAGTAGTCTTCCCATGTTGTTATTGTTTAGTCTCAAATTCGTGTCCGACTCTGTGGCCCCTGGACAGTAGCATGCTAGGCTCTTCTGTCCGTGGGATTTCCCAGGCAAGAATAAGTTGCCACTTCCTTCTCCAAGGATCTTCCCCATCCAGGGATAGAACTTGAGTCTCCTGCATTGGCAGATGGATTCTTTATCATCTGAGTCACCTGGGAAGCCCCATGAGAGTACAGCAAATAGGAGAGTGGTTATTGGCTTAGGAACCTGGTTGAAAGGGAAAGCAAGGCTATCCACTGATGTCCAAAAAACCCAGATCTCTGGTTCTGACTGTAATGGGGACCAGATCTTGCTTTCTAGTGCAATTCACCCATCTGTTCAGTTCCAAATGATCTGGCCCTCCTTTCCTGTGCGTGAATTGAGAATGCCCCAGTCCTTGCTGCAGTCCGACATCTCTCACCTCCACACGCCACACAAACTCTCTCCATGTATCCCAGATACCTGGCAGTGTTGTCTGGTTTATATTTCTCCACTGGACCCCTTGCTGCGGCTTCTTGCCCAAGCTGACTCAGCCACGTTTTCTGCAGTCCCTAGTATGAAGAATTGACGTTCCATTAAAATGATAGAGACCAGGGTCTTTGCTCAGGTCTTAATAAAAGGCCATAGGACAGGAAAATAGGTTACGAAACTACCATCTGGCACAACAACTTTTGAGGAGAATAGCCCCAGAAATTCAAAGAATATAAATAAGAAAGAAAATCAAAGCAAAAAATTGAAAAGCATATATTCAATATTATAATATATAACTATTAAAGCACACTAACTCTAAATCAGTCTCATGTATTTGTGTTTTATTAGATTAATCCACTGCAGTTCAAGGTCCATACAAGCAAAAAGTATTAATATGAATTTTCAGCCTGAACCTGAAGATTAGCTTGTAAGATGGCATCAGATACTGTCATGGCACTCTTCAAACCTCATTGAACCTGTATTGATTCGAGTACCCAAGTGGTAAATGACTTTTAAAAATCATTATTCAGAAATGAAAATGAGTCCGAATAACCAAGTTCAGTTTGGGGGACAACTGAGATATAGTTACCAATGGAATTCAAGCTTTCTTATGGAAGCTTTGATTTCTAAAATTTTTCATTGGATTCTATTTTCTGAATAGTGATAATGAATGTTTGATTTTTAAGCATTACCTCATTAAATTTTTACAAACTTGTGAGATAATCACAATTATTATCTGAATTTTATCCGTGAGAAAACTGGTTTACTCCTTTGCCCTAAGTCTGTAGGTGGCAGTCAGGATTTAGACCCACACGGTTTGAATCCAAAAAAACTTTCTGTAAGCATTTCTTTAACCATTGCATATGCTGACTTAAAGGGAAAAGACTTATAAACTTTTAAATAAATTACATATACAATTTACAATAAAAGTTTATTTTCTTTATGCTTGTATTAATAGTTACACATTTTGGTAGCTATTTTATAATTCTATATTTTTTATGCAGATAATGTTTTCAGCCTAAGCCAAAAAAAAGCATATATGGTCATATATGCATTATGGCATTTTATTGGTTGACTGATTGATGTTTAGTCACATACCTGCTTTGAGTTCCTGATTTAAACTTTTCCCTGGTTGGCAGAGATAAGTTGAGAATGGCTTGGCAATTCCTGTCTCTAATTGCTGCATGTATAACGAGATGTTATTTGTTTGTAGAGTTGGTATTCAGACACAGTTCCATTTCTCTTTTGTTCACATTATTCTGCTTTTCAGCGACAGTCCAAGCCTCATAGTCATGTTTTGATTAAGGGACTAATGCTTTATTAAATTTTGAATAGAGTCTGTTATCAGTGTAGTGTTATTCTTATTGAAATAGCAACATAATATTCTTTAGCTGCTTTGTGAGAGGAGAGCAGAATGCGATTTCTATCCTCCCTCTGATTCCTGGTTGTTTACAGTGGTTGAAATAATTCTTTCTGTGAAAGGTTCCCAATTTTAGTTTGAGATGATACTGGGTTGTATCACCGATTCTATTATCATCAAATACATTGGCGGTGTGGTCCCACCTATTCCAGTTTTATTACTTCTTGAGAGAAGGGGATACATTTACATGAAATACTGATTTCTACTCTGAATTCTGCTTAGTGGGTCCTGGAGATGCAGTTTATTTCTGAAAGCCAGATAACTGCTTCAAAATTTTCCTTGTGATTTCTAATTCTTTCAATACTGCTTGGTCAGCAAAACATAAGATCTTGTGAATATTTCCCCCCCACTACAAAAGACGCATGAAAGAGGCCAGGGTTTGGAATTCATCGTCCTCACAGATATGCAAACCACTCAGAAGTAGCTCATTGCTATCAGTATCTGTAAAAGCTGTTGTTCAGTTGCTCTGCTGCTGCTGCTGCTGCTACTAAGTCGCCTTAGTCGTGTCCGACTCTGTGCGACCCCATAGACGGCAGCCCACCAGGCTCCCCCGTCCCTGGGATTCTCCAGGCAAGAACACTGGAGTGGGTTGCCATTTCCTTCTCCAAGGCATGACAGTGCAAGTGAAAGTGAGGTCGCTCAGTCATGCTCAGATCAGATCAGCTCAGATTAGTCGCTCAGTCGTGTCCGACTCTTTGCGACCCCATGAATTGCAGCACGCCAGGCCTCCCTGTCTATCACCAACTCCTGGAGTTCACTGAGACTCATGTCCATCAAGTCAGTGATGCCATCCAGCCATCTCATCCTCTGTCGTCCCCTTCTCCTCCTGTCCCCAATCCCTCCCAGCATCAGAGTCTTTTCCAATGAATCAACTCTTCGCATGAGGTGGCCAAAGTACTGGAGTTTCAGCGTTAGCATCATTCCTTTCAAAGAAATCCCATTGCTGATCTCCTTCAGAATGGACTGGTTGGATCTCCTTGCAGTCCAAGGGACTCTCAAGAGTCTTCTCCAACACCACAGTTCTTCGGTGCTCAGTCTTCTTCACAGTCCAACTCTCACATCCATACATGACCACAGGAAAAACCATAGCCTTGACTAGACGAAACTTTGTTGGCAAAGTAATGTCTCTGCTTTTGAACATGCTATCTAGGTTGGTCATAACTTTCCTTCCAAGGAGTAAGCATCTTTTAATTTCATGGCTGCAGTCACCATCTGTAGTGATTTTGGAGCCCAGAAAAAAAAAGAGTCTGACACTGTTTCCACTGTTTCCCCATCTATTTCCCATGAAGTGATGGGACCGGATCCCATGATCTTCGTTTTCTGAATGTTGAGCTTTAAGCCAACTTTTTCACTCTCCACTTTCACATTCATCAAGAGGCTTTTTAGTTCCTCTTCACTTTCTGCCATAAGGGTGGTGTCATCTGCATATCTGAGGTTATTGATATTTCTCCCGGCAATCTTGATTCCAGCTTGTGTTTCTTACAGTCCAGCGTTTCTCATGATGTACTCTGCATATAAGTTAAATAAACAGGGTGACAATATACAGCCTTGACGAACTCCTTTTCCTATCTGGAACCAGTCTGTTGTTCCATGTCCAGTTCTAACTGTTGCTTCCTGACCTGCATACAAATTTCGCAAGAGGCAGATCAGGTGGTCTGGTATTCCCGTGCTCAGTCGTGTCCAATTCTTTGTGACCCCAAGGACTGCAGCACGCCAGGTTTCCCTGTCCTTCACCATCTGTAAAAGTAAGGAAGAAACGATTTTGAATCCTTGTATCTCACAACTTTATACTGGATGGTTTTATTAATTTATATGTTGTAGTAGCCTCGGTAATATATTGAGAGCATATTCTGTGTGTGTATTGAATACCTACGTGCATGCTGCGTTGCTTCAGTTGTGTCAACTCTTTGCAACCCCATGGACTATAGCCCAGCAGGCTTCTCTGTCCATGGAATTCTCCAGGCAAGACTAATGGAGTGGGTTGCCATGCCCTCCTCCTGGAGATCTTCTCAACCCAGGGATCAAACCCATGTCTCCTGCATTGGCAGATATATTCTTTACCACTAGTGAAACCTGGGAATATCTAGTAGCATTGAAATGGTTGATTTGGGTCCTAATGTGGCCACCATAGTCCAAACTATTTCTACAATGTCTCCTTGGAAACTGCTGGATGATCTTAGAACATTTTCTTTATAGATATTCATCCTCCAAAGTGAAATGTATTTATTTAATACTTATGATATCTGGAGCCCTAAACTGATTAATAAAAGGATTGCTCCCAATGAATCTTTTGGATTTTAACAGAATTAAACAAATTACTACTGCCACACAAAGACAGGAGTCTGAATTAAAAAAAAAGTCATAATTACTATTACTGCAATTAATATTATTGTGTGCCTGGTCAGTTTCTCAGTCATGTCTGACCCTTTGCAACTCCATGGACTGTAGCCAGGCAACTCCTCTGTCCATGGGATTCTCCAGGCATGAACAGTGGAGTATGTTGCCATTTCCTACTCCAGGGAATCTTTCTGACCCAGGGATTAAACCCTTGTCACCTGCATCTCCTGCGTTGGCAGGCAGATTCTTTATCACCATGCCACCTGGGAAGCATTATTATTACTGGGCATTAATTGCCAGGCCATGTTTTAAGTGCCTGCACATATATTAATTTGTTTAATCATTTTAACAACGCATTGAGTTATATGCTATTATTTATCTTCATTTTAAGATGAGAAAACTGAGGCACAGAGGGTAAAGAACTTGTCCCAGATCATACAGCTGATAGAGGCAGAGGTGCGACTTGAACTGAGATCCTCTGGCTCTAGAGTTCGTGGTCACTCTCTAAGCAACTCTGAAACTGCCGAGAGACTGACCCAATAGCTTTATTTCAGAGTTAAATACTGCAGGAGGATTCAAATACGCGTATTCTTAATATGCAGCTAGAAAGGTGATGGGGCAAAGGGTCAAGGCACTTCCCAGTGCTTTTATTGTGAAAGGATCATTCTGAATTTAAAATGACTTTTCTCTGTAGTGGGGCTTCCCTGGTAGCTCAAATGGTAAAGCATCTGCTTGCAGTGCAGGAGACCTGGGATTCAATTACTGGGTCAGGAGGATCCCATGAGAAGGGCATGGCAACCCACTCTAGTATTCTTGCCTGGAGAATTCCTTGGACAGAGGAGCCTGGCAGGCTACAGTCCATGGGGTCACAAAGAACCGGACACACACTCTCTCTGTCGTTAAGCTTTGTTTGGGGATCATTCCTCACTTTACCCTTTGACCTCCAATATTCTAAAAAGCCACTAATAAAGTGAAAATGAGTATTGTGATTATATTCATTTTAAGCTTTCTTTCTAAGCCACACTACTATCATCAGACCTGGTCACAAATGAGTCTGTGAGGCAATATGACTGACTTTTAGGAAACACTATAGAGCTTACCTATGAAAATGAGGAATTTCCTAGTATGATTACATGGTTTATTTATTAGGACTGGTTCAGAAGACCATTTAGATATTCCATTAACACTCAGAAGAAAATATTATCTGTTCACAAAAGTCGAAAACATACATCAGGGACGCTGAAAGCATTCCAGAAGAGATCTTCCCACTGTGGCTTGGGCAGTGACTGCTCTTCAAAGCAGTGCACATCCTCCCAAGGTGACGACTCTGAAGATTCTTCACGCAGTTGCAGGTGTGACGGCTGTACCCCGACGCAGCTGGTTAGATTCAGTGTCCTCCTTATTTGGTTCACTTACAATGAGTATCAAAATTATGACTGTGTAGTCTGTTGACAATCTTCCTGAAAGAATTCTTCTCTCTGAACATTAACGAAGTAATCAGGTTTGAATTTTCGCTTCCACAGCCAGGAATGACAAATAGGTATAGTTGATTCAAATATAATGTACAATACATCAGAAGCAGTGCATGAGGGTTCTGAGGTCATTTCTAACATTCCCTCAATGAGAAGTTAGTAGTGAAAAAATGTTCCTTACTCAAGCATAGCTACAAGAAACCGCTCTGTCTGGTTCATGCTTCTCTTCCCTTCAACAGTCTGCATTCTGGGTGACTGTTCCCAACCATCCTAGTTTGGTCTGATTCCTTCTGTTCATCAATGAGCTTGTTCTTTGTCTAATCATGGACTTCTTCAAAGCTCATGTCAAGTGCAGGATGTTTTCAGTGGGATTGCTGTGGAGGTTTTGCTCACCTCTACTGTGCTCTTCGAGATGCTTGCTCCTGGTGCTTATTATTGGGGATTGGCTTCTGTTCATATTTGTGCGGCTTGCAGCTTTCATCTCTACATCTGTGTTTACCTCCATGCACTCTAGTCAGCCTCTGTGGTGGCGATGAAAGGAGTGGTTTTAATTCACTTATTTTGATAGGAAGAGTAAGTTCCTAAATGGGATCAAAACTGAAAATGGATTTTCCCCATTGGGGAAAATATAACACACACATCCACACATTGCATGTATACATGAGAGTTTAAGGCCAGGAAACCACTTGTGTAATATAATGAAGCTTCTTGGCTCCCACTGCTCGGGAATGCTACCTTTTCCACTTCATGTCCAAGGTCATCCAGGCTAGCTCTGTATTTTAAAGAGTATCTTTACTCTGACTTATTGCTGGTGGACATTGCTTCAGTTCTCTGTTATGTTTAAACCCATCTTAAATAATTTGGCTTAGTTTAATATAAACTAGCGACTTGGGTAGCAACATGTATCTAGATATTAAAATCCAGATCTCCCTTAACCTGAAGCTGGAGTACAGAAATCCTTACAAATCCAGGGATAGCTATGAAAGTATATGAAGAGGCCACCACCTAGAAGATTTTACTTTCTTACAGGGTGCGTGAGGAATTTTCCTCCTGGGGGAAAATGGCTCTATAGCTTTCAAAACAAGAAGGTGAGATATATAAATATGTATATTGTAAAGTATTTTAAGCATGTGTTTCCTATTCTTCTGTATACAGATAATAATAAATATAGATACAAAGGCTAAGAAATTTGGATTGAAAAAACAATAAATTATTGACCCCAAAACATAAAAATTTGTAGGAGTCTGTGTTTGGGAAATCCTCAATGTAATGTGTATGGAAAAACATGGATTATTCATTAAACCAAGTGTTTATATTCCTAATAGTACTAAAGTCTATTAGAATATAAATGGAAACATCGAAATAAAATATCTTAATTTTGCAAATACTGAACCAAAATCTCTGAATTATTTAACATTATAATGATTCTTCCTATTTTGCATGCTGCTTGTTTTACATAATGCCTCAACCATTTAGATAATAAATAAGAAGTGTAAAATAAAGGAGCTTGGTCAGTATTCACTAGAATGGACCATAAATGCGCATCTACTAAAATTTTTAAATAAGCCAACTTATTGATTTTAGATTAGATGTTTGTCCTAGAAATGCTGAATATTTTATACATCTAAAATATTATCTTAATTTAGTTTTAAGCAATTTAAATAAACATCAACTCTTTACCATCCTATTAACTATTTCAATCACATGAAATAATTACTAATGTCAGAAATATGCCTGTGTTAACCAAGGAATAAAAAATAAAAAGACATGAGGAGTATCACTCTTAGATGTATTTAATAAACCTAGAAAAGACTACAGAGTGTGCTGATAGCTCAATGCTGTTAGTATAAGGACTCTCAAACATTCTTTTATAATGTTAAGTATATAATAAAATTGCCTTAACAATGTACTCAATTTCCATTTTCTTTTTTTTTATATTAAAAGAAAAGCTTTTATTGGGAACAAAAAGATATTTATTTTATTTATTTCTTAGTAATGACATCCAGTAGGGGAAAAAGAAAAGTGGGTACAGGGGAATCAAATACCTTTGCAGGGGGGCAGTGCTCAAACTACCCAGAATCCCTTGTCCCTCCCCACTTTAGGCACTTGGGGTGATGTGGGCAAGTGAAAGGGAAGAAGCAGGGCATGATTGATAAAGCTAATGAAGAGGCAGAAGGCACTGGTGGGTAACATCTTGAGCCTGTGGAGGGAGGGCGTGGGCCGGGCCTCCTAGTGAAGCCGGGGTGCCTTGGCATCCGGGCCTGGACACTAGTCTTTTTCCTTCCCTTTCTTAGCTTTGGCCTTGGCTTTGGTCTTGGGGCTGCAGGGCTTGGTCACTCGGATGGTCTCCTGGCATTGGACATTGTATCGCGCCTTCTTCAGGGTCAACGTCCATTTTCATTCTCAAGAAACAGGCCAGTGATTTTACATTTAGTATAATTAATAACTAAATTCTTGTTGAGTAGACTAAAAATGTGTTGAGTAGGCATAGGTCTTTGAAAGATACCTACCATGCTTAATGAAAGACTATATCATCTCCAGCAGCCATTTTCCCAAGGATCAAGACAGTTATTTATACTTCAACAATAGGCACAGAGAATGACCAGATCAGTGTAGTGATTCTAGCAGTAAGTTTCCAGATCAAATAGATGTTTACAGAGGCATTGCAAAACCTTATCAGATGTTTTCTTTATATTAGAGGTTAAATGAAATATCTGGCCATACCTGATAGTAAGGTTACAAATGAGCATCACAATTGACCTGAGTATATAATTATGGTAAAGTCTAGGTCTTTCCTAGTGGCTCAGTGGTAAAGAATCCACCTGCTAATTTAGGAGATGTGGGTTTGATTTCTGGGTCGTGAAGATCCTGGAAGAGGAAATGGCAACCCACTCCAGTATTCTTGCCTGAAAAATCCCATGGACAGGAGCCTGGAGGGCTGCAGTCTTTGGAGTTGCAGAGTTGGACACGACTTAGCGACTAAGCAACAGAAAAAGTCTAGGGAGGAGAGTTTGGAAAGTGGTATTAGTTAGCTCTGACTTTGACTAATGAGTTATTTCTCTTCCAAAAGCTGCTTTATAATTTGACTTGTTCTTATCTCACTCGGCCTATGGCAGTCCTCTCCAATGTAGTATAATGTGCTTGAAAGAACCCACATAAATCCACAAACTTGAATAACTGCTGGTAATTTTGCAGTGGCTTCTATATTTCCCGGAACATTAGCACATTAAAATGCTACTTTAAAATTTATTGTTTGACTTAAGAAAATACCACAAGAATACAAAATCTGTAATTTAGTAAACTTTAAAAAGTTACTAGATCTATAGGAAGCTTAAATTTTCAAGACAAACACTAAACACTAAATCTATGAGAAATCTCATGAGAAAGTTACTCTGTCTCCCTCCCAAGGTTGAGTTTTATTACATAGGGGACACTTGTGTTATGTCAGCTCCAGAAAGATGCAGGTAGGGATGGGTTTTTGTGAATACGTGGAGTGGAGATGGTAGTGGTGAGGGATGGAGATTAGGAAGAAAAAAAATCATCTCATTATAAAACCATATGAGCTTCATTAAGAGGAAAAAAATCCAAGTAATCTTGTTCAATTTTGATTCATGAAAAAGGCATTGTTAGTTCTGATTTGTCAGGAAAAGTACCGCAGAATGTGATTTTGACATGATTTGTACTTCATTTAATAAAGACACTGATCCCTTTTCACTCAGTAATGCATGCCGAGAAGCAGCGCTATGAAGTGCTTTTTGATAAACTAGATAATATTTCCTCATCACAATGTTACAAGCATAGTTTTCTCCCTAATCAAGTACTCAACACCGAACAAATCATAGATTTTATACATAATATGTCATAAAAGCAACTGTAAAACAACTATAAACATCTATAAAAATGCAAAATCATAAAAATAAGCTGCTGCTAGTTATATAAAAAAAGCATAAATACCCAGCGTGCATTATTTATAAAATGGGCCCCAATGTCCAATAAAATGTAGGTATGAGGTTTAAAAGGAAACTCTAGTGCTTGAGAATTTGATCCATAACCAATAATATTGATAAAGAATAAACCTACTAATTACCAAAAATGATATAATATAATCATTTTGCTTGTTATATTTTTAAAAAAATATTTAGAGATCTTTAGCAATGTTGAATGTAAAACACAACCTACTAAAGTAAAATTTTAATGTTTCTGGATTTTAAAGTATTTGGAAAACACTATAGGATATAATTTTGTTGATCCAAGTATCTTTAAAAAATCTCTCAAAGGGTGTTTAACCGGATTCTTTTTTCTACTCTCAAGTGTCTTGGACGCTAAGGAAACATTTTAAATTACTTTAATTTTAAAATTGTCTAAAAATAATACAATGAACATGCTAAAACTGACAGTTTGAAGAATTTTTCTACTTAGAATAGTATAATAAGTCAATAATAACATCAGTAGGGGCTTCTCTGGTGGTCCAGTAGCTAAAACTTGACCCTCCCAATGCAGGGGGCCAAGGTTCCATTCCTAGCCAGGGAACTAGATCCCACACGTTGAAACTAAAAGAAAATCTCATAGGCTGCAACTAAAAGACCCCACATGCCACACTAGGACCTGGGGCAGCCAAATAAATAAATATTAAAAAACAGAGATAGAATATAAATTTTTTAAAATTACAAAAATAATATCAATAAATCGGTAACATTTATTTTAGTATATGTTGTGCTGGGTACAGGATTATTTGTTTTCTCTAATATCCAAATTTACTCTTTCATTGTCTTCTATGTTTGCAAATTACTTCTGTGTCTGACCAAATAATTTTAGATCAAATCAAGACTCCAAAGAATGTAGGTCACAGCTATACGAATGCTTTATTTTAAAGAATAAGAAAATTCGTCTGGTTATCAGAAAACTTGAGAGTTCCAAAACCTCAGTTCAGTTCAGTTCAGTCGCTTAGTCATGTCCGACTCTTTGCGACCCCATGAATTGCAGCATGCCAGGCCTCCCTGTCCATCACCAACTCCTGGAGTTCACTCAAACTCACGTCCATCGAATCAGTGATGCCATCCAGCCACCTCATCCTCTGTTGTCCCCTTCTCCTTCTGCCTTCAGTCTTTCCCGTCATCAAGGTCTTTTCCAATGAATCAGTTCTTCGCATCAGGTGGCCAAAGTATTAGAGTTTCAGCTTCAGCATCAGTCCTTCCAATGACTATTTAGGACTGATTTCTTTCAGGATTGACTGGTTTGATCTCCTTGCAGTCCAAGGAACTCTCAAGAGTCTTTTCCAACACCACAGTTCAAAAGCATCAATTCTTCAGTGCTCAGCTTTCTTTAATTCTCACATCTGTACATGACTACTGGAAAAACCATAGCTTTGGCTAGATGGACCTTTGTTTGCAAAGTAATGTCTTTGCTTTTTAATATTCTGTCTAGGTTGGTCATAGCTCCTTTTCTTCCAAGGAGCAAGCATCTTTTAATTTCATGGCTTCAGTCACCATCTGCAGTGATTTTGGAGTCCAAGAAAATAAAGTCTTTCACTGTTTCCATTGTTTCTTCATCTATTTGCCTTGAAGTGATGGGACTGGATGCCATGATTAGTTTCTTGAATGTTGAGTTGTAAGCCAGTTTTTTCACTCTCCTCTTTAACTTTCATCAAGAGTCTCTTTAGTTCTTCTTTGCTTTCTGCCATAAGGGTGGTGTCATGTGCATATGTGAGGTTATTGATATTTCTCTCGGCATCTTGATCCCAGCTTGTGCTTCATCCAACCTGGCAGTTCGCATGATGTACTCTGCATGTAGGGCTTCCCTGGTGGCTCAGAGGGTAATGTATCTGCCTGTGATGCAGAAGACCCAGGTTCGATCCCTGGGTCAGGAAGATCCCCTGGAGAAGGAAATGGCAACCCACTCCAGTATTCTTGCCTGGAGAATCCCATGGACAGAGGAGCCTGGTGGGCTACAGTTCATGGGGTCCCAGAGTCAGACATGACTGAGCGACTACACTTAACTTACTCTGCATGTAAGTTAAATAAGTAGGATGACAATATATAGCCTTGACGTACTCCTTTCCCAATTTGGAACCAGTCTGTTGCTCCATGTTCAGTTCTAACTGTTGCTTCTTGACCTGCATACAGATTTCTCAGGAGGCAGGTCAGGTGGTCTGGCATTCCCATCTCCTGAAGAATTTTCCAGTTTGTTGGATCTACACAATCAAAGGCTTTGGAGTAACCAATAAAGCAGAAGTAGATGTTTTTCTGGAATTATCTTGCTTTTTCTATGATACAATGGATGTTGCAATATGATCTCTGGTTCCTCTGCCTTTTCTAAAATCATCTTGAATTTCTGGAAGTTCATGGTTCACATACTGTTAAAGCCTCACTTGGAGAATGTTGAGCATTGCTTTGCTAGTGTGTGAGATGAGTGCAATTGTGTGGTAGTTTGAGCATTCTTTGCCCTTGACTCTCTTTGGGATTGGAATGAAAACTGACCATTTCCAATCCTGTGGCCACTGCTGAGTTTTCCAAATTTGCAGGCATATTGTGTGCAACATTTTCACAGCATCATCCATTAGGATTTGAAATAACTCAACTGGAATTCCATCATCTCCACTAGCTTTGTTCATAGTGATGCTTCCTAAGGCCCACTTGGCTTTGCATTCCAGGATGCCTGGCTCTAGGTGAGTGATCACACCGTTGTGATTATCTGGTTCATGAAGATCTTTGTTGTACAGTTCTTCTGTGTATTCTTGCCACCTCTTCTTAATATTTTCTGCATCTGTTAGGTAGGTCCAAACCATTTCTGTCCTTTTCTGTGCCCATCTTTGCATGAAATATTCCCTCGGTATCTCTAATTATCTTGAAGAGATCTCTAGTCTTTCCCATTCCATTGTTTTCTTTTATTTCTATTACATTAAATTAATTTATTTTACTGATTTGGGAAAATTGATTTCCACTGGATTTTTATATTTACCCTATTAGAATATGTTGCATGGACAGTGCAGATTGGCCTGCTTTCTATCTGCTCTTACATAGATTGCATTTACCAGCATCCATCACTGGTGCCCTACTGCTAACAAAGTATTTTCATATCAATTCCCTTCACTGGAGAACAAGTTCTTTTCCTTATGGGGTCTCAAGTATACCCTGCCTCTTGAATATTTGTTTTTGTTTTTTCTCAGATGGAAGCTATCTGTGAGTCCTCAGTATTCAGACTTACAAATTGGTGAGAAATATAGATGGAAAATTAAACCTAAATGTTTCTAGTGAGCACACTATTTTCTGAAAATAAGTCTTTTAGAAAACATGTGGTACTCAACTACATTATGCTACAAACATAATATTTTATAGGAATAAAATGAAATAGATGTTTTATCTTTATCATGTTTGGCTTTATGCTTAAATAACTGCAGAGTATTTTTAAGCCACAAAACTTGGAAATTAGTTTAGGTATGATTTCCTTTTGTTTTTCCCCCTCATCCTTCCTTCAGCCTTATTTTAGAAATATATACATATGTGTATATATATATGTAGACACATACATGTATATGAAATATACATTAAGTACATATATAGTAAATGTATCTGGTATTTAGAGCATGTATATATAAATGTATATATTTTAGAATAATCTTCACAAATATAGTTAATATCTAGAAATCAGTCCACAGGTCACAAAGAGTTGGACATGACTGAGTGACTAGACAACAATTACAATGACAGCTTTAATAGTAATGGCTTTGTTTAAGTATAAGGACAATGTTTTATAGTTTACAAAGTTTTACAATGTTTACAGTTGCTGTTCAGTCTCTAATTCATGTCCAACTCTATGTCACCCCATGGACTGCAGCACGCCAGACTTCCGTCCTTCACCATCTACCAGAATTTGCTCAAACTCATGTCCATTGAGTTGGTGACGCCATCCAACCATCTCATCCTCTGTCTTCCCCTTCTCCTCTTGCCCCCAATCTTTCCTAGCATTGGGGTCTTTTCCAGTGAACTGGTTCTTTGCATCAGGTGGCCAAAGTTTTGGAGCTTTAGCTTCAGCATCAGTCTTTCCAATGAATATTCATGGTTAGGACTGACTGGTTTGATCTCCTTGCAGTGCAAAGAAGTCTCAAAGTCTTCTCCAGCACCACATTTTGAAAGCATCAATTCTTTGACGCTAAGCCTTCTTTATGGTCCAGCTTCACATCTGTACATGACTACTGGAAAAACCATACTTTGATTATATGGACATTTGTTGGACAAGTGATGTCTCTGCTTTCTAATATGCTGTCTAGGTTTGTCATAGCTTTTCTTCCAAGGAGAAAGTGCCTTTTAATTTCATGGCTGCCCAGATTTTGGAGCCCAAGAACATAAAATCTGTTTCCACTTTTTATCCCATCTATTTGGGACCAGATGCTATGAGCTTAGTTTTTTGAATGCTGAGTTTTAAGTTAGCTTTTCCATACTTCTCTTTCCCCTCTGCAAGAGACTACAGTAAGTGGCACCAGAATACACAGAATAATTAACACAGTAATGATTCGATCAAGTTTGATGATTTGACTGGGGAGCAAAGATCAAAGACCAGTTTTCTCCAGAAGATACCATACACAATCACCAGATATTACAAATATCTTTTATTAAGCAAATATTTATTATGAATTGTATCTATTTTGTCTGTTAATGGCAAATTCTACTATTTTATATAATTAGCTGTCATCCTTCCAAATGAAACAAATATTAGGTATAAGTCAAAGATATTTAAGCTATATCCCAAGTGTCATGAGTCACGGAAAACTTTGCAGATTTAGTTCTCCAGCGACACCTGTTGGTAGCAGTAATATCATAAGAGTGTTAGTCACTCAGTCCTGTCTGACTCTGCAACCGCATGGACTGTAGTCCACGGGCTCCTCTGTGTGATTTTCCAGGCAAGAATACTGGAGTGGGTTACCATAAACCTTCTCTAGGGGATCTTCCTGACCCAGGGATTGAACCTGGGTCTCTTGCATTGCAGGCGGATTCTTCACCATCTGAGCCACCTCAAGAGTAGGTGCTAGTAATATTAACCCAGTAATTATAATTTATAACACTGACCAATGTTATGCTGCATTAAACACTTGACACACACTGTCCCAATTCCTTAACAATCCAATTACATTTTCTTTTTATACATAAGAAAAGTTATGCAGTTACATACTTACCCAAAGTCACATAATTAGGATAATAAAAATACCTGAAACTAAATGACGTGAGAGTACAAAATATTTTAGATTTGCATTTTGCCTTAGAAACACTTTATCATATTATTTCACTTATATACTTAGGAAGATTAAGGTTTAGAAAATTTAAGTGATCTGACAATGTCAGTCAATGAGAAGAGCAACAGTGAGCTGGGGCCGTGTGCAGAGCAGTGTTAGGGATATGCAGAAACACTGCCAGTTCTCTAGGAAAAAACCTTTATGGAATGATGAATGTAAACTGTACATCATCCCTCTTGATTTTCAAAACCACTTCTTGAGTTGAACTGGTTAGTTATAAAAATACGATTTTGCAGTGAGAAAAATGACACTTTAGAGATGGTGAGTTGTCTTAAGTCACAGAGCTAGGAACTCAAGTATTCTGCTTTCTAATTTAGTGCTTTTCCATTACACATTGAGTCCTCTTTCAGGAATCAGCAAAATGATTTATGTGATGATAAATAAGTAAATTTAACATATAGTAAAGTGAGCTCTATTATTATTACTCTATTAAGTGTTGTGATTATGATAAGGAGTACAGGAATTGAGAATCTGGGGAAACTGAAGTGGAATATAATAATCAATAATTTGTTCCTTGCTTCCTTATCTTCTCAAATCATGTTAATTTCAGCATTCTTCCATTCTTTAGAATATTTTTCCAATCTGATCTCCTATAGATCTTCTAAGTTAGGGATGATCTGGACCCAGTAAATGATACTTCATATGCTTCATTAATCAACCAACCAATCAATAAATTCTTCATTTCTTTCATTTCATTAGTAACTGAGTTATCTATATGACAAGTAGAGAGGATATACAGATAAATCAAGTATGATCCTCAAAAATCCAGTCTTGAAAGGGATCAGCAGTAAAGAATTAAAGTGAAGTGTTGTTCCTTAAGTATAAAAAAGGTTTATACAGTAATAGCACAAAGAAGGTTGTGATCAGCATAGTCTGGGGAAATCAAATATCTCTGAGCACAAGACTCTTGTGGGAATTGTTGAGTATGAGATGCAGCTTGCTTGGTAGTCTGGGGAGGGCTTGACTCATGAATGACAACACTATGTTCTATGAATCAGCATGGCAATTTAGAACCAAATATGGTTGTGTCTGTTTTTCTAGAGTGTTGGCTTTTTGCCCATGTTTGCCAGGAAATGACCCTGGAGGGTAAAACAGGGGCCACCAATCCTATGTGTCATGACAGCTACTTGGAATGTTATCTTGTAGACACGAATGACATTATGTTTGGAGCTTAGGAAAAATTTTACCCAATTTACCTTTCAGGAGAATCAGCCTGTAAACTGTGGATAAAGCATCAGGGAGTGAGAGTGGTGAAGTCAGAGAGGCCTTGGGGGAATTATATTCATCTGCCATAACAGAATCCCATAGATTTGATGGCTTAAACAACAGAACTTTATTTTCTCACAGTTTTGGGTTTGTAAGTTCAAGAACAAGGTCTCAGCAAGTTTGGTTTCTCCTGGGACCTCACTCCTTGGCTTACAGATGGCTGGTTTCTGTCTTCACATGGCTCTTTTTCTGTGTGTTGACATCCCTGCTGTCCCTTCTTATAAGGATACCAGTCCTACCAGATTAGGGCCCCACCTTTATAATCTTATATAACCTTAATTTCTTCCTTAAAGATCCTATTTCCAGGGACTCCCCTGGTGGTCCAGGGGCTAAGACTCTAAGCTCCCAATGTAGGGGCCTGGGTTTGAGCCCTGGTCAGGGAACTAGATCCCATATGCCACAACAAGGGGCCCGAGTGTCACAATTAAGACCCTACTCAGCCAAGTAAATAAATAAATATTAGGGAAAAAAATCTGAACTTCAAATACAGTCATACAAACTCATACATGAATTTTGGACAGACACGTGCAAGCCTGCAAAGTCACTTCAGTCGTGTCCAACCCTTTGCTACCCTACAGACTGTAGCCTGCCAGGCTCCCCTGTCCATGGGATTATCCAGGCAAGAATACTGGAGTGGGTTCCCATCTCCATCTATAGGAGATCTTCCTGACCCAGGGATTGAACCTATGTCTCTTATGCCTCCTGCATTTACAGGTGGGTTCTTTACCACTAATACCACCTGGGAAGACACGATTCTATATTATTTCACCTCCAAAATTTATGTTCATCTCACATGAAAAATGCATTTACCCCATCCCAAACATCCCAATGTCTTAACTCATTTCAGAATTACCTGTAAGACCAAAGTGTAACCTAAATATCATCTAAATCAGGCATGGGTGAGACTTGAGGTATGATTACTCCTGAGACAAAATTTCTCCCTAGCTGTGAATCTGAGAAGCTGGTCAATTTATGTGCTTCTGAAATACAACAGTAGGACAGTCATAGGATAGATATTTCTGTTGCAAAATGGAGGAATTGGAAAGAAGAAAGGGGTCATGGGTTCTAAGCAAGTCCAAAATCTAACAAGGCAAATTTCATTAGATTTCTAAGACTTGAGAATAATCCTCTTTGGCTCATGGCACTGTTCTCTTGGCTTACTGGTGCAAAAGCAATGCTCATGTGGTCCTTGGAAAGAGAATCTATGTGGGCATGATAGAATTTCATTGAAAATTAGAGTGAGATAGGAATCAAAGATGGACCCTTGATGTGTGAGGATTCTATTCATGGCAGGCAACAGAAACCTACTAAAGTGAACCTAAGTAAAAAGAGGGGTTCTTGGGTTAAGTGTATGTAAGTTTCTCATCTAAGTCCAAGCTTCTAGGTCAGCAGTGAACTTGAAACAAGTTTATCTCTCTGTTTGTTTGATCATTTATTTCATTTTTTAAAGATGAGAGATAACCAGGCTTGTGTATAAGCCATTAAGAAGTAGCTAGTGAAAAGGAAAGACTGAACATAGGTTGTGCATAAGTGTTCAGTGGCTCAGTCCTGTCCGACTCTTTGCAACCCCATGGACTGTAGCCCACCAGACTCTTCTGTCCATGGGATTCTCCAGGCAAGAATACTGGAGTGGGTTGCCATTCTCTATTCTAGGGCATCTTCCGGACTCAGGGATCGAACCCATGTCTCCTATGTCTTCTGTTTTGGCAGGCAGATTCTTTGTCACTGAGCTACATGGGAACATAGGTTAAAGTAATAATTAATGATGAAAGATCCATGAGGAGAATGGGATCTAGAGTAGTACTTCTCAAACTTTCATGTGCATAATAGTTAATGGGGATCTTATATAAAATATAAACTCTGATTCATTAGGTCAAGAGGGGAGGTGAGATTCTGCATTCTAACAAGTGCTCAGGTATTGGTAGTGCTTTTCATCCATGATGATATTTTGAGTTACAACTGTCAGGGCCTAGCTGCAGAATTTTTAACAGAACATGTACACTTCTTTCTCTAAAATATGTAGTGATTTCTTATGGAAGAATTGTGCTTAAAACCTGATCACATTTATTTTCAATCTCAGGGTAAAGAAGCTTCCAAAGGTATCACCAGATGGAAAAGAAATTATTTATCTTTTAAAAAGTCACTTTAATATGACAATGTTCAGACATACAGATAAAAACTCACATACCAATCAGCCACCTGCGATAATTATCAACATTTTACAGTCTTGTTTCATCAACTGTTGCAGCTCCCTCACTTTACCTGTGTTACTGGAGTATTTTAAAGAAAATTCCACATATCTATAATTTCTTCCATAAATACTTCAGTGTGTATCTCTGACAAATAAGATTTCTAAAAAATAAGCATAGTGCCATGATCACAGGGTCAGAATTTCTAATTGTCTCACAAACTTATTTTCATAGTGAATTCATTTGAATTAGGATCCTACAAAATTTTTACATTGCTTTAGGTCAACTTATCTCTTAAGTGTATATAAAATATGTTAAGTTACTCCTCTTCCTTTATTTTTCAAGTGTTTTTTTTTTAATTGTTGAATAAACTAGGTTATTTCATTTTCTATAACATTTCCCATATTCTGGACATGCTGATGACATCTTTATATGATGTTATTTATCAGTCTTTATTATCTCCCATATTTCTATAAAATGATAGTGAATTTAGAGATCTGGCTTAATTTAGTTAATTATTTATTGACTAGAATACTTTATAGATGATGCTGTGTCAATTACTTGCGTCACACAAGGCAAGTTTCTTTTTGTCCCATTTGGATGATGTTAATAATAACTGTGGGTTCAAGTGTTGTCAGCCTCATCTATCCATTATAAAGTTCCTCATTAACTTCTCATGTCATTATTTTAACAGCTACTGATTGCAAACTTAGATATATTATTTAAATAGAAGTTTCAAAATGACAATTTTTCTTATTCTGCTGTTTCTCTTATATCTGTTCACTGTTATTCTTCTATAGAGAAGAATTTTCTGTGATCAAATATTTCATGCCAGGAAGTCACTATAAATAGCTTATTTTTCTACTTATTTAACAATTTTCAGAGTAGCTATTAGTACTCTAACAATTTCTAGAAGCGATCACAAAAATGCAGTTGGCAAGATTCAGACTGTGGGAGAAGTCTGTGAAATAACATTAATCGTATCTACAACTCCTAGATTGAAAGAGGTAGAAAAGAAGATAGAGGAAGATTAAGAAATTATATATGCAAAGAGACTTAAGGACGTATTTACCAAACTCAGTGTGTGAGTCTTGTTTGGTCTTCTGTAAATAAATTTTAAATATGACACTTGAAAATCACTTTAATTGAATGCTGATGAGATATTTGATAATATTAATGAATTATGGCTAATTTTAGGTTTGGTAATAATACTGTGGTAATCTTTAGAGATACGTACTGAAATATTTATGGATGGAATAATACAGTGTCTGGGATTTTCCTAAAAATAACATGGAAAAGGATATGTATGCCACGAGTTGATAATTGGGGAAGCTAGTGATATATACATGTGAATCCATTATACTACATTTTTTGTATATGTATGAAATTTTCCATAAAAATAATTTTGAGAATCTATCCAGAACTGAAAAATTAAAGTAGCAATCAAATTAAAGTCACAAAGTATATTTTCTTTTTAATTTGAGATCCTTAAACATTTGCATGTATTACTTTGATATTCAGAAATAGTTCTCATCATATACTTAATTCTATGTCTGTTTAATTGTTTCATTCTTTAACCATTTGGCAACACAAGGCCAGAAGCTTTTTTTTGCTTATATATTTTCAGTATCTAGCAAAATTTCTGGTACAGAAAATGTTCTCACCAAATGTTTGTTTAATAGATGGCTGATATTTTTAATACCAGCCTCATATGAAACCGGAATTTCAATAGGGAATTTGCCATTTGAAAAAACACATGCATATTGTCAAAATGATAATCAAAATGTCCAAGGCAAAAGAAAAAAAGGCAACATCAAAACTTCAAAAATTGAAATCTGTTTAAAATTTCTGGAGCCACTGTAACCGTCCCGTATCCTAACAGGAGGACACAACAGCTTTATCTGTTTTAACTGTTATCTTTTTCTTTGGGAACTGCTCGTATGAAATTTTATGTTTACAAAATGTGATGGAAAGTGGTTGCATTTTATTGTTAAGAAATCACTATATTCTTGCAACAATCAGAAGTTGAGAATGAAGACTGATTATTAGTTTCTCTAATGTTCGACTTTTTCCATATTTGTTTGCTCTGCAATGCGAATCTCAGGGCAGACCAGGACTCTAATTAGGGGTCTAGTTTCCCTTTGATGTTGACGGCAACTCTTATTAGTATTAATGTATATGGAAAGAGAATAGATGTTTAAATAATTTAAAAACAGCTTTGTGTATTATGAATACAGACATATAAAAGATTTAATGATGTGACTTTTACATATTTATATTATGGTGCACATAAACACACACTCCATGTATTGTATATAACTATGTCTTGGGGACTAAATGAAGCTCATAAAATCTTGCCATTAATTATGTTGACAGAGGGAATATCCTTTTGTGTTTATTCATTCATTCCTAGAAATGGCTGACGCTTCTTTTAACAGAGATCTGCCTGATTTTCAAAACTCTGTCTCTTAAAATCAGAGAACCCTCGCTTAGATTTCCCTAAATTGAGGAACACACATTTTTACAGCCATGGCAAATTAAAAGGAAGAGAAGCCACAGCTTTATGTCTTCATATGGCAGGCATATGAGGGTATCCATTCTTTAGTAAAAATCTTTCACAATAGTTGACATTTTCTCTTTTTCTGTGTGTTTCTTTCATAAATATTGTGAGCTACAGCTGTAATCCTTCTTTGGGCACAAGTGACCTACAGTGAGATTGTACTGTATTGTATTTGTAAGTCGTAAGTGGTGCTTGACATGGCAGTAAGAATAGCTTGTCTGTGACTTCCACTGTGAGAGGCACTGGGGTTTTGTTGGTCAGAGGTGTATTTTTCACTTATTATGACACAGCTTCTGTATTTGAATGGTCCGGTTACATTTAACCTACACACTCTGGCTTTACAGATGGATTGCTTAACACATAAATTATATCTTAAAGAAACTTCCAAAAGAAAAAAAGGAAAGAAAGAAAAGAATAATGCTAAGTAGGTTTTCCTTCAGGGATCAAGAAACAAAGCTAAGGACCAACTCCTCCTAGGGTTTAGTCTATTGGTTTAGATGTAAGGCCGGAGCATTTCAAATTTCCTATATGCATAAATAATTTTTTTTCTTTTGAAGACCCTGCCCCTGAGAAGCAGTCCTGAAATGGTTGCAGGAAAGAGCCTTTTGAAGGACTCTCAGCTCAGGTCAAGGAACAAACAATGCCAAGGGGCAAGGTCTTTGTTATGCAGGAGGCCGCTGGCCATTTCAGAGCAGCTCCGGGTGTCAGGGAACCCAGTTGATGACAGATGGTGTGACTGTCCTTGCACATTTTTCACCTTAAAATGACAGCGTATGTGGAAATACCCTATAATCACTGGGGAAAGATACTCTAAAAGCCCCTTGAAAATTACGTAAAGGGAAACAGTTTTTATTTCAGGTATAGGTCTGGGCTCTTTTGATATTTAAGAAAACAAGGCTGTTTGTAATGAAGAAATAGGAAAGAAGGAAAACGTTTCAGCTCAAAGGGTGCTGTTCCCCTACACACAAAGCAATAAATAGAAAAAAAAAAAAAAAAAAAAGAAAGAAAAGAAAAAGGAAAGAGAAAAGATAATCGATTTCCTTTTGTATTCTGCCTTTTAAGTGCATATACATTGTTTGACTTAGCACACTAAATCTGTAACCATGTACTATGTTCGTTCTTTGGATGAAAGACAGGTTCTTCTTCTTTTTTTTTTTTCCTAACTTCAATTATTGCAGAAACCAGCTGAAATAGAGAAATAGGAAGATTTCCCAGGTATATCCCAGGATAGATGTATAATACAAAATTAAGCAATAAGCTGCTTTCAGCAGCTAGCTTTAAAAATTGTTGTCAACATATGATTGGAAGGCTAAAACAATTTCATTTTCCTTTCTCCATTTGTTCTTATTGAATCTATGCAAAAAGATGAAGACAGGAGAATTCTATAACTTTTACTATTTTGTATTGCCTTTGAATATTTTAAATTTTTTATTATGTTAGTTTGTTCAAAATCATCAAGGAAATATTGCTAAAAATCTCAGTGACAGTGAGGAGTTTCTAGCTTATATACTCTATAGATTTCCAGTGGCAGTCAGTATCATAAAATTAAGACGTATTAAAAAGGCTTGGTTAATTCTGAATGCAAACATTGTTTTAGGTTGGTTTTAATGAGAAAATCATAGCTGTCGTTTCTGCTTCACATTCTCCTTCATGTACTATAATTTGCTCATATAATGCCCTGTGGTCTCAAAGTATACGTCAAGGAGTGGGATGAGTTCACAACAAAAGAATCAATAGTTCATTATTTTCTGATTCAATTATTTTTATGTTCCTGTAGTAACCTCATTAAAATTAGAAGATTGAAAATTAAAACAATATTGGGATCAATTCATTAGACTGTTGGTTTACATTCTTAAATGAGATTTTGCTATAAGCTTCTGGTAAGAATAATATTAATTTTCTCTACAAAATAGGAGACAGTAGCCGTCACTTAGGGAGGTGCATTGTGGCTGAGATGAGTGGCTTCCTCACAGATCCCAGATTGAGCAGCTTTAAAAAAGTATGTTCTCCCTTTGTTCATTGGTCACTTTGGTCGTAAGTCCCCAGGATAAGTGAAGCCATCTGTTGTTCACTATTGGAGTTCTGTGTCTTGAGATGCGAAGCTCAGTTGTATTCTGTAGTGTGCTATTTTATCTTCAGGGAAAGAAAACATGGCTGAGTCAATGTATGAAAATGGGGGCATTTGCCTTTGGCTAACAACTATATTATGAAAATGTAAAGCAAGAAGGGGAAGAAGGAAAGAAAGAAGAGGGAGAGGATGAGGAGAAAGAAGAGGAAGAGAAATAAAGGCCTCCTTATGGACACAGACAATGCCACTCTAAAGCACTGGCATTTTATGTTAGCTATTCTCTCTCACATTTTTCTAGTGTGGCCACTTGAGATACTAAAATAAGGATGCATGTGTGGTCAGTTGCGAAGTCATGTCCAACTCTTTGCAACCCCATGGGCTGTATCCTCAGGCTCCTCTGTCCCTGGGATTCTCCAGGGAAGAATACTGAAGTAGGTTGCCATTTCCTTCTCCAGGGGATCTTCCTGACCTAGGGATCAAACCTGTGTCTCCTGGATTGGCAGGCGGGTTCTTTGCCACTAACATCATCTTGGAAGGCCAAAATAAGGATAAAATATCATAAAATCATAAAGCTGTTTCTAAAAAGCCTAAAAATTATCTTCAGAAATGGTCGGCTCCTCTTTTTTTCTTTACATGGAGGACTACGCTAAGGTGACAAAAGGTTTTGGGAGCTCCCAGCTGTGCTGCAGCCAACCTCACTGTCTGTAGCTCATTCCTCATTTTCTTTGCAGTGGTCTTGTTATCTTTGTATACTTCTCCAGTCTCCTCTATCAACAATATGGGCTTCCTTGGTGGCTCAGATGGTAAAGAATCCACCTGCAATGCAGGAGACCTGGGTTTAGTCCCTGGGTTGGCAAGATCCCCTGAAGGAGGGCATGGTAACTCAGGGACTTCCCAGGTGGCACTAGTGGTAAAAACCTGCCTGCCAATGTCAATGCAGGAGATAGAAGAGACACAGTTTCCATCGCTGGGTAGGGAAGATCCAAAAGAGAGTGCATTATCCTGCATGTCATTAATCAGTTTTAATATGTTAAAAATCTGTTCTGAAATTTTCAAAGGTTCAGTTGTGCCATTTAGCTAAATTTAAACTTTTGTTTGTTTTTTGCATATAGTACCTCTCTGAACCTTTACATGCTGACGCAAATTCTGAGTCAACAAATTCTGTGACAACAAATCAATCTATTGTATGTGGAATGTCTCAAACCTAGCCCATTGAGATTTCTTTCCACCCATTCTGGAAACAGCTTATATATATATATATATTTTTTTTTTTTTCAGATATAGGTGATATTTTGAGGGTAAGTTCTGACAATGTCATAGTGCCCTGAAATTATAAAACTTGGGTCAGTGGACAGAGAGTGGTGGTGGTGGTTTAGTCACTAAGTTTTTTCTGGCTTTTGCGACCTTGTGGATTGTAGCCCACCAGACTCCTCTGTCCATGAGACTCTCCAGGGAAGAATACTGGAGTGGGTTGCCATTACCTTCTCATGGTATCTTCTCGACCCAGGAATTGAACCCTGGTAGCTACATTACAGGCAGATTCTTTACTGACTGAGCCACTCGGGGAGCTGTGTTAATAGAGAGTGGTGGAGACAAACCAGGTCTGAAAACCCAGTCCATTTGCTCTCTCCAAAAGAAAGTCGTCCTGCACACAGAAGGAACACATTTTTGTAAGACGTCTGTTGACTTACTATGCAGTCACATAAGTATGCTCAGGTGTAAGATCAGCTAACTACCTGTCAGGCTTTACTTTACAGAGTTCTGAAGAGTACATTTTTCTTGTACAAACACTTTGAAGATGGCAAAGCATAATACCAACATGAGAAATTATTGTTATTAGATGCAGTTATACAGTGAAATAAAAGCACAAGCTCTAGCTTCACAAGTGTGTGACCTAGTTTTGGAACTTTCCTGGTGGGTTGGTGGTTAAGACTGGGGACAGAGTTTCAGTCTAGGAAGGTGAAAAATTCCGGAAACAGGTGATGGCGAGAGTTGCACAGCAATGTAAATGTACTTAGTGCCCTGAGCTGCACAGTTGTTGCTGTTCACTCACCCCATTGTGTCCAGCTCTTTGTGACCCCAAGAATTGCAGCATCTTAGGCCTCCTTGTCCCTCACCGTCTCCTGGAATTCGCTCAAGTTCATGAGCACTGCTTCGGTGATGCCGTCCAGCCATCTCATCCTCTGACATCCTTTTCTCCTTCTGCCCTCAATTTTTCCCAGCATTAGGGACTTTTCCAATGAGTTGTCTGTTTGCATCAGATTACCAACATACTGGAGCTTCAGCTTCAGCATCCATCCTTACAGTGACTATTGAGGGTTGATCCCCCTTAAGACTGACTGGATTGATCTCCTTGCTATCCAAGGGACTTTCTGGAGTCTTCCCCAGCACCACAGAACCGTACAGTTAAATATGGTTAAAACAGTATGTTTTATATTATGTGACTTTACCACAATAAAAACAAAGAAGGAAAAGGAATAAATGTTATTCAAATAAATCACTTAGATATCAGGATGCAGTATTATGTATGTCACGCTTTTAAGTTTAGAGTTGATGGTATTTCTTTTCCATAAGCATATGGTAAAACATGGAGAAGGCAATAGCAACCCACTCCAGTACTCTTGCCTGGAAAATCCCATGGACAGAGGAGCCTGGTAGGGTGCAGTCCATGGGGTCGCTAGGAGTCGGACACAACTGAGCGACTTCACTTTCACTTTTCACTTTCCTTGGAAATTGGAGAAGGAAATGGCAACCCACTCCAGTGTTCTTGCCTGGAGAATCCCAGGGGCCGGTGAGCCTGGTGGGCTGCTGTCTATGGGGTTGCACAGAGTCGGACACGACTGAAGTGACTTAGCAGCAGTAGCAGCATGGCAAAACACAGAATACATCCTTCATCAGCAGTATTTGTTGCCAACTGGGAGGGCGGACGCTTTCTTTGTTGCTCCAGATTGACATCTCCTTCCACACATGCACACAAGTGTACAGGAAGATGTGAACTTGGCCCCAGCTACGGAAAATGCACACAAGAGAGAAAGTATTCAACTTGTTAACAACCCCAATAGATGTGCAGGGTTTTTTTTTTTTTTTTTCTCCTCTAAGTAGATGTTTTAATTTTTAAGTTAAAAATGTATCCACCTACAAAAGCTGATAAACCATTTTCCCATACAACTAAAAAGGGACAACATATCAGACTTTTCTACTTCACAGCTTGTGTTGTCCTGAGAATTTTCTCTTCCATCTTCCCCTGTGGCGGTTACCCTCTCCTTTTTTAGATCTTGGCTCGACTATCACCACTTCTGAGGGGTCTTCCTTGACCATCATATCTAACCAGCTCCCCACCTCCTGCTCCCCTGTGAGCTTGACTTACGTGAGCTTACTTATGTGTTCACTTCCTGATTATTTATTTATTGTTTGTTTCCCCCACTAGGCCTATTTCAGTTTCCACTGAAAAATTGGTAGATGTTCTAAAAATCGTTATGTAAAAATGTGTACAGATTTAGACTAACAAATAGTTTTCCTTTGTGTTTTGTAATATAATGATTGAATATATGTTATATGTATTATGTATTCAGTTCATTTCAGTCACTCAGTCGTGTCCCACTTTTTGCAACCCCATGGACTGCAGCACATTGGGCTACCCTGTCCTTCACCATATGTATCAAATATTGTTCTGAGCCCTTTGTTGGTACAATTTTATTGAACCCTAATAAAAACAATACTATAAGATAGATACCATGGTCATCCCCATTTTAAAGCTGCATTTATTGAATAAGGATAAAGAACTCTAGAAGGTCAAATCATTGAGTAATGATTTTCCCACTAAATATAGCATAGTCTTGGAAAAAAACTTAAGTTTATTGAGTGTTGGTTTCCTCATCTGTTTAAATGGGATCATAATACCTCCCACATGGATCTTGAACATTGACTAGATCAGGCTTAGGACTGCATTTTGAGGGACAAATTGTGATACAATAAAATGAGCATATTCTTCCTGTATTTATTCCTCTGCTTTTCACCCAGTTCTCCTGATGATGTCAGAGGAATTTGCTTAGTCTCTGGAGAGCTCAAGCCTGGTTACGATCCATCGTAAAATCTCATCTAGATGTAGGTCACATTCAGCTAAGTCAGATATTTCCAGATACAAAACATTCCACTCTGTAAGCAGGTCCTGTCTTGGAGTTGATTATTTGTATGATAAATGGGGGGCTAGGTCAAGGAGGGAGTTCCCTGATAGGTGGGAATTTCCCTGAAAATAGAAGTTGCAGATCCTATGCATGCAGATATTCACGAACTAACAGACAGCACTTCCCTGATGGCTTCCCTGGTGGCTCAGACAATAAAGAATCTGCCTGTGATGCAGGAGACACTGGTTCGATACCTGGATTGGAAAGGTCCCCTGGAGAAGGGACAGAGAATCCACGTTTCCTTTTCATTCTTCCCTTGCCGCTATGTTGCTGTCCCTGATTTACTGATTTTAATTCAGTAAAATCAGAACTGAAAACATGTCCTTACTTTCATCATGTTCCTTCCAACATGCCAGAGCTCACAGACTCATACTAATCACTCATGCTGTCTTCTTTTAACCACATAAAAGCATTTGATTCATTAATGATATGGTGGGAAAATGTTAAAATGAAAGAAAATCCAGAGGTCAAGCAGTATCTATGTAAACTTCACTGCCTCTTCACGCTTTGGCTACATTGTAGTAAATCAGATCTGTTTTATATAATGAAACTTGTCTTTATTATCACATTATGGCTGCCTTAGCAAGGAAGTAGCCTGTATACTTTGGTTTGGAGTCATTCATAATTATAAAAAGATATGCAAGAAAGCCATGTACTTCTTGTATGCTTTAAAAATCTTCTCCTTTGGTTGTTCTGTACATTTTTATGGTTTTTTAAAGGAAGTGTTAGAAAGCTGTGTTTTTATTGCCCTGATGCCTTTAATAGTACATACTGTGAAACTAAGTGGGATACCTGATTGATGCCATTCCTACCTGTCTGGGAAGATAATGATCAAACATTGAGGGGTCTGTTCTCCAGGTGATATGTGCATGGAGCTCCCATTAATGTTAATGGGAATCCCACAGCTAAGCACAGTGACTGGAGACAAGAGGCTGAAGGTGTGGTAGGTCCATTAATACTTAATTTTTGTATAGCAGCTGGTTGGAATATAAGTGGTAGGCAGTCTTTCTGAAGCTAACAACCAGCCATATTTAAAAAGTGCAATATATGTAGATGTGTTGTCAATAAACTTTTTGTATAAAGTATACATATGCTCAATTTTACTGTATAAAAAATCTTGTGAAATGTTTATTTTTGAATAATATTTCCATAATTCATCTTCCTCAAAATGAGCATAATAATTCTAGAAGGAATTCTAGAAAGAATTTTGATAACTGGTGGTTAACTGAAAAATACAGATATGAAATTTATGAGCCAGAAAAAATAGTTAAAAAGGCTGATGACACAAACTGCTTAAAATCTAGACAAGAAAATCTAAGTATAATACAGAGAAAAGATGAAATTCTATGTTTAGGCAAAATTATATTTTTAAATAATTCAGAGATAATATACATGTATAACATATATGTGTTTATGAATGTGAGTTAATCCACTAATAAAACAACATATACAAATATATATATTACTTAATTTACTCTATAATACTTACTGAGGTCTGGGCATTATCTTAGACATTCAAGATGTTGCACTGACAGATTTGGATCTTTATTTCATAAAAGTTATAATCTGGGAGATTATAAAGGAGAAAGGAAGCTTAGAAATAGATATCCAGCCTTTATTTTCTGTGGACAGAAACTGATACTCAGATGTGTTGACTTGCTCGTTGTCACAAAGCTAGCTGATGAGAGTCATTACACAAACACCAATTAAAAAACATTAAAGTTATAAATAAAAAATAACTTCCAACCTCTGTTTTCATAGTCAGAGAAAGTATGTTTTAAAGAATATAACTTTATAAGAATGTATTATATCTATAGGTAGATAGGTAGACAGCAGCCGGAGGGCCTATAGCCATGGAAGGGATGAGGGCAAAGGAGTCCTGGAGGTCAAGTCTCAAAAGATAGTTTGATATAAGCTATTAAATGCTATTTAAAGAATGTGGACTCAATCTTAAAAACATTGAGGAAGTGTTACATGTTGTAAACAGAGGCAGTATGATCAGATTAATGTATTTTAAGTGATATTGTGATGGCTAGATAAGATGAAATGAGTCAAAAGAGACAGCTGGTAAAGTCATCAATTTGGAAGTAAATATGACATTTGACATAGAGATGCAAAGGGCTTGAAAAGGTAGAAATATGAATGATAGCAAATTTTAGATGAGTATTTGATGGTAGATTTGTGGGACTTGGAAAATGAGAGAGTGAGAGAGATTTGAGAAACCATTTTGAGAGGAAAATGGCAGTTCATTAGTTGTCAAAACCCAGAATGTAGATGAAGTATCTCAGAGAAAGTGCAGAAACTTGAGAATAGGATGCTGAAGAACATGGATGTTTATCATGCCCACTGAGCAAAGGGGAAAGTCCTGTGAAGATAAACTAGGAAGAGTCAGTATCTGGGGTCTTTTGATAATTTATTTCATATAATGAAAATATTTAATTATTATGGATCTTAAAGGATTAGTGAGCTTCCCTGGTGGCTCAGATGGTAAAGAACCTTAAAAATAATGTATAAAACTGAAAGATTACACTTTATTGCTGTAAACTGTTGGTTTATGGAAACTTTCAGTGTTAAGCTACATGAATTTAATTTAATCAGCAGTAAGTAAAAAAGATTGTTGCCTGCCACAATCTGAGATGGATATATAACAGATTGAATTGGAAAGTGCTCTGAAGCACTGGTGGAATGCAAGTTGGTTTCATGAGCAACCCGGCCTTACCTTTCAAAAGAAGTGATACAACAAAAGTCATTCATATTAAGTCACTACCCCCAGAAGGGTGCTGAAATTACTACACACACAATATATATTCTAAATTCACTTAGACATTTGAAGTATATCAAGTCATAATGACAAGCTGGATATCAATCCAGTGGTAAGGAAACTTCAATTTGGTGGTACTTTTTAAAATTCAAGATATTGTGATATGGGATATAAAATTGGGTTGTGTGCATGCGCAGTCACTCAGTCGTGTTCTACTTTTTGCGACCCCATGGACTGTAATCCATCAGGCTCCTTTGTTCTTGGAATTCTCCAGGCAAGAATACTGGAGCGGGTTGCCATTTCCTTCTCCAGGGGATCTTCATGACCCAGGGATGGAACCCTAGTCTCCTGCATTGGCAGGTATCCACTGCACCACCTGGGAAGCCCACCCAATTTTAAATGATTCTTGTTGTAAAGTCTTGCCTCATTACAAGCTAGAAGTTGTGGTGACAGAGAAATATTTTTTTACTGTCCAGATAAAAAAGGGAATTACTAATTCTACCCTTTTCTGGTAGTGCTTTTAGTTGCCTGGGGTTTCACTGGCTTCACTTCATTTAACATGAAGAAGTAAAAAGCTGACATATAAAAATTCCCTGGAGGGACTATTCATAATTGTTATTTTTTAACTTAGTTTTAAGTTTTTACATTAAATATAAGACCAGTAAAATATCATTGTTCTTTTCTAAATAAACACAGCAAGTTATGTCTTATTGTAGAAGGCTATAAATTGAATTTATATTTCCTATTCCATATGCACTTTTTTGCAGTATTTTAAAAGCCAGGATATCATGTTATCTAGTCATTATAAAATGCTTTATATAATAAATATTTAATGAAGCATTCATTGGACTCTTTAAATTGATGCTGGCTGAAGGCTGAAGGCTGAAAGTCACTCAGTCGTGTCCAACTCTTTGCGACCCCATGGATTATACATTCCATGGAATTCTCCAGGACAGAATATTGGAGTGGGTGGCCTTTCCCTTCTCCAGGGGATCTTCCCAACCCAAGGATCAAACCCAGTTATCCCGCATTGCAGGCATATTCTTTACCAGCTGAGCCGTATTGTGTTCTAATTCATGTACAATAAATGGAATGCATCCATTTTTAAAATGAATATTTGGTGAATATTGATATATGTTTACACCCATATCTATGTAACCACCACCCTAATCAAGTTATACCCAAAAGTTTTCTCATGCTCCTCTTGGTGTCCCTTCTTGGGAAGCCACTCCAGCTATCCCCAGGCACTGTTGATCTGTATTCTATCACTATAGATTAATATTACCTTTTTAGAACCCCATATAAATAGGTCACCAGGATATATGCTTTTATGGGACTTCCCAGGTGTCTCAATGGTAAAGAATTGCCTGCCAAAGCAGGAAACACAAGAGACCCAGGTTCCATCCCTGAGTCAAGAAGACCCCTGGAGGAGGAAATGGCAACCTGCTCTAGTAATATTGCCAGAAAAATCCCATGGACAGAGGAGCCTGGTGAGCAACAGTCCATAGGGTCATAAAGAGTTAGACATGAATGAGTGACTGAGCACACATGCATATATGCTTTTATGCTTCTCTTCTTTAATTCAGCATACCTTTATGATTCACCCATGTTGTTTGAATATTGACAGTTCATTTCTTCATATTGATGACTAGCATCCTATTGCATGAATATGTCACAATTTGGACATTGAAGTCTGCTTTGTGGCTATTACTAATAAAACTATTGTGATCATTCATGTTCAAGTCTTTTTTTTTTTTTTTTGGCCACATGGCTTAGGGAATCTTAGTTCCCCAACCAGAGATAGAAATATATATATATATGGCTTCCCTGGTAGCTCAGCTGGTAAAGAATCTGCCTGAAATGCAGGAGATCCTGGTTCGATTTCTGGGTCAGGAAGATCCCTTGGAGAAGGGATAGGCTACCCACTCCGGTATTCATGGTCTTTCCCGTGGTGCAGACAGTAAAGAATCTGCCTGCAATGCTGGAGACCTGGGTTCAATCCCTGAGTTGGGAAGACCCTCTGGAGGAGGTTATGGCAACCCACTCCAGTATTCTTGCCTGGAGAATCCCCATGGACAGAGGAGCCTGATGGGCTATGGTCCATGAGGTCGCAAAGAGTAGAACACAATTGAGTGACTAAACACAGCACAGCACAGACATATATTGCTGTTTCTGTTGTTTAGTACCTCAGTCATGTCCAACTCTTTGTGACTCCATGGACTACAGCACACCAGGCTTCCCTGTCCATCACCAAATTCAAGAGCTTGCTCAAACTTATGTCCATTGGGTTGGGAATGCCATCCAACCATCTCATCCTCTGTCATCCCCTTCTCCTCCTGACTGCAATCTTTCCCAGCATCAGAGCCTTTTCTAATGAGTCAGCTCTTTGCATCAGGTGACCAAAATATTGGAGTTTCAGCTTCAGCATCAGTCCTTCCAATGAATATTCAGGACTGATTTCCTTTAAGATTGACTGGTTGGATCTCCTTGCAGTCCAAGCGACTCTCAAGAGTCTTCTCGAACACCACAGTTCAAAACCATCAGTTATCCGGCACTCAGATTTCTTTATAGTCCAACTCTCACATCCATACATGACCACTGTAAAAACCATAGCTTTGACTAGATGGACCTTTGTTGACAAAGTAATGTCTCTAATTTTTAATATGCTGTCTAGGTTGGTCATAACTTTCCTTCCAAGCAGTAAGCATCTTTTCATTTCATGGCTTCAATCACCATCTGCAGTTATTTTGGAGCCCAGAAAAATAGTCAGCCACTGTTTCCCTATCTATTTGCCATGAAGTAATGGGACTGGATGCCATGATCTTAGTTTTCTGTATGTTGAGCTTTAAGCCAACTTTTTCCACTCTCCTCTTTCATTTTCATCAAGAGGCTCTTTAGTTCTTCTTCACTTTCTGCCAAAAGGGTGGTGTCATCTGCATATCTGAGGTTATTGGTATTTCTCCCTGCAATCTTGATTCCAGCTTGTGCTTCATCCAGCCCAGCATTTCTCATGATGTACTCTGCATATAAGTTAAATAAGTGGGGTGACAATATACAGCCTTGACATACTCCTTTTCCTATTTGGAACCAGTCTGTTGTTCCATGTCCAGTTCTAACTGTAGCTCCCTGACCTGCATACAGGTTTCTCAAGAGGAAGGTCAGGTGGTCTGGTATTCCCATCTCTTTCAGAATTTTCCACAGTTCATTGTGATCCACACAGTCAAAGGCTTTGGCATAGTCAATAAAGCAGAAATAGATGTATTTCTGGAACTCTCTTGCTTTTTCCATGATCCAGTGGATGCTGGCAATTTGATCTCTGCTTCCTCTGCCTTTTCTAAAACCAGCTTGAACATCTGGAAGTTCATGGTTCATGTACTGCTGAAGCCTGGCTTGGAGAATTTTGAGCATTACTTTACTAGCATGTGCGATGAGTGCAATTGTGCGGTAGTTTGATCATTCTTTGGCATTGCCTTTCTTTGGGATTGGAACGAAAACTGACCTTATAAGCACAAAAAGAATATATATATATATATATATATATATATATATATACACACATGTACATAATTTTTTTTCCTCTTGGGTAAATACATAGAGGTGTGGTTTTGCTGAGTATTATGGTGAGTGTATATATACATACAAAAACTTATTGTCAAACTGTTTTCTGAAGAGTTTTATAGCATTGTAGAATCCAAAGAGTGAATTTTTCCATTGGGAAGTTCTAAATGTTCCATATCTTCACTAACTCTGACCTATTAATTTAAAAAAGATAGCCATTGTAGTGGTAAGTGGAGATATTGCTCCACGGTTTTAACTTCTTTTTCTCAGATTATTAATAATACTGGGCCCTTTTTCATTGGTTTATTGAAATTTGTATTTCTTTTGCGAATTATCTGTTTTATGTTTTTGCACATTTAAAAAATTGTTTGTCTTTTTATTAGTGATTGTATTCTACATGTATCCAGGAGAAAAGATTTTTGTTGGGAGTATGTATTATGAATATTTTTTCTTAGTTTGTATTTTGCTTTTACATTTTCTTAATGGTGACTTTTGAAGAATACAAATTTTCAGTTTATCATTTCTATTCTTTTGTGGTTAGCTTATTTTATGTCCTTTTAAAGAAATCATTGCTTAGAGTTGCACAGGGGGCAAAAAGTTTCTCTGTTTTCTTCTAGAACTTTTACATCTTTTATGTATTATTCTATTACATTTTTTTAGTTTAATTTCATATATGATGTGAGGTAGGGTTTGATTTTATTGGATTTTTCATTACAGTTGTTTCAGAATATTTCATTGAAAAGATTAATTCTTTACCCATTGTACCACCTTCAAACTTTTATCCAAACTCAATAGACCTTACATATGTGGGTCTATTCCTGATTTCCTATTCTTTTACAATGATATAGATGTCTATCTTTATGCCAATTCTGCATTGTCTTGATAATATTCATTTTATATTAAATGTTGGAATTTCTCTAAGTTGTTCTTAATTCTTCATAATTCTTTTAGCTATCCTAGGATTTTTGTATTTCCATATAAATTTTAGACTCAGCTTTTAGATTTCTACAAATATCCTGCTGACATTTTAATTGGAATTACACTAAATGGATACATCAGTTTGGGATGAACTGACAGCTTATTAATATTGCGTCTTCCAAACTACAAATAAAGCATATCTCTCTGTTTATTTAAGCTTGCTTTAACTTTACATGGCACTGTTTTATAGTTTTCAGTGCATTTGGGGGTTAAATTTGCCATTAAGTTTATTTATACTAGTAACACTTTTATGAATGGTATTTAAAAATTATAATCCTATTGCCCATTAGCACTGGATTTTTAAAACTTTGATCAGAACAAAAATTTATTTTCAAAAAATAACAATATATGGCATTGAAACATGTATAATATCATATATTGTTATTTTTTGACACGTTTCAATGCCATATATTGTTATTTTTTGAAAAACGTTTCTTTTTAAAGTCCTTATTGAATTTGCTCTAATATTGCTTTCAGTTCGGGTTTTTGTGCCCACAGGGCTTGTGGGATCTTAGCTCCCCAACCAGGAATCGAACCCTCACCCCTTGCATTGGAAGGTGCAGTCTTAACCACCAGAACTCCAGGGAAGTCACTGCCTGGCATATTTACATAAGACAGTCCAGGTTTGATGCAGGATACTGGATGCTTGGGGCTGGTGCACTGGGAAGACCCAGAGGGATGGTACGGGGAGGGAGGAGGGAAGAGGGTTCAGGATGGGGAACACGTGTATACCTGTGGCAGATTCATGTTGATATATGGCAAAAACCAATACAATATTGTAAAGTTAAAAAATAAAAAAAATTAAAAATAAAAAAATAAAAATAACAATAAATAAAGTAAGTATACCAAACAGTCCTTTACCCCAGGGACTTAGTCTGGCTTTTCCTCAAAACATTCTCTTGCTTATATTCACAGATTGGGATGCTGACTTTCTGTGGGGTCTTCTCTGACTTGTCTGGCTGTTAGGTAAATAAAAATATGGCCCTCTTCTCTGCAGGTTCAGATCTATTCCATTATCCTAGCTTGATTGTATACCATTCCATACTCTCTATATTTATTTGGTTATTTCTCCATTTCTTGTCATTCCTATCATACGTGCATAAGGAAACAAATGTAGTTTTGTTCACTGCTGTAATTATTAACAGTGCCTGACACTCAATAAATACTAGAATGAATGGCCTGATTGTGAGAATTATTTCAACTGTGATGGCAGAGGTCAGATTTCTATGAGCCACAGGGTGGCAAGGCAGTAGAAGGAAGAATGCTTAGTGAATACTGTCATTCCTTGGGGACGCTCACTTGGGAACAGGAGCAACTGGGTAAAATGGAAACTGCTGGGGAGCTAGTGCTTCAATCCTACTGAAGCGTTGAGGGTATTTGATTTCTGTATTTCAAGAATATGATGTTTAAAAATAAAAGTGAGAGAGACTTGCCTGGAGGTTAAAACTTCCCAGTGGTTAAGACTCTGTGCTTCCAATGCATGGGACATGGATTTGATCTCTGGTCAGGGAACTAGGACCCTATGTGCTGTACAGCATGGCCAAAAAATTAATAAAATAAAATAAAACAGGCCTTTAAAATATATCGGAGAAGGCAATGGCACCCTACTCCAACACTCTTGCCTGGAAAATCCCATGGACGGAGGAGCCTGGTGGGCTGCAGTCCATGGGGTCGCTAAGAGTCAGACACGACTGAGCGACTTCAAAAATATATGAGAAATACCAATAAGGGAAAAAGAATTGATTAGTCACTCAAATCTATTAAAATATACTCAATGAATTTTAAAGATAATAGTAATTGCATGCAATCCGGTTCTTACAAAGACATCAATAATTGAAAGATTATTTTTTAAAAGTGTATAACACAATTCTCATTTTCATTGTACTGAGATATAGAGATACAGTGATTCTTTTTTCCTAAGGCACACAGAGTAGTAAAGATTGACTTACGTTTTATTCTCTTTCAAGTGCTTTATATTATAGTCAGATTCATGAATTTTCAGAATATTCATCTATATTTTGTCCTACAAAATGGTCAACCTGACTCCCCATTTTCCTGCAGTTTGAAATTACATTAGCACATTGATTAAAGGTCTGTGCTAATGATGCCAATCTAATTAGTTTGCTCCCCATATAAACTAAGTAGCTTTGCTTTGTTTTCTATCTCAAATTGCACCCCAGTGGCCATTCTGAAATTGTATGACAGTTTTACACGAGAATATCTTAACGAGGAAATGTGGGTATATTAGTGAAATCCATAAGCTTTATTCCAAAAAATTAATGCTATGCTTTACTGTTGCTGAATCAGTTGAGTCATATTCACATGTTCATTTTATCTACTTTACTTGTCTGCCTCTTCGTGTGGCATCTCTTTGTGGGTTCTGTGTGATCTGAAGCTTGTCTGAGTGATTCACAGGCCAGCTGAAGACACCTTTGTGTTCTATTTAAGGATATAGCTAAAAACTATTGTGAGAACTCTATCTCTTGAGGAATGCCATGGCCTATTTACTTCAGAATTACCGATTCTGAGTTTTATGTTATGTTGGTGAATTTAAAACTTAGGAAAACTATTATCCTCTTTTGAATTTCTTAATTTGTGTATCTAAATGCTTTTTTAGAATGTAGTGTATATCTAATTCCTGTCTCATAAGCTGAACTTTATACTTTTTGTATTTTACTTTCATTGCTTCATACTTTGGCAAATTAAAAAGAATGGTAGTACCTTTACTAATCTCACTATAATATAGTAACAAACCCTTGTGCTCTTATACAGGATAATGATGAAAATGGCAGCTAAGATACCAAACAACAGGAAAAAAGAAAGAAGGGGATTATAAGCTTAGAAGAGAATCAACCATTTGAAAGTAAACTTTTATTCCTAAAATCTTAAATAAAACCTAGTCCCCTTTCAATATTTCAGCAGTGTATAGCTCATGTGAATTTTTGCTATTTCATGGAAATGGACATTTTTAGGTAGCAGTAGTGGCAGCAGTAAAGTAGGATGACTCTGATTAAGTGTGGGATTCATGCTGAAGCCTGAATAGACAGAGGACTTAGTGAGTGACTGGATATTAGAACATCAAGGATGATTCCCCAAGATTCTGATCTAAGAAAAAGAATGGATGGAGTTTCTATTAAGTGAGATGGAGAAGACTAGAAGAGGTAGTGGTTTTTGATATGTTTGAGATTTTGTGATACATGTAGGTGGAGATTTTACTTTGGTATCTGGATTGAGACTAGATGCTGTTGTGCAGTCTCTAAGTCATATCCGACTCTTTTGAGACTCCATGGACTATATAGCCCACCAGGTTCCTCTGTCCACAGTATGTCCCAGGCAAGAATACTGGAGTGGGTTGCCACTTCCTTCTCCAGGGGATCTTCCTGCCCCAGGGATCTAACCTGTGTCTCTATATTTCCTGCATTGGCAGGCAGTTTCATTGCTACTAGCGTCACCTGGGAATGAAGTTAAAATGAGGTCTTTGGGATTCTAAATAAATATGGTTCGTGTCCTTATATGAAATGGGAATTTTGACAGGGACACATGGAAAGGAAGAATCTCATGCAACAATGATGGCAGAGTGAGGTGGTGGTTCCACAAGTCAAGGCACACACCAGAGGCTACCAGCAAACCACCGGAAGTCAGGAGAGAGGCATAACACAGATTTTCTTTCATGGTCCTCAGAAGGACATTCTGACCTCCAGAACCGGGAGACAATGCATTTATATTGTTTAAACCACCAAGTTTATGTTACTTTGTTATGGCAGCCCCAACAAACTATACAGAGTGCATGCTCAGTGAAAATAAAAGAGATTTCAAAACTGAGCCCTACAGTTCTCCCGTTAACATAAAGAGATTGGAGCAAGAAGAGAAAGCCATGCATGAGGCCGAAACTGGAAAGTCAGAGAATTAGCAAAACATCACAATGGTATCATGAATGCCAACAACACAGAAAGAGTCTCAAGAAGGGTTGACTAATTGTTCTGCATATTCCTGATGGGCGGTGCCGTGTCTTTAATGTTGCATTTGGTGCTAAAATGCTAATTCATTATCTTCTATAGGGGAAAGGTTGATCAAGGAAGAATAAAAAGTTACAGTCCCAGTAGGAAGCCCACAGGGGGCCTGTGGACCCAGCGCTGATCTTGTCTTCTTCGGAAACTCAACGATGTTTTAGAATTTTGTTTCAATAGATGATGCTGGTTCTGCAATCAATTCCCATGTGTGGGTGCTTTCTAACACTACCAAGCAATTCTCCACCATCAGCTGGGACTCCTACAGCTCACCTTCATTCTACACTATCTGCCTGGTTGTTGTTCAGTCACTAAGTCATGTCCGACTCTTTGCGACGCCATGGACTGTGGCAGGCCAGGCTTCCCTGTCCTTCATTATCTCCCTGAGTTTGCTCAGACTCATGTCCATTGATTCAGGGATGCCTTCCAACCATCTCATCCTCTGTTGCCCCTTCTCCTACCCGAAATCTTTCCCAGCATCAGGGTCTTTTCTAATGAGTGAGCTCTTTGCATCAGGTGGTCAAAGTATTGGAGCTTCATTCAACTTCAGCATCAGTCCTTCCAAAGAATATTCAGGGTTGATTTCCTTTAGAACTGACTGGTTTGCTCTGCCTAGAGACAATGTCAGATCCCACAGGGGTGACCCACACTTCAGATGCCAATTGTAAGACCAAGTTGTTAACTATAAATCAGAGATTCCCATGACCTCCTTCTTGGGTTAATTAATTTGCCACAGCAGCTCACAGAACTCAGAGAAACACTTTAGTTACTACATGATCAGTTTAATATAAAAGAGTATACCTCAGGAATAGCCAGATGGAAGAGATGAGTAAATCAAGGTACAGGGAAGCCTGGAAGAGCCTCCAGGCTCTCTGAACCTCTTCCCAAATCTTCACCTGTTCACCAACCCAGAAGCTTTCAGATCCCTGTCCTGGGTTTGTTGGACCCTAAAGAAGGCTGAGTGCTAAAGAAGTGATGCTTTCCAATTGTGGTGCTAGAGAAGACTCTTGAGAATCCCTTGGACAGCAAGGAGATCAAACCAGTGAATCCTAAAGGAAATCAGCCCTGAATGTTCATTGGAAGGACTGGTGATGCTGAAGCTAAATATACAATACTTTGGCCACCTGATGTAAAGAGCCAACTCATTGGAAAAAACCCTGATGCCAGGAAAGATTGAGGGCAGGAGGAGAAGGGGGTGGCAGAAGATGAGATAGATATCATCACTGACTCAATGAACATGAATCTGAGCAAACTCTGGGAGATAGTGAAGGACAGGAGTCTGACGTGCTGGGGTCCATGGGGTCCCAAAGAGTTAGACATGACTTAGTGACTGAACAACAGCAAAATGGTGGCTTCATTGAATAGGGATGATTGATTAAATTGTTGGTCAGTGGTTCTTGATCTCAATCTCCAGCCCCTCTCCCCTCTCCAGGGCTGGGACTGAAATTTCTTTTCATTTTACTTTTTAAATTAAATTTTATTGGAGTATAGTCGCTTTACAATGTTATGTTAATTTCTGCTGTACAGCAAATCAATCAGCATATGTGTATGTACATATCTTCATCTCTGAATTTCCTTCCCATTTACATCACCACAGAGACTGAGTAGAATTTCCTGTGCTGTACAGTATGTTCTTATTAGTTACCTATTTTATACATAGTATCAGTAAAAAAAATCTACCAACAATAAAGGCTGGAGGGAGTGTGGAGGAAAGAGAATCCTCTTGCACTATTGGTGGGACTGCATATTCTCTCTCACCTCAAGGTTGGTCCCATTGGCAACCACCCCTCATCCTTAGGTCCTCTGGGTCTTTCCAAAAGTCATCAACCTAACAAAAGACACCTTTTGTACTCTCCTCACTCTGGACATTTCAAGGGTTTTAGGAGGTCTGGGACAAGAATGGGGATTATAAATCACAGTATCACAATAACAAAGTCACTTGTTCAAAACTAAAAACTGAAAAGTCTCCTGTCTGTCTCACCCCTACTAATTCAGTTCTGCTCCCTATGTGTATCTATGTCATTCTTTTATTTTGTGTCCTTCCAAAGATACCTTAGGTTTATACAAGTGTTTATAAGAATATGTGAATGTCTGTTTCCCTCCTTTATAAGAGATGGCATGTTAAAACACAGTTTTGTACCTTATTTTTCCCTTAATAAAATATTTCAAGCTCTCTCCATACCAATATACAAAGAAATTCCTTATTCTTGTTTATAGCTGCATTATATTCCCTTTCTGGTTTTATTTTATCTAATCAGTCCTCAATTGATGACCACTTAGATTCCTTTCACTTTCCTAGTAAAAAATGTTCTGTCATGAGTATACCTGTATGTTATTCAAATGTGATCAAGATTATCTGAAGGATAAATTTCTGAGAGCAGAGTTACTAGGTGAAAAGATGGTGAGCTTTTAATTTTGATGGATATTCTCAAGTTGCATTCTGTATGATTCTCAGCAACTTGAACCTACCTCATCCAAGTGTAAGTTGGACCCCTTAAATCATCTATGATTTTTCTTCAATCTTATTTCAGACTTAAAGATAGTTTGAAAAAAAGGGAAAATTTTAATCTAATTTTTAAACTATTTAAATAAATATGAATTTAATGAGAATTAAATAAAATCATAAAGCAATTTTTTTCAGTGTAGCTAACATTCCAAATATTGACTTTTTCTTTCCCCTTCTTGTATATTAAATTACATGGTTTCTTTTTGGTGTTACTATAAAAAAGATAAATCCTTCAGAAGTAAAATTTTAAAAAGGACTCCAGGAAGGAGTCATTTAAATTGTGATTAAATTTGTAAATTTTGAATGTACTATGGACTCATAGTATATTTTGTTGCTTGTTTTTTTCTGATAGTCTATTTAAAACACTATATTGTAAAATAAGTAATATTAAGAAAAAAACAGAAGAAAATTCTCAACAGTTCATTTTATCCTACTCATAGGAAGGTAAGAACTGTTGTTAACTTTTGCTCTTCATGAAAGAAAAATGATTTCAGGGTGCACATTTCTATGACCAGAGTAAGAAGTGAAAGATTAACCACAGAAGCAGAGTCACTGTTCTGTAACTGAGGACACACAAGGAGGATTGATATTTGGAGTGTCCAGGAGAAAAGAGGTATTGATGCTTCGAGGAAGACTTTTGCAATACCTGATAATGGGACTTAAAAAAAAAATCTGGAGCAAAGAATCCCTTATCGCCCACTCAACTTCATTTGCCTTTGACAATATTTAAAAGAAAGTGGATTTTGCTCGATTTGTCCCAGGTAGATGAAAAGTAAGAGGAAAATTACCAGAATTTATATTAAATTTGTATGGAGCCTCGCATGTGGCTCAGTGTGTTAAAGCATCCACCTACCAATGCAGGATACGTGGTTTCAATCCCTGGGTCAAGAATATCCCCTGGAGAAGGAAATGGCAACCCACTACAGTATTCTTACCTGAGAAATCCCATGGACAGAGGAGCCTGATGGGCTACAGTCCATGGGGTCACAAAGAGTAGGACATGACAGAAACAACTGAGCATGTACACAAAACCTGTATACTTCTGCCTTTAGACTTGAATGAAAAAAATTATTTAAAAAAAAATAGGCTTTAGAAAAAATTAAGATACTAGAGCACAAATTGCAAACAGATAAGGTCAGTAAGAGCTCTGTGAATCTAATTCAGTAAAAGTTTGACCTGATCAACCTTCTGAATTTGCTTTTCATGAAAAAATATTTAAAACTCTATCTAGGCTTGGGAACCTGGCCTGATGAGTAACACACTACAGTGTAAGACAGGAAGGGGTGAGCTTATCCACTGACTTATTGCCTGACCTTGGCCAAGTCATTCCACAGACTATCATTCTGGCCACTTGCAGAATCAACACAAAGGGAGCCTATATGTATTTCATCTCAGGGAGACTTTTACAGAGCTTGGCCTTAAAATCAGTTTGTTACTGTAAAATTCTCAGCACAAGTTTCTGACCAGACGGTCCAATACCTACTGACAGGGTGCACATAATTTTGTCCATTTTGTGTGAGAATGTGTGCATCCTGTTTATGGATACAATATATTTTACTATATTTAATTTCATTTTTTTTTCCTGATAAGTTGATGATGGTCAGTTTACTGTGAATTAAAAAGACTGTCATTTCTTTCCTTTCAACAGAATCTCAGCATAAGATAAAAAGAATTGCTGTCTGTTAAAAATGGTTCCATTTAAACATCATTCATTAATGATGATGATAATAATTGATAGACTTGAACACTGTATTTGCTGCTCCAGCCACATTTTTTCCCCCCATGGAAGAGCCAAAAAAAAAAAAAGAATGAATATTCACACTTAACTTTTAGCTTCAGGCTAAAATGTATTATGCACCATATTTTGGTTTTTAAAAATAATCACCTTGTCAAAGTTCAATGGCAAAGTGAAGTCAACTCTGTCAATAGAGACAATTGGAGGCAGGGGAAACAGTCTTCACCCCCTTGAGGATAATTTCATTGGAATGCTCCTGATTTTCTACCTGCTACTTTTTTGGGGAATGATCCCTGGGACAGTATAATGAAGTAAGAAGTTTAAAATACTACATGCAGGAAGCTCATCTTTGCTGCCAGCACAGAGCTGACAAGTATGGATGTTCTCATACATGGTCCCTATTTGAACACTGTATTTTATGTACATAAAATGCATGTCTAGAAGGTTCCTTTTAAACTCCATCAACACAGAGAAAACCTGGATCCCCATATGTCTACCAATGTATCGCATGAATATATTAACACCCTCAAATCACCAACTGCTTTCATTGTTTTCCTGTAAATGGAATCATAGACGGGATATACAGCACTTACAAGGTGGTTTTCAACATATTGCAGAAGAAAGCAAAGGTGTTTGTTAGAAGATGCTTAGGTGGAAAAGTAAATGTAGTAGACATTAGCAATGATAGAATTTATTGTCAACTGAATGCAGCTGACAGTTTTTTAAATTTATTTTTTGATGAGGAGAGAAGATGGAGTTGTAGAGGAGATTTGGATTCTGTTATTTTCAAACGTAGGTTCAAAGAAAGGCTAAAATGATTTCCACAATTCTGGGTTGATTCCTTAGAGATGAAGTACTTTTCAATCGAACTCTGTTTATAGGAGATTAAAAGTAAATAAAGAGTATTTAAGAAAATCAAGATGTCTTTAATGGCTAGACATTCAGCTTTCCCACCTTTTATTATTATTGGTTTTATTTTAAGAGATCAAAGAATTACCTGAAGAACTGATACTACTTTGGCATATTTTCAGATATTAAACAGCAAATACAAGTAAGTAAATCAATGAATCACTGCATGAAGACAGATAAGGGACACCTAATATCCTATAAATTATAGGAAAAGATTTTTCCTCATATGAGCATTGATACAATTAATATAGGTTTTTCCTTCATATTATATTTTTGCCCTCATCTTGGCATCCTGTGAAAATCACTTAAGCTTTCAGAGTCTCCTGTGACAATGACCACAGGAAAAATGTTGTCCAGTTTCCATCTTACAATAAATGATGTTCTGAGGTCATATAAGATTTACAGAGACTTTGAGGTTCCTTAGAAAAAAAGCTTACTATGAATTCAACTGGCAGTCGCTGCCAGGAATACATTCCACCTAAGAAAATTTTTGGTTTGATACTCTTTAAGTTTCAGGAGAAAAAGTTAAGAAAACTCACCTTATGAGAGCAGGCAAAAACCAGCAGTAGTTCAAAATGGTTGATTCAAGAGAGAAATTGAATTGAGCTGTGGTAAATGAGCAGAGGCAGGCTAACTTCAGTGAATTTCATAAAGGTCAAAGATAGCTTTGTAGACAAAAGTCCCAAGCTGTCTGTCTTCTGTAGCTCACCATAGATTTTTTTTGTTAAAGAATCCCATACATGGGGACCTCCTTTTCTAGGGGATTGCAATAAAAGCCACTGAAGCAGGTGGGGACCCTCTACAAAGTGGTAGGTGTATCTATAGATAGCTCCATAAATGCCAAATAAATACACATGTGAGACATACGTCATTTTTGATGATTTTAAATTCCATTTTCCAAACTGATAAACTTTCAGACAGAATGAGAAAGATGCAGAATATACAAGATTGTCAGTGTGAGAGAGATTAATGAACCAAGAGAATTTTTTTATTATGGTTTAAAGTGGTCATCATGTGAGTTCTCTGGTGGTTCAGTGGCTAAGAATCTACCTGTCGATGCAAGGGACACGGTTCCACCCTTGATCTGGGAAGATTATACATGCCATGGTGCAGCTAAGCCTGCATGCCAAAACTGCTGAGCCCACGTGCCGTAGTTACTCTAGTTAGAGAGCAGCCCCCGTTTCTTGCAACTGGAGACCTAGCACAGCCATGAAGACCTAGTGCAGCCAAAAATAAAATAAAACGGCCATTAATTACACATCATTTAACAAAATCCAGTGAGGAGGTCAATTATAGACTTTGGTCATTTTTTATACCATATCTCCTTTTTCTTCTAAGATGGTTTATTAGCAAGAGATACTTCATGTTCTCATTGAGATCAAAGGGACTGAAAGTGATATCTCATGTGCCTTGAGTCTCCACCCGCTCCTACTCCCTCGACTCTGTTCAACAAACACCTTGGATGAGCCTCCATCATGGCACTGACAACAGAGATTGAGGTTTTGTGTTTATAGCCCTTCTTCTAGAGGATGAGGACTTTCTTTTTGATATCATGAGTGTCTGGGAAATAAGTCATATTTAGTGAATAGAAATGAGTATTGTACATATGTTCAAGAAATACTACTAAGCAGGTGTTCTCACAGAGAAGGTTATGCAGCTTAATCACAGTTTAGGAGAGCAGGCATGGACATCACCGAACATGAGGGTAACTATGATTCGCATCCACAAATGCGGAGCAGTGAAATGTCATGGCAGAGCTGGAGGGGTAAGACTATGTTTGGAGTAATGTGTCTATTCCTCAGTAATGCATTCTGAAAGGTCATTAGTGTACAATATAATTGGAGAAAAGTTTGAGGAAACTAGAAGAGTTCAACCTAGAGAAGGTTTTGGGGGGCCTTATTTTTGTTTTGATTTTGTCAGTTTCTTATGAAGCAATATTGTATTTGATTTCTGTGACTTGTAAGAAAAAATTAAGTTAATAATGATGGAAGCACATTTAGCTGTATATTAAAAATTTATTTTTCAAAGTTTTAGCATTTTAAATCAAAATAAGTACATAATTCTATTTACCATTACCATTTATAAATGTTGCAATATTTTCACAATAAAATAGAATAAACATGGTCTCATATTAAAGGATATCTCTTAATATTAATAAACTTAACTTTAAGCAAAACCAGAACATAATTCTTATTTATCTTAATTTGCATGGGCCAATAAAAACCTAGTAAATTGTCCTTGATTTAAGGACATTGGGAGCCAGTGGCCTCAGTTACATTCTTTTTCTCCTGAGTTTTTAATTCCATGAATTCAATAAAAAACAAAGGGCAGCTGTTGGTAGTAATTTTAAATTAAAATTTAGATCAAACAGTCTTTTAAATCTAAGATTTTAAAATAATTTAGAGTGTGAAAACATCTTTAATCCCTTATTAAATGGGCTACCCTGGTGGCTCAGAGATGGTAAAGAATCTGCCTGCCATGCAGGAGACCCGGGTTCGATCCCTGCATCAGGAAGATCTCCTGGAGAAAGGAATGGCAATCCACTCCAGCATTCTTGCCTGGAAAATCCCAGATACAGGAGCCTGGCAGGCTACAATTCATGGGGTCTCAAAGAGTCGGACACAACTGAGCGGCTGAGCATACACACAGTGGCTAAACAAAACATTAATCCCTCTAGAACTGGAAAAGAAAGAGAGGGTTAAAACATTTTTTTTTCCGCTTGCTTTAAAGCCCTCTAAAAAGCCTCCAGATATTTCTTCTCTTTGCATTAGGCTCAAACTAGATGGTGGTGAAAGTTTGTTAGTGAAATGGACTTTTCTGCTTTCTCATTTTCTCTTCATTCTTTTGATAAGCCAACAGGTTTTAAATATCAAGAAGTATAATGATAGGCCATAATTTATATGTGAGCGCTAGCAAACTCTAAGTAAATGGCCCTAAGAATTGAAGAATGTAGTCAGTGGTTTTCAAACCTCCTACAGTATTTTTCAGCTTACAGAAGGGTGAAGCTACACAGAGATTTAATATCTTCTTCCACTGGAAAGTAGCCACCTTTCCATCCAATTGTAACTAAAACAAAATATATTTAATTTATTATTTCAATTTACAGAAGTGTACCACAGCCCAAACCTCAGTGTAGTACAGAGTATATATATATTTCATTTCAGTAAAGAAAGACTAAAATGAATCAATATTTGAAGGACCTGGTACCGTACGGAGGTCAATAGACTCTGGATCACTTGAACTACCCAGTGTATCTGTGTGTGTGTGTGTGTGTGTGTGTGTGTGTGTGTGTATTGTGTGTGGTGTGAATGCCTGGGCTTCCCAGGTAGCTCAGTGGGTGAAGAATCCACCTGCCAATGGAGGAGATGCAAGAGAACCAGATTCAATTCTTCGGTTGGGAAGATCCCCTGGAGGAGGGCACTGCAACCCACTCCAGTATTCTTGCCTGGAGAATGCCCATGGACAGAGGAGCCTGGTGGGCTGCAGCCTAAAGGGTCGCAAAGAGTCGAACATGACTAAAGCAATTGGGCATGCATGCCCATGTGAATTCTTGAGTATCTTACTCATTGCCCTGCTTATTTCACAATGGCACACTGAGGGATGTTATTATCTGAAAACACAAAAGTGCCTATGAGATCTGATGTTTCACCAACCCTAGTCTTCCGCTCCATTATCTCACAGGCACTAGCCTGCTCCTTGAAACAGAAATTCTCATTTCAGGACCTCACTCTTCACTCTCTTGTCTGAACAATTCTTACCTTTGAAACAATTAGTTTCATTCTGCTTTGCAGGCTAAAGTGACATATTGGAGCATGGCAAATAAAGTTTTATGTTTCTTCACAACCTTCCCTTAGAAGAAGCTCTTGCTACTGAAAAAAAGTTTTCCAATAGGAATTTGAATAGCAGCTATATCACTCAGTGTATGTGTGTCACACACACACATGACTCAGTGCTCAGTCACTAAGTCGTGTTCAGCTCTTGGACCCCCATGCACTGTAGCCTGCCAGGCTCCTCTGTACATGGGATTCTTCAGGAAAGAATACTGAAATGGGTTGCGATTTCCTCCTCCAGGGGATCTTCCCAACCCAGGGATCGAAACCACATCTCCTGTGTCTCCTGCATTGGCAGGCAGATTCCTTACAACTGAGCCACCTGGACAGCCCATATCACTCAATACCCTTGTTTAAACATCTCTGAAACCTGGGTTTCTATTATCTGCTAGGTTAATCTTGTTTCCATTTTCAAAGTAATATGTACTTTAAAAAAAATGGCCATCACAAAAGTAGCACAATGATTTCATCAGAAAAAGGTAATCAGTGTTAGAAGATCATTCCAAAGGAGCCACTGATAGGAATTTCTTGCCAAGTTAAGCAAAGCATATAGCACTAAATGGATTCTCTATAAACATTCTTGGGTCTAACTTATGTTTATTAACTTCAAAATCAGTCCTCTACCATGGTGTTCTGTTTGTGTGTGTGTATATGTTTGTTTGTTTGTTTCCTCTCCTCCAAATTCTTCTCAAAATTTTCCATATTCTCAATAGTTTTTTTTTCCTTAAGAATTAGAATGGTACCATAGCACTCAGGAGGACAGTGGAAATATCTTATTGGAGTTCAGGGACATGATCAAAGTCATCTACATAAAAGTTAGTGAAAAGCATGAGGTAGTCCAAAGGAAGTTTCCACGATACCTTCATGGCTTGGCACTGGAGTTCTGTGATAGTCATCCAGAATGGGGTTAGCAAAAATGAAATGTCTCCAAATGAAGGGTGTATATACTTACTTTCTTCTTTATCTTAAAACTCATTACCTCCTGATACTTGCTGAGATGCAGCCAAGCTGTTTGAAATGCTAAAATAATGTGCAAAATAATGTGCTAAATCCTGACTAACTAAAAAGGCCTCCAGACACAATCACCTCCAGCATACAATCTTATTGCAAAGTCATTTCTAGAGATGTATTTGGAGCTTAAAAAAGGGAATATTCTAATAGAAACTTGCTAAAATTGTCATGTAAAACTGATATTTTCCTTCTGAAAGAACTCTGGAATTCTGAACATTTTGGCTGATCTGTGTCATTGTCTTTTCAGTGTAGGGGATTTTCTGAGATTTGAAGCACAAATTCTGATAGCAGATGCTAGCTCATGTTTTCAAGTAAAAAAATATTCATATTTAAGGATTTTTTAAAATTGTTAATTGCCTCTCTCCCTGCTCATTTGATCATAGACTTTAAATAGACTCTAGCTCAATCAAGACCTTAGACCAGAGGAACAAGTGGAATATTTGATCTGGAAAGACTGAGAGAGATAGAGACTGATGAAGAGGTTATAAGGGGTTCATTTATCAACAGAGAAGAAGAATGAGGCAGTGTGTAGGGGAAGGTGCTAGATAATTATCATTGAGGGGCTATCAGAAGCACTCTTGAAATATTTTAGAAGTATTTTGTTCATGTACACAAAATAAGACTCTATGACAGAGTGACTTCTGTGGACCTGCACATAAAAATTGAAATTCCAAAAGCATTTTTCCTTATTTCTGTCATTTATAAATTATAATTTGATATGCTAGGAAAGAAATTAAATTTTTTTTTAATTTTAGGGCTTCCCAGGTGGCACTAGTGGTAAAGAACCTGCCTGCTAATACAGGAGACTCAAGAGACAAGAGTTTGATCCCTGGGTGAGGAAGATCCTTTGGAAGAGGGCATGGCAACCCACTCCAGTATTCTTGCCTGAAGAATCCCATGGATGAGCTATGGTCCATAGAGTCACAGAGTTGGGCATGACAGAAGTGACTTAGCATGCATGCACATTTAATTTTAATTAACTCATTCAATAAATATATAACTTTTCTCTTTCCCAAGGATTATCTTTTCATATATTGGGATATTAAGTGGATTATAGTTTTGTTTTTAACTTATAAAATGATTGGGTTTCCCTGATGGCTTAGTGGTAAAGAATCTACCTGCCAGTGCAGGAGATGCAGGTTTGATCCCTGGGTCAGGAAGACGCTCTGGAAAAGGAAATGGCAGCTCACTCCAGGATTCTTGTCTGGAGAATCCCACGGACAGAGGAGCCTGGACAGCTACAGTCCATGGAGTCACAAAAGAGTCAAATATGACTGATTGACTAAACGACAACATAAAATTATTACCAATGGTTGTTCATTTCTTTGGAGTGGTGAATCCATTTGAGAAATGGATTTTCAAAATGTTTAGGCCCTACCCTGGATAAAAGTTCACACAGACAATTTTAGAAACAATTATAGGCTTTACAAAATGCTTGATGTTCATCCATGAATGCTTAAGAAGACCTAGATAGAATAAGATAAAATTGTGGCTTAGGTGACAGCATACTATGACTTTAAGTGGCTTTGTTGGTACCTTGAAAGTCAAAAATAGCTGAAAAGGTCCTCAATCTTAGTTGTAATCTTTAAAAATGACATAGTTTATGAGTCTGTGATGAATGTTCAGGATTTTTGGAGTTGCACCAACTTCCATTTTAAAGTGAAACTTTTTCATTGCTGTCCTTTCCTCCATTTATTTGAGAAGTGAGGATAATTACCAGTGTGGTTTGCAAATGGAATTCAAGTTAATTTCTATTAGTGACAGGATGTGCAATATCATATGTAAACAAAAAGACTACCTAATTAAAAGATTTCTCAAGATTTCAATTTTCTAAATGTTGGTGCTCCTGCTAAATAATATGTCTCAATCAACCAAGCTTATGTCATTGCCAAGTTTCTGTCATTTGTCAGGTTGTCCCAACATTTAAATTCAAATATTCAATGAAAAGAGTTCTGCAGAAAAGGACATTTTTTTTGAATGAGCAGTCTTACCTGCCATCCATGTATGAAACAAACTATTGCCCAACCCCAGTTGTCACCAGATAGCCTGTCATTCATTAAATGTTGATTGAATGCTTACTACATGCTATACATTCAAGTACTACAGTGTATAATCTTTGTCTTAAAGGGATGTGGTCTACTGGAGAGGCAACTAAAGTTTAATGAGATAAATGTTTTCATGGGGCAGTATGGAATGAAACCTAGTCCCTCATTCAGGCTTGGGTATTAGGGAAGATGTATTGATCCTACTGATGTCTAAATTTAAACATAAAGATGAGTAGAATATAGTATGAGCGAGGCAAAGGTATTTGGGAAAATGAGGATTGGAGTGGAAAATTTGCTCTGGGACCTAAGGGGAAAATATAATTGACATATCAGAGAGCTGAGGATTTTGATCCCAAGAACAATGTGAAACTGGTGCAGCATTTTAAGCAGAATGACATGCACTGTTTTGAAGTTTAGAAACATCACTCTGACTGCTGTAGAAAATAGAAAGTTAGATGCCATTGAAAAATTGTAGGGGAAAGATATGGGTGACCAAGTGAAAGCAGCTAATGTATTGGAGTGGAGTATTAAATAATTCATCAGAATTAACAGTTGAATGATTTTGGAGAGAGAGAAAGGAGTAAAAAGTGACTCCTTCATTTCTGTTTTACATAACTCAGTAAATGGTAGAACAATTTACAATAAGTGACATGCTAAGAGAAGAAGGTTTTGGAAGAAAAGAAGGTGAGTTCAATTTAAAGTATGTTGAGTTGTGGTTGAATACAGAAAATCCACATGGAGCTTCCAAGTTAGTAGTTAAATATGTAGATTTGATGTTGTAGGTTAAGACCTAGGCTATAAATACAGGTATGAGTGTTATTTATGCATACATAGATCAACGAAATGATAAAAGGGAATGATATTAACCACGAAGGATGGAAAGGGAGAGGGGTAGAGAGAAATTTACAGGGAAAAGATAGGAATAGAAGGGAAAGGAAAAGATAGATGTGATACAGATTCAAAGACAGAATTCTGTAGAGAATAATCCAATAGGGGATGGTAGGGAAAATAAATTTAAAAAGAAGGATTAAAAGCAGCAGCAAGAAAATAAATAAAAAACCTACCTGGTTGTCCAGATGCCATGAAAAAACGAGTGTTATAAGAAGGCAGGAATTATCAATAGTACTGCATCCTATAGAGATGTCACATTCCAATTAAAATAAGCATTAAAAGAAATCATTGAATTTATTGATGCATGTCATGAATGCACCCAAAAAATATGAGCTTGTGAGAACCATCCCATTGTAGGTGAATGTAGCAGCAGAAGTATTGTGGGTTGAGAAATGAAGTGAAGGCTAAGAAAGGAAACTGCCCTCCAAGTTCAGTTCAGTTCAGTTCAGTCGCTCAGTTGTGTCCGACTCTTTGTGACCCCATGAATCGCAGCACGCCAGGCTTCCCTGTCCATCACCAACTCCCAGAGTTCACTCAGACTCAGTTCATTTCAGTCGCTCAGTTGTGTCCGACTCTTTGTGACCCCATGAATCGCAGCACGCCAGGCTTCCCTGTCCATCACCAACTCCCAGAGTTCACTCAGACTCACGTTCATGGAGTCAGTGATGCCATCCAGCCATCTCATCCTCTGTCGTCCCCTTCTCCTCCTGCCCCCAATCCCTCCCAGCATCAGTCTTTTCCAATGAGTCAACTCTTCGCATGAGGTGGCCAAAGTACTGGAGTTTCAGCTTCAGCATCATTCCCTCCAAAGAAATCCCAGGGCTGATCTCCTTCAGAATAGACTGGTTGGATCTCCTTGCAGTCCAAGGGACTCTAAAGTGTTCAGAAGCATCAATTCTTTGGCGCTCAGCTTTCTTCACAGTCCAACTCTCACATCCATACATGACTACTGGAAAAACCATAGCCTTGACTAGACGGACCTTTGTTGGCAAAGTAATGTCTCTGCTTTTCAATATGCTATCTAGGTTGGTCATAACTTTCCTTCCAAGGAGTAAGCGTCTTTTAATTTCATGGCTGCAGTCACCATCTGCAGTGATTTTGGAGCCCCCAAGAATAAAGTCTGACACTGTTTCCCCATCTATTTCCCATGAAGTGATGGGACCAGATGCCATGATCTTAGTTTTCTGAATGTTGAGCTTTAAGCCAACTCTTTCACCCTCCACTATCACTTTCAACAAGAGGCTTTTTAGTTCCTCTTCACTTTCTGCCATAAGGGTGGTGTCATCTTCATATCTGAGGTTATTGATATTTCTCCTGGCAATCTTGATTCCAACTTGTGCTTCATTCAGCCCAGCGTTTCTCATTATGTACTCTGCATATAAATTAAATAAGTAGGGTGACAATATACAGCCTGGACGTACTCCTTTTCCTATTTGGAACCAGTCTGTTGTTCCATGTCCAGTTCTAACTATTGCTTCCTGACCTGCATACAGGTTTCTCAAGAGGCAGGTCAGGTGGCCTGGTATTCCCATCTCTTGAAGAATTTTCCACAGTTTATTGTGATCCACACAGTCAAAGGCTTTGGCATAGTCAATGAAGCAGAAATAGATGTTTTTCTGGAACTCTCTTGCTTTTTCCATGATCCAGTGGATGTTGGGAATTTGATCTCTGGTTCCTCTGCCTTTTCTAAAACCAGCTTGAACATCAGGAAGTTCATGGTTTACGTATTGCTGAATCCTGGCTTGGAGAATTTTGAGCATTACTTTACTAGCGTGTGAGATGAGTGCAATTGTGCGGTAGTTTGAGCATTCTTTGGCATTGCCTTTCTTTGGGATTGGAATGAAAACTGACCTTTTCCAGTCCTGTGGCCACTGCTGAGTTTTCCAAATTTGCTGGCATATTGAGTGCAGCACTTTCACAGCATAATCTTTCAGGATTTGGAATAGCTCAACTGGAATTCCATCACCTCCACTAGCTTTGTTTGTAGTGATGATTTTCTAAGGCCCACTTGACTTCACATTCCAGGATGTCTGGCTCTAGGTGAGTGATCACACCATCATGATTATCTGGGTCATGAAGATCTTTTTTGTGCAGTTCTTCTGTGTATTCCTGCCACCTCTTCTTAATATCTTCTGCTTCTGTTAGGTCCATACCATTTCTGTCCTTTATCGAGCCCATCTTTGCATGAAATGTTCCCTTGGTATCTCTAATTTTCTTGAAGAGATCTCTAGTCTTTCCCATTCTGTTGTTTTCCTCTATTTCTTTGCATTGATCGTTGAAGAAGGCTTTCTTATTTCTTCTTGCTATTCTTTGGAACTCTGCATTCAGATGCTTATATCCTTCCTTTTCTCCTTTGCTTTCCACTTCTCTTCTTTCACAGCTATTTGTAAGGCCTCCCCAGACAGCCATTTTGCTTTTTTGCATTTCTTTTCCATGGGGATGGTCTTGATCCCTGTCTCCTGTACAATGTCACGAACCTCATTCCATAGTTCATCAGGCACTCTATCTATCAGATCTAGGCCCTTAAATCTATTTCTCACTTCCACTGTATAATCATAAGGGATTTGATTTAGGTCATACCTGAATGGTCTAGTGGTTTTCCCTACTTTCTTCAATTTGAGTCTGAATTTGGCAATAAGGAGTTCATGATCTGAGCCACAGTCAGCTCCTGGTCTTGTTTTTGTTGACTGTATAGAGCTTCTCCATCTTTGGCTGCAAAGAATATAATCAATCTGATTTCGGTGTTGATCATCTGGTGATGTCCATGTGTAGAGTCTTCTCTTGTGTTGTTGGAAGAGGATGTTTGCTATGACCAGTGCATTTTCTTGGCAAAACTCTATTAGTCTTTACCCTTCTTCATTTTGTATTCCAAGGCCAAATTTGCCTGTTACTCTAGGTGTTTCTTGACTTCCTACTTTTGCATTCCAGTCCACTATAATGAAAAAGACATCTTTTTTGGGTGTTAGTTCTAGAAGGTCTTATAGGTCTTCATAGAACCATTCAACTTCAGCTTCTTCAGCGTTACTGGTTGGGGTATAGACTTGGATTACTGTGATATTGAATGGTTTGCCTTGGAAAGGAACAGAGATCATTCTGTTGTTTTTGAGATTGCATCCAAGTACTGCATTTTGGACTCTTTTGTTGACCATGATGGCTACTCCATTTCTTCTAAGGGATTCCTGCCCACAGTAGTAGAGATAATGGTCATCTGAGTTAAATTCACCCATTCCAGTCCATTTTAGTTCACTGATTCCTAGAATGTCAACGTTCACTCTTGCCATCTCCTGTTTGACCACTTCCAATTTGCCTTGATTCATCGATCTGACATTCCAGGTTCCTATGCAATATTGCTCTTTATAGCATCAGACCTTGCTTCTATCACCAGTCACATCCACAACTGGGTACTGTTTTTGCTTTGGCTCTATCCCTTCATTCTTTCTGGAGTTATTTCTCCACTGATCTCCAGTAGCATATTGGACACCTACTGACCTGGGGAGTTCCTCTTTCAGTATCCTATCATTTTGCCTTTTCATACTGTTCATGGGGTTCTCAAGGCAAGAATACTGAAGTGGTTTGCCATTCCCTTCCCCAGTGGGCCACATTGTGTCAGCTCTCCAAGTAGTTGACTGTTAAATGGGAAGCGGACAATATCAGAAAAAAATGCTTAAAAAAATCTTCCATCATTTGCTCAAAAGAGCTGTAATTTTTGTATGAGTTAAGCAAACTGAAAACAGTGTTATTATTATTGCCAAACTAAAGTTCCAAATGTAGGTCTGGGATTTATTAATATTAGACCTTGTGTATTATATTTTCCTTTCCTTGTTAGGAAAATCAGGAAGTTTGCAATTGTTGTGAATACCATTGACTTTTATTTTCATGTGTAATGTCATGTTTGGGTACAAGAGTCAGCAACAGATAAAAAGAGAAGAGAAATCCAACCATATTTCTCTTGGGTGTTGATCAACGGAGGTCTTCCCTAAAGGACGGATGTGAGCATAGTATAACAAAAGTGCCTGCTGTATTTTAGTTATTATTTCACAATATGAGATCACTGGCTTAAAGGTTGGACCAATGGAGCATTAGCCCTTGAAACAGTCAAAAGGCTCAGAGTAAGAAAGTGAGTTCAAGTGTAGTGAAATTGCCTGTTTCATTGGGTTTCAGTGATCAGAACCATTATAGGGTAGGGCAACTGACCACAAAAAAGTGTCAGCAGAATCTGGGTTCCTATGTACTTCTGCAGCACACACCATTAGTTTAGTGCACAGAAAATTGCCTGCTAAATTTACACAGCACGAAAATTCTGATCATCAAGATCTTTCATGCTTGTTAGTGAAGTGGTGGACTGAATTCTGCACCCACTGTTGACCTGATGTTGTAAGTGTGTAAGTTGATGAAGTCAGAGATTTGTCAACTTCGTAGTATTTTTCAGCTTATAGCAATTTTAATTCATTGGTTAACTCACTGAGTGCACTATGACAGCAAAAAAACTAAGTAGGTAAAATTTTTTTGATCACTTAAATTAAAATAAAGCTGACTTTATGCAACTGTTGTATTTGTGACCTTTTAAAATAGTTATTTTACTTTATGATTGATTTATAAATAACACATGACTTTTATTTTTTACAACTTATCTCTAAATTGTGTGGTTTTTGCTTTCATTTTTGTTTTCAAGGAAGGGAGAGTAGGGAAACAAAGGTATCACTCTTCTAAGAAGAAAGTGATTCTCACATCTTATTTTTGTGTAAAGAGGGTCATATTGTATACATTGCCCTGTAATAATTATATTTCTTTTAACTACATTTTAGAATTCACAAGTCTGCAACTATGGATTGACCTCCATTTTTAAAGAATACAAGCTACTTAATATTTGGGGTATATTGTGAGGTTTTCAGAGAAGGCAATGGCACCCCACTCCAGTACTCTTGCCTGGGAAATCCTATGGATGGAGGAGCCTGGTGGGCTACAGTCCATGGGGTCACTAAGCGTTAGACTGAGCGACTTCATTTTCACTTTTCACTTTCATGCATTGGAGAAGGAAATGGCAACCCACTCCAGTATTCTTGCCTGGAGAATCCCAGGGACGGGGGAGCCTGGTGGGCTGCTGTCTATGGGGTCGCACAGAGTTGGACACAGCAGCAGCAGCGGCAGCAGGTAAAAATTCTTTGATCACTTAAATTAAAGTAAAGAAGGTAAAAAATATTTAAAATATTTTAATATAATTAATTGAATTAATATCTAAATCATATTTCTTGTGCTTTTTATTTTGTAAGATCATTTAACATATATCATTATAATGGTATTTGCTATCTCTTTTTTATAACTAGGGTTTCTTTTTCTTTTCTTTTTTTATAAGTATATGGGATGAAGTTGTCATAGAAGGGTTTAAGAATTTGGGATCTAGAATCAATCAGTTATGCTATGGACTAGCTGGGTAATCCTGAGAAAATTGCTCTATCTCTTTGTCCCTCAGTTTCCTCATCTGTAAAAAGATGACAAGAATGGTATTTATTGCCTTGAAATGCTGTGAAAATTCAATGAGATGACCTTGATATAGCAAGCTTTCAGTAAATGTTAGCTCATTTTGGCCTTTGATGATTTCTCATCCTGAGAAGTTGAAAGACACGAGGAAGGACTCTGTTGGTTAGAACTGAGTTATTAATTAGGAACCAATGGCTGGGCATTTCATGCAAAGGAACATTTGTATGAAATGTTCATGCCAAGGAACATTTCATGCAAAGATGAGCACAATAAAGGAAATAAATGGTAGGGACCTAACAGAAGCAGAAAATACTAAGAAGAGGTGGCAAGAATACACAGAAGAACTGTACAAAAAAGATCTTCATGACCCAGATAACCACTATGGTGTGATCACTCACCCAGAGCCAGACATTCTGGAATGCAAAGTCTAGTGGGCCTTAGGAAGCATCACTATGAACAAAGCTAGTGGAGGTGGTGGAGTTCCAGCTGAGCTATTTCAAATCCTAAAAGATGATGCTGTGAAAGTGCTGCACACAATATGCCAGCAAATTTGGAAAACTCAGCAGTGGCCACAGGACTGGAAAAGGTCAGTTTCATTTGAATTCCAAAGAAAGGCAATGCCAAAGAATGTTCAACCTACTGCACAATTGCACTCATCTCACATGCTAACAGAGAAATGCTCAAAATTCTCTAAGTGAGGCTTCAACAGTATGTGAACTGTGAATTTCCAGATGTTCAAGTTGGATTTAGAAAAGGCAGAGGAATCAGAGATCAAATTGCCAACTTCTGTTTGATCATCAAAAAAGCAAGAGAGTCCAGAAAAACATCTACTTCTGCTTTATTGATAATGCCATATCCTTTGACTGTGTGGATCACAACAAACTGTGGAATACCAGACCACCTGACCTGCTCCCTGAGAAATCTGTATGCAGGTCAGGAAGCAACAGTTAGAACTGGACATGGAACAACAGACTGGTTCTAAATTTGGAAAGGAATATGTCAAGGCTGCATATTGTCACCCTGCTTATTTAACTTATATGCAGAGTACATCATGTGAAATGCTGGGCTGGATGAAGCACAAGCTGGAATCAGGATTGCCAGGAGAAATATCAATAACCTCAGATATGCAGATGACATCACCCTTATGGCAGAAGCGAAGAAGACCTAAAGAGCCTCTTAATGAAAGTGAAAGAGGAGAGTGAAAAAGTTGACTTAAAACTCAACATTCAGAAAACTAAGATCGTGTCATCTGGTCCCATCACTTCATGGCAAATAGGTGGGGAAACAATAGAAACAGTGACAGACTTTATTTTCTTCAGCTCCAAAATCACTGCAGATAGTGACTGCAGCCATGAAATTAAAAGATACTTGCTTCTTGGAAGAAAAGCTATGACCAACCTAGACAGCATATTAAAAAGTAGAGACATTACTTGGCCAACAAATGTCCTTCTAGTAAAATCTATGGTTTTTCCAGTAGTCATGTACGCATGTGAGAGTTGGACTATAAAGAAATGAGTGCTAAAGAATTGATGCTTTTAAATTGTGGTGTTGGAGAAGACTCTTGAGAGTCCCTTGGACTACAAGGAGATCCAACCATTCGATTCTAAAGGAAATCAGTCCTGAATATTCATTGGAAGGACTGATGTTGAAGCTGAAACTCCAATACTTGGCCACATGATGGGAAGAACTGATTCACTGGAAAAGACCCTGATGCTGGGAACAATTGAAGGTGGGAGGAGAAGGGGATAACAGAGGATGAGATGGTTGGATAGCATCACTGGCTCGATGGACATGAGTTTGAGCAAGCTCTGGGAATTGGTGATGGACAAGGTAGCCTGGCATGCTGCAGTCCATGGGATCACAAAGAGTCGGATACAACTGAGCGACTGAACTGAACTGAGTGGTTTGGCAAGAACTGAAAATATATCAAAATCCACACTTTCCTGGTCTTTTCCTGAAGATAAGCACCAATGCCACAAGATCTGCAGCAAAAACACTAATGTTCTGGTAGGTGAAGGAGTCCAGTCTCAGGTTCTCAACTAAACTTGATGAGAAAGGACCTGGCCTGCTCCTCCCTTATTAAATAGAGCTCACAGTGGATGAACGGGCTCGTTGGAAAAGACCCTGATGCTCAGAAAGATTGAAGGCAGGAGGAGAAGGGGTTTACAGAGGATGAGATGGTTGGATGGCATCACTTACTCAATAGACATGAATTTGAGTGAACTCAGGGAAGCCTGGCATGCTGCAGTTCATGGGGTCACAAAGAGTTGAACACAACTGAGGGACTGAACTGAACCCTCTTGAGCCTCCCTCCCATCCCTCCTCAGCCCACCTCAGACTTTTAAAAAGTCAACATTTCAGTAGTTTATTTGGTGGCTCTGTTCACTCAAAAACTAAAGTTGAGGGATCAATTGTGATGCTATGGAAACCAGTTTGTAAAATGAGGAAAGTTTGAACTAGGATGAGACTTGAAATATGGATTGACATGACCAGGGCTGGGTGGTATGAGAGACAGAAGAATAAAAAATGACTGAGATTTTGACTCTAAAGCATAAAGATGGAAATATTCACAGAATAAAAAACAGATGATGAATTAGAAGACAAAAAATAAATAAAAACTAAATGCATCATCTCCTCTGCCCCCACCACCCAATGCCACTAAAAGCTGGGACCCATTGTTCCACTCCCCACCCTGATCTCCACCCCCAGCTTCATAAACTCCTTAACCATGTCACCTCAGAACTTGCCAGTGAGGCTGACAGTCCCATTTGCCCTAAGAGGCCAAATAGCATTCACTGTCATTGCAAATAACAGCATTTCCTCAGTGAAGGTTGAACTAAATTACTTTAACAAGGCGAAATTAAAAATCAAACATGTTGATGCATTTAATACGAGGCACGGAGGACACAAAAGATCATCAAAAATGAGTGGCAATATTGATTGTCATAAACAACCCTTCATGGAGCAAAATAGATTCAGTGCTGACCCCTTGAAATGCAGTTACCCTCTTCCTTGTGTATTTGCTCACAGGTTTTGTAATTTGGGAGAATTATTTCTCTTTGGCTGTATTTTATCTTTAATGTGTTATCGTAACCTTGCCTTCCTCACCACAGTCTACTCCCCTCCTAAATGAAGATAATGGTAATAACGATAATTCCAGCTTAAGTTTAGCATTTTATGAAAGTTTCAGTCTTTTATGTTACATGTTTGAAGCAGATAAAACATATAATTATATTTACATCCAGGGGAAAAAATCTTACGGATTTTAAATATGTTCAGACACAGTAACTTGGATATCGTGAGGCAGTAAATTTTATTGCCTTTACTCAACATTTACTGCATTTCCATCCATTTCCTAAAGGAAATATGGGCCTTACCTGTGGTCTTACTATTTATTTCAGAAAAGGTTTAATTCTGTAAATTAGTGATGAATGGTCTTTTAATTTGCTCATGTTATAAAATGTTGGAAAGCACCATGGGATCTGACATTTGTTTAGATTTCATCTTTACAGAAGACCTCCTTACATTAAATTATTACAAATCATACCTAAGAAAATACGAGATGAGGTTAAAGAAATTCTGACAGAAATACTGGACATTAATATGATAATTCATTATAGAAAATTTGATGATTTTCTTTCACAATTTACAGGAAAATGGTATTTTGTAGTGTTTATTCTTCATCTTCATGGACAGGTTTCACTAACGATTGGAATATCATGTGACTATCATAACACCCTAAGTAGAAGAATTTTAGAAATAGTCATATACAGTGTCAAATAGACCATGGGATATATTGCCCCTGGAGCTTAAATATAAACAAATACACCCTGGACTTTATAAATTTATGATTGATCCAGTCATATTAGGCTGTTATAAGAAACTAGAAATATTTATTGAATAAATGTTTAAGTCCCTTAACTGTTTAATTAACTTTTAAGTGTGGTAAATGTACTTTTCTGCCTAATATCTGTTATCAGAATTGCAGCACTGGGTCAGATATGTCATGGATATGAAGCAGTTTAATAGTGTTTATTTTTTCCTTACTAAATATTTAGAATGTAATTCAGCCCTGACATAAATATTACATAAATTATATCCCCATTCTTCAAACTAATACTCTAATAAATCCATAATTGTGTCTGCAGACATTTCTGTCTACCCTACAGCAAATACATCTTCATGTACTTATACTCCCCCCTACATCCTCAGCCTCTCCTTGCCTCTCCCCAAGTCTTTTCTCTAACACATAGGTTTGATTATATCCCTCCTATGCTTCAGATTTGTGCCTAGGGAACAAGACCCCTTACCGTGGTATTCAAAGCCCTTCAAAATCTGACTCTGGCAAACATTTTATTCTCTTAAGAAATATTAAACCCTTACCTCCTGCTAGAACCTCTGTGGCAGCTAGGGTCCACATGGGAGAGAAGGAGGACATAGCCTTTGCTCTTATACAGCTCACACGGGACAACAGATTACAACCCAGTGTGGTCGGTGCATCGAACTTGGGTATATGTAAAGATGCACTTGAATCAGAACAGTTAGGGAGGTTTCCCCAAAGGAAGTGCTGGCTGAGAATTGTATGGTAGCTAGAAATTCATCAGACAGAAAAGAGGGAAAAGGGTCTTCTGGAAAAGGAAAATGGCCTTCACAGGGTGTCAGAAGCATTATTGAATGTAATACGATCTGAAAAAGGCAAGCAAAGTTTCCCAAGACCAGTGTATAGGCTTTAGTGAGAGCCTTGGAGAGATGAGCTATTGGAGCTGATTATAAGGAGCTTTCTGTACAAAGGGATGTGGTCTTTATCAATCAATAGAATGAGGAAACATTAAAGGGTTTTAAAGAAGATACATGAAAGATTATGTGTGTGTATGTATTAGCCACTCAGTTGTGTCCAACTCTTTGTGACTCCATGGACTGTAGCCAGCCAGGCTCCTCTGACCATGGAATTCTCTGGGCAGAAATACTGGAGTGGGTTGCCATTTCCTTCTCCACCATGTTCGATTACCTGTGGGAAATAGCACAAAGGAGAATATGCAGAATAAATGAGGACTGTGCAAAGAAAAACAGAGTTAGAAGCCAGTGCCCATAGGATATGGAGGAAGGCAAATCAGTGAGGTGTATTAAAAGCAGAATTGTCAGACTTCCCCGGCGGTCCACTGGTTAAGACTTCAACTTTTAGTGCAAATTTTCCCCTCAGTTTTCTGGAGATATAATTGACATATAACATGGTATAAGTTTCAGGTATACAACATGATGATTGAAATCAGTCTTGTTGGGAGTATTTAATCAGCAAACACTATAAGTCACAGCTTCGGGGGTTTTTTTGAGTTGGTTCACCAGCACACTCCTGTCTCCATACAATGTGCCAAGTGCGTTCCACATTCAACTTAAACTCATCGAATGATCTTCCCTAGTTGACGCTTGTACTAGTCATCTGTAGATGTCATAAATTTATTCTGAAGAAATCTTTAGTCAGAATTAAAATCGGTACTCTGCATTGCCATACATATGCTACCATGGGTAAAACAGATAGCTAGTGGGAACCTGCTGTATAGGACAGGGAGCTCAGCTTGGTGCTTGATGAGCACCAAGCTGAGCTTGGGGTGGGGGAGGGGTGGGAGGCTCTAGAAGGAGAGGATATATGTATACATAAGGCTGATTCATGTTGTTGTTCACAGAAACTAACACAACATGATAAAGCAAATATGCTCCAATAAAAAAATTTTAAAAAGAATTGAAATTGCATCGAGGTGGGATTCGTGGGAGAACATATGTTGAGGACATTAGTATTCAAGTCCTGTGTTGGTAGTGAGGAGAAGAATGGAATTTCCAGACCAGTAGGAAAAAATTATTCAAATCAAGAATGTGAAAAAAGCAGAGAATTATAGTAAGATTGTTGAACGGGTGTATTGGTTTCCTATCACAGTTGTAACAAATCACCATAATGATAGTGGCGTAAAACAACACACATTTATTATATTATAGCTCTGGGTGTCAGAGTGAAAAATTGGCTATCAGGCCACATTCCTTCTGAAAGTTCTAGGGGGAGTCCACTTACTTGCCTCATCTTACTCAGAGGCTGCCGCATGGACTGTGGTCCATGTCACTTCTCCTTTGTTGCGTCTTTTCTGGGGCTCTAACTCTCCTGTTCCCAACTTTCATTTAGAAGGATGCTTGTGATTACATTGGGCCCAACTGGATAATCCCAGATAATCTCCCCCAGCTCCAGGACTTTCATTCAATCACATCCACACAGTCTCTTTTGCCACATAAAGCAACGTATTTAAAGGTCTGGGGAATTAGGATACAGCCCTCTCTGAGAGACTGTTCTCCTGCCTAACACACTGGGTAAGGTAGCCCAGTTGATGCTAGGCCTTAAATGGATGAATGAAGAGATTAGAGAATTACTGATATTGAGCAAGGGAGTAATTTCATGAAAATAGTATTTTGATAAAAATCTATTGCAACAGATGGCTCATCAAAACTGGAAGCAGTTTCTGTAGTAGATTATTGTCATAATCTATATAGGAGTGATTGAAGTGTGCCCTAGGAGATAGCACTGAAATACCTACTGGCATGAGGTATGATCAGACTTTGACATGGATAGATGAGAGGAAGTGCCTAATTTTAATGATGTAACTGTTTTCAAGACACAATTTAACTGCATACGCTTAGCACATGTAAGGTATATAATGCAGTGATTTTTAGCATAGTCACAGAGATTTGCAACCATCACTAAAATTAATTTTAGAATGTCTTCAATCCTCCTAAAAAATAAATGAACAACATCTGGCCTTGTTAGCAGTTACTTCTCTTTTTTCCTCAATACCTCAACTCTATGCCACTAATGACCCTTCTACAGGTTTGTGTATTCTGGATATTTCACGAAAATGGGGCCTATATAACATATGTTTTTTGGGTGACTTAGTCCTTCATTTGACATCAAGTTTTTGATGTTCATCCATCTTGTAGCATGAGTCAGTATTTCAGTCATTTTCTACTGCCAAATAATATTCTGTTGTGTGGCTATGTCACATTTGGATTTCCTATCACATTTGGTGGCCCAGACAGTAAAGAGTTCGCCTGCAGTGCAGGAGACTGAGGTTCAATCCCTGGGTTGTGAAGATTCCCCTGGAGAAGGGAATGGCAACCTCTCCAGTATTCTTGCCTGAAGAATCCCATTGACCTAGGAACTTCAGTCCATGGGGTTGCAAAGAGTTGCACACAACTGTGCAACCATCATTTTCACACTTTTCACTTTCATCAGTTGATAGACATTTAAATTGTTTTCACTTTTTGGCTATCACGAATAATTGGGGCTTCGTGATGTCATGAACATTTGTGTACATTTCTGCATGGACACGTGTTTTCATTTTTCTTGGTGTATACCTAGAAGTTGAAATGCTAAGTCATATGGTAACTATGTTTAGACAAACATTCTGAGGAACTGCTAGCCTGTTTCCCAAATTGACTACATCATTATGCATTCCACCCTGCAGTGTATGTGGGTTCCAATTTTCATACCTTTGCCAACATTGCTATAATCTGCTTTAGAAAAATATTTAGCCATCCTGGTGTATATGAAGTGGTATCCCACTGTGGCCTTGATCTGTATTTCTCCAGTGACTAATGATGTTGAACAATTTTTATTGTGCTTATCGGTCATTTGAATTAAAATATCTTCTTTTGAAAACTGTCTATTTAGATACATTTTGAAATTGTGCCTTTTTATCACTGAGTTATAAATTTCTTTATATATTCTGAATACAAATCACTTATCAGATGTACGTATGCAAATATATCTCCTGTTCCGTGAACTACCTTTTCATTTTCCTCATGATGTCATTTGAAACACAAAAGTTTTTAACTTTGATGATCCAGTTAATCTATTCTTTTCTTTTTCTTCTTCTTTTGCCTTAGTGTCATGTCTAAAGGTTCTGTCGTACCCAAGTTCATGAAACGTACTCTTAGATTTTCTTCTAAGAAACTGAGATTCATGATCCATTTTGAGTCCATTTTTGTGTGTGGTGTAATAGTGGCCCAGCTTTATTATTTTGCCAGTAGACATCCAGTAGCACCATTTGCCGGAGAAGGCAATGGCACCCCACTCCAGTACTCTTGCCTGGAAAATCCCATGGATGGAGGAGCCTGGTGGGCTGCAGTCCATGGGGTCGCTACAAGTTGGACACGACTGAGTGACTTCACTTTCACTTTTCACTTTCATGCATTGGAGAAGGAAATGGCAACCCACTCCAGTGTTCTTGCCTGGAGAATCCCAGGGATGGGGGAGCCTGGTGGGCTGCCGTCTATGGGGTCGCACAGAGTCGGACACGACTGAAGTGACTTAGCAGCAGCAGCAACACCATTTGCTATTCTTTCACTATCGAAGTGTCTTGGTACCTTTGTCCAAAATTAATTAACTGTTAATGTGAGAGTTTATTTCTGGACTCTAAGTTCTATCCCACTGATCTTTATGTCTATCCTAATTCCAGTAGCACATTGTCTTGGTAACTTACAGCTTTTTTTAGAAACTGTTGAAATCATGAAGTGTGAGTCTTTCATTACAAGACTTTTGACAATTTTGAGTACTATGAATTCTTGTATGAATTTTAAGATCAACTCATCAATTTCTGAAAAGAATTCTGCTGGGATTTTTAGATAAAATGTGTTGAATCTGTAGGTCAGTTTGGGAATACTGCCATTTTACCAATTATGTCTATCGGTCCATGAGCTCAGAATGTCTTTGTATTTATTTAAAACTTGTTTAATTTCTTTCAGCAACGTTTTGTAGTTTTCAGAGTATAAGTTTTGCTCTTATTTTAAAATTGTATTCCTAAGGTTATCATTCCTTTTGATACTATAATAAATGGAATAATTTTTTCTTTGATTTTTAGGATTTTCTGTATAGAAAGTCATGTCATTTGTAGAAAGCATTTTACTTTCTTTCTTTCAGTCTGGATGTTTTTTATTTCATTTTCTTGCCCAACTCTCCTGAAGAAACTCCAGTACAATGTTTAATAAACGTGGTGAAAGAGGACATATTTTTCTTCTTATTGACCTCAGGGGGAATCATTTAGCCTGTGTGTGTATGCTCAAGCACTTAGTCGTATCAGACTCTTTGCAACCCCTGGACTGTAGCTTGCCAGGCTCCTCTGTCCATGGAATTTGCCAGGCAAGAATACTGGAGTGGGTTGCCATTTCCTCCTCCAAGTGATCTTCCAAAACCAAGGTCAAACCTGAGTCTTCTGTATTGGCAGGTAGATTCTTTACCACAGAGTTGCCAGGGAAGCTGGCAGCTGCCCCACCATTTAGTATTGGGTTGGCCAAAAGTTTCATTTGGGATTTTCCATAATATCTTATAGAAAAACCCAATGGACTTTTTGGCCAACCTGATATTTTACCAATAAATATAATGTTAGCTTTTCCTATCAGGTAGAGAAAGCTCTCTTCTATTTCCAGTGTTTTGAGTGTTTTTTTTTTTTTATCATGAATGGATATTGCATTTTAACAAATGATTTTTATGAAGCTATTGAGACAATAATCTGGATTTTGTTCTATTTTCTATTATATGGTATATCGATTTTTGAATGTTAAACTAACTTGCACTCCTGGGATACTTTCCACTTGGTCATGTTTAATCCTTTTTACATGCTGCTAGCTACTATTTGCCAGGTGGCTCACTGGTAAAGAACCTGCCTGCAATGCAGGAGATATGGGTTCAATCCCTGAGTTGGGAAGATCCCTTGGAAAAGGAAATGGCAACCCACTCCAGTATTCCCACCTGGGAAATCCCATGGACAGAGGAGCCTGGAGGGCTACACTCCATGGGGTTGCAAAGAGTCCAGCATGACTTAGCAACTAAACAGCAACAGCAAGTACTATCTGCTGGAACAGTCAATACTCATTATGTGCAGTTTCCACATTTGTGAATTCACCTACTCACTAAAATGTACTTGTAACTAACAAACCATTATTTGTAGCACTTTCATAATTGTTTGTGAACAGGGAAAAATCTGAGTTACCCGAAGTCCACATCCCCAACAGAAGCTGAAACAGTGATATTCTGCTTTTCTGTTTCAGCTCTCATTCTGTAAACAAAGTGCACTGTTTTTTTTGGTGATCTATTTACTGTTACATTTTCCACATATTTGTGCTTTCTATGGTTGACTTGGGTATTTAAAATAGTTTGCAGCATTAGTTCTGAAGCCCTGGCTAGTGTTTCTAAATGCTAGAAGACCGTGATGTGCCTTACACAGAAAACAGTTTGTTAGATAAGCTTTGTTCAGGCATGAGTTATAGTGCTGATGGCCATGAGTTCAACGTTAATGAATCAGTGATATATATTAAAAGATGCCTTTAAAGAGAAACTCACATAAAACAAAGCTATTATTGATCAGTTGATAAAAATATTGTGACCTGAGGCACTCCAGAACCTAACCCTATATTTCTTCTATGAGCAATGGTCCACTTCAGTGTTCTTAATGATTTTATAGTACATAACTCTTGTAAATAATAAGAAAATGAATTTTTAAAGAATTTTTGCATATGTATTTACTAGAGAATTAGTAGGTTTTTTTGTTTTGTTTTCCTGCTTTTGGTATCAGGGTAATACAGGCCTTATATAATTACTTGAAATGTGCTCTCTCCCCTTCTTTTATATAAGAGTTTGTGAAAATTTTATATTAGGGGGCTTCCCTGGTGACTCAGATGGTAAAGAATTTGACTTCAATGCAGGAGACCTGGGTTCAATCCCTGGGTCGAGATATTTGGTAGAATTCACCAATGGAAAAAAAAAATAGGTCTTAGCTTGGCTTTGTAGAAAGTTTTAAATTTTCTAATTGTACATAAAAAAGCTAACATAGCAGGTCCAAGATCCTTAGAAAGTTCAGCTTATAGTTGACTGTTGCCTGGGAATTCAGATTTTGAGCAGGTCCCCACCATCCCCAGAACTGATAAGAGTAACACACTGTTCCTTACCTGTATGTGCAAACAATGTAGTTTATGTTGAACATCTATTTTCCTTCTGGGAGTCTGGTATATATGTACCAGGCAGAGGCTGTCTCTGGATGCTATGTACCTCTGGATGCTGAGGCACACCCATGAGCTTTCATGATTGGCAACATTACACAGGTGCTCACACAACTCTTTGGTGGGAAATTAATCCTGTCTTGTGTTACTCTATAAATGATGACACTTAGATGCATGTTGCCTGTGTTCCTTCATCGCATGTCGGTTTTACCCTTTCCTGACTGTTCTTGGTATCCTTTCAATTCATATAAATTATAGCCTTGAGTACAATTACATGTCAATCCTGTATGTGTGTGAATTATCCATTCTTAGGGTGGTCTGGTGCTAGTAAAGAACCTTCCTGCCAATGCAGGAGACACAAGAGACATGGCTTTGATCCATGGGTTGGGAAGATCTCCTGGAGAAGGAAATGGCAACCCACTTCAGTATTCTTGCCTGGAGAATCCCTACGGACAGAGAAGCCTGGTGGGCTACAGACCATGGGGTTACAAAGAGTCAGGCAGGATTGAAATGATTTAGCTCAAAAGTGGTCTTAGGGAACCCTAAATTATTAATTCAATCTCTTCACTTGTTAAAGTCCTATTCAGATTTCCTATTTCCTTTTGAATTAATTATAGCAACTAATTTTTCCCCAGGATTTTTTTTCATTTCATCAGAGCTAATAATTTTTCAGCCTATAATTATTCATAAATGGACTTTTCTGGAATCTCAGTGGTAAAGAATCTGCCTGATAATGCAGGAGATGAGGGTTCAATCCCTGGGTTGGGAAGATGCCCTGGAGAAGGAAATGGCAACCCACTCCATTATTCTTGCCTGGAAAATCCCATGGATGGAGGAGCCTGGTGAGCTACAGTCCATGGGGTTGGAAAGAGTCAGACACAACTGAACAATTGAGCATGCACAATGCCCTCAAGGTTCATCCATGTTGTCACAAATGCCAGGATTTCCTCCTTTTATGGCTGAATAGCATTCCATTTGATTTGTATCTATATCTATATCACATTTTCTTTATCCACTCATCTTCAATGGACAATTCCATGTCTGGACTATTGTAAATAATGCTGATGATGCAATGAACATTAGCGCGCACATGGATTTTTGAGTTAGTGTTTTCTTTTCCTTCAGATAAAAATCCAGAAGTGAAACTGTTGGATTATATAGTAAACATATATTTAATTTTTATAGAGCCTTTATACTGTTTTCCATAGTGGCTGCACCAGTTTACACTCCCACTAACAGTGCATAAGTGTTCCCTTTTCTCCACGTCTTCGTAATCCTTGTTATTTCTTTTCTTTCTGGTAATAGTCATTCTAACAAGTGTGAGGTGATTTGGGATTTGATTTGCATGTACCTGATGACAAAGCATGTTGAACACTTTTTCATGTACCTATTAGCCTTCTGTATGTCTTCTTTGGAAGAATGTTGATTCAGGTCCTCTGCACATTTTTAAAAAATGTATTTATTTATTTTATTTTTGGCTGTGCTGGGTCTTTGTTGCTAAGAGGGTTTTTCTTTAGTTGCGGTGAACAGGGGTTACTCTTTGTTGTGGTGTGTGGACTTCTCATTGTGGTGACTTCTCTTGCTGTGGATCACAGGCTCCAGGGCATGCCAGCTTCAGAAGCTGCGACATAGTGGGATTAGTAGTTGTGCTTCCTGGGCTCTAGAGCATAGGCTCAGTAGGTGTGGTGTCTGGGCTTAGTTGCTCCAAGACGTGGGATCTTCTGGACCAGGTATTGAACTCGGGTCTCCTGCATTGGCAGGCAGACTCTTTACCACTGACCCATCAGGGAAGCCCATCTGTGTACATTAAAAAAATTTTTTTGTTTGTTTTGCTGTTGAATTGCATGAATTATTTATATATTTTGGATATTAATGTCTTGTCAAACATGATTTGCAAATATTTTCCCCCACTCAGTAGATTGCTTTTCACTTTGGGAATGGTTTCCTTTGCTGTAGGGAAGCTTTTTAGTTTGATAGAGTCTCATTTGCTTATTTTCAGTTTTGTTGTCTTAATTTTTGGTTTAAAATCCAAAAACTCATCACTAAGACCAATGTCAAAGAATTTACCTTCTATGTTTTCTTCTAGGAGTTCTGAGGTTTTAGTTCTTATGTCCACATTTTTAGTCTATTTGAGGTTAACTTTTCTGTATGGTGTAGGCTGGTGGTCCAGTTTTACTCTTTTGCACATGGCTATCCAGTTTTCCAACACCATCTCAACACCATTTAAATTTTTTTGGACATGTTCTCTTCTCTTCTAATCTTTGGAAGAATTTGGGAAATATTTGGCATTCTTCTTTAAATGTTTGGTAGAATTCACCCATGAAACCTTGTCATCTGGACTTTGTTCAGAGATTTGCAGTTATTGATTCATCTTCTTACTACTAATCATCTGTTCAAATTTTCTATTTTTTCATGATTCAGTCTTGGTAGGTTGGATGTTTCTTGGAATTTATGCATTTCTTCCAGGTTGTTCAATTTTTGGGCATATAATTGGTCATAGTAGTCTCATATGATCCTTTGTATTTATGTGGTATCAGTTTAATGTCTCCTCCTTTATTTCTGATTTTATTCATTTGAGTCTTGTATCTTTTGTCTTGGTTATGCAAGTGAAAATTTGTGTATTTTGCTCATCTTTTAAAATATAGACATTTAAGCTACAAAGTTTCGTTTCAGCACTGTTTTTTTCCTAATCTATTAAGATTTAATGTGCAGTGTCTTTATTGAATCAGTCTCAAAGTATTTAACACTTTTTTGTGTGTGTAATTCTTCCTGGACCCATTGCCTAGTTAGAAGAGTGTTGCTTAATTTTCAGATCTTTGGGAATTTCTCCAATTTATTTCTGATTTTGATTTTATTCTCTTGCAGCCATAAGACATATTTTGTATAATTTCAATTATTATGAATTTACAGAAGTCTGTTTTATGACATAATTTGTGTTCTATATTTGAGAAGTTTACATGTACACTTGAGAGAAATGTGTATTCTGGGGTTATTGGATGGAGTTTCTATACAGGGTTGCAAGTCTATTTGATTATAGATTATATATTCACTTTCAAAGTGATGCAATTCTCTCCTCATGGTCTTAAGTACCATTTCTATGTTTATAACAGCAAAATTCATATTCTCCAACTAGGATTGTACTTAGTTTATATAACTTCTTTACTCACTTGCCTATATTGGTTAGTGACTACATTCTTCCAGTTACATGTATAACTAGAAACTTTGGTATTAATCTTGATTTCTTCATTTCATATCTAGTGCAACAACAATTTATGTCTACTCTATCTTTAATAGGAATCTGAAATGCAACTCTATGTCACTTCACTTCAGCTGTCCCAATTCTTCTCCATACTACTATCGTCTGTCTCTTGGATGATGGCAGCATTTTTTGAATTGGTCTCTTAGCTTCTGCATTCCCCGCATAGCCTACATTCAACACCCATGTAAATCTTTTTTCAGCCCACCTCTGATATCTCACGTATCTATTCTTTGCTTTGAATGTTTTCTTTAATATTCACTTTCGTTGTATTGATATTTTACTTTTTATTATGTTTATTATCTACTTCTTTCAATAGTATGCATAATCCATGAAAGCAGCTATTCTTTGCTTTTTTTATGACTTCTCTATAAAATATTGCAATAATCCAGGAGATAGAAAAGGTCAGTTTTCATTCCAATCCCAAAGAAAGGCAATGCCAAAGAGTGCTCAAACTACTGCACAATTGCACTCATCTCACATGCTAGTAAAGTAATGCTCAAAATTCTCCAAGCTAGGTTCAGCAGTACGTGAACCATGAACTTCCAGATGTTCAAGCTGGTTTTAGAAAAGGCAGAGGAAGCAGAGATCAAATTGCCAACATCCACTGGATCATGGAAAAAGCAAGAGAGTTCCAGAAAAACATCTATTTCTGCTTTATTGACTATGCCAAAGCCTTTGACTATGTGGATCACAATAAACTGTGGAAAATTCTGAGAGAGATGGGAATACCAGCCCACCTGTCCTGCCTCTTGAGAAACCTGTATGCAAGTCAGGAAGGAACAGTTAGAACTGGACATGGAACAACAGACTGGTTCCAAATTGGTAAAGGAGTATGTAGAGGCTGTATATTGTCACCCTGCTTATTTAACTTATATGCAGAGTACATCATGAGAAACGCTGGGTTGGAAGAAGCACAAGCTGGAATCAAGATTGCTGGCAGAAATATCAATAACCTCAGATATGTAGGTGACATCACTCTTATGGCAGAAAGTGAAGAACTAAAGAGCCTCTTGATGAAAGTGAAAGAGGAGAGTGAAAGAGTTGGCTTAAAGCTCAACATTCAGAAAACAAAGATCATGGCATCCGGTCCCATCACTTCATGGGAAATAGATGGGGAAACAGTGGAAACAGTGGCTGACTTTATTTTGGGGAGCTCCAAAATCACTGCAGATGGCGATTGCAGCCATGAAATTAAAAGATGCTTACTCCTTGAAAAGAAAGTTATGACCAACCTAGACGGCATATTAAAAAGCAGAGACATTACTTTGTCAACAAAGGTCCCTCTAGTCAAGGCTATGGTTTTTCCAGTAGTCATGTATGGATATGGGAGTTGGACTATAAAGAAAGCTGAGCACCAAAGAATTGATGCTTTTGAACTGTGGTGTTGGAGAAGACTCTTGAGAGTCCCTTGGACTGCAAGGAGATCCAACCAGTCCATCCTAAAGGACATCAGTCCTGGGTGTTCATTGGAAGGACTGATGTTGAAGCTGAAACTCCAATACTTTAGCCTCCTCATGCAAAGAGTTGACTCATTGGAAAAGACTCTGATACTGGGAGGGATTGAGGGCAGGAGGAGAAGGAGATGACAGAAGATGAGATGGTTGGATGGCATCACTGACTCAATGGACATGGATTTGGGTGAACTCTGGGAGTTGGTCATGGACAGGGGGGCCTGGTGTGCTGTGGTTCATGGGGTTGCAAAGAGTCAGACACGACTGACCAACTGAACTGAACTGAGGAGATAGATAAATATAGGTAGAAATATAAACAATTCTTTTTTTGAATGAATGAATGAATGATTAAAAGGCTTATCATAATTTGGGGAAATGGGACAGGAGGGAAAGTAAAAGATGGGATGTCCAAGAGAATAAGAATTTTTGAGTCATGATTATGGAGGAGATGATTAAGACATTTGAATATATAAATTCTATAAGTTTAGAGGGAAATCAGCAGATCAGCAACAAAGAAAATTACTGAACTGGATGGGATAGAGAGAAAGAACACTCAGTTAATGAGAGAGAAAAAAATCACAGACATTAGCTTGGAAACTATAAATGAGATAAGCTATATGAAGTACAGTGGAGATTTTGGCATGTCAGGATAAAGAAATTCAATTCTATTCAGAAAATGTTTTAATTGAGCAGTTTCAGGACATTGATGAGTGCATAGATCAGATTGTGTTAGTTGCTCAGTTGTCTCTGACTCTGAGATCCCATGGAGTATAGCCCACCAGACTCCTCTGTCCATTGAATTCTCCAGGCCAGAATACTGAAGTGGGTTTACCATCCCCTTCTCCAGGGGATCTTCCCGACCCAGGGGTCGAACCCAGATCTCCCACATTGCAAGCAGATTCTTTACTATCTGAGCCACCAGGGAAGGCTGTAGTTCAAATTATAGGGATTTAAGAAAGTAAGGGGTGGCTGCTTGCTTGTGAGAGCAGTGAAGTATGGAGGCATGTTGCTTGTTTGAGGAGCTTAGCTGTAAGATAATGTCAAATGATAGGAGAGTGATTAAAATGAAATAGTTTCAAAGAAGAAGAATTTTTAAGATTCTCAAAAATCAAACATAATTCAAGAAGAAGTGAAAGAGTTAAAGAAAGAACAACTACTGTTCCTAGAAAATAGCATTAGAGGCACTAGCATTAGAACCTGGGCTCTTTGGAAGAATGGACCCCATCAGAAACAAAGGAGGTCAGGTTTTACTCTGAGAGTAGGCTTTGTGTGTATATGACTTAAAAAGAATGGCAAGAAGGAGATTGCTGGCTTCAAGTGAATATACTGAACTCTTAGGCTGCTACTCTTAGGATGATTTGAAAATTCACTATAGGGAGAACATAGTTTCAAGTAACAGATGAAACTGATATTGTGAATTGCCTTTTTTACTTTTGTGGAAGCCTCTGGAAGATCCCCTGGAGGAAGAAAGGGCAATCCACTCCAGTATTCTTGCCTGGGAAATCCCACGGACAGAAGAGCCTGGTGGACTACAGACCATGGGGTGTCAAAGAGTTGGACAGGACTTTGTGACTAAACAACAACTCAGAGATTTTGTAGCTCTGACTCCCCAGTAGCCAGTGCACGTGTTCGAATCTGTAAGCACACGCAGTGATATTGTGGCCAGTGCACATGTAATGCAAAGACTGAACGCTCTCTGACAGAGTAGATGTTAACAATTGGGGCTTGGTTAATGAAGGGGCTCTCCCTCTAGGCGAGCTGCTCCAGGCAAATTCCTCCTTTGACTCTGCCTGAAGTAGGCCTCGGGTCTGAATACAACCTGGAAGAAAAGGAACTGCTGTAAAAACCTGGTTCTACCATTTTTCTTTCTCTGATCTTGCCCCTTTAACCTCGGTGCCCCAGATTTTTGTAATCAGCACCTTAATTTCCGCATTGCCCACCCTAAGAGCTTAAGACATGGGTAATTTTTATAGTATTTATAAAAGATAATGGAGAAGGCAATGGCACCCCACTCCAGTACTCTTGCTTGGAAAATCCCATGGACGGAGGAGCCTGGTAGGCTGCAATCCATGGGGTCGCTAAGAGTCGGACACGACTGAGCGACTTCACTTTCACTTTTCACTTTCATGCATTGGAGAAGGAAATGGCAACCCACTCCAGTGTTCTTGCCTGGAGAATCCCAGGGACGGGGGAGCCTGGTGGCCTGCCGTCTATGGGGTCGCACAGAGTCGGACACGACTGAAGTGACTTAGCATAGCATAAAAGATAAAATTTAAGCACTACTGATATTGTGGGTTAAGATGAAGGATTCCTCCGTTTATTGAAAAAGAATATTAATAGTGATGATTTTCATGCTGAATTCCCTGATTTACTTCCAAAAATATGTTTGTTCATTTGTGAGTTCCATCACAGGAGTTATTTTTACACAAAATTGAATGTTATTCCTGGCTGGGTAGAAAAAAAGGTGACTCATCTAAGAGGTCAAGAGTAATATTCTGTGTTAAGACTGATGTTGGTTCAGTGCTATTCATTCATTGTTATTTCTATTGTTATGTTATGTAAATAAAGCTGGCCTTTCCCTTCAGTGTGGTTGCATTGCGGATTTAATTAAATGTGAAATTAGGGAAGGGCAGGAAAGCTTATCAGTTTTAAAGAAATTAAAAATCGGTTCTAACAATTTAGAGTTATATAGCATTGTAGCCTGTTTAAAGTTAAGATATTAAAGTAGATTCTTTAATCAAGCACTGTTTTATGAACAGATCCAATCCATTAAAAGCATTCATTAGAACTATATTTTCTACATAAGATTATCACGTCAGCGTTGCTGTATAGTATGGAACTGACCAACAAAATGGTATTTTTACTTAATTGAAAGTAAAAAAAAAACAAAACAGATTTCTGAGTAGGATACAGAAGTAGTTTCTGGTCAGCCATATTATGGGAATACTCTCAAGTAACACAATGGGATAATGATCATTTTATTATTAAAAATTTTTCTGTTAAAAGCATTTTCGGTTTTCAACCAATTAAAATTCTACTTTTTTTGGTGGCATTTTTTCTGAGTCTAGTGTTTACCCTCCCAGAGTATGGCATTTCTACCCAGGACAGAATATAAATGTGTTTTTTTAATCAGTAGAGCACTGGTACAGAAGCATCTGTGTTCAATATTCAGTACTTACATATTAAATACAGTTCATTCATTACAGATTATTTTCCACCCTTTCTAATTACAGAAGATTTGTGCCTAGTGAAAAGTTATTATTTATAATCTTTGGCCAATTTACTTAGGGCATTAGTTAAATCTTCATTCTTTCATAATATGGGGAAGTAATTATGATAGAAGAAAGAAATGCCAATTTAAAAATAGAGGCATTCTTATCATGTTTTTTATATGAAGAAAAGGGTTTTAAAAATAGTTTTAATTTGGATTAATTCATATTGCAGTGTACAGTTAAGAAAGGCGTTTACGTTTGGGACCAAAATGGAGAAAATCCATAAGCACTAAACAGAGAAATAATGATGCCCAGTTGATTATTCAAATTTGACTTAATCAGTATTTTTGTCTATTCCTATAAAACTGAAAAGACAGTTTGGTCATATCAATTATGGTATAAATAATGATCAGCATTGGCACAGTACAGCCAGTAAAATCTATTGTGTTCAGTAAAATGAAGCTAAAGATTTTTAATCCCAGTAACAGGAACTATCTTTCTTTCATTACTATTCAATATCTACCATTTTTTCTTCTTTTCTAAAAAAGTCTATTTTTTCCCACAACTGAAAAAAAATTTCAACCTTATTTAAAGTAAAAGAACAAAATCTGGGATTATAAAAAGCAGCAGCTGCCCATCTGTCTCAACCCCACACAATTGTTCCAACTGACAAGCTGTATTCTGAGACCTTATTCCAGCAAATGCGGGACACTGTGCATTTGCAAATGACTAAAAAGCCATACTGATATTTTAGTAGCATTTTTCTATTGCCTCCTTCATAGATGAAATATGGTATTCTTTTCTTGAAAAAAAGAAGAGACCTCACCATGTCACGTGATTGATTGCTATAGAGTTTTTCTTTTAAAAGACATGTCTCACAACACAGAATAGCAGATTGCATAAAGGTACTCATATTGTTCTGTTTTATAACATAAAACTTGTTTCGTAAAGTACATTTTAAAATTGGGGATGGTGTGCCATGAGCTGTACGGTGTTGCAGAGGCAGCTGGAAAACGGGCAGTGCGTCGTTGTCGTTTGAAGAGAGCGATGACATGGCTACCAGAAGACTTCTGAGAACGTCTGGTGTAAATTTCAGCTTCAGACCATGTGACAGAGTCTAAAATGAGCAAAGAGAAAATTCATTCTGTGTTAATGTACTTCTGCTTCAAACTTTCTGCACAGACTAACTCACCTTGGTGGGTTATCTCACGTATGTGATTTTATAAACAGAGAAGAACAGAGTCCCAGTCCCAACTTGGAGATAAAGTGTTTGGGATATAACGCTAGCATCTTGCAGGTACAAGCACATGCCTTGCTCTTTAAGATGCATATAAAAGGGCTACATGTAGAAAGGCATTATAAACATGGTAATCGTTGGGAAAAATGAATACTGAATGCAAGAATTGTCACTATGACATGTTTTCCACTACCTAGATGTTAAAAATCCCTTTATGCCAATAATTTGCATAACATGCTTAGACAAGCATACATTGTTCCTCAATTTCTGAAAAGAAATGACCCAAGTTAACAGTGTGGTAAGAGATGTGTTCATATTTCATTATATACAGTTAGCATGGGCTAGAGATGATCCCATACTAAAGAAATTAAAAATTATAGAAAAAAGGGAATTTAGGGAATTGTGATACTGATAGTTCAAGAATAATTGTACATTTATTACATATTTAATCTACATAGAATTTTGGAATTTTAGGAAATTATTCTTATGATGAATGACTTTCTTTTAAGAAAAATTCTAGCCTGGATGGTCAAAACATATTTTGAATATTTATTGTACCCACTTGGTGTTTAAACTGAAAGATTTAAATCTACTATTTCAAGTATCTTAATCAGTACAGTTGTTTTCTAATATGAACATTAAAACTGATCATCAAATCTGAAAAAAGAGCAGACAAAGGGAATTCTTGAATATTTTTTTAACAATTGACAATCAATTTATTTAAATAGTTGATTTAAGCATCTACAGTGGTAACTTCAACCTGGAGTCCTGGCTATATTTCAACTATCACGTACTTTAACAAGTATCATCTCAAAAACATGTTACTTTAATAGACCTGCTGCTGCTACTGCTAAGTTGCTTCAGTCATGTCTGACTCTGTGCGACCCCATAGACGGTGGCCCACCAGGCTCTGCCGTCCCTGGGATTCTCCAGGCAAGAACACTGGAGCGGGTTGCCATTTCCTTCTCCAATGCATGAAAGTGAAAGTGAAGTCGCTCAGTTGTGTCCGACTCTTAGCGACCCCATGGACTGCAGCCTACCAGGCTCCTCCGTCCATGGGATTTTCCAGGCAAGAGTACGGGAGTGGGGTGTCATTGCTTTCTACTTCAGTAGTATACGACGTGTTGCAAAAAAGGAAGCATTTCTGCACTGAAGCCATCCCAGTCTACAAAATAACACAGCTAACCTTACATGCTTGAAGAATTCATGCCCAATGGACTGCCACATTTACCTTTTTCTTGCTTTCACTGTTTATCTAAAACATCATGTAAAAGGGCCGTTTATCAACTCTAGTTTGAAATTGCAGATCACTTTAGTTGAAGAAGGGTAGCAAACACAAATAAAGACTCATCAGCAAGAGAAGAATCAGTGTCATTACTTAACAGAATGAACTATCACAGGGTTGAAGAAGTTGACCTAGATACCTTGTTTTTGCCAGAGATTTTCTATATGATCACCCAGGAAGTGAGTCATGAAACAGACTTAGGTAGTTTTGCAATTTTTGTTCTTGAATATTACAAGCTGGCTTCTTACCTGTACAGGTTTCTGGTCAGGTAAACTCTATTGTGAGGATTCCAATGGCAGTAATATATATATATGACCTGCAGTCTTGGGTGGCCCCACACCACTTGGCTTAGTTCCATTGAGTTAGACAAGGCTGTGGTCCGTGTGATCAGATTGGCTCGTTTTCTGTGATTATGGTTTCAGTGTGTCTGCCCTCTGATGCCCTCTGGCAACACCTACTCTCTTACTTGGATTTCTCTTACCTTGGACGTGGGGTATCTCTTCAGGGCTGCTCCTTACCTTGGACGAGTCGCCCCTCACCTTGGACGAGTCGCCCCTCCTGACCTTCAACGGGGAGTAGTTCCTCTCCGCCCTCCTGCGCCGCTCCTTGGACGTGGGGTTGCACCTCTCCGCCACCGCCCCTGACCTCAGGCGTGGGGTAGCTCCTCTCAGCCGCTCCTGTGCCGTCGCAGCCTGGCACTGTCTATAAAAAGCCACCTAACACCGTCTGGAGTTCTCCTGCGTCATTCCTTAGACTCACACGGCCTCTGCAGCTCACAGCGGTAATGAAGCTGCAGCGAACTAACCTGAGCTGCTTCAACACTTGTGAGACTCCACACAAAATAGAGGAAAACAACAACGCAAAACAGAGGAAAACAACAGAATGGGAAAGACTAGACATCTCTTTAAGAAAATTAGAGATACCAAGGGAACATTTCATGCAAAGATGGGCTCAATAAAGGCCAGAAATGGTATGGACCTAACAGAAGCAGAAGAGATTAAGAAGAGGTGGCAAGAATACACAGAAGAACTGTACAAAAAAGATCTTCATGACCCAGATAATCAGCCAGACCAATCTGAAGTCAAGTGGGCCTCAGGAAGCATCACTATGAACAAAGCTAGTGGAGGTGATGGAATTACAATTGAGCTATTTCAAATCCTGGAAGAAGATGCTGTGAAAGTGCTGCACTCAATATACCAGCAAATTTGGAAAAGTCAGCAGTGGCCACAGGACTGGAAAAGGTCAGTTTTCATTCCAATCCCAAAGAAAGGCAATGCCAAAGAATGCTCAAACTACCACACAATTGCACTCATCTCACACGCTAGTAAAGTAATGCTCAAAATTCTCCAAGCCAGGCTTCAGCAGTATGTGAACTGTGAACTTCCAGATGTTCAAGCTGGTTTTAGAAAAGGCAGAGGAAGAAGAGATCAAATTGCCAACATCCGCTGGATCATCAAAAAAGCAAGAGAGTTCCAGAAAAACATCTATTTCTGCTTCATTGACTATGCCAAAGCCTTTGACTGTGTGGATCACAATAAACTGTGGAAAATTCTTCAAGAGATGGGAATACCAGACCACCTGACCTGCCTCCTGAGAAACCTATATGCAGGTGAGGAAGCAACAGTTAGAACTGGACATGGAACAACAGACTGGTTCCAAATAGGAAAAGGAGTACGTCAAGACTGTGTATTATCACCCTGCTTATTTAACTTATATGCAGAGTACATCATGAGAAACGCTGGGCTGGATGAAGCACAAGCTGGAATCAAGATTGCCGGGAGAAATATCATTAACCTCAGATATGCAGATGACACCACCCTTATGGCAGAAAGTGAAAAGGAACTAGAGAGCCTCTTGATGAAAGTGAAAGAGGAGAGTGAAAAAGTTGGCTTAAAGCTCAGCATTCTGAAAACTAAGATCATGGCATCTGGTCCCATCACTTCATGGGAAATAGATGGGGAAACAGTGGAAACAGTGGCTGACTTTATTTTTGGGAGCTCCAAAATCACTGCAGATGGTGATTGCAGTGATGAAATTAAAAGACACTTACTCTTTGGAAGGAAAGTTATGACCAACCTAGATAGCATATTCAAAAGCAGAGACATGACTTTGCCAACAAAGGTCTGCCTAGTCAAGGCTATGGTTTTTCCAGTGGTCATGTATGGATGTGAGAGTTGGACTGTGAAGAAAGCTGAGCACTGAAGAATTGATGCTTTTGAACTGTGTTGTTGGAGAAGACTCTTGAGAGTCCCTTGGATTGCAAGGAGATCCAACCAGTCCATTCTAAAGGCGATCAGCCCTGAGATTTCTTTGGAAGGACTGATGCTAAAGCTGAAACTCCAATACTTTGGCCACCTCACTGACTCATTGGAAAAGACTCTGGGAGGGATTGAGGGCAGGAAGAGAAGGGGATGACAGAGGATGAGAAGGCTGGATGGCTTCACCGACTTGATGGACATGAGTTTGGGTGAATTCCGGGAGTTGGTGATGAACAGTGAGGCCTGGCGTGCTGCGATTCATGGGGTTGCAAAGAGTTGGACACGACTTAGCGACTGAACTGAACTGAGTAGGGTTCTCTTTTCTCCGTACCCTCTCCAGCATTTATTATTTGTAGATTTTTAATGATAGCCATTCTGACTGGTATGAGGTGATACCTCATTGTAGTTTTGATTTGCATCTCTCATGTGCCTCTTGGCCATTTGTATATCTTCTTCAGAGAAATGTCTATTTGTGTCTTCTTCCCCCTTTTTGATTGGGTTGTGCAAAACAGGATTTTGATGTAATTAAATTTGACCACTTTTGCTCTATTGTTTCTAGTTTTTTATGACATGGTTAGAAAGGCTTCCCCTAAAGCCAGTTTATAGGTATTTTAAGCATCACTTTCTATGAGTAAATTAATAATGCAGTGATGCAAAAATAATTATTACCTCTTATATTCTTTTTGGAGAAGGCAATGGCACCCCACTCCAGTACTCTTGCCTGGAAAATCCCATGAATGGAGGAGCCTGGTAGGCTGCAGTCCATGGGGTCACTAAGAGTCGGACACGACTGAATAACTTCACTTTCACTTTTCACTTTCATGCATTGGAGAAGGAAATGGAAATCTACTCCAGTGTTCTTGCCTGGAGAATCCCAGGGATGGGGGAGCCTGTTGGGCTGCTGTCTATGGAGTCACACAGAGTTGGACACGACTGAAGCGACTTAGCAGCAGCATATTCTTTTTATTGTTGTTGGATGTTAGAAATGAGGTAGAGATCTCATTTTATTTTTTCCCTAATGACTAACCAGTTGTTCTAATATTGTTATTGAATAATCTATTTTCCCACTAATTTGTATATTTTCTCATTACATAGTACTGAATTTATTTCTAGATTATCTATTACATTTATTTGGTTTGCTAAAGTTTGCACTGGTACCACACTTTTAAACATGCTACCAATATGTGGGTAAAACCATTATTTATGAATTGCAAACACAGGGATTTGGAGGTTAGTAAGGAAAAACTCCAGCTCAAAGTGTAATTGGAAGTATTGTTTCTATAGAGGATGAGATGGTTAGATAGCATCACCAACTCAATGGGCATGAATTTGAACAAACTCCAGAGATAGTAGAGGACAGAGAAGCCTGGTGTGCTACAGTCCATGGCCTCGCAAAAAGTCGAACACAACTTAGTGACTGAACAACAATAACAGTAACAGGACTGACTGACATGGGCTTGCAGATGACAACAAAAAGCTAGATAAAATGATGGGAAAAGAGGCTGAGGACAGAAAGAAGGACATAAACCAGGAGAACACAGATGGACTGAGAAGAGAAGTAAGAGTGGTCATGGAATTGTAGATACTGATGAAATCAAAGAGCCCTTTAAATATAAGAGAGACTTAGAGAGTGAAAGAACCCAGTGGTAGAGTTGTGGTCAGATATGGAAATTTGAAGTTTATATGGCTTCAGGTAGAAGGAACCCATTTCCATTTCCTTCCGACTGCCTATTTTTATACAAGAAAATTATCTGAGGGTTGACATGCAAGGCAGATAAGAACTATGTGGACAGAGAAAATGTAAAATTCTTCTGCTATAGTGAGGCAAGAAGAGATGTAGAAGAAAAGGAAGGCAAACTATGTTTTTTAAAAAATAAAGTCTTATTAGGATTTGGGATGTGAGCCACTATATCCAGCAGAAAAAGTGGAATGGCCAGTATTTTGGAAAAAATGAAAATAGATCTGATCTAAAATGTACAGAAATGATTGGGCAGAAGGTGAAAGGCAAAGTGGGGATAAACATTTGAAAAGAGTTCTCCAAGTTCAATGAAATACTTAGGCAAGTCCCCGAATTAAATTAGTTGCCAAGAAATAGTTGGCAAGCAACGTGTAGTAATTAAGAGCCATGGGGCGAGGAATAAGGCTGAGCCTGGCCATATTGTGCACCTCGCCCTGGCCTGTTCAACAGTCTATAATGGGGAGCTTAGTCAATGAAACAAATAGATCACAGTCCAAAATAGAGCAAAAAGATAACTGAAACCAGATACTGAGGATAAACACAACTGGGGCCAGAGATGTGATTCCAAGGGCAGCTCTGCTTTAGCCAAATGGGCATTTCTGCTCTGGTATAACTAATGTGCCAGATTCCTGGGATCCAGCCTGAATGATGGAAGAGGCAGTATTCACAGAGGAAAGAAAAGCAGGCTATAAATTAATACACTGTTGATGTCTTTCAAATAAAGATATGGATGGGTTTGTAGCTTAGGTAATAAATAACCAGAGTTTCAAGCTTTTAAACTAAGTTCTAGCATGCAGACACCAGGCTCCTGTTACAGCCATGGCAGTACCTCTAAAAGTACCAATGGTATAAACCCAACTTATACTTCAAATTAGAATGCAAAAATCAGAATTCTGAAATATTGAAGAGTTCTTACTGAAGTTCCAAAGTTATTTCACTATTTTGAAGCTATTGATATGTAAATATCAATTTACATACTAATAGCTTCCAGTGGTCTTGCCTGGAGAATTCCATGGTCAGAAGAGCCTGGTGGATTACAGTGCATGGGGTCGCAAGATTCAGACATGACTGAGCAACTAAACCATCACCAATATGTAAATAAACATATATATTCATCCTGCAATTTGCTCTTATTTTGACTGTTATAAATAGTGTTTAGAGCAGGGGATTCCACCAAAATAATTTCTTTTCATATTTTATATAGTTATTTTTGAAGAGTGGAGTGGACTTTCTGATGGAGGGTTGAGAATTCTAAAAGACTGTGATTGTCAGAGGGAAGTAATTGGAATTTACCTGTACCTCAGATCCAAGCACCTAGCAGACACGTTTAGTTACTTCATTTTGAGTGGGTAAGCCTTAACTTTGCTGTGTATGAACACAAAATAAAGGGGAAATTGTAGCTGCTGAAAGAAATTCTGGGGCCACCTAAAACATTTTGCAGAGATCAGAAACTCATTAATCCAAGCATTTTATGAGGATCAGAAAGCAGTCAATCAAGGGAATAAGAATTATAAGGTGTTGTGAAAAACAGAGATTCAGGAATTTCTCTTTATGTATTATAAAAACCAGTAGAGGATCTATAGGAAGTCCTCTGTGTTGTGGTTATGAAATAGGAATCGTTTTTCTTTCATTCATTTTCGGCAGACACTGTTGCATTCATTCACACAGCATCCTTTGAATAAAGTTGATCCAGGGACCGTGGTCTCCAGTTCAGGGACGTGCACATGGCTGCAGAAAGATCTCCGAGAACGGTCCAAAGAAATCCAGCAGTGTCAGAGGTGAGACTGAAGCCCTGCTACTTGTCTAAACATCTTTTTAACTGGTCCACGCTGTCTTTTATATTCCTTAGGCTCTTAAAGCCAAAGTGGTCACTAGAACACAACCCTATAATAAAGAGATTGAACTATTACAATATTAAAAAATATATGAGATTTATCAATACTTCATAAATGTTGCTAAATCACCAACAAGATACTAAATTTCAAGTTATGGTCGCAGGTGTTTTTAATGGAGTTATAGAAAAGCACAGAAAGCAGAAGTTTTTCCATTTTTACAACTGACAGCCAAGAATACATGTGATAAGTTTTGTGCAAAAATTACTGTTGAATGGTGTTATGTGTTCAAGAATTTTACTCAAATAAATTATCTGTGAAATGGGAATAAAGCTTATGACTGCTTTGCATCGTAGAGAATAAGGATTAATGAATAACACTGAGGACTGCTCTGAAATGATTGGAAAAGGGATTCAGGGTATTGTCAAATCACTAGGATTAAAGGAGAAAGAGATTTGTCCAGGAGGAAATGTTAATTTGCTTATAACTTATGCAGTGAATCCAGGAGACCCTTACATGTGCTCTCCATTAGACCAACGTCCTAAATATAGGTATAAATCAGTTTTCTTTTATCTCCAAAAACAAATAAGTACAAAAGAAATTTAAATCTAAGCAATAGAGATTGATTAAATATTTTTAAATCTTGTTACTTCACAATCTGCTAATTTATAATTTACAACAATTCAACCAGAAATGGATTTAGCTTTAATGTGATATGTGTCTTTAAAAAAAAAAAAAAAAAAGACGTCTTAATTAAGTTAAAAACAAAGAAAATTGCTCTGTTCCTCTAGAAATACTTATCTTGCTTAAACATTCAGTCTGGTTTTAAGTAGCTTAACAGTACCTAGCGGCTACAAATAGTAACTTTTTAAATGTTTGTTCTAATAATCCAAACATTTTGCAGAATTCTACTTCACAACACTTTATTTGCTGGTACTTTTATGTGACTGTCTATAAATAAAAGGCATTCAATAAACTTTATATTTTTTTCTCATCCAATTCAAACGTTATCAGTTCAGTTCAGTTCAGTCGCTCAGTTGTGTCCGACTCTTTGCAACCCCACGCAGCATGCATGGCTAGCACTAAAACTGACCTTTCTTCTAAAAATTAAGCTTTCCCAAAACATGTAACTTACCAGCTCCCTGTTTTCCGTCCTTTTCTAACAACCTTAGTTTACACCTTCCTGATTTCGCAAGTGAATTATTGCAAGTTTTCTGTCATCGGGTTTTTCTGGCACACTGTATCTCCCAGATCTCTCTCTTTCCTAGGGTCCATCTTATCTTACTATTGCCATAATGATCTTTGGAAATGGCATCTGTTGTTATTACATTAAAAAAAATAAAAACGAAAGCGTTTAATGATTCCCTCAGAGAAGGCAACGGCAACCCACTCCAGTACTCTTGCCTGGAAACGCCCATGGAGAGAGGAGCCCGGTAGGCGGCAGTCCATGAGGTCGCTACGAGTCTGACATGACTGAGCGACTTTACTTTCACTTTTCACTTTCACGCATTGGAGGACATGGCAACCCACTCCAGTGTTCTTGCCTGGAGAATCCCAGGGACAGAGGAGCCTGGTGGGCCCCTGCCTATGGGGTCGCACAGAGTCGGACACGACTGGAGTAACAGCAGCAGCAGCAGCATCTAGAGAATAGAGTCTAACACCTTAATGGTGTTCTTTCACATTTTCATCTCCCAGCCCTAAACTTCACCCTGAAAGCCTACACTTGGGTTTATTTGCTTTTCTGGAATCTCTTCTTGTTCAGTAGCTCAGTCATGTCTCAGTCTTTTCGACCCCATGGACTGCAGCACGCCAGGCTTCCCTGTCCTTCACTATCTCCCAGAGTTTGCTCAAACTCAGGTCCTTTGGATCAATGATGCCATCTGACCATCTCATCCTCTGTTGCCTGCTTCTCCTCCTGCCTTCAATCTTTCCCAGCATCAGGGTCTTTTCCAATGAGTCAGTTCTCATCAGGTGGCCAAAGTATTGGAGCTTCAGCTTCAGCATCAGTCCTTCCAATGAACACCCAGGACTGATCTCCTTTAGGATGCACTGGTTTAATCTCCTTGCAGTCCAAAGGACTCTCAAGAGTCTCCTCCAACACCACAGTTCAAAAGCATCAATTCTTTGGCACTCAACCTTCTCTCTAGATATCAGTTATTTAGATTTCTTTGCATCCTGAGGTCTGTGATGATTAAAAACAAACAAACAAACAAAATTATTGTTGTATAGGTTGTCTGGGTTATTCTCATTGCTAGAATGGAAGCAATATTATCCTGCAACTGTTTTTATCCTGAATGGAAGTAGAATATAAGGCACTTTTAACTGAGTTTTCTGGAGTAGCTGCTGAATATACCCTAATCAAATCTACACTGTATTTGAAATTGTTCTTTGGGATGAGAAAATCATGGATTATTTTAATGACTTTTCTGGTGATTATAAAGTTAGTTTGTTTTTTTGTTAGGGAACACATTAAAAAGTACAGATAAATTGCAGAGAGGAAAATAAAAATTACCCGCAGTCACTTTTCATAGATATAAGTGTGAATATCTTTTTGTTAAATATCTTTTCAAAGTTTTTTCTATAATATAATCCAGTTTTTCATCGCTTAAAACAAAATATACTTTCTATTTATGTAAGACTATCTCATGCACATTTTCTGTATTATTAAATATTCCAAAGGCATGACTTTGAATGCAACATTATATTTTGAGATTTAAAAAAATTCTATTTACTTGATTGCATATTATTGGCCATTCTGAATGTTTCTAATTCCTCACAGTGACAAATAGCCTTGTGATGAAAACCCTTATATTCTGGAAAGGAACCTTATTGAAGGCCAAATAGCTGGTTAGTGGCTAATGCTGCACCAGGTATGAGGTCTACACCACTGTTCTTTCCTCTGCCAATGCACTTGACACTTTCACACACACTGCTTATAATAATAGAACAACAGGGAGTGTACAGGTCAAAGGGGAAAGTGAAGATTAGACAGCTTATTATAGCAGAAATCAGGACCTATGAGCCTGAAGTGTAAAGTGTATGGGACTTAGGAAGAACCTAAGTTAGAGTAGTCTAGAGCTCGGCAAGTGAGCTGTTTAAGTTGTTATGACTGGATCTCTTTAAGTACTTCCCAAGCAGGCATAAAATGTGTCTGAAGTGTAATCTGCTTGCACTCTCAATGCCCATGGATTGATAGCCTCTCAAAGAGCACGCCCTATTTAGGATCTCACCATTTCTATCCTTGATTCATGTAAAAGCATTCTGTTTGTATTTTCTGCCTTTAGTCTCACCCTCATCGAATTTATCTAATCATACTATTCCCTGGTGCCTCATAGTAAAGAATCCGTCTACAATGCAAAAGACCCGGGTTTAATGTCTGGGTTGGGAAGATACCCTGGAGAAGGGAATGGCAACCCACTCCAGTATTCTTGCCTGGATAATTCCATGGACAGAGGAATCTGGCGGACTATAGTTCATGGGGTTGCAAAGAGTCTAACACTCTCAATGTTCCCCCATATTTAAATCCTGTTATGTCTTTTCATATATTTCAATAAAAATCAAACACCTAGCTCTCTAGACAAAACTCTTTATGATTTTGTCTCTGCTGAGCATTTCAGCTTTTCATTTGCCACTATCCAACGTAGACCCTTTATTCTATGAGCTTCTAGCTTTCCAAAAATTTGTGCTTTGTTTCTCTATGCATTTGCCCATGAACTTCTTTAAAGAAATTTTTTTTTTTTTTTAACGTGGACCATTTTTAAAGTCTTTGTTGAATTTGCTACAACATTGCTTCTGTTTTATGTTTTGGATTTTTGGTCATGAGGCATGTAGGATTTTAGCTCCCTGGCCAGGGGCTGAACCCACACCCCCTGCATTAGATGGCAAAGTCTTAACCGCTGGACCACCAGGGAAGTCCCTGGCCCTGCACAGTATCCTCTGTATCTCCTATCCATTGTTATTCTTGCTAATTTCAACTCATCTTTTTTAAAACAGAGCTCCAGTTTCATCCTTACTGGAAATGCTTAATAATCTCTCAAAGTCATATAGATTCTTTACTCTCTGCTCCTCAAATATCCTCTTCATACACTTATGATAGTACAAATTATATCTACATTACAATTTCTATTTTGGTTTTTGTTTTATTTGCATAAGTAAAGGTTTTATTATATGTTTCCAACACTTATCACAGACTATGGATCCTAGAAATTTCTTAATATTTATTTGAAAGCTATAATAATGATAGTATATTGAGGAAGGAAAAAGCAAAAGTACCTAATTTTTCAGTCACCCACCCCCAGTCCTCTCTTCCTCAAGCCTTTTATGTATCAGTATGAGACCACCACTATTTACAGAATTGTTAGGATCAAATGTCAAAGATTCATTCTTGTTGCTTCTTTTTCCTTCATATTCATCACTTATTCTGTTGGCAGATCCTGTTGGGTAAAATGTATCCTGACTCAAACCTGTTCTCGTCCTTCCATCACTGCCCTCCTATGGCAAGCTCTTGTCATATTATTTTTTCTCTACTTTGATTGGCTTCATACTAGTCTTTCTTCCTCTCTCTTTTTACTCTACCATTTTCACATTAGTCTATTCTTCGCAGAGTACCTAGAGATATCTATAAGAGATGGAATCCTGTCTTAATCTTCCATGCAACTTCACCATCATACTTAGGATGAAGTCCAGAGTTCTTTACAAAGCTGAAAAGCTCCACAGAGCTGGCAGCTGCGTCTCTGTGTGTCATTTAAACCACTCCTCACTTTAGTCTCTCCAGTCCACTCAAACTGATTTTCTTGCAGTTCCTCAATACACGCCGATCTTCTTCCTACCTTGGGGACTTTGCCTTTGTTGAGTCCTCATTTCAAATGCTCTTCTTCACGCTGTTCAAGTTCCTGATCAGATGTCAACCCCTCGTGGGTCGCTTTTACAGTCATATGTATTGCAAGAGTTCCCCTCCTACCCTTGGTTTCATTCTCTAATCCTCTTTATCTTTCCTTTCTTTATAACACTTATCACTAGAGATTATATCGAATGTGCATTTTGTTTACCTGTATATTTTTTTTCTACTATAACATAAGTTCCATCATTTCACAGACTTTGTCTTGTTCTCTATTGTAGTAGTGATAAATATTTATTGAACATATGCCTTAAGTAATGCATTTCATAGTCTAGACTCTATTTTTTTTCTACGTTCCTATATGTTGCTTTATTGGAAGATCTTCCCCACTGTTGTGACTATAATTTACCGCAACGAATACATAATACATTACCATACACACACTGAGACACAGACACATATCTGATAAAAGATCTTATAGAACATTATTTATCTTTACTATATGAAATGAGTTCTCTTATTTTCTGTTTTACTCTCTTTTTCATAGAACTGATTTTACCACTTAGTAGTGGTTAATAACCAGGGTTACCACTTATGGTTTTGCAGGCTGTATTCTGCCAAAGGGATTATAGCCAGATATATATACATATGTATGTATCTACATAAAAATGAGAAAGATGGGTGGGTAGATACACACATATCTATAAGTACTTATTATATCAAATTTAATTTCAAAGTAACAGGGTTATAAGAAAACATTAGTTGAGTGAAATATTTCCTGGAAATTAATAATAATTAATTAAATTAATTATTAAAATGTATTATATAAAATATATTATATAAAAAATTTAAAAAATTAATAATAAAAAAATGTCAACTAATAATCTATTGGATGATGGAGTGAAGCTGTTGTGCGAGGGCTTAATGCATCCAAAGTGTAACCTGGAGAAACTGTCCTTAGAAAGCTGTGGCCTCACAGTAGCTTGTTGTGAGGATCTGTCTTTGGTTCTCATCAGCAACAAAAGGCTGACACATTTATGCTTGGCGGACAACATCTTGGGAGATGGTGGAGTAAAGCTTATGAGCGAGGCCTTGAAACATCCACAGTGCATTCTACAGAGCCTAGTGCTGAGGCGCTGCCATTTCACTTCACTCAGCAGTGAATCTCTCTCAACCTCTCTCCTGCACAACAAGAGCCTGATGCATCTGGATCTGGGGTCAAACTGCCTACAAGATGATGGAGTAAAGCTTCTGTGTGATGCCTTTCGGCATCCAAGTTGCAATCTTCAAGACCTGGAATTGATGGGCTGTGTTCTCACTAGTGCATGTTGCCTGGATCTGGCTTCTGCTATTTTGAACAACCCAAACTTGCAGAGCCTGGACCTCGGGAACAATGACTTGCAGGATGACGGAGTGAAATTTCTGTTTGAGGCTTTGAGACATCCAAACTGCAATATTCAGAGGCTTGGGTTGGAACACTGTGGTTTGACTTCTCTCTGTTATAAGGATCTCTCTTCTACTCTTAGCAGCAACCAAAGCCTGATAAAAATAAGCCTGACACTGAATACCTTAGAGCGTGAAGAATTATGAAGTTAAGTGAAGTCTTGAGGTCTACTGAATGTAAACTACAGGTTCTAGGGTTGTGCAAAGAGGCACTTGATGAGGAAGCACAGAAGCTGCTGGAAGCTGTGGCGAGTAGCAATCTACGCCTAGCTGTTAAGCAGGACTGTAATGATCATGAGGAAGAAGATGGTTCCTGGTGGCGGTGTTTCTGATTTGAAGAACCTGATGTCCTTGTTTTTCTTTTCAACCAGCAATTTCTTTTGAAATATGGACTTTGCTTTGAGAAAAGATTCATTTATTTTAAATTGGGTTAAACATAAAAATTAGCAAAAGCTAAAAATAGTTAAAATATTTGGTATGAAAGGAAAAGTTTTTTAAAGATGCAAATAAAAGTTTTTATTTCTGTTAAGAAAATGTATGTGATAAAAACTTAAAAATAGATGCAAGAATAAATGAAAGTCACTCCTTTGCATTGTGATCTTGGCTCTTCCAGCCAAGAGCCCAAGTCCAGGAGTAAACAGATAAGTGTTCTCTTCTTTGTAAACTTGCCTTTAGAATTTAAGTCTGGAAGAATGAGAAGTTCATGTTTAGGGGCTCCGTGGAGAAATGTCACTGATAAAAGTGGGTCAGAAAAGTTGGAGTAAGGTCAAAGGATTATTTCTGTATCTATTCTTTTTTTAGGCCTGTAAATTTCACTTTGATTTGTCATGTTCATTCATCTTGTTGCATTTCTCAGGCAGAACACTGAGGAACAGCAAAGAGAATTTTATTTATATAAATTAATATGCTAATTAGCTGCAGCTTAGAGCTCTTGGAAAATTGCCATTTTATTTATTGTGCATAAAGATTGTGTGTCCCCACCCTGTGTGCCTTTAAAAATAAGAAACAACCCTACTAAAGTACTTTTGCCATTCTAAAGGGAAGTGTGAAACACAATGGGCCTCATGCTCAGTTTCTGAATGTTCCATAGTAGCCTTTTTTTCCCCCACTATTTGTGTTTTTAGCCTAGAATCTGTGCTTTTTTTTTATTTTGAGGAGGAGGAGGTAAAGTTCTATAATGTTTTAACTCTTGCATCTTATGTTGATTAACAATTGTGTTTGTATTTATAGCATGTTTTACATATTTAAATGTGTATATACATATATTCTGATATGCCCAGGAAACATATAATACTAATAAACAAACTACGTAAAAATGTAAAAAACATGGGAATTTCAAAAGATGAACTGCTTTAATTAATATTTTGGATGCATTCCCTTAAAGGATGTGTTCCAGAAGGTTGTATTCCCATATGGGATCTCACAGCATCGAGTTGAACAACCTTCACCAGTTAACTGGATTTTTCTTCATTTTGACAATGGCATGTTAGTGAAATATTTGCCTCCTTCATGTTTAAGAATAATATTTTGGAAAGAATCTAAATGATACACACATGAGATACTCACTTCTATCAACACACAGACACACATACAGGCACTTAGACACACACACCGGCACTTAGACACACACACATACACACACCAAGAAAACCCCAACTGAACTAATATAGAAAGTGAAAGAAAGTGAAAATTGCTCAGTCACGTCCAACTCTTCGCGACCCCATGGACTGTAGCCTGCCAGGCTCCTCTGTCCATGGAACACATAGACACACACACACGTACACACACCAAGAAAACCCCCAACTGAATTAATATAGAAAGTAATATAGAACTAATATAGAAAGTATAATAAAGAAAGTAAAAGTCGCTCAGTCATGTCGGATGCTTTGCGACCCCTTGGACTGTCAGGCTCCTCTGTCCATGCAATTCTCCAGGCCAGAATACTGCAGTGGGTAGCCTTCCCCTTCTCCAGGGGAATCTTCCCAGCCTAGGGATCGAACCCTGGTCTTCCCTAATGCAGGTGGATTCTTTACCGTCTGAGTGTGTTATTAATTAATGCACATGAATACTTAAGCAGCACAGATAGACTCTTTGTTTCTGTCCATCCTTCTTAGATTTAAAATTTAGGGCAAGTAGCCTGGTCCTTTATTTTGTTTCCTTCAACAAAGGGGAGAGTTTGTTTTGTTCTTCATCTGTTACCACTCCTCTATCATAATGTACACAAGACAGACTATTTTTAACTGACAAAGAGTCAGATGATTAAAATTTAATCACAAAGGAGCCTAAAACTTTTGGAAAACTCCACCCCTGATTTTCTTCCCCAAAGTAAACCCCAGTGACTGCGGAGCGGGATGTCCCATCTGCTTCATCTTTTAAAAGTGGAAGAAAGATTCCTGTTTTGAAATACCCTAAATCCTTCCTGTGTATCCCAGAACCTCTAAAAAAGAACCACAGCATTTTAAGAATCCTTTATAATCTGTGCAATGGAAAGAACACCAAGGGAAATGTCATGAGAAGGGAAGAAAATGAAGGCAATGATTTTGGCGCATAGAAGAGTTGAGGATTTCCATAGTGATAGACGGTTATGAGAAACAGGAAGAGGCAAACGGGGTAGGTAGACACTTAAGTAGCCTCACCTTATTCACCCTTCCTGAAACAAACAAACAAACAAATACATAAACACTAGTTCTGGAAAGGACTGTAATATGGCATAAGGAGCACTACATCAACCAATGTGTTGTGTGATCTTGGTACTGGTCTTGCCTCTGCCGCTAAAGATTTACTTCAGTTGAGGACAAATTGCTTTATTTCACCAGCATGTTGTCTTTGACCTGTAGTATGAGATGGTTGACTTCAGTAAGTCCTCAAGCCCTTCTATTTCCATGAATCTATAATCATATTTTTATTTGTCAGAGACTATTCAACCTGTGAATAAATACTTACATGTTTGCTATTGCAAACCATCCCATAAGTTATGAAAAACAATACTAGCAAAAGTTGTCTAGCATGTTAAATTTGGCAGAATTCCCGGAAATTCTTATAAAAGAGAAGTGGTGAGATAACCAAGTTGCTTGGTAACTCTTTTTAATTCTATGTTTAAAATATTCTAGATTTTGATTCCACTTGTTTGACTTAGTATGAATAGAATGCTAGATTTCTAATGTTGGGAGTTTCCCACGTAGCTTAGCTGGTAAAGAATCCACCTGCAATACAGGAGAGCCTGGTTCAATTCCTGGGTCAGGAAGATCCCCTGGAGAAGGGATAGGCTACCCACTCCAGTATTCTTGGGCTTTCCTGGTGGCTCAGACCATAAAGAATCCACCTGCAATGCAGGAGACCTGGGTTCAATCCCTGGTTAGGAAGCTTCCCTGGTGGATGGCATGGTAACCCACCCCAGTATTCTTGCCTGGAGAATCCCCATGAACAGAGGAGCCTGGTGGGATAATCTAGAATAGCCTGGTGGGCTATTCTAGATTTTGATTCCACTTGTTTGACTTAGTATGAATAGAATGATAGATTTCTATTTAAAAAAAAAAAAGGATATGCAACAAGCAACAAAGGTGTTATGTGCAGGGCAGAGAACTACAATATCTTGTAATAACCTGTAATGGAAAATAATCTCAAAAATAATATATGTGTACATGTATAACTGTGTACCTGAAACATGTCAACTATGTGTGTGCTCAGTCTCTCAGTCGGGTCCGACTCTTTGCGACGCTATGGACTGTAGCCCTCCAGGCTCCTCTGTCCATGGGATTCCCCAGGCAAGAATACTGGAGTGAATTGCCACTCCCTCCTCTAGGGATCTTCCCAACCCAGGGATTGAACCCACATGTCTTATGTTTCCTGTATTGGCAGGCTGATTCTTTACCACTAGTGCCACCTGGGAAGCCACTATACTCAATAATATATATATATATATATAAAGAAAAAAGAGAGATTCTAGAATTGAGGGATTTCCCTGGTGGTCCAGTAGTTAAGACTACCTTTCAAGGCAGGGGGTGTGGTTTCTCTCCCTGGTCATGAGGTAGGATCCTGCATGCCTGGAGGCCAAAATACCAAAATAGAAGCAATATTGTAACCAATTCAATATTTGTTACAATAAATACTCTATTGTTGACTTTAAAAATATCCTTTAAAAATATTCTAGAATTGAAATAAGTAGTTCTCAACTGTTAATAGCTGTGGGCAGTGTATAGTATGATGTCCTATGAATACAGTCCAGAGAAGAACAAATGAAAGAGATTCCACAGAAGTGACAAGTGATAGGCTAGCAGCTTTGTAAAAGCTACTGTCTACATTATTCTAAGTCTTTCCTCTAGAAGTCAATCAACTGAGGACAATTTGGGGCATTGGCATTCCCTAACTAGACAATGCTATTTGCATCTTGAATTATTCTATTAGATTCTAACCTTGGCACCGTATAACCCTTTTGCTGAAATATTTATAATTGCCTAGTAGCATGGGAAATAAACAATTTATTCCTTTTATCTGTGTGCATGTTTTGATACAGAAAAAAAGCAAACTGTGAATGACTAGATACTAATAAGATCATGGACTGTCCCCAGCTTGTCACAATGGATGGTAACACATACTTCCATCAAGCTTTGGTTATCCAAATATTCCTTGTGAAAAGTGGCTGAGTGAGTTTGATTTCTCTAACCTTGAAGAATCATTTTATTCTATTGTTTCTGTGATGGGTACATAGGGTAATACAGTCCATAGCCTTCAGGCAATGCATGAACAGGATATTTACTATTTGTGTAGCATGTTGTTTCTGAAGCATCTAATTTGGGAGTGATTTAGTAAATGCAGCCATCAAGAATGTGGTGATGTTTGCCCTCTGGTTTTGCATAGGCGGATTTTGAAGAAGTCTCCCTCCCCCGATTCCCTGTAATTTATAAGAAAATGGAAGAAGTAGCCTAACCTAATGCTGGTAAGGAGTGAAATATGTATATGTATATTTTGGCAGTCGGTGCCTGAGTTTGAGGGAAAGAAATGATTTCAACTAAATGCATGGATCCACGTTATAAAAAAGCCACATTTTCATGTTATCACTTTCATATGATCTGACAGAAAAACTCTTGAATTATTATACAAGAGTGCTAACACTAAATGACTTTGATTAAAAAGATCATCTTTGGGGGACACACACGTATTGTCATGGACATTATCTGCAAACTCGAGCACAGCACATCAAAAGGAAAAGCCCTTATTGTAAGTCAGAACTGTTTTAATTTAATGAACTAATATTAAAAAGATTCACATAGTATATCTTTCACCATCTTTCAGCTGGAAAGCATTCATTAAGGAAAATCTATGCTAATGTTAGCAGCATAAACAGAATTCCAAATAAGGAAGAACACAATGAACATCCTAAAAAGCCCTGTGGTCTCCTTCAAGGATTTACTGCTCAGTTCATCTCTGTGGCAGCACCATCCCTCCCCACCCCCCTCCACCACAGCCCCCCTCCCCTCTTCCCCGTGTGTTGCTACAGAGCTGATGGGGGCTCCAGAGACAAGTTGCTCCTGGCGACCATCACCTCTTATAGTGAGGGGACACTGACTGCTTTGGAAAAGTTTCAAATCAGCTCCACTTTGGTGGTTTCAAAGCTTGACCTATTTTAGCCTTGACTTTTTTCTTATTCCCTTGAGAAAAATGTATTTTTGCACGATCGGGGACGGGGTGGGGGGAAGCCAAAATGAGTTCTAAATCTCTTTAGATAATAAACAGCATCGGGTCAGCTAAATACAAAGAGACCAAAAAAAGAATGAGAGAGAGATTATATTTCTCTTTCTGCTATCGTGGAGCACTGTGGTATGTCCTGAGAGTCTGGAAAAGTTCTTCACACTTGAAAGATACCGACTGAATGATCTTGAGCAAATCAGCTCTTTCATTTCTGGGTCTTGGTTTCCTCAGGTACAGAATATAGAATTAGACTAAATTTTTCTGGTTCTGAAAATAATCTATCCATCAATCATATTTTTAGAACTTTCCCTGATAATGTTTGGTGTTATAGGAAATGTATAAGAAATTCGAAGGGTGGGGTGGGCAAGGAGTAGGAGGCATATGTATGAGAGAGAAACTTTGTCATAAATGTTCAGAGAATTCTGGAGCCCTATACATAGAAGAAGTGTCTCTTGAAGTTGGCTTTTAAGTCTTAATGGTTAGGAAATGGAATAGCATATTAACAAGAATTTTCACAGCAATTTTTTCCAATGAAATCTGTAGATTTCTCCATCTAAGTAAAATAAAGCAAGAGAAAATTTAAAAGGATTAAAACAATTCTCACATTTACATTTTGAAATATCCAAACTTACACAAAAGAAATTGGTCCAGGGAGATACATTAAAGGATTTGATGACTTCCTGGCCAGACATATCCTGTATACACGGACCTGCGTGTGTGCCTGCGTGCTAAGTCGCCTCAGTCATGTCCAACTCTTTGTAACCTGTGGACTATAGCCCACCAGTCTCCTCTGTCCATAGGATTCTCTTCTCCAGGCAAGAATACTGGAGCGAGTTGCCATTGCCTCCTCCAGGAGATCTTCCAGACTCAGGGATGGAACCCACATCTCTTACCCTTCCTGCATTGGCAGGTGAATTCTTTACCACTAGTTCCTTCTGAGAAGCCCATATACGTGGACATGTAACTAATTTAAATCAACCAGTGGATAAGATGTTCATAATTATAAATTGATAAATTGAACATTTCTAAGTTTGAAGTGCTTTTTATTACTCCTCTAACAGTGCACTGAAATACATTAGTTCTTTCCTATTCTAAACTTTTGTAGTCAAAAATAAAAATGGAGCCCAACAATAATGATGTTGCCATTTTCCTGGAATGGGGAAGTGAAAGTTAATAAGACATTATATCTAAAAATTATTTTACTTTACAATTAAAGTTAGTTTTGGTATGCTCTTTAATCTAGTTTTTATTCTGAGTTGAATTTAAGTAAGGGATTACTCATAGAGGCAAAGTAATCATGTGACTCAATACGATTTTCATAACTATGTTCTGCAATAAATATATGTGTGAAAATAAAATTTTCTGAAAATGTTTTAGACACACACATCAGGAATCGGACACTCAGAGTTCTACCCCCTTCAAAAAGTCACCTTAAATTGATGAATGGGCACTAATAAAAATATTATTAAAAAGGGAATTTTGGAAATATTTTCACGACCTGTGACATGTTCTTCAAATTACAGACTCCCATCAACAATTGAGAACCTTTTCTCTTTGAGGATTATTTTGGTTTGAGAAATGATGATAATTCATTCAAACACACATCCACATAAACCGAGCATTCCAAACTGGATAATGCCATTTTGGGGGTCTGAAATTGTGATGCAAAGGTAATAAGACTGACTTTCTTGTGTGACTAATGGATGAAATGACCAAATAAAGGACTCTGTAACAAAACCCAGTGCGGTGGAATAAAGTGCTGTTTCTGTTTATAAATACATTATAAATAGATTACTGTTTATAAATAGCAGTCCTGGGAGAAAATGGTTAACTGGCTGGAACCCAAGCTACAGAATATACTGCCGCTCCAGTTTCCAACTGCACATGATTTTTTTCTCTTTCAAGATATAAATGCAGTGAAAGTCATAAAACATGTTGCCATAGAGTAATGAGTAGATATATTTAAAAGTAGCAAATTAGTATGCATATATTCAAATGAGTATTGTCCTTTATATGAGCCATCTTGGGGCCCATACATCCAGTTCACCAATTCTACTGTCTTTGTTCATAACTTGTTTTGAAACTCATCTTTGAGAACTATCTTCTGAATATGGTCATGAATCATACAAGAAGATTTGTTGTGGGACTTCCTTGGCCTTCCAGTGATTAAGAGTTTACCTTCCAATGCAATGGGCTCAGGTTTGATCCCAGGTCAGGGAGCTTAGATCCCACATGTCTGGCGGCCAAAACAACAAAACATAAAACAGAAGCAATATTGTAACAAATTCCCCATAAAGGCTTTTAAAATCGTCAGCCTTAAAACAAAAAACTTTAAAAAAAAAAAATATGACTGATCTCATGATTATATCACCCAGCCTCTTACAATCTTTCTTTTCTTTTTCACCTAAAACAAGCTAGATTACCTACATGTCCACCAGTATTGACACTGAATGATGTTACAAATCCTTTCAATACACAATAATTTACCCTCACTGCAAATTTGTAAGCAGATGTGCATACAAGTTCATTTTAAAGACAAGAGTGGCCACACAAATGGAATAAATACAGGCTCTGGAGATGATGCCTCTAAATGAAAAGATTTCTCTGAATATGTCAGTTTGGAGTTTTTCTGTGAGATCGCGTCTATTAATTTATAATCAGTTCTGTACATTTAGTGGAATTCTGGTACCCCAAATCAGGAAACAATTATACAGTGCTTGAATGGGATCTGTCAGTGGAATTGATTATAGTATACTAGACAGAAGTAACTAAGTGAAAATAAGTATATATTGAGTGTTTTGAGAGTGTTGAATATATTTTACCAAGCTAAGAATTTTTAATTCACACATACATTCCCTTAGAAAGACAAAGATTATAATTTCAAGGAATTAGCCTCATGTGAAAACACGAGCATTTCAAAGATTTCTATTGCATATCATATATGAGATATGGGGTGGAGGGGAGGGAAGTGGAAACATTCCTTGAAATGTTCTAAATCCACAAGGTATAGAAGGTAATTAAATTATCCACAAAAATACGTAACTTCCTGATACAAAATAAATTGAAAAAGAACACTCTCTCTTTACACCCCCAAGGAAAACAAGAAAGAACATCTTAAGTTTTTACTTTCCTTCAAATTTAGGAGGGCTCATTCTTCAATTTGATGATTTGCTGGGGAAAAAAAATGGAAACTATTACTTTTTTCATTAACTCAAGAATGAACACTTTTGTTACTTTACAAAATGAGGGTTGCAATAAAACAGATACTGAAGCTTAAACCCTTCCTTTGTGTTTGGGCTCATAATTCTTTCTCTGCTTTGGATGTCTGGAACTCACATGATATCAAGAGTATTCATTTTAAATAAATTAATACATTAAATAATCTTCTTAACAAGCAGAGATTAGATTACTTTTTCCAAATTAAAATAAACCAGCAAAACAACCGAGAGGGCACATCTTAGGACATATTCATTTTTATAAAATCATTTCAGTCAACCGGGTTCCCCTTTGCAAGCATGGATATATCAAATCATATTTCTAAATATATGCTGTGCACTTTGCTTTGAAAATAAACTCCAATGAGAAAGAGCACAATTAATACCCTACTTAGATCTTTAACATGCAAATACCATATATTTTGGCTCTCTGAAGTAATGGAGCCAGGATCATTTTATAGTTGCAACATGTGAGAAATATTTGACACTTGTAATCAAGGCTTCAGAGATTCCTTTGTGTGTTATTTTAAATACTTCCTGCATCTGTGATCATTTCTACTTCTCCTTAGGCATGAAATTTCCTAGCCATCATCCCTCTCTCAACATACACACATAAACACACACACATACACACACGGAGACAATATATCCCCCAAACAAAATAAGATGATCAATTAAGCAAAATAACTGTTCAACTAAACAAAAATTCTGTCAAATTGTTCAATTGATCATTACATTTATTTTAAGATATTCCATTGTATCTTTAGCATCAAGTCAGATCAAGTCAGTTCAGTCAATTAGAATGATCAGTGAAAGGGCAAATAAAAAATCTTGCCTGTATATCACAAATACCATCTAATAAAGATGAGATTTTGTTGTTGCTGGGGTTTTTTTTTGCAAAATATTTTTTAATATCTCCAAAAACACTATTGATATAAACAAGCCATTTCTTTCTCCTGGGGAATTTTTTATAGTGAGAAAGTGGCAAAGACAGAAGATCTTTATGCACCTAAAACATTCTTAAATATTCTCAGATGGACACCTTGTTTACACACCTGATTGCACACTTTGCTCATCATTTCATTTAGCAGTTCCTGTGACTTTCATTCTCTACAACATTTTAAGGTGAATGTACATATATCACACACACAAATGTTATCTCAGCATACAAAACAACAAGGTTATCTGAAACAAATATGGAATTCATAGCTGTGTGTCCTTTTTAAATGACATTTGCAAATGGTCACACTGCACATCTGTGGTTTGCTCCGAATAAATGCAAGATTATAGCATTACCTTTTAAACCTGCAGATTCTTCTTTCCATAAGCTTTGACTCCAGCAAATCTCAGCTATTCTTATTACAGCCCTTCTCACATGCCCCCAAGTGAGGGACGCTTGGCAAGCTTTTAGGCAAATTGTGTTGTTTAAGATGAGCTATTTATCTGATAAACAATTTTCACTATAACTCAGTGTTTTTTATTTTTCTCTTTTGTCTTAAACAACTGAAAAAATTCTAAACTGTATAAGGAAGAAAAAAAAGAACTCAGGGTGATTTTTAATCTTCACAAAAGTGTCCACCATAATATTATTCAAACAACTATCTTTCCTTATTTTCTTAAAAGTGATTTAGCTAACATTATTATATGATTGATTATCATATAATCTTACAATTGTTTACAAAGTGCTTTCAATGATGTGGGAAAATTCTAATATACTTTGGAACTAACTACTTTGGAATACTAAGTTATGTAAAATTTATAATATTAAATTTATATAAAAAGCAAAATTCTAGGGAAAAAACAAACTGGAAGGAAATATTCCAAAATATTTTCAGTAGTTGCCTATGGCTCTTAGGATTGTAGATGTTTTATTTTCTTATTATTTATTTTTTTCAGATTTAACACAGTGGAGTTAAAAAAATGAAAAAAATATTATAAAGATTTTTTTTTCTTAACAAAAAGGATTCTACGAAAGCTTTTAAAGTGTCATTTCTCTGGTATAAGGCAAGAAAGACATAAATGATTTTTAAAGATATAAAATCTTTAAATTTTTTTCTTAACCATTTCAATGATTTGAATAGAGACTAGATAATTTATGTGATTTAGCATCTCTGAGAGTAAGTTCCCAATTATAAGAGGAATTTTATTAACCAAATACTACCTATATGGAATGTGTTGAGATTTAAAAATTCTTCCTGTTTGACAATACATTTGTCAGGTGATAGTTCTATTTCTTTCATGTGGATTTTTAGAGCAGCATTTAGCTAAAAATATTTTTGTTTTTCAAATTAAAAAAAACTTACAAAAAGCTTAAAGGTAATTTTAATAATGTTAAAGTCTTTCTCAGATATATATTTAAAGCATTCTTAGTTGGCCAGAAGAATTCTCTCTTCTTCAAATGATATTTGACAGTTTTCTAATTTCAAGGTATCCATATATTTGGTAAGCAAATCGTTTAAGGGATTTTTTTTTTCCAAGTAGAGATAATAATAGCTTGGTTTTACTATAATTAGCAACCCTTTTGATATTATTTTCATTAGAAAAAAATCAAGGTTTTACACCAATTATTTACATAAAAAAACACGGCTTTATAAATCATTTTCACACATGCTTCTTGATCCTTGTAAGTAGATTTAAAATGGAATTTGTAGAGCATAATAAAGTATTGATTATATTGTCTAAAGGTATACATAAGTATTTTAAACTCTTTTCCCATGTGGTACGCAGAAAGCAGACAAAACGTAGGTAAAGAAAAGGCAAGTAAAAATGGTCTGAGGTCCAGTTGTGCAGGTATACACAGCAATTTTAAAGTACTAATTTTATTCCATTTAAAATGATACAGAATTATTTCTCTTTCCTTCTTTGCCTAAAGGTCATCTATAATTGAGGACAAATTAGCAAGAGTCCAGAGGCTGAGCATGGCTTTGATCAGGGTGTCCAGCCTTTCTCAGTGCAAACCATTCTGTGGAGAAAGGTAGGAGTCATATCAGTGAATTGGTTGCCTTCCTAAAGGTTATCAAGACCCCCTTTTCTCTTCCTCTGCTGCCTCCCCCACCTTACTCTCTTTGGGAGCACTTCTATATTTCTGCAGCAGTTTGACTTTGGCAGGAATTGTATTCAGGTATAATGCTAAGCCTTAAACCTGTTCATCTTTGTTTGTACTCAATTAGCCTGATTTTACTCTGAGATTCATGCATGTGTTTTCATCTCTGACCACCTTTATCAAATCTTTTAAAATATATATATAGCATATTTTTTTTTAATTTTGGATAAGCAGAATATTCTCATTCTCAAAAAAGGAGCAGAATACCACTTGCTATATAAATAATTTCATATGATGCTTCTGTTCAAGAATTAGGATAATTATATTGATACTATGAATTTTCTTTTGAAATAAAAAGAATAGCACTAAATGCTCCAAATTAGAATAAATCCCAGAAATGGTAAAAAAGAAAATTATATATGTATGCATATATATATATATAGAACCTATATATATGTATGCATATATATATATATAGAACCTAGATACATTTATGGAAGTCTTTGGAAATATTTTTATCATGTTTTTACTTATGTTGCAAGCAACAATAAAAACCAGAAGAAAAATTAAAATCATTCTAAATAACCTTTTACCAATTATTTAGACCACCTTGTACAATTTGAAAACTTGGCAGTAATTTTATCAAACATCTTATAAATCACTGTCAGAGTTCTGTTAAACAGTCATTTTGAATTACACTGTAACCAATTCTTTTTATAATCAAATATTTCATCAATTATCAAATGCATTAATCTTTTATCTTATTTAGGTAAAAATAAGCCAGCAATTTCCAAAAACAGTGTTTCTTGTAATCAATTCTACAGGGCTCATCTATGTTCACATCATTTTACACTTTTTTCTATCAAACAAAAATATTTTTCACTGAAGAAATAATATAGCTTTAATTTCAATCCCCACACTATTTACTGAAATAAATATTTATATTTACAAAAACACTTTAAATACTGTTCTAATCTTAAAGAGGTGGGGATGACAGCTATACATTGTTCCCAAGCGCTGTCCTAAAGTAACAGGGTAAGTGCTTTTGAAGAAGAATAAATGCTGACAAGCTTACCTATACTAGCATTTCTTTCTTATGTCATTCTGTCTTCTTGAGAACTTTAATATAGATAGATTAAATATTACATTTAAGTTAACTATAGAAATTTTGTGGTATAAAATGAGTACTTACTATTGCTTGCTAAAGTAAAATTATGTAATTTTAATATTATATATCTTTCTTTGGAATAATTTCATTTCATGTATTAATTCTGCAGTATGTTTTAATAATAGCAAACCTCTAGTTGCCCATATGTACCATGTATATGGCTAAGATAAAATACAATTTGAGTAGATGGTGAGTGAATTTGGTTCACAGAATGTAATTTTTGCATGATATACTATCAATTTGAATTTTTTTATGTAATATTTGATGCTCTGAACACTTTTTTGGTAACATCACAAAATACCAAAATACATATCTTCAGTTATGTAAAAGCAGATCTCAGTGTACATGGGATCTAATTACATTTATAAATGACACATTATTATATTTATAGATAATTTTTGTTCCTAATATTTTGAATAACATATTCTCTTAACTTTAAAAAAATCTGTTGACATAAAGACATCTTTTCACTTTTTAATCATGGCAGGACTATTTTCTAGAGAACTCTATCTCAAAATTTAACAAAGGATTGCTATTGAATAATATTAAATTTAATCATTGACAATACATTTTCATTTTAAAAAATTCCCTACATTTTTCTATCCCCTAATAAAATATTAGTCCATTTTTATGGCACAATTATTCATCACTTTTGCCCATGTAGCCTGGTTGTATATTATATTACACAGTCTTAACACTTGCTGTCCTGAGAAAATCCAATTCTAATGCTAACAAATAGAAAATGCTTTTGCATGTGATACTTTATCCTCAAGAAAAATAATTCTTGATTTTCTCTGAATATCATTTAGGATGCAAGAGATAGTTATTTTTTCCAAACGTGATTAGTAAGTGTCCATTTTCATATCATTTTTAGTAAAAGAAGCAATCTTATTTAGGAAGAAGGCCATTTAAATCTAAGTGGATCCTGGAATGAAAAGAAGCTTGTCAAACTCCTCTCTAATAGTTAAGGATTTCAGTTTCCCTTTACCCAGACATTTGCACCTAGTATTTTCCAATTCTGTAATGTAAACATTCACAGAGAGGTTAAATACAATATTGGCTTTGCAATATGTATGCAGAAGAGCCACACACATTTTGCACAGGCTTCCTTGAATTTAACCCTGGGTCAACAGACATGTTTAAACGTGGACTTGAACATAAGTGGTGCCTACAGAAAGAGAGTCAATGAGTGGGAAGTTTTTATCAAATGTCACCATTGATGTAAGGAAACGAGATCTCCTTGGGAAAAGACAAAGGTGAGAAAGATGTTCCCAAGTCATTTGGACATGAATTTCATCTTTTAATTTGATTACTATCCCAAATCACAAGGAGCCCAACTGGAGTTACAGCTATCCACTAACATTTTCTTTTCTACATTCCTGATATGTTCTTTTACTTTCCAACTCTCCTATTTCCAGGCAGTTGTACCACATGAAACTGACAGCAATTGTTCTGATTCATGGTTTAGGAGGAGTAGCTGATTAATCCCATGTCAGCAGTCTTGACCCTACGTGGAAAATAGAACCTTAGACGGCCCACTCCATAATATATCAGGTAGCAGACTTGTGTGGCTTGCTTTGCTCTTAAATGCAATGAATGTTTAGGGCAATGCTGAACAGTTATGTGTGCTTCCTCCCCCCTTTTAACCTACGTTCCTAAAGAACATTCTGGTGTGGAGTGAGAATGCAATGGGGAGAGAGGGTGACCAATTAAGATTTTCTGGGACAAAATCTTAGGTTTTCAAATATTTAATTTATGTTCTCTATGAAATGCTTTATTTTTTTTCCCTTAAGCTTAATTACTGATTTAAAAGGATAATAACTGGTTGTATGTGTTTATCTTAAATCTTTAAAATTTCAACCTTTGCAATTTTTTGTCATCTTTAATGACTATAGAATGCTCCTCCACCTTTCATGTAGAGATTTAATTGAACTTATTATAAAATAATTGCAAATAACTCCAAATTTCAGAATTGTGTATAATAAGACATGCTTAACTTTAAAGAAAAATATACATGTTACATTTTAAAAACACAAAAGACACGCTTTGAGGAATCCATTTAGTCCTAAAGATCGAAAAATTTCACGAAAGCCTTAAACTGAGTATGTATTTCTACTATAAGTTAGGAGGAAACCTTGGTATTTTGTATCTCATTTTCAGAACTTACCATTAAAATAAAGAGATAAAGTGGCATTACATCTCTTTCAAAGAGGACCACAGGCACAAAGGCATGAACATGTGAATTTTATTTACAACTATGGAGCAGATTGAAATGCCAAAGCAACTTGAAAACCTGTCAAATAATGCTAAATCTTAAAACACAGGGCTCTATAAATGGTGGTCACAGAGTCCAAACTGGATTTCAGAAGTGGAAGCTATGCACAACTATTAGTAAAAGAAAAGAAAAAAAAAAGAAAGAAAGAAAAGAAACACACAACTACCTAGCATAACTCGATAAAGCTGAAGTGTGCTGAAATCTCCCCGTGCAAACTGCATAATAGCACTTGCGGTGGCCCCTTTCTGTCACCCACCGTAACCATCAAGCAGGTCCTGCTGCAGTCAGGTGCTCGGCGGCAGAGCGCTGATGAGTGTCTGCAGAGAATTCCGAGGAAAGACACATTTGTGCCATTTTCCCCTGGACAATAATCAACAGTACTTTTGGATACATTTAGATTTTTTCCCTAAGTCAATTGGAAACAGTGAGCAGGATTTACTTCTGCTTCTCCTTAAAGTGGAAGTTTTATTTTTGCCTGAATCCTTCCCTAGGAACGTGCAGCCCTTTGATCAAGTATCATTTGCATTTCTGTATGGGGCCGGGTTTTATGTTCTTTTCATACATACGGTCTACTACATGTATCATGTTGGTTCGTGCTAGTCACCATTTAAAACACTAGGTACCCAGTGTTGCCTTGTGAGCAGAATCCATATGTATAAGCAGAAGACAATAGAATAGTGCAATTTAAAATTCAAAATTAATAGGTCTTTGGAATGGAACATATTTTTGCTGTGGGTATTTTAAATAGATACTCAGACACAAAATGCAGTATTTTGGTGTTTAAATGCTTCATCTTCCGATTCGCTCTGTCTCATAAATTAAAAGGAAAAAAACAAACAAATGAAATGCTTCTTGAGGCTTTTCTTCAGAGCCAGGCACTCTATGTATGCTGTCAAGGTGGGTAGCTTTAAAATATAATAATAAAATGAACTCTATGTTACATTATGTAGTGCAGAGTTCTTAAACATGAGACTCTGGTTTTGTGTCTTTGAGGGGATCAGCAAGCACACTGCTTTGTCTACAAAAATGGAAAGAATTTCTAAGGGAATGTATAAGAGTGTGTGAAATAATCTTTATATCATTTTGTTTTAAAGGACAACTGTTTTTTTTTTCTTCCTTTGCTTCACAGAGAAATGTTTCTTTATCATCCATCCCTCAAAAAGCTGGTAAAAAAACAGTTTTCCCCTTTTCTCCAATTTTGAAGGCATCTTTTCATAAAGAAATGACTAGACCTTGTCTGCCATTTATCCATGTGTGGCTATTAAAACTGCCTGGATCTCAAAGACACACAAACACCTTGTCAATAAAGTAGTAAATTAAATGACTGGCATTAAATGAATAAAAAAAAAAAAAAAAAAAAAAAAAAACCCAGAAAAAATCTTCCAGTAAATTTCCTCATTAGCAGACAACTATTTTGGGTGTTTTCAGGCTTAGAGCTTTAAGACTGGCAACATTTTAAAAAGATGTGCTCTGGGTTTAGCAAAAAGTGTGTTATAACAAGCATGGAGTGGCCACTTATTTTCTCATTTTTAAGAAAAATATTTCAGTTTCAGTTTTTTTTTCTTAAAAGGAAAACAGCTTTATTTACAAGATTTCCCATAGCACATTTTTTTTAAAAAAAAAATATGATTTAAGTTTGCGTTTTGAAGCGTTGTGATCCCGTTCATCAAAAATAAAAGCTAAGCAGAATACAAATTACATATCTCTCAATCAGAGAGAGTTGGGGGCTCTAATGTCAAGAATATATTATGGGAGGAGAGCTTTTCTGTGTCTTCACTAATCGGATGGTTCTTTCTGCATTTCCTCACCTACGGAGCCAGGCAGCATGTAGAATCTATGGAGATGCTTGATGTTTCTTAGATAATATGGTTTGGAAGATTCTGTTTGCAAGCTTATTTGCTTGTGGGCTGTGTTCATAAAGCAGGAGAATGTAATTCGTTTCTGCATATCTCCTAGCCTGGACAAATCAAGGTGACAATCCGTGGTTAGCTCTGTCAGGCCCTTTGTCCCACTGCTGCTGAGGATGGAAGTACAATGGAAGCGAAGTGGAATACGTAACCGTGCAGCTGCCTTATAACAGCGCAGTCCCACCATCGCCGTGTGTCAGCTCCTGTTCGCGCACCGGTAGCCAGTCCATAAGATGACAATGCAAATTGTGTGAAAAGTCTTCCAGGCGATAACAAATCATGTTGGGGGTCGAGGTGCGAGAGGAGAGGCAAAGGGGAGGCTGGACACATGTCTTAGAAAAATAATGATCTGTAAAAGGTTATATTTTTGGTACAGTGATTCCATTCAAATGCGGGGGCCCTCGTCCCCATTTTGGCATGTGCCTCAAAGACCAGGTAGGCGCTTATCTTTAAATTTATCATACCATTTCTGTGTGCAAGTTTCAGCATTAATGTTACTTTTAGGGCTGTTTATATTTCATTTACGCATGCAATTAATCATCTTTACTGCGTGGATGCTACTGGCGTCAGCAGTGTGACTTAATTAAATTTGAAATTATAGTACAGTAAATATAGGCTTCCAACTAGCCGGTCCAAATTAAATGCTGTGGTCTATTTCTTACCCATGGTGTTTTCCAATTTAAGTGTTCATTTGAAAGGTTACATTTCAGGCAGAAATCAGGTTTCTTTTTAAAAAACTTAACTGTTGCTATACTAGAATAGCTCTCTTTCAAGGGGTGCCTTCTTTCTATTATCTCTCTTTGCATTATATAAGTACAATGCCATCTGTATTGATGACATTACCTTTAATATTTATTGTCTTGGATCACTCATAGTCTTTAAGGGACGTTTTTACCCCTGCCATACATTTATTCCCCTCTGATACATCAGCCCTGAGCTGCCTTAAAAAGGTCTGGCCTCCATTTTGTTTCAGGCTGGTAATCAAGCAATTAGCCACAAAATGGAGGTTCTCGGCTCTGCTCTATATATTGGCTCTCCCATGGAGTGGTTTCACCTGTTTGCAAGCTCAGGCAGAACAGTTTACTGTTGATCTGGTTAAACTGACCTCTGAACATTCTTATAATGTCAAAGAAATGACTGTGGCTTAGGAGAGACCTTAGGACCCTGAGATTGTGGTGTTATCAATCAGTAGGGAAACATCCTCGGAGTATAACCTGTACGTCCCTGCTCTCCTTTACTTGATAGAGTCAACAATTAAACCATTCATTCAAAAATTCCTCTGTACAGTGCCCGGCTCTAAAACACTGCTAACTTCATTTCCTTCAGTGTTTATATGTTATGTATTACAGCCTTCTTTGCATAGTTCATAACATGTCTAGCAAGGTATCTGACCAGAAATGCAGTCACACTCCTATCATATATACAACGCAGGGTTTGAATACTAGGAAATTTGTCATCCGTAAAGTGCAGCACAGGACTTGTGTGTAAAAAGCACAAGCTCTTTCTCTTTCTTTTTGCTTTTTTTTTTTTTTAAATGCAGTGCTGCCTTGTCTGCACTTTTTGAAATTGCATATTTATCAGTTCATGAATTATTTATGAGATTGGAAAAGTGGAGGGGGGGAGTACTGAGAGGATGAGGAAGAAGAACATATAAAAAAAATATATATAGGCTTGAAATACTTGGGATAGGAGATGCATTTAATGTGAATGCCAGCAATTCTGCTCAAGAATAGCTGTATTTTGATTTTTTTTTTCTGTATGTTGGGATTCAGTGTTGTATGTTTTGGTGTTTAAATGCTGTTTGGCTGTTGTGTCTACTTGCTTTCTGAGGAAATTGTGAAGAGCATAGTTTGTTTAAAATTAGGTGAAAGGCAGACAAAAATGAACAGAGTGTCTCAAACACTTCTTAAGTGTAGAGTATTTAATAAATTTTAATCTTTTGTCTGTCAGCCTCTATTGTTGTCAAAGAAAGAGCTGACAGATTGGGGATTAATGAAATGTTTCATAAATTAGAGATGAAACTATCAGCAGAATGTCCAAAGTAGGACTCAAACATTGTTTGAGCCAGAGCTTTGGGCCAGTAGAATAGCCCAGTCTTAAATCCAATCCCTTTCAATCTTGTGGGGGAAAAAAATAAACCTCCCTATCCACTGGCTGAGAATGTATATTCAGCTTCTTTCCCTAAAGAAATCTATATTTTCTACATGTTTTTGGCAGGATGATATTTTTCATTTCTATTTATCAAAGACAAACCAAATGCACAAGAAAAAGGAAAACAACCTCAAAGGTGACTTTAAAATCAAGAAACTCAGTGCTAAGAATTTCATTAGTGAGTATTAACATGTTAGCTGGCAGAATAGCACTAAATGTTAACAGAATGTAGGATTTGAAACCTTCTATTTCCAGAGCACTTTTCTGTGTGTGTGGAAAGAGGGCTTATGGGAAGAGAGAGGGTGGATGTATTTAGGACTCTGTTGTAATTTCCACAATATAACATCAGGATAGATCACTAAATCCCCCAACCTAACCCTTCCTGTTAAAAAAGAAAAGAAAAGAAAATGAATAGTCTGACAATAAATTCTAAAAATGGTATTTCCCTAATCTTCACAGAATTTCCTATATAAATTGTGCAATAGGAAACATGCTTGTCTAAAATAAATAAGAGGGGCATGTGATGTGTTAAACCTTGAAAACATGCTATGCAAAAAAGAAAATTTTTTTGTGTGTGAAAAATAAAATACAGGAAAAATATTTTTCCTGTATTACAGGACCCAATGCTTCATTTTTGGTTCAGAAAATCCTGATTTAGGTATTAGCAGTTTAAAGTTGAAACAAGAAATCTTTTCATTCTTCTTCTTGCTGTTCTATTCATTCAGATTTATTAACTTTTCTTCATGGTCATTCTGAACACTCACCTGAAGTACCTTTTTTCCTACCGGCGAGAGATACAGAATTTCAAAGTGGGCTGGTAGAGTGTATAAAAATGTTTAGCCTAATCACTCCCTAATGACAGCGACTTATGTCCTTAGTGCAGTCGATTTGTTTCCTGGGTTTTAAAAGTAGATTATTTCCATGGTACAGGCTTAGTGTAAGCTGTTGAGAAAACCACAAGCACGGCACTCCAGCCTGGGTTTGGGACATTCGCCAAGGGTAATCTGATTAAAAGGGCATTTTTCTTTCTTTCTTTTTTTTTTTTTTTACAACATGGTGCTGCTTTGAAAATGTTGTGCCTACCTGATAGAATGGGGGCCACAGAATTGCTTTTTGAAGACTAACTAGTTTTTCTAGAGCAAAATTAAAAGCCTGACGATTCTCTTCAACCCAAGTACCATGGATAAACACAATGTCCTTATAACACATCTGTCACCTATCACAAGTCCTTTCATGATCTATTTAAGCAGCTGTTCAGACTTGTTTTGCTTTGAGCCACGTGAACTTACAACATAGGTGCATGGCTCGTTAGCCGGCTTCCACGGAGAAGTATGAAAACAGTAAGTTTCCAGTTATGGTTTTGTTATTGTGGGACTCGTCCAGTAATAGTTAGGGTTGGTTACCTAAGAAGTTAGCAGCTGTAAGTTGTTACAGGGTAATTATCATATTTCAAATCTTGGGTGTCTTTTAAACGATGGAATATAATACTTATTAAATATGTCATGTTTGCATACACTGGAATGTACTCAAAAGAAACTTTCTTGTATCACTTATTGAAGTATTTTCATATTTTTTTCCCCCATGAGATCTCAGTAGGCAAGTAAATAAAGATAGATAACTAAAGTAAAAGTGAAGTGAAAGTCACTCAGTCATTTCTGACTCTGCGACCCCATGGACTATACAGTCCATGGAATTCTCCAGGCCAGAATACTGGAGTGGGTAGCCTTTCCCTTCTCCAGGGGATCTTCCCAACCCAGGGATTGAACCCAGGTCCCCCACATTGCAGGTGGATTCTTTACCAGCTGAGCCACAGGGAAGCCCATAGATAACTAAGTGTACACCCATTTTCCTAACATCCCTAGAGTAGAATGGATAGTAAATTCATGTGAGAAACCAACCATCTAAATAACCATAGGTCAGGACTTCCCTGGTGCTCCAGTGTTTAAGAATCTGGCTTCTAGTGCAGGGGGAATGAAAGTCTGATCCTGGTTGGGGAACTAAGATCCCATGTATGGCTGGGCAACTAAGCCCTAGAGCCACAAATGGAGAAGCCTGGGTCCCAAAACAGGGACCCACTGTAGCCACTAAATAAATAAATATAAAAAATAAAAATAAATAATCATAGGTGTGTTTGCACAAAAACATTTGTATACCTTGCTGATGGGTAAATTCTTGGTTTCTGTTTCTGTGTGAGTTAAGTGTTTCCTCACACTTAGTCTGCTAATGGATCTTGTTAACATTCTGTCTTTGTTGGAAGGGCCTTGACTAGTACCCCCCCACCCCGCTTCACCCCAATAAATTAAAACTTTTCAAAATAACTGAAATGTTATCATGAGATACTACAACACAGTTCTAAAAAGAAAAAGGAAATGTGTTTGAATGTCATGTGTGATTGGTTCAGCAAGTGTGCCGAGCATTGGGTCTGCACTGTGCTCAAACCAGTACCTGCCCACGAGATGATCATACTCTTAAGAGTACGATGTGAAGGGGTAAGCGTTATACTTAATCCTGAAGCCAACGACTGAGGGACCAGACAGGAGAGAACAGTATTACTCTTGAGAGATATTAGCATTAGTGAACTATAGGTTGGGGTGGGGGGGAGTATTCCAACAGTGGAATGTTTTATAATCCCCAAGTTTACCTGTGGCAGTAAAAGCCAGTGTCAGTGAAAGGACATAGACATTTTCACATGTATGCCTCGCAACAGTCACATCTCATTATTGTCTGGCAAAAGCTTTGCTACATTTTCATGGCATCCTAGGACGTGTCTAATTCTTCTACATTGTATGTTTTTAAATTCTCTGGGCTATCTTTTCAGGAAAACAAATCCCTGAGCGTGCGGTTTTCAGTCAGTATTAAACATGGTGGCATTTCTTCAAATATACTTTCTAACTTTGTAGGACGCATGGAGAATGTACTGAAAACAACTCGAGTCGAAATAGAAACCCAGAGATACTGTCGATTGAATTAGTTCTTTCCCCGTGACAAACATGTATTGCATTTCTTCGTCAGAGATGGCAGTTTTTCTTCTGAGCCATCGCTTAACTTCCCAGGAACATTGCTATAGGATGGCTCAGGAATGTGTGATATGGCAGAGGTGGTCAATGACAAATTATGGGGTTTCCAAAGAAACTCTTTGCAATCAGTAGGTCATGTTGCAGGAAGGCAGTGCTGTCCCACTTCAGAGAAAAATTCCCATCTGTGCCTGTGGGGTTGTCCTGATGGACGCAGAGAGCATTTTATGGTCTTCCTTTTTTTTCCCCTGCAGAACAGAAAGGGTCATTTCACTTGTGCACATTAATATGAATGGCTTGGAGTTACATGATTGAAGATTTTTTAATACTAGCACCCACTTTCTGCGTGAAGGGTAGAAACAGTGCTCCAGGGTACCAGTGAGTCCAAGTTACATATTCCTGTGACCACAGAGACAAAGAGAAATGATTTTATTCTTGAGGCGCATAGGTTAGAGAGAAGAGGTGTTTTCCTGCTTTCTCTGTATATGGCGTGTTTCTAAGAAGCAGTCCTTTGGAAACCTTCTGGGGAAAATTGGCCATAAAAAGCCATAACTCCACCTATCCGCCTGTATAACCCCTTCTGTAGCACCAGTGATGTTGACCAGTTTTACCTTTTGAAGTTCAACAGTAGATTTATATGTTTTAAATCTAGGTTTTGCATATCTCTTTAAGATTTTTTAATTTTGTGCCATGAAAAATGAGATATTCATGTCAGGGAGGTGTCCTGCTGCTCCATAAAAGGGAGGGGGACACCATTAAAAAAAAATCTTGATAATCAAGGCCACCTGTGATCCTGGGCTGCTTTCTGGAGCACAAAGACACTGAGGAAAGCTGTTCTCCAAACCAAAACAAAATTTCTGTGATCCACAAGACACTCCAGCCTCTTCTTGCTAAGAAAAAAAAGGAAGAAAACCATGCTACAGCAGGATCAGCTGCTTTCTGTTTCTTCCCTAAAAAAAAAAAAAATAAAATAAAATAAAAATTGAGGTGGTTGCTATTTAGCACAAAGCCCTATGACCTTAGTACTGGGTTCGCTTTGAAACACCGAGCTATTTAATGATGCAAATTACAAACAGAGGGAAAACATCAGAAGAGACTGTCTGGAAATTAGCTTGTTGGACTGAAAATTAGCTAGCTTAATCGAACTTGCAGGACTCAGATTTTCTCTGCAGAAGCCTGGCTTGGAGCTTTGGTCCATTTGCATTATCTCACTACTCAGTGGAACCCTTGGAAAGGTTGACAATGAGAGACAGGAAAAGCTATCTTATATTCTCATGGTTGAAATGATCAAACTCTTGGATGTTTAGGAAGTGCCTTCAGTTTTCCAAAGAAATGTTACATTAGATACTTACCAGAAGTCAATCTAGATCAATGAAATTAAATTATAACTATATTTCAACAGTTCCTAAAATGCTGAGTCAAATTATCCTTTCATTATTAAGAACTAGGATAAATCATATATGTATTGATACATAATTCCATTTCTCTTTGGTTTTCGGACATGCTGTGGTAACAACAGGGCCCAATTCCTGCAGAGAGAAACCTTGTAAACATTGGATCTAGTCAAAGACTTCAAAGGCATGCTTAAGACACAGGGCTACGTTTGAGGCTTATGAATAATTCTGAAGGTCAAAAAATTGTACCATGTGGAGAGAACAGCATCAGGTCATCAATATCTATATTAAAACATCAGTTTTTAAATTAAGGGAAAGACTCAACCACTTGGAAGCCATATTTTTATTTTCTAAGAGCTATGAACAAGACTAGGGTGATTTCGCTGAATCATTTCAGAAATATTTGTGTTTTCACATTTTTTTTTTGATAGGTGGAATGACTATACCTGTTTTTTATTATAAAACCAAGAGTAAAAACCATACCCATTTACTGAGTAGATCTTCTGTTTTATATCCAGCCTAGCAATCAAACATCTCTCTCTGACAAGGGAAAATAACATATATAAGTAATGACACTCCATACAGTATATCCTTAAATTTAAAAAATCCTGTTAATGGTAAAAATATAACTAATTATAAAATAGCCTCATATCCTGACATTTTTAAAAAGTTGATTTTGAAAAATGTATTAATAGTCCAGAATAGAGTTGGAAACAATCTAACAGCACAGAGAGAGTGGAGGGAAATTTACTGCCACTATTTGGATATCATAATACAATTATATTGATGACCTTAGGCAGAATTCATCAAACTGAGATGATAAATATCTTTATCAGTTTTTTATTTTTTAAAAAGTAAAATATGTCATGATTTGTTATTTATAAACTTTAAATTTTAATGAAAATCTCTGGTAATAGTTTCTGAATTTCTATTGAGACTACTGATAGTTCATAAATATGTCAAACTTAGTTATTAGAAACATTTCTAACTTTTTACAAGAAATTTCTAACTTTTTACAAGCTGCTAACTTATTGTCTTTGCAACTATTTTAAAACAACTGGGGTTGTATGAAAACCCTGTCTCAAATGTTTCATGTTGCATGTTTTTCAGTGATAAAATAGCCTATAGACTTCCACAAAATACCGGTATCAGTAACACCGTGTAGCCAACTTATTTGTGATATTCAAGTCCATCATAGCTAAAGTTATGACAATTCTATTATTAAATAATTTTTGCAAAAGAAACAATGGGCATTATTGGCTAATATTTGGAAAAATGTTGAACGAAATGCTATCATTAGCATTAAATGCTTATAAAATTATGTTTTATAAATCAATGCACAAACTTATTAGCCAAAAAAATGATGCTATCAACATCTTCAGTCTGTGCTTAAATAGCACATAAGATTTGGGCCTATTTATTTACCTTCGTGTCTTTAAAATGATGGAGAAACAGGAGAGCAATGGTCCTCCAAGAAAATAGACTGTGAAACTGGTTTATGAAGCCTCTGGATTTCTGTGATACACAGAACCTACTGTTTGTGATTGCATACATCAGTGCTTTCTGGGTTTCTTTTCTTATAACTATGATAAACATCCAATTAATAAAAAACGGTTATTTAAACAAGATAATTCTTTTTGTCACTGTAAAAATATATTTAGGAGATGATAAGGTATTTTCTAATTCACTACCATTCAGTGTCAATTTTCATGGTGCTACTCAAAAACTGGGGGGCTTGGTTTTGAACAACTTTGTTTTTGTAATCTGAACAACTGTCTGAAAATATTTCACTTCTAGAGGGAAATTACTCGAGATTCCCTCTCTTACCTTTCCCCACTGCCTACCTTTCACTCTACCTCCAGTTCCCTGAACAGGTGGTACTGCACTGTCATGTGACCCACTGTCTAAATGCCTAGCTTTCATGCAGGTGGTCTAATTCATCAGCCTTAGGTATCATGATCCCTGGGGAATGCTAAGACTGATCACATGGTGGTCACACCAACAGAGGGCCCCAAAAGCACAAAGCTATCATCTTTATTCTATGAGGTATGGTTCCCACTGTGAAACTCACACTTGTTCATATATTGTTGTTATTATTATACTTGGTTGGCCTTAGTTCTTCCACATTTGGTGAATGAATCCCATATCCCCATGACTTACAGGTATTGAATGTGGAACAGTCCTTTAGTGATTAAGCTAATTCTGTAGCCTAATGTGTGTACACAAAGAATGGATTCTAATAGTATACATTTAAGTAGACATTATGATATATGTACGTATATGCAGTTGCTCAGTCATGTCTGACTCTTTGTGACCCCATGCACTGAGGCCTGCCAGGCTCCTCTGTTCTTGCAATTCTTCAGGCAAGAATACTGGAGTGGGTTGCCATTTCCTTCTTTAGGGAATCTTCCCAGTCCAGGGATGGAACCTGTGTCTCCTGCATTGGCAGGCAGATTCTTTACCACTTGAGCCATCACTGCTGAACATTATGATACATATGAGTATGTGTTGTAAAATATAGCAAATATAGTACACATTATGACATATATAGACTGTATTCAAAGATATGTATATATACCATTCTAGGTTGCAAACACATTTATTTAGCTTATGTTGTTTCACAAAAAGGCCCTGTGTACATTAAAACTGCAAATGGTTTATAGGCCAAGGCATACCTGTCACAATGTGGGGGGAAATTTTTGCCATAAAAGACCATGATAGTGGTTAGCTTTTAACGTTCACGTCGATAGATACTGAGTGAATCAACCGCAGAAGGTGGGAGTTGCAGGGGACAGGTCAGGAGGCCCTCAGGTCCCTCTGTGCTGAGCAGCCTGTTTCCCTGGGTAAGGATTCAGGGCGGTTCGCAGAACCCGCATCTCCGCAGCCTGAGCGCATCCATCCAGAGCACAGGCTGTGGACAGCTCCTCCGTGGAGAAGTAGCTTAGGAGCGCAGTTCCTGTTTTCCATCCCCTCCCTCCATCCCCTGGCTCCGTTTCGCAATCTGAGCTCTGACTGTGAGCTGCTGCGATGTGATGGCTGACATTTTTGCAGCAAAGCCTGCGGGAAGAAGCAATATTGGGTGCCTGCGCGGGGTGGGAGGACACAGGATGAGCGGAGGAGAGATGGGTGGCAGGGAGCAGGGGCATACGGGGAATGGAGGGGCGTGGAGGGGGGCTCATCCCTTCCCAGGAGATCTCCCTTGATCTCAAGGCCCAGAATAGAAGTGCCTATTAATACAAGCAAATCCTGTCTAAACACGTTGCCTTCCTCCACTGGCGAGGGCGGTGGACTTCAGGTAGGAGACTTCACTTTGTATCGCCTTAGGTGGATTTCAAAGGCCAGGAGCCCACCATTCCCCGCCCCCCGCCTCGCCCCCCCCCGCCTTTACGGATTGTTTTTTTCTAGGAAGCTTCTACGTGTTTACTTATTCTACAACCACCAACAGGTCATTTGTGTTTCTGGCACACTCAGGTCATTACCCAAGAGTAAATATTGCTAACAACAGGAATAGGAATTTGGAATGACTTCACCTGCATGTAAAATTAATGCTTTCCTTTCTGCAGGAACTGTGAAAGCTTGAGATATATAAAAAAGAGAAATATTGTATGGCATCCCTTATATGAGGGATCTAAAACAGAAATGATACAAATGAATTTATTTACAAAACAGAAACAGACTCACAGAATTAGAGGACGAACTTATGGTTGCCAGAGGGAAAGGATGGGGGGATTGATGTGTACACACTGCTATGTTTAAAACAGATGACCAACAACACCCTACTGTACAGCACAGGGAACTCTGCTCAATGTCATGTTGTGGCCTGGATGGGAGGGGAGTTTGGGGGAGAATGGATACATGTATATGTATGGCTGAGTCCCTTCGCCCTTCACCTGAAACTATCACAACATTGTTAATTACCTCTACTCAAATATAAAATTAAAAAAATTTTTTTTTACATGGTACACAATTGTCATAAGAAGCATTCCTGGGACGAGCATCCTCTTCATTTTACAAAGTAAATATTGAAGAAGTAATTAGCAGAAAATATTGCTTATTTAAAGGTAGAGAGATGATACTTTAGTTAAATAAAATCCAAATATTCTAAAGGTTTAAATTTACATCATGTGACTTCCCCAGGGATAACTCTCAGCATCTTCTCAGCACAGGCATCGCTCAGGTTCATTCAGTGGCAGGGGCGGGGCTGAGTGTACACTTACACCCTTCAGGAAAAAAAATCTGAGGGGAGGCAGACAGCCAGAGAGAACTTCAAGGACTTGGCAAAGGCAAGGCCGTCTCTTAACCTAGCCCAAATTTTCCTGTTTGGAACATGTAAAATTTCAGTCACTTAAAGGAAAAATAAATTTAATTATGTGTAGCTCAGTACTTTCTTCACAGTACTGGTACTAGAAATAGTATAAGAACAAACTGTTCTAGGTTTTATTTTTACTGGATTTGTAGGTAAGACTGCCAAAACTGTCACTTAAAAAATGTTGTTTGCAACCAGATTTTGGAGTCCTCGTTTCTGGTTCAGAACTTTGAAAATAGCAGCCAAATGTTTGGATACTTGTTCAGTGGTGCAGATAAAAATTCCAGGATGGTCCAAAGCATCTCTAACTTTAAATGGAAAATAATAATAATACAAATAATGATAAAAGGAAGAAGAAAAAGCAGGAAAGAAGGTTAAAAAAAAAGTGAGCTAATGAGAAAAGTTACAAACACTGTGCTTGACCTACTTTGAAGCCTTCCTTTCCTACCAGACTGTATTCTCAAAACCAAAGTCAGCTTCCTCACAGAGTAACATGATTACTCTTGCACAGCACCTTAGAATTCCAGGGAGAAAGGGCCTGTGGGGTCACCTTGACGTCTCTTGCCCCTGCAGGCTTGAGTCGAGGCCTCAGGGATCAGATCCTGCCCTGTGATGCATTAAGTCAGGTTCTGATGTTAACACCGCTTCCGTGATTAGGAGTGGGAAAGATTTCTCTTACAAAGTAGGTTTAATAGCTCCTATTTCCAAATCATTGTGTTGCAGGCTCCGGGGCTATCTTCCTCCTGTCCTCACTGCCCTCCCTCTGCAAACAAAAGCCATCGTACTCTGCACATTTTTTTGTTGTTCTCTGAGTTGCTCTGGTTGGGCAAAGATCATCATGCTCTGATTTAGTGTTTTCAAATAAGTGTGCCCTCGGCTGCAGCACTCTATTGAGAGACAACACAGCTCACGCGGGAGAGTTCAGCATGGCCAGTAATAAAACACAAGTGCGGCTTTGTCAGGCCACGAGCGATTACTTGAACAAGTGCCAACGAAGAAACCAAACATTAGAGCTCAGCGCTTCAGACCCTCAAGACAAAGGGCCAATTGACTTTCCTCATTAGTTTTTGTGCCAAACATGTAAACACAGTTTCCTCACTATCTTTGATGCTCAAAACATGCCAGCTTGTTAACATCTTGGGTGGTACTGTGGTTTATGAGGCTATAAAGACTATTATGTTGGGTCTGCTATTTCTCTTTTCTCTTCTTATTGGAAAAGATTGGTTTATCCCATTTAAGTTTTTTTTTTTTAATGGAAGGAGAGTCTTTGGGATACTTTTACTTACCATTTGTTCTATTGATTCAAACACAGTATTTAAAAAATGTTGAAAGAAAGACGAGAGAAAGAGAGAAAAAAGAAAGAAAGACAAGTCCTAGAGAAACATGGTTCTTGCTAAATCCTATTGCATAGGATGAAAAGTCTGTTATTAATGTTTCAGAAACAAAACCTGTAAATATACCATTGTGAGAATAAGAATAAGGATTCTAGAGGGCTGATGGAGGAGAAGTAACACTGGTTGTTAAGTCAAGTCAGAGCTCCATCTTGGGGTGACTGATACCTCCTCACCATGCCCTCTTTCAGTGTGCCCTATCGGTGTCTCCACGGTCTCATTGGATTATGTCAGTGGTAACTCTTACTATCCCCCTCTTCCTATTCTCTTTGTATTTTGGATGTTCTCTTATACCTGTGCTTACCCAGACTTCACATCCTTCCTGCCTGACTTATCAGATCAGAGGATGCTGGAGTCTACAAATGTGCTGTCATCTGTGTGGTTATACAGGGAGTCCTTTTCCTAACTGTGTCTCTGTAACTAGGTTAAGATGAGAAAAAGAGCATTGGCTTAGGTGTCTGATAGTTCTAAGTGTGACTTTTGGCTCCATGAGCCAAATGTGTTAGCTTTTTCCATGTGAAATCATTTTTTTGTCTATTAAATTGGCCAACATTGAAACATGATAACACAATATAGTGTTGAGATCATGTGAATCATTCTAGATTCTGTAGATGGCCCTTTAATATTATCTATCTATATTAAAAATATATTGGACTTTTGTTTTAACAATTCAATTTCTAGGGATTTATTTTACAGATATATTCACACTTATGCTTAAAGGCTGTTTTTAAAAATACCATATGTAGGGAGTCCCCTGGCGGTCCAGTGGTTAGGATTCTGCTTTCACTGCCAAGGACCTGGGTTCAATCCCTGGTGAGGGAACTAAGATCCTGCAAGCCACATGGTGTGACAAAAATAAATAAACGTATAAACGCCATATGCGGCATTGTTTGTAATAACAGAAGGTTGGAAGGAAAATCCTTAAATATCCACCACTGGGGATTAGTTAGATAAATCATATTTCCATTCTAAGGAAAACTATTTTCATTCCAATCCCAAAGAAAGGCAATGCCAAATAATTTTCAAACTACTGCACAGTTGAACCCATCTCACATGCTGGCAAAGTAATGCTCAAAATTCTCCAAGCCAGGCTTCAACAGTGTGTGAACTGTGAACTTCCAGATGTTCAAGCTGGATTTAGAAAAGGCAGAGGCACCAGAGATCAAATTGCCAACATCTGCTGGATCATCAAAGAAGCAAGAGGTTCCAGAAAAACATCTACTTTTGCTTTATTGATAATGCCATATCCTTTGACTGTGTGGATCACAACAAACTGTGGCAAATTTTTCAAGAGATGGAAATACCAGACCACCTTACCTGCCTCCTGAGAAATCTATATGCAGGTCAGGAAGCAACAGTTAGAACTGGACATGAAACAAGAGACTGGTTCCAAATCGGGAAAGGAGTAAGTCAAAGCTGTATATTGTCACCCTGATTATTTAATTTCTATGCAGAGTACATCATGCAAAATGCCAGGCTGGATGAAGCACAAGCTGGAATCAAGATTGCCGGGAGAAATATCAATAAGCTCAGATATGCAGGTGACAGCACCCTTATGGCAGAAAGTGAAGAACTAAAGAGCTTCTTAATGAAAGTGAAAGAGGAGAGTGAAAAAGTTGGCCTAAAACTCAACATTCAGAAAACTAAGATCATGGCATCTGGTCCCATCACTTCATGGCAAATACATGGGGAAACAATGGAAACAGTGAGAGACTTTATTTTCTTGGGCTCCAAAATCACTGCAGATGGTGACTGCAGCCATGAAATTAAAAGATACTTGCTCCTTGGAAGAAAAGCTATGACCAACCTAGACAGCATGTTAAAAAGCAGAGACATTACATTACTTTGCCAACTAAAGTCCATCTAATCAAAGCTATGGTTTTTCCAGTAGTCATGTATATCCATACATGATGTGAGAGTTGGACTATAAAGAAAGCTGAGCACCAAAGAACTGATGCTTTTGAACTGTGGTGTTAGGACAAGACTCTTGAGAGTCCCTTGGACTGCAAGGAGATCAAACCAGTCAATCTTAAAGGAAATCAGTCCTGAATATTCTTTGGAAGGATTGATGCTTAAGTTGAAACTCCAGTACTATGGCCACCTCATGTGAAGAACCAACTCATTGGAAAAGACCCTGATGCTGGGAAAGATTGAATGTGGGAGGAGAAGGGGATGACAGAGGATGAGATGGCTGGATGGTATGAGTTTGAGTAGACTCTGGGAGTTGGTGATGGACAGGGAAACCTGGGGTGCTACAGTCCATGGGGTTGCAAAGAGTCAGAAACAACTGAGCAACTGAACTGAACTGAAGGAAAACTATATAGCTGTTAATAATGCTGCTACTCAGTATATATAAAAATAGAATCATCCCACTTTATATATTTAAGCAAATAAAGCAAGTTGTATAACAATGTGTCTAAATGCCAGCATTTGAATAAAAGAATTGTCTATATATTTGCATATACAAACCTGGGTCTCTGCATTGTAGGCAGATTCTTTATGGTCTGAGCCACCAGGGAAGCCCATATATTTAAGTGAATAAAGCAAGTTTTATAACAATGTGTCTAAATGCTAACCTTTGTATAAAAGAATTGTCTATATATTTGTGTATTTGTGAATATATTTATAGATTTCCCATAGGAAAATACACAGTTAATTCATAAGATAAGTGGCCTTACAGAAGGGGGAGACTAGACTTTTAGGATCAGATCAGGGACTGAAGGAGACATGTCTTACTTTATAACATTTTGTGCCTTTTAAATTTCTTATAATATCAATGTGCTTCTTGATCTAATGAGATAAATTACTCAGTTTTAAAGCATATCTTAGAAGGAAGATGTAAATTCACTATTATCTATGAAAGTCAGTATTAGTTTAACTTTATTGAATCATTTAATGATTAACTATTAAGCCATTATTTACCAACTCACACTACTAAAAGCATAGTATGTGTTATTTTCTCCCTTAATAAAAACTGCCTCTGTGTTTTACGGTATATACAAATATCTGAACATTATGTTATATATATGAAACTAATATAATTTTATGTGTCAACTATATTTCAATTGAAAAAATAAAAATAAACCCTGGCTGGTGTAGACTCCTGTGGAAATGGAATTGAATGTTGATATATTTCATTGTGGAAGAGGGAGGAGTATGGAGAGCCAGGAGAGCAAAATATAAAGATGGATCACAAGTTTTTTTTTTTTTTTTTTTTCCTTTGGATCACAAGTCTTGATGGCACAAAAAAAATGAACACCTGGAGGCAGTGTGAGGACTCTGGGCCCCTGGATGGATTAGATATTGGATGAATGGAGAGCAGACGTGAGACCTCTGAAATTAAAATAAACTCAAAGACAACTTGATATGGTGCCAGCTTTGGGCAAAAAAAACCTTAAAACACATTTAAGTGTCTGGGAGCTGAAGGGTTTGGGGGATATCCCTAAGCTTTGCAGCAAATTTAGCACTAAGAAAAGTACCTTAGGTCTTCGGGCCACTGGGGCCCCACTTAGCATAGTTTACTATCATTCCAACCAATGGCCTAGAAACAGAAGATTTCCTAATAATGACACCCCAGTGGCCAGGACCAGTTAATGTGCCTCCAAAGTGACTAATTTGCCATTAGGGAGTTATGTAGCCTCTGAGGAAGACAGAATTTGTTCTCACAAAGGCACAGTAGTTTCATTGACAACACTAAGAAATAGAACACAGAAGAGTATTCTGTTTTCACTCCTTTGTAGATTTGTTCTGCTACCATGGTCAGCACATAACATTTCTTTGTTCCAGCACAGAGCCATGGCCCCTTAGTATCCCAGAGCTCAGGCATGGTATATGGAAGGCGAAAATAGTGCTTGGCTTTCCTGGTGGCTCAGTGGTAAAGAACCCACCTGCCAATGCAGGAGATGTAAGAGACACAGGTTCAATTTCTGAGTCTGGAAAATCCCCTGGAGGAGGATATGGCACTCACTCCAATATTCTTGCCTGGAGAATCCCATGGACAGAGGAGCCTGGCAGGATAAGTCTGTAGGGTAACACAGAGTCGGACACAATGGAAATAATTTAGCATGCATGCACGCACGTGTGCCTTAACTTCTCTAGGCCTGTGCAGACACTCCGTCATGTCTGACTCTTTGAGAGCCCATGGACTATCATCCACCAGGCTCCTCACTCCATGATATTCTCCCAGCGAGAATACTGGAGGGGTGCTATTTCCTCCTCCAGGAGATCTTCAGACCCAGGGATCAAACTGGCGTCTCTTGAGTCTCCTGCATTGGCAGGCGGATTCTTTACCATTAGCGCCACCTGAGGCCTAACAGTCCTATTGGTAAAATATAAGATCAGACTTGATGACCTCTGACACTTGTTCTAACGTTCACATTCATGAATTTCAGCCAAATACGTAAGACATAGTAAAATAGGAAAGTTTATAAAATGTACAATAAAGTTTTACCATTTTCACTTTTCCCCAAGCTCCTCTATTATTAGTCAAGCAATAAAATGTGCTAAGAATGTACAATTTAGAGAATACATCTTGGCCAAAGGAGAGAAATATGAATTGATAAAATGTGATTCTTATTAGCAATTGATTTATCTGTTTTGAAAAGTGGGTCATATACTCAAGTGGAAGGCAAAAGAAAACATTCAACAGCACAAATAATGTTAATAATTCATGCATGCTCAATTTAGCCATATTAAAAATATGCAAAAATTAGGTGTGGTTAAAACAAGAAAGTTTGCTGGAAGATACAAAGAAAATATGATATTTGGATTAACGGAGTACAGAAAAAAAGATATTATGGTAGAAAAATAACTAATATGCAATGGCAAGAATTAAGAAGAATAAGTAATATAAGCAGAACAATAAGCAAATCAGCAATATTATAGTAAAGATTTTGTATAAAAGATTAAGGTATTGGAATGATGACTTTAGGGTTTTATAGAAGGAAAAATCTGATGAAAAAGCTTAACAATGATTATGGTGAAGATTTAAGTTTAATGTTTATAACTGTTTTGGGACAGAATCATGATGAAATAAGAGGACAATTTAAAGGAAAATTATTGCTCAAAATAAATTCATCAAGACTGAAAGTAAATTCAGCAAGACCATCAAACAATACAAATTGATAATTATAATTAAGGGTGTTTCACTAGGCAGCATTGTTTTTTCATCTGAATGTCTGAAATAGTAATATACAAAAATTTGGAAAGCATATTAGATGAAATAAAACTACTATAAAGTTAAAGAAGAATATTGTTTCAAATATTTCACAATTTTATAAATTTTAGCATCTAATGACTAAATAAGTTGAAATTAAGCATTGGATGAAGGTAGCCAAAAAGTACAAATTTCCAGTAATAAGATAAATAAGCAGCAGGGATGTAATGTACAACATGATAAATATAATTGGCACTGCAGTATGTTATATGTGTAGGTTAATAAAAAAGAAAATCCTAAGAGTCCTCGTCATAAGGAATAATTTTTTTCTTTTCATTTCATTTTGTATTTATATGAGATAGTGGACTGTCACTAAACTTATTTTGGCAATCATTTCATGATGTTTATAAAATAAATTATTATACTGTTCGTCTTATACTCACACAGTGCTATGTGTCAATTGGAGTAAAACTAGAAGAAAAATGAAATCAGCATGCAAATATTTAGGAATCGAGTTTAGACAAATTAGGTCACCATTTCTCTTCTAATTAAGGATTAGATTGGATTGCAAGAAAAATTGTAGCATTTTATTGCATGTATCATGCTTAGTGCATTGCACTGAGCATCCTTAAACAGATTGCTCTCAGATAAGTGATTATCTGAGATATTTATGTCATCTTCCTTGTGAGACATTGCAGATGGAAAAAACACCAGTATAATTTCTGAAAATACACCTAATAACAAACCTATTCAGTGTCTTGTTGGTACCTAACTTTGCTGAATACCGCAGCACAGACAATTCAGACTATCAATCCTTTTACTTCAAAATAATTTTCTGTCTAAATCTCCATCTTGAGGTATCAGTGTCCCAAGTTAACATTGTGGTACAGTTGAATTAATTAACTAAGTACATTAACAAATATCCTTACTAACTTACAGAGAAACACAAGTGAGTGAGCAAAAGGTCTCTGGGGAGACAAAATAAGTTCTATAATGCTCATACATACAATATCTGGATTTTACTCGTATTATTCCTTTCAGATCTTCACTCAGTTTCTGCCTGTTCTGATTTTGAGGTGGTTACGATCAGTCTGGTTGTATGTACTTGTTTCTGTAGATTCCACAGAATGATTAGAGTAAAAATCATCAGGAGGAGGGGGTTACTATTGGCAGGCATGCTGCCAGCCCAGACCTGTGAAGGGCTGTCCACATGAGCCTGGAAGAGGAGAGCATCAAACTTCAGAACTCAGATACAAGAAGTGGAACAGGCAGGCAAGGCAGGGCCATGAAGAGAAGGAGCAAATGACTCTACAGAACTCAGAACTCTTCAGAGCATGATTACATGGCTGTTAGAACTCTGCACAATAACTGATAGAAATAATAATGAGCCTGAATGACAGAATAAAATATAATGCTTTATAAAAGCATCTTTTGTGATACATGAGCAAAAATCTCTGTCTTGAATTCAAATTTGTTTTGCTGTGTAATACATGACAACTTTTTGTATTTAGTTTCAGATTTCCTTAGATGTAAAGTGGTGGCATTAATACCCAGCTCTAAATGATGATAAAATGGTCAACAAATGACAAAAAGAAAAATATATATCACACTTATGTTCCAGTCTCTGTGCTAAAGCTTTATATGTTTGGATTCACTTCTCACAACCACTTTATCAGGTTGCTCTGTTAGTATCAGTTCATGTTGATGAAACTGAGGGATAGAGGTGCTACACGTCTTGTCTAGAGTCTCACAGTAACACAGTGGCAGAGTCAGGATTCAAATTTAAGTATTTTGGCACCAATGTGTGCTCTTTAAATCACTAATCTTATATGCATATAAGGAATATACATATATTAATAAAGTGTGCCACATAAATTGGGTTCCAGCTACCTCCTTCTTTTTTAAAAATTAATTTTTACTGAAGCATAGTTGCTTTACAATGATGTGTTAGTTTCTACTGTACAGTGAAATGAATCAGCCATACGTATATACTCTCCCTTTTGGACTTCCTTCCCACTCAGGTCACCGCCGTGCATTAAGCAGAGTTCTCTGTTCTATACAGTAGGTTTTCATTAGTTGTCCATTTTATGCACGATATCAATAGTGTATGTGTCAATCCCAATCTCTCAATTCCTCCTACCTCTACTATTCCCCTCTGGAGCCCCTAGTTTTTTCTCTAAGTTTGTATCTCTATGTCTGCTTTGCAAATAAGATCACTTATACTGTTTTTCTAGATTGCACATTTATGCCTTAATATATGATATTCGTTTTTTTAATTTCTGATTTACTTCACTCTGTATGACACACTTTTGGTCCATCCATGTGTTTGCAGACGACCCAGTTTTGCTCCTTTTTTATGGCCGAGTAATAGTCCAGTGTGGGATGAAAGAGAAAAAAAGGTACAGTCCAACTAGCTTCTTCTAACCTTCCATTCCCTTTCTGCCAAAAGTTAATACCGAAACAGAGCATGATAATTTTATTTTTCTAACTGCTGTTCTCTTATTGAGGGTGTTTCTCCCATTTCATCTTACAAAGCTGAGATGTGACTCTATATTGATGACTTACATCACTCAACACATGTTGATTTTTCAAGTTCTAAGTACTAGGCACCAAAGATGTTAGGATGCCTAACTATGTTCTGGTCTTTTAATTGCTTGTGACCTGGGCATAGAATGGCACTGTTTAGAACTACTGAGCTTCCTAGTCAATTCTCTATCTTTACAGATAGGAAAGGAATTCTGCCCATGCGGTTTTATCTGAGACGGGAGAAATTCAATCAATGAGAGCATGAAGTGCCAGATCTCATTTTGACTATGATATTTAAATGCATTCTTTTTTTTTGAATTTATATTTAGTAGGAGGATAATTGTTTTACAATGTTGTGTTGGTTTCTGCCATATGACATTGTGAATCAGCCATAAGTTTGTGTGTGTGTATATATATATATATATATATATATTGTGTGTGTATATATATATATATATATATGTATATATCCCTTTCCTCTTGAACCTCCCTCCCACCCCTACCTCTCAAGATCATCACAGAGCACCAGGCTGAGCACCCTGTGTTATAGAGCAAAACTTCCCACTAGCCATCTATTTTACACAAGGTAATTATAGTTTCAATGTTACTCTCTCAATTCATCCCACCCTCTCCTTCCCACACTGTGTCCACAAGTCCATTTTCTACATCTGTGTCTCTGTTCCTGCCCTGCAGATAGCTTCATCAGTACCATTTTTCTAAATTCCATATATATGCTTTAATATATGATATTTGTTTTTCTCTCAAATATGTTCTTAATTTATTGCCTACTAGTTAAACTACATAGGAGCGATGAGAATGTGTTACTGTAAAATGAAGAACAGCTTTGGAAAAAAATTTTAGGAAGAGATAAATGAGAAATAATGGGAAAGAAAGTTTAAAGGAACAACTAGTTGTGAGCAATGCCTTGGAAAGTCTGGGGACGGCATTAGGAGCAGAGATGGGATACCAATAACCTGATTTAACTGAGTTAGTGCAGTTTTACTAGAAGAGTATTTGTTCTAGTAAATTTTAATCTGTCTTTATGAAAAAGCATTACTTAGGATTATATATCCAGGTGTTTGTGAAAGAAATGCTATGTATAAAAACAGATATACCATTGAGAATCATATGTAAACATGTGTCTTTTAAAATAAAAAAAAATAGACAGTTATATATAAATATATAGTTAGAAATGTGAACATTTGACAAAAAGAAAGGAAAGAAGAGAAGAGCTGGAAAGAGAGAAAATGAGAATCACTTTATTTAAAAAAAAAAAAGAATCACTTTAAATTTTAATATTTTAATGAACAAAGGGTCTTCCCAGGTGGCTCAGCAGTAAAGAATCTGCCTGCCAATGCATGAGTCGTGGGTTCGATCCCTCGGTCGGGAAGATCCCCTGGAGAAGGGTAGCCCACTCCAGTATTCTTGCCTAGGAAATCCCATGACAGAGTAGCCTGGCAGAGCTACAGTCCATGGGGTCGCAAAAGAGCTGGACATGACTAAGCGACTAAACACCAATCAGAGGTGAGAAGAGTAGATGCTTTAAGGCTTACAGAGTCCTGTAGCAAATATGACCCCAAAGGGATTTTTCATTCATTAACCCCTTCCAGACCATATGGGAGAGATGAGTATTTATTATATAAATATTGGACAATACAGGGTTTCTTTGAGGGTAACCCTAACCCAAGTGAAGGGAACTTGGAGAGCTTGGCACGTGTATTTTCTTTCTTTCCTTTTTAGCTTTGGTGAGGGACATGTGAGATCTTAGTTCCTCAACCAGGATTTGAACCCATGCCTCCTTCCTTGAGAGCACAGAGTCTGAACTCCTGGACTGACAGGGAAGTCCTGGCATGTATATTTTCAACAATGTCTGGTCCCTGACTCACAGCAGAAAACTGTCTTGTCAGGATCCTCTGGCGGGCAGGACCAGCAGGACGAGGAGCCTGCAGAGGGAATACCCGGTGTTTCTGAAGTTTGCCAAGGACCACTGGTCGTCCTTAAAGGAACCTCTCTTCACGCCATGACATGGACTAACTCTGAAGACATTTTGCTAGGTGAAGAAAGCCAATTACAAGAGGACAAATACTGTATTCTTTCACTTATATGAAGTACCTTGAGAAACCAAATTCACACAGACAAGTAGAATGGTGGCTGCCAGGGACTGTAGGGAAAGGGGATGGAGAATTACTGTTTAATGGGTACAGAGTTTCCATTTTGCAAGATGAAGAATTATGTAGATGGATGGTGACGATGGTTGTACTTGGTGTCAGTGAACTATACACTTTAAAATGGTTAACATGGTAAAATTTATGTTATCTGTGTTCTTGTGCTCAGTTGCTCAGTTGTGTCTGACTCTTTGTGACCCCTGTAGCTGACCCCGGCCCCCAGGCTCCTCTGTCCATGGAATTTTCCAGGCAAGAATGCTGCAGTGGGTTGCCATTTCCTTCTCCATGCTATTTGTATTTCACCACAATTAAAACAATTAATCACTTTAAATAAAGGAACCCTCCACCAAACTGATGAAGGCTCAGTATAGATTTGTACTTTCTGGAGCTAGACACTCAGTAATAGGAGGTAAAGAAGCCCTGGGAGCCAGCTCAGGTGGCCTCTTAATGCATGCATGCTAAGTCGCTTCAGTCGTGTCTGACTCTTTGCCACCCCATGGACTGCAGCCTGCCAGACTCCTCTGTCCATGGGATTCTCCAGACAGGAATACTGGAGTGGGTAGCAATTTCATTCTCCAGGGGATCTTCCCAACCCAGGGATCTAACTTGTGTCTCTTATGTCTCCTGTACTGGCAGGGGTGGTTCTTTACCACTAATGCTGCCTGGGATGCCCCTTAGTAGCCAATTGTTAATTTTTTTACAAATTTTGTGAGCTAATTGTTAAACAGGACAATTATTAAAACTAATCATATTCTTAAATCAATTACATTAATTGATTTGAATTAAATTCTATTTTAAAAGGTAATACATATTTAAATACATATTACCTATTTCCCTTGGTGCAGTGGTAAAGAATCCCCCTGCCAATGCAGGAGACATAAGAGACTCAGATTCAATCCCTGGGTCAAGAAGATCCCCTGGAGGAGGAAACAGCAACCCACTCCAGGATTCTTGCCTGAGAAATTCCATGGACAGAGGAGCCTGGCAGGCAGTCCAAAGGGTTGTGAGGAGTCAGACACAACTGAGCATGCAATCTATGCGGTCATTTATTATTGACCACCATTACTCTGGCACAAGTTCATTCACTTCATGTTTGGACCACAGCTTTATGGAACCAATCTTTTCCCCTGGCATTTCCAATATCCAAGTATTTTAACTGACACGAAAAGTATGTGTCTTCTTCATCATCTTATGGAGATCTTCCAGCTTATTTTTCACAAAACATTTGGAATAAAATCTATTTTCTTTTTGGGAAAAAAAAAAGTCTTGGGAAGCCTTTGATATTCTCTGGGAATAGTTTCCCTACTAGAATAGCTCCATTTTTTTCCCTTGTAAATCATGCCTAAGGGCTATGTCGTAAATATGTGGTAATCTACATAATTGGAAAAGCTATCATTTCTTTCTAGAATTCCTCTTGTTACATATTGGCATTCTAGAGTGATAAATTTTCTTAAGTTTCTATCATATTTTCCATTTCCTTGTCTTTTTGTTACAGTACAGAAGTCACAAGAATTAGACTAGATCTAGAATGCTAGATCAGTCTACAGATGTTTGGGGCCTGTATGTATTTTTAGAATTGTAAAATTACAAACATTCAAGCCTGAGGAATATCACACAGAATTCTGCATTTCTGGATTCTCTTGAAGCCTGACAGATATACTTAATCCTGAACTTCTCGATAACCCACAAAAATTTAGAAATGAATAGCTAAGTAAGATTGTACTATAGTAACTGCTATGGATTTCCTTTGCACATGGGAAGGTAAATATAGCTTTTTTTTTTTCAAAATAGCAGAGGTGAGATTGAGGTTTGTGTAGGTGCCTGGGGTGTGGCTGCCTGCTGGTTAATGTTTTGGTGCAGGCAAGAGCAGACTGTGCTTTGACCATGTCAAAAGCAGGCATTTCTTTCAGGGTATCAAAATGCACAGCCAGCTTCTGTTTCCCTAACCAGGTTCTTCTATATCATTCACGATGCCAATCTCGTGTAAACTCTGAAGCAGCCAGTCTGAATTTCAGAGTAAAAGAGAGAGCTGATCAGCCAGTTGACATTGGTGCCTCCCGTCACCTGAATTCCTATCTCCTGCCCAAGTCCTGTTAGTCCACATAGAATTTTAAGATGATATAAGGAAATGGCAACCCACTGCAGTGTTTTTGCCTGGGAAATTCTATGTACAGAGGAGCCTGGTGGGCTCTAGTCCAAAGGGTCACAAAGAATTGGACATGACTGAACAACTAAGTGTGTGCTTATGCATGCACGCGCGCACGCGCGCGCGCGCACACACACACACACACACACACACACACACACACCTTTCCCCTTGGGGCTTTCCTGGTGGAGCTAGTGGTTAAGAACCTGCCTGCCAATGCAGGAGATGCAGGAGAGATGGGTCTGATCCCATGGTTGGGAAGATCCCCAGGCAGGGCAGATCCCCTGGAGGAGGAAATGGTGACCCATGCCAGTATTCGTGCCTGGAGAATCCCACGGACAGGGGAGCCTGGTTGGTTATAGTCCATGGGGCCACACAGATTCGGACATGACTGAAGCAACGTAGCATGAATGGACATTTTCCTGAGTTCTGAGGGTTTTTGTTTTTCAGAGAGCTGCTGTTTTTGTTTGTTATTTGAGGCTTCTTCTTTCCTAAGCAGGAAGAAGTTCATCCCAATGCCATGCTTCTCTTAGTCTCACTCCATTCATTTGAGTGCTCAGCTGTTGTTCAGTCGCTCAGTCATGTCTGACTCTTTGTGACTCCATGGACTGCAGCTTGCCAGTCTTCCCTGTACCTCACCACCTCTCGGAGTTTGCTCAAACTCATGTCCATCGAATCGGTGATGCCATCCAACCATCTCATCCTCTGTTGTCCCCTTCTCCTCCTTCTTTCAATCTTTCCCAGCATTGGGGTCTTTTCCTATGAGTCAGCTCTTATAGTCATTATTATTGTTCTTGTCCTAATATCTTCAGTATATATTTTTTAGTTCGGAATCAACTTTCCAGCAATTTCTAAATATCCCATTGCTCCTTTTAATCTTTTTTTATTTAGTAATTTCTTATTTTTTTATTTTTTCTTATTTATGAGATGATTGTTTTCTTATTTAGTTATTTAATGCCTATGGAGTTTATTTTAGCATATAGGGTAAGATTAGAGTCTTAAATATCATCTTTCCCCAGTCTTCTAAGTCATTTTTAGATACTTTATTGAATATTATTCTTCCATAGTGATGTACTCTGTTAATTTCATTAAATATTAAATTCTTATAAAAATAGTAACATCTGTGTGGTCTAATTATTCTGAGAAGTTGAAATAACTATTCTTACCTTAGGGTCAAAATCTTTAAATTATGGTAGTTCTATAATATATTTGATTACTTAGTGAGATAAATTCTATTTGGTGTCACTTACAGATATGAAGTTCTGGATTCTGAGTCCAATCTAGGGAGCCTCTTACTTTCATTTGAATTGCATGGAGTAAAGAACAGTTAATCTGAGGAATTTCATCTGGAATTGAGGCAGAAAAGAAAAGGAAAACTATTCAAGTTTGGCATAAACTCATAGGATTATAAGTGGAAAGCAGACAAATTTATAAGAAAGAAGGAAAGGATTCAAGGCTAAGAATCAGAGGAATATTCAGGATAAATAGCAAGAGTCAAAAAGAGTAGCTTAGTATACTTTTTGTGGCCTTTATTATGGGAGAGTGGGAAATGGTTATAAATACCAACAAAACTGGACATTATGTTTCTACCATGCTGCTTCTTCTTTTACTTTATTTTTAATTAGAGGATAATTACTTTATAATATTGTGATTGTCTTTGCCATATATCATTATCAATCAGTCATAGATATACATATGTCCTCTGTTTGTTGAACCTCCCTCCCCACCCCCAACCCTCTAGATTGTCACAGAGCACCAGCTTTGAGTTCCCTGTGTGATACAGCAAACTCCCACTGGCTATCTATTTTACGTGTGGTAATATACATGTTTCAAAGCTAAATTAAGCTAGATTCTGTTTCTTTTAAAGATGTTCAGTTTTATTTGTACTAGTTCAGTTTTCCAACTGAGCATTTGAGCCTCAGCTTCTCTATTTATGGTTGAATGACATTCCCCCGTCCCTTATTCTAACTCTTTATCCTCATCTACAAGGTAGCAATAGTAAAGTCAACCTGTAAGGATTCTTAGCTCTAAGAAACACAAAACCTTGACGTGTGTGTGTGCTAAGCTGCTTCAGTCATGTCCAACTCTTTTGCAACCATGTAGACTGTAGCCAGCCAGGCTCCTCTGTCCATGGGATTCTCCAGGCAAGAATACTGGAGTGGGTTGCCCTACCCTTCTCCAGGGCATCTTCTCCACCCAGGAATGGAACCTGGGTCTCTTGGGTCTCCTGCATTGGCAAACAGGTTCTTTACTACTAGCACCACTTGGGAAGACCAGTGGACATTAAAAACAGAACAACAGCTCCAACATCATAGTTCAGTTTTCTTTTTTTGCTTTTATTTCTTATTTTTTGGTAACTAGATAAATAGGCCTGAATCTAAAACCAAATGATGTGAATAAACTGATTCCTTAAAGAGAAGGAAATAGGAATGATTTTTCTTGCTCAATCCTTTTATCTTTGGCTTGTAGTCCTCTGTTATCTCCTGTGCCCACTCTGATTTTGTCAGTTCACATTTCATGTGAATTGGGGGCTTTTTTGGGTAAAAAAATCTTTCAAAGATGTCAAAACCATGAAACGGAGCCCAAGAAAATGTTGGGGGACTTCCCTGGCAGTGCAGGTTAGACTTCATCTCCCACCACAGAGAGCACAGGTTCAATCCCTGGTCAGGGAGCTAAGATTCCACATGCTTCATAGCCAAAAAGCAAAACATAAAACAGAAGCAATATATTGCAATAAATTCAATAAAGACCTTATAAAATGGCCCACATCAAAAAAACTTTAAAAAAAGAGAAAATGTTGAAGTAGTCAGTCAGGACCCTGGGTCCTCATCCCTTCATCATGAGAGCATCAGCATTGGGGTTCCCCTTATTGGCTTTTATTCAGTGGATCAGAGGCCAGATATCCACTTCCAGGCAGCAGCACAAGAAGAGACCCTCCTGAGAACCCAGCTTGTTCAATAGTTGTAGTATCCCACTTTTAATAGCATCATTTTGGTTCAAGATAACCAAGCAGTGATTTTAATTTTTGCTTTTGGGAAAATTCTAAGATGAAACACCTATCTGCATAATTTGTTGCAAAAGGAATAGATCAATTAGGCTGTAAATATCTGCATGATCTTGCAATGTTAGTGCAACGAGACTCTGGTTTCTCCTATTGTTGATGGTGACAGCATTATGGTTACTGAATGCAAATTAGCAAATTTGTATTGCAATGGACTGTACTTATTGAATAAGCAATGAATAAACACTAAACCCTTGAGTGTGTTCTGGCCAATGTGAATGTTAAACTGCAAAGCACAAGGGCTTGACCAGAGAGTTCATTATTGTAACTTCTGGGCTTGCTTCAAGCCATGTTCTTGCCATTTAAAATCTGATGGAGAAGACATGCCAGAAAGCCACTTCTCTCTGTTTAGAAAACAATGCTGCCTAGCATATTTTATAAATAGATTAGAATGGTTACCAATATGCAACAAATGCTGCTCTTCATGTGTTCATGATTTTTCTAATACAAGCTTAGAACCATGCCAGATCAACACACCAAATGTCTTCCCAACTGCTGAAAGGGACTGGTGCTGTCTCTTTATAAATCGCTTAGCTTGGAGTTCTCTTGTTGACTACCTTTTAAAGCAGTATTTCAGAGGCACTGTGAATGTATTTTCCAATCTAAGAGTCACTGAGCATGACCTGGTGAGAATCTGTGTAAATTAGAGAACAAAATGATACGTTTTTATTGATAAGGCCGTTCCTATAAATGACAATTGTCACTGTTTTTGTACTTAGTCGCCCAGTCATGTCCGAATCCTCACGACCCCAAGGACTGTAGTCTGCCACGCTCCTCTGTCCATGGGATTTTTCCAGGCAAGAATACTGGAGTGGGTTGCCATTTCTTTCTCCAGAGGATCTTCCCAACCCGGGGGTCAAACCTGTGAGTCTTGTGTCTCTTGCATTGCAGGTAGATCATTTACCCACTGCACCATTGGGAAAGTTCTACTGTTTTTACTCTGTCTAAATTTCTCAGTATGTAACACAAACAGTATAGCACCATTGTTGTTACTTGAATGAAGTATTTATCAGATTAACCAGTTTTTATCAGTGACTAATGAAAAATAACTTTGTAGGAAAAAAAATCATTGACAAAATGGTTAATAGTGAATCATGGGGAAGCATATTATCATAATGATCTAACAATTTAGGAAAGAACAGGGAAAATCTATAGATTTAATCTTGGATTAAATTGATCATGTGGCTGAGCTATATCAGTATGCTTATACTCAGTGAAAATTAAATCATTGGATCATGTGGTGCCATGTATACATTTTTTGGGGGGGATAGGTAAGCTTTGTGTCAACAAATATTGGCATTTTGTTGGAAATCAGTTTTCTTTGTATGAAGGATACTCTGTAAACATATACCCTTCTATGGCAGGAGTCCTTTTGTGATTTACTGAGCCCCAAGAGTGAAAATATCTCAGTAAACAAGGTGTGTGTGTGTGTGCTCCGTTGTGTCTGACTCTTTGTGGCCCCTTAGACTAGGGTAAACAGTAATACATAAACATTTTTATGAGATTATGTGTTTTTTAAACATGTGCATGTTATTCTCATGGCTCTTGGATATTGCTTTGTTATTTCTTTATGAATTTTTTTACTCAAACACTAATATTTACTGAGTACCTACTATGTGGCACTCATTATGCTAAATGCTTCCACATAAACCATTTGATCTGAGTGAACAATAGAGCATGTTTACAAGTGAAAAGACATGGACAAATGTGTCTAATTGTGCCTTTTCAAAGATGCAATGGGGCAGTCACATATTTGCGTTCTGAACTCATCAATCACCTTAGAACACAAGGCGAATTTTGATTAGTTTCATGCTTAGAAAGCTCTTTCAAAATTTGCAAGCTTTACTATATATTGGAATTCCAAATATCATGCTGTTCTTCCTACCTTTGTTCTTCTGCACTGATAGTTTTTAAAATGAAAGCCTTAATCTGTATTATATAGGATCATTAATTTCTGCATTTTACACTTGAGCAGCAGCACTCTGATTATCTGCTGCCATGAAAAGTAAGCAGCCTTGCATTTGCAGACTTAATTACCTACTGCAGGGTCTCTCTTTTACCCGTACCACAAACAGGCTGGAAATGGGGTCAAAGGCATGATTAGAAACCAAATTAGCCACTGAATCCAGAAAACAAACATAGAAACAGATCCAATAAGCCACTCTGATACAGAAATCAGTTTCCTATCATACCTGGGTTTATCCAGAGAGTCTCTTAGTTTCACGTTTCTTATAAGAACAAAGCCACATTAGAAGAGCTGTCCAGTGACTTTTATATCTGAGAAAAATAAAATGAACTTAAGAATAAACAAAGGATCAGTATTATAGGGATTAGCATCAATCTAGGCAACAGGAACTTTCAAAGAGTTTGATTTATAGGTTATATAAATGCCAGAAAAATGCCCATGTAGTTTTTAAAAAAAATTGATCCTTGGATTTCAGCTTAAAAATATCATAAAATAGGAAATCTGTTGATTATAAACTATTTTTATAATAGTTAAAGATAATTAGCATTAATCTTTAAAAGAAAATCTTTCCATTATTTGGGAATTTATTATATACCATTTTATGAGTGTTTTCTAAAGCCCTGTCAATTGTTATTACAAATCATATCCATTTAGTGTTTTTCTTTAATCACATCCAGTTTCTAAACACAAACCCTAAATTGCCAAGAGAATTTGGTGGTATTTTCTAGCTACATATAAAAGAAAGATGTCTCACAGATTAAGGTCTTCTTTTTCAGGGAATTTAATGGACAGTAATAGAATTTTACACCATAAATTAAATGCTGATCAATTTATATTAACAGGGATAATAGTGTTTACTTACAATATTGATAGGTACAGTAACAGGGTGATCTAATTTAAAACACTGTAGGACAAGAAAACTCTTGTTTGAAAATACGCATAAAAGGCAACAGGGAAACAGAATGATAAAATATTTAAGGAACATAGAGGGAAATGAGTCAATAAAAACCACAGTTAACATTAAGAGATCATTCAGTTCTATTTGCAATTTTGCTTACTTGAATATATTGCACACAATTAAATGCCACTAGTCGCAGTAGCTAAAGCTTAAAATATCAAATCTAATCCCATTTTATTCTTAGAATGAGTGTTCAGAAAGCAATAGTTTAATAAATTTTACTCATCAGTAAAATCACAACGAAGTAATCTGACTCTATTTAAAAGTCATTGTTCATGTATTTCAATGGTTACATTCCACCATTCCTTCTTCCATCAAGAAAGCTGAGTGCCAAACAATTGATGCTTTCAAATTATGGTATTGGAGAAGACTCTTGAGATTCCTTTGGACAGCAAGGAGATCAAAGACTCAATCCTAAAGGAAATCAGCCCTGAATATTCATTGGAAGGACTGATACTGAGGCTGAAGCTCCAATAATTTAGCCACCTGATATGAAGAGCCTGATGGCCAAAGTATTGGAAAAAGACCCTAATGCTGGGAAAGATTGAAAGCAGGAGAGGGGAAGACAGAAGATGAGATGGTTGGATGACATCATCGACACAATAGACAGGAGTTTGAGAAAATTCCAGAGACAGTGAAGGACAAGGAAGCCTGGTGTGCTGCAGTCCGTGGGGTTGCCGAGAATTGGACACAACTGAGTGATTGAACGACAACAACGTTCCTGCAACATCCAAACACATGTTTTTACAAGAAGGAAATGGCAACCCACTCCAGTGTGCTTGCCTGGAGAATCCCAGGGACGGGGGAACCTGGTGGGCTGCCGTCTATGGGGTCACACAGAGTCGGACATGACTGAAGTGACTTAGCAGCAGCAGCAGCAGCATAGCTTAATAATGCTGCTGCTGCTAAGTCGCTTCAGTCATGTCCGACTCTGTATGACCCCATAGACGGCAGCCCACCAGGCTCCCCCATCCCTGGGATTCTCAAGGCAAGAACACTGGAGTGGGTTGCCAAATAGTTGTTTATAAATCCCCAAGTCTTTTGTCAAATTCAGGAAGATACATAGGTTTCCCTAGGTTAGCTATTCCTTTTCTGTATTTATGTCCATTTTACTTGTATTTCTATCTAATCTCTTCCATCCAGTAATAGCCAGAGAGGGAAAAGCTTACATTTCATAATGAAGTTATCACATCACCTTAACCAAAGTAAAGGAAAGAATTGAAGAATTCTGTAATGAATATATGGAAGATATATGGAGTACAGAGCACAAACTAGGTTTTAAATCTTTTCCTTTAATCAAAGTTTTCATATTTTTTTCTTTTGGGTGGATGTGTATGGGGTTAGGGGAAGTTCTTTCAGTCTGCATTGTCCAGTAATTTGATAGATGCCCCATTTTGTGACTGTAACCTTGACTGAAGTGAAGACTGAAAATTCACTGAATTAGTTGTGAAACAACCTTGGAGATGGTCTCCTATTCCATGACTTTTCAGAGGATATCAGTAAAAATATAATGTCCAGGTGTTACTGAACTGAAGCCATTTATTTTTTCAAGGAGAAAATGACCTCATTGTTACTAACTCATTTTTCTAGAGCTATTTTCTCTTATCAAGGGACCATTGTCCAGTGAGTACAATTTTGGAGCAAAAGAGCCTTATTGCCTTTCTGGGTTGAACTCACCTCTGCTACCTGCTTATTCTTATTTTGAGGAATTCTGTCACAAAAATTCAACCAGTTGATCAATATTTATTGGCTACTGAGGCAATTTGTGCTTGGATGATATAAAAGAACTCAAAGACCTCACAAAGCTTACAGTGCATTTGAAAGGACCTTAAAAATAACAATATTCACAATATAAAACACATCCTACAGAAGTGAGCTATGGGACCTTCAAGACTACAATCTTTGGGACTAAGCAGATGTAAGTTGGGCTCCTCGGGAGGCTCAAGTGGTAAAGAATCTGCCTGCCAATGCAAGAGACAAGGGTTCTATCCCTGGGTCAGGAAGATCCCCTGGAGGAGGAAATGGCCACCCACTTGACGATTCTTGCTGGGATGATCCCATGGACAGAGGAGCCTGGTGGGCTACAGTGCACAGGGTCACAAAGAGTCAGACACACTGAACACACAGTACATGAGGTCTTATATTTAACTCTTAACGTGAGATGTTAGATTCATGTTTTCCTTGTATGAGAATTGAGACCTTACACAAATGAGAGGTTTTTGAGACTCAGTCTTCTCACCCATAAAATGAGAATAGAATCATTTCGAAAGATTTTGTGAATGTTAGAAATACTATATTTTTAGCATCTGGCATATAAAATGTGCTAAGTGCCTAGTTGCTGATTATGACTATGATGATCACTAGAGTAATCCTGTGTGTAAGCACATTATATATAATATGCAGGCATGTGTTCTAGCAGCTATATATAAGGTGGTTAGGAAGGCAAAGAGTCTGAGGTGGAAAACACATAGAAACTGAAGAGACCTTAAACAAATGGGGATAAATAAATGAATGAAAATTCACAAAACTGAAAAGCAGGCCATTTTGCAAACAGAAATGCAAAGTAGGATTTACTAAACAATATAAAGAGAGAAGGAAATGGCAACGCACTCCAGTATTCTTGCCTGGAGAATCCCACAGACGGAGGAGCCTGGTGGGCTACAGTCCATGGGGTCACAAAGAGTTGGACACGACTGAACGACTTCATTCACTCACTCACTCATAAAGAGAGACTCAGAGGAACTTTATATATAAATACAAAGCAAGTTGAGATACAAAATTAGCATCAATGTAAAATTCACAATATTTGTCATTCAGGTGTAGATTACCAAGCATACAAATAAACACAAAAACACAGCCCATAATGAAGAAAATAATTAGCCCATTGAAACCTCTCCAGAATTGACATTTGTTATAATTAGCAAGATTTTAGATATCATTTAGGTTAAAAAAAATTGCATTTTTAAATATAAGAAATAATTAAGAAACAAAATTTAAGGGACAATATCACTTAAAATATTATCAATATTTTAAACACTTAGGGGTAAATATCTATCTAAGGTAGCAATGAGATAGTACTATAATGTAGTGGGATGATTTTTTTTCAATTATACCAGGCCAATTGGATTTCCATATAGAATAAGCATTAATTCTAATCCCTGTCTCACACTGTATATAAAAATTAATTGCAGTTGGACTGTACCTCTTTACCTGAAAGTCAAAACAAACTTGACTTTGTATCTTGACAATCTTGAATATGACCTATATCATCATAATCTGAAGTAGAATTTCCTAAATAGAACATTATTCATAAAAGAAAAACTATATAAATGAACTTAAATTAAGAATGGCTGTGCTTTAAAAGAGAGTGAAAGAGCAAATAGCAAAGTAGAAGATATTTTCACACATATAATAAGAGGCTCATAGCCAAGATAAAGGAGCTCTTTCAAGTAATAAAAAGAGCAAGCAATAAAATAATATGCAAAATCTTAAACTGGTACTTCTCAAAAGAGGCTATCCAAATGACCAATTAATTGATATATGAAAAGCATTCAACTACATTCACCATCAGGGAAGTATAAATTGAGCCTACAATGAGGTATTACTACACATCTACCAAAGTAGCTAGAATTAGAAAAGTAATACTAGAAAGAGTTGGTTGAAGATGTGGGGGAGTTGTTACTCTTATACACCTATAGTGGAAATATGAACTGATATAATAACTTTGGAAAACCTTTTGAAATTATTCAGTAAAGTTTAATATATGCATACCTTAAGAACTCAGCAAGTCCAACCCTTGTTTTATATGTAACAGAAATGTATGGACATGTTTACCAAGAGATATGTACAAAAAATTCACAGCAGTATAGCTGGTAAGAGAATACTGGATACAACCAAATGTTCTCCAGTAGTAGAGTAGATAAATACTCATACAATGGAATAGGGCAAAATAATAAAATGGATGAACTGTTTCCACATGCAATAACATGGCTGAATCTCACAAACATAATGTTGAGTGAAAGAAGTCTTCCAGAAAAATATGTTATGTGATATTAATTATATATAATTCCCCAAACAAATAAAAGCAGAGTATTTGTTTGCGAAGAATATTACCCAAGACTAGGGAAAGAGCCAGCTGAAGGGATTTGAGAGAACAGTAACTTCAAGCTGACAGAGGGCTGAGAATTGTACCCATTCACATCAGTAAGACGGGAGAAACATAATTCACAGAAAACCAAGTAGAATTATCAGAAGGGTAAGTCTAGATAGTAGAGAATAGTTAGATTGAACTCCACACTGGATGTCCATGCTGCTGCTACTGCTAAGTCACTTCAGTCGTGTCCGACTCTGTGCGACCCCATAGACGGCAGGCCACCAGGCTCCCCCGTCCCTGGGATTCTCCAGGCAAGAACACTGGAGTGGGTTGCCATTTCCTTCTCCATACTGAATCATAAAAGCAAGATCTAAAAGGATAAAAATATTTTCAAGTAACATAACTACATTCCCAAAAAAAACTCAAGAAAATTTATGATATGCAAAAATTTCAGCACCCAGCAATGTATAATTCGCAATATTTGGCATCCAATTAAAGATTATCAGGCATGCAAAAAGTAGCAAAGCACAACCAATAATAAGGAGAATGATCAGCGAATCAAAACTACTACAGAACCGACACAGATGTTCAAATTACCAGACAATTATATTAAGAGACTTATTATAACTATATTCCATATGTTCAAAAGTTATGTAGAAACATGGAATACATAAGAAATATTTTAAACAAAGCTTCTAGAGATGAAAACTCTAATGTCTAAGATGAAAATGACACTTAGAGGAGTTAAATGCCGAGTAGACATTGTAGAAGGAATGAGTGAACTTGAAAACATAACAATAAGAAACTATCCAAATAAAACATGGAGTGGAAAAATAATTTTTTTAATAAGGAAAAGAGCATCAGTGAGCTATGGGACAACTTCAAAGAGTATAATATATGTGTAGTTGGAGTCCCTGAAGAAGAGAAGAAAGGAGAACAGTAAAATAGGGAAAATGACTTAAAATTTTCCAAATTTTTTTTTTTTAAAAGAACATGTTCCCTTTATTTATTTATTTTTTGTTTTTTTTAATTTAATTTTATTTTTAAACTTTACATAATTGTATTAGTTTTGCCAAATATCAAAATGAATCCGCCACAGATGAAAACTATAAAACACACCATTGGGCTTCCTGGTGGCTTAGATGGTAAAAGTGTCTGCCTGCAATGCAGGAGACCCAGATTCGATCCCTGGGTTGGAAAGATGGAGAAGGAAATGGCAACCCACTCCAGTACTCTTGCCTGGAAAATTCCATGGTTGGAAGAGCCTGGTAGGCTACAGTCCATGGGGTTGCAAAGAGTTGGACACAACTGAGCGACTTCATTTTCATTTTCATAAAACATACCCAAGAAACTCAATGAATGTGAAGTGCAGGAAGAATTAAAGAAATATATCTGTTCATCATAACACTGACAATAAAACCTAACCAAAATATCCCAAAACAAATAGGAAAAAAAACAATCTCACTTGTAATATTGATGCAAAAATTCTACAGAAATATTAACAACTTACTACTACTGCAATCAACCTAGGCTTTTGTAGGAATTTGCTAGTTTTTTTTTAATTTTAGGAAATGCATTAATATATGCCTGTATGTGATTTTTTTCTATTGATAACTAAAGCCATATTTGATAAATTCTGTATCAACTCATTATTTTAAAAATAAGCTTAAAATTATTTATAGAAGGAAAATTCCTTAACATGAAAAAATTGTGTATCATGATTAATAGACAATCTGATTGATTTAATGCATTGATTTTTAAACATACATATTCCAACAGTTGCAAATTTTAAAGCATGCTTAATCTACAGAAAGAATAAAAGGTCTCAAAGTATATAAATAATAATAAAACTTTATGGGATGCAACAAATTTGTACCTATAAGAATATTGCATGTGTATTTTCATTTTCAAGAAAAATTAGTAAATGCAAATCAAGTTAGCATTCATCTATGACTGTGTCATATACAGCATGTATAAATATACTACATAAGCTATATCAAAATTAGTATACATGCATATTGTATATATATATATGTATATATACATACATATATAATAGAAGGGAAATTGACAGAAATATACCATACTGTAAATGTCATTTTCCTTAGAGAGTAAAGACAAGCATGAACTAGAGATATAGGAGATCTTTTTGTTATTATTGTTCAGTTGCTAAGTTGTATCCCACTCTGTGACCCCATGGACTGCAACACACCAGTCTCGTTGTCCTTCACTATTTCCCAGAGTTTGTTCAAACTCTTGAGTCGGTGATGCCATCCAACCATCTCATCCTCTGCATCCCCTTCTATTCCTGCCCTCAATCTTTCCCAGCATCAGTTTCTTTTCCAATGAGTTGGCTCTTCACATCAGGTGGCCAAAGTATTGGAGCTCCAGCTTTAACATCAGTCCTTCCAATGAATTTGATTTCCTTTAGGATTGACTGGTTTGACCTCCTTACTGTCCAAGGGACTTTCAAGAGTCTTTCCCAGCATCACAATTCAAAAGCATCAATTCTTCAGTGCTCAGCCTTCTTTATGGTCCAAGTCTCACATCAGTACATGACTGCTGAAAAAACCATCCCTTTGACTATACAGACCTTTGTCAACAAAGCAATGTCTCTGACTTTTAACACTCTGTCTAGGCTTGTCATAGCTTTTCTTCTAAGGAGCAAGCGTCTTTTAATCTCATGGCTGCAGTCACTGCAGTGATTTTGGAGCCCAAGAAAATAAAATCTACCATCTATTTTACCCCCTTGCTGCTGCTACTGCTGCTAAGTCACTTCAGTCGTATCCGACTCTGTGCGACCCTATAGACAGCAGCCCACCAGGCTCCCCCATCCCTGGGATTCTCGAGGCAAGAACACTGGAGTGGGTTGCCGTGTCCTTCTCCAATGCATGAAAGTGAAAAGTGAAAGTGAAGTCGCTCAGTCGTATCTGACTCCTAGCGACCCCATGGACTGCAGCCTACCAGGCCCCTCCATCCATGGGATTTTCCAGGCAAGAGTACTGGAGTGGGTTGCCATTGCCTTCTCCGTATTTGCCATTAAATGATAGGACTGGATGCCACAATCTTAGTTGTTTGAATGTTGAGTTTTAAGGCAGATATTTCACTCTCCTCTTTTATTTCATCAAGAATACATGTTAACAGGGAAATATCAAAGACACAGTACTGTTAACTGAAACTCGTGCATATCTGAATCATGTCCTTGCTTTGCACATCAGTTACCATGAACCAATGCAGGGCAGGTACACACTTCCAAAACACGTGAGTTTTCATTAATGTGATACTGTATAAATCAGACTGCCTGAACCAGTCTTAGTCAATCCCATTTTGAAATCAATCCTTCATTATTATTTAACTTGCTGTTGTTTGGTCTTTAAGTCTTGTCTGACTCTTTTGTGACCCCATGGACTGTAGCCCACCAGCTTCCTTTGTCCATGGGACTTCCCAGGTAAGAATACTAGAGTGGGTTGCCATTTCCTTCTCCAGGAAATCTCCCCGACCCAGGGATTGAACCCATTTCTCCTGCATTGGCTGGCAGATTCTTTACCACTGAGCCACCAGGGAAGCCCATTTTTAACTAATATTCTAGAAAGATTTGTTTCTACCCAATCCATCTAAACAACAATTTTAGAAATTCCATTTGGAAATAAATTCCTTTAAGAATATGTAGGTCTTAGAAAAAACAGTGTGTCATATATCTTTTGGAAGATATTTCCAGAGGACTCATTCCTTGTCACAAGTACCATAATATCTTTCCTGCTTACTGTCCTCAATAAAAATAGGGTACTTGGAAGTGCACTGATGTGTGAAAATCAATTAAAAACACAACGTAAGTTTTAGGATTTTGTTTAATTTAGTTCTAGTTTTAGATTAGAGTTCAGGTCAGTGCTTACTTTATCCCTATCAATTCAAACATCAGAAATTATAATTACCTTTTTTCTAGTCCTTAATTACTTTTACCAATAATCTGTATAATATTCAAGATGGTTTAAATTGCATTATTGAAAAGAAAATGTTTAATTCAGAGTGATTAGTCTGTACAGTTGATAAGTACATTATTTTCCCTACAGAGAAGGAACATTCGTCCAGAATAAAGAATTTAACACAAGCAACAAAGTAAATCCATTCTACATAATATGAAAGTGCAAATACCCCTCAAATCTCATTAAATATAGTATATATGTGAATGTGAGAAATTGATACACTGAAAAGTTTAGTTAGTTAGTTAGTTCAGTCTCTCAGTCGTGTCCAACTCTTTGTGACCCAATGAATTGCAGCATGCCAGGCCTCCCTGTCCATCATCAACTCCCGGAGTTTACTCAAACTCATGTCCATCAAGTCGGTGATGCCATTCAGCCATCTCATCCTCTGTCGTCCCCTTTTCCTCCTGCCCTTAATCTCTCCCGGCATCAGGGTCTTTTCCAATGAGTCAACTCTTCACATGAGGTGGCCAAAGTACTGGAGTTTCAGCTTTAGCATAAGTCCTTCCAATGAACACCCAGGACTGATCTCCTTTAGAATGGACTGGTTGGATCTCCTTGCAGTTCAAGGGACTCTCAAGAGTCTTCTCCAACACCACAGTTCAAAAGCATCAATTCTTCAGCGCTCAGCTTTCTTCACAGTCCAACTCTCACATCCATACATGACCACTGGAAAATCCATAGCCTTGACTAGATGGAGTTTTGTTGGCAAAGTAATGTCTCTGCTTTTCAATATGTTATCTAGGTTGGTCATAACTTTCCTTTCTAAGGAGTAAGCGTCTTTTAATTTCATGGCTGCAATCACCATCTGCAGTTATTCTGGAGCTCAAAAAAATAAAGTCTGACACTGTTTCCACTGTTTCCCTGTCTATTTCCCATGAAGTGATGGGACCAGATGCCATGATCTTAGTTTTTCGAATGTTGAGCTTTAAGCCAACTTTTTCACTCTTCTCTTTCACTTTCATCAAGAGGCTCTTTAGTTCTTTTTCACTTTCTGCCATAAGGGTGGTGTCATCTGCATATCTGAGGTTATTGATATTTCTCCCGGCAATCTTGATTCCAGCGTGTGCTTTCTCCAGCCCAGCATTTCTCATGATGTACTCTGCCTATAAGTTAAATAATCAGGGTGACAATATACAGCCTTGATGTACTCCTTTTCCTATTTGGAACCAGTCTGTTGTTTCATGTCCAGTTCTAACTGAAGAGTTTATATATGTTTAGAAATTACGTTCTTATATTATACCATGTTTTGTAAATGCAGTTATATTTTATGGTTCTTTGTTACTTTTAAATACAACTTTAATAAAGTATAGTATAAGGATAGAGATAAAAGAATTCTTATATGTATACACTTCTGTTACCACCACCACAATTGGGATATGGAAGGTTTTTATCTTCAAAATTTATCACTTGCCAATTTGCAGTCAACCACACTCTCTCCCACTCCAAGAAACCACTCATTGTTCTACTTTCTGTTACTGTAGTTAGTGTATCTGATCTAGAATTTCATTTAAGTGGAATTACAGAGAATGTGTTCTCTTTGTTTTTGACTCTTTATTCAGTATGTCAAACTCATCCATGTTGAGTCGTAATCCACTGATGATGGACATTTGTGTTCTTCCAAATTTGGTTATTATAAATAAAATTTCAGTATACATTTGTGAATGTGAACAAGTCTTTGTGTGGACAAATGTTTTTCTTTCTTTTAAATTCTTTTAGATTCCTAGCAGTAATATTGCTGGGTCATATGGTAAGTGGGTGGTAAGCTTTCTAAGGAATACCAATCTGTTTTCCAAACATGGATACCATTTTATATTCCCAAGATTAACAAATGAGACCGCTAGTTGCTCTCAGTACCTACCGATACTTGTTACTGTATTTTAAATTTCAATCTTTCTAGTGTATTTTGTGATAAACCACTGAGGTCTTAATTTACATTTCCCTAATGACTACTCTGATTAGTGATATCTGGCATCATGGGGATTTCCCTGGTGGCTCAGACAGTAAAGAAGCTACCTGCAATGCAGAAGACCGGGGTTTGATCCCTGGGTCAGGAAGATCCCTAGGAGAAGGGAATGGCTACCCACTCCAGTCTTCTTACCTGGAGAATTCCATGGACAGAGGAAACTGGTGGGCTACAGTCCGCAGGGTCACAGTGTTGGACATGACTGAACAACTAACACTTTCACTTACATGCTTACCAGCCATTGAAATTTTTTGTCCTTCTGGAGTCTGTTCAAATCCTTTGCACAACTTAAAAACTGAGATGCTTAGGTTCTTACTAAGTTGGAAGGCTTCTTCATCAATATTCTGGATTCAAGCATTTTATCAGATATATATGCTGTGTGCTGTTAATGGTATCTCCTTGCCTATTACATGTTTTTTTTTTTAATTTTTTAAAGATGTCTTTTTAAAGTGATTTAATTTTAAGAAGTCCAATCAATATATCCATTTTTAAATCTTATGGTCTGTGCTGTGTCCATCTAAGAAATCTACTCTCCCGAGATAGTAAATATAGCTATTTTTAATTTTTTTACCTATAAGTTTTAGTTTTTAAGTTCTTTTCTGGACAGTGATTTCTTTCTTGACCTCAAGTTTCATTCTGTGCACAAGCAGCTTGGTTTGCAGCTGAAGACACAAGAAGCCCCCAGTGCAGATTTTCTCTATATCTACCTTCTGAAGTTTTTTCTATGTCTACTCTCTCTGTGCTCTGCTCCATGATGTCCAACCATTTCTGGCTCCTCAAACTTCAGTCTGTCTCTTCAACTTCATCCTGCCTGAGTTTGCCTTCTCTGTGCCTTAGTCTTTTTTGTGCCTAAAGGCAGAAAGCTTAGAAGTTACTCTTGGGATTCTCTTCTCTTTGGGATTACAGTCTGAAAACTATTGTTCAGTATATTTTTTCCATTTTTTTAAATTGTCCTCAGTGGGAAATCATGTCTGCTTTCAGTAACTTGGTTAGTCACAGATGGAAGCCCTGTTGTAATTTTTCACCTCCCAGTCAGGTGGACTTATAGATTAAAAAAAAAATCTAATGAAGACTAAGATAAATAACAAATATTCAAAGTCACTTTTTCCATTCCTAAATGATAACTAGAGGCAGAAAGAAATAACATGAATGTGATTTGAGTGTTTTCCAGGTACTGCTGTGTATGTTCAGGCTTATCCAACTCTTTGTGACCCCATAGACTGTAGGCCATCAGGCTCTTCTGTCCATGGGATTTTCCAGGCAAGAATCCTGGAGTGGGTTGCCATTTCCTTCTCCAGTGGATCTTCTTGACCCAGTGATCAAACCCATGTCTCTTGCATCTCCTGCATTGGCAGGCAGATTCCTTACCACTACCGAGCCACTAAATAACCAACAATATTAAAAGACAAGACATCTGTATTTCAAAAAAGATATTGGGCCATTATTTTAAAAAACAATAAAACAGTGGGGATTATAATATGTACAATAATGCCATGGAGAAGTTTACTTGTTCTCCATATACTATTAATATTTTTATAAACTTTCTTTCATCAGTCAACATTATTATAATAAGTTTATTGTAGTTGAAGTTAAGTATTAGTTTTACTTCTCATGATGTAAGAAGGCATCCTGTGGTTATCATAAGATTTGTGGCTGGGTGATAGCTTCTGATAAAAAGAAACTTAAAAGTTTGAAATGCAGAGAATTGATGTTAGTGAGGAAAAAAGAGAATATTGTAAGATTTTCCACATATGTACTTGTGGCTGCCTGCTTATTCAAGTGATTTCAATGAATTAATCAGTTTCTTTAAATTTACCAGCCAATTTAATCTAACATCTGTTTTGACTACCTTTTTATCAGTAAAATTTGACTGTGAGCATCCAAGTATAGTTTTTAACATTACAGAAATGGTTGAATGTCTTTTCAATCTTAGATAGACTATAATCTATTTCTTTGTCTCATTTGCATTCCCCAATCCACTCGGTTAATTTAGCTTCTTTGCAAGCATGTGAACTTTTTCAGGCCATTACTGTACCATGGGATAACAGTGATAAAATATTTACCAAATTCTCTTCCCAAGACCTATTCTTCTAAAGTCTATCTAAATTCAATAACACTAAAAATAATCACCGTTAATTATAATGGCCTGCATCAGCAAAGGACCAACATAGTGAGGTAATAGTCATAACTATCTTGCATTGGAGGAGAAGGGGACAACAGAGGATGAGATGGTTGGGTGGCCTCACCGACTCGATGGACATGAGTTTGAGTGAGCTCCGGGAGTTGGTGATGGACAGGGAAGCCTGGCGTGCTGCAGTCCATGGGGTCACAAAGAGTCAGACACGACTGAGCAACTGAACTGAACTGATCTTGTGTTGGACACCTGTTTACACTGCATGCTTTGCCTGCCACAGGTATAACTAAGTACCTGGCGCTCAGAAAAGTTAAATAACTTATTCAAGTTCTCACAGCTCACTGAAGCCAGGATTCAAATCAAGGTTTATCTAATTCCAAATCCGATGGCAATTTTATTATCATACATTGCTATCTATTTTATCTGAGTTCTTGTGGGTATAAGTTGATACCAGTGAATTATCTTAAGGGGCGGTAAGAGGTTAACATGAAGAAAGCTATCCAACTAATATTTTCCAAGAAGCTTCTTCAAACCTGGAAGCATAAGACCTGAGGTTTGTAGAAGAGCCTCTTAACCCTTCATGCAAAGAAAGGAAAAAATGATGATATGTGTCAATGAAGGTTCATCAATGGTAACAAATGTACCACTCTATCAGGAGATATTGATAACAGGAGAAGCAATGCATGTGTGGAGGCAGGAAGTTTATGGGAAGTCTCTGCATCTTCTGTTAAATATTGCTGCTGCTACTGCTGCTAAGTTGCTTCAGTCGTGTCTGACTCTGTGCAACCCCGTAGACGGCAGCCCACCAGGCTCCGCCGTCCCTGGGATTCTCCAGGCGAGAACACTGGAGTGGGTTGCCATTTCCTTCTCCAATGCATGAAAGTGAAAAGTGAAAGTGAAGACACTCAGTCTTGTCCGACTCTTCGCGACCCCATGGACTGCAGCCTACCAGGCTCCTCCGTCCATTGGATTTTCCAGGCAAGAGTACTGGAATGGGGTGCCATCCGAATATAAAACCACTCTAAAAAATAGAGTGTATTTTTAAAAATGCCTGATGGGTGATCTGTAGATTGTCACCTAAAGAAGAACAGAGATAGAACCAGGAAGACATTTTAGGAGGCTTACAATAATCCAAGTAAGAAATAATAATAGCTTGGCATTTGGTGGTAAAAAGAAATGTTTGGATTCTGGCATTGTTGTACTAATAAATGTAACCTCTGACAGAGACAGAGTAGTAAAAGATAATTACATGATCTGGGATCTGAACTACTGAAAGGTTGGGATTGCTATAAAGCAAGCTGGAAAGAAGACTATAGGTGGAACGTACACAGTGGGGAGAGAGGTAAATGACTAGGAGTTAAGTTTTCCAACTGTTCCACTTGAGATTTTTACGAGGCCAAGAGCAGAGAGCATATCTGAAAGCAGGGAGTGACAAATCAATGATCACTATTGAGAAAGATATTTTGCATTGGATTTTTTGATGCAGAGGTCATTAGGGACTTGGCAGAAGTATTTTGCATAGATGGAATAGTCAGGCACAACCTGATTGAAGCAAGTATAAGAGAGAATTGGAAGGTGTGTGTATGTATGTATGTGTGGTGTGTATGTGAGAGAGAGAGAGAGAGAGAGAAATTTATGAGAAGGAATCAGCTCTTGCAATTATGGAAGCTGAAAATATTCCAAGAAATGCAGTGAACTAAAGATCCAGGAGAACCTAGGGTGTCAGTCCACTCTGAAACCTGTAGCCTGAAAATTAGGGGAGTTAATGGTATATGTTCCAGGCTGAAAGTCGGCAGGCTCAAGACCCCCAAAGAGCAGATGTTTCTGTTTGAATCTGAAGGCAAGGAAAGATTGCTATCTCAGCTCATGTAGTTAGGCAGAAAAAATTCCCCTTCACTCATGGGAGGGCCAGCAGTTTTGCTTTGTTCAGGCCTTCAGTTGATTGGATGAGGGCCATCCCTATAAAGAAGGGCAATCCGTTTTGCTCAGTCTAACAAGTTAAATGTTAATTTCATCCAAAAATGTCCTCACAGACATGCCAGAATAATGTTTGACCAAACATCTGGGCACCCTGTGGCCCAATCAAGTTGACATACAAAATTAACCATCACACCCCGCTTTGTGATTGTGTTCAAATATCTCTAGCATATACACAAAAGCGGAATTATATGTACCCACTTACTAATCACTCTAAAGTGATTTTCCCTATTAATATTCCCAGCACTATTTCACAAGTTTATTTCATATTCAATGTTTTTGTTTTGAGAGATGTTTATTAATTTTTAAAAATTTTCTATTGGCTTGGATACATTTATTTTACATTTTTAATAACAATTGTCTAAATTCTTGGGAAAGGGGTAGCAATGCATATTCTGATTGGCAGTGCATGATAAAACTGCTTTCACACCTCCTCATGAGAAATTGATATCGTCCTTCTTTTTAATTTTTCTTAACCTAGTGAATAAAAAGTGGTTTCTCATTGTTGCACTATTTTCACGTTTTTATTGCTGCTGCTGCTAAGTCGCGTCAGTCGTGTCCGACTCTGCAACCCCATAGACGGCAGCCCACCAGGCTCCCCCATCCCTGGGATTCTCCAGGCAAGAACACTGGAGTGGGTTGCCATTTCCTTCTCCAGTGCATGAAAGTGAAAAGTGAAAGTGAAGTCGCTCAGTCGTGTTTGACTCCTAGCGACCCCATGGACTGCAGCCTACCAGGCTCCTCTGTCCTTGGAATTTTCCAGGCAAGAGTACTGGAGTGGGGTGCCATTGCCTTCTCCTAGAAAGGGTTACCTTTATTTCACTTTTATTAGAAAAATTGATTTTTTTCTTTTGTGAGTGACCTGTTCATGTATAATATATAAACATCTAATTTAATTTATTTAAACATTAATACTCCAAGAGTACACATCAAGTTACTAGAATGAACTGTTGAAAAATAAGCTAAAGATATAAATAAGCTAAAACCAAAAAATAACTAGTGAGCCATCCTTGAATTTCCTTTTGATCATGACACATTTGCTTTTCGATGCATTACTGGCTTTGTTAGGCTTAGAACTTTCTTTTTTACACACACACACACACACACACACATGTATTATTCTACAGTTTTTGAATTTCCAACTGGAGTCCACTTAACCTAGTAGTTCAATGTTGCAATATTTTAAGATTTTTCTCAAACATTGGAACTATATATTCATTGGATTCTGTTTTAGGGTGGATAAAATTCCAAACATCACTTTCAACTGAAATAAACCTGACCCAAATGAAAACAATCTTTTCATGATATTCTGAAATCTCTGGTTCACTTATAGTATGTTTTCCCCTGGATTTTGTAACCTTCAAATGCATTTTTTAAGAATCATACAAAGGGATTTTTTAATATCTGAATTAGCAAAAAGGATTTATTTGGAGATTTAAGATGAAAGTGAAAACTACTCTCCGTCACTATTGACTTGTGCATTTGCAGCTCTAAGTAATTAGCCCTTACATATTACTCAAGTCCCTTCTGATTTAAATATCAAATTGCTAGAAGGATGGACGTGTTGGTATATACAGCTAAGATCTTGTCAGTATTGGGCAGTGTATCTCACTGTCACTGGCCAGAGAGTAAAGCTCATTTCTAGAGGTTAATTATAAATTTTACACCTATAGTTAAGGTGTCAAAATCTGCCTTTTTCAGTCTTGAAGAAAATGAGTCTTTTCCCTAAGGGTACATTGCTCAGCTTTGTCACTACAAAGACTGCTTTCCTTTCCATATCCTGCAAAAGTTGAAGGAAAGTCAAAAAATAGAAGATTAAAAAAGAACTATTAAGTTTCCATGTACCTATGTCTCTTACTATTTTAAGGCTTCTTTTTATGATAAAGAAAATTTGATGATAACCATGGGAGAATGGAGCTAAAATCAACAAACATATCTAAATCTCTCATTTTTAATATATGCAATTCTATCGACTTATGGTAAAGTGAAAGTGAAAGTGAAAGTGTTAGTTGCTCAGTCATGTCTGACTCTTTGCGACCTCATGAACTATAGCCCACCAGGCTCCTCTGTCCATGGAATTCTCAAGAATACTGGAATGGGTAGCCATTCTCTTCTCCAAGGGATCCTCTTGACCCAGGCATCAAACCCAGGTTGCTTGCATTGCAGGCAGATTCTTTACCATCTGAGTCACCAGGAAAGCCCATGGTAAACTGGTAGACAGCATAAAAAAATAATAAGCATGTTTAATTTCCTGCTAATATAAAAGCTTTAGGGAAAGACAATTCATTCTATTATATATTTTTAAATATCAATGATTTGAAATCTAAATATATGGTGAAGATGAATTATCTAAATAGATTTCCAAAGAATCACTCTTAGGGAATATGCCTTCAAAATTATATTTTAAAAATATATCTAATATGTTTCAGCATATGATAGTATTTCTGAAGTTAGGAATTTGTTTTTTTGTTTGTTTTTTTAAATTTTATTTTATTTTTAAACTTCACATAATTGTATTAGTTTTGCCAAATATCAAAATGAATCCGCCACAGGTATACATGTGTTCCCCATCCTGAACCCTCCTCCCTCCTCCCTCCCCATACCATCCCCCTGGGTCGTCCCAGTGCACCAGCCCTAAGCATCCAGTATCGTGCATCGAACCTGGACTGGCAACTCGTTGCATACATGATATTTTACATGTTTCAATGCCATTCTCCCAAATCTTCCCACCCTCTCCCTCTCCCACAGAGTCCATAAGACTGTTCTATACATCAGTGTCTCTTTTGCTGTCTCGTACACAGGGTTATTGTTACCATCTTTCTAAATTCCATATATATGCGTTAGTATACTGTATTGGTGTTTTTCCTTCTGGCTTACTTCACTCTGTATAATAGGCTCCAGTTTCATCTGAGAATGTTAGTCTTTGGAAAAGAAAATAACCTTAGAACACTTTTTGTGTTCTAAGAACACTGCTTCTGTTCTTGATGTTTATTTTCGCATTTTATCTTTGAAAAATATGCATTTACTAAGTAAGATATAAGTTTATATATTTTACCTAGGTAAAACTATATTAATTTTATATAACTCATAGTAGGAAAATTGCAAATATTTTTCTTCATATTTGAAAGATAATTTACTAAATTATATTTTTCAGTTAGTTATTGCTGGATATTTAGCTCTGAAGTATTTCAGTAAGAATTCTGATTATGGTGAAATGAATCTTTTAAAAATGAACAGCAAAATATGTATGTAAAAATATACTTGAAAATATTTTAGGTAGAAATTCAGTTAATATTAAGAAAAGCAACTGTGACATTTATTTATTAAAATTTAGTTTTTATTAAAATATCAAAATCTGGTGTTATTAAGATACTAGAATCATATCTGGTGCCTCTCTTGAAAAGAGTAATTATTATATGGTTAAGGACATCAGAAAATTCCCCATATAAGTATATTAAAAAGTTAAATAACCTGCCAGCTGTAATTACTAACATTTTATCAATTAAAAACATTCTAATTAGCATAAATGCAGGAAAGACAATCTCAAACTGATAGATTTCTTGAGATGTATTGAGTTTATGAAAAACTCTTTTCACATTTTTCATATTTCTAATAGAGCGGTAAGAACTTCCTCAGAAACTGATTCCAGGCCAAGGCCTGACATTTTAGCATCCATAATTGTTCCTCTTCTCTCGTTGTCATATTGCATTGTGTATATATACCTTCTTTATCCATTCATGTGTTGCTGGACATTTAGGTTGCTTCCATGTCTTGGGTTTCCCTGGTGACTCAGATGGTAAAGAATCCTCCTGCAGTGTGGGAGATCTGGGTTTAACCCCTGGGTTGGGAAGATTCCCTGGAGTAGGGCATGACAACCCACTCCAGTATTCTTGCCTGGAGAATCCTCATGGACAAAAAAGCCTGGAGGGCTACAGTTCATAGGGTTGCAAAGAGTCAGACACAACTGAGCAACTAAGCAGACATATCCTGGCTATTATAAATAGTGCTCCAATGAATATAGGGTGTATGTTTCTTTTATAGTTTTGTCTGAATATATGCCCAGGAGTGGGATTGCTGGATCATATGTCAACTCTATTTTTAGCTTTTTAAAGAACCTGCATGCTGTTCTCCATAGTGGCTTTACCAACTTACATTCCCACCAACAGTGTAGGAGGGTTCCCTTTTCTCCACAGCCTCTCCATTTGTTATTTGTAGACATTTTAATGATGGCCATTCTGACTAGTAGAAGGTGGACCTCATTATACTTTTGATTTGCATTTCAAAATAATTAGGGGTGTCGAGCATCTCTTCATGTGCCTGTTGGCCATTACGGTGTGGCCATTTATTATTAACTTGTTCTCCCACATAGTCTTCACATATTCAATTTTATGATCTGATAAAATTTGATTCTATGTGTCTCTTTTCACCCCACTAGGTCAAACCACAAACCATAGGAGACATAGTTCTACTTAGATTGAGTTACTCTAAATCCCTCAGTTTATGTGAGCTCTTATAAACACCCATCTATGCTTTTATAATGTCTTTAAACCTACATTTTAAAAGATAGAATTAATTTTGAATGTTAATACTTTGCATGTAAAAATGTATTTGTCTATATGTTAAACCTATTGCAGTCTTGTTGACTTTTTATCAATAAAGATGACCTTTTCTTACCAATATTTTATTTCACTGTGCAATAGCTCTCATAAATTGAAAAGGTTGACTATCTTTCCAAATCACCTAAAAACTGTCATTCTGACATTTTGCTGAGTTGCATGCTAGAGGATGAAGAAAGAAATGTTTTGGCTAATAGCCCAACTAGAAATTTCATACTTTCAGTTCCAGACCACATGGGAAAATACTTGATTGCATTTCTCACATTAGGGCTAAACTTTTGTATGTATAAAATCCCTTGATATAATATCAATTCAAGACTCAGATTTTGGATAATTGAGAACTGATAATCACTGGGAACTGAAAATTTCCTGTGAGATTCTTTGTTTCTCCTAGCAAAAATGGGGCCAAACTAAATTTTTTAAAACTCTCTTTTCTACTTCAATAGTTCTACTTTTCATAGTAACCTATCAGTAAAATATGGATAGATTGTTTTGGAATTGCAAAGTGATGGCTTCCATAGAATAATGATTTTCAGTTCACACTGTCAGCCATGTCCACCCTCCTCTTGACGTGTGTTACGTGTCTACCCACCAACCGACAAAATGTCACCACAGGAGAATCAGTGGGTCTATTCTGATTCTTCCACTGATTCTACAGGATGACCTTCAGGAGAACATTTATGCCTTACTGCATCTGAAGAAATCTGGTGCCTCTTTCTTCAAAATGAGGAAGAAAGAATGTCCTTAAAAGCTAAATAGGGATTAATGAGACCTTGCCAGTAAAGTACTTCAAGACTAAAGATAAACGGCCTCCTATGAGGGCAAACAATTATCTTTTCTAAACTAAGTCACCTCTCCTATGAAAACCTCCACACATATTTAGTTGATTCAGACCTATCTAAATTGAAGAGGTCATCTGAGGATGAGGGGTTTTCATTTTTTAATTTCTTGATGGTAAGGAAAGACATAAAAAGTTTCAGCCCTTTCAGTACATAGCCATTTATCTCAGTATAAATTAAATGGTTCCCATTGGAAGTAAATGAAAGAGTCAGATTTTTTTTTTTTTTTTTTATTTTAAATTTTATTTTATTTTTAAACTTAACATAACTGTATTAGATTTGCCAAATATCAAAATGAATCCGCCACAGGTATACATGTGTTCCCCATCCTGAACCCTCCTCCCTCTCTTACTGTTTTAAAACAGGATATTTTTGTCAGAGAAAGTAGCAAAGAGATCTTAAACTCTTTGCCCTTCATGAAGAAATGTGGATTTACTTTCATTTCTATTGGCATTTTACTGAGCAGACTCTCTCTTCACTTTAAACTGGAGGTCACAATTTGTTTTGAATTTGAGCTGGAAATAAGATAACAAATATTGCCTAGGGCTTTCTGGAATGCCTTTTATCTTTGAATTAGATTAGACCATAAGAAACTAGTGCAAATCCTTTATTATTTTGTTTTTAATCCTTAAAAAATCAAAAGCAATGCATACAAAGTACATTTTACAAGTTAGCATTATACCACAAGGGCTCTATATATATCTTTTCCTATATTGCTCACAATTTATATGGGAAATAAACAGAAATCTTCTTTGACTAGTAAACTCTAACTTTTTAAAATCATAGATATTTGCCATTCATAGGTTGCCATTCTAAAAATCCTAAATATAGGGTTGGAAGGAATGTAAACTTTAGTGTTATTGGAGGGGAAAAAAGTTATATTTTTTCCTTTTCACTGGAAAAATTCATGTTAATTATTCCTCTGCACCTGCCTAATGGGGCTGAAGTAATTCGATTGTCATATTGTTGTAGATTGTTGCTTTGTGTAATGTATCGCCCCTGCTGTTCCATTAAAAAAAAATTCTATACTCTTCCATTATTCAGCAAGGCCTAATGATTATTCCAACATTTGTACATACTGCACTGTTATTTTGATTTTAATTGACTTCCCTTTTTTAATTAAGCACATTGGTTTTAACACTGTTGTTGACAAGCTTGGCTTCCTCATTATCAGCATTTGCTCCCATATATATTCCATACCTATTGACATTTTATTTAGACCCATTATTAACTATAAAGAGCAATATATACATGCACTGAGTTTATCTAACTTTAACTCACGGCACACATTATTGATACATCATGGACTGCTTGGAGTAACTAAGCAGTCAGTTACTCTGTTTAAAGTTATCTTTTAAAATTAAATTAAGTCTTTAGTTTTCAAATTAGAAATTTCTGAATGTGTAATAATCTTTCAATGAAAAGAACACATGTTTTATTTCATCAGTTAAATATAATCACATGTAATAAGCGCACATGGTGATATTGCCAGTATTTAGTGAGACATATAAAATTAGAGTTTGTATAAATTTGAAAAGTCAACCATTTTTTAGAAGATAATTTTTTCATTTCTTTAAATTATTTAAAGATTTAGTAAAGATATACCTTTAAAAATATTAATTTACTTTAGACAATATATTCTTTTAAGCAGGGCTTCCCAGGTGGCTCAGTGGTAAAGAATCTGCTAGCCAAGCAGGAGAGGCAGAAAGCCACTGGATGGGTAAGATCCCTTGAAGCAAGAAACGGCAAGCCACTCCAGTATTCCTGCCTGGAGAATCCTATGAACAGAGGAGCCTGGCAGGCTGCAGTCCATGGGATCACAAACAGACACGACTGAGCATGCACCATCTTCATCATCATCCATAGTATTCAGAAAAGAAAATAATACCCTTGCAAAATCCATTGAAATGTGTCCTTTGGATGATATCTCAGTCATTTATCATAAGATAATGAAAAGTGGACCATAGAGAAACTAAGTCAAACTTTATTTAGCTGAGATGTTAGAAATTGCTGAACTGAAAGGAGGAACTGGGAAGAGAACAAAATAATGGCAAATTTTAAGATGAGTATGTTAACAATATTTTCAAAAGATGCATGATAATTTTTTGTGGTTTTTACATCTCTGAACCCAAATCTGGCACAAATCTCTGGCTTTTAAAGCTCTATAAATAGAGACATACCTTATTTTGGAAAGGTACGACATGAGAACTCTTACTTCTACATTGCTGTTTTTGTTTTGTTAGTGGACATGAATGAATAAATGAATGAATGGATGGTGAGTGAATAGGTCACATGGGATTTACCTGACATGTGGTCATCGAGGGACCAGAGGACAATGACTTCAAGCTGGGCCCCTCTGCCCTGTTTGGTGCAGTTTCACTGCTACAGTCCTGACTGTTGAGCCTACTGCCTGGGATTTATGTTCAGCCTCTCCTTACACCTCCATAGGCTGACCCAGCTCTATTAGCATAACTCCATTTCCAGTGACAGCATGAATAAAAGATGACTAGAGTGACCTCAGAAAGTGCCAAGATAGTACTGATGTAATGAGCCCAATATCCACTGTTTTATGCATTGCCATACAATAGCAATCTTAATAAAATGTTAAACAGCATTATAATGCATGTTTCTTTGATGTCTCATTCACTTCACTTTTCCAGTCACTGATGATACTTTGGGTTTTCACCAATGATCCAAAAAAGACTCCCCTTCCTTTATTTTGGTAAACCTAAAACAAATGAGACAAACACAAATAAAAGATTGCCTTCTGAGTCTTCTTAATTGCAGAAAATAATTTTTTTCTTGCTTAGCATTGGTTTCTGTTCAACAAGAACTATTACTGCTAATAGACTAGAGAAATTGAATGTCCCATTTTAACCTTCAGAATTCTGCACTACAACCTCATCTTTTTGGCTTTCCACATTTTTCTCTGATGGTGAAAATCTGAAATAAAATCTTATCACTGAAAGCCCGACAATACCAGCCTTGTGGTGTATTTTCTCCTTTCGCCTTGATGTATTTTATTTTTTTTTTTTTTTTTTTTTTTTTTTTTTTTTTAATTTTTATTTATTTTTTTTTTAATTTTATTTTATTTTTAAACTTTACATAACTGTATTAGATTTGCCAAATATCAAAATGAATCCGTGTATTTTAAAGACCCATTGTATATGGGAATCTTGAGGCAAATACTCTGATTATCTAGCTCTGAAAAGTCTAAGGAAAAGAACTGCAAATGTGCCTAGCAAAAGATCAAGGAATCTCCTCTTTCTGGAGCTTTTTGACCAAAAATAACACCAAACTGTTCATCACTCTTCTCCTTAGCTGGGTTAACAGGGAGGAAGTAAAAGGAAGATGGGAACATAGCAGACGCATGTCTAAAGTAATATCACACCTTGCCAACAGTGCCCTTTATTATATTTTTCTTTAAAAGCAAAGGCACAACATGCTAATATTCAAACTTTGAACAACAAAGAGAAAATGGTGTGCTTTTTATGACTTCTTTCAATAGCAAATCACAGGTGCCCTTGTAATATTACTCTTTGCTTTCTTGCTAGACCTGTTATTCAGATGATCTGGAAATATGACAATATATTAATCACTAACACGATGCATCTTTGGGGCTTATAGGTAGATTAAAAATCATTTAGAAACAAGCAATGGTTGAAACACCTTAAATATACTATGCTCGACACATATGTTGTGTCACTTTGCATTTTGAAAGGTTGATGGTGGAGCAACAAATAGGGAAGTTTTTCGAGTATCTACTATGTTGCTTTGATGATATCATGTCTTATTGGAGCGTTGCAAACCTAACATCACAGAAAACAATCAGATGTAATTTGACATGCCATTATGTAAGCAGGCACTACTGTCAAAGATGTGAAATGGTGGTTTTCATATAGCAAGATGTAACGTTAATTAGACTACATTCTTTAGGGCTCTGTCTTGGAGAAAAGAAATACCTTGATACCCATAGCCTCTCTAGGACCCTTGAGCAATGAGAAATTCATGTTGCAGTCTTATATCTACTGAAGACTCATGGATAACTTATTTAAGAAAATTGTAACAATGATACTTCATTTGTCTCCCTTCAATTTGATAGTGACTGCAACAAATGATAGTTGATGATGTTTGTTTTTGGCAAGAATATTATAGTGGGTTGCCATTTCCTCCTCTAGAAGATCTTCCCAACCCAGGGATTGAACCCTCATCTCCTGCATTAGCAGGAAGATTCTTTACCACGAAGCCACCAAGGAGGCCCTGATGAAGTTTCTTGTATGGGAAAAGGTGTAGGGAAATGGAGATTTGCCTAATCATAGTTAAGTTGGCATTTGATGTTAAAAAGGAGCTAGAGAAAAGAGTCAGGATTCTACCATACACAGTGCAATGGGGATCATTACCCTCCTTAGGGAAGGATCCTTGATGAGGACTAAGTAATTATGAACACAGCCCTACAAAATTCAACCTTGAGATTGCCAGAAAAAAATTGGCTGCTCCAAAAATTGAAGCAGATGTCAGATGCAAGCAGCTGTGGCCTGGGAAATTCAACAAAATTCCAATATTCAAATTGCTTCTCTAGATAAAAACTGCTTGATAGCACAGTTTCAGATTTGATCTGGACTGCCAGTGAACCATCTGCATAAAATGAAAGCAATCTGCTGACATTGTCAGTGCAGGTAGACATCAGCGTCATTGGTCGGAAAAAGAACACTGCTAAAATGTTTTTGAGTGAGCTTGTTGAGAAAGTGGTAGAGTAGTTAACCCCCGTTTTTAGAATAGGGAACCCAGAATAAAAAGAGACAAAAAGTGTTGTTAGCATCATTGCTTAAGCACTATTTGTTTTTTTTTTTTTTTCTTTTAAAAAGGCAAAGTAAGAAACTTAACTCTAATTTTAGGCTCAAAATGGAATATTCTGGTAGGGATTGAGTTGGGGTGAGAATATTGGGAAAATTACATTCCCAGCACCAAGGAAAAAATGACGATCCTTCTGTTACATTTGACCTTGTGAGTATAATGGAAATGCACAGAGAGTTGGCAAGGAAACTGTTAGGCAAATTGTGATCTTTAAAAATTCAGTATCGCACGCAAAGGAATAAATCCCTAGAGGGTTAGAGAATACAATTTTTATTTTACTCAGCTATGTGTTGGAGAAAATAAACATATGTAGATGCTGAAAGGTTGCTCACAAATAGGTCAGCTCCTGGTGGAAGTCTTTCATAATTCAAGATACATCAGCCTTGGCGGTAGCTGAGAATAAGAGCGAGCAATCAAAAGTGACCCAAACAATGACACCAGAGTTCCAGATGGTATAGAAAAAAAGTCCATGATTTATGATTGCCGGTGCAGTAAATAAATCTAAAACAATAGGCGTGGATGGGGAGGCAGTCACAGCTGACCAAGAGAGCAGTTGTAATGCAACCCACAGAAAGCTTGGTGCCAGAAGTAATTGACATAGTCGTCAAATCAATTTCCTGGGGTGCAGACGCTCAAGCACTCAATCTGATTCTGTATGCTGCACGACACTCGGATTATACAGCTGCCTCTAATTCTGATAGCCTTAGCTCAATATGAATCCAATTCAAGGAACTGTCTGGAAGTGAACAGTAATTATTTAGGCTTCCTTTCTGCAGGTTTACTGTTCTCTAGTCAAATTACTCCATTTTGGGATTACATACATTTCATGTTAATTCTTTAACATTTCTCTTTTTTTTTTTTCTTCCCCTCCTCTATCACCAAACTCAATGCCTTCCCTGAAATCTGTAGTCTTTTCTCCCAGGGCACCTGGGGCCTGCTTCAGGACAGAAAAAGCCCACGAAGAATAAAATAGTCTTTGTATTGACTATGGAATCAACTACTTGATGGCAAATATGCAGTACCCATGTGAAGGAGGACCTATGTATCATCTATGTATCTATTTTTCTGTGTTTTAATTCAATGCAATAATAATATTAAATAATCTGCTGCTGCAAATAATTTCATTGGCATTCACTGAATGCCAATTATTCATTCAATGTTTATAGAATGTCTGTAGCACATGAGATACACCATTTGACACTGGGATATCGAGAGACGAGATAAAGTGTCAAAGAACTCATAGCTTATAAAACTGATGAGAGAGATAAAGAGTCATGTGAGAAAAATTACAGAGAAATACAGAGGGCAGAGAGTAACATAGAGGAAGCCTCTAGCCCAGTGGGGTGGGGTGAGATTGGGGGAGTAAGAAGGGAGGGATTTTGGAGACACCAACATTTCCATTGAAATTTGAAGATAAGGAAAACTTTGCCAGGTTGAGAGAGGATTGTTAATACTCCAGGCAAACCCAACATCAGAAATAGCAAGGTATTTTCAGGGAGTTGCATACTCAGTGTAGCTGGAATGTAGCATTTAGCAGTGAATAGAGTGGAGTGTTGAAGAGAGAAAAATGGAGAGGTATGGACCAGACGGCAGAGAGCAAGGCTGGTCAGTCCTTCAGAGTATACAGAACACATTTACCCATGATCTTTCACGCAATACCCACAAGAAGCTTATGAGAACATACTTGCCCCGTTTGAAAATAAGCGAGAATCAAGGTTTCCTGGTGGCTCAGATGGTAAAGAATCTGCCTGCAAAGCAGGAGGCCTGGTTCAGGAAGATCTCCTAGAGAAGGAAATGGCAACCCACTCCAGAATGCTTGTCTGGAGAATTCCATGGACAGAGAAGCCTGGCAGGCTGCATTTTCATGGGGTTGCAAAGAGTTGGACACAACTGAGCGACTAACTCTTCCTCTTTCAAGCTTGAGAGAGATTTGGTCACTGACAAAAGTCACATAGCTGAGAATTAGGCCCAAGTCTATCTGCTTTAAAGACCACATTCTCAACACAGCATTCATTACTTAGCTTCTTGATCAAGGGGTTTCCCTGGATATGTGCTCAGTTACTGATGACAGTTTTCAAATTTTTGGAAAACACAAAGGTGGTATGATGGGTTGACAGCAATATGAAAAAGGGTGATGGAGAAAGAAAAAGCACAATAGAAAATAGCAGAAAAGGAACAAGAGCAAAAGAACGTATATGAATTTCAAAACATTATAAGACAGAACAAGCTGGCAAGTCCCCTTGGAAAGAAGATAATTCCACGGGCACTGAAGACTCAACAAAATTTCTATTGTTGAAAAAGATCTTTGCAAGAACAGATTAGAAGATGATAAATCACATCATTAACAAGCTATTTGTTTGCTATTAATTTAACATTCTCTCTTTAGAAATAGAGAAGGCTGAACGGTTAGAAAAAAGAGATAGTGAGTTGATTATGGGTAAAAACTGGCTGAGCTGTCATCAAGGGCAAAGATGAAAACAAAGAACCAGAATGTGACAAAAGCTGGTGGAATTAAAGAAGCAAGCAGTGAAGAGAGAAGAACAATGACCGGAGGAGGGATCCAGAGACAATTCTGAGAAGCAAATGAGGAGAGAACAGTAGAGAAAATAGTACAGCTAACAAAAAGCAAAAGGATCAAAACAGGAAAAAAAGTTACATTGAGAAGAAATTTAAAGCGAAAAAAAGGCAAGAATTAAACTTGCATTTAAAAATACAATTTTGTAAAGTTTAAAAATAAAATAAAATTAAAAAAATAAAATCTATTCTATATATATATATATATTATGATACAGCAATTATAGATGATTAGATAATAAATAGTAGTATAAAAGAGAAAAGCTATTTTTCCCCACTAATTAAAACTATAGCAGGTTTGATTTTGAGGTACATCCTTCCAGTCATTTTTTTCAGATACTTTTGCATAACTATATTCATAATGTGGAAAACGTTAGTCTCATTTTTCTTTTAGTATTTTAGAATAAGTATTTGCAATGCTTTATAATCAATCTTTATAAATATTTTCTTTCAAACATGATTTAATGACTTTGGAAAATAGCATTCTGTTATTTCTTCGAGAGTAAGTATTTTGGTTAATGAGTAATTTTCAGATGTACAGGATTACCTGTGTGCTATATTTTAATTTAAGATTTTCTTGTGGCTCCAGAAACAACTCCACTTTCAAAAGTAAGAAATATTTAAGCATATCTAATTTTATAAATTGTAAAGAATGCAAGAAATAAACATTAACAGTATGCATAGGTGTCTTCTGTTTCAATCTAGTAATTCAAATAATGAAGGAAATCATTCTTTCTAGTGTTTTTCAATTTTATTAAAACAATTCAGAGGCAGGTTGAAATACATGATCCATTATCCACACACATGATTATGTATGGAATCAACCTACCTACAAGGTAAAAATGATGTGCCATGGGGGAATGCATTAGAATAGAAGTATTAATATTCTAATATTAATATAGACATGTAAAAATGCACAAGGCAGTATTTAGAGCACTTAATCCCCCATTCTGTCTAATAAAACATCTGGGATCCCTCTATCCTTTGGCATATTTCTGTGGTTATCAGATTCAAATATGCTGACACTCCAATTGCATAAGAATTTGTAAATCTATGGTAGATGCCCTTGATCGAGTTAATTTTGTCTGGTTCTAAAACAATTTTCACTTATGATTATAATAAACTGTTGTCAAAATTAACTAAATATTATCTTACAGTCTCTTTATCAGTTAAATTATTTCAAGCTAGGTTTCAGTGTAATATATCATATTTTTTGACTCTACATGAATAATTTATTAGAGGAAGAGAATGGCAACCCTAACATTTTTAAATGTGTGAATGAGATGATGTTTTGAAAACCCCCGAAGGAGACAACTTATTAGTGAGAGAGTGGTCCACTCAGTGTTTGCACTGAAGTACACTACAAAGAAAGAGACTGTTCAAATTACAGTGGCATTCACTGGCAAAACAACTTCTAGAAAAGAAATATGGAACTACTTGGATCACTAGATTCACAGTTCCAGATGAAGAGACTCATTTGAAAAATGATGCCTTTAAAATGTGCCTTCTCCTCTGGAGAATTCCATCATCATGAAATGGTCACTGCAGTAATTCCCTTAACAAAATTTGTTCCTGTTACATGCCAACCACTGAGCAAACAAGAGGGAACAAAATAAACTTAGTCTCTACGCTTGTGGAGCTTTGGTATCATGCATTTTCAAAAAGACAAAAATAGTCGAATGTATTTCATCATATACTAAGAAAGCATGTGAGCTGTAGTTTCTGACATATATATGTATGCATACGTATATACATATAACAATATATAATTATATTTAGAAATATGTTTGTGTGTATGCTGAGTTGCTTCAGTCTTGTCTGACTATTTGCTATGCTATGGACTGTGCCCATAGCCCACAAGGCTCCTCTGTCCATGGGATTCTCCAGGCAAGAGTACTGGAGTGGGTTGCCATGCCCTCCTCCAGGGGATCTTCCTGACCCAGGGATATATAATATATATATATATAGAACAATTGCTGGATTGGTTGCAAAAGAGAGAGGATTAGCAATAGTTAAGTTTTTTTGTGTGTGAGAATAATGATGAACAAGAAGCCTAAACCTGGAAATATTTTGACCTTTCAAATTACACATTTAATTGCCCTAATTGCTTTTTTTTTTTTTTTTGATACTGAAAATTTCTTTGAAGCAAGGACTTCTCTTTGACCTATAACATTTCCTACAATATTGGTAGTTATACTTTCTGTCCATCTCATCTTTCTCAATTTCAATATATTGATTCAATTCAAACAACACATTTTTAAACTAATGAACTACATAAAGAAGATGTTTGAAAACATTATTTTATTCATTTTAATTCCTATTACGTATTCCTCTCAAATGACTATCTTAAGTTCTAAAGCCCTAGGAGCAATGAAACATCTTTGATGCAAATGAGAATAATCTAGTAATTAACCCCAGGTTTTTCAGCACTAAATGTAAAAGCAAAACGAATCAGTGTTAATGATGAAGGAAATTCCAGACCTAATGACCCTAAGGTATCAGTTTTTTTCTCTTAGTCAAGCAATGGATACATTATATTTAGTTCTTTAGTAAGGTTTGTTTTGAAGGGAAGTTTTCTAAGTAGTTTTCATGAGTGAAGATCATACTAGTGTTACTTTCAAAGCTCATGCTGGGAAATGATGTCTTATAATTTTTTTCTGTCCCATTGGCATAATACACTTATTTATGTGAGGTAGATGTGTGTGTGTGCTGGGTCACTTCAGTCATGTCTGACTCTTTTGTGACCCCATGGACTATAGTCTGCCACACTCCTCTGTCCATGGGATTCCCTAGGCTAGAACACAGGAGTAGATTGCTATGCCCACCTCCAGGGGATTGTCCCAGCACAGGGATGAAAAACCACATCTCTTACGTCTCCCTTCGCTGGACAGGTGGATTATTTACCACTAGTGTGACCTGGGAAGCCTGAGGTAGATGAGTAGCCTCTAGCTCCCCCTGCCAGTATATGGTTTCAGAGAGCATCTCTCAACAAGGAGTAGTTGCTAAACACTTTATATTGATATACCTGCTGAATGTAATTGTCAAACAAGTTCACAACACTCCTGTTGCTGAAGGGTGTGCTTCAAAATAAGAATGTGAGAAAAGTGGCTCTTCATTTGTGTTCCTTCCTACACTTTAAGTGGAGTATCCAAGATGTCACCCCCATTCAGTAACTCAATTTCATTAAACATAAGAATTGACTCAGTGGTACAATTATTCAAATGTAAAATTCAAGAAAAGGAAAGATATATCTATTTGAATCCAGAGTTCCAAAGAATATCAGGGAGAGGTAAGCAAGCCTTCCTCAGTGATCAGTGCAAAGAAGTAGAGGAAAACAATAGAATGGGAAAGACTAGAGATCACTTCAAGAAAATCAGAGATACCAAAGGAATATTTTATGCAAAGATGGGCCCAATAAAGGACAGAAATGGCATGGACCGAACAGAAGCAGAAGATATTAAGAAGAGGTGGCAAGAATACACAGAAGAACTACACAAAAAAGATCTTTCAGTTCAGTTCAGTTGCTCAGTCGAGTCCGACTCTTTGCAACCCCATGAATTGCAGCACGCCAGGCCTCCTTGTCCATCACCAAATCCCGGAGTTGACTCAAACTCATGTCCATTGAGTCGGTGATGCCATCCAGCCATCTCATCCTCTGTCATCCCCTCTCCTCCTGCCCCCAATTCTTCCCAGCATCAGAGTCTTTTCCAATGAGTCAGCTCTTTGCATGAGGTGGCCAAAGTACTGGAGTTTCAGCTTTAGCATCAGTCCTTCCAAAGAACACCGAAGATTGATCTCCTTTTGAATGGACTGGTTGAATCTCCTTGCAGTCCAAGGGACTCTCAAGAGTCTTCTCCAACACCACAGTTCAAAAGCATCAATTCTTCAGCGCTCGGCCTTCTTCACAGTCCAACTCTCACATCCATACATGACCACTGGAAAAACCATAGCCTTGACTAGACGTACCTTTGTTGGCAAAGCAATGTCTCTGCTTTTGAATGTGCTATCTAGGTTGGCCATAACTTTCCTTCCAAGGAGTAAGCGTCTTTTAATTTCATGGCTGCAATCACCATTTGCAGTGATTTTGGAGCCCAAAAAAATGAAGTCTGACACTGTTTCCACTGTTTCCCCATCTATTTCCCATAAAGTGATGGGATCAGATGCCATGATCTTTGTTTTCTGAATGTTGAGCTTTAAGCCAACTTTTTCACTCTCCTCTTTCACTTTCATCAAGTGGCTTTTTAGTTCCTGCTTTCTGCCATAAGGGTGGTGTCATCTGCATATCTGAAGTTATTGATATTTCTCCTGGCAATCTTGATTCCAGCTTGTGCTTCTACCCAGATAATCACGATGACGTGATCATTCATCTTGAGCCAGATATCTTGGAATGCGAAGTCAAGTGGGCCTTAAGAAGCATGACTATCAACAAAGCTAGTGGAGGTGATGGAATTCCAGCTGTGCTATTTCAAATCCTAAAAGATGATGCTGTGAAAGTGCTGCACTCAATATGCCAGCAAATTTGGAAAACTCGGCAGTGGCCACAGGACTGGAAAAGGTCAGTTTTCATTCCAATCCCAGAGAAAGACAAGGCCAAAGAATGCTCAAACTACTGCACAATTGCACTCATCTCACACTAGCAAAGAAATGCTCAAAATTCTCCAAACAAGGCTTCAGCAGTATGTGAACTGTGAACTTCCAGATGTTCAAGCTGGATTTAGAAAAGGCAGAGGAACCAGAGATCAAATTGCCAACATCCACTGGATCATCAAAAAAGCAAGAGAGTTCCAGAAAAAGTCTACTTCTGCTTTATTGACTATGCCAAAACGTTTAACTGTGTGGGTCACAACAAACTGTGGAAAATCCTTCAAGAGATGGGAATATCAGGCCACCTGAGCTGCCTCCTGAGAAATCTGTATGCAGGTCAAGAAGCAACAGTTAGAACTGGACATGGAACAACAGACTGGTTCCAAATCTGGAAAGGAGTATATTGTCAAGGCTGTATATTGTCACCCTGCTTATTTAACTTCTATGCAGAGTACATCATGCAAAATGCCAGGCTGAATGAAGCACAAGCTTGAATCAAGATTGCCAGGAGAAATATCAATAACCTCAGATATGCAGATGACAGCACACTTATGGCAGAAGGCAGAGAAGAACTAAAAAGCCTCTTGATGAAAGTGAAAGAGGAGAGTGAAAAAGTTAACATTTTCACATTCAGAAAGCTCAACATTCAGAAAACTAAGATCATGGCATCTGGTTCCATCACTTCATGGCAAATAGGTGGGGAAACAATGAAAACAGTGGCTGACTTTATTTTTGGGGGCTCCAAAATCACTGCAGAAGGTGACTGCAGCCATGAAATTAAAAGATGCTTGTTCCTTGGAAGAAAAGCTATGACCATCCTAGACAGCATATTCAAAAACAGAAACATTACTTTGCCAACAAAGGTCCATCCAGTCAAAGCTATGGTTTTTCCAGTAGTCTTGTATGGATGTGAGAGTTGGACTATAAAGAAATCTGAGAGATGAAGAATTGATGCTTTTGGACTGTGGTGTTGGAGAAGACTCTTGAAAGTCCCTTGGATAGCAAGAAGATTCAACCAGTCCATCCCAAAGGAAATCAGTCGTGAATACTCATTGGAAGGGCTGATGCTGAAGCTGAAACTCCAATACTTTGGCCATCTGATGAGAAGAGCTGACTCATTGGAAAAGGCCCTGATGCTGGGAAAGATTGAAGGTGGAAGGAGAAGGGGACAACAGAGGATGAGGTGGCTGGATGGCATCACCAACTCAATGGACATGAGTTTGAGTACACTCAAGGAGTTGGTGATGGACAGGGAAACCTGGTGTGCTGCAGTCCATGGAGTTGCAAAGAATCAGACATGACTGAGCAACTGAACTGAACTGAACTGAACTGAAGATAAAATCTCTGACCCTGAACAATTTTGACATTTCCATTGAGAATTTTTTGGGAAGGGAGGGGCTTATATAGGTATTTTGGCAGGGAGACTTATGTAAAATTATTAGGAAGTAATTTGGGGGCCTTCTGTAAAGTGGTGGCTTCCCTACTCGCTGAGATGGTTAAGACTTTGCCTGCAATGCAGGAGGCCCTGGTTCAATCTCTGGGTCCGGGAGATCCCTGGAGAATGGCTACCCATTGCAGTGCTCTCCCCTGGAGAATCCCATGGCCAGATGAACCTGGTGGGCTATAGTTCATAGAGTTGCAAAGAGTGAGACATGAATGAGCAACTAACAGTTTCACTTTTATGTAAGTATAATTTTTCACTCCCCAAACTAAAACAGTTCACTTCTATTATCCTAGTCTTCTGAATTGGCTCCCATTCTCTTTCTCTTTTCACTCTCTTTCTCTTTGGTACTTTACTGTTGCCATAGCTGATGGATAGCATTTTCTTCAGCATCCATATCCTTCTCTAAGCCCATTAAGGTCTTTGCTGACAGCAGCACTGTGTGACCAATATGTGCTTTCATGATGTGTGTTCCGCCTGTGCTCTCACAGCCCTTCCTGTAAAGGATGCAACTGGGTTAGAATAGTTTTCCCTCATGAATAGATATAGGATGGCTTTATGCTTTCTGAACACTCTCCATGGGGCTCCCATCAACAATTCAAGTGGTGTAGACAAGAAGAAAACCCTCTATCTTAGGTCAAAGGTAGTGCCTTGCCAAAGAAGGACCATGAGTCTTTCAGAATGCTAAAGTTAAATAATTTCCTTTTCATATGATGACCAAGAAGAACCCAATGTCATGTAGACTATAAATTCATGGTACCAAATAGTAAGGGCTTCCCAGGTAGCACTAGTGCTAAAGAACCCACCTGCCAATGTGGGAGACTTAACAGACTCGGGTTCTATCCCTGGGTCGGGAAGATCCCCTGGAGGAGGGCATGGCAACCCAATCCAGTATTCTTGCCTGGAGAATCCTTTGGACAGAGGAGACTGGTCGGCTACTGTCTGCTGGGTCGAAAAGAGTCAGACACGAATGAAGCAACTTAGCACACATGCATGAGAGATAGTAGAAGGAAAATCCCTTCATAGGTTGCACAGCTGACCCCAAGGGCCACAGGTCCTGCCACGTTGATGGGATTTCTGTCTCTAACGAATGTTAAGATGTCATCCCAACGTGACTACATGAGGTGATTCTGTGTATGAAAACATAATTCTGAGATTACCTAAAATTGACTATAAAAGTGCAAAGACAAGGTTTCAGCTCAAAAAATCACTGCCCCCTTGGTTTTTTAGTATTCTTCACAGACGCTGGAGAGGAATTTCAAACCTCAAGGTTCTTAGTGTGGCATGATATTATGTTTAGTCAATATGTGAAATATCTGCAGAAAATAGGTGGGAGAGAGAATGTAATTTTATTCTGCCAAATCATTCCTCTGGGCCATGGAAATAAGCACCAGCCTGCAATGCAGGAGACCCTGGTTCAGTCTCTGGGTCGGGGAGATAAAACCACAGTGATACTAATCAAAACATTCTATGAAATAATGTTCTATGCTTAGGCAATTCTTTTTGTTTTCTACTGGTTTTTATTTTCCAGAGGCTCAGTTGGTGTTCTCACAGACAGGTGTCTGTCCCATGCTCTTAGCCTTTTGGAGTTTAGTGTTTCAGGAAGACAGAAGGAAGGTGAAGCTGAGGACAGCAGAACATAGAAGCACATTAGTGCCTTTCTACGATGTTGCCTTTGGAGTCTGTGCCCTGAAACTAGAGTAAAGAGACTGAGTGTGTGTGTGTGTTTGTGTGTGTGTGCACTCAGTCACATCCAACTCTTTGCAACCCCATAGACTGTTCCTCTGTCCATGGAATTTTCCAGGTAAGAATACTGGAGTGGATTGCCATGCCCTCCTCCAAGGGATCTTTCCAACCTAGGGATTGAACCCAGGTCTCTTGCATCTCCTGCATTGGCAGATGAATTCTTTACCACTAGCGCCACTTGTGGAGAAGGCAATGGCACCCCACTCCAGTACTCTTGCCTGGAAAATCCCATGGACAGAGGAGCCTGGTAGGCTGCAGTCCATGAGGTCGCTAAGAGTTGGACACAACTGAGCGACTTCACTTTCACTTTTCACTTTCATGCATTGAAGAAGGAAATGGCAACCCACTCCAGTGTTTTTGCCTGGAGAATCCCAGGGACAGAGGAGCCTAGTAGGAGGCTGTCTCTGGGGTCGCACAGAGTCGGACACGACTGAAGTGACTTAGCAGTAGCAGCGCCACTTGGGAAACCCTTTATAGAGGCTTTGTAGGAGGTTATTTGGGTGGCTTCCAAACTGATATCTAATGGGTACATTTTCCACATTAGATTTGCTTGCATACCATTCTAGAGCAAAAGATCATCACATTAATAAGTTCCAAAATGTTTGTAAATGAGAGTAGAGTTAGTAATAAATACATAAATAAATAAATAATTCAGAATGAAAGGAAACCTGTAAATTCAATCATTTTCTTAACGTTTTTTTCAAGGTCAGGTTAGTTTAGACTCTTATGATTACATCTTCCTCCTTATTCAAGGCAGGGATCTTCTGGTATATGATCATAGCAGAGAAGCAAAGCTTTGACCAGGGCACAAAGAATGCCTGCAGGGTTCCCTTGCAGTTTAGGTTTAAACTTACCCACAGACCGACTGGAAAACGCCCCTCTGAGTTAGATGTGCTCTGCGCTGATTCTGACCCTGAAGAATTTCATGTCTATAATTTCCCCTTCAGAAATGACAGTTATAATCAAGGTCATGACATTTTCCTCCCAACATCACACAACCGATTCCCCACTTCTGGTATGTTTTGAAAATGCAGACCAGGCTTTCAGGGGCTAAATATCAATACGAGGAGGAACAGAAAGATGTCAGACAGAACCATTTGCAGCCAACCATGTGCCCCTTCTGAGAGCTGGTTACACAACCCAGCAAATAGATGGCATGCACTTGTCTAGAGGAAGATGGACTGCAAATACATTATTAAGCTTTTCCTACAGGCGGCTTGGACATTTTCACATAGGCTGCAATGCGTGTCATCACATACAGCAAAAGGATAAACAGACATGGACCAGCTTGAAGAAAATTGATAGTGACTTGTACATCCTCATTCATAACCACTTCTTTACAGATTAAGAAAGCTTTGAACAGCAATTTCTATAACAATCCTATAGATGTCTTTATAGATCTCCAAAAATCACACACCCGCCCCCCAAAAGAACACCAAAAACAAAAACAAAACCCCTCACTGATTAAAAACTGAGAGTTTCAATTTTCTGGCTTAGATGTTTGCTCAGTAGTCAAGCAGATTTTCTTTTAAGGGAGGTGAATGAGACAGAGCACATTGTTGGCTGGAAGTTTAAAGATGAAAACTTATTTTCTTACTATTCAATGCTAAGAATGTCTGAATGGCTCTTTTCATTCTTATGAGAAATTCCATTTCCCCCTAGTAGTCACAGATGTCTATTTGTCTCTGCCTCTGTTAGTAAAAGGAGATTATTTGAGGATAGGTGGTCAACAACTTTGATTTAAGATAAGGTAACCAGAAAGGCTAGGGTAGAAATGAAGACCAAGGCAAACTTTTTTTTTTTTTTTTTTCCTATTTCAAAGAAGCAGGATAAAAAACATTAACAGAGAAATCCAGGAGGAAAAAACAAAAAACCCCACCAAACCCATTGTACGTGAGTGTGAAGAAAATGTGTCAAAGTAGAAACTGATAGAATACAAAGAAAGAGTATTGAGAGTTCATCCTTTTGAAGGATAACATAGAAAGGCATTAAAGAGAATTTGGGGAGCAGCCTAAACCTCAGCTCAAAACAAGACCACCAAGCTGAATTTAGCCTCATCCTCTGCCTTGTTTCCAGTAAGAGAGCACGTGGTGAGAAAGCACTGCATAGTGTATCTCGTTCACACTAGTTATCCAACAAATCTTAGTTGAGTTTGTACATACATGGAAGATTCAGAAGTCATTTTTTTTATTGCCCAAAGATGAAAACTTGCTTCCAATTTGAATTGTATAATTATACAGAATAATGGATCCTGTTGAATTTACCTTCTCAGAGGAGCACATCACACATTTACAGTTATCTCTGGATATACTAAACTCTCACTAAACTTCTCAGTGTGACCTCACCATGGCTACTTATCAATTAGGCAAATACACTAAGATAGATAGTAAGGCTTCCCAGGTGGCTCAGTGGGAAAAGAAACTGCCTGCAGTGCAGGAGGTGCAGGAGACACCATCGCTATCCCTGGGTTGGGAATATCCTCTGGAGGAGGGCTTGACAATCCATTACAGTCTTCTTGCCTGAAGAATCCTACGGACAGAGGAGCCTGGCCGGCTACAGTCCATAGGGTCGCAAAGAGAGGGGAGCCATTGAACATGCACACACTCACTAAGGTAGTAGTAGTAAAGTTCTTTGAGGAGGACACATAAAGGATACAAAACCCTAATATCAGAGAGACAACTTTGTTTGGCCCAGGAGGTCCAGTTCTTTTTTTATCAGAGCTCAGCCAAGAACTGGTTCAGTGGATGTGACTCAGCTCAGTGAAGAACTGCTGAAACTAGAGGCTGAGTTCAGGAAGCTTCTATTTCTGTTTCCTGGACAGAAATTTCTCTCCCACTGGTCTCTGCCCCTCTGAAAATGGGATCTCTCTCCTGGAACCCTGTCTGTGCTGTGTCTTCTTCAACTCTACCTGGTTTATGCATTCTGAAGGTCATCAGAGCCAGATGACTTGTGTGTTTTTCTGCTTCTCAGCTAGTATTTTTTCTCCCTATATTACATTCACATCTTGTAGTGGTGGTGGTGGTGGAAGGGATGAGGTTGGTGGTGATGTTGGTGGTGGTCATTGTGTAAGTCCAGACCCTTTGGAATGGCACCTGTAGGATCAGATTGGTAAAAACTAAACTGATAGGTACCTGAATTCTCTCTCTGAGAAGTTCAGTGACTGCTGTCACAGAAGCTCAGCCCCAGTTTGAATCCAACTTTGTCATGATGTCTTTTTCTAAACTGTCTCAGCACTTAGGTCCAGTCAGCTCTGCATGTTACTGATACCCAGTACATCTGTTTTTGTCTGTGTTACCCTTTTATTTTAATGAGAAAATGATAATTAATAAAGCATTTTTCCATGTTAGGTACTCTAGTTGCCTTACATGTATTAATGAGTCAAGGCTTTATAACAGCCTTATAGCATAGGCAGAAATTTTATTCCCATTTTACAGATGAGGAAAATAGGCCACAGAAAATTTAAGTACTTGACCCAAAGTCAAAGCTTTCTACACTATCCTTTTCTTTCTTTAAAATAAATGAATAAACCTGTGGTATAAAATTTGAAACCTACACAATATTATGTAAAGATTTCTTTCATGACACTGTCTCCCAGGCTTCATGTTTCTTTCTCTAAAAATAACTGTTGCTATTGCATCCTTGAGTATTCTCTCACAAATATTCTATGTAAATATGAGTAATTATAGAATATACACATTTTTTCCTTTTTAATGAAATTTTTAGCTTCCTAAATACATTGTTTAACATCCTGGGTTTTTTCCCACTTAATTTTGCAGCCTTTTTCTATCAGTTTATAATACTGCTTTATTATTTTTCTAAATGGCTGAATATTTTCTAATTTACGGTATAACAAACTTCCTTGACCAATCTTCTGTTAAATTACACAGTTAAGTTATTGCAAATCATTTGCCACAATAATGTCTTATATGTCAGGTTGCACTATGTGAGTTTCAACTGAACAAATTTCTAGAAGTATGATCACCAAGTCTAAAAATATCTGAGTTTTTAAATTTTATTTCCAAATTGCCTTTATGGAGGGTGATATTAATTTACATTCCATCATCAATGTGTGAGGGTGTCTGCTTTTCCCAAACCATGGCTGACACAGTACATCATCGGACCTTGCCCATGTGCATTTGGGTCTTTGCCAATTGAAGAGATGAAGACAGTATCTCATTGCAGCTTCTGTCTGAATATTTATTTATGTGCCTTTACTTTTCCATGAACTGTTTTTCTTATCTTTTGCATTTTTAAATTGTATTGTTGGACTTTTAACTATGGCTTTGTAGGGAAATTTTCCATATAAGGGCTAGCCCTTTGATGTTCTATAAATTTTAATTCTTCCTTCTAAGATCAGCTTTTGATTTTATTTATTTTGAATCAGTAAAGAATTATTTTTAAGAAAGTGATTGAATCAACTATCTCTTTTAATGACTTCAAGGACTTACTACATACTTAGAAAAGCCTTAGCTTTCTTGGAATTTAAAAAATCTGGTCTTTTAAAAAATAATTTCTGGTTGCATTTTTACATTTGATCAATCTAAAATTCATTTCTGAATAAAAAGTTCCAGAGTTTTTGTTTGTTTGCATTTCCAAGTAGCTATCCTCTTCTGTTGTCTTACTACTATTTAAAAAATAATATTGCTTTCCTGTTTTGAAATAGTGATTATATCATAATGTTTTTATATATTTGAATTATTAGTATATTTTTATTCTGTTCTATTGATTTATATATTCATGTGCCAGTGCAAAACTATTAATTGTCATCACTTTATAATACATTTTGATATCTAGTAGGGTCATTTCTCATGACTCTTCAGTATTTTGATTACTAGTGATGGTTACGGAGAAGGCAATGGCACCCCACTCCAGTACTCTTGCCTGGAAAATCCCATGGATGGAGGAGCCTGGTAGGCTGCAGTCCATGGGGTCGCTAAGAGTCGGACACGACTGAGTGACTTCACTTTCACTTTTCACTTTCATGCATTGGAGAAGGAAATGGCAACCCACTCCAGTGTTCTTGCCTGGAGAATCCCAGGGATGGGGGAGCCTGGTAGGCTGCCATCTATGGGGTTGCACAGAGTCAGACATGACTGAAACAACTTAGCAGCAGCAGTGATGGTTAAAGGTTTCTGTATGAATTTAAGAACTAGCTTCTTCATTTGAAAAGTACAGTTTTCTTTTATCAACTTAGAATTGATATCTATATGTCAATGTATGCTATATGATAGTATTTCAAAAATATGACTTTTCATTTGTATAATTCTCCTTTTGGGCCCTGTAGTAATATTTTGTGGATTTTTTAAAAGAATCACAACTATTTCTTTGTACATTTTGTCCTAAATATTTCATGCATGTTGCTGTCACTGAAACTATGGACTTTTTTCCCATTATCTCTTTAAAAATGGATGCTTATGTATATAAAGGCTGTTAAGTTCTACATTAATTTATTTTCCTTTTACTTCTTCCTTGACCTCTACTAATAAATATTTTATAGTATTCTCAATGCTATTTTATTCCTGAGGTCTTTTATCTCTATTTAGTTCTTTCCCATTATAAGCCTACTTACTCTAAGTGTTTTAAGTTCTTGGGAAAATGTTTGATCACAATTTTCATATGTTTTAATGCAAGACTTTTTTCCAGTATATTTTCTTCATTTGCCATTTGTTTTCTTTCCTTGCCTCTTATTTTTCTATAAATCCCATTCTCTTTTCTATGTTGCTGTCTTGAGGAATAGAATTTCTTTCTGAGCAGCTATTTTTAGATTTTTTTGTGTCAGAGAAAGCCAGGTCCATATTTCAGGCTAGCAGAGATTCTTCTCATGTCATAGAATAATGGTGTAATTTTTCTTTTTTTTAGTCTTTACTTCACACTTGCCCCAAATTTGGCATTGTTGGGCTTCTCACAATGTGGAGATTACTCAGCCTATCCCATGTAATGGATGGTTTTCTGCAAACATGGCCTGTCTAGGTGGTCCTTGGGCTTCTCTGGTGGCTCAGACAGTAAAGAATGCCTGCAATGCAGGAGACCTGGGTTCAATCCCTGGGTTGGGAAGATCCCCTGGAGGAGGCCATGGCAACCCACTCCAGTATTCTTGCCTGGAGAATCCCCGTGGACACAGGAGCCTGGTGGGCTACAGTCCATGAGGTCACAAAGAGTCAGACACGACTGAGCAACTAAGCACAGGTGATCTTTAATTTCTCCTCAGAAACAAATCAAGTCCAGATATGCTTACAGCGGAATCAAGTTACTTCTCGTATTATAATAAGATTTCTGAGTTTGAGTATCACCCTGGAGAAGTATGCTATGCCAGCTTTTTCTGTATCTGCTACAGTGGGTGTCTACACTTTACTCTTTTAAATGCTTATTTGATTTTCATTGTCTGGGGACTCCTCATTCTGATTTTGTTTTTCAAAATTTAGTTGTCTCTTAGTTTTATTGACTATCAAACATGCAAATCTATTTCATATTTTTTTTTGGTAATCTTGGGGTATTTTCCCTGAGGACAAATAAGTGCTAAATTTACTCAACCTCACCCAACACCTTTTTATGGACTAGAAGTTTAGGACTTTCTGTTTTTTTTTTTGTTTGTTTGTTTGTTTAGTATTTATTTATTTGTCAGCTCCAAGTCTTAGTTGCAGCACTCGGGCTCTTTTAGTTTTGGCATGTGAGAACTAGTTCCCTGACCAGGGATTGAACCAAGTCACCTTGCATTGGGCTCATGAAGTTTTAGCCATTGGACCACTAGAGAGACTCCTGGATGTAACTTGAAGTGACACAAAGCTCAAAACAATAACGCATGTCCTGTGTGCTCAGTCGCTCAGTCGTGTCCGACTCTCTGAGACCCCATGGACTGTAGCCTGCCATGTTCCTCTGTCCATGAGATTCTCCAGGCAAGAATACTGGAGTGGATTGCCATTTCCTCCTCCAGGGGATCTTCCTGACCCAGGGATCAAACTCCTGTCGCCTGCATTGCCAGGCAGGTTCTTTACCACTAGCGCCACCTGGCAGAAGCAAGCCTGTATAGGTTATCAGACCCGTCTTGATTCCTGGCCCAAACACTGGCTTGGCTCAAACTCCTCCTGGAGTTTTCGGGAGGTAACGCATGTCTTACTGATAGATAAATAATTGTATTTTACATAAGAAGCAATTTTGCTTTTTTTCCTTTACACATATTATCAGGTTTAAATATGAAAATAACTGTTAACCAAATAGGATTATAATTTTTTGTTTAAGCATAATTCTTTCAAATTTTTTTTAACAAATAGTAATACAGGGTCCATGATATTTCAAGGATTAGGAGAGATGCAAGAAAATAAAAAATTACTAGTACATCATTGCTTATCTTAAATCACTTCCAAGCTACTGGTTGTTGCTGTTTAGTTGGTAAATTGTCTCCGACTCTTTGCAACCTTGTAGACTGTAGTCGACCAGGCTCCTCTGTCCATGGGATTCTCCAGGCAAGGATACTGAAGTGGGTTGCCTTTCCCTTCTCCAGGGGATCTTTCCAACCCAGGGATTGAATCTGTGTCTCCTGCATTGTCAGGTGGGTTCTTTACTACTGAGTCACCAGGGAATAAGAGACAAAAACTGATGCAAGAGTACAAATGAAGAGGACCTAACTCAGCCTGAACAATAAGGCAAGGTTTCTGAAAGGAAGTGAAACTGAACTGAATCTTGAAGAAAGAACAACTAACCAGGCAAAGAATTGAGGAAAACACTTTCTGGTCAAAAGGAACCTCTGAGGGACTTCCCTGGTGGTCCAGTGTTTAAGACTTTGTCTTCCAATGCAGGGGGTGTGGGTTCAATGCTTGGTTGGGAAGCTGAGATCCCACATGCCTTGAGGCCAAGAAACCAAAACTGAAAACAGAAACAATATTGTAACAAATTCAATAAAGACTTTTAAAATGATTCACGTAAAAAAAAAAAAAAAAAAATTTAAAAAGAAGTCTATGAGCAAAGGCACAGAAGCAAGATATATCGTGATGTGGTAAATAAGTAGCTCCATGCTTGCAAATATGCATGCTATGTCGCTTCAGTCATGTCTATTTGTGACCCTATGGACTGTAGCCTGCTAGGCTCCTCTGTCCATGGGATTCTCCAGGCAAGAATACTAGAGTGGGTTGCCATTCCCTCCTCCAGGGACTTGCGACTATACCCACTTGAAAATCCTGAGTATACTTCATAGTGTATAGGAGCACCTCTGAAACACTTTCTTCTGGTTTAAATTGAAAATAATCTCCTCATAAAGATTTCTTCAGCTACTTTGTCCCCTTTCATACTGGCCAAAATGATAATAATAAGAAATAGTTACTATGTGACTTCAATCTGATTTAGCTTATTTCAATAAGTCTTTACTGAGAAGCCATTATTTATCTGATAGTGTGCATACTTTTGTGGAGGATATAAAGAAAGCAAGACTTTGTACCATCAAACAGTAAAAAATTTCATATTTCGAGTAAGTATAAAGAAATTGAGCCTCTTTTACTGGCACAGCTAAATATCTCAGTTCTTCTGCTTCTAATGTTTGTCATCACTTTTATTGTTGAAGAAATATTTTATGTAAGTACTATTATAGATTTATATTTCTCATGGCAAGGTACTTTTTGATATGAATATTAATATGCACTTCTTAATGCTTTTTAATCCATGACCTAATTTACTTTGGCATTTTACTTAACAAAATTGAAAAATTTTTAAAACACTACATGTGCATTATTTTAATGTTCTGCTTGTCTATCAATGGAAAAGTAAGCAATTTAAAAATTTTAACCCAATCAGATAATGATCTTTCTGAATCTTCCATTTATTCTTGACATTTTTTGATAATTAAAGAAAATCAAAGTTAACTACATCATCTTTAAAAAGTTTCTGTTGTTTGGCAAAGGAAAGCAGTACAAAGTTATAGATTCATTTCGTGTTTTATTCCTTATAACCTCAGTGTATTTATTTTAATATGTAATTTTGCTATTTTGAGCAAGATATAAAATACAAAGGAAACCAGAGAAAACATGTGTCAGAGTTAAGATCTGTTTGGTTTGGAATCAAATTTTATTTTAGGAAGCCCTTTGGGAGACTAACCCTGAAGACAATCATCCCTCTGTCTGACACCGGGTTCAGAACCAACTTGCCCCTCTAAATGTTTGCTAACATCTATATATTGTAGTGACATGGAGCAATTATCAGTGTGTGTATGTGTGTGTGTGTGTGTGTGTGTGTGTGAGTCATTCAGCTGTGTTCAACTCTTTGTGACCCCATGGACTATATCCCGCCAGGATCCTCTGCCCATGGGATTCTCCAGGCAAGAATACTAGAATAGGTTGCTATGCCCTTCTTCAGGGAAATCTTTCCAACCCAGGGATCGAACCCAAATCCCCTTCATTCACAAGCAGATTCTTTACTGTCTGAGCCACAAGGAAGCTGAAATATCATTGAAGCAGAAGCTAAACAGAGTAGCTGTGTTGGAGCTACACTGATCCTAAGTCTCAAATGCAAGGTAGTCCACAAAAACTATTCTGATTAATTGGATAATACAAAGGAAGTCTGAAGCGGACAGAGAAGAACATTTTGACCCAAATATAGATGCTAGCTGTCTATGGAAAGTGAAAGTGTTAGTTGCTCAGTTGCATCCTACTCTTTGTGACCCCATGGACTGCAGCCACAGGTTCCTCTGTCTGTGGGATTGTCCAGTCAAGAATACTGGAGTGGGTAGCCATTCCTTTCTCCATGGGATCTTCCTGACCCAGGGATCAAACCTGGATTTCCTGCATTGCAGACAGATTCTTTACCATCTGAGCACCAGAGATAGATCATCCAAAAATGTCTGGTGTCCCCAAAAGAAGATGAGCTGATAGTGTTTTCAGTTAGCTGTAAATTTCTGAGGATTAAAACTGTGAACTGATACTACAGCATTCCTGAACATGCTAGATGGGGAATATGAATGTTTAGCAGATTGAATGCCATGCTTTTGAGGAATTAACTACTTATTCATTCTGTCTTTAAGCATTATTGCAACAAGAATTACATTTGAATTTTTAAAATGATTATGAACTGGCTAAAGGCTGAGAATAAACCTGCATTTCTCTACCATCGCCATGGGAAAAGGAAACCCTTAATTACAATGCTTGTCTTTGAATAATATTTCAGTTGTAACAGCACATTTTTTCCAATTTTGCATGATAAGTGCATTAATATTTATTCATATCCTGTGACCTTTACATAATTCTCCTGGGCACTATTTTCCAAACTATGATGTTTGCTCTTTTTTTTTTTTCTTTGCTCTTTAATACTTATCACTTATGCACTCTTGCTAGTCCACATTTTATGAGAATGTTAGGATTATTAGGGAATGAGTTGGAATGAGACACTGAATCTGACTCCTTTTATCACGTTTATCCTATAATGGTAGGTACACAATTTTATACGCTTGTCAAAAATCAAATTGACATCAGCAAAAATAGCAGAGTGGGGGAAAAGTGCAATCCTTCACAAGCAAAGAATAAGCAGCAAAAACTATCAGAATCAAGCTTTTGGGGAGTTTGGAAATTAACCAAAAGTTTGCAGCAACCAGGAAAACATTTAATTAGAAAGAAAATAAAAAGATGCTGAATCTTGATAAGACAATTTTGTGGCATTTTAACTCACCTTGGCCACATCCCTCATCCCAATATTTGTAATTGGCCTGAACAAGAGCCCAGAGTAAACAAGGATGCTCATACCCCATAATAGCAGAATGTGGCACAGTGAGCCTTATTCTCTGATCCTTTGTTTTAAGCTGTCTGGGAGCTCTCAACAGTACTGACTCAAAGGACTGGTGCCATCTCACCTAACTCTGAGCTCCCCCAGTGTTGAGATGAAGCATTTGTTGAAAACATTTAAAGGAAAAGGTATTAGTTTCTACTGCTTAGGGCTATGGGAAAAAAAAAAAAAAAAAAAGAAAGAAACGGGGATGAACAATAGAGTAACTGGATGCCTAGGAAGTAAGGCTGGAGAATGAGAAGCTTAGAGGGAAGGGTATGTGAAAAGTTCTGACATTATTTCTTAGAATCTAAGTCATGGCGTATGCCCAGAGAAGATCTAAAAAAGCCTTAATGCTCACATCTGGCTGACCTTCAGACTCGGTGAAAGCAGAAAGCAAAAACTGTAACACAGCTGTAAATTGCCTGGCCCCGTGTTGAATGTGTGCCTCACACACACAAAGCCCATCTGCGGGGAATAAGAGAATTATTTTTCCTTTTTTATGCCAAGTTTTAAAATCCCTGTCCCATCACTAACTAACCACTAAGCCAATAAAATATAGAATTCAGTGGATACATTTAACAGAGAATATAGACTTTACAAAATTCAATCAGAATGATTATTAAATAAATATACAATGGCCACTGTAACAGTCAAATAAAAAGCCCTTAGCAAGGGGGAGAATCTGATTTCCAAAGTTGCCACATTATATTATAATATTAACATATACAATTTTCAGCAGCAGAAAAGCATATGAGGCAGGTAAAGAAATAACAAAATGTGGTCTATTCATAGAAAATAAAGAAATTAACAGAAGCTATCCTTGAAGAAGCCCATAGATTGGACTTACTAGACAAAGATGTTAATTCAACTGTCTTAAATACATTCACAGCAACAAATTAATCCACGAATCAAGAACTGAGAGAAACCAGGAGAACATTATCTCACTAAATAGTGAATATAAATAAAGAGATAGAAACTATAAAAGGAAAACACGGGCTCTTTTTCGTATTTTAAAAATATTAATCCACTATTTTCAAGAAAATTAATAATTTGTATAGCATTTAATTTTTATGGCATAAAATTAACTTTTGTCCTGTTTTCAGTTTATTATTTTTTAGCTTTCTGTCACATAACAATATAGGCTGTTTCAGACTCCTAATCTGATATATTGTTCCAGAAATTAATCATCTGATTTTTAGTCTAGAATTTTTGATCTGAAAAAGGACCTAGAGTTTATCCACTGCAACTCCTTGTTATGGACCTGAAAGAAAAAACAAGAGACCAGTTATACCAAAGTGCTTTATAGCTGAAATCAGAGGCCTGGCCTCACTATCATTTCTTTTTTTTTTTTTACTTAAATTAAAAATGTGAATTCTTAGAAAAGTAAAAAGTCAATTTGTTAACTCATTTACTTGTAGACTGCCCATAAGGGATTAATCTACAACAAAACCTATGATAACCTGTGTATACACTATATAAGACAGAGAAAATTTAACAGGAAACAGTATCATGGAGGTTGAATCTGAGAGTAAAAATTGTCTTAGAAAACTCTCCAACTTTGATAGAATCTGGTCACTCAAAAATAAGAAAGGATTCGATCATTAAATTCAGTAAAAATTATTAATTGATAATTTAACAAAATAACCAAATTTTATTTTTGCAATACCAGCTACCAAGATGGCACTAGTAGCAAAGAACCCACCTGCCAATGCAGGAGACATAGGAGACATAAGAGACATGGGTTTGATACCTGAGCCGGGAAGATCCCCTGCAGGAGGGCATGTGACTGACTCCAGTATTTTTGCCTGGAGAATCCCATGGACAGAGGAATCTGGTGGGCTACAGTCCATGGGATTGCCAAGAGTCGGACATGACTGAAGCTACTTAGCATGCTCGCTCACATGCCCAGAGAAAAGAATCTAAGTAAAAGAGTGCTGACTTTCCCTATTTTAGTCATATTTTCTTTTTCTATTTTGTTTCTCTTTTGTACTGCATGCTTTGTATATTTGACTCATTAATTTCTAATTATAATTTAAATACATAACATGTAAACACTAGATATCAAAGACATATGCTTAGAGTTGCATTTTCAAGATCAAATCATATTATTCTGCATAATTAACAAGATCAAGAGCCTTGAGAAAGTATACACAGTATTAAGAAATTTGCTTAAAACCTCAAATATAAATGGAAATGTTATTCTATGTGAAAGTAAAATGTACTATACTGTGGTGTTTTCTTTGGATTTAGAGGGATGTAATAACCTCTGGAAAATAAAAGGAAGGCATGTTTCTTAGCAATGTGTTTGCTCTTAATGCAACTTGAATACAATAAGAACAGGATGAAAATTCCAGAACTCAGAGAACGCACTGCCAGTTGGATCCTTCCTTACACTGAACTATCCTTGTGCCAGGTTTTTCACCAAAGCTTTCTTCAATGACCTTACGCTTCACATCCATATGCCCCTATCATTCTTTCTCCTCCCTTATTGGGTGAAAACATATTTTTTGACCTACCACCAAGAAAAGCATACTGCATTTCACAAGTGAAAGTTTAGTTGCTCACTCGTGTTCGACTCTCTGTGACCCAATGGACTGCATTTCAGAAGAGGAACTATAAACCCTTTTCCATGAAAGTGATATTGATGAGCACATTTTAAAATCTCTCCCTTCCTGAAGGTATTTGTATTTCATCATGTAGCAGAAGCCCAGCAAAGGGTTGAATCTCCATCGGTGATATTTTGAACATTTCATGTAGAGTGCTTTTAGATCTAGCACTAGTGTTTAGATGTTTCCAGGCCCCCTAAGATCTTACCACATGGGTGCACACCTGCTCTGACCACCTGCAAGGTTCACCTTGTGTCTGTTCGGTGCTCATATCTCCCCTCGCCACCTGGAATCCTCCCTCCAGCAAAGCTGTGTGATTGCAAATGTTCTCGTCCTGTGCCTCTGCGCTGTTTGGGGAAGGGTATTGATGTGCGCTGGGTTGGTATGAAATGTATCTCGCCTCTTTTGGACTCAGTCTTTTCGTGCCATAAGGACTTGTGGGTGCGGGATCCGCAGGCAGACACGTTGCCCCATCTGGGCTCTAGCAGCTACGTGGCAGGTGCTGCAGGCCACGTCTCCTTGGTGCCTAGAACTTGGCAGTGCCCAGAGAAACGCACAGCAGGGACCCGCTGACGGGCAAAAAGAGCAGCTGCCCTTGTCACAGGTAGAAAGGCTTACTTTTCCCATGGAGGAAAGTAGGACAAGCAAGGTGGTGAGGCAGTGAAAGCTGAAATCATTTCTTTGAGCAGCAACCTCAAAGGATGCTATAAGTGTGAACTTGGTTTTTAACATAGCATAGTCCCCAATGACTCAGTGGTAAAGAATTTACCTGCTGATGCAGGAGACACAGGAGACATGGGTTCGACCCCTGGTTGGGAAAAATCCCCTGGAGTAGGAGATGGCTATCCACTCCAGAATTCTTACCTGGAAGGTTGCATGGAAAGAGGAGCCTGGTGGACTAGTCCATGGGGGTTGCAGAGTCAAATACAACTGAGCACAGAGCAGCAGCAGCCCATTCTAAAGAAAAAATGTTCTTAGCCAATATCGGCTCGTGGTATTCTACATGGATCACCTTGAGAAAAAGATAAGTGCAATTATATATTTGGGGGCAGAATATGAAGGGGATGTCTTACTTTCAGGCTGACAGTAATGTGAACAAAGTAGATGGAAGTGTGGAAAGAAGAAAAGAAAAGACGAGTGGTCCAGTGAGGGGCAATGGAAAAGTGGTGGCATTAATTGACAAGAACATGGTTTTGAAATAGGAGTGAAGGGGGAAGGGCTCAACCTTTAAAAGAATGACACAGCCCAAGGACAGGACATAAACTAATAGAACCAAATACATCCAAGATGGCAGATGATTCAACTTCCACTAGACCTTGAGCCTCAGTATATGCTTATTGTAACAGAGTGGCAAGCTAAATGACACACCCACAGACCCCTTGACAGTTCCAAGGGCAACCATAAAGTTCAAAAAGTGGTTGCAGTTGTTGATCAGTCACTAAGTTGTGCCTGACTTTTTTCAACCCCATTGACTGCAGCACACCGGGCTTCCTTGTCCTTCACTACCTCCTGGAGTTGCTCAGACTCACGTCCCTTGAGTCAGTGATGCCATCCAACCATCTCATTCTCTCTCATCCACTTCTCTTTCCTCTAGCCCTCAATCTTTCCTGGCATCAGGATCTTTTCCAATGAGTCGGCTCTTTGCATCAGATGGGCAAAATATTGGAGCTTCAGCTTTTAGCATCACTCCTTCCAATGAATATTTAGGGTTGATTTCCTTTAGGACTGACTGGTTTGATCTCCTTGCTGTCCAAGGGATTCTCAAGACCACAATTTGAAAGCGTTAATTCTTTACCTCTCAGCCTTCTTTATTGTCCAACACTCACATCAAAAATTGGGCAGTGACCCAATTCCTGAAAATCCTCACCTCTTCCCCCAAAATACATGGAATATTCCTCCCATTCATTAGCTTAAGAAATACCCACCCCTATAAAAACTGACAACCCCATGCCCTGGTGCTATTCTCGCCTTCTGAGATGGCCCACACTCTCTCTATGGAGTGTGTTTCTCTCTAAATAAATCCACTTCTTACCTATCACTTTGTCTCTCACTGAATTCTTTCTGCAATGAGACATCAAGAACTTGAGCTTAATTATGTCCCGAGACCAAGTGTGAGACTGTGAGTTCTATTCCTGATTTGAGTTACATGGTTTCAGCTTCAGGATTTATAATTTTGCAAACTTAACATAGAACCCACTTGCCTTGAAATCGGAAAACACGAATTCTGTCAGAGGAAAGGATATTCCAAAAACAAAACCACATATACCTGACTGGAATTTTCATTTAAATTTCAGTGGTTAGTCCAGTGAAAAGCCTTTCAGTGTGTGAATGGAAAGCGAAAGAATTTAGAAGGGCAAGTGGAGAGAAAAAACAACAAGTGGCCAGCAGGACTTTAAAAGAAAGTTGTAGTTTACATCTTCACACATGTGTGTGTGTGTGCGCGTGTGCAGTGAATCTTGTCAAACTCTTTGAGACCCCGTGGACTGCCGCCCACTAGGCTCCTCTGTCCCCGAGATTACCCAAGAACAAGAAATTACCCAAGAACTTGAGATTACCCAAGGCAAGAACATTGGAGTGGGTTGCCATCTCCTTCAGGGGATCTTCCCCATCCAAGGATCAAATCCGCATCTCCTGTGTCTCCTACATTGACAGGCGGGTTACTACTGAGCCAACTGGAAGTTTCATCTTCACGTAGTTAATTGTTATTTCATCAGTTTTAGTTGGAAAGTGATTGAACATTAGTCTTGGTTTTGGTCATAACCAGGCAAGGCTGTAACTTACTTTGTTTTCAAGGCCTCCGTTTTGACATCCTAACAGGTCCATCTAGAGAGGACTTTCTATCATTACTTGAAGAGAATGAATTTCATTTTGTGAGGGAAAAAAAAAAGAGGAGCTTATCTAATTTTCTTATTCCTTAAGGGGACTATGTAACATCTGATGTTTATTCTTTAGGAAATAAAGTTTCTCTCTCTCTCTCTTTTTTTTCAAATTCAATATTCCCAGGATGGTGGAAACATATTCAGGCAGTGCTGGCTAAATAATTTATCTGCATATCAACACATCAGCCAGCTATTTCTGGTCTGGATAATTTAGAAAAACAAAGCAGCATTTCTTTCAAAAATAGTCCCTCTAGATATGCGCATATCTCACTTCTGTGTTAAAGACTGTTGCATAACACCAAGAATCAAATTGGTATCTAATCTTACACTTGAACCTGCACAAAAGGTTTTTGTAGAGAAGAGGAAAAACAGTGTGGAGAAAACGATACTTCCTGAGCTTTTCAAAGTCTTTTAATCGCAGCACAGCTGAAATGCTGCTTTCTGAGTAATGAAGCTTTGTTTCAAACAATTGCTTAACTTGTTTTAATATAAGTTTGATAACAAAATAAATAGGAAACAAATTATTTTATTTTGATAATAAAATAAATAGGCAATAAATGTTGAAGAGGCCTATCAGCTGCTAATTCTTCTCTTGAATGCCTGGAATCTTTAAATCTTACCCTGGCCAACTACAGAACAATGGCTTAGACACTTAGAATTGCTAAGGAGCCTCCCTGTGGTTACCCTGGTGGCTCAGGTGGTAAAGGATCTGCTTGTGATGTGGGAGACCAGGGTTCGATCCCTAGTTCAGAAGATCCCCTGGAGAAGGAAATGGCAGCCCACTCCAATATTCTTGCTTGGAGCATTCCTGTGGACAAAGGAGCCTGGTGGGCTACAGTCTATGGGGTTGCAGAGTCAGACAGACTGAGCGACTAAGCACACAACAAGGAGCCTCCAGGTAATGAAGCCCCAGGCTTTTACTTTGCATACGAGCAAATTAAAGAGGTTAGGTAAGCAGCTAGGTGTGCAGAGAAAATTACTTGTATGGGTATGACTTCATCTCGTTTTTGTTTGTTTTTGTTCAACTGCACCATGTTCATTGCTTGTGTATATTTTGCCTGTGCCTTTCCCTTCTGACAGTTTCCCTGTGGCTCAAATGGGAAAGAATCTGCCTGAAACGAGGGAGACCCAGGTTCGATGCCTGGGTCGGGAAGATCCTCTGGAGAAGGGAATGGCAGTCTACTCCAGTGTTCTTGCCTGGAGAATTCCATGGACAGAGGAGCCTGGTGGGCTATGGTCCGCGAGATGTCAAAGAGTCAGACACGACTGAAGCAACTTAGCAAGCATGCATGCACATACAAGTCCCCTCTGAAAGCACTTGCTATATGGCTATTTAAATGCAGGTTGTCTCTTTCCCACTAGCCTAAAATCTCCCTGAAGGTAGGAAAGAGGATTGATGGTTCCACGTTGTATACCTCTAGCCTAGTTTCTGACAGAAAGAAGGAATCCATACTGAATGTCACATGTATATCAATACAGGGTCTTTACCTCATTGACCCTCTTCTGTGCCTCTGGGCCAGCAATAATGTAAAATGTTTGTTTTTCTCAAATTCTCTACCTAGTCTGTAAACTAATCCTAAACAAGGATGTGGTAATATCCCCTCTACCTTCAGATCTTCCACTTTCCAGCTCAGCTCAGTTCTGACACCCTTCACATTGTGGTCTTTCCTGATCCTCCTCTCCCCCTCCTCCTCCTCCCTCCACCTTCTCTCTTTCTTCACTGACTCTTCCTCCTTCTTCTTCTCTGTTTCTCTTTCCCCTTCCCATTCCTCCTCCTCCCCTTCTCCTTTTCCAACTCTTCTTCCTTTTTCTTCCTGTCCTTCCCCTTCCCCTTCCTCCTCCTTCTTCTTCTCCTTATCATTCATTCTCTATAAAGTTATGCATATATCCATTCTTATAAAGATTGGACAGGAAGCACAGATCTTCCTAGCCTTGTCTCCTTGCTTTCCACTTCCACTTCCTTCTGCTACACAAACTCCACAAACTCTGTCACCAGGAAATCATACCCATCATTTATGAATTATAACATGTGCTTTTTCTCCCATTGCTTGCTTTACTGACTTTCTTATTGGTTGCATTGCAGGTAAGTAATTCAGAGCATGATGTCAGTGATTTGAGACTGATGCTCATTCAGTAGAAATCATACTTCAAATGTTGAATTTTGATCTTTTCCTGGGCTAGTGACATGCAGTACAGTACTCTCATGATGCAGGGTGGCTCAGTGAGCCACAGCCCTGTTCCCTGTGCAATCAGTGGTAAAGAATTCTCTCCAATGTAGGAGACTGGGGTTCAATCCTTGAGGTCAGGAATATTCCCTGAAGTAGGAAACGGCAACCGTTTTCCAGCATTCTGGGCTGGGAAATCCCATGAACAGAGGAGCCTGGCAGGCTACAGTCCCTGGGGTCACAAAAGAGTCAGACATAACTGAGCAACTAAACAACAACAAATGTCATTGTAAACCCAGGACTTGCACACTTTTTTGTATGTGTTAAATGATATCTATCCTGTCACAGTGCTCAGTGGTATCTACTTGAAGCATCATTTCTTCTACTTCCTTTCACACACTTTGTCCTTCAGTGCAACAAAATAATTTGCTTTTCCTCATATCTGTATGATGCATCTATATATGTTATCTACCATCTTTAATTCTGTAAAGGCTTTCTCTCTCCCCCTCTCTTTGGATGGAAGTTCTTAAGAGAAAGTCTTTCCTTCTTACATACTCACATTTACATCCTCCAGTCTGCAGGACAATGTCTTATCTATGATGGATATGAATATTTGTAGATTAAGGAAGAGTCATATCCTACTGCCCAGGATAGAACTGAAAGCACTACAATATTTTTCAGAGAATTGTAACAAATGGCATTTTTTTCTTTTCTTTCCTGTATTTTTTTCCCTAAAATTTCAAATCATCAATGAGAATAAAAAGCCAAATCCTTACCCCACTTCCCACACTAAAAAGAGACATAATAAAAGAACCAACTGGTAATTGATTCATGGTCTCACTGTTTTGCGTAGAGGAAAGTTATAACAGCTCCTAGAATCAGCTGTGGGGTCCTAGTGAGCATCTTTGGTATCTTTTTCATTCTGCTCCGTCTCTACTAATTTATCTTCTTTTGCCTCAATTCTATTACAAACCCTACAGAAGGAGAGTGATTGGCCTCACTGAGTTAGGGCCTAGAGATCTTGTCATTCAGACTGATCACTGCATTTCACACAAGAGAGAAAGAAATCTAACAAAGACTGTCTTCTTGGCTGACGTTAGTCAGGCTCCACTGCACCCTTCGTCTTCACTAAGCCTCGGTTTTGGCCCATGAAAACTGCAGATACTCAGCACAAATGATTTCATCCACACATGTCCCTTTCACCTACCACCCCCTACGCTAAGAGACTTGACTAGCATCATTACTAACAGTTTGCAGTTTTAACATCCCTAGGATGACCCAGCCTTCCCTTTTAACTTTCCTGCCTGAGAACACTCAAGGTTGCCAAAAAAATTTACTGTTTGAGTTACACCTTGATCTTATACCCACCTCATCTAACAGTTCTTAGAAAGCAGCCCCCTACCTGATTTTTGAAAACTCCCACTTCCCTGATTCTGCTCAAGCCTCCATGTGTTCCTCCTCCCTCCTCTCTCATCTTCCCTTTAAAATGTCCAGACAGCTGTGCACAGATTCCAGGTGAACACAATTTATACTGGAATCTCTCCCTCCTACTGCAGTAGCCTGAATAAAATCTGTCTTGCTATCTTTAACAAATGGCCAACTCTGCTTTTTTGACAATTCTCCAGCCTAAGGCTGAGAGAGAGGAAAAATGAATGACTGAGGGCTCTCTTGGCTCCCTTATGCTTATGGAAATTTTTCTAGAGCAGTGTTTTCCAAGAAATGTGTGGGTTTTTTTTTTTTTTAACATAAAACATTAAATCCTGTAATAACACTTTTGGAGAGGCTATATAATAGAAATAATGTACAAACATAAAGTGTATACTTCTAAAAATATTGAGGAAAGGGCATTAAGGAGTAGGACTTGAGGAGCTTAGTTCAATGAGCAAAAACATACTTATAAAAAAACAATTATTTTGAAAAATGTTCATCTCAAAAATTTAAGATTGTTGCCTGTAGGCTTTAGTTCAAGAAATATAGCTACAGGACATAATGCTGTCATCTACTTCTGCCTAACAGGACTGTCTTATAATTCTTTTAATTTATCTCAATTTTCAAAGCCTTCGCTTGACAGATTTTAGATGAGCAGCTAATCTGTCATTTACAGAAAGGACAGTGATGAGAGAGACCAATGCCTAATTCATTCATATGCTCTTTTATCTGTTGATTTAATTTATTTAGTTCTTTTTTTTTTTTTTTACTAAAAGTATTGACAGAGGGGGAAAATAGTTAATCACAATCTTGCAGGTTTTTAAAAAAATGCTGATATCAGGCTCAGTGCAGCAGGAGAAAGCTGGGATGTTTCTGATCCCAGGAGGAAAGGAAAATGTGATTGAGTGATGTTTATCTGACCTATTTTATTCTCAATTGTTATGGATGCAGCAATAGTAGTGGAGAGCTTCATGCATATGATAGGTATTCACCAAAGAATTTTTCCTGCACTGTATGTAATCACAGACATGATTTCTTAGCCACAGCTCACTGTAGAATTTTTGTTAGGGTTCTGATTGCAGCAAATCAGAAGCCAGAATTGCAATGATATTTTATATAGAGAGAATAGTCATTTCATGTAGTGTAGCCTTTGAAGAGCTTTTGTTGTTGTCTATTCTATTTCAGATGTTTATTTATTTTATTATTTACTTAGTTCTCGGAATTCTTGATCCTCTGGCCATGGAGATCCAAAAAAGGAACAAGTATGTAGGCCACAAAAAGTTTTTGTTTTTACTTTGCTGCTCTTGATGGTTTTAAAGCCAGGGTAAAAGAATTAGGAATAGTAGAAATAAGATTTCATTTTTATTCTTAAAAGAAAATTATTTGCTTCTCAGTAAATCTGAGGAAAAGCATTGTTATTGTTAATAATAATGTTGCAAATTTTTTTTGTCTGATTCATCTTGGTTTCGATTGATTTTTTAAAGTGGGAAGCTTAGAAACCATGAGAAATCTGCTGTATAAAATACAAAGAAAGGTATAGAGAGTAATTTACAGATTTCTTAAGTGGAAGTAATCTATGGTTTTAGGACTTTTCCGAAGACAGATTTTGGGCTGTGGTTTGCCTCCGAGTGGAGTTCTTGAATTTTATCCTCTAGTGGAAGAGTTATCCCCCTAAGATGTCTCTTGGCTGCTGGTGCTGCTAAGTCGCTTCAGTTGTGTCCGACTCTGTGCGACCCCATAGACGGCGGCCCTGTCCCTGGCTCCCTGTCCCTGGGATTCTCCAGGCAAGAACACTGGAGTGGGTTGCCATTTCCTTCTCCAATGCATGAAAGGGAAAAGTTGGTCACAAAGTAGTTTTCTTAAAAGTGCCAAGTATCTCATAAATGTCGACCCAAAGAACACATTTTATTCATTTAACAGGTACGTACTGAGCACCTACTCAGTTCTGGAAGCTATTAACTTCTGAGTGTTCAGTGATAAACAAATGAGACTTGATCCCTATTGTCATAAGTAGTGACAGAGTAGAATTCAATTGCAAAGTAGTGATGGGAATAAGTTGTAAACCAAATAAATTAAAGTAGATTGATGGTCTCAAATTGTGATAATACCTATAATTAACAATATGTGCAGGGTGGTTCAGTGGTTAAGAATCTGCCTTCCAATGCAGGGGGTGTGGGTTTGATCCTTGGTTGGGGAACTAGGATCCCCCATGGCAAAGGGCAACTAAGCCTGCATGCTGCAATTACTGAATCTGAGCCAAAATTAAGACCTGACAGAGTCAAATAAATAAATGAATGAATATTTTTAAAAATAAGTGCAATTTTTTTATGGAGACTAACATTAGAAACAAAAATCAAATTTGGAGGTGAGTGTCAGAGATGATACTTGAGAAAATGACATTTAGGCTGCAACCAGAAAGATGAATGTGAGTGAATTAAGAGAAGAGATAACTTAGGGATGAGCAAGTGGCTAGAGGAGGAAAGAAAAATATTACACACAGAAGGAATAGCACATGTAAGAAGAAAGGGTCTAGGGTTTCTTAAGGACTAAGAGAAAGCCATTGTGATTATACCTAATGAGCACAGGAGAGAGCAAGTCAAGATGGAGTGAGAGAGGAAAGCAGGGTTTCACAGACCGAGTTAGAGGATATGGAATTTTAGCCCTGATTGAAAGTTCTTCTTTTTTTTTTTTTTAGTTCTATTTATTTATTTATTTATTTTACTTTACAATATTGTATTGGTTTTGCCATACATTGACATGAATCCGCCATGGGTGTACATGTGTTCCCCATCCTGAACCCCCCTCTCACCTCCCTCCCCATCCCATCCCTCTGGGTCATCCCAGTGCACCAGCCCTGAACACCCTGTATCATGCATCAAACCTGGACTGGTGATTCGTTTCACATGTGACAATTTACACATTTCAATGCCATTCTCCCATTATCATCTTGCCCTTGTCCTTTCCCACAGACTCCAAAAGACTGTTCTATACATCTGTGTCTTTTTTGCTATCTCGCATACAGAGTTATGATTACCATCTTTCTAAATTGCATATATATGCATTAGTATATTGTATTGGTGTTTTTCTTTCTGGCTTACTTTACTCTGTATAATAGGCTCCAGTTTCACCCACCTCATTAAAACTGATTCAAATTTATTCTTTTTAAAGGCCAAGTAATATTCCATTGTGTATGTGTACCACTGCTTTCTTATCCATTCATCTGCTGATGGACATCTAGGTTGCTTCCATGTCCTGGCTATTATAAACAGTGCTGAGATGAACATTGGGATACACGTGTCTCTTTCCCTTCTGGTTTCCTCAGTGTGTATGCCCAGCAGTGGCATTGCTGGGTCATATGGCAGTTCTACTTCCAGTTTTTTAAGGAATCTCCACACTGTTCTCCATTGTGGCTGTACTAGTTTGCATTCCCACCAACAGTGTAAGAGGATTCCCTTTTCTCCACACCCTCTCCAGCATTTATTGCTTGTAGACTTTTGGATCGCAGCCATTCTGACTAGCGTGAAATGGTACCTCATTGTGGTTTTGATTTGCATTTCTCTGATAATGAGTGATGTTGAGCATCTTTTCATGTGTTTGTTAGCCATCTGTATGTCTTCTTTAGAGAAATGTCTGTTTAGTTCTTTGGCCCACTTTTTGATTGGGTTGTTTATTTTTCTGGAATTGAGCTGCAGCAGTTGATTGTATATTTTTGAGATTAATTCTTTATTGCTTCATTTGATATTATTTTCTTCCATTCTGAAAGCTGTCTTTTCACCTTGCTTATAGTTTCCTTTGTTGTGCAGAAGCTTTTAATTTTAATTAGGTCCCATTTGTTTATTTTTGCTTTTATTTCCAATATTCTGGGAGGTGGGTCATAGAGGATCCTGCTGTGGTTTATGTCAGATAGTGTTTTGCCTATGTTTTCCTCTAGGAGTTTTATAGTTTCTGGTCTTAAATTTAGATCTGTAATCCATTTTGAGTTTGCTTTTGTGTATGGTTTTAGAAAATGTTCTAGTTTCATTCTTTTACAAGTGGTTGACCAGTTTTCCCAGCACCACTTGTTAAAGAGATTGTCTTTTCTCCATTGTATATTCTTGCCTCCTTTGTCAAAGATAAGGTGTCCATAGGTGCGTGGATTTATCTCTGGGTTTTCTATTTTGTTCCATTGATCTGTTTCTGTCTTTGTGCCAGTACCATACTGTCTTGATATCTGTGGCTTTGTAGTAGCGCCTGAAGTTAGGCAGCTTGATTCCTCCAGTTCCATTCTTTCTCACGATTGCTTTGGCTATTAAAGGTTTTTTGTATTTCCATACAAATTGTGAAATTATTTGTTTCAGTTCTTTGAAAAATACCGTTGGTAGCTTGATAGGGATTGCATTGAATCTATAGATTGCTTTGGGTAGTATACTCATTTTCACTATATTGATTCTTCCAATCCATGAACACAGTATATTTCTCCATGTATTTGTGTCCTCTTTGATTTCTTTCACCAGTGTTTTATAGTTTCTTATATATAGGTCTTTTGTTTCTTTAGGTAGATACATTCCTAAGTATTTTGCTCTTTTCATTGCAATGGTGAATGGAATTGTTTCCTTAATTTCTCTTTCTGTTTTCTCATTGTTCAGTTCAGTTCAGTTCAGTCGCTCAGTTGTGTCCGACTCTTTGCGACCCCATGAATCGCAGCATGCCAGACCTCCCTGTCCATCACCAACTCCCGGAATTCACCCAGACTCAGGTCCATTGAGTCAGTGATGCCATCCAGCCATCTCATCCTCTGTCGTCCCCTTCTCCTCCTGCCCCCAGTCCCACCTCCCAGCATCAGAGTCTTTCCAATGAGTCAACTCTTCGCATGAAGTGGCCAAAGTACTGGAGTTTCAGCTTCAGCATCATTCCCTCCAAAGAAATCCCAGGGCTGATCTCCTTCAGAATGGACTGGTTGGATCTCCTTACAGTTCAAGGAACTCTCAAGAGTCTTCTCCAACACCACAGTTCAAAAGCATCAATTCTTCGGCTCTCAGCCTTCTTCACAGTCCAACTCTCACATCCATACATGACCACAGGAAAAACCATAGCCTTGACTAGATGAACCTTTGTTGGCAAAGTAATGTCTCTGCTTTTGAATATGCTATCTAGGTTGGTCATAATTTTCCTTCCAAGGAGTAAGCGTCTTTTAATTTCATGGCTGCAGTCACCATCTGCAGTGATTTTGGAGCCCAGAAAAAAAAGTCTGACACTGTTTCCACTGTTTCCCCATCTATTTGCCATGAAGTTATTGGACCAGATGCCATGATCTTATTTTTCTGAATGTTGAGCTTTAAGCCAACTTTTTCACTCTCCTCTTTCACTTTCATCAAGAGGCTTTTTAGTTCCTGTTCACTTTCTGCCATAAGGGTGGTGTCATCTGCATATCTGAGGTTATTGATATTTCTCCCGGCAATCTTGATTCCAGCTTGTGCCTCTTCCAGTGTTTTTCATGATGTACTCTGCATATAAGTTAAATAAGTGGGGTGACAATATACAGCCTTGACATACTCCTTTTCTTATTTGGAACCAATCTGTTGTTCCATGTCCAGTTCTAACTGTTGCTTCCTGACCTGCATACAAATTTCTCAAGAGGCAGGTCAGATGGTCTGGTATTCCCATCTCTTTCAGAATTTTCCACAGTTTATTGTGATCCACACAGTCAAAGGTTTTGGCATAGTCAATAAAGCAGAAATATATGTTTTTCTGGAACTCTCTTGCTTTTTCCATGATCCAGCGGATGTTGGCAATTTGATCTCTGGTTCCTCTGCCTTTTCTAAAACCAGCTTGAACATCAGGAAGTTCACGGTTCACATATTGCTGAAGCCTGGCTTGGAGAATTTTGAGCACTACTTTACTAGCGTGTGAGATGAGTGCAATTGTGCAGTAGTTTGAGCATTCTTTGGCATTGCCTTTCTTTGGGATTGGAATGAAAACTGACCTTTTCCAGTCGTGTGGCCACTGCTGAGTTTTCCAAATGTGCTGGCATATTGAGTGCAGCACTTTCACAGCATCATCTTTCAGGATTTGAAAGAGCTCAACTGGAATTCCATCACCTCCACTAGCTTTGTTCGTAGTGATGCTTTCTAAGGCCCACTTGACTTCACATTCCAGGATGTCTGGCTCTAGGTCAGTGATCACACCATCATGATTAAGTTTTGGCCACAGCAATTAGAGCAGAAAAAGAAATAAAAGAAATCCAGATTGGAAAAGAAGAAGTAAAACTCTCACTGTTTGCAGATGACATGCTCCTCTACATAGAAAACCCTAAAGAGTCCACCAGAAAATTACTAGAGCTAATCAATGAATATAGTAAAGTTGCAGGATATAAGATCAATACACAGAAATCCCTTGCATTCCTATACACTAACAATGAGAATTCTCATTGTTAAAAACTATGTTGAATAGTAGTTGTGAGAGTGGGCACCCTTGTCTTGTTCCTGACTTTAGGGGAAATGCTTTCAATTTTTCACCATTGAGGATGTTTGCTGTGGGTTTGTCATATATAGCTTTTATTATGTTGAGGTATGTTCCTTCTATGCCTTCTTTCTGGAGGGTTTTTATCATAAATGGATTTGAATCTTGTCAAAGGCTTTCTCTGCATCTATTGAGATAATCATATGGTTTTTATTTTTCAATTTTTTAATGTGGTGTATTACATTGATTGATTTGCAGATATTGAAGAATCCTTGCATCCCTGGGATAAAGCCCACTTGGTCATGGTGTATGATATTTTTTACATGTTGTTGGATTCTGTTTGCTAGAATTTTGTTAAGGATTTTTGCATCTATGTTCATCAGTGATATTGGCCTGTAGTTTTCTTTTTTTGTGTGGCATCTTTGTCAGGTTTTGGTATTAGGGTGATAGTGGCCTCATAGAATGAGTTTGGAAGTTTAGCTTCCTCTGCAATTTTATGGAAGTGTTTGAGTAGGATAGGTGTTAACTCTTCTCTAAATTTTTGGTAGAATTCAGCTGTGAAGCCATCTGGTCCTGGGCTTTTGTTTGCTGGAAGATTTCTGGTTACAGTTTCAATTTCCATGCTTGTGATTGGTCTGTTAAGATTTTCTATTTCTTCCTGGTCCAGTTTTGGAAAGTTGTACTTTTCTAAGAATTTGTCCATTTCTTCCACGTTGTCGATTTTATTTGCATATAGTTGCTGATAATAGCGGAGAAGGCAATGGCAACCCACTCCAGTACTCTTTCCTGGAAAATCCCATGGATGGAGGAACCTGGAAGGCTGCGGTCCATGGGGTCGTGAAGAGTCGGACACGACTGAATGACTTCACTTTCACTTTTCACTTTGCTGATAATAGTGGAGAAGGAAATGGCAACCCACTCCGGTGTTCTTGCCTGGAGAATCCCAGAGATGGCGGAGCCTGGTGGGCTGCTGTCTATGGGGTTGCGCAGAGTCGGACACGACTGAAGCGACTTAGCAGCAGCAGCAGCCGCAGCTGATAATAGTCTCTTATGATCCTTGTATTTCTGTGTTGTCTGTTGTGATCTCTCCATTTTCATTTCTAATTTTGTTGATTTGATTTTTCTCCCTTTGTTTCTTGATGAGTCTGGCTAATGGTTTGTCAATTTTATTTATCCTTTCAAAGAACCAGCTTTTGGCTTTGTTGATTTTTGCTATGGTCTCTTTTGTTACTTTTGCATTTATTTCTGCCCTAATTTTTAAGATTTCTTTCCTTCTACTAACCCTGGCGTTCTTCATTTCTTCCTTTTCTAGTTGCTTTAGGTGTAGAGTTAGATTATTTATTTGACTTTTTTCTTGTTTCTTGAGGTATGCCTGTATTGCTATGAACTTTCCCCTTAGCACTGCTTTTACAGTGTCCCATAGGTTTTGGGTTGTTGTGTTTTCATTTTCATTTGTTTCTATGCATATTTTAATTTCTTTTTTGATTTCTTCTGTGATTTGTTGGTTATTCAGCAGTGTGTTGTTCAGCCTCCATATGTTGGAATTTTTAATAGTTTTTCTCCTGTAATTGAGATCTAATCTTACTACATTGTGGTCAGAAAAGATGCTTGGAATGATATCAATATTTTTGAATTTACCAAGGCTAGATTTATGGCCCAGGATATGATCTATCCTGGAGAAGGTTCCGTGTGTGCTTGAGTTAAAGGTGAAATTCATTGTTTTGGGGTGAAATGTCCTATAGATATCAATTAGGTCTAACTGGTCTATTGTATCGTTTAAAGTTTGTGTTTCCTTGTTAATTTTCTGTTTAGTTGATCCATCCATAGGTGTGAGTGGGGTGTTAAAGTCTCCCACTATTATTGTGTTATTGTTAATTTCCCCTTTCATACTTGTTAGCATTTGTCTTACATATTGTGGTGCTCCTATGTTGGGTGCATATATATTTATAATTGTTTTATCTTCTTCTTGGATTGATCCTTTGATCATTATGTAGTGTCCTTCTTTGTCTCTTTTCACAGCCTTTGTTTTAAAGTCTATTTTATCTGATTTGAGTATTGCTACTCCTGCTTTATTTTGGTCTCTATTTACATGGAATATCTTTTTCCAGCCCTTCACTTTCAGTCTGTATGTGTCCCTTGTTTCAAGGTGGGTCTCTTGTAGACAATATATATAGGGGTCTTGTTTTTGTATCCATTCAGCCAGTCTTTGTCTTTTGGTTGGGGCATTCAACCCATTTACATTTAAGGTAATTATTAACAAGTATGATCCAGTTGCCATTTACTTTATTGTTTTGGGTTCAAGTTTATACACCCTTTCTGTGTGTCCTGTCTAGAGAAGGTCCTTTAGCATTTGTTGGAGAGCTGGTTTGGTGGTGCTGAATTCTCTCAGCTTTTGCTTGTCTGTAAAGCTTTTGATTTCTCCTTCATATTTGAATGAGATCCTTGCTGGGTACAGTAATCTGGGCTGTAGGTTATTTTCTTTCATCACTTTAAGTGTGTCCTGCCATTCCCTTCTGGCCTGAAGAGTTTCCATTAAAAGATCAGCTGTTATCCTTATGGGAATCCCCTTGTGTGTTATTTGTTGTTTTTCCCTTGCTCCTTTTAATATTTGTTCTTTGTGTTTGATCTTTGTTCATTTGATTAATATTTGTCTTGGGGTGTTTCACCTTGGGTTTATCCTGTTTGGGAATCTCTGAGTCTCTTGGACTTGGATGAATATTTCCTTCCCCATTTTAGGGAAGTTTTCAACTATTATCTCCTCAAGTATTTTCTCATGGTCTTTCTTTTTGTCTTCTTCTTCTGGACTCCTATGATTTGAATATTGGGGCGTTTAACATTGTCCCAGAGGTCTCTGAGGTTGTCCTCATTTTTTAAAATTCTTTTTTCCTCTGTGTTTCATTTATTTCTACCATTCTATCTTCTACCTCACTAATCCTATCTTCTGCCTCTGTTATTCTACTGTTGGTTCCCTCCAGAGTGTTTTTGATCTCATTTATTTCATTATTCATTATATATTGACTCTTTTTTATTTCTTCTAGGTCCTTATTAAACCTTTCTTGCATCTTCTCAATCCTTGTATCTAGGCTATGTATCTGTAACTCCAATTTGTTTTCAAGGTTTTGGATCATTTTCATTATCATTATTCAGAATTCTTTATCAGGTAGATTCCCTATCTCTTCCTCTTTTGTTTGGTTTAGTGGGCATTTATCCTGTTCCTTTACCTGCTGGGTATTTCTCTGCCTTTTCATCTTGTTTATATTGCTGTGTTTGGGGTGGCCTTTCCGTATTCTGGCAGTTTGTGGTTCCTCTTTATTGTGGAGGTTCCTCACTGTGGGTGGGGTTGGATGGGTGGCTTGTCAAGGTTTCCTGGTTAGGAAGCTTGTGTCGGTGTTCTGGTGGGTGGAGCTGGATTTCTTCTCTCTGGAGTGCAATGAAGTGTCCAGCAATGAGTTTTGAGATGTTAATGGGTTTGGTGTGACTTTGGGCAGCCTGTATATTGAAGCTCACGGCTATGTTCCTGTGTTGCTGGAGAATTTGCATGGTATGTCTTGCTCTGGAACTTTTTGGCCCTTGGGTGGTGTTTGGTTTCAGTGTAGGTATGGAGGTCTTTGATGAGCTCCTATAGATTAATGTTTCCTGGATTCAGGAGTTCTCAGGTGTTCTCAGGATTTGGACTTAAGCCTCCTGCCTCTGTTTTTCAGTCTTATTTTTACAGTAGCCTCAAGTCTTCTCCATCTATACAGTACCAATGATAAAACGTCTAGGTTATTGATGAAAAGTTTCTCCACAGTGAGGGACACCCAGAGAGGTACATAGAGTTACATGGAGAATAGAAGAGGGAGAAGGGAGATAGAGGTGACCAGGAGGAGAAGAGGAGGAATCAAAAGGGGAGAGAGCAAGCTAGCCAGTAATCACTTCCCTATGTCCTCGCCACAGTCTGGATCCCTCAGAGATGTTCACAGAGTTACACAGAGAAGAGAAGAGGGAGGAAGGAGACAGAGGTGGCCAGGAGGATAAAAGGGGGAGTCAAAAGGAGAGAGACAGATCCAGCCAGTAATCAGTTCCCTAATTGTTCTCCAAAGCCTGGAACACACAAAGAGATTCACAGAGTTTGGTAGAGAAGAAAAGGGGAGGGGGGAGATAGAGGCGACCTGGTGGAGAAAAAGGAGAGTCAAAACGGGGAGAGAGCAATCAGGCCAGTGATCTCACTCCCAAGTAAAAATGGGTACTGAAGATTGGGTTCTTAAAGGTACAAAGTTGATAACAAATACCAAAAAACAAAGATTAAAAATCTAGAGTAGAGGTTAGATTCTCAAAAATACAATATTAAAAAAAAGTCACAAAAATTAATAATAATTTTTATTTTAAATTTAAAATTTAAAATTTTATTTTAAATTTAAAATTTAAAATTTTATTTTAAATTTTAAAGCCAATTTTTAAAGTTGGCTTTAAAAATAAGGTCTTTTCTTTTTTTTGCAAGGTAATACTAGGTTATAAAAATGAAAGTTAAAGGAGTAATAGGGGACTTAAAAATTAAAAAAAAATTTTTAATTAAAAAATGATAATAGTAAAAATATATCTAGGACTTTCTCTGGAGCTGTCGTGGACAGTGTGGGGTCAATTCATTTTCAGATAGTTCCTTGGTCCAGCTTGTACTTCTCAAGGTTTATAGGCCCCTTCCTATGTAGTCAGTGCTAACTACAGGGTTTTAATCTATTGCACTTGTCACTTCCAAAGTGGTTCCCTCTGTTTATTTTAGCTTCTTCTGTTTGCTGGTCTCTTCAGTGTCTAATTTCCGCCCTGACACAAGGGACGTGGTGGTGGTCACTTTTTTTGGCCTCGCTTGTTCAGTCATGCTATGGGGAGGGAGGAACACTTCAAACAAATATCACTGGCATGTGCTCACAGTGATTCAGCCACACTGGGGTTGCCCCCGCTCACAGTGTGTGTGCTTTCCCAGTCTACACTGCTCAGGCTCTAGGTTGTTCTGCCAGGAACTGTCTGATGCTGGCCCTGGGTTGCATGCACTCCACAGGTCTAAGCCACTCAGGTTCAGGTTCTCAGATACTCCACAAAGGCACAGTCTTGGTTGGGCCTGCGTTTTGTGCTCGTCCCAGGTCCGAGCAGCTCAGGTGACCAGGTGTTTGGCGAGCATGGTTGCCTCCAGTTGAAGGCTGCAACTTATAGCCTCCCCCGTCCCAGCTGCTCAGTTTTCTGGGTGTACAATAAGTGCGTCTTCTCAGGTGTGCCTTGTGTCTCTTCCAGGGAGCATATCTCTGGCTGCGACCCTCCCAGCAGGTGTCGACTGTCCAGAATCGCAAGAAGTCTTGGTTAGCAACGAAGCCTGCTTGCAGTTTGGTAGAGGATGCCTCTCTGGGGCCATGATTGCCCCCTTCCAGCTCTGGCTGCCCTCACCTGCCTGTCTCCTGCTGGGGATGGGCTGGTTGATTGAAAGTTCTTAAACAGGGGGCTAAGTCATATGATTTATGCTTAAAACACCCATTACATGAAGACTGTATTATAGAGTGGTAGCAGTGGAGATGAAAAAATTAGAAGTAAAGAGAATATTGAAAATTTACTGTATTATCCTATGTGATAGACAATATTGGTTGGACTAGGGTGGCAGAAGTCAGGACCGAAATAACTTATAATGGTTCTTATGTAGAAAAAGAATTGCCAGAACTTGGTGATGCATAGGTTTGGGAATATAAGGGACAAGGATTTGTCTAGAATAACTTCTGGGTTGACAGCTTAAACATAATGTTTAACCAAATGTCTGGGCACCCCATTGCCCAATCAGGGTGACCCATAAAGTCAACCTTCACAATATATAAATGCTATTTAAAGCCATGAATAAAGGATGGATAAAGAAAATGTGGTACATATACACAATGGACTATTACTCAGCCATAAAAGAAGAATGAAGTAACCCCATTTGCAGCAACAGGGATGGATCTAGAAATTGCCATACTGAGTGAAATAAGTCAGAGAGAGAAAGACAAATTCATAGGATATTGCTTATATGTGGTGCAGAATCTGAAAAAAGAATGGTACAGATGAACTGATTTACAATACAGAAATGGTCATGGAGGCAGAGTACAAACTTATGATTACTAGGCGGGACAGTGGGGGAGAGGGATAAGTTGGGAAATTGGGATCGACATATACACATTACTATGTATAAAATAGTGAACTAAAAAGGACCTACTGTATAGCAGAAGTCAATACTCTGTAATGATCTGTATTGGAAAAAAATCAAAAAAAAGAGTAGCTATATATATATATATATAATTCAGTTTCCTGTACACCAGAAACTAACACAACATTGTAAATCAACTATACTCCCATAAAAATTAATTTAAAAAGAGCAATGGAAAAATCTACAAAATAAAACCATGGGGAAGATGAGATTACTGGCAGAAAGAGAATACATAACAGGAGAATGTCCAAGACTTGGATAAAAAACATCCACCATTCAAAGTCTAATGAAGGGAAAGACCAGTGCTCTGAGTACTGTGGCTATATAATAAACCATGCCAAAATTAGTGGAACAGAATAATAGCAGTCATTTCCTAGTTCTGTGTCTCATGGTTCTGGGGGCTGACTGGACTCCACAGATGTTTCTTAGTCGAGGTCTTTCATTTCATTACAGTCAGAGAGTAATGAGGCTGGAATCATCACAGAGTCTCCTCTCTCCTGGGTGTGATACTTGTGGAGCTTGTGGCTGGAAGAGCTGGACACCCCTGGCTTGTCCCTATGTCTCCATGGTCTTTCCAACATGGCAACTTCAGCATAGACCGACTTCTTCCGTGGCAGCTCAGGGCTCTGAAACGACGAGCCCTGCAAGAGAGAAAGCCCACCTTTTGGGACTAGACTTTAGCAGTCTCACAGTAGCCTTGCTTCTGCCTCCTTCTAGTGTTAGAAGCGGGGCTTCCCTGGTGGTGCTAGTGGTAAAGAACCCACCTGCCAAGTCAGTGCAGGAGACATAAGAGACACAGGTTTGACCCCTTGGTCAGGAAGATCCCCTGGAGGAAGGCCTATTCCACTATTCTTGCATGGAGAATCCTAGGGACAGAGAAGCCTGGTGGGCTACAGTCCATGGGGTTGCAAAGAGTCAGGCATGACTGAAGCAACTTAGCACACAGTGTTAGAAGTGGGTCAGTAAGCCCAACACATAATTAAAGAGAGGGAATTTAGATTTTCTGTTGAAAAGAGGATTGTCAAAGAAGTCGTAAATCAAGTTTAGCGGCCCCCCACCCCCACCCCAATAACTTAGAGAAAGAGAAGAATGCAGTTTTCTGGGGTCCAAAGGAAAAAGTGGGTTCAGATTTTCTTTGCAAATTTTCCATTTTGGCAATTTAGAAAGCCTTCACCCTCTTCTCTCTGACCTTCCTTTGTGATTTTATAGAGCAATTGATCTGTGGCAAATGACCTATGTCACCTACTTTATTCCATGATTGATTATGTAAAAAAGAGAATAAGTTTTGCTTTCAAGAAAAGTCAGTCAGAAGCAATCAGAAGCAATTCAATTTATGAATGTAATATGGTGAAGTTATTGAGCTGGATCAGGAGAGACAATTCGGCTTTGAAGATGGTTTGTCCTCAACTGAACCAACTTGGTGATATCAATCATAGTTTTTCAAAGCATTTTGATGAAAAGATAATGGAACCAAAGTAAAACATTTGATTATATGTCAGTGAATGAATGAGCACAACAAAACCAGTCTTCAAAAGCTGCTTCACGCTCCCATGAAAGTGCACAAGCCAGAAAGAATGAACCTCAGCTTCCAGGGGGTGAGAGTTGGAAGCAGTCAACAAACACAGTCAACCCTTCTCCACAGTGTGCAGGCACTGGGCAGACAAGGAATTAACCACTCACAGTCCAGTCCAAGACTCTTGGACTGGTCTCTTCCCCAACTGCCTTCCACCTTTTGGGTTATTTCTTTGGTTTTATTTTAGGTACATACTGGAGAACCATGAGGAAGTTATTGACATGAAATAGATGTGAGTCAAAAATTGTTTGTGCTTTATTTTTTCTCCTTGTCTCTCCTGATTTGCTTTTTAAAAAAATTATTTTGGGGTGCACTGGGTCTTCGTCACTGCAAGGAAGCATTCTCCAGTTGAGGCGAGTGGGCAGCAGGGGTGGGAGGGTGAGAGGATGGAGGGAGCTACTCTCTAGTTGTGGTGTGAGGGCTTTTCCTTAAGGTAGCTTCTCCTGGGGAGCATGAGCTCTAGAGCATGCCGGCTTTAGCATTTGCAGAGCAAGGGCTTAAGTAGCCCCATAGCATGTGGACTCTTCCTGGACCAGAGATTGAACCTGTGTCCCCTGCACTGGCAAGTGAATTCTTCACCACTGGACCATGAAGCAAGTCCCAATCCTGACTTACTCTTTATCCTTCTCTGCTCTGCCCTCTGTTCTAGGAGGCTCACCTCCAGGATCATCTCAACATCATCAACAGGTTTTGTTTTCTTTCCTTCTTTTTATTTATTTATTTTTTTATTTTCCCATACTTCAGAGAGTACATGAGTGGTGCCTAGTAGAGTGACTCTGAGGTCTCCTTTCTACCCCTCACTGTGCTGGAGGCCACCCACATCCATTATCTGGAAGACACAGATCCTGTCAAGTCCCTTCCATACACCCCTCCATGCCTCAGATTTTAGGAACCACTCTTTTCTGTTGCCCCTTCAGGCCTAGGAATGGATTCTCATTCTTACTATTTCAGAGATACTGCAAAGCTACTTGCTGGTTTCATTAAACACCACCTTCACCTTTGCAAATAGGTTTTGCTTGCTGTTGCTGTTCATTCTCTCAGTTGTGTCTGATTCTTCAGCCTTTTGGACTGCAGCACATCAGCCTTCCCTATCTTTCACTGTCTCCCCAAATTTGCTCAAACTCATGTTCATTGAGTTGATGGTGCCATCCAACCATCTCATACTCTGTTTCCCACTTCTCCTCCTGCCCTCAATCTTTCCCAACATCAGGGTCTTTTACTGATGGTATTGGATGGCATCAGATAGTATTGGAGCTTCAGTTTCAGCATCAGTCCATCCAATGAATATTCAGGGTTAATTTCTTTTAGGATTGACTGGTTTGATCTCCTTGCTGTCCTAGGGACTCTCAAGAATCTTCTCCAACACCACCATTCGAAAGCATCCATTTTTCTGTGCTCAGCCTTCTTTGTGGTCCAATTCTCACATTCGTAAATGACTACTGGAAAAACCGTAGCTTTGACTATATAGACTTTTTTTGGGTAAAGTGATGTCTCTGCTTTTTAAAATACATCACTTGAATATGGCTGGGAGGACTTCTGGGTTGATGATTTAAGTGACTGAATGGATAGAGATGTCATTTACTGAGAGGAAGAAGATCAGAGGTTGGGTTTGGGATGTATTAAATCTGTAATGTCCATGATACTTGAATAGATATGCAAATGAGAAATTAAAATCAGAAGAGAAATCTGTGCTGAAGATAAAAGCTTCAGAGATGACATATAGCCACCATATGCTATACCCCTGTCTCATACAGGTGGCTGTCAGAGGCCCAGCTGGGTGGCCAGCGCAGACAGGAGGAGAGCTGGTGATGTGCTGAATGATGCAAGGTGAACTTGCCAGGCACCAAAGGTGCCACATTCCTGGCCCTTGAGTAGAAGAAAGGAGAGATGCCAGCTCCAGTGAGGGCCAGAAAGAGAACTGGCCTGTGAGTTTTAACTCAGCTCTGGTGCCTTCTGGGCTCTGGAACACAGCCTTTCCTGGGGTCCTTTAACAAATCCAGCCTCTCTTAGCTGAGCCTGAGGTTTTCCTGATTGTCCCTCCCTCCCATTTGCCTTGAGTCCCCAGGCTCCTCTTCAGTAACGCTTACCCTTCTCTCCTCCACTTCCCAACATCTTCCCTGTAGGCTCAGGGAAATTATTTCCTCATCCTGATTTATCCCCCTCTACCTTTATTTAGGGGCTTCCCAGGTGGCACTAGTGGTAAAGAACCCACCTGCCAATGCAGGAGACAGAAGATGCAGGTTCAATCCCTGGGATGGGAAGATTCCCTGGAGGAGGGCATGGCAACCCACTCCAGTATTCTTGACTGGAGAATTCCATGGACAGAGAAGCCTGGTGGGCTACAGTTCATGGGTTGCAAAGAGTCAGACATGACTGAAATGACTTAGCACACAGCACACACCTTCCTTTAGAACCCTCTTTCCCACACTTTATTACCTAATAGACTTCATTGGACCATTAAACACAGAGTACAAATCATTAGCCACTGAAAAACTCATTCCCCTTCCCAAAGCTTCCCTGGAGGGAAAATATTTGCATTCTATTTTTTCAATGCAGCCAAGAAAGAGAAAAATAAAACACAACAACAATAACAAACAGAGCTTATGGCTATGCAGCACCTTAAAGAATTTAAAAGAAAATGGAAGATGTGATTTTTGAGATTTTATAATCTGATGAGAAGGGGAGGTTGGGTGAGAAAATGAAAAAAGAAAGTTCACAATGAAATTGTATCATAAGCCAATTAATGTATACAATCCACCTGAGGAGAAAAGTAACAATCAGATATTGGCATAATTCAACTAAGAAGCTTTTAATAGGACAGGAAATTTGAGATAGCACCTGAAGAAGAGACAAAATGTGAATGCTAAGAGAAGAGGTTCTCCCCAGCAAGAATATAAGGCATGTCTGAATGCACAGAAGAAACAAGAAAACTCCAAGTAGATTTTCTTCATAGGACTGGGAGCAAGGAGCAGCAAAACCAAGAAGTGAAGAGTTCATTCATGAGATTGGGCGTTTACATCTCAGGTCCAGAATTGAGGCTAGACCAATAGAATGTTCTGTCCACGGTACCATCAGCAACTGTTGGATAAATTAAACAAGGCTTTTAATTTCCCTGTGCCTCTCTGTAGATGTAGATGACCTTGGGCTGTCTAATTTCCTTCCTTAGATCTGAGGGGAATACTATGCAGCTGTGAGAATACAGATTAGAAAATATGGCAAATCCCTGGGGAACCCCCAGACCTGAAAATTGAGTCAGGCTCATGGCGAGCCAATCAGGAAAGAGTTCACTCTACCCAGGAAAGTACAAAGCCAGCCAGAGCCTCTGGAGCATGGGCAAATACATACAGAGGACACACGTGTTATAGAAGGATGAAGATCTAGCTTGGTGAGATTTAATCAAAGTATTCAGGACAAGATAGGCTCCAGATTCAAGATAGCCTCTGGACTGGAGGATTATTGGACTGGGGACTGCATAGAAAAATATTTTTTCCATGAAGGCATCACTATTACATTGCAATATTTAATTCTTTATACAATGACCACCATCAAATTTTAATTTTTAAATTCTGTGATATCTTCATAAGGCATAGCACATGTGTGCTCAGTCATGTCTGATTCTTTGTTACCCCATGGACTGTAGCCCACCAGGCTCCTCTGCCCATGGAATTCTCCAGGCAAGAATACTGGAGCGGGTTGCCATTTCCTTCTCCAGGGGATCTACCCAACCCATGAATAGAACCTGGGTCTCCTGCATTGCAGGCAGATTCCTCACCACTGAGCCACCAGGGAAGCCCCTCATAAGACATAAGCATCTGTCAAGTCAACAAGAAGCTCTTTAATAAAAACAGCTACAATTGGATAAACTCTCTGAGTGAATTCACCCACCTTTGAGTGATGGGGAGAATGGTTGTAATTGGAAGGACCTGGAAGTGACCTTGTGTTGATCTGGGCTGCTGTGATAATCAGAAAAATACCACAAGCATTTTTATCTTGGACACTTGGGTTCTTATTTTCCCTCTTATAGATAAGTCACCTAAAAGGTTTTCTTTTAACTTAGAAACAAATTGCAGCTGGAATAAAACATTTTCCTCTGAAAATGTGGTACAAACTAATTTCCAGTTTCTTTGTCTATTGAGTTACAGATATTGACAAAAGAAATAGGAGAAATAAGCCCATCTGTCAGTCAGAGAAGCATAGAAAAACAAGTAGAGAGTTTAATAAAAATACAAAGGAACCATTTCAAATATATTCAAGTCCCTTGCACCTCAAAGACATCATGACAAATACACTGTTCCTTGACTACCACAATCAGATGCCCAAGAGTTATAAAACCTGGATGTGTTTCCCTAGCTGTTCTGGCTTTATGTGAAAAACATATTAATAATTATTAAACAAAGAAAATTTAATAATAAAAACTGACTACAAACTCTGTTAACATTCAGATGAAGTGCAATTAACTAGTTCATTAAAAACATGAATAAACTCACCAGAAGGTATGCCAAGATTCCAAAATATTAACAATAATACTCTTAATAACTTCTATGCTTTGTAGTATCATAAATTTCTTTAGTGTCTCTTGTATAAAAACTATTCCTTAAAATTTTTGTTTCGGATCTATCAAAATGATGTTCCAATCATTGGGAATCAGGGGACAAATTAACAAATGAGAACCTAAAAAACACACTACATGTTGGAGAATCAGTACAGATTATCTTCTGTGTAGGGCATGAGTCCCCAAACTCCATCAGGCAAGGCTTCATTTGTGCTCCCCATCACTCCCCACTGCTCATATTACTGAGCGAACCATTGCTTGCAATACCACAATGCCGCATCATCTCCCTTCCCGCAAACCACAGAAATATTCTTTCAGGAAACTTGTCCCTGGTGCCAAAAATGTTTGGGCACGGCTAGTGTAAAGAATGACAGCAGCTGACACATTTCAGGAGAGAATGAGATTTCCCAGGTGCAAACCAAAGACAGCAAGAACCACAAGACACTGCAGCTAAGAATTCATAGGCAGACAATTGAGGTAAATCTGATTAAACGTAAGATAATGTAAGTGATTTCATTTCTTTGGTGTCAACTACAGCCTTCACAAGTCTTTATTGCACATCATGAGGGCTAAAAAGGGACAATTCCAGGCTGGTTTTTTTTTTCCCCCTATTTAAACATAGAATTCTTTTTATTTATAGACCTGCCATTAGTTTTCTATAGGACTGTCTTTGTTTCACAGAATGCCTCATAATCCTTCATGGAAAATACTTAGGGAAGTTATAGTGTGGAAAGACTCTGGTCAGCAGCAAAAGAAGTATTAGATAAATTATGTTCCAACAAAGTGGTCCTGGAGTTTACTCCAGGATTTGGCCCCAAACATAGGAAAATTAAGAAAAAAATATTTTTCTGCTAGTATGTGCACTGACCTTACCATTCTGTGGGACAAAGTAGTAAAGGTGAGCACTTGAGAGGAAAGACGAGAAATGGGATAGGAATTAGACAAGGTGTGATCAAGCGTGGGAGATGAATAGGCTAGTCTGGTTCTCAACTCCCAACCCATCGAATAGCATTTCTTTCAAATGAAAGACTCCACTGTAGAAGATAACAGTTCTTGTCCTGATAATCTATTTGAGAGGAACATGGGGCTTCCCAGGTGGCGTTAGTGGTAAGAAACCTACCTGCCACTGCAGGAGATGTGAATGTGATCCCTGGGTCAGGAAGATCCCCTGGAGGGGTAAATAGCAACCTGCTTCAGTATTCTTGCCTGGAAAATTCCCTGAGCAGAGGAGCCTGTAAGACTACCATCCATGAGGTTGTAAAAAGTTGGACACTACTAAGGGACTGAGGACAGTCACAGAGAGGAATATCAGACTTTTGGCAAATTATCTTGTAGGATAATGACTTGTAGGTTTCTAAGGAAGCATTTAGGAGGAAGTATAACTTGATCATGAAACAGGTAGGAGTTAAGACTTTATTCAAGAAAGATTTTCCAAGTATGGTATTACAGAGTAAATTGAGTCCCCAAGATTGAGAATGAAGTAACCAGAGCAATTTAGGGAAGAATGATACTTCAGAAAGAGGGTTTAGATAATTACACATGAAAGTTTAGACAACTCAAGAAGGACCTAAAATTACTGAGAAACTTGTATTCAGGTAAACGGAAAAACATTCATTATCCACATGTGTTGAGTAAAAGTAAAAGATCTTGTCTAAGACTCAGCCTACATATTTTTTTCTGAACTAAATTTTAAAAATTTTTATTTTATACTGAAGCACAGTTGGTTAGCAATGTTGTTAGTTTCAAGTGTATGGCAATGATTCAGTTATACATATACATATATCCTTTTTTAAATATTTCACCATTTAGATTATTACAGAATATTGAGTGACACTCTCTACTATACAGGAGGTTCTTGTTGGTCATCTAATTGATATATAATTTAGTTCTAAAGTATCTGCTGGCAGATCCTGAGACTTAGATTATGAATACACTTGGAACCCTAGTTTCCTAGTTGGTCTATATTAAAGGTTAACTATAAATGTTCTAGGAAGCTATTTTCAGCTTTAACAACAATACAAAATGAAATAATAGTCACAGTTTATGCTTGATAAATCTTCCAGGCATGGTTGTTAACACTGCTTAATGGTAGTGATGAGGTTACCGAGACCTAAGGATTTGATTGCCTTTCTCAAGATTTCACTAGTGAGGCAAAACTGGGATCAAAATGAGGTGAGCTGATTTCAGAGTTTGCACTCTTAACTCTAGGTTAAATCACTGCTCAGTACAGAAGGTATAGTTGGTCAGCTAGTTCAGTCGCTCAGTCATGTCCAACTCTTTGTGACTCCATGGGCGGCAGCATGCCAAGCTTCCCTGTCCATCACCAACTTCGGGAGCTTGCTCAAACTCATGTCCATTGAGTCAGTGATGCCTATACAGAAAGCACAGGTAATATAAAAATTATCAGATTTTATTATTATCTTTGTTTTGCTTCAAATCATGTTAAGTTACATCTTCATAAGAGAAGAAAAAAACATAAGTTGCTATTTCGTTGTTAAGTCATGTCTGACTCTTTGCAACCCCTTGGGCTGTAGCCCAAGGCTCTTCTGTCCGTGGGATTTCCCAGGCGCTTCTGTTCGTGGGATTTCCCAGGCAAGAATACTGGAGTGAGTTGCCATATTCTTCTCCAGGGGATTTTCCTGACCCAGCAATTGAACCTGAGGTTCTTGCATTGACAGAAGGATTCTTTATCACTGAGCCACCAGGGAAGCCCAAACAGCATAAGTAAAACCGTCAAATACATTGTATTTGGTTCAAAATGTTTTCTGTATAAAAGAACTATAAAGTTAGATAGTACCAAAACATAGGTAAGAGAACATCTTAAATACACTCTAATCTCTTGGGGAAAACGACCCCATGTGTTAATCCCAGTTCTCTTATTTCTAGAGATTCAAGCCAACATTCCAGGTAAGTTCCACATAAAAATGGAATTGGTTAAAAGTGGTAGAAGCACAGACAGAGAGCAATAAGCAAATCCCAAATTAACTATGCTTGTGAATGTTACCAATCACCTGCCCGGTAGACACTTTGTGTCTCTGTCTTTGAGGTATGCTCCCAAGGTCATCTTTAGAGAGAATCCAGTTATCCCAGAGCATTGTTGTCCTTGGCAACTTACTCTCCACGCGTGAACTCCAAGATGGATGTGTCTATTTATCAAGCAAGTTATGGTCAAATTTCATTATTTTTCAAACAAAAGGGTAAATATCTTACCAGTTCTCTTAAATATTTCTGTAAAATAAACTTATTCTTGATATGAAGTGCTTTTGTAAATTGTAATGGCTAAATATACAAGCTACAAACAAAGTACCAAACAACACCACAAATACTGTGAATAATGCATCTTAGATTACACAGGCACCCTTGAGAGTCATCTTTATAAGATTTTTAAACAAATGTATAACAGTAAGGCTTTCATTTTTTGCAAGAGAAGACATTTTTTGGGAGACTACAGAGGAGAGTGGAAAGAACTTCAGTGGTAAAGAAACTGTACCTTTTTTACTTTCTTAGGGCAAATTCACACTGCGGTGCCTCAATTTCCCCATCTCTCAATTAGAAACAATAATATCTATTCTGCAACATTGAAAGAATAAATGTTGCCATTAAATGTGTTCAGTTCTGTTCAGTTGCTCAGTCCTGTCCAACTCTCTGCGACCCCATAAACTGCAGCACGCCAGGCCTCCCTGTCCATCACCAACTCCCAGAGTTCACCCAAACTCATGTCCATTGAGTTGGTGATGCCATCCAGCCATCTTATCTTCTGTCATCCCCTTCTTCTTCTGCCCCCAATCCCTCCCAGCATCAGAGTCTTTTTCAATGAGTCAACTCTTCGTATGAGGTGGCCAAAATATTGGAGTTTCAGCTTTAGCATCAGTCCTTCCAATGAACACCCAGGACTGATCTCCTTTAGAATGGACTGGTTGGATCTCCTTGCAGTCCAAGGGACTCTCAAGAGTCTTCTCCAACACTACAGTTCAAAAGCATCAATTCTTTGGTGCTCAGCTTTCTTCACAGTCCAACTTTCACATCCATACATGACTACTGGGAAAACCATAGCCTTGACTAGACGGAAATTGTTGGCAAAGTAATGTCTCTGCTTTTGAATATGCTATCTAGGTTGGTCATAACTTTCCTTCCAAGGAGTAAGTGTCTTTTAATTTCATGGTTGCAATCACCATCTGCAGTGATTTTGGAGGCCCCCAAAATAAATTCTGACACTGTTTCCACTGTTTCCCCATCTATTTGCCATGAAGTTATTGGACCAGATGCCATGATCTTCGTTTTCTGAATGTTGAGCTTTAAGCCAACTTTTTCACTCTCTTCTTTCACTTTCATCAAGAGGCTCTTTAGTTCCTCTTCCCTTTCTGCCATAAGGGTGGTGTCATCTGCATATCTGAGGTTAATGATATTTCTCCCGGCAATCTTGATTCCAGCTTGTGCTTCTTCCAGCCCAGCGTTTCTCATGATGTACTCTGTGTATAAGTTAAATAAGCAGGGTGACAATATACAGCCTTGAAGTACTCCTTTTCCTATTTGGAACCAGTCTGTTGTTCCATGTCCAGTTCTAACTGTTGCTTCCTGACCTGCATATAGGTTTCTCAAGAGGCATGTCAGGTGGCCTGGTATTCCCATCTCTTTCAGAATTTTCCACAGTTTATTGTGATGCACACAGTCAAAGGCTTTGGCATAGTCAATAAAGCAGAAATAGTTGTTTTAAATGTGTAAAGGAGACATAAATTCTGTAACATATTGTTTGACACAGAAGCAGCCTTCAGTAAAAAAAATTATATTACCATTGACATTAGTAACACTATTATTAGAATTCATGTCAAATCCCAAAGTCAACTATAAAATCTAACATTTTAATCTTCATTATTTTATCTGAACATTAAAAAGAAGCTTTTGCAAGAAAATCAGAAAGAAATTTGAAGTCAATACAACTTATTCAATTCTATTAGGCAGCCACACAGGTAGACATACTGATTCAGCCCAAAGAATTAATGCTGAGTATTACTGAAGGTTAAAAAAAAAAAAGAAAAAAAAAACAACCTACTTAAGAGCAAAGTGGGGGAAAAAAGGAAGAGGATGTTGGTGAGAGTCATTTGAGGATTTTCAGTTCCACCGATGACAGTAAATATTCTGCAGCTTCTTTGTTCTTGATGAAACTAAACAGTCCCTATTGTGTAATGGAACTTAGTTTCTGTCTTGAAGGAATAATTACAGAATAATAATGGGATCACTAAGAAATTTATGAGTGTAAAATAAGTGTCTTTACCATAATACCAAGATATGATGAAGTAAAGGAAGTCAACAGCCCCATCTCATCAAAGCCACTTGAAGGTGTTAATGTCTTCCAAATGTCAAAACAACGCGACAATTTAGTTAAAAAATAGGCAAATTCCTAGAGTGTGTGTTAACAAAACACATGAAATATATGCTTAAAAGACTAAAGTTTTACATTTAAAAAAAAACAGTCTCTTTGGAAGTCTTAAAAAGAATTTCAAGGCATTGCACCATTGCATCCCTCATTCAGGGGCCAGCTTCACTGCACAAGACTTGTGAAGTCATGCAGGTCACTGGGCTGAGAAGTGTGCTGTGCTTAGGGTTTAATGCTTTGTGTTTGCCTTCTTCTGCTCCGTGTTCTGTGATCACCTGGAGGGGTGGGATTGTGAGGAGGGTAGGGGGAGGTGAGTGGGAGGGAGGTGCAAGAAGGAGGGATATATGTATACATATAGCTGATTCACTTCATTGTATAACAGAATCTAACATAACATTGTAAAGCAATTATACTTTAATAATTTTTAATTAAAAATTTAAAATTTTATCTTTGAATTTATTTGTGTTTTGTCAGTGAGGTCCCCTGGGACCATGGAGCACGTGCCAAAGTTCTGGACTCCTGACTCAGATGACCCTGCCTCCTACCAGCCTCCCTGGGTTCTTTCCAGCCCATCCTTGCATCTTCAGGGCTCTTTAAGCTCTCCCTTGATGCCCCTGCCCAACAACCTTCTCTGCCCTCCTCCACTGATGGGCATGTGTGTGCCCAGAGAGATGGAGTTAGACGTAGGGTTTTCTGTGTCTTAGGATGGGGCGTGGTAGCAGCTGTCCCAATCCAAGCAGGCAGGGAGCCCCACGGCCTGATCACAGGGGTCTACCAAACCTCACATGCACATCTGAAGGAGGACCAAGCGTGCCCAAGGGAAGCTGCAGGCTGTCTCGAATACCTTGGGTATAATTGTGGACAACAGCAAAGACCACAAGAAGTGAGCCTGGCACCCTAGTGGGTCCTAGAGGAAGACCAGCCTAGAGCCAAAATGCTCTGCTTCCTGCAGAAATGGGACGCCCCATGGCATGGTGTGCAGGAACAGAAGGCCGAGAACAGGCAGGTGGTGGAGCTGCAGCTGTGGGGCCAGGCCTGGCAGGCTCTTCACAGAGAACAGAAGGAGCTGGTGGCCGTGCCGAGGGAACTGGGTGAGGAGGAGACAGCTGGGCCCCGGAGCAGAAGTCGTCAAGGTCAAAGGCACATGGCCCAGCATGCTGAGCCTGGGCACGCTGCCTCTGAGAGCAGCCAAAGTGGTGCCCAGGCCCAAAGCAGTGATGGAATTTCCTGGAGGTGAAGGCCTGAGTCAGCTCCGCTGCCATTCTGTCTTTGGGGCTTCCTTGGGGTTATACACACAGTACCTTTGATTCCTCCCTGTTGTCTTCTAACTTGAGGATTCTTGGTTTGCTGCCACTGTGGGAATCAGGCACCACGTTTTCTCTTTTCTGGATGGGGTCAGAACCATCCACCACCCCCACCTCCAACACACAGACCACACACACACACACACACCAGGTTCCTGAGGACTCCCCAGAATCTGACTTGGGGTGTCTGTTCTCAGTCCCCATCCATCGCCCCTTTGCCTTCCAGTCCGAGGGCCCTTACCGTGTCCTCCACACATCCATGAATAAACTTCCTGCTCTAAACTGTCGGGAAAAAAAAAAAAATCCCTGGAGTGGCCTCTCCACTGTGGGCTGTGGCAGTGAGCTCGTGCAAAGAAACACAGCCCACGAAGAGAAGTAGTCCATTGCCCGAGGAGGTACAACATCAAACAGCAAATAAAATACACCAGGACAAATCAAGAAAGGGAGTTGTCCACACCAGTACCCTGTTGCTCTTGTTGTTCAGTCGCTAAGTCATATCCTACTCTTCGCGGCCCCAGGGACCACAGCATGCCAGACTTCTCTTCCCTTCACCATCTCCTGGAGTTTGCTCAAACTCATGTCCATTGAGTCAATGATGCCATCCAGACATCTCATTCTTTCTTCCCCTTCTCTATGTGGTGCAGCCAAGAAATAAATAAATAACTAAAAATCATTTTTTAAAAAGACTTGGAAAAAAAATTTTCAAAATCACTACCAAAAGAGCCATCTTTAAAAAATAAAAACCTGGAGACATCTACTTCTGGAAGATGTGGACATAATTTTCTCTATTCTTTCCACTAAGTACAACAAAAATCCTTGGACATTATATATATAATAGTGAAATTGAAAGTCCCTCAGTCGTGTCCAACTCTTTGCAACCCTACGGACTGTAGCCTGCCAGGCTTCTCTGTCCATGGGATTCTCCAGGCAAGAATACTGGAGTGGGTTGCCATCTCCTTCTCCAGGGTATCTTCCCAACCTAGGGATCAAATCCTGGTCTCCTGCATTGCGGGAAGATTCTTTACCAGCTGAGCTACAAGCGAAGCCCAAGAACACTGGAATGGGTAACCTATCCCTTCTCCAGGGGATCTTCTGGATCCAGGAATTGAACCAGGGTCTCCTGCATTGCAGGTGGATTCTTTACCAACTGAGCTATGAGGGAAGCCATATATATATATATAAAATAAGCATCAGAAATAAGCATAACAAGTATCTAAAAGATGGAGAGATGACAGCAGACCAAGCAGTGTCCTTAAGACCCGAGGGATGACACGCTAGCAAGTTTTCTGGATTTTCTTCTTGTCTCAGACTAGAAACTGAAGAAGCTGACAACCCAGAAATCCAACAGGTACAGACATACAAAAGTGTTTCATGAAAAACCTGCTTTCTCTACTCAAAAGGAAAGGGGCAGCCCACCAAGAAAGAAAACTTCTAGCCAGCAACAGCTCTACTCTAGCCAAACATTACAGAAAGAAAAAAAAAAAAAAAAGTGAATCCATTCCCATCCATATCAGCTAAGGTTAAATGAGGCATGGATGAGGCTGGATTAGTCAGACTTCCATGCTCATAAAGATAAAAGGAGATGCTCCAAGCTTCTGCCCAAATGTGTGTGCTCAGTCATTCAGATGTGTCTGACTCTTTGTAACCCCATGGACTGTAGCCCAATAGGCTCCTCTGTCCATGGGATTTCCCAGGCAAGACTATTGGAGTGGGTTGACATTTCCTTCTCCAGGAGATCTTCCCGACCCAGGGATTGAACCTGTGTTTCCTGCATTGGCAAGTGGATTCTCTACCACTGAGCCATCTGGGAAACCCCCTGCCCAGATAGTATCAGAAAAAAACAAAGAGGGAGCCAGGACTTCAGTCTATCTGGTAATGACACCCCCTTCCCCTCCCACATCATTGAAGACAAAAGGGGAATCCTGAAATTTCACTGCCACCCAGGGCTCATGAGATGGCTATTCCTCTCAACACTGGATTGGCTCAGAAGAAGTCCCATGGAACACAGCAGACCAGCTAAAACAAAAAGTTTAAAGAAGATCTAGAGTCTCATTTCATGATACATAAAGGTTCAGTTTTCAAGAGAAAGTTATTTGCCAAAGTAAGAACCAGGAAGACCTCAAACTCCACACAAAAATACAGTGAACAGATGCCAACACTGAGATGCCAGCCGTCTTAGAATGATCTCATCAAGATTTTAGAGCAGCTCTGATAAAAATGTTTCAGTGCAAAATGAACACATTCAAAACAAATGAAAAAATAGACCCAGTGAAGATATAGAAAACTTCAGCAAAAAAAAAAAAAAAAAAAAAAAGAGGCATTAAAAAAAAATAGACATTTGAATTTATTTTTGGCCATGCCACAGGGCATGTGGGATCTTAGTTGCCCGACCAGAGATGGAACCTGCAACCCCTGCATTGGGAGCTGGAGTCTTAACTACTGGCCAGCCAGGGAAGTCCCCACAAACAGACATTTTAGAGCTGAAAAGTATAATAGCAAAGCAATAACACCAAAATAAAAAGCCCAATAGATGGACCAAGACCAGAATGTAGAGAACAGAGGAAAGAATCAATGAAATGGAAGATAGAATAATACAAATTACTCAGTCTAAGAAAAGAGTGGAAAAAACTAATAAACAGAGGCCCAGAAACTTGAGGATTATAAACTAGGCAAACATTCATACCATCAGGGTCTCATTAGGAGTGAAGAATCAGACTGGGGCAAAAAGTACTCAAAGGGAAAATAATGGCTGAAAAAATTGGCAAGACATATAAATCTACAGATTTGAGAAACTAAAGAAGCCTTGAAATGGCATAAACCCAAATATATTTGTGGCAAGACACATCATGCTTGCACTTGTGAGAACTAAAAGCAAGGGGAAAAACTGAAAACAGCCAGAGAAAAAAAGGGCATCTTACATATAGAAGGGAAAGGAGTTTGAATCATTCTTCACTCATCAGAAACCATGGAAACCAGAAGAAAATGGGATAGTGTATTTCAAGTGCTAAAAATAATAATAATAAAAACTCAAGCTAGAATCATATACCCAGTGAAAATAACCTTTAGCAATAAAAAACCAAGACCTTCTCAGGTAAAGAAAAACTAAGAGAATTTATTGCCAGCAGATCTACTCTAACAGAATGTCTAAAGAAAGTTCTCTAAACAGAAAAGAAATGATCGAAGAAGGAAATTTGGAATTTCAAGAAAGAAACAAAAACATGATAAACAAAAATACAGGTAAAATTTTATTTTCCTTCTTCTTGTGAGGTCTTAAAATTATGTTTGATGGTTGAAGAAAAAAATGTCATATTATCTGATGTAGTTCTAAATGTAAGTATGGGAAGTAGAAATCCAATTATAAACAGAGCAGAGTAAAAGAAGGTAAAGTTTCTATAGTTCACTTGAACTAGTAAAATGACATTAGGAGGCTGTAAGTTATGTAAATATGATTTAAAACGTAGAAAGTATATCTCTGGGTCGGGAAGATTCCCCTAGAGGAGGAAATGACAACCCACCCCATTCTTGCCCCAAAAAATCCCATGAACAAAGGAGCCTGGCAGGCTACATTCCATGAGGTTGCAAGAGTCAGATACAACTGAACACATACATGCCCAGGTGGCTCAGTGGGTAAAGAATACTCCTGTAATGCAGGAAATGCCGGAGAGGTGGGTTCAATCCCTGGGTCAGGAAGATCCCCTGGAGGAGAGCATGGCAACCCACTCCAGTATTCTTGCCTGGAGAACCCCATGGACAGAGGAGCCTTGTGGGCTACAGTCTACAGGGTTCAAAGAGTCGGACGCAAGTGAGACTACTGAGAGCATAAATATGTGTGTGTGTATATATATATATATGTATATATATATATATATATATATATATTTCAAGAGTCACTATTTAAGTACAATTATATAGTGGGTCTTGAAATCAGATTCCACTCACTTTCTTCCACTTCTGTGGGTGACTTATATATTACTCTCTCTCTAACATAATGAACTAAAAAAATGGAGTAATGTAATTAGAAAATCCTTGCTCTAAAAATAATCATTTAGTATTTCCCCACAAAATAATGAGATGAAAATGGCCTTGGTTAAAAGTCACTGCAAAATTTCCATAAGTCAAACTTATGGCAATTTGTATGATAAGTGAACCAGGAAGAGGAATTATTTTGGACAATATGCTCTGGTCATGAAAGGGTTACTGCACATTTTTACAAAACCTAGTTCATATGCTTATCTACTTCCCAAAGACCTTTGCATTCTAGTATTTTAATATCTGCCTTGGGTGTTTATTAATAGGCACTTTGGAAAATCATTCAGGCCACTGGCTTCCTTCATTTTAGTGACGGGAAATAGTAATTTACTAAATAGCAACTCATTAATGTGAAAGAGTTAATGGAAAGACTATGTTATGCATTTTGATAATCTACTTCAATAAATATAAGCACATAATGATGATTATTTAGAAATATAAGCAGCAACAGTAAATCTAAATAAAGCCATTATTTACAAAGTTATGGCCAGTAATATTTTCCCACATATTGTTAGGATGAAAATGATTTTCTTGTCTTTTTATTCTAGATTGTTGATCATTTATAATTAAGGAGAAAAGAAAATCATTTCCGAGGGAGTCCAAAGAAAAGAACTTGGACTAAGGATGACAATAGCTGTTCTTTGCCCTTGAAACTGTTCTGGGTATTATGAAGTGATCTCTTTTCCTTTTCTGTTTGCTTTACTCACAAAACAAAGCATTCTTGGCATCACAGTATTGGTGGGTCTCCTCCGCTTTTGCTGTGTGAACAGTTTCCCGGTGAGAAGGGATGTGAAATATTGCAGGGGTGAGGGAGACATATAACAAGATGATTTCTTCCCTTTTCTTTCCTGGAACCAATCTGAATGAAGACTCAGAGATGAGAGGAAGAAGAGGAGCTACCAAAAACAGGCAACGAGAGAAAGAAAGTGAGCAGATGAGAAGTACAGACACCGAAAGTATCTTGGGACGAAAATGAGAAGAAGCTGAAGATTTGTCATTTTCACTGTTTCCATTTTCTGTTGTATTTTAAATCTTGGAGCTTTTATGGAGGAGGTACACACACTTTTCATATAATGGCTTAGAGAAAATTTGTTAGTTTAACGTACCTGTTCCTCACTGGACTTTTTTAGTCCATCTTTTCCTTAGTACTGAAAAGACTCATAGGCAAAAGAAACAGAACTCTCTATAAGTGCAGTAGTGAATTCTAATTATTTTTCAAGTTTATTTTAGCCCTGGAATATCTATATATTTGTATCCATCTTTTAATTGAATGTATAGTCTTTCTTTCACTGATTTGCCTAATTTACCACTCTTTGAGGTTTCTGGAGTCCTTTTTCATACTTTTAGGGCCTGAAGTTTGCTTCCAACAAGAGTGTTCCTCAATCTAGCAGAAGTTAGCCATTGGTCAATAACCAAGGATCAGTCATGGAATGATTTGTCCTTGATAATGAAGTCTTAGCCCCTATCACAGTCATTTCAATCATATACAGGGCTTAAAAATTCATCAAACATCCTCTGATGCTCTGTGGACAGCCCTCAACCACTTGTTCAAAACAAGCCAGTCATCTAAGTTGCTTCCATGTCCTGGCTCTTGTAAATAGGGCTGCAAAGAACATTGGGGTACATGTGTCTTTTTCAATTCTGATTTCCTTAGGGTATATGTCCTGTAGTGGGATTGCTGGGTCCTATGGTAGTTTTATTTCTAGTTTTTTTAAGGCATCTCCATACTGTTCTCCATAGTGGTTGTATCAGTTTGCATTCCCACCAAGCATGTAAGAAGGTTCTCTTTTCTCCATACCCTCTCCGGCATTTATAGACTTTTTGATTATGGCCATTCTAACTGCTGTGAGATGATACCTCATTGTATTTTTAACTCGTATTTCTCTAATAATGAGCAATATTGAGCATCTTTTCATGTGTTTATTCACCATCTGTATGTCTTCTTTGGAGAAATGTTTGTTTAGGTCTTCTGCCCACTTTTTGATTGGGTTGTTTGTTTTTTCAGTATTGAGCTGCACGAGCTGCTTGTATATTTTGGAGATTAATTCTTTGTCAGTTGCTTCATTTGCTATTATTTTCTCCCCATTCTGCAGGTTGTCTTTTTACCTTGCTTATAGATTCCTTCATTGTGCAAAAGTTTTTAAGTTTAATTAGGTCCTATTTGTTTATTTTTGTATTTATTTCCACTACTCTAATGGGTGGGTCATAGAGGATCTTGCTGTGATTTATATCAGAGAGTGTTCTGCCTATGTTTTCCTCTAAGAGTTTTATAGTTTCTGGTCTTAAAGTAATTATCCTTCAATTAAAATATATAAGTAAATTAAAAAAAAAAAACAGTGAGCCTAGTGATGGCTAGTCAGCAGCATCATTGAATGTGAGACAAACTTCTAAAAAGAGACTGTATTTAAATTCTTTGCTGATGCCTCACAGAGGTTGGATGTTCAGGGCTTGGGCTCCACTGACCCCTAGGACTGAAGGAAACTGGTAGAGATACTCTGCAAGGAAAAAACAAGAAATATATTGGCTTTTTCAACGAGTCCTTGGTGAAGACAGGAAGGTCTGGTGGGGATTTACAACACTTAAAAATCTGCTTTTTGCCTCTCTTTCTAGGAGGGCCCAGGCCAGGCAGCCTCTAGACCCATTTCTCTTCCTTTTGCACTTTGTTCTCTGTGCCAGGAGGCTCAGCCACATGGGCTGCATCCATTGACTCCTTCCACAAAGATGCATAGCTAAGTTCAGCTACTGGGGAGCCTTGACAAGACAAGGAGAGAGAAAAAGGAGGTTGGAACATCTACTCCTCTGGTTCTCTCCTTAAGAAGTTGCCTTTTTTTTTTTTTTTTTTAAACTTGAGTGTAATTGCTTTGGGCTTCACTGGTGGCTCAGCAGTAAAGAATCTGTCTGTAATGCAGGAGACGTAGGTTTGATCCCTGTTTTGGGAAGTTTCCCTGGAAAAGGAAATGGCAACCCCCTCCAGTATTCTTACCTGGGAAATTCCATGGACAGAGGAGCCTGGTGGGTTACAGTCCCTGGGGTTGCAAAAGAGTCAGACACAGCTTAGCCACTAAACAAAGCAACAACAGAATTGCTTTATCATGTTGTGTTAGTTTCTGCTGTACAACATAGTGAATCAGCCATATGTATACATATATCATCTATCTCCTTCTCGAGCCTCTCTCCCACTGAAAGATCACTCCTCTTTTCACACATGTATCTAAGTATTCTTCTATTTTTCAGGAATTCCTTTTATTTATGATTCCTCTGGAGTAGGTGTAAGTAGAGCCCAGTACTGTTAGCCTCAGTTTCTTCAACCAGGGTTTCCTCCACCCTATGCTTTCCCTATATTCTGCACACAACTTGTGAATAGTCCTTTGAAAATAGATCCTCTTCAAATTAGACTAATGTGGGTGCTATCTCTTTCCTGCTGAAATCCTAGTTGATACTTAGTCAATAATTAATATGTATTATCTGTTTACTCTTCTAAAAAATTTCTGGGTATTGACTCATTAAATCCTCCCAATAGCATGTTATCAGGAGGTATTATTATTATCCCCATTTTGCATCTGCAGAGTGGATGAACCACATGCCACAGTGCCCAACAAGAAAGTGGTGGAACATGATTTGCAGCAAAGCATTGTGTCTCCAGAGCTTGGGCTCTGCATAAATGCCCCATGGGTGAGGGCATCCAGAAAGGTATGAGGATTGTAGGTACACTGTTCCTTCAAAAGTACTGAGTATGATCATTTACATTTTTTGCTAATTTAATCTGTAAAGACTTACCTCATTTAATTTGCATTTGGTTGATTAATGATGAATATTTATTTCCGTATGTTATCCCTAGCTATTTGTCCTCAAAAGAGATTGTCTTTTTGCGGTCTTTGACTATTTATCTATTGAGATCTTTGGGTACTTCTGCTATTTTATGAGGTCTTTAGGTAATGGTAGTTATATGCATTGCAGTTTTTATTCCATCTTCAGACACAGAAATTTATATATGCTTTCCTTATAAATTTAATTCATTTAGAAAAGATTGTTTATTAACAAAGAAAAATGGGGTCATTGAAATATGTTTAATAACTAAATAGAAGGAAAGGAAATAAAATGAACTCCTTTAAAATCATGCAGTCAGAGATAACTACTGTTGCCAATTTGAGCTACTTTTGTGTGATCTTTATTTAATATTTATAAATAATGGTTTAACCTATACACTGTTCTGGAACTTTTAAACTGAATATTTTTCTGTTTCTGCACATTTTGGTGTATGTTATCTGATTTTATTTTCATATATAAAATGTGTGATGACAATAAAATGCATACTTACTTTAAAATGTTCAACTAATAAAAATATTTCCCTCTGTCATGACTGCCACACTCTGCATGCTCATAAGAGTTTGTTGTATGACCTCAAAAATCTCTTTTTATGTGCTTACAAACACATATGGGTGCATTTTCATATAGGCATATTGTTGGTTTCACTCGCTTTCTACTTTTGAATATTTATGTTATTTCCTGAATGTTATTTTTATATGGAAACCCAAGACTCATAAGAGCTGACACACTCAAAGATATAGGGACACCGTGTTTGAGATAAAAATTGATCTAAAGCTCAGATCAGACAAACTACAACTTTTTGTGGGGAACTCAAGTCAGACTACATTTTCTTCCAGAATTCTCCAAAGAGAATATAATAAACTAGTGAGCCACATCTTGCATCACATACTAATAGCAAATAGAAATTTGCTTTTCTAATAGTTGTATCACATTATTAAAAAATATATGGTTTATTGTGAAACGTGTAAAAACTAAATATAAAGAAATCTCAAGAAAATTTAAATTCCTCATAATTTTCTTTACCCGCAAATAGTCATGTTTCTCATTTTAATGTAAATTCATGTATAATATTTCACCCTTGTGGAAATATCACATTTTATTATCAATTATTCAAAGTCAGGCACGAATTATGCATTCATTCAACAAAAAATATTTATTGAACAGCTGCTATGCATCACTCAAGACAGCAATTAAAACTGACCAAGAGGGAAAAAATAAAACTGACCAAGAGGGACAGAGTCAGAGTGGAGTGGGGCATGCTATTTTATGGTGAGTAGTCAGAGAAGATTTCCCTGATAGAGTGACAGTTGAGCAAAAAACTGAATAAAAGGAGAAAGGACCTATGTGACTGTTTGGGGGAAGAAAATTCCAGTCAGAGGGAAAACCTGAAAATCTTGAGGTTTGAGCAGGACTGGCATCTTACAGGAAATGCAAAGAGGCCAGCATGAAGTGAAGTGAAGTGAAAGTCGCTCAGTTGTGTCCAACTCTGTGACCCTATGGACTATACAGTCCATGGAATTCTCCAGGCCAGAATACTGGAGTGGGTAGCCTTTCCTTTCTTCAGGGATCTTCCCAACCTAGGGAATGAACCCAGGTCTCCCACATTGCAGGCAGATTCTTTACCAGCTGAGCCACAAAGGAAGCCCATGAACACTGGAGTGGGTAGCTTATCCCTTCTCCAGTGGGTCTTCCAGACCCAGAAGTAGAACCAGGGTCTCCTGCACTGCAGGCGGATTCTTTATCAACTGAGCTTTGAGTGAAGCCCCAGGTATGGATGGAGCTAAATGATTGAGAGGAAGAGAAGGTCAGGGAGGGGTTGAAGTCTGAGGACTCCAAGCATATGGGCCCCTGCAAGGCCTTGGGTTTTTATTTTGAGGGAGATGAGAAGACATGGGAAGATTTTGAGCAAGGGAGTGAAATTCTCTGACATTTCCAACTGTGGTTATGAGAACTGATCCCAGAGGGTAAGGTGGAGGGTGGGCAGGGCAAGAGTGAAACCTGGGGTTCTAATTACAAGTGAGAGCTTTTTGATGTATCAGAAATGGGAAAGCTAATGCTTGGAAGGGGTAGTAAAGATTAGCTGAGTGCCTCTAGAGCAGTGCCCCAAGTTCCTTGGCACTAGAGATCACTTTCATTGAAGGCAATTTTTCCATGAAACAAGATGGGGGGATACTTTCTGGATCATTCAAGAGCCTTACATTTATCGTGCACTTTATTTCCGTTATTATTACATCAGCTCCTCCTCAGATCATTGGACATTAGATCCCAGAGACTGGGGACCCCTGCTCTAAAGTTATAGCTTATTAGTCTTTATATTCCTGGTGTCATTAGCCTAGGGCTTGACGCTATGTTCTGCCATGCATGCATATGTGCTAAGTTACTTCAGTCATGTCTGACTCCTTGTGACCTTATGGTCTGTAACCTGCCAGGCTCTTCCAGGGGATATTCCTGACCCAGGGATCAAACCCCTGTTTCTATGTCTCCTGCACCGGCAGGCATGTTCTTTACCACTGGTGCCACCTGGGAAGCCTCTGTCTTCCTCCAGTGCTCCTTTATTAAAAGAATTCCTTCACTGGACATCAAAGGTAATTTCCAGCCCAGAGGTCTCTCCTCTCTGTTACTGTCTCTCTACTCTTGGTCCTGTCCCCTCAAGGTCACTTGCTTTCTGAATCTGTGTGAGACACTCCTTCTTCCCACACACCTTTTCTGTGAACAACTCTACTTTTTTTTTAAAACCCAGTGAGTATTGAACCATCCATATGTTTATTCCACGGATACTCACTGAGCACCTCATTCCCCATGAACACTCTTTCAGGTTGCAGTAATATATCAGTAGGTAGTAGGCCAAAATGCCAACCCTTAGGGCATTCAAGCAGGAGAAGAGAGAAACATAAAATATTAATAAACAGTAAGATGTGCTGGAAGGTGAGAAGATGAAAACACAGCTGGAATCAAACTTAGAGCTGGTGGCCAGGGTGCTGGTGTGACAAACTTGAAGGACCATGCAAGTGAAAGTGTTAGTCACTCAATCATGTCTGATTCTTTGTGACCTCCTGGGCTGTATCTCTATCCATGGGATTCTCCAGGGAAGAATATTGTAGTGGTTTGCCATTCCCTTCTTCAGGGGATCTTCCCAACCCAGGGATCAAACCCAGGTCTCCTGCATTGCAGGAAGATTCTTTACCATCTGAGCCACCAGGGAAGCCCATGTAGAATCACAATAAAACAGCTAGACATGCTTCTTCCGACATTTCCTCCAACAGCTCTCTGTCAATCATTCAAACAGTTCTGTGTTTCTCCTCACTATTTCTTTTCAATTCATTTCATCAAAGGTATTCCTGATATTGTTACTGATTGGGGTTCTTAAGACTGTTAGCTGCTGCTAAGTCACTTTAGTCGTGTCCGACTCTGTATGACCCCATAGACGGCAGCCCACCAGGCTCCCCCATCCCTGAGATTCTCCAGGCAAGAACATTGGAGTGGGTTGCCATTTTCTTCTCCAGGAATTTAACCAACAGGAATTGATAAGAGGCCAGATGAAAAATTCACGCTATGCTTTTTTGGGACGAGGGTGCAAAAACAATAACAGGTGCCCTTGCTTGCTCCCTGCAGGATGACAGTAGAGTGGTGTGAGCTGGTACCTAAAGTGGGATGAGGGTAGGCGTGGACCTGTGGGTTGGGCTGAAGGGGTGGCTTAGGTGGCTGGGTCACCCCCTCAGTGGTGTTGTGTGCAGGTATCACGCACAGTTCCCTGGTTTTGCTCCTGGCACCTCAAACCTGGCAAGTTGAGCTTTTGGTCTTTTTGCATCCTGTTGTTCATAATTTGCCCCAGCTGCTCATGCATGCAGTTATTTTTAGTCCCTTACTGTTTCTTTGTATTCTGTTGCTCAAGGAGACTTTGTCCAAAAGCAAAGGGTCCTGGGTCCCAGGTGCCAGGTTGTCTCAATATTAACTTTCCAAAACAATTGAAAAATATGTTCACCAGTTTGAAGACTTATAATACACACGTTTATGTAGCATTGTGTATCATTTACCAAGTGCTTTCATACTTAAAAAAATACTCATGTGCCCTCATATAATTGTTGTATTAGATATCATTTCCCTGTTTTACAAATAGGGATATTTAGAAAAAGTTGCAAGATTTTATACAAAAATGTAAATGACAGAGCAGAAACAGAACCCAGCTTTTAGAGAAAAAAGCATATTCTTGAAATTATATCCTATGGTAATATTTAATATAAATGATTTGGGGGACTTTGAGTCATCATTCCATTGATGCATATAGCATACATATATTGAGCATGAACTAAAATCAAGGGAAGCAATACTCACAGTTGATTATTTATTACCAACTGTATACTTTGGACCAGAAATCTTCAGTTCAGTTAAGTTCAGTTCACTCAGTCGTGTCTGACTCTTTGCAACCCCATGGACTGCAGCACGCCAGGCTTCCCTGTTCTTCACCAACTTCCCTGTTGGTGAGTTGTCCATCACCAACTCCCGGAGCTTGCTCAAACTCATGTCCATTGAGTTGGTGATGCCATGCAACCAGCTCATCCAGAAATCTTAGGGTTCACAAAGTCCAATTCGTTAAATGAAATTTGCTATTTTTGTGTTATGTGTATTGATACAAAAAATTTTCCACTAGAAGCCTATTTATTGATTGTGATTATTTTGGTCTCATTATGAGATCATTTGATTTCATAATAATAAGAGGTAATGTGTGTGGTTTTTTTTTAAAAGATCAGGAATGAAGGATATTGCATCGATGGGAATAAGAAGAAAATAGACTCAATTTTCATGCAGTTGACCTTGAAAGGGCTTGCCTGCTTACTGCAGGTCACCTGCACAATTGCGTCTTAGCCCCCTTACCACAGAAATAAGCTAGCTTCTTCCTAGAAAAGAAGGCACCCTTTGGAGTCTCAAATTAATCACCATTGGGAAATTCAATTTTAACCTACAGCCTCCTTTTCTCTGTACCATTCTTCCTATTTTACTCTAGTATTTTATTTATTTATTATTGAGGTATAGTCAATGTACAATATTATATAATTTTCAGATGTTCAGCTTACCTTTTCACAATTTTTAGAGGTTATACTCCATTTATAGTTATTATAAAACATTGGCTAGTGGCTCAGTGGTAAAGAACCTACTTGCGATGCAGGAGCTGCAAGTTCAATCCCTGGGTCAGGAAGATTCCCTGGAGGAACAAAAGGCAACATACTCCAGCATTCTCACCTGGAAAATCCCATGGACAGAGGAGCCTGGCAGGCTACAGTCCGCAGGATCACAAAGAGTCAGACACAACTTAGGGACTAAACCACCACCACCATATGCCCTGTGTTATACAATATAGTCTCATAGCTGATTTATTTCTTGCTCTAGTATTTTGAACTAGTTCTTGGTATGTTGCTCTTGCTTCTATTGTAGAATCATGTGTCTTAAACATGCTTAATGTGAGCATGAAAGTCTTTGTTTAATAAATTAGTGTTAATACAATGGAGAAATTTTTTTCATATGATCTGAACAGCAAAGAATAAATCCCTGACCTCTCTCTCACTTCCATTTTTCACAGGAAGATCACATCATGCTCTGGGGAAGGAATTCTAAATTAGCCTGTTCTACTCTGCTTTCCAACACCATGGTTGATTCAGGGCTTGCCCAGGAGAACATGGAAAAGTGACAGGCATAGTGTGACTGTCCAATAAAAATCAAAGAGACAGCCTCCTTCTGATACCACCATGGTCTCGTACACATTCCAAGGCAGTCTTAATGCTGCTAAATCTCTCTTTCTTCAAATTCTAATATCATCCTAGTGGGTCATTTATTGGAGTAATTGCCCCATCTTTTCCTACTGTGATATGATAGGAAAATGTTTAGCTTTCCAATAGCCACATTTTCTGTGCTCTATCATGTCATAATATGAGCTAATACTCCCTTTTGGCTAGTGTTTTTATTTAAGAAGCAAAAATTTCTACTTTAAAAAGAATTAGAGGGAATCATTTTTTAAAAATACCTATGCATTCTATATCAAATACCATACCAAACACAATAAAAAATAGATTGCCAAGGTCTCTGATTCATTTATGGCTGTTAGCCTTGCTGATTATTCATTAGATGTGCATCTCTGATGTCTTCTGTTGAATTGCAGTGCATGGTTTCATATGACAGCAGAGGGAAATGACTTGGAAAATACAAAAAAAAAGTAGAAAACTTTAGAACAACAGCTTAAAGCGTTTAATGAACTATAAACAGCTTCCGCTGTTTAAATGTCTATGAGCAGTGGAATGACAAAGAACAGCAAGGAAGGAATAGAAAATGGTGCAGCTTATAATTAGAGCTATTAGGAGGACGAAAGTGAATCTAGAAAGCAGCTAGTAAAAGTGAGCCACTCACCAAACCTTATACAAAACGTGTACGTGGGGGTGCGTCTACACTGTCCCTTTAAAAGGAAACACATTAAGGCACATTTGTATCTGCTTGGTGTCAGCATGTAGGCAACAAAAATGCATTACCCCCAAAGAATGCTTTCTATTATGTGCAATAACATCTATATTACGCATCACGGTGATGGGCATTATTGTGGTGACATTGTCACACTTTCAGCATTAACACTATGGGGAAATGGACTCTTTCTGAGTACCTCAAGTTAAAAAAAAAATGCTTGGTGGAAAACATAATGTTCATCAGTGAATTCATGTCTTTCCTAAATGAATTTTATTTGTCAATAACGCATAAATGTGCCTAACATAGGTATGTTTAAGATGTATCCCCTTTACTTTTATACTTGGGAGATTTTTAGTAACTTCATTTATTACAAATGAGTTGTTTAGGGTTCTAGAGAGCTACTTGGTGGTGTTAATTAGAGTGTGACTTGGAGGGTAAGATGAGCGCTGTGTGAAGAAGAATGGAGAGCCTGTGCCAGAAATACGTTATCCTCCTTAGACTACCCATAACTCATAGTGTCCATAATAAAGCAAAACAAATAAACAGAAACCATGCACAGTCCCTGTTCAGGCCCAGTTACCTTGTTGTTCATTGTTTAGTCGCTCAGTCATGCTCAACTTTTTGCGACCCCATGGACTGCAGCACACCAGGCTTTCCTGTCCTTCACCATCCATTGAGTCAGTGATTCCATCCAACCATCTCATCCTCTGTCCTCCCCCTCTCCTCCTGCCCTCAATCTTTCCCAGCATCAGAATCTTTTCCAATGACTCAGTTCTTCACATTCTGAATTTACTTCTTCACCAAAGTCTCTTAAGGCACAGGGTGTCTGCAAATAGCTGTGACAAAATTCAAATATGGATAAAAATTTTTTCTACTTAACCAAAATCTATCTTCCTTAAAATGAACAAATCATTGGAACACTATTTCAAATGTGATGAATGAGGGCTATAATTTGTTCAACTTGCCTATTTTCAACTAGGCAAATGCTTTCAGGGTATCATTCACCATCCTCACCATTGCATGCCAGTGAGAAACCCTCTGTACTTGTAAACATTATTTTAGCAGGAGACAAACTTTGAGATTTCAGTGCTTTTAGTGAACTGATATTTTCAGTAAACTTTTTCTGAGCAGCAAAGAACAAGAATTTATTCAGAAATCTTAAAACTGGATATAATCTTTGGCAATAGATGCAGTCCATAAATACCATATTCATACAACTTTTCAAATGAAAATGATCTCCCCAATATGCATTCCTTTCCTACAGATGTTCAAACATCCTGACCCAGGATGGAATCTCAGTCTTACAACCTCATGAGATTACAGCTGGCCAACAAGAGGGTGTCAGGTCATGTGTGAACGGGAGTGAGGTGAGAGGCAAGAAAACCAAGTAGATCATGTTAATATATACTGAAAGAGAACTTTAAGTAAAAGGAATCCAGTGCTTGGAGCTCTTGAGTGGTGACCATTCATCTTGATATCAAAGATCTTTGATTGATCACAGCTGAGTTCCCTAAAGCCTTGGTCACCTCAAAGATACAGGAGAGAGAGTCTATGACTATTAGCTTGAATCTTGTTCTATTACTAACAATTCTATTCTATTATTAACAGTTCTATTACTGTGTGACTTTATATGTTGACTCAATCTCTCTAAATCTGTTTCCTCTTTTATATAATACAGGTTATGATATTCCAGTCATAGGTTTTTACCTGGTTGATTAGAATACATACTTACCTACACACGTACATAATACATGCGCTCATGCTCTCACTTCAGCCATGTCTGACTCTTTGCTACCCAATGGACTGTAGCCTGCCAGGCTCTTCTGTCCATGGGGATTCTCTAGGCAAGAATACTGGAGCGGTTGCCATGCCCTCCTCCAGGGGATCTTCCTGACCCAGGGAACGAACCCATGTCTCCTGTCTCTTCTGCATTGTGGGTGGATTCTTTACTGCTGAGTCACCAGGGAAGCCCTTAGTAACAATAAATTATAGTTCATCTCTTCATCCATGGTTCCTAAGGCTAATTATTCCTAAAGATAATAATGCCTTTTATTGTCTTTATTGACCTTTGTGGCAAAATCAGAAATTTTCTAGTCTTATTTCAGGAAAAGAAAATTATATTAAGAGAGCACAAGGATGTGAACTTGGCTCAGCTGGAGTGAAGGTTGAAGGGGAGGGGGAGACAGGACAGTAGGCAAGTTTGTATCTTATGCTGGTTTGTTTTTCTGCTCTAGAGTTTGGAACAAGGTCAGGAAAGAACCCATAGCCCTGGGTCCTGTTGTTAATGTGTCCGTAGCTCTCTAACCACTTTGGACTTGATGAGATAATGAGTAGAACTTGGATTCTATTATCCTGTAGGCTTCAAAAGCAGCTCAATGCCATCCTGGCCTCATCTCCTTTAGCTATCAGTCCCTAGGTTTTGTAACACTACCTTTTCTCAACCTCTATGGTCCTACCTCTTATGTTTTCTCTTGGAAGTGAATTCTCCTGAGTTTCTCATAGAAATTATATAATTTTTTTACCAGATTTCTCAAGGGTATTTTCACTGCCCACTTCTCAATGTAAAGCACTAACTCTATTTGAGAAAGAAAAAAAACAAGCCATAAAAAGGAAAATCCCCCCATTTTCTTCTGACTACATGGGTATACTGTAATCACTATCACTCATATTAGCTTCCATCCCCTAGAAAGATCTGCCTCTTTCTCAGTTCATGACTTCTCCCTGGTCAAATTCATCCCCTTTTCCATACTCGCTATAGCTGTATCATTTATTTCCCCTTCCCCCTCTATTTTTAGTCTCTTCTTTATCAGATCCTTCTGGGTTCTTCTCTGCTCTTTATAACCAAGTGTAAGTATCTTTTTTTCTTATATATAAATAAAAGAATCACTTCATAGTCCATGGATTTTCTGTAATTGATGTGCAATTTCTCTTCATGGTGATGGGAGAGGTGTGAGTTTTCTAGGCACACTGTAACCTTCTCCTGAAAATACCCCAAATATCTAATAAAAAATTCAAATCTGCTGATCATAAGTAAATACTAAGTTTTGAATAGAGTCAAATAGGGTCAACCCTGGGGGTTTCCCTGGGGAATGGTTAAGACTCTGTACTTCCAATGCAAAGGGTATGAATTCAGTCCCTGGTCAGGAAACTAAGATCCCACATGTCCCACAGTATGGCCTAAAAAAAACCCAAAAACCAAGTCAACCCTTGTGGACAGGTTGGCGGTTGACATCAGGGTTACAAAAGTGAATTCATTCACTTATACTTCACATTTCTTTTTATAAGATTTGGGATGCCTTATAAAAAGATAATAAGGAACATGAATAAAATAAAATGTAAAATAAAAAAGGAACATAAGCCATCAGAGGAAAGAAGACAAAAAGGGAAATGTACAAATCTCATTCTTGCTCCAAGAAAGGTAGATGTGTACCTAATTCCAAAGGATGGTGCCTCTTCACCAAGGTGTAAGCTCAAGTGGTTTTAACAAGAATGTTCCTTTCAACTGACCTGAACAAAAATTGAAAGAAAGAACGCATAATTCAGAAAAGAGATGTCTGCAGAGGGAGAACAAATGTGATCTAAGTTCATAGCTTTCAGGCAACCTGATATGATCTACTTCAAAAATCAGTAATGGGATTTCAAAAACCAGCAAAGGGATGCAGACCTTTGGTTCTGGCCCTTTTTTGGTTTTCTCAATTTTTTGTTTGTTTTAATTTTTTACTTATTCCCTGTAATGTATTCAGTAATTGTTTTAGATGGTTTCTATTTTTTAAAAAAAGTAGTGGGAAGATTGTATGACACATAGAAAGAGCATGGTTCTAAGTTTCATTTTCAGTCCAAATTTAGTACTTACCAGATGCCTGTTCTTGCCAGATGATTCACTTCTCTGAATTTAAGTATTATTGGTTTTCATTAGGAACAGTATGAATGCCTGATTTATTTCCTTATTAAATATTATGTAAATGTCTAGTAAAGTGAACTGAAGTGAAAGTCATTCAGTCGTGTCCAACTCTTTGTGACCCCATGGACTGTAAGCTGTCAGGCTCCTCTATCCATGGAATTCTCCAGGCCAGAATACTGGAGTGGGTAGACATTCCCTTCTCCAGGGTATCTTCCCAACCCAAGGGATCAAACAGGTTTCCCACATTACAGGCAGATTCTTTACCATCTGAGCTACCAGGGAAGCTGAATGTCTAGGATATTCATCAAATTAAAGTCTTCTTTAGGATCTTCATGAATCTTACTTTAGTTCTTTTTGTACTAGAACACATTCCCTACATCATCTTTGCCTATGGAAAAGGAAGTGGATACAGAAGGCAGCCTCTGTTCCCTTCTGTATCCACTTCCTTTTCCATAGGCAAAGATGGCATAGGGAATATGTTTGAGTACAAAAAAGACTAATGTAAGATTCATGAAGATCTTAAAGAAGACCTTAATTTGATGAATATCCTGGAAATTTAATTATGGGAATTAGGAGTCCCACAGGCTTTACACTGAATCAGTCTAAGAGAAGAGTAAGAAGATGAGAAAGGGATTAAACCAGACAGCATCAGAACTGTAGAAAAGAAAAACTAAAAGGAATGAAGGAAAGTCAAATGCATGAGTAGAGGAATGTTTGAATTGGATGTCCATTTGTTTATTATTCCAAACTATACATATTCGTTGAGGGTCTGTGTTACTCTAGCTTTTATATATATATATAACCTTGCATTGATACACACAAGCACTGATTGAGATCAGGAACTGCTGTTATGTAAATTCATATTAAAGCCTAGGTTTTTCTACCTGTACATACAGCAAGTAACATGATGTGGTATTTGAATAAACATAAAGGGATCATTCATGCCCCTTGAAGAATCAACTGTGGTATCAAGACCCACTAAACCCTGTAATGGTTTCCTTTGCTGTATGGATGACACCAACCATAGTAAGGATTCTCCTAGCTCAGAGTAAGCTTGCACACTACCTTCATCTTTCTCAGCCTCCAAGTTTTCTCGCTCTTCTGAGTTTCTTCAACATTGAGGTTTATGGTGCCATAAACCTACTTTTGGGCTTCCCAGGTGGCTTAGCAGTAAAGAATCCATGTGCTAATGCAAGAGACATGGGAAATGCAGGTTGGATCCCTCAGTTGGGAAGATCCCCTGGAGTAGGAAATGGCAACCCACTCCAGAATTCTTGCCTGGAAAATTCCATGGATAGAGGAGCCTGGCTACAGTTCATGGGGTCTGTAGACACAACTGAGCACACGCACCAAACCTACATGTATGGTTCCAGCAACCTCTCTTCCGCAGCTATAGAAAAACCACCTATGAATTCTGATGGCCTCAATTCTGTCAGAAATATTTTTAAATATTTGCCAATAACCCTTTTCTGCATATGCAGCATGCCAACACAAAACAGATGGAACTGAATGCAATTTTGCTTTGTTCCTTTTGCAATAAGACAAGAAAAAATAGCACAGGGTGCCAAGAAGTTGCATCAGTCAGTCAGTCAGTTCATTTGCTCAGTTGTGTCCAACTCTTTGCGACTCCATGAATTGCAGCACACCAGGCCTCCCTGTCCATCATCAACTCCCTGAGTTCACCCAGACTCACGTCCATTGAGTCAGTGATGCCATCCAGCCATCTCATCCTCTGTTGTCCCCTTCTCCTCCTGCTCCCAATCCCTCCCAGCATCAGGGTCTTTTCCAATGAATCAACTCTTTGCATGAGGTGGCCAAAGTACTGGAGTTTCAGCTTTAGCACCATTCCTTCCAATGAACACCCAGGGCTGATCTCCTTTAGAACAGACTGGTTGGATCTCCTGCAGTCCCAGGGACTCTCAAGAGTCTTCTCCAACACCACAGTTCAAAAGCATCAATTCTTCGGCGCTCAGCTTTCATTGTAGTCCAACTCTCACATCCATTCATGATGACTGGAAAAACCATAGCCTTGACTAGAAGGACCTTTGTTGGCAAAGTAATGTCTCTGCTTTTTAATATGCTATCTAGGTTGGTCATAACCCTCCTTCCAAGGAGTAAGCATCTTTTAATTTCATGGCTGCAATCACCATTTGCCGTGACTGGTTAAATTGTTATAGAACAAAAATTTAAAGCAATTGATGAGACACTCAGAGTGAATCCATTGCAGTACATGGAGAGTAGAGCCTACATCAATTTTGACACTGGAAGAAAATATACATAAGGCTGATGGAAGAAAAGATGGGGTTGAAGACCAGAAAATGAGACCATTAGTGTGGCATTTCAAGTCTCAGTAGATAGAGCAGAAAGTTGATTACATCACAGGGTACATCCAGCCAAATAATCTACATATCTCAGAATCGAGTCTTTGTGCGTTCCACGTGAATGACTGGGAGTGCATTGATGCATTTCATTGTCAACCAGAAAAACAATTGAGAAAGGAAAAAATAAACAATTGATTTCCACCCATGGTAATTATAAGAGTTTTCTTATTTTGTACAATTCCTGTGCAAAGTTAATCATCCCTTCACAATAACCAAAAGAAGTTCATCCAGATTATTTTCATATATATTTGAATGTATAGTAGTGCATTTTCTCTTTCACAAACTCTCATACCTTTCGGATCACTGAAGTATAATTTTGCACACTGGAGATAAATTTATTAAATTGCAAAGTGTTCTGAACACCACCTGGATACTTAGAAACAGTTTACATTCTTGCATAGTGTTTAATGGATCTAAACTAGCACCATATCAAATGTATAAGTTTATTTTGTTGAATTAACTTTTGATGAAAATCGGGCTTTCAATTTCAGGTGCAGCCATATGTGAATTAAATGAGTATTATGTATGTCACACCACCTTGAAATTTAATGTTCATGCTTTAGTCAGAAGTTTACCATCTCCTTTTGACTCAGAATAGAGTCTTTGTGCGTTCCACGTGAATGGCTGGGAGTGCATTGATGCATTTCATTGTCAACCAGAAAAACAACTGAATTGAGAAAGGAAAAAAAAAACAATTGATTTCCACCCATGGTAATTATAAGAGTTTTCTTATTTTGTACAATTCCTGTGCAAAGTTAATCATCCCTTCACAATAACCAAAATATTAAATCTTTGTACCACGTTAATGATGTTTGGGCTGTATTTTAAGAAAGTCAATAAAGTGTTGTGAAATCATTTCTTTTTTTTTTTTTTTAATGCCTTCTCTAATTCTGGAGTGACTGACTGTCTCATTGTGGAATTTCCACCTCTTTTGCCTTTGCTGGATTTACTTGGTACCAGCCAGACCTCTAATGTTATTTTAATGTTGGGAAGGGGGGTCTTGGTGTAATTCATATATTTTTTCATTTTAAAGTTATAATGACTAAGTACACCTGCTCACTTAAAAATTAGTACCTAGTTAGGCAGTTTTCAATAGCCTAATCATCTTTTGATTGTCTGTACTTGTATCACAGGCATTTCACCTGCTCTTCATCTAAACTTAAATGTTTCCTGTTTACACGTCTGAAAACACTGAAAGATGATAATATTTAGAAAACAAAGAAATCTGAAACCTACATTCAAATGCATTATTTATATAATTATCCTGTAATTAAAGTAATTATAGTTTGTGAAAAACTACAGTTTTTTTTTTTAATTTTCATTTAGATTTCTCATGGGATAAGCTGTGAACATGGATAAAGCACATGCACACACAGACACACTCACAAGTAATCGATGATGCTATCTGCGTAATAAATAAAATGTTACCTCCAGATTTAGGGATTTGAAATCTGTTTGTTTTTTTCTTTCCTAAAACAAATACGCCAGGGAAGCCATTCAGTGAGTTAATCCTATAGAAGGGATTACCTAGATTGAACTTTGGCAAATCTTTAATCCTCTATGGTTTCAACAGCAACAGAAAGAAAAAACTTCCAGTTATACCTTGCTGAGCTACATGCTGGTGCCAGAGAGCGCTGGTTGTGTGGTATAAATGATGAGTCTCCAGTGTTTCCTGTAAGATTGGGACAGTGTCAGAGAAGGCCATGAGGCACAAGTGTGCTTGAGGGTGTGCAAAGGAAATGCAGAATTTTCAAAGAAGCCCCAACAAGCACGCACAGTGGGATTGCTGCTATCTTCAATGGAAAGACATATCAGTCAGTTTGGGGCTATATAGTGCCAGCCGCATTACTGCTTTTTATACGATTTCAAAGTGAACAGCACAGTTTGTGTCCAGTTTTTCATTCTAAATATGCTATTCAACAGTATTCTTCTTTTCTATACCTTGAAATCTATTTTTTTTTTAACCATAGTGAGATCACATTGCACGTTGGGAGCATTAGCTTGAAAGTGAGCTAATAGATCTGACTCTTCAACCATCTTCAGAAGCCCCTTTAAAGAAACACTTGGAACTGAATCACAAAAGTTTTATTTTCTCTGCATTTTTGATCAAGTTTTGTGGGAAGAAGTGAAAAGTACTCAGCATATCTTCTTGCAATTTCCATAGAGAAATTCTGTATTCTCGTATGGATTCCCATAACACTTACCAACTACTTGACTTAAAGTCTGCATGGAAGCACTCAGGTTGTCGTATTTGTTGGTTTTAAGACTAGATCATCACCTTTGAAACTAAAGGGAAAACACATAATGAAAAAATAACTCTATGTCTCTGATTCTTACACCTTCAGGATACATTAGTGCCCAATACATGGTAATGCTTTAAAAAAAAAAAAAAAAAAAAGATTTTTCAGACCATGCAGTGCCACAGGCTATGTTAGATGCTTTGCATGCATTGCCTCACCCAATCATCACAACAGGCAGGGATTATTATTCCCATTTTACAGGAGAGGAAACTAATTCTCAGAGAAGTTAGGTCAGTTGTCCAAGATCACACAAGTAGAAACTAGAGAAGCTAAGATTCAAACTCAAGTCCACCTGACTCTGAAGTCTGTGCTTTTTGTCCTTCGAAAACTTGGTTCCATCTTGGGGTCCCTCCATTAGGGCACATTGATATCTGCTGACTCTAAACCTTTTCCTCCAGATATATAAATAGATTAATGTTCAGCAAGGGACACACACACACACAAATGGTTAAAGACAGAGCAATGTATTCCCTAAATGAAATTCTGTCTTAGCCCTTGAAAAGAACCAAAGAGGAAGAAGAGGTATATTCTTTCCTAGACTTTCAGAAACTCCACATTTCTTGAACAAGACAAGGGAGTCTGGGCCACTTTCTCTGTCCACATTTCATTCACTTGAAATGGCTTGATTTTACATGGGACTTAGCCTGGTAATACTACTTGAAAAAAAAAAATCTAAATGAGTGTCTAAATTTAATATCTACTTCCTCTTCCCTGATGGCTTCTGCCTAACAGAAGTCACTGCTGGTAAATTCTTCCTGCTACCTGAAATTGACAACTTCATCTCTATGTGCACATATGTATGCATATTAATTGACCCATTTTTGCCATTTGGGGATTGCACCTAGCACACAGAGTCTGGAAACTTTCCTCCTTCGGGGTTTGGACGTGATGACAATCCTGGGTGTCGAGTCCATTCATCACAGAGTGCACATTAGCATCAGTTGCATGCAGTTGATAGGCATTTTCTTAATTAGCTTTTTCAGCTCAGAAAGAACTAATTATGGGTGTGCACTAGAACATGATGATCCTGAAGACAACAAATATTTTATCATGTTTTTTCTGGGACAGCTTTGAATAGGAATTTTGCACTTTTCTCCCTTGATTTTAGTTAGCCCCAAATCATCTCTCTTTTCCATTGACACTTCTAAACAGGATAAATATATACATATATATAATATGGGCTTCCCATGTGGTGTTAGTGGTAAAGAATCCACCTGCCAATGCAGGAGACATAGGAGACACAGTTCAATCCCTGGGTTGGGAAGATCCCCTGAAGAAGGGAATGGCAACCCACTCCAGTGTTATTGCCTGGAGAATTCCTTGGACAGAGGAGCCTGGCAGGCTAAGTCCATAGTGCTGCAAAGCGACCTGACTTAGCAACTAAACAACCACTAGAACTGTGACATACATAATTTTTATATACATGTGATACATACAATTATATATATAATTAGTATTATATATATATATTTATAACATTCATCACCAAGTATTCATGAAACACTTACTAAACTGTCAATTGTACTAGATTCAGCTGTGGGGAAAATAAAGACAGGCAAAGTAAAATAAAAAGTCACTGTCTAATAAGGAAGTTATTTTCAGTAATTCATGGGCTAGGTGTTCTAATTATAAAAAAATCAAGTATGTATTTGGTATAATAACATTTAACTGCTTTTTATCTAACAAATGGAAATTTTGTGTGGTTCAAAGTAGTAAGCCCATATACATAACAAACACAAATTTTTGTTTCAACATGGAAAATTTGAGAGTAGAATGCATAAAGCATCACTTTTAGGTACAAAAAATAAGTATGGAATAGAAATGGAAATTTTCTGGTTAAATGAGAAATCATATTATTTCAAAAGAAATTAACTTTTAAAGATAGGCAAACATTTTAAATCTCAGGTTTTCACCTGATGTTTTATCCCATGCAATCAAATGACTCACATCATACAACGACTGGGTTTCAGAAATGAAACAATTGGGACAAATTGATGAGTCCCAATACTGATCTCAGAGAGAAAGCATTGAGCAGTCCTAAGAGAGATCTTAGTTTCCTGCCCAGGAATTGAATCTGGGTAACCTGGATGAAGGCAATGGCAACCCACTCCAGTATCTTGCCTGGAAAATCCCATGGACAGAGGAGCCTGGTAGGCTGCAGTCCATGGGGTCGCCAAGAGTCGGACACGACTGAGCAACTTCACTTTTCACTTTCATGCATTGGAGAAGGAAATGGTAAACCACTCCTGTCTTCTTGCCTGGAGAATCCCAGGGACAGAGGAGCCTAGTGGGCTGCCGTCTATGGGGTTGCACAGAGTCAGACACGACTGAAGCGACTTAGCAGCAGCAACCCTGGATGAAAGCCAAGAGACCTAACCACTAGACCAGCAGGTGGAAGAGGTTAGAAGCAAATTGGCCCTGGCTCTTTCCCTCATTTAAAATCAAGAATGTATGCAGGGGGCAAAACCTGTAAAAACAGGTAAAAAGTTTGTTATTAGAGACACAGCACAATGAATGGGAGTGCACACAGAGAAACATTTAAAACAATTCAGGTGTGGAAGGCAGAAATGCATACCCAAAGAGGAGTGCAGGTGTCCTGAGTGAGGAGTGCAGTAAGTCAAAACCTAGGCAGAGATACACACCTGGAGAGAAAGGATATGGGCGTCCACTCTAATGAGGAGGAGCGCAGTTAAGTCAGAAGAGATGCACACCCTGAGAGGTCCTGAGTGAGGAGGAGCGCAGTAAAGAAATGATGTAAGTCACTAACACAGGACATTCCTTCCAGGTCTTTGTTTACCTTTGTCTGATTATCTTGTTTCTTTCTTCACACCTAACTGGTCCTTGGACCCTCCCCAAGATGTGTGTGCAACTTTTTTCTAAGATGGATCCCACCGCAGAAGCCTATGGTCACATATCCATATTATGGGGTGGGGCCCCTTCCCTTTTCTACCCCCAAGAAAACTTCCTGAGGATGCAGACAGGGAAGTAAGTCTTCCTGAACCTTGGGAGTGGGCACTTTACCTCTTTGCTTTAGTGGAGCTCAGCTTTTACCACTAATTTGTCCTTGAAGTGTCTGGGTGAAAACAAAGCTAGAATTGTACTCCACTTATTTTGGGGGGCTCTAAAGTCACTGCAGATGATGACTGCAGCCATGAAATTAAAAGACACATACTCCTTGGAAGGAAAGTTATGACCAACCTAGATAGCATATTAAAAAGCAGAGACATTACTTTGCCAACAAAGGTCCATCTAGTCAAGGCTATGGTTTTTCCAGTAGTCATGTATGGATGTGAGAGTTGGACTATAAAGAAAGCTGAGCACAAAAGAATTGATGCTTTTGAACTGTGGTGTTGGAGAAGACTCTTGAAAGTCCCTTGGAATGCAAGGAGATCCAACAAGTCCATCCTAAAGGAGATCAGTCCTGGGTGTTCATTGGAAGGACTGATGCTGAAGCTGAAGCTCCAATCCTTTGCCACCTGATGCAAAGAGCTGACTCATTGGAAAAGACCCTGATACTGGGAAAGATTTAAGGTGGGAGGAGAAGGGGAGGACAGAGGATAAGACAGTTGGATGGCATCACTGACTCAGTGTACATGAGTTTGAGTAGGCTCTTGGAGTTGGTGATGGACAGGGAGGGCTAGCATGCTGCAGGCCATGGGGTCACAAAGAATCAGATACGACTGAGTGACTGAACTGAACTGAACTGAAAAACCCCAGGTGTCTGGCTCTGGGGCCAATATCTCCTACCTCAGTACTACCACAGGTCCATGGGTATTAAAGAACAGTTCTAGAAGTTCCTGTTGTGTATGCTAAGTCACTTCAGTCGTGTTCAACTCTTTGTGACCCCCATAGACTGTAGCCCGCCAGGTTCCTCTGTCCATGAGATTGTCTGGTCAAGATTATTAGAGCAAGGTGCCATTTTCTCCTCCAGAGGATCTTCCAGATCCAGGGATAGAACCCACGTCTCTTGTGTCTCCTGCTATGGCAGGTAGGTTCCTTACCACTAAAGCTACATTCAGTAAATGAATGTTGTAAATTGAAGCAGTTTCATCAAACATTCATCAACAATGTCCAAATAGTTGATTTTTGTTATGAATTAGATAATATCAAATATTTGAAGATGGTAACATCTACTTCTGTTCATGGTGTTTAAAACATATTAACAAGCATCTTCCTAAACCTTTCCACCCCGTATTTTCTCCTGCTATTGGGTCACAATTGCCTGGCCCGAGGCTAACAGATTATTTTACTGGGCTTCCACATTTTAAATTTGATGGCCCATCTGTTTTTCTTGTTTTACAAGCTATTTGTCTAATTAAACCCATTGTTAAACAAAACAACTCAGAATGGCAGTTATGTCAGATTGCAATTTACACCTTTAGAAAGGGATTTAGGAGAACAATATTATTTTAGCACATTCCTTCACTCTCAAATCTTCATTCAGATTTATGACTTGGCTCCTTTGTTTTAATCTTGACAATCTGGAGGAGTTTCAAAGTGAAAAAAAAAAGTTAATGTTCATTTTGTTGTTTTACAAAGATATTATTACAAAAGAATTGGAAAGGACCTAAGAGATTATTTGGCAGTAATTGAGACACAGAGATGAGGCCTTTGTCCAAAAGTACATAACCAGAGTGCTGCAAGTCAAGGTCCCCTGACCCACAGACCTGTTCTGTCCCTAACTCCATGTGAAAGTGTTAGGGGAAGCGCACTGACTGAAGCCGCCCACCGTGACCAGGTGCCTTAGTTATCAATTGCATGAGTTGTTTTATGACGGGAGGTCTGGTAAGGAACATGGAACTAATAAGCCACCACCAACTGGAAAAGTCAAAATCTCTTGTCTCAAAATAATGCTTCTGTGGGTAAACATTTCTTAGTTTATAGATGTTTAATTCCAGCTTATTTCATTTTAATCCAATAAGCAGATACTTTATGTAGAGAACAGGATTAGACACCAAATGAACCAACACATAATTCACTTCAGTTTTCTACTGGTTCTTCAATATGCTTAGAATTTTCTCTGTTCCACACCAACATCATCTCTGCTCCATCCACTGAGAAGCCTTCCCTGATGTTGCTTCCCCCAAACTTTGATGCCATTTTCAAGATAAACCTTGAAAGTCACTATTCCCATGAAGTTTTACCTAATATTTGTTTCTTCCTAAGCTAAACTTGGGCTTCCCTAATGATTCAGCAGTAAAGAATCCACCTGCAGTGCAAGGGACACAGGAGACACGGGTTTGATCCCTGGTTCGGGAAGATCCCCTGGAAAGAGGAACTCGCAACCCACTCCAGCATTCTTGCCTGGAAAATCCTGTGGACATAGGAGTCTGGCTACAGTCCATGGGGTTGCAAAAGAGTTGGAGCAACCCACTCCAGTATTCTTGCCTGGAAAATCCTGTGGACATAGGACTCTGGCTACAGTCCATGGGGTTGCAAAAGAGTTGGAAATGACTGAGCACACACAAACTTATCTTTGCCTCCATTCATATCTTTATAAATTCTTCTTCTATCATCATGTATCAAATGTTATCTTTTATTAAAATTATTTGTGTGTATAAATCTCCACAATTAGACTTGAAATAACTTGAGAACACAAAATACAGCTCACTCAAGTTTTGTTTCCTTACAGCACCTAATACAATGTCCTGCACAGAAGGTAATTGCAACAAATGTTAATTTAAAAACAAATGTTTATAATCATTTAGTCAAATGACTGAGTCCAAAAAATTCTAATGTTTCCCAGGTGACAAAATCCCTCAAAATAGTTATTTGTTCTCTCATTAGACACCTATAGGGACAGATATAACTCCCTGCTACTTTTAACTTTCATTTATGCCTCAGTATCCTTATTAAAAAACAGTACATAGTGTACTGTGAACGTTAAAAAGCAATCAAACATCAGGATGAAAACAATTTATCAGGAATAAATTAGCTGATTCTTTATAAGCAAGTGGGCTTCCCTGGTGACTCAGATGGTAAAGAATCTGCCTGCAATGCAGGAGACTTGGGTTCGATCTCTGAATCAGGAAGATTCCCTAGAGGAGGACATGGCAACCCACTCCAGTATTCTTGCCTGGAAAACCCCATGAACAGAGGAGCCGTAGTCCATGGGGTCACAAAGAGTTGGGCAATAAGCAAGAAGGAAGAATATGGTATTTTTAAACACTCTAGTAAAAGTGGAGTATTCAGCTAAAGATTTTGTTCTATGAGTGCTTTTACTTTGAAAAGATGCATGTCTTAAAACTGGAAATATTTTATTCACCAATATTCATTGGATTGGTCATAGTTGGCAAGCATCACCATATATATATATATACACACACATATATATATGGTTATAAATAATAACATATAAAATATAAAATATCCTAAATTTAAAAATACATTTTTATATGCTATGCTAAGTCACTTCAGTCGTGTCCGACTCTGTGCGACCCCATAGTTGGCAGCCCACCAGGCTCCCCCATCCCTGGGATTCTCCAGGCAAGAACACTGGAGTGGGCTGCCATTTCCTTCTCCAATGCATGAAAGTGAAAAGTGAAAAGTGAAAGTGAAGTCGCTCAGTCGTGTCCGACTCCTAGTGACCCTATGGACTGCAGCCTAACAGGCTCCTCCGTCCATGGGATTTTCCTAGCAAGAGTACTGGAGTGGGGTGCCATTGCCTTCTCTGACATTTTATATAAATATAAAATAATTTATTTTATATAATTTATAACTCCATTATAAAATAATTCAGGGAGTAAATTATACTCAGAAATTACTTTGCAGAAAATGTCACAAAATTCTTCTGCAGCATGATAGCTATTTTTCCCTTTCTTATATCAAACCTTATAATGTTAAGTCTCACTTCAGTAGTTCAAAGCTACCTTCCATAAATTAACCCATACCTGTCAACTGCATTTATTTATAAAAACTGCTTAACTTCATAATAAACACTGAAAAAGAAATACTTTTATCTCTTCATTTAAAAGACAAATGTACAGAATGTAGTTTCAATTTTCAAATTTAGACACATTCATGAAACAAAATACTCAATAATTTTAATTGCTTTTAAATTTGCAAGGTACTTAACCTGTCATCATTGGACAACTCTGAAGATACTACCAACTTACTGAGTGCTTATTTTGAATTGGGCTACCCAGTTTCATGAGAATGAAGAAAAATAATATTGATCCTTTCACCTTTAAATTGCTCACCCTTGGCATGTGATCCTAAAAACTGCATGTTTTATTTTTTTCCAGATTATCATAGACTTTATTTTTCTACTATATTTCTTTGCTAGCAGGCTGGTTTCGCAGGAATATTTAGTTGTCCTGTTGTAGCCTCAGTCTTCTACATTTTGACTTAACTTGTGTAAGTGTTACACTGACGTCTTCTCCTCAATGGAACGTCTCTATATCTGTCTTATTCTCTGGGATTTTCTAGGGTCCAGCAGAAATTCAAATATACATGGGACAGAATTGACTGAAACTTTCTATAAGCATGTGTTTGGCAAGATACCATTACACTGCAATCATATGTTGTGGTTGTTATTGTTATTTAGTTGCTAAGTCATGTCCAACTCTTTTGAGACCCCATGGACTGTAGTGCACCAGGCTTCTCTGTCCATGGAATTCTCCAGGCAAGAAGACTGGATTGAGTAGCCATTCCCTTCTCCAGGGGATCTTCCCAGCCCGAGAATTGACCCTCTGTGGTTTTTCTTCAGTCTGCCTTGTGATTCCTCTACCTGAATAGAATTATCTGCCTCTAGAATGAAGAGATGAAAGATATCCTGTGGATGACCCACCAATAAGGCAGCATAGAGATAACCTTGTTGTTGTTCAGTCGCTCAGTTGTGTTTAACTCTTTGTAACCCTGTGGACTACGGTAGGGCAGGCTTTCCTGTCCTTCACTATCTCCCTTAGCTTACTCAAACTCATGTCCATTGAGTCGGTGATGCCGTCCAACCATCTCTTCCTCTGTCATCCCCTTCTCCTCCTGCCTTCAATCTTTCCCAGCCTCAGGGTCTTTACCAATGAATTGGCTCTTCACATTAGAGATAACCTTACAACCTATTAAACCTAAAATTATTATGTCCAGCCTGATATGAAGAGGTGTTTTAATCTCTATCATCATTCCCAGTGATAAACAGATTGCCTGGAAATTAATAGTAATAATAATAAGAGCAATAATAATAATTCATTGAATTCCTCTTGTATGTTCTGTATACTGTTAATCAAATGTTCTTCACAATAATTATATAAGCTGGATACCTTTATTATTCACAAGTAATAGATGAGGAAACTACAACATAACAGGTTGGATAGAAAAACATTAATCCAATCATTGTATATATATGTATACATATAATACATATGTAAATTATGCAAATATATCTATTTAATGTAATCATATATATATATATTTATGATTTTATATGTAAAATTACTGTTGCAATACTGTTACCAAGAAAGTAGAGGATGTGGTGAAAAGATATAACAAGGGTATGGGATCAGAACAATCTTTCCCTAGGAATGCTGAGCAGGAATAAATTAAGAGAAAAATGGGTATGAAAGGCCAATATGAAGATGACATTTTCTCTGTTCTCAAGTTCATATGGATTAGTCAGGAGATATATGGTAGAGAATTAACACATGTGACTCAAGCATTCTCATAAAAGTGTAAAGAGGAAGCTATGTATGGAGATTAGGGAAAACAATTGGTTACTCAGTACTGCTGGGCTTAGTTATTGTCCATGCAATATTAGTGGGCTTGGAATGACCATTAAAATTCCTTCTATTTCTTACATTCTGTTACATAATCTCTGTGATTATACCAACCTTCCAACAAAGTATAAAGGGTATTATTCTTTCTGTATTTGGTATTAATGCAGAGGTGGAATGAAGACCAATGACTTGTCCAAAGACATTGGGCAAGTTCATAATGGGGCTGAGTCAAAAATCCAACCCATATCTTCTCACAGATTCTGTTTTCTAAGTATTATGGTATTGCCTATTTTAACCAAAAATTATTTTTTTGAAAAGTGAATGCACTATTTTTGTATCACACACACATCTAAGAACATTTCTTACAATAAAAAGTTGGAAAAATTAATAAGGCTTCTTTTATTCAAATACCTCAAAATATTTGCCAGTACAACAGATAAATAGGCCTTGAGTATTTTATTTGTGTTCCAGAAGAGGTCATTTCGTGTTCCTATGATCAGAGATTCAAAAAGCAAACCTGGAAGAGAGGAATAAAATCCTTCAGCATCTCAATACAGTAACAAAACCCACAGGTTAGTAAATTGAGAATCCCATGTTGACTTTCTGGCAAACCAAAACTTTTGCTTTCATGATGGCAAGTCTATTGAAAACAGAGTTGTAGAGTAACCAGCAGGGTGTGGTTCTGGCTCCATTCTTGGCCTCCTTCCTTCTTTTTCATATGTCCCATGGTATTCCCCACAGCAACTGGAAACATCTGTGAAGTACTTAAGCATTTAAAAATCATTGTGCAAAATATTATTTTTTCAGAAGAAAGGATATGTCTCTGAGTGTAATCCCTGGTAGAGCTTTGGAGCAGCCCATCAAAAGTCCCATAAAAGTTAATAAAAATTGTGTTAATATTTACTATATGCCTTTTGAATATATACCATGGAATCAATTAAGCTCAAGATTATGTGACACTTGTAAGGATAAAATTTCAAGACACAATCAAGTAGCTGAAAATATGTTCAAAAGAAAAGATATTATAAGCATGAAATTTGCATAATCAAAAAGCAGATACCTTCACATATCATAAAATAGTTTTATTAAAGATTTGTCTCTTCAAATAGAAATCACAATTGTTGCTATTATGTAAATGCAGGTAAAACATGTTGGTTAAAAAATTGTTTTGCTTCTTTATTTTTACCATGACTTGTTTAGAAGTTTTGTCTTGTTTTCTTTGTTTTTGGTGGGGTGTTTTTGGCTGTGTTACGTGGTTTGTGGGATCTTAGTTCCCAAATCAGGGCTCTGGGCCATGAAAGAAAGGAGTCCAAACCACTGGACTGCTATTCAATTCCCAGCAGTTTTGAAAATTACATTAAATTTTTATTTTCAAACATATAAATTTTATTTTTATTTAATTCTTTTCTCACTAATAATTTTAGCTACTATATCATTTTTGTTGTTTCCATAAAATAAATTGCAAACTATTCAGACGGAATAATATAAATGTTAAAAATTTAAGAATTAAAAAAAGCTTTAACAGTCCCATAGAACCTTCATCTTCTAAGCATCTTATGGAAATTAACTGCATCATCAACATTTCCACCCTGAGAAAAAAAATCTTATTTCTACCATAAGCAGCATAGAAAATTTCTTAGATTAATGCTTATTCTCGTTTTGGCTATGAGAAACAGACCAATTGCAAATTAATTCAAGAAAATGGTGAGAGTGTGTGTGTGTGTGTGTGTGTGTGTGTGTGTGTGGTAGGGATGAGGGATATATGAAAGGGTTGTCAAAGAGTCAGGATTTGAAAAGCATTCAAGAGTAGCGAATACAGTACAAACGGGCATGAAGGTTGGAAAAGCTACCAGGAACCTAGGTCATACTCTCTTTTACTTTTAGGCTATGTGTGCCCTTGATTTTGCATCTCCACATATGTTGTTCGTCAATTTTTTTTGTGTGTTCTCTACCAAAGTTTTCCTCTAGTTCCTCTTTAGCTTATTCATGGTTTAAAATTGTCCACTCCATCTCCAAAGACCAAATAGATTTCTAATTCTAGAATACTCTACCAACTAACTTGAATCTAAAATTTTACCTCCTTTTCAAACTTCCAAGGAAGGAGTCTGATTGGCCTCTATCAGTTCAGTTCAGTCGCTCAGTTGTGTCCGACTCTTTGCAACCCCATGAATTGCAGCACGCCAGGCCTCCCTGTCCATCACCAACTCCCGGAGTTCACTCAGACTCACGCCCATCGAGTCAGTGATGCCATTCAGCCATCTCATCCTCTGTCATCCCCTTCTCCTCCTGCCCCCAATCCCTCCCAGCATCACAGTCTTTTCCAATGAGCCAACTCTTTGCATGAGGTGGCCAAAGTACTGGAGTTTCAGCTTCAACATCATTCCCTCCAAAGAAATCCCAGGGCTGATCTCCTTCAGAATGGACTGGTTGGATCTCCTTGCAGTCCAAGGGACTCTCAAGAGTCTTCTCCAACACCACAGTTCAAAAGCATCAATTCTTCGACGCTCAGCTTTCTCCACAGTCCAACTCTCACATCCATACATGACCACAGGAAAAACCATAGCCTTGACTAGACGAACCTTTGTTGACAAAGTAATGTCTCTGCTTTTGAATATGCTATCTAGGTTGGTTATAACTTTCCTTCCAAGGAGTGTCTTTTAATTTCATGGCTGAAGTCACCATCTGCAGTGATTTTGGAGCCCCCCAAAATAAAGTCTGACACTGTTTCCACTGTTTCCCCATCTATTTCCCATGAAGTGATGGGACCAGATGCCATGATCTTCGTTTTCTGAATGTTGAGCTTTAAGCCAAAATTTTCACTCTCCTCTTTCACTTTCATCAAGAGGCTTTTTAGTTCCTCTTCACTTTCTGCCATAAGGGTGGTGTCATTTGCATATCTGAGGTTATTGATATTTCTCCCGGCAATCTTGATTCCAGCTTGTGCTTCTTCCAGCCCAGCGTTTCTCATGATGTACTCTGTGTATAAGTTAAATAAGCAGGGTGACAATATACAGTCTTGACGTACTCCTTTTCCTATTTGGAACCAGTCTGTTGTTCCATGTCCAGTTCTAACTGATGCTTCCTGACCTGTATATAAGTTTCTCAAGAGGCAGGTCAGGTGGTCTGGTATTCCCATCTCTTTCAGAATTTTCCACAGTTTATTGTGATCCACACAGTCAAAGGCTTTGGCAAAGTCAATAAAGCAGAAGTAGAGGTTTTTCTGGAACTCTCTTGCTTTTTCAATGATCCAGCGGTTGTTGGCAATTTGATCTCTGGTTCCTCTGCCTTTTCTAAAACCAGCTTGAACATCTGGAAGTTCACGGTTCATGAATTGCTGAAGCCTGGTTTGGAGAATTTTGAGCATTACTTTACTAGCGTGTGAGATGAGTGCAATTGTGCGGTAGTTATAGCATTCTTTGGCATTGCCTTTCTTTGGAATTGGAATGAAAACTGACCTTTTCCAGTCCTGTGGTCACTGCTGAGTTTCCCAAATTTGCTGGCCCATTGAGTGCAGCACTTTCACAGCATCATCTTTCAGGATTTGAAATAGCTCAACTGGAATTCCATCACCTCCACTAGCTTTGTTCATAGTGATGCTTCCTATGGCCCACTTGACTTCACATTCCAGGATGTCTGGCTCTAGGTGAGTGATCACACCATCGTGATTATCTTGGTCGTGAAGCTCTTTTTTGTTCAGTTCTTCTGTGTATTCTTGCCACCTCTTCTTAATAGCTTCTGCTTCTGTTAGGTCCATACCATTTCTGTCCTTTATCGAGCCCATCTTTGCATGAAATGTTCCCTTGGTATCTCTAATTTTCTTGAAGAGATCTCTAGTTTTTCCCATTCTGTTGTTTTTCTCTATTTCTTTGCATTGATGGCTGAGGAAGGCTTTCTTATCTCTTCTTGCTATTCTTTGGAACTCTGCATTCAGATTCTTATATCTTTCCTTTTCTCCTTTGCTTTTAGCTTCTCTTCTTTTCACAGCTATTTGTAAGGCCTCTTCAGACAGCCATTTTGCTTTTTTTGCATTTCTTTTCCATGGGGATGGTCTTGATCCCTGTCTCCTGTACAATATCATGAACCTCTGTCCATAGTTCATCAGGCACTCTATCTATCAGATCTAGGCCCTTAAATCTATTTCTCACTTCCACTGTATAATCATAATAAATTTGATTTAGGTCATACCTGAATGGTCTAGTGGTTTTCCCTACTTTCTTCAATTTAAGTCTGAATTTGGCAATAAGGAGTTAATGATGTGAGCCACAGTCAGCTCCTGGTCTTGTTTTTGTTGACTGTATAGAGCTTCTCCATCTTTGGCTACAAAAAATGTAATCAATCTGATTTCAGTGTTGACCATCTGGTGACGTCCATGCATAGAGTCTTTTCTTGTGTTGTTGGAAGAGGGTGTTTGCTATGACCAGTGCACCAGTCCTTACATAGGTTGTTAAGACACGTCCACCTCTGCTTCAGTCATATGTGCTAAAAGAGACTTCCTCATTTCAAAAGGACTTTAAGTGGAGCAGCAGTGACTGACCTCTTCTTTTAAAGAAAACCCTTTAAAAAATGAAACATGGGACCCATGTTCAGGATTTAAGAAAACATGGCATTTATATCACAGGTAAGGAACCTGTAAACCATCTTGGAGAAAGTCCATAGCTGACATCAGATTCTCAAAGTTCCCCATTTCTCCTACCTCCATAAATTAAGAATCATTTCTTTAATGCAACCTTTAAGTTTATCCCCACAACTTTTACCCATTTACACTTTAAATTATTGTTATAATTACTAAGGGCCAAGGAGCAAGTTACAAATATAGATAATTATCAGGTAATATAGAAGGTAGAGTCATTTTTGTTGCATTGTTGTCTTAATTTTTTCTATTAATTTCCTGGTAATTGCTTTATGTATTCAGTTCTGCACTACACTGTTCGTAGTAATGATATGAAATGAAAATTCGTCCAAAGGGGCTTCAGTAAACTAATAAATGAACACTTATAGAGTATCTATAAAATACTTAGAACTGTGCTAGAAACTTATAAGGTACAACAGAAAAAGAAGTCCCAGTGTATGCTCCTGGAGATCTTACAGTCCAATTAGAGAGGAAGAGCATCCATTTGTGAAATTGCTGCTGAGCAAGGAACAATAAGAAAATGCTAAGATACCTGTGTAGGAAGGATTGCACAATGTTTAGAGTTTCAAGGTCCTCTCAAGCTCCCCCTCATTTTACATATCAGGGACTTGGTGCCCAGAGATATTAAGACATTTACCTTAGTAACTGGCATCTATGAAGGCCCAAGCCAAGGCTCTTTCTACTATATTAAGATAGGTATTAATCACTGCACAAGGAATTAAAGAAACAAGATATTAATATGGGCAGAAAATGAGAAAAGAAATGAACTGGACTTCTAGAAACAAAGTGACCCATAGAGATGAGAAAAGACACAGTAAAAAGGGCAGCAGCTTTTAGCAATGGCTGGAAGTAAGAGTAAGCATGGGTTGGGATGATGTGATGAAAGAGGGAAAGAAGAGAGGGAACATTTAGTACAGAAACTCATGTTGGCTCAGAGACAGAGGGTGAATTAATTATGATCCATCATTTATCTGTCTTGAGATTTATGATCAAAGATTATTATCATCGTCATGCACGTTTTTTGTTTTAGTTTGGCTTTAGTCTGTGCATCTACATGTGTGTGCATGCAGTAAGGTTCAATTCAGTCACTCAGTTGTGTCTGACTCTCTGTGATCCCATGGACTTCAGCACACCAGGCCTCCCTGTCCATCACCAATTCCCAGAGCCTACTTAAAGTCATGTCCATTGCGTCAGTGATGCCATCCAACCATCTCACCCTCTGTCATCCCCTTCTCCTCCCACCTTCAATCTTTCTCAGCATCAGAGTCTTTTCCAGTGAGTCAGCTCTTCGCATCAGGTAGCCAAAGGATTGGAGTTTCAGCTTCAGCATCAGTCCTTCCAATGAATATTCAGGACTGATATCCCTTAGGATGGACTGGTTGGATCTCCTTGCAGTCCAAGAGACTCTCAAGAGTCTTCTGCAGCACCACAGTTCAAAAGCATCAATTCTTTGGCCCTCAGCTTTCTTTATAGTCCAACTCTCAAATCCATACATGACTACTGGAGAAACCATAGCTTTGACTAGACAGACCTTTGTTGGTAAAGTAATGACTCTTTGAATATTCTTTCTAGGTTGGTCATAGCTTATCTTCCAAGGAGCAAGCGTTTTTTAATTTCATGGCAGCAGTCACTATCTGCAGTGATTTTGGAGTAAGGTGGAGGCAGCAAAATTGTCTAGTGCTGTGAAAGGGAAAGAGATGTAGCTCTTTGGGGTTCTGCACATGCTTTCATTGTGGGATGTTTCTCTATCAACAAGCAACTCTTGAAATACTAGCTGGGTGTCCTATGTGCGTGCATGCATCACTTCAGTTGTGTCCCGCTCTTTGTGACCCTGTGGACCGTAGCCTGTCAGGCTCCTCTGTGCATAGGATTCTGCAGGCAAGAATACTAGAGTGGGTTTCAATTCAGTTTAGACTCCATGACACTGAGATACATCAGATCCCACAGGAGAAGTGTTCAGTCTCATGAGACTTCCACTTAAGAGGCTGGTCACAAGCCCAGGTTGTCACCTGTATTTCTGATGGACCAGCCGTAGAGCGGAGGTTTAAATGACGCCCCTCCTTGGGCTCAGTTAATTTTCTAGAGTGGCACTTAGAGCTCAGAGAAACATTTAACTTTCTAGATTACCACTTTATTACATAAAGATATAGCTCAGGAGCAGCCGGATAGAAGAGATGCAGAGGGCAAGGCACATGACAAGGGGCTTGGCACTTCCATCCCCTCCCCAGACAATGCCACTCTCTCCACATCTCCATGCGTTCCCCAAGAGGAACTTTCTGATTCCATCCTTTTGGTGTTTTATGGAGTCTTCATTACATAGGCATAAATGATTAGCTCATTAGCTATTGGTGATTGCTGGGACCTCCCTGGAGGTTGGGGTGGGGATGGCACTGAAATATCCAACCCTCTAATTACATGGTAGGTTCTCCTGGCCATCAGTTCACATCCCTAGGTGCTTTCCAAAAGTACCCTCAGTAACATAACAAAAGATGCCTTTATTGTTCTCATAACTTAGGAGATGCCAAGGATTTGAGGAGCTCTGTGCCAGAAATGGGGACCAAAGCCAAATATACATTTCTTATTATAAATCATGATATCACAAGTAGCTTCTTCCATTTCAATCTGTCCATGTGTGAATTTTGTGGAACTAATTCAACTTATAGCATCTTATACTAAATTACCAAATCCCATTTTTCGCTCAGTTATATGAGTTTCCAGTTTTATTTCCTATAACACTGAAATTTTCCTTATACATCTTTGATTTAATTAATTTTAGGGCTTTCAAAGACTAATTTTTCAAGTCACATCTTTTTTTTTTTTTTTTTTTTTTTTTTTTTTAATTTTATTTTATTTTTAAACTTTACATAACTGTATTAGATTTGCCAAATATCAAAATGAATCCGCCACAGGTATACATGTGTTCCCCATCCTGAACCCTCCTCCCTCCTCCCTCCCCATTCCATCCCTCTGGGTCGTCCCAGTGCACCAGCCCCAAGCATCCAGTATCGTGCATCGAACCTGGACTGGCAACTCATTTCATACATGATGTTACACATGTTTCAATGCCATTCTCCCAAATCTTCCCACCCTCTCCCTCTCCCACAGAGTCCATAAGACTGTTCTATACATCAGTGTCTCTTTTGCTGTCTCGTACACAGGGTTATTGTTACCATCTTTCTAAATTCCATATATATGCGTTAGTATACTGTATTGGTGTTTTTCTTTCTGGCTTACTTCACTCTGTATAATAGGCTCCAGTTTCATCCACCTCATTAGAACTGATTCAAATGTATTCTTTTTAATGGCTGAATAATACTCCATTGTGTATATGTACCACAGCTTTCTTATCCATTCGTCTGCTGGCACAAAGACAGAAATATAGATCAATGGAACAAAATAGAAAGCCCAGAGATAAATCCACGCACATATGGACAAGTCACATCTTAAAAGCAGTGTCACTATATCTTTTATCTCATGATCGCTAATCCAAAACCATTTTGGTTTTTCAAGACCTCTGTGTCTTAGAACTGACATTATATTTTTTAACCAGAAAATAATTTTAAAAGTTGTATATATAAATAAGGTAAATGCTTTCAACAAGGTCCTGAACAATGTCTATTTCTTGTGAGTGAATTTTACAATAAAACTAATTAAAAAAAATAAAACGTGGTTATAAAACCCCTGGGATTTCCCAGATGGTTCTAGTGGTAAACTAGTGCTAACTCAGGAGATGTAAGAGATGGGGGTTCAATCTCTGAGTTGGAAAGATCCCCTGGAGGAGGAAATGGCAACCCACTCTGGTATTTTTACCTGGAGAATCCCATGGACAGAGGAACCTAGAGTCCATAGGATCAAAAAGAGTTGGACACGACTGAAGTGACTTAGTACATAAAGCATTCACAGAAAACATCTATCTCAGCAACATGATACAAAAAAGAAAATAAATATATTTTCAACCTCTTTAAAAATAGAATTTTGTATTCATTTATATCCTTTTTTTTTTTTTTAGTAGTATAAGAGAGATTTATTTGACCCAAATTGAGGACTATGGTCAGGGAGACAGCAACTCAGATTAATCTGAGGAACTGCTCTGGAGAAGCATGGTTTTCCGCACAGTTTTATGTCTTGTCATAACAAAGAACATCAAGCAAGTCAGGGATACATCATTTCAAGTTTTCAAAAATAAACAAATAAGCACATACACAGCAAGTTAGTATGTCCTTGGCACCTAGGAAGGGAGTCATCACTGAAGGAATACCAGCATTGGCATCACTTGAAGACAGGCATTTCAACTTTATTTTTATTTATTTTTTTGGGGGGGTTTCTTTTTTTTTTAATTTTATTTTATTTTTAAACTTTACATAATTGTATTAGTTTTGCCAAATATCAAAATGAATCCGCCACAGGTATACATGTGTTCCCCATCCTGAACCCTCCGCCCTCCTCCCTCCCCATTCCATCCCTCTGGGTCGTCCCAGTGCACCAGCCCCAAGCATCCAGTATCGTGCATCGAACCTGGACTGGCAACTCGTTTCATACATGATATTTTACATGTTTCAATGCCATTCTCCCAAATCTTCCCACCCTCTCCCTCTCTCACAGAGTCCATAAGACTGTTCTATACATCAGTGTCTCTTTTGCTGTCTCGTACACAGGGTTAAATAGACACTTTGTTTCATTAAGACTCTTGGTCCACAGAACAGAAATATGATGGAATATATACTGAGCATTCAAGACAGGACCCAGCTCTGACCACTCTCCAATTTTAGTAAAATCAGAGACTGTGGATAATAAACCTACTTTCAGTATTTTACTGACCACTTTTATGAAAAAAGAAGAAATGGAGTTCAGATATTTAAGTCCTTTGGTTATCCTGTCACATACACACTTTGTGTTACCTCAGAGGTAATTGGCTGAAATATAATTATTATTCATCATCTGTATGGGAAAATTTAAACAGAAGGGGTGAGAGGGTCCCCCCAACACACGCCCTCCCCATGACAAATTACTGCCTGATTCTAATTACAGTTTTAACCACTAGCTGCTGATTCTTTTATGGGTGGTGAGGTAATCCAATCAGGTGGATTGGGAGCTCATGTTAAACACATCACACATAGAAATTAAAGTATGACTGATGGGCTTAAAAACTGTTAATCAATATGTAGAGAGAGCAAATGCAGTTCCTTTGTGTTTCCCTACTTCTAAATCATTGTCCAAAGCTTATTGGAAGTTCTCACTCTTCGATGTAAGGAAACAAAGGTGCTGGCCTCTTTTCCCATCTGTTTACCTCTTTTCTAACTTTTTAAACTGCTGGTTGACTGAATTAGGACTACCTGACTTGTATTACTTTCTTTTTTTTTTAATCACAGGCTTTGAATAGTATATTCACTAGATATATTCATAACTAAAGGCATTCCAGTTTTGACTAATGCTCTAGTCTACTTGATACTTTTCCTGCTTTCACAATATATTCAGCTTAAAATATACTGGATTCATTTCTTGAAGTACCTTTTTCACTGATACATTCAAAAGCATGCAAGCAGCAAATTATCTTTACCTGGAAGCCTGTTAAGAGTCTACCTGAGTGAGGAACAAGTCAGAGTGGCTAAACCATGATTATAAATTGGCAGCTTACTCAGAATGTAAGCACTAAGGCTGGGATGAGGCACATAAGCAATTAAAAACGCTCCCAAATCTAAAGTGTGTTTTCCTTTGAGAATGTTTCTGGTTTTGGATGGGGCTATATATGGAGTTTTCAGCTGCACATTCTCTCGTCGTGCTTGTAAGCAAGCCATATAATTTGGAGACATCTTAAAAAAGATCCTATGGAAACAAACGGGCTTTTATTTGGAGAGGGGAGGGGAGGTTGGGGATCAGCACACTCTCATTTTTACTAGGACTCAAAGTTAAGGGGGTTTTGGTAGAGGCAGGGTCCAGATGGTTTTTGAGACATAGAAGAAGAATTTTGATTTAGAAAGTTACTTTCTTTGTGATGAATTACTGACATTTTAAAAGATTGGGAGTGAGAAAGAAGTCTTAGAATGAAAGAAAAATTAGCCATTTTAAGCAATTTCTTTTTCTCCTGAGATAGGTTTAGAACACCAGTTTCAGTTCAGTGGATTAGAATATAGACTTAGTCACGTTGTAGCAATGTCTGTTTTTATTTTATTTATTTATTTTTGGCTGTTGCTTTGTGCAGGTTGTTCTCCAGCCACAGTGATCAGGGGCTACCGTTCACTGTGGTGTCCAAGCTTCTCGCTGCGGTGGCTTCTCTCCTTGTAGAGAACAGGCTGTGTGGGCTTCAGTAGCTGCACAGGCTCAGCTGCTTCAAGGCATGTGGAATCTTCCTGAATCAGGGATTGAACCCCTGTCCCCTGCATTGGCAGATGGATTCCTATCCACTGGGCCACCAGGGAAGTCCCATATGATTTTAGAAAAGCCATGTGATTCCTCAAAAAAGTGAGCATCTACAGACTGATTTAAAATACAAGTTTATTCTCATGAATGTTCAGTGATTTGCAGTTTAAATGCATAGCCATAAAGTAGTTTATCTGTGACCATTTGTTCATACAGTCTCTGTCTCGGTCCCTATCTCTCAATTATTTCCCCATGCTTGGCTTGAAACATGAATTTCACCCTTGCCTGAGTGCATGGAATGTCTTCTCACAGCGCTACCATCCTGTCCTGCCAGAACTTCCAACCCAAACCCATCCTCATTCTCAAACACATCACATGTCTACCTGCTAGACCCCAACCTTCATTTCTGGCCTGAACTCCCTCATTGGGTATTATAAAAATCACACCACTTCTGCACTTAAGACTGCATGTAACACTCACATCCTACCAAGGTCCTACCATTGGCCTTGCCTAGCTTGTGGTACCCACCACAACCTAGCATGGGCAAACTTGAAGAATTATGTTCCTTTTTTCAAGGCAATAGGAAGAGTTATGATGGCTGTATCTATGATTTTATATGATACTTGAATACTGTTTTTCATAGATATCACATATGAGAAAATACATGACAGAAGATAAAAAATATATATATAGCAGATAAAGTGAAGTGTTAGTCACTCAGTCATGTCCAACTCTAAGACCCCATGAACTGTAGCCCACCAGGTTTCTCTGTCCATGGGATTCTCCAGGCAAGAATACTGAAGTGGGTAGCCATTCCCTTCTCCAAGGGATCATCCTCATCCAGGGATCGAACCTGGATCTCCTGCATTGGCAGGCAGATTCTTTGCCATCTGAGCCACCAGGGAAGACTGACATCATCTTTAGGGCAGATTTAAGGAAATTAAGAAACAATAAGGAAGCTTTTATTTGGGGAGATGGTTCTCAACAGTCTGAGAGACTATCTCTAAGACCCCACCTAGAAGGAAAAGGACAAGCTGCAAGCAGATGATAAAAGGGCCATTTGAAGGAGGCATGTCATGAGATTCAGGATGTAAGTGATGCAGTTTCAGAGCCCCAGTGACTAGTGAGGTATCAGAAGTGGTGGATGAAATTCTCTCCATTTATACATGGAATTCAGTAGCATCCTAGGACAGTGTGATGGACCCCCTCCCAGGACCACAGCAAGAGCAGAATGGAGGGGTTTCATCAAAGGACTTCTAGTCAGTAGACTTTGAGGAGGACATCAAATGGAAGAAAGAGAGCAGGTATTTCCAAGTACATGTGACATACCCCCGGGTACGCCCAGAAATAACTGGTGTGATTTAGCAGGAATGCTGATATGCTGTAGTCACTTAGGTGAGGCCACAAGTGGCCAAACTTGGTAACTATGTTGCTATGACCCTACTGATATGATACTTGAGCTAGGAATTGGCTGTCCGGGCATGTTCCCTCTTCTCTCTTTTTCTTTAAATATAATTATATACAATAAGCATACTTTTAAAAATAATTGTATTATATATTATATATAATTCTCTCTGATCCTAATTTTCAGATGTGGACGAAATTCCTAATGCAATGCAAATTCCAGTGCAAATGAATACTATTTCCCTAACACATTATATTAAAAGAAAAGTTGTAAACACTAACACTTTATTAATTTCCATTGAACGGTGATAATACATGCCTATCAAGTGGCTCTTTTTTAGGACCAAATCATTTCCTTTAGGTGACCTGATTTTGTTCTCCTATCACAAAGAATTCATAAGGAAAATTAAAGATGCTAAACAAGCTCCCTTCTGTTGCTTAGTTCCTATGATAATAAGAGCTGCCACATTGAAATTAATGCACCACATGAAGGGTTCAGTCTTCTCAGTACATCGAGTAACTATTTATTGAATTATTAAGTGGTACATAAGAGAGCTGAGAAATACAGTTCAATTTCCCACAATATCTGATGTATCTGAGAGGTGGTGAATGTTAATCCATCTATATCCATACAAGGGCCTCCTTTCACTTCTACACACTCTTTTTCTGCTCTACCAGAATCAGGTCACTAGCTCTTCAGTTCAATTCAGTTGCCCAGTCATGTATGACTCTTTGTGACCCTATAGACTGCAGCACGCTAGGTTTCCTTGTTCATCACTAACTCCTGGAGCCTACTCAAACTCATGTCCATCAAGTCGGTGATGCCATCCAATCCTCTCATCCTCTGTTGTCCCCTTCTCATCCTGCCTTCAATCTTTCCCAGCATCAGGGTCTTTTCCAATGACTCGGTTCTTCGCAACAGGTGGCCAATACTACCTCTTCAAACTCTACCTCTAACCTGTGCATCAAGTACTCATGAGAAATGTTAATCTGGCAAAAGGCAAACAACCTGTGTTCTAAGACCAGAGATTCTCTCCATATTTCTCTTTGGTTTTTCCAATGCCTCAAAGCCGCATAGTCCCCTGTCCTCCGAGTCTAGCTTGCCTTTGAGCTCAGTGTGGTTCTCAAGGCTGACTTGACTCTAAGTGGTCAACTAACTCTCAGATCATCAAATACTGTCTGATCTATCCCCTCTTCATGAGTGAACTTGAATTTTCCATTTGCTTGCTTTGACTAGGAGATCCACCTGCTAACTCAACTCTATGCTCTCACTCCCAGCCTTGTTAAATGATTTCTCTTTATGTCTTCTCAAGAAAGTCACCCGGAAAAGAAATAAAGAAAGAAGACATTCATAATGTTAAGTTAAACCAACACTATAAATTTAAAGCTTAAAAAAGCAGAACATTGAATAACAAACTTAAGGAATAGTTAGCAACACTTCTGGGCTCTAACTTTCTCTTATTAGCTAATAAGTATTACAATAACAGCTATCATATTTTGACTATATACACATACAAGCAGGATCTGAAGTTTGTCATAAGAGTTAAGTTCTGTTCAGTCACTTAGTCATGTCTGACTCTTTGTGACCTCATGGACTGCAGCAAACCACCTTCCCTGTCCACCAGCAACTCCCAGAGCTTGCTCAAACTCATGTCCATTGAGTTGGGGATGCCATGCAACCATGTCATCCTCTGTCATCTCTTTCTACTCCTGCCTTCAATCTTTCCCAACATCAAAGTCTTTTCCAGTGAGTCAATTCTTCGCATCAGGTGGCCAAAGTATTGGGGTTTTAGCTTCAGCATAAGTCCTTCCAATGAATATTCAGGACTGATCTACTTTAGGATGGGCTGGTTGGATCTCCTTGCAGTCCAAAGGACTCTCAAGAATCTCCTCCAACACCACAGTTCAAAAGCATCGATTCTTCAGCACTCATCTTTCTTTATGGTCCAATTCTCACAACCATACATGACTACTGGGAAAATCATAGCTTAGACTAGACAGACATTTGTGCAGTAATGTCTTTGCTTTTAGGTTTGTCATAGCTTTTCTTCCAAGGAGCAAGTGTCTTTTAATTTCATGGCTACAGTCACCATCTGAAGTGATTTTGGAGCCCGAGAAAATAAAGTCTGAAACTGTTTCATTGTTTCCACATCTATTTGCCATCAAATGATGGGACTGGATGCCACAATCTTAATTTTTTGAATGTTGAGTTTTAAGCCAACTTTTTCACTCTCCTCTTTCACTTTCATCAAGAGGCTCTTTAGTTGCTCTTCGCTTTCTGCCATAAGGGTGGTGTCAGCTTGATTCCAGATTGTGATTCATTCAGCCTGGCGTTTTGCATGATGTACTGTGCATATAAGTTAAATAAGCAGCATGACAGTATACAGCCTTGATGTATTCCTTTCCAAATTTTGATCCAGTCTGTTGTTCTATGTCTGCTCCTAGCTGTTGCTTCTTGACCTGCAGATTTCCTGGGAAGCAGGTAAGGTGGTCTGGTATTCCCATGTCTTTAAGATTTTTTCCACAGTTTGTTGTGATCCGTACAGTCTAAAGGCTTTAGTGTAGTCAGTGAAACAGAAGTAGATGTTTTTCTGGAACTCTCTTTCTTTTTCTATGATCCAACAGATGTTAGCAATTTGATCTCTGGTTCCTCTGCCTTTCCTAAATCCAGCTTGAACATCTGGAAGTTCCCAATTCACATACTGTTGAAGCTTTGCTTGGAGAATTTTGAGCATTACTTTGCTAGCATGTGAGATGAGTGCAATTGTGTGGTAGTTTGAACCTTCTTTGGCCTTGCCTTTCTTTGGGATTGGAATGAAAACTGTGAATGAAAACTGACCTTTTCCAGTCCTGTAGCCACTGCTGAGTGTTCCAAATTTGCTGGCATATTGAGTGTAGTGCTTTCACAGCATCACTTAGGAAGGCTTTCTTATCTCTGCTTGCTATTCTTTGGAACTCTGCATTCAGATGGGTATATCTTTCCATTTTTCCTTTGCCTTTCACTTCACTTCTCTTCTTTTCTCAGCTCTTTGTAAGGCCTCCTCAGACAACCATTTTGCCCTTTTGTATTTGTCATATATAATTTCACTTGATCCTCTCTTCTACCATGGTAGGTATGTATACATAACCTCACTTTACAAATGGTAAAAGTTCTCCAATTTTCTTTCCCTCTACAAACAAGGAAAGCAACTGGATTCAATGAATTCACATAGTAGCATCTTATATTAATTACTAGAGTAATTATTGCTTGTTAGCTTAAAATACTGAAATTGCAGGCTTAGGGGAGATGACTGGGGACACCACAACATTCTTCTTAAGTCACTATAGTTACTACCAGTGTGGTCATTTGCTAAGGTCAGCTGGGATGTGTAGAAAGAGATAAAAACATGTTTATCTGGAACTCTCTTTCTTTTTCTATGATCCAACAGATGTTAGCAATTTGATCTCTGGTTCCTCTGCCTTTCCTAAATCCAGCTTGAACATCTGGAAGTTCCCAATTCACATACTGTTGAAGCTTTGCTTGGAGAATTTATCCCAGATTCCTTTTATCAAGGGAGAGGGAAGAGGTCTCTAAGATGGACCCATGACCATCCTAGACTAAGATAGTCTGAACTACTTTAGGAGATGTAACCCAAGGGGCTGAGGGCGTATCTGAGGAGGTGAGGAAGCAAGAATGATGTAATTCAGTCTCCTCCACTGCCTCAGAATTTCCTGTTGTTGTTGTTTAATTTCTAAGTCATATGTGACTCTTTATGATCCCATGAACTGTAGCCCTCCAGGGCTCTCTGTCCATGGGATTTTCCAGTCAAGAATACTGGAGTGGGTTGCCATTTCCTTCTCCAGGGGATCTTCCCAACCCAAGGATCAAACCCACATCTCCTGCATTGGAAGGCAGATTCTTTGCCACAGACCACCACAGAAGCCCATTCAGAGAGCTTTGCTTCCTCTTTACCTTCTACCTTGTCTTCAAGGCTTGGTTGATGCCCTGAGTTTCTCTTTGTCCTGAGATTGGTCAAGGAATTTTCCATAGCACAGGGGAAGGATCTCATTTTCTCTGAAGCCCAGCCAGACACACACTTGAGGCTCCATCACTCATAATTCATGGACCCTCAGGGGCTTCCATCAGTCTCAGCAACTGTGTGTTGGAATTCTGAGGACTCTGTATGTGCTTTAGCAGAGCAAAATGTCACCCAGTATGCCTTGTCTCTTCCTTGAAATCTAAAAAAAGTTCACCTTATAGAAGTTATGATACATCATGTAATTTATACAAATCTCATCTACATAGAACAGAATAGTAAGTTCAAGATAAAGCATTTGCCAGAATTCACTGAGTATTTTATTGGATTACAAAATCTTTTTCAGGATATTTTGGCCTCAGAGCTTACTGCTTACCTGGAATTGTCACCTGCTAAAAAGTCTTTATTATTGTTTCTTGAATTAAAACATAATGACCCTAATGCCATGATTAGAATTCAAGGGGGAAAAAAATCAGGTTAATATTCTGAAAGTGGTACATAGGAAAGGAGCAAACTACTAATTTCGGGAAGAAAATCACAGCTTGAGCCTACTCTGAAAACACCTGCCTGACTCGTTCTCCCATGGAAATACCTAGGCTGTGTTATGCTTTTGCTCCAGGTCTCTTGAGACAACAGAATCTCCAGTCTTTTGAGTCCTGAGCTCTGAATACCCTAGAGAGATTTGGAAGGATGCATGAGGAGATTTTACCCAACACATGCTTTCTAACCACAGAAATCTACAATAAGTGTTGTCTGATTGCTCCAACTGATAGCAATAACTCAATTATTTCAGACCCAAACCAGGCATCTAGGTTCTTCAGATTTTGATTTCTTAATATGAATTCTTCTTACAATGTTGATTGCTTTCAATTTGAGTTGAAATTATTTCCAGTCTCCCTAATAATCCACAAAACTTTAATTATGCCCATTGCTTATTTCCCCCACCCACCCCCTCCTCCCCCAGAGTCCAATTCTGAGCCTTTGAGAAAAGTTTGGGAAGCTAAGGAGAAAGAAATCAAATTGGCTGAAATAGCCACAGATAAAACCACCGTCAGCTTTTCTACTGGTCAAGAAACTGAAAGTATTAATAGTTCACTGACATATGACTTTTGGGTTGTGAAAGAGAACAATTCTGTCACATCAGACTGAACCCTTGGGATGAGCTGTGTGTTGCTGTAAAATGGGAGACGGGTCCCTCCACCAGATCAATTATAGGAGATGCATAGGCCTGGATGACGGGCAATGACAATGATGAATTCGCGATTGGCTGGGAAGACAGCTTCTGAGAGGAGCGAAGCCAAATGTAATGAATGTTGTTATGGACATGCCAATGCTACCCACGGAAAGAGAAGTTATGGCTACAACCTCCAAGATTTACTGCAACTGGAACTTTCCTCTCATCACAATAAACTTTGGGGAATAATAGCTTGGGGATAATCCAGTAATCAATGTTTCAAGGGCACTATGCATGCCACGCTTCCATAATAATCCTTTCCGGATATAAATACAGTCTTTGCCTTAGAGGTACTCAGTTTTTGTTGAAATGGTAAGTGAATATTGCCTTTATTATTTTGTCAATAAATTAGGAACCTTAATGCTTCCAGTGGTTCTTAGAAAAATGTCCCTTAAGTAGCTTTCATTATGTACAAAGTGAAAGTAAAAATTCAACTAAACATTTTCTAGAAGTTTTCTACGGTAGTGGAAAACTTCCAAAGTGAGCTGAAATTTTTTTTCAAACCACAGCCAAGTTGTTAGTAAAATAATTCAAAATACCAATTATGTCCCTGGTAGATCTACGAATACTTTTCCATGTCAAATTAAAGCTAGCTTGTGTTCAGGGAAGATATAATGATTCTAAACACTTTACCTCGTAAAAATGTGTGGCTCACTTTTTTTATTATAACTAATTTTTATAGCTTATAATATATAGTTTAACTTCATTTTTGCTTTTAAAAATCATATTTAAATATTCAACTTATGTATAAATCCTATGTGTTACCTTCCCTTGTCCCTGGAATCATTTATAAATAATTTACTCATAGTACATACATTTACATTATACAAAATATATATACTGAACATTTTCTAGACAGTATTTGCATTTCTGAAGAGCCATATTTCTATATGCACAGTTAATATAATGCAAATTCTCTTTTACAAAATATTGTGTGTGGTGATAAGTGACATCCATAGCAAACTTTGTCAGGTTAGCAATTCTTTGAACTGTACTATCAACATCAACATTCCAATGGATAATTGTTTATGCTTGTTTGGAAGCCTGGTATAATGATGAAATCACAAGTTTCCTTGAAAGAGGGACACGGGAAGAGTAAGAGTTAGAGAAGAGTAAGAGTTAGATATGAGGCTGGAAGTATAAATTGGAGTGATGCGCTATGAAGATGGATCAGGAAGATACAAACCCCAAACTACGCATGGCCACTGCTGCTGCTGCTGCTACTAAGCTGCTTCAGTTGTGTCTGACTCTGTGCAACCCCATAGATGGCAGCCCACCAGGCTCCCCCGTCCCTGGGAGTCTCCAGGCAAGAACACTGGAGTGGGTTGCCATTTCCTTCTCCAATGCATGAAAGTGAAAGTGAAGTTGCTCAGTCATGTCCGACTCTTAGCGACCCCATGGACTGCAGCCTACCAGGCTCCGCCATCCATGGGATTTTCCAGGCAAGAGTACTGGAGTGGGGTGGCATTGCCTTCTCCAACGCATGGCCACTAGATACTGAAAAAGACAAGGAAAGAAATTCTTTTCTCAGAGTCTCTGGAGGGAACCCACACTGCTGGCCGTTTGGCTTTGCTCTTGAGATGGATTGGGGGTTTGGGGCTCCCTAATTGAAAGATAATACATTTGTGTTGTTTTAAGGCTTGTGTATTTTGTCTTCCCAGGTGGCTCAGTGGTAAAGATCTGCCTGCCAATGCAGGAAATGCAAGAGAATCACCTTCGATCCCTGCATTGGGAAGATCTCCTGCAGTAGGAAGTGGCAGCCCATTCCAACATTCTTGCCTGGAAAATCCCGTAGACAGAAGGGTTTGCAAAAGAGTCAGACACAACTGAGCACACACACACACACTTTTGTTACTACAGTAATAGGAAACTCATATACCTTGTGAAATGTTTCTACCTATTTTTATTAACATTTTTTATTGATTTGTAGTATCTCTGGGTATATGAACTGTTCCATTGGTATCTCTAATTTTCTTGAAGAGATCTCTAGTCTTTCCCATTCTATTGTTTTCCTCTATTTCTTTGCATTGGTTGCTGAGGAAGGCTTTCTTATCTCTCCTTGCTATTCTTTGGAACTCTGCATTCAAATGAGTATATCTTTCCTTTTCTTCTTTGCTTTTCACGTCCCTTCTTTTCACAGCTATTTATAAGGCCTCCTCAGACAGCCATTTTCCTTTTTTGCATTTCTTTTTCTTGGGAATGGTCTTGATTTCTGTCTCCTGAACAATGTCACAAGCCTCCATCCATAGTTCATCAGGCACTCTGTCTTTCAGCCCTAGTCCCTTAAATCTATTTCTCACTCCCACTGTATAATCATAAGGGGTTTGATTTAGGTCATACCTGAATGGTCTGCAGAGTACCTCATGATAAATGCTGGGCTGGAGGAAGCACAAGCTGGAATCAAGATTGCCGGGAGAAATATCAATAACCTCAGATATGCAGATCTCACCACCCTTATGGCAGAAAGTGAAGAAGATCTAAAGAGCCTCTTGATGAAAGTGAAAGAGGGGAGTGAAAAAGTTGGCTTAAAGCTCAACATTCAGAAAACGAAGATCATGGCATCTGGTCCCATCACTTCATGGCAAATAGATGGGGAAACAGTAGAAACAGTGGCTGACTTTATTTTTCTGGGTTCCAAAATCACTGCAGATGCTGACTGCAGCCATGAAATTAAAAGACGCTTACTCCTTGGAAGGAAAGTTATGACCAACCTAGATAGCATATTAAAAAGCAGAGACATTACTTTGCCAACAAAGGCCCGTCTAGTCAAGGCTATGGTTTTTCCAGTAGTCATGTATGGATGTGAGAGTTGGACTATAAAGAAAGCTGAGCATCGAAGAATTGATGCTTTTGAACTGTGGTGTTGGAGAAGACTCTTGAGAGTCCCTTGGACTGCAAGGAGATCCAACCAGTCCATCCTAAAGGAGATCAGTCCTGGGTGTTCATTGGAAGGACTGATGTTGAAGCTGAAATTCCAATACTTTGGCCACCTCATGCAAAGAGCTGACACATTTGAAAAGACCCTGATGCTGGGAAAGATTGAGGGCAGGAGGAGAAGGGGACAACAGAGGATGAGATGGTTGGATGGCATCACTGACTCGATGGACATTGGTTTGGGTGGACTCCAGGAGTTGGTGATGGACAGGGAGGCCTGGCCTGCTGCGGTTCATGGGGTCACAAAGAATTGGACACAACTGAATGGTTGAACTGAACTGAACTGGTTATATGAAAATGATAACTGTTTGGTAAGCAATTATTGTCATACCAGAAGTAACACATAAAGTGTGCCATGTGATAAGTTTTAGATATATTTATGTGTGCATATATATCCAAGAAACCATCACTGTGGGCAAGTTATTAAACATAGCCATCACACTCAGAAGTTTCTGAGGGTCTCTTTGTAATCCCACCCTCCTTTCCTACCTGCCTACCTTCCTCCACTGATCTGCTTTTTGTTCCTATAGATTTGTTGCATGTTTAAGTGTTTCGTTTATGTGGAATCGTAGTATATCTTCTATTTTGCTCATTTCCCAGTGCCTTCAAATAGTGGTTTTTAAGTATTTTGTCTAGAGTTTCTAATTGCAAGGTCCTGTTGGAGAGTTGACAATCTGTCATTTTTGAAAGCTGAACTCTAGCGGAAGTATTTAGATGACAACACCCAACAACATGATGTTTCCCTTGATAATGTTAATTTAAGGAATGGTAGTGTGATTTTATCCTGATAACTACGGGTAGTTGTTGACAAATTTTAGAAACCATTCACATTTGTGTTTTCGAAAACATATCACTCTAGCAGGATGAAGAGACAGATTGAAGGCCAACTTCCAGTCTGCTCTCTGGGGTAGCACTTTCTTCTTAGTGTAATCCTCCTGAGTAGTTCTTTCTCAACAACTGCTACGAGCATCCTCAGAGCACTTTAACCCATCATGTCCAAAACTAACTCGTTAGCTTTTTCTCCACATATTTTACCAATGGGTTTCCCTGGCCATCCATCCAGTCATCATGCTGTAAACCAAGAGGGTGTTCTGTCAGAGAACTCTTGTAATAGTCCATGAGAGAAGGTACTGCTGTTTGAACTGCCTCAGTGATAATGAAACAGTAAAAAAAAAAAACAAACAAAAAAAAAAAACAACTCCCAAAAAGTGTTAGGAATCATTCTGAAGTACAACTGAAAAGTGATAAACACAGGTTTTAGGAAAAGAGAAAGAGAAGAAAGATGACATCAAGTATTCTGGTTTGCATAATTAGTAGAAGGATACTAAATTTATCAACTGAAAATAAAGTGACATCTGTATATCTGTATATCTACTATCAAAGAAGACTAGTAGGATTTAGAGCAAAGGATAAGAGATTGCTTTGGATAGATTGTGATGCCCGGTGATGACTTTGACTGTCATTTAATGGCTGAATCTGAAGCCAGGACAAGCAAGTATCTTGTTCAATGTCCTTAACATCTGTCAATAAGAACTAGAATGTTCATCTTGTGTAGCAACTCAAATAAATCAATGGGGCCTTCCTAGAAACTGTACTGAGTCTAAATTTACTTCTATAATTAGTTGGTGGGGGGGAAATGTCATGTTTGGCAACTTCTGTTATGAGTAGAAAGCAGATAATAGTGGCATGTGTCTCTGTTCTAAATGAGTATTAGAGCATCAAGAAGAGTAGAGGAAGAAGAGAACGCCTAGGGCAGAAGTTTTGGAACTTCAATTATTTTCAGTGATCGACAGAAAAGGAAATGCAGAAGAAAGGGGTAAACAATAGGAATTGATTGAGAATTTAAGAAAAAAGAAAAAAAGCCAAGGAAAGGGACTTCCCTGGTCCCTGCGGGTTAAGAATCTGCCTTGCAATGCAGGAGACATTGGTTCAATCCCTGATTGGGGAACTAAGATCCAACATGCCATGGAGTAATTAGGCCAACGTGCTGCAACTGCTGAGCCCTCAGGCCACAGCTAGACAGTCCATGTGCCTCCAAGAAAGATCTTGCATGACACAACAAAGGTCTCACGTGCTGCAACAAATGCAGCCAAATAAATAAATACTTTTTTTAAAAGGCAAGGAAATATTTTTTCCTATACAAAACCAGGAGTAAAAATATCAATAAGTAGGAAGAATTTGTTACTGGATCTGACATGAGACCCCTATGGCCCTAGTAAGAGTTTCAGTTCCAGCTCTGAAAGGCTGTAACTATTCTAAGCTGTACATAGTTTTAGAGAATCCCCCCTCCCATTTTCCACAGGAATCCATCCCTGGATCCCCCCAAGACTTTGAAAATTACACAGGAAAGTTAATTCCAAGTGCTAAATAACTATTTCAATTAACTTTTTAGTATGAAATCCACTTCTCAATTGATGGAGAGCCACTGGATATTAACATTGCATCTTCAGATTTGGACATAATTTGTAAATATGGCCAATGCTATTTGTAGCTAATAATGAACAATATACATTGTATTATAAGTAATGAAAGAAAGAAAGTGAAAGTGAAGTCACTCAGTTGTGTCCAACTCTTTGTGAACCCATGGACTGTAGCCTACCAGGCTCCTCCGACCATTGGATTTTCCAGGCAAGAGTACTGCAGTGGGTTGCCATTTCCTTCTCCAGGGGATCTTCCTGACCCAAGGGATCAAACCCAGGTCTCCCACATTGCAGGTAGATGCTTTACCGTCTGAGCCACCAGGGAAGCCTGCAAGTAACAGGGAGTTAGAAAATAAGAAGAGTCAGGGACCTTGACTGAGTCAGGGAAATTGATTGAAAAGTCTATACTCAACCACCAATATATGTTCCCTTTGCTGTAACTTTTACTTGTTTCCTACACATATAAATATAACATTAGATATGGTTCCTGTTAATGGTAAAAGATCATAAAACTGGGGAGAACCAAGATGATGCTTTGGCTGAATGATGACCGGAAGACAAGGAGTCTAAAGCCTAGCAATAAAGGGTCTTCAAGCTCCGAGGGCACCCAGTAAAACATTTTGGTAGTTATGCTTCCTGGAAACACTGGGTTAATGGAATGAGGGTAAAGTCCTTTCCAGCTTTCAGACTCTTAGAAAAATTTATGGAATATAGAAGTAGCAATGTGGGAGTAGATTTTGTTATTTCCCAATACCACTCTAAGAAATAAGTTATATTAACTGTTTATAGAGGCTAAGTCTGTCATCCTAAGTGTGTGGTTTTTTTTCAGCTGAAATGCATCCTATAATAAGAATTAATTTTAATAACACAGGACAGGACACAGGAAGAATGAACCAGAAAATCTAACCTTCCATTTCTAATTTAGAAATGGTTCTGGAGAGCTCTCATCAGGTAATCTGATCATCTTTTGGGGGAACTCTAGGTAGCTTCAGCATCTATTATTCACCTACTAACACAAGAAGAATCTCTACTTGCACTTGAAAGTGAAAGTCGCTAAGTCGTGTCCAACTCTTTGCAACCCCAAGGACTATACAGTCCATGGAATTCTCCAGGCCAGAATACTGGAGTGGGTAGCCTTTCGCTTCTCCAGGGGATCTCCCCAACCCAGGGATCGAATCCAGGTCTCTGGCATTGCGGGAGGATTCTTTACCAACTGAGCCACAAGGGAAGCCCAAGAATACAGGACTGGGTAGCCAATCCCTTCTCCAGCAGATCTTCCTGACCCAGGAATCAAACTGGGGTCTCCTGTGTTGCAAGTGGATATTTTTACCAACTGAGCTATCTTTGGGACTACTCAATATGTTGTCACAACATTTAGATTATGCTTAGACCTCTCTGATATCCAGCATCTGAATTCAAGCCAAATATTCACTTAGGGATAGCCTAGGCATCCTCATCTCTGCATTAGGCTTAGGCCCTAATATAAGTCCAGAAAACAGTACAATAATGGATCAACAAGCCTGGACCCAAGGTTAGACCAACTGGAAGACCAGTGATATATATGGGCTTAGCAGAACACTTTTGCTGTTGTTAGCTCCAGTGCCTGGGGACCCCAGAAGGGCACTTTGCCTTGACTACCCTAGGTCTAGGGGCTTCCCAGGTGGTGCAGTGGTAAAGAATCCACCTGCCAATGCAGGAGACACAAGAGACTCAGGTTTGATCCCTGGGTTAGGAAGATCCCCTGGAGTAGGAAATGACAACCCACTCCAATATTATTGCCTGGGAAATTTCATGGACAGAGGAGTCTGGTGGGCTACAATCCATCAAGTTGATAGACTTGGACATGACTGAACACACACATACATACCTATGGGAGGTCTAGGGTGGTGTGTGGGGAGACATGTGGGAACTAAGGCTGGAGAAATACATCAAGATTAGAATCTGAAGCCCTAAGAATGCCAGGTTAAGGGAAGAGTGAACAACTGGGAGTTTCTAAACTTAAAGTATTCATGATTAAAGCTGGGTTATAGGAAAAAAAATTAATCTAAAATGGTTGTTAGTGTTAGACTGACATTTCACGTTGATAAAATTATCAGAATGATTGTTTAAAGGTTTGCATTTTGACTGTCCACTATTATTTGATTATACCTAAAAAGCCTCTTGATGAAAGTGAAAGAGGAGAGTGAAAAAGTTGGCTTAAAGCTCAACATTCAGAAAACAAAGATCATGGCATCTGGTCCCATAACTTCATGGGAAATAGATGGGGAAACAGTGGAAACAGTGTCAGACTTTATTTTTTGGGCTCCAAAATCACTGCAGATGGTGACTGCAGCCATGAAATTAAAAGACGCTTACTCCTTGGAAGAAAAGTTATGACCAATCTAGATAGCATACTGAAAAGCAGAGACATTACTTTGCCAACAAGGTCCGTCTAGTCAAGGCTATGGTTTTTCCAGTGGTCATGTATGGATGTGAGAGTTGGACTGTGAAGAAAGCTGAGAGCCGAAGAATTGATGCTTTTGAACTGTGGTGTTGGAGAAGACTCTTGAGAGTCCCTTGGACTGCAAGGAAATCCAACCAGTCCATTCTAAAGGAGATAAGCCCTGGGTGTTCTTTGGAAGGACTGATGCTAAAGCTGAAACTCCAATACTTTGGCCACCTCATGCAAAGAGTTGGTTCATTGGAAAAGACTCTGATGCTGGGAGGGATTGGGGGCAGGAGGAAAAGGGGACGACAGAGGATGAGATGGCTGGATGGCATCACCGACTCGATGGACGTGAGTCTGAGTGAACTCCTGGAGTTGGTGATGGACAGGGAGGCCTGGAGTGCTGCAATTCATGGAGTCGCAAAGAGTCGGACACAACTGAGCGACTGAACTGAACTGAACTGAACTGTGTACAGTTATATTCTAATCTTTAAAATTATTCTGGAATGAACCAGTATAAAAATGGGATTGAAAGACTCAGAAAGATTTGCTTTCAAGTCTCCTCTTAAACAGAAATCATCTCACCTATCCTCATTGCTTTAGAACTTTGGGAAGATAAAAAATTCTTTCTGAAACTCTACCATAAACATGTCATGGATGACAATTTTCATGGCTTGTCTGCTAAAATCTGTGAAATTCTAAAGTGACTACTTACCAATTTAAATATACACTACCTACTTCCAAAAAGGATGTAAAATGGTTTAAATGGGAATGAAGCTTTAGCAAAACAACAAGTGAAAGATGGTCTCTTCATAAATGTAACTTACATGAAAACTTTTTGAACTGTTTGTGGCAACAGGGGACTCATCCACAGTATTCAAATACTAGAACCTCAAAGGAAAATCAGTCTCTTATTAGCTAGATATGAATTAGGTCAAAGGAAGCTTGCTTTAGGTTTTAGTTTCAGCTTAGATTTCACTTAAAAAAAAAAAACAAAAAACTGAGAATCTAAACCGTGTGTGACATATCTAGGACAAACACACATACACAAACAATGATTTTATTATCCTGCATCATTTCCCCAGGAAGAGTCACAGAATGTATTACATATCTTTCAAAGAATGAAGCTATTCAGAATTGATCTCTTTGGGCTAATATGGATTGGCATAGTATGTCAGCACAAATCCTATCATTTGGGGAAATCTCAAGATAATAAAATAATTTAACTGTATGTTCTATAAAACTTAAAATGTAATTTTCCCAATCTTTGAGCATTGCCATGCTCCTTTCAAGCCCTTGTCTCCACATCTCTGTCTTTCACTTTCCCTTTCTCTTACTCTCAATCTAACCTTTTTTTTTTCCCTTCCTTCTTTGCTCTTTTTTTAAAGTCTTTTCATCTTTGAAATGAGCTTGGGAAGCGGAGGCAGCCAGAAGAAAATACATGGTTCGTTTTCTTCTAAATATACTCAAATTTCTATTCAAAATAATAGCTTCCTTCGGTAATTGTTTTAGAAGCAGTAAGCTGACTCACAAACCACAGCTAATAACAAAAGCAACTCAATTTAGTCCTTTCTAGTAACTGCCTAAGGCCCTGGCTAACAGTGAGAGAAAGCCACAAAGAATGTTCCAAAGGGGGGGAAAACCCAGCTACAATTAAATAGCTTTTGTTAAGCCAATGTTTTAAAAGGCATATACTACAATTATAAGTAGGTTGAAGTTGGCAAGAGTTTATATGAGAAGGTATGGTGAAGGTCGTTCTCTATTCCTCTATTCACACCCTGCACAGAAAACAGTGCTGATTTGTACTGATAAAAGTCAGGGAGACTGGTTAATTCATAGTACTGCAGCTATAGCTCTCAAATAAGTTAATGTTAGCTGCATTTTCCCAGGTGGTGCTATTGGTAAAGAACCCGTCTGCCAATGCAGGAGACGTAGGAGATGTGGGTTCGATCCCTGGATTGGAAAGATACTCTGGAGGAGAGCACAGCAACCCACTCCAGTATTCTTGCCTGGAGAATCCCATGGATAGAGGAGCCTGGTGGGCTACAGTCCATGGGGTTGCAGAGTTAGACATGACTGAAGCAACTTAGCACACATGCACTCCAACTAGAGCTTTCAAAGGGTTTAAAGTGTTAGCAGCATTTGTAACTTCATAGACTATCTCTGAGGCTTCCCTGGTGGCTCAGATGGCAAAGAATCCACCCACAACAAAGGAGACCTGGGTTCAATCCCTGGGTCAGGAAGATCCCCTGGAGGAGGCATGGCAACCCACTCCAGTATTCTTGCCTGGAGAATCCCCATGGACAGAGGAGCCTGGGGGGCTACAGTCCATGGAGTCACAAAGAGTCTGACACGACTCAGCAACTAAGCACAGCACAGCACAGCACAGACTGTCTCTGGAACACACAAGGAATGGATAACCCCAAGAAATGGAACTGGTGTCCTGGGGAGATTTTGATATATTCTGAACCTTATAACATGTGAATGTTTGGATAGTGTGACCTAAACATACATGTACAAATTCTTTGATACTCTTCTCCTCAAGAGATGGTACTAGACCCAGTACTCCATGATTATAGGTTGGACTTTTGATTTGCTTAAATGCCAGAAGAATGTCACTTCTGCCTGATGCTTTGAAACACTTTGGACTGTAACCCACCAGGCTTTGCTGTCCATGGGATTTTCCAGGCAAGAATCCTGGAGCAGGCTGCCATTTCCTTCTCCAGGGGAACTTCCTGACGCAGGGATCAAACCTGAGTCTCTGATGGTCTCCTGTATTGGCAGGTGGATTCTTTACCACTATGTCACCTAGGAAGGCTTTCTCTGCTAATATTAGCTTATAAAAGCCGGCAGCTTCTGTCTTGAGCATTCTTTTTCTTTCCTTCTGGAATCACTAACCATAGAGTTACACCAGATGCCAAGACGTGTGAGCAAGGTAAAAGGCCCACAGGGGAGTCACCTGCAGCTTCCTCTCCCAACAGCCACTGGAGAGAGCTTGGAAGTAGATTCCTTACCCCCTTCAGATAACCCCAGCCCAGGGTCACTGCAAGCTTGTGATTCTAACATAACCCTAAGTGAGAACCACCAACCTAATCCTCCATGGTTTTGTGACCTTGAGAAACTTGGAAATAATAAATGCTTGTTGTGTAAGCCACTAAGTCTGAGAGTAATTTGTTATGCAGTAAAGATGACTAATACAGTTACCAGTCTAAAAATATAAACACACACATTAGTTAATTAATTAAATGGAAATGGAAACACATGTGCCTGAGCTCTCTTTGGTCAAACTTACTTCTACTACATGAGTGTTGCTTATTGTGACGTCGGACTCTTCAAAGCTCCTATGGACTGTAGCCCGCCAGACTCCTCTGTCTGTGGTATTCTCCAGGCAAGTATACTGGAGTGGGTTGTCATTTCCTCCTCCAGGGGATCTTCGCACCTACATCTCTTGTGTCTCCTGCATTGAAAGGCAGATTCTTGACCATCAGCATCACCTGGGAAACCGGCACTTGAGTTGTACCACTTGAGTGGTAAGACGTTGAAATTAATCCCAAAGAGGAGGTGATCTGACTATTTCTCTTGTCTCAGCTCCTTTTCACTCTGTCCCAGCTTTTACATAACACAGGACTGCTCTGAGTCTGATCTCTCAAGTTACTTTCTTAGTTGGCGCCTATGTGTCTCCCATGGGAGACACATAGTTGCACATAGGTTACTTGACAAAAGGATCACTTTCCTGCAATGAATTTTTACTCCCCCTAGCAATGTATGATAATTCTTGTTGGTCCCATATTCTCATAAGATATTGCTATTGACAATCTTTATAACTTCAGCCATTTGGGTAGATTTGGGTGTTCTTTGGAAGGAATGATGCTAAAGCTGAAACTCCAGTACTTTGGCCACCTCATGCGAAGAGTTGACTCATTGAAAAAGACTCTGATGCTGGAAGGGATTGGGGCAGGAGGAGAAGGGGATGAGGATGAGATGGCTGGATGGCATCACCAACTCGATGGATGTGAGTTTGAGTGAACTCCAGGAGCTGGTGATGGACAGCGAGGCCTGGCGTGCTGTGATTCATGGGGTCGCAAAGAGTCGGACACGACTGAGAGACTGAACTGAACTGATACCAGTACCATGTTTTGGTATTAATCAGTGTTTTCTTGATGACTAATTGTGGTTGAGCACCTTTTGATATTTGGCCATTTTGATGTTATCTTTTATGAAGTGACTGTTCAAATACTTTTTTCTATTTTACGTATTAGATTATTGATTATTAATTTGTAAAGGTTTCTTCTGACTAGGATATCTTTGGTGGACGTATGAATCCCAGACATACATCTCACTCTGTGGTTTGCATTTTCAGTTTCCTAACAGTGTTCTTTTGATGAACAAAAGTTCTTAATTTTAATGAAGTGCCGTGCTGTGCTAAGTCATTTCAGTCACATTAGACTCTTTGTGGCCCCAAGGACTATAGCCCTCTAGGCTCCTCTGCCCATGGAGTTTTCCAGGCAAGAATACTGGAGTGATTGATTTCCCATACCCTCCTCCAGGGGATCTTCCCCACCCAGAGACTGAACCCACATCTCTTATGTTTTCTGCATTGGTCACCATTTCTTGACCACTAATGCAACCAGGGAAGTAGGATTCTCCAATCATTTCTTTTATGGGCAAGTTTGTTTTTTGCCTAGTTTAAGAAATTTTACCCATTTCAGGTCAACATATTCTTCTAAGTTATCTTCTAGTAGCTTTACTATTGTAGATTCTATATTTAGATCTTTAGTTGCCTTATTCTAGATGAATTTGGAATTTCTGCTTTCAATAGAATAGTTCAGTTCAGTTGAGTTTAGTTCAGTGGCTCAGTTGTGTCCAACTCTTTGCGACCCCATGAATCACATCAAAGTTCAGTTCCCTTGTGTGTGCTGTGTCCTAAGTCAGTTCAGTTGTGTCTGACTCTTTGCAACCCCATGGACCATAGCCTTGCAAGGCTCTTCTGTCCATGGATTCTCCAGGCAAGAATACTAGAGTGGGCTGCCATGCCCTCCTCCAGGGGATCTTCCAGGCCCAGAGATTGAAGAGGCATCTCTTGCAGCTCCTATGGATAGCCAATTTGCCCAGCATCAATTATTGAAACAGCAATCCTTTCTTTACTGTTATAGTGGTAACTTCATCAAAATTCAGATGACTTTATATACATTTTTGGATGGTATTCTGTTCTGTTGGTCCATCTGCCTGCCCAATGTGCTTACCACTCTGTCTTAATTACAATAGTTTTTTTAGTAAGTCTCAATATCAAGTAGAGAAAGCCCTCCAAATTCATTCTTTTTATTCAAATGTTTTTAAAATACTCTTGAAACTTTTCACTTTCATTGTAATTCTAAATCTTATTTTTTGAAGCTTATTATTTTTCACCAAAAAAATCTTCTAGAACTTTTACTAGAATTGCAATGTTTAGATCAATTTGTGGGAAATTAGCATTTTTACAGTATAAAATATTCCAGCACAAAAATATGGTATATCTTTGCATTCATTTAGGTTTTTGTAATTTTTTCCAATAATGTTCTATAGGTTTCAGCACAGAAAATATTTTAGTTTTTTTACTTAGTTTTTTTTTAACTGAGATTTTTTTCCTAAGTACCATTTTAAATTTCCACGTTTATTATCAATTCTTACTAGTATATAGAAATACTTTTAACTTTTTATGTTAAATATGCATCTAGCAGCTTTACTAACTTCACTTATTAATTCTAATAACTTATCTATAGAGTTTTCAGATTTTCTACATACACTGGTTGTCCTGAATCATGACACCTCACTTCCTCTCTTTTTAACCCTTGTACAGTTATTTGTCTTATCTTATTGCAATTGTTAAGACCTCCTGTCTTAACAGAGACCATAGGACCATAAAGAATCAAAGTGGTTTAAAGAAATCCTTCTCATAGTTCAATATGCATATAAAACTACTGGAGATTTTCTTAAAATGCAAATTCTAAGGGAGTAAGTATGAAGTGAGGCCTAGGATTCTACATTTTTAACAAGCTCCCTAGAGATGCAGATGCTGTCAATCTATAAACCTTACTTTGATTTGCAAAAATGTAGTGAATATCCTTGTCTGATTCTTCATAAACACTTATTTTATCTGTTTTTGCAAATATCATGTACCAGATTAAGAAATTTTTACTTCTGCTTTGTTAAAATTACTGTAAGTATTGAATTTTATAAAATTATTTTGCTTTTAATGAAATCATATATTTTTTCTGAAGTGTTCTGCTAGTGCAGTGAATTACATTGGTTGATTTTCAAACTTGAATCAATCTTGAATTCCTGAAATCAGCTCAATTAGGACATAAAATATTATTCTGTTTATTTATTGCTAGATTCAATTTGCTAATATGTTATTTGAGACTTTTATGCCTATGTTTATAAGTGAGATTGGAATGTAATTTTCATTTCTTTCAATATATCAGGTTATGGTATTATGATATTGATCTCATAAGTAGTTCAAGTTTGGAATGTACCCTCTATGTTTATCCTCTGGAAGAATTTGTATAGGAATGATTTTATTTCTTCCACAATATTTGAAAGAATATAATCATGAAATAAATCATTTAGACCTGGAATGCTCTTTCTATAGAGGCTTTTAACTAGTGATTCAATTGATTAGATAAAGAACTTTCAGTTTATTTTATTTTGTCTTATATCAATTTTAGTAAATGCTGTTTCTTAGAAAAGTTTTTTTCTTTTAATTTTCAGATCAAAATTGTCTACGATATAGATTCTTATGATATGCAGCATCTATAGTGGTTCTTTTTGCTTTAATTCCTGAGATCAGGAATTTGTACTTTATTTTTTGATAAATCTTGCTGGATATTCATAAATAATGCTATACTTTTCAAGTGACTGGTTTGTAGTATGATTAATTATCTCCATTCCAGTTCAGTTCAGTTCAGTGGCTCAGTCATGTCCGACTCTTTGCAACTCTATGAATCGAAGCACACCAGGCCTCCCTGTCCATCACCAATTTCCGGAGTTCACTCAGACTCACGTCCATCGAGTCAGTGATGCCATCCAGCCATCTCATCCTCTGTCATCCCCTTCTCCTCCTGCCCCCAATCCCTCCCAGAATCAGAGTCTTTTCCAATGAGTCAACTCTTCTCATGAGGTGGCCAAAGTACTGGAGTTTCAGCCTTAGCATCATTCCTTCCAAAGAAATCCCAGGGCTGATCTCCTTCAGAATGGACTGGCTGGATCTCTATGCAGTCCAAGGGACTCTCAAGAGTCTTCTCCAGCACCACAGTTCAAAAACATCAATTCTTCAGCACTCAGCTTTCTTTATAGTACAATTCTCACATCCATACATGACTACTGGAAAAACCATAGCCTTGACTAGACGGACCTTTTTTGGCAAAGTAATGTCTCTGCTTTTCAATACGCTATCCAGGTTGGTCATAACTTTTCTTCCAAGAAGTAAGCGTCTTTTAATTTCATGGCTGCAGTCACCATCTGCAGTGATTTTGGAGCCCAAAAAATTAAAGTCTGACACTGTTTCCACTGTTTCCCCATCTATTTCCCATGAAGTGGTGGGACTGGATGCCATGATCTTCGTTTTCTGAATGTTGAGCTTTAAGCCAACTTTTTCACTCTCCACTTTCACTTTCATCAAGAGGCTTTTTAGTTCCTGTTCACTTTCTGCCATAAGGGTGGTGTCATCTGCATATCTGAGGTTATTGATATTTCTCCCGGCAATCTTGATTCCAGCTTGTGCTTCTTCCAGCCTAGCGTTTCTCATGATGTACTCTGCATATAAGTTAAGTAAGCAGGGTGACAATACACAGCCTTGACGTACTCCTTTTCCTATTTGGAACCAGTCTGTTGTTCCATGTCCAGTTCTAACTGTTGCTATCTCCATTTATTGATTTCTATTTCATTAATTTCTGTATCATCTTTGCTTCCTTCCATTTTATTTGTTGTGGGTTTTTGTGTGTGTGTGTGTTTTTTTAACTAACCATTACTAACTTTTGAGACTGTATTTAGATGACTAAATTTTCACCATTTTTACTCTTCTAATATAATGCACTTAAAACTACAAATTTCATTCTAATTTAACTTAGCAACATCTTACAAGTTTTTACATATCTATATTTACTATTATACAATAAAAATGTTTTCTGATACCCACTGAAAATTATTAATTAACATGTTTATTAATTACTACCTTTAGTTCCCATGACCTCCAAGTATTGTGGGATTTTTAAGTTAACTTTTTGCTGTTGTTTTCAAGATTAATTTTACTATGATTGGAAATCATAATCTGTGTGATTTCTTGTGTGTGTGGCTGTGCTGGGTCTTCATTTCTATGCGGGCTTTCTCTGGTTGCAGTGAGCAGGGACCACTCTGCAGTGTGTGGGCTTCTCACTGCAGGGGCTTCTCGAGAGCAGTCTCTATGCAGGCAGGCTTTAACAGCTGCAGCACGCCAGCTCAGCTGCCTCGTGGCATATGGAATCTTCTCAGACCTAGAATCGAATCTGTCCTCCAGCAGGCAGTTCTTAACCTCTGGACCACCATGGTAGTCCTGAGTGATTCTTATTCTCTGACAGTTCTGGGCCTTGGTTTTATGGCCAGCATATGCTCAGTTTTAATAAACAGTTTAGGTGCACATCTTCCTTTCCCCAAACTACCGCAGATTTTGCTGTTAGCATGCCTTTGAATTCTTTATGCATTTGAGGTCTCAAAACACCGCTCTTGTATTTTGTTTAGTGGATATTCATTTATTTTTACCCACATAGTTACCTGTATTGGTTTCTTCATTACTTCCAGCAGTCTTTTGTTTTTGTCTAGAATAATTTTTCCTCTGCCTACAAAGTCCCTTCATTTTTATTTAATTCAGATGTACTGGCAATGAATTAAATTATATGAGTGTTATCTTGTCTGGAAATTTCTATATTTTACTGGCATTGTTGAAAGATAATTTCCTAGAGTATAAAATTTTCAGGTTGTCATCTAGTTTTCTGCTCTTTGAAACTGTCATTCTATTGCAGCTGGCATCTATTGTTTTGTACAAAAATTTATTTTTCTTATTGTTTCCTCCTTGAAATTAATGTGTTTTATTCTCCTCTGGCTTCTTTTAACTTCTTACTTTGCCTTTCTTTTTCAGAAGTTTTATTATGATATGTCCAGGAGTGGTTTGTTCATTTTTATTCTACTTGGATTTCATATTGCTTCATGAATTTATGAGTTGATTTCTTTCTTCAGGTTTGGAAATATGTTTTGTCATTACCTTTGTAATTATTGCTTCTGTTATGTTTTATCTTTCCTGCCTTTCTAAGGCAGTTGAACATATATTAGAACAATATATGTTCTATTGGAACAATAGAACAATATATGTTCCATTATATGGAACATATATTCCATATTTCCCTTGTGTTTCTTAGGCCCCTTTTACAAATTCTCCATTCTTTTTGATCTTCATGCTTGAGTCTGAGTATTTTCTACTAACCTGTCTTCAAGTTTACAAAACTGCTCTTCTGCTGTATCCAGTATGAGATCAAACACATTTACTAGTCTTTAATTTTCATTGATGCTTTTTGTGATTCTATAATTTCCATTTTATTCTTTTTCCTGGATGTTGGACTTCCAGTGAAATATTTCATTTTGTCATATATTTTCTTGAATACTATAACTACAGTTATTTTAAAGTTTGTGTTTGAGAACTACACTGATTGGGCCATCTGGAAATTTTGTATGTTTTCTGTCATTTGACCCTTCAGGACGCCTATAAATTTTTTGGCTATTCAGCCAAGATATAGTTCAAGAAAAATTGAGAAGACTCTGGAGGATATGTACATATCTTCTAGTAGGCAGCCTGAGTTGGAGGCGATCACTTTAATCTAATAAAAGAATGATTCAATCAAACTAAAGTTTTATAGTTAATTTCTACCTCTGGTTCTCCCCTGTTCCCAGGCTTGGCTCTTCTGTGTATTTACTGTTTGTCTAGGGTCCTTCCTCTTTGGTAAGGCCTGAACACTAGTTCACACACCCTCAGCACTAGAAGACTACTGAAAACTCAACTTTTGTGCAGTGACTTCTGCTTGGTTTCTTTGTCTATCATCTTATATACATTAGAATTTGTCAAATGCCTCTAGGAGGAAGATAAAAGTACCTTGGACTCCTTTCTCTGTGCATTCTTTCTCTCAAGGACCTCTGCTCTAAAATCACCACTTAAAAAAAATTGTAATATACTAATAATATTTAGAAATTCAGACTCTATGTTGGAAAAAGGAAGAGAGATTTTAATTGCCTAATGTACTAGAAGAACTTGAAAATGCTTTAGTTTAAATGTTGTATTTCCATAGAAGTTTCATTTATCAACAAATAGGCAGAGTCTAAGTAATATGTAACACTAAACTTAACTCCATCTGGGATATACATAATTGATCATACTCCTTAACAAGATATAATAGAAACCAATAATCAGGCAGCAGAAAACTCAAAATGAAAAATATGCACACTAAGAAAGAGTCACTGTTAATAACTATAAATGGAGCATAACCTTTAAAAATTGGGAACTGCCATATTGTATACCTGTAACTTATGTAATATTGTACAGCAACTATACTTCAATTTAAAAAAAAAAAAAAAAGGAGTTACTATACCCTGGCACGCATAATACATGGCACTGTGACTTTCAAATTGGCTGATTTTGACTCACTGACAGATAGCATTTTGAAAGTTGGTTGTTTTTATTAACTGAAGAGTAAAGTTGGCATCCCATTGAGATGAGTCTCAGTGAGGTTTATGGTTGTTCTTTCCATTTCTGGGCTCTTGTCCTATGAGATATTATCCATTTCAAAAAGTTGTGCTATTTCAGCAATTTCTGGTTCAACATTGACAGTTGCCATTTCACAAATATTAGAGAGATTGAAAAAGCCTATGAGATCATTAAATCCATCCCCCTGGCACTGTAGGAGAGGCAAGTGGAGCAAAACTATTTTTTTTTCCTGTGTGGGTTATATTTGGTATGGTTGTTTCTAGTAAAAATAATACTAAGTAAAAATGGGTGAAGGTGCCTAGGTAAGTGAAAAGTTTCTACAGAAATTGTCATTGTTTCATTTCTTCCTTATCATTCTGAATATCATTAATTATTCAGTGCCTATTTTATATTCTGAATGCATATTTTAAAATAATTTCTGAGGTTTAACATATTCTTCATTTGAAACCCATGATCTAAATAATTTCTACATTGACCTGATAATTTAGGGCTGAGCAGCAGCAAATACCACAACCAGTAGTCTTGAAAATCTATTACCTCAATGTATAAAGTGTTGAAAAATACATAGCCTGGATTACGTTTAATTTAATGATAATTTCACAGATGTTTGTATTTTTCCTAACATTTAAAGGTAGCAAAAATATTCTGGTTAATATTCAGTAACCAAATATTATTTCATTTAGTCAAATTGACAGTTTCATATTAATGTATCATGTGATAATATACTAAGGAAGTATCCATGTGTAATTATTCAAATATCAATGGTGTTTATTCATTACATTTAGTTAAATTAAAATTTAAGCATCTTACAAATATCTACTTTATCATGATATCAGTGGACCTATAGAATATGGATATTGTATTTAAACACAAGAAGGATTCCTTATAATTATATAATCACCAAAATGTTTCCTGATTTTGCTTATTATTAAATACTATTTAAATAAATCACCCAAATTATTGTGTAGCATAATCTTTGTAATACAAAGCTGGCCACACATAAGTGAATAACAATCTCTTTCAAGCAATATCAAAACATCACCTTTTATAAATAAACTACAAGCAAAAAATAGCAAGAAAATAGAGAAGTCTATATATTGACTATGATGGTTATTAATAGCAGCTAGTTCTAAAAGGTTTGACTTCTAAACTCTTGAGCTAGTGAATAAGATCATTCAAGCTATGACTTTGGAACCTTACTACATTATTTACCTAATTTTTTAATTACATGATTTTAAAAGAACAAAGAATCACACATTTTGTAAATATCTTTTGGGCTTTTGTAAATATCCTGGTGGCTCAGCAGTAAAAGAATCTACCTGCAATGTAGGAGGCCCGGTTTGGATCTCTGGGTCGGGAAGATCCCTTGCAGGAGGAAATGATAACTCACTCCAGTATTCTTGCCTGGAAAAGTCCCATGGACAGAACAGCCTGTTGGGCTGCAGTGCATGGGGTCACAAAGAGGCAGACATGACTGAGTGACTAAACAACAACCAAAGAGCAGAGCTCAAAATGTAATAGAGAAACCATGGACCCTACTGTCCTATTCCCGGAGGTAGACATCTTCCAAAATGTTGATGAATTGCTGGTACAAAATAATACAACGTCATAGTCCCATACACTCAGAGGACAGGTATTGCAGACAATCTCAACTACTACAGAGGCCTTACCATAACAATGTGAAGTTCAAAGTCAGGTACAGTTTGTGGATGCTCCCATTTCAGCACCAAATAATGAAATGCCACTTGAAAGATTCCACTCCCCTCACCTAGCTTTGAACATGTAACCCAGAATGTTATTTGAATAATTTAACATATCTTCATGAGTAAAAGCAAAGTTTTCCTGGCAGAACATTTAGAGAATATGCATGAATTCATTTTGATATTTGACAAAACTAATACAATTATGTAAAGTTTAAAAATAAAATAAAATTAAAAAAAAAAGAAGAGAATATGCATGAAAAGTTTCCCATAGGTACAGAGTCCTGTAATTATGTAAATCTACATGTGATATCATGTTAGGTTGATATTAATACTTTAGAGATTTTAACAAGATAGAGACTTTTTGGCAGGAGACAATGACAGATTAATAAGTCAATAAGCCAGTTGGGTCAAAGGAAGACACTCTTAAAGGATAAAGAAAATCTTCCCTAATTGAGAGTTATATAAATATTTCACCCTCTGTCCCTGGTGGACTGAATTCTATATTTCCCTTCCTGGTTCTCGAGACCATGCAATGAGCTTTGTTCCTTCAGTTGGTCTCAGAAGCATAGATTTTTCTCATAGTTTGACATCTTGCAACACTGAGGGTGATTGTACTTTAAATCACCTTAGTATGTATTTTTCACATATCAATGTCCCTAAACAACAAAAAAATATCTCTTCTATGTGATGCTCACTTCCCCTGCTGCTGCTGCTGCTGTTGCTAAGTCGCTTCAGTCGTGTCCGACTCTGTGCGACCCCATAGATGGCAGCCCACCAGGCTCCCCCGTCCCTGGGATTCTCAAGGCAAGAACACTGGAGTGGGTTGCCTCACTCCCCCTTCCCCACAGAATATTGTCTGCTTCAGAAGGACAAACTTGCAGTCCTGGGTTTATGGAGAAACTGCATGTCGATTTCCAATACTGTGTTTTCCTGGAATCTCAACCACTGGACCACCAGGGAAGTCCCTTTTTTTTTTTTTCCTTTTTGGCAGCATCCAGCAGAATGCCAAAGTTCCACAACCAGGGGTCAAACCATGGCCCCTGTGGTGGAAGCCTGCTGCTGCTGCTGCTAAGTCTCTTCAGTCGTGTCCGACTCTGTGCAACTCCATAGACGGCAATCCACGAGGCTCCCCCGTCCCTTGGATTCCCCAGGCAAGAACACTGGAGTGGGTTGCTATCTCCTTCTCCAATGCATGAAAGTGAAAGTGAAGTCGCTCAGTTGTGTCCGATTCTTAGTGACCCCATGGACTGCAGCCTACCAGGTTCCTCTGTCCATGGGATTTTCCAGGCAAGAGTACTGGAGTGGGGTGCCATTGCTTTAGAATCACATTATATGGCACTTTCCTAAAGCACATCCAAATGTAATTTCTGTCACACACCAGTGTCATCTTTACTACCCTCTCTACTTTCTACATTTCAGGCCTATGCTTCTTATACTTTTTCTCTTCAATACACTTTTCTCCTCCCTCCATCCTCTCTGCTTCCTCATCCTCTGTGTAAGAAGCATTGTTACTGTAACGTTAGAATCTTACATTTTTAGGAACTGTAATGTTAGAATCTTACATTTTTAGTTGTAGTTCTTCTAAAAGGGCTTCTGCTTCTCTGGTGGCTCAGTGGTAAAGAAACTGTCTGTCAAGCAGAAGATATAGGTTCGATCCCTGGGTCAACAAGATCCCCTGGAGAAGGAAATGCAACCTGCTCCAATATTCTTGCCTGGGAAATCCCATGGAAAGAGGAACCTGGCGGGCTACAGTCCATGGGATCACAAAAGAGTCAGACATGACTTCAACTAAACAACAGATCATCTAATCCTATTCTTTCCCTTAGGAGGATCAAGAAGAAAGAAGCACACTTGATTTGCCCAAGTTGCATTAGTTGCAGTAAAGCTATCACTAGATTTGTTGTTGTTTAGTCGCTCACTCGTGTTCGACTCTTTTGTGACCCCAGGGGCTGTAGCCCGCCAGCTTCCTCTGTCCATGGGAGGCTGGAATACTGGAGTGGGTTGCCATTTCCTTCTCCAGGGGATCTTCCTGATTCAGATACAAAGTAGTTTTGATCTCCAAGTCAATGTTTACTTTAAGGCATGTGATTCTTGATGAAGGACTGTGCTTTCTCAAAGACTGATCTGTCCCCTTCCAGTCTAATAGTCAGGGGTCACTCTTGTCCTAGAGATGACATGTACTTCTCAACCTTTGTGTTATTCCCAACAGTTGGATCCTACACTGTAATGCTGCAAGAGACTCTAGACATCCTACTTCAAAAGAATACAAAAAAAATAAGACATACCCAACATAATTGCATGTCCATAATTCAGGGTTACATTGTTAAATTTGCTTTATACATTTAGAAGACCCCAACTTTGAATATTAGAATGCTGGATTAGGTATCAAGACTCTAGTTTTAGGCTTGCTTCTAAGTACCTTTTAAAGTTTGGGTAAATTTCTTAATACCTCTGTTTCTCATTTGCCTTATCAGGAATTTAAGAGGATTGTACTAGATGATTCTTCAGGTCCCTTCCAGCTAGAAATTTCTGTGATTTTTTTATCATGCAAAGTAAAGTGGCAAGCTGCGATAATCACATAGCTGCTTCAAAGAGTAAACAAGACTCTGTACTTTGCTTTGCTGGTCTGCATATTTCAGATGAAAATTATTTTTTAATCCTAAATCACCAGTAAAATTGCTTCTGCTTTCACTTTACTGTGTGCCAAGGTAGGCAGAACTCCATGTTGACTCATATATATGAAGTTTAGTGGACCATGGGAAGCAGAATGCTAGATTGAGCTACTTGGAATTGGCAGACCTTGCTTAGTTAAAATGGATCCACATTCACTGTGGCAGAATCAGAAAGGCAATGCACACAAATATAAATAAGTGGAAAACTTCAAGTCTTGTTTATGTAACTACCTTCTAGTGTATATATGGGAAGATGTTGCAGATTACGAAAACGTCGCTTGTCAAAACTGGTCACTTAAAATTTGTTCCCACTTCTTTTTCCCTGTGATTATTTTTTTTTTTAGCAGTGATTTTTAATCACCTTCTTCACCAAAAATAAGTTGAAGTGTCTCTTCAATTCATTTGCACTTTTACTTTCCCAGCTTTTCCTGACAGCTTTTTCTTGGATATGGCATTAAATAGTTCTGCTCTGGTTCTACTGTATTAACCCCAGGATTGAGTTTTGCCTTTATGTGCACAGACCAACATATCAGCAGTATAATCGACTTTTCTAGTTGAGTCCCTTAAAGGAGATTTTTAGTCTGCAACTAAACAATAACGTGTCCACCGTTTTCTGTATTTCAAAAATTTCCCTGAGAATATCCCATTTAAAAAAAAAAACCTCCACCATTAAATCCCTTATTTCCCAATGAGAATAAAATGGAAATAGGTTCCCAATTAAATGTTTCTCCTTGCCGCATCTCCCATCCTGAAACCTCCTTTCTTTCATCTTCTGTTCAGTCCAGCAGTGGACACTGTATTCAAAGTAGGGATCAAGTAAATGCTTCACAAAGGTACAGTTTTACTCTCTCCTCTCATCTCCTTCCTCTTTGATGAAATAACCTAGTAAATCTGGGTTCCTTTTTCTAATGCAGTTGTACTCTGTCTTGATGGTTTTCCAGATTTCCCCACAATATCCTCAAATCCTTTCCTGGGTGTATGTTCTGCATAATTGGCTCCTTGATCCTGTACTTAGTAGTTTGTCTTTTTATACCTGAACCATGTTTGGCATCCTCTGCCTTAATCACCTGCAATTTAAATCCTTCTCAATCTGATAATATTCAATGTTAGTATCACCAGCAAATTCAATGATCTTTCCTCCTCTGCACACATCCCCAAATAGGTGGGCCTGGTTCCCAGAGCTCTGGAAAGCATGCTGTTTCTAACCCCCTTTGAAGCTGAACCTGCCATCTAAGACTGCCTTTTGTCTGCTACTCTTAAATTAGTTTTCTGCAACAATACACTATTTTACCTCCTATTCCCTGGGTCTGCTTTAGATAAAAATCTTCGACGTCAAACCTTGTCAAATGCTTTTTGAAAACAATTTTTTCTTATCTATTGAGGCAGTGCTGTTCAACAGCTCTGGACAATGAGAGAAATATGGCCTCCCAGGCCTGAGTCCATCTTGACTATCTCAAAGCAATCTGGCTAGGGGTCTCTATGTACATTCAGAGAAATTCAAGCAATCTATTCAAGTAGATGAACAGATAAAATAAGCGAAAAGAATGTCTTGTTTTCTTTTCCTACATGTTTTGGAAGAGAGCACCAGAGCCCAGTTTTTCCATGTCCTTTCTGGAAAGAACTACTCATTGGTTATAGGGGCTCTGTCATGTAGGGCTTGGGTTTGGGGCAGAGTGCTTGTATGTGTAGTGGACTTCACATGCATACTGGGTGTCACCTAAAGTGACAATAATGATGACTGTGTGTGCCTGTTAAGTTGCCTTAGTTGTAGCCGACTCTTTTTGACCCCATGGACTATGTATATAGCCCACCAGGCTCCTCTATCCATGGGATTCTCCAGGCAATCCTGAAAGGTTACAATGCCCCCCTCCAGGGGATCTTCCTGATCCAGGGATCAAACCCACATATCTTATGTCTCCTGCATTGGCAGGCAGGTTCTTTATCTTTAGCACCACCCAGGAAGACCGAGACTTTGTTAGGCATTTACTGTATGCCAGGCCCTGTTCTAAGCAATCTACATTGTTTTAACCTAAGTTCATTATTTTAATACAGATACAAACTGTTTGAAAAGTCATTGAAATGAGAACAAAGAATCCCTGTGTACCTTTGACCCAGCTTTTCCTTAGTGTTAGCATCTTACATGATGACAGGATGATAATCAACAAGACTTGGAAATTAACATGGTGTGATACTACTAACTACGAACTAGTAAAATTTTTGCAAGTTTTTCTTCCATCATTCTTTTTTTCTGCACTAAGTTGTCATGTCTCCTTAATCTTCTTCAATCTATGACAATTCCTTGTCTCTCCCTGTCTGGTCTGTGACAATCTTTTCATGTCTCTCATGAATTGACACTTTTGAAGAGTGTCAGTCAGGTGTTTTGTAAAATGCCCTCCAGATGAATTTATTTTCCTGATATTTTCTCATGATTAAGATTATGTTTTTGGGACCATTTTACCATAGAAATGATGTGCTCTTGTCATTGAGTCATATCAGGGCATGATGCTCACCTTGATTATTTAATAAGATGGTGCCTGCAGACATCTACACAGTAATGTTAATTCTTTTTGTATTTAATGAATATTTGGGAGAGATGCTTTGAGACTACATGAATATGATATTTCTCCTCAAGCTTCTGCCCACAAATTTTAACATCCATTGACATAGCTCACCTGTAACAACTATTACTCTCCTGGTTGTCCCTTGATGATTTTCATCTTCCCTCATTTCTTCCACATCTATTAATTGAAATTCTTCTATTAGAAAGAGCTTGCCTTTTCCCTAATTTGTATGCTTATTTTATCTCTATATCAGTATGAACACATAGATATTGATTTCATTTTAAGGATGATGTGTAAGAGAGCCTTCAAAAATGTACCAGTATAGGGACTTCCCTGGTGGTCCAGTGGCTAAGATGCTGCCAATGGGGCCTGGGTTCCATTGCTGGTCAAGGAACTAGATCCCACATGCTGCAACTAAAAGTTTGCATGCTGCAACTAGAAGATTCCACATGCTGCAACTAAGATCCAGTGCAGCCAAATAAATACATTAATTAAAATGTTTAAAATCTACCAGTATAAAACTATATTGCTCATTGCGTGTGAAAACATTGGCAATGTCTATGTAGAAAAAATAAGTCTAGGAAAAAATATGCTTAGCCAGGCACTCAGCATAAATAGAACTTTTCTGATGGATAAAGTGGCTTACCAGGAATGCCCCAATGACCACCTGATTTGCCTCATTGGATTTGAAAATAGAAGACCATCACCACTCCTGCATCTTACCTCATGAAACATAAGGTTGGAGAGAGGTAAGCAGAGGTGTAAAGATTCAGTATCAGAAATGATTGAGCAGTTGGTAAATCTAATAAATCAAGAAGAGAGCAGGTAGCAGGGTGTGATAATGGAAAGAAACAAACAACAAAAAAATGCCTACCAGCTGTCTATGGAGGAAGTCCAGTCAGGGAAGTGAAATGTACCAGCATACAGCAGAGGAAATTGAAACTGATAGGAGGGATGATGAAATAACCCTGCCAAATGGGCCCTGCTCACCCAAGGCTGTTATTAATAAGTTGCTGACACAGTCCCAGAACTTATTCATGATGCACCAGGCCTAGGTAATCAAGAAAACTGGATCCCAGGAGAGTAGGACTGAGGTTATTGATATAATCCTTGCCCCTGTCATATCTGGCTCAGAACTGGTATAGGCCTGGGCCTGTGGGTCTATCTGCCAACACACTAAGTTGCAGGGAGTAGAAGAAGACAAAACAGAAGAAATGAAACTGGTGGCAAGGACGCCCTTATCGAGCAGATAATCAAAGTTTTATAGCAACATTTTTGCTGACAGCAAATATTCATCTATTGTTCTATATATCCCTTTGTTTATTTCCTCAATAAATATTTATGGAGTGCATACTATATTCCAAGCATTGAGAGCTCAGAGGTAAACAGGCGATGATCCCTGTTCTCAAGAGGTATTTATAATCTTCAACTTTTCTCTAAGCCCTATTTGAGAATCCCTTTCTCCAATTTACTCCTTCACCAATTAAAATGTGTGTGTGTGTGTGTGTGTGTGTGTGTGTGTTTGTGCAAGCCTGTGCACATATGTGGTAAAGATCTACAATGATCCCTGCACTATACTATCTTATGGTGATTATAGGTAAAAGTTTCTGCACTTGCTGTAAAGGAGCTCATAAGTAGACTGATAAATAAACACAATTGTGATATGGTGTGATAAGTGGTACACTGAAAATGTACACAAATGGATGATGCACCTGACTTGGACTAGCAGCTTTCTCAACAGCAAAGACAATGGCCTGAGTCATGAAGGAAAAGCTGAATGTTTTCAAGATTAGTCGATGTAGGAAGGATGGAATTTCTGGATGTAAGAGGCTCCCAAGTTCATTCATTATAGAAGTGCAAGTCACAGAGTAAGACTAGATATAGAGTTCTGGGAGGGAAGAAGTAAAACGTAAGAGTAGAGAAGCAGGCAGGAAAAGGTCTGAGACCCAAAACAGGCCTATTAAAAAAGACCTCACAGCATCCTTTCAAGTCCTTGTGTCCTGTGACAGAGGGCGGAAGGGACCAGAACTTCCCAAATTCCATCACTCAGGTAAATGTTATTAAACAAAGCTGCTTTCAGGGAATCTGACAATCACATGTATGTGTATACGTTTGTGTATGTGTAGGTGTATGTGTATGTGTATGTGTATGTGTATGTGTATGTGTATGTGTATATGTATATGCATATGTATATGTATATAGGGCTTCCCAGGTGGCTCAGTGGTAAACAGTCCACCTGCCAATGGACTAGGTTGAATCCCTGGGTCAAGAAGACCCCCTAGAGAAGGAAATAGCAGCCCACTCCAGGATTCCTGCCTGGAGAATCCAACGAACAGAGGAGCTTGGCAGGCTACAGTCCATGGGGTCACAAAAGAATTGAACATGACTTAGTGACTAAACAACAACAACAATATATATATTTAACAAAGATTCACCTTTGTGTGTGTGAGGTCTTAATAGGAGCTCTCAGAGAAGAAAGGGGTATCTGCTTACCTGAAGTCTGGATCAACACTCTGACTCCAATTCCTTTTCCTGTGACTTAGAAAAGATTCTGGACAATAGCTTCCAAAAGCTATTTGGAAGCTTTTCTTTCTTTTTTTTTTTTCTGAAAACAGCTCATAAAATCAGTACATTTCATGAACCAGACTACATCTGGTTGGTTTGAGGACTTTATTTATGAGAACCTAATTTCGCCACCTGATGCGAAGAGCCAACTCATTGAGAAAGACCCTGATTCTGGGGAAGATTGAGGACAAGAGGAGAAGAGGGCACCAGAGGTTGAGATGGTTGAATGGCATCACCGACTCAATGGACATGAGTCTGAGCAAATTCCGGGAGATAGCAAAGGACAGGGAAGCTTAGTGTGCTGTAGTCCATGGAGTCACAAAGAGTCAGACATGACTGAGTGACTGAACAATAACAATTGGGGCTGCCTTCAGAGAAATCTTAGTTTTATAGAAACTACCCTGCACACATTGCTTTTTCCTTCAGTCCCCAAAAAATAACAATATATGTCAGAAAAAAATGAAAAGCTATTTTTCCCTCTTTGCTGTTTCAGTGTTGCATAATAAGCACAGACACAGTGGAGAATTCTGCATGAAGTCCTCAGGAATTCCAGCACAGAAACAGGCCCCAATCATTAGACAGATCTGCAACCATGATCCTGAACTATCTTTAAAATATGTTTTGCTCCCCAAGTCATGATGACCAAAAATCTGTTTTAACCAAGCCACCAAAATTTCTAATGCATAATAGGGAAAGTATATATGGAAAGAATAGGGAAAGCATATATGGAAAGAAGCTATAAGACTTTTATATTAATGGTTTTCTCTCTTTTTCTCTCACACGAAGACACACACACAGAGATGTTAGTAAAATGAAAAATTACCAATTACTTTCTCCTCACAAGTCTAAATTCAATTCTAAGCCATCTTGAGCCAATGGGAAGGGGTGTAAAAACTTCCTCAGAGATCTATGAAAGCTTGCAAAATTCCTGGTGATGGAAGTGATTGCTTTTAGGGCTAATGAATTCTCAATTTTGCAAGTCTATTGGAGCAGAGAACACCTGGGTTGGTTTGAATATCTGGAAAAACTTGATTTTTATTAAAACAGAGTATTGATATCTTTCAAGACTTTCTATTAATACCACAGATATTGAATGCACGGTTTTACATTGTTAACACGTTTCTGGAACATGTGACAATTTATATAATACAATAACTATAATGCTTCAGATTGCAAATATTAACTATGTATTTTATTATTAACTAATTTATTGACAATTCTGACAAAGCAGCTAACATTTGTATAATATCTATACTTTTAAAATATGTGTATGTATAATATATACTTTATAAATATATTTTGTTTTGAACCTCATAATTAGGTTATTTTAGATAGTCATATTTTCATGTGGTCCTATTACCCAGGTCTCCCGCATTACAGGCAGATTCTTTACTGTCTGAGCCACCAGGGAGGCCCTTATATTATCAGCACTTTGTATATGAGTAAACTAAAACAAAAAAGGATCAGGTGAGTTTTCTGAGTTTGAAAAAGAAAGTAATGCCAGGACCAGGACCATAACCCAAGTCGCCTGGCTCCCATTTTCAGTATCAATATCCAGATACATTGGCAGATTAAGTAATGACTTTTGGTATATACAAACTTTTCAGCTGTATATACCAGCCCAAATGATTGCTGTTTGTAACTTTGATAGTTTTAGATAATCTTTAATTCTTGAAGTCAGTCACAACTTGTATTGATAGTTCAAAAATCAGATTTAAAAATTCAGACAAATAAAATATACATCGGAAGAAAAAGAGGAAGAAGATGAAGATGGAGGCAGAGAGAGAGAGAGGAGTCATTTTAAGGATGTTTTGTCTAAATGTCATACTCAAACTAGGTGCTAAGAACTAAAACTGAGGGACTTACTTGATGGCCCAGTGGTTAAGACTGTGCTTCCAGTGTAAGGGGCATGGGTTTCATCAGGCATCAAACCCACTAAAATCCCACATGCCACATGGTGTGCCCTAAAACATTTAAAAATAAATAAATAAAGCTGAAAAATCACATCCCCAGTACCATATAGTCTTTAAATTTAACTCAAATTACAAGTATAATATGTCAACCACTGCTAAATACCCAAAGTGAAATAGTTCCAGGCTGCAGGGAGCTCATCATATTAAATTACTATTGGATAAAAATGGAAGTATGGCTATAAAACACACATATGTTAAGCCATAATCGATATTATATGATGAGAATTTGCTTTTGTGGTAGTCATCAGTTCATATCGATAGTCACCAAATTATTGTTAATTTGTTTAATTTTTCAGGTTAGGTAGTCAAGTTATTAATGATATGCTGCCAAACAGAAATTTTAATAGACAAATCAAGTAGATTATATTTAATATGAAAAATTTGAATCGTATAAAAAGTATATTTGAGCATTCTAATTCTTTTGGGAATGAAAAGATTAAATAACTCAAACCATAAGAAAAAAAATGATAGGTTTTACATGGCATTCTCTCATGTCCAATACTCTGCTGTGCTTTTCATGGGAAATTACAGCTGCTGGAGTTAATTTGATTTAATGTAATTTAATTGTTGAATTTGTATTTTGTACACATCATTGGAGGCCCTAAAGCAATAATATGTTTTTCTTTAAATAAATAATTTTCTCTCACAGTTTAAAGAAATGATTGGCTTAGAACCTATCATTATACTATAGAGAATGACCAAAATATGCTAAGTACCAAACAGAAAGGTCTTCCTGACAGCAATCCACCAATGAAGACACTGAAAGAATTAAGGAGTCTGTTTCTCTCCTTTTATGAAAATTTAATTTAGTCTTAAATTCTCACCAAACCTCACTGCCATGGTTATAGAACTCGGGATACTCTCTCTCCCTCACAACTAGCCTCCCTCACCCACACTTCCCACTATGTAGTTCATGCTCCACCGTCTTGCTCTGAGTCTGTGAAGGTAAGTGTACTGCCACTTGTATGGATGCGTGTGTCTCATACCTGAAGCATTCATTCTATAAACCCTCATTAATGTCAACAAAAGCACAATAGTTTCTAATTCAAAGAAGTTCATGGACATTCTTAAGGATATTGAAATTTAATAAAAAGAAAAGTGAAAAATGAAAAAATGACCTTATATCCAGCTTGAGTTATTAACAATTGAGTATTTGACTCTTCTGGCTGTCATTTAATGGTAAGTAATATTTTGTCTCCTCCTACCTCCCCAGACGCCCTCATCCTAGTCTGAATATCTAGGATTCAAGAGAAAAAAGGATACAAATGCTCTTGAAAATTCTTACTCTCCTTCTTTTTCGAAGACAGAAGAATGTACCTAAAACCCAACGATTCAGTAATGAGATGAATAGGATATACATTAATATTTTTTAATATGTTCAACCTATGTATTTTCAAGTTCTTACCATGTTTGGGGAATCATACGTTATCTACTCATCATTATACACTAGCATAGGCAACATTATCTACATTTTATTGATGGGGAAACCAAGGCAAGTAAGATCAATGACTTGTCCAAAGTCACATAGCTAGTAAAAGGACAGTTAGAATTTGTCCTTTGGTTATGGTCAACCCTGAGCTGGTTTTCAGTGAGGTGTTTGTTCTTGGTGCTGACATCTACACAGACATTCATTGATATAGTCCTGATGCACTTGGTTGTCATATACAACTCATGCTAAATTTTGCTCTCACACTTCCTTTAGAGATCTGTAGGTAAAAAAAAAAAAAAAAAAAAACAACAAAAACAACCTAAGTCTTGTGTCTAATTTTTTTTTTCAAAAACGCAAAATGTAAGACTATAAAATGTTTTGAAAAAGAAACATAGGAGAAAATTCTTCAGGATCTAGGACTAAGCATGGAGTGTGTAGCTTTGACAAGAAAGCATGATCCATAAAAGGAATTATTGACAAGTTGAAAAGTTTTACCCCATGAAACACCTTGTTAAGAGGATAAACAGACAAGCTACATGGTGGGAGAAAATACTTTCAAACAATATATCTGACAAAGGGCTAGTATCTAGAATATACAAAGAATCCTCAAAACTCAACAGTAAAAAGATTCCAATGAGAAAATAAACAAAAGACTTGAAGAGACCTTTTATTGAAAACAAATGAAAGATGACCAACATCATTAGCCAGTCAGGAGATGCACATTAAAATAACAACAAGAAATCACTACATACCTATCAGAATGGCAAATTTTTTAAAAATAGTGTTTGTAGGTCTAATAAATATGAAGTGATATTTTATTGTTTAAAAAAAACAGTGAAAACATCAGAAGCTGGTGAGGATGCAGAGAAACTAGATCACCTACTGGGAAGGTATGCTACACTCTTCTTAAAGACATTTTGCCAGCTTTTTAAAACATTCCACATGCAACCACCATACACAACCTAGCATTTATCCTAAAGAAACAATAAATTCAGGTTCACAAAAATACCTGTATATGAAGGTTTATAGACTCTTAATTCATAGCAGATAGCCAAAAACTGTAAACAATCCAGATGTCCTTCAATGGGTGAATAATCACAAGAACAAAGTTTTGATACATACAACAATCTGGATAAAATCCCAGAGAATTATGCTGAGAAAAAAAGCTCATTCCTAAAGATTACACAGTGCTTCCATTACATTACATACTTGAAAAAAGAAACAAAGTTACAGAAATAGAGAACAGCTTAGTGGTTACTGGGGGTAAGGAAATGATGGGGACAGAAAGAATGGATGTGGCTAGAACATGGCAACTGAAAGACCACGTGGTGATGGGAATATCTTTCATCTTGACTGTATCTGTGCTAATGTCTCAGTCATGATTCTTGTACTCTGAGTCTGCAAGATGCTATCCTTAGGGAAGCCTGGCTCTTTCTGGTTTCTTTCAAAAGACTTTATATGAATCCACAATTATCTCAACATTGAAAAGTTTCATTAAAAAGAAAGTCTGATATCACCAAGTCATGAGAACACACGGTGAGCACGCGGCGCTGCGTGCCCCTCTCACGCGGCCAGTGTCACACGTGGTCTGTCCCTGTCAACCATCCAGAGCACATTGGGTTATGACGTAACTCAAAGTGGGTCCAGCGGCCCACTGCTCAAAACCCAATAAAGAGGCAAGGCTGGTGGAAAGTTTGCTTTATTTTGGATGCCAGCAACTGTGGTAGGGGGGATGTGTTGAGGGGAAGCAAACTCCAGAGGCCGACTCTTCCCCACTAACAATCAGGGGGCAAGGGCTTTTATAGACAGAGAAGGGGGCTACATGCCAGTTCTTGAAACTGTGGCAGCTTATGTCACGGCTGCAGCCTGGTCATCATGTAGTTAACTTCTCCACATGGTGGGGTTTCAGGATCTATAAGACAGTTCACAAGATACTGCTCCGAATATTATCTATAGCCTTGAGAAGGAACCTAAAGTCCTTGACAGTGCTTAATGACTAAACTATTACTATTTGGTGTCCTTTGTTTTCCTTTGTTTCTACCTGTTCTCACTTCTCTGATTAAACTTATTCTTTGGCTAAAGTTTTTGCACAGACAAAAGGCAGGCGGAGGACATGGGGGACAAGCACCATAGGGTCGTGCTCCATTTCAGTGTCACCTCTCATCTTAGCTTCCCAGACCTGCCCGGCTTCTGCTCTCATGATTTGTCTTCCTCTTTACAATTTCAAACTGTCTCTTTATACCTTCTGATGAAAGCCATTCTCCGTCTTTAGCTGGGCACCAATTTCCAGACATGAGCTCTTTTTCTTACTCCCTAAATGAGCCCATCCCCAACCCCTCTTGCTGTGGGCCCGGAAGAGTCTCTGATGCTCCATCTAGTAATGTGGGGCCAGATGTCCTGGGGGAGATGGCATCTAACTGAAGCTGACCGAATTAGATGGAGGTCACTAAGATGTAGTATCCAAAATTTTGGAAGTTAGATATTTTCTCCCTACTTGTTGTTCATGACTCTATCCCTTTCTGCTTTGAACAAGACAGTGGGCTTTGCTCAGTACCAGACCCACACTCTTGAATGTTTCCTTTTCTTCAAATGACCCATGACTTTTATCTATTGGACACCAAAGCCAAACAAATAATAAACATACAGAGAGAACTTTGGAGCTTTTCTGATTTTACCAAAAGTTAGAGTGTTAGTTGCTCGGTCGTGTCCAACTGCAATTCCAATGACTGTAGCCCACCAGGTTCCTCTGTCCATGGAATTCTCCAGGCAAGAATACTGGAGTGGGTTGCCATTTCCTTCTCCAGGGGATCTTCCCAACCCAGGGATCGAACCAGAGTCCCCTGTATCTCCTGGATTGCAGGTGGATTCTTTACTCACTGGGTCACTTGGGACTATTACTCAACCATAAAAAGTAATGAAATTGGGTCATTTGTAGAGATGTGGATAGATTTAGGGAATGTCATACAGAGCAAAGTAAGAAAAAGAAAGACAAGTATCATTCATTAATGCATGTATGTGGAATCTAGAAAAGTGGTAGAGATGAACCTATTTGTAGGACAGAAATAGAGACACAGACGTAGAGAAGGGATGTGTTGACCTGGAGGGGAGTTGGATGGGACAAAGTGGGAGATTAGGATTTACATATATACACTATTATGTGTAGAATACATAGCTAGCAGGAAGCTGCTCTACAGAGCAGGGGGCTCAGCTCTGTGCTCTGTGATGACCTAAAGGGGTGGGATGGGGGTGGTGAGAGGGAGGTCCAAGAGGGAGGGGACCTATGTGTGTGTGTGTGTATATATATATATACACACACATATATATAGCTGATTCATTTTGTTGTACAGCAGAAACTAACACAACATTTTAAAACAACTACACCTCAATAACACTTTTGTTTTTTAAAGAAGCAATTATAAAACCAACTCACGCAATCAAACAAAGCCTGGGAAAAAGGGTAGTGCTTCTGCAAACAACATGTCTCTGGGCAGAGGAGGACAAAGGATGGAAAAAGAACAGACACCCCAGTCAGCAGTGTCTGGACTTGTTCGACTTTCTGCTGAAATCAGAGGCACTTTTTAAAATAAGTTCAACAATCAACCAATCTTTCTTCCATCCCCTCCCTCCAGGCCTTTCCTATTGTCTTTAATTGCACAGAATTCCATTTTCTAATTTTTTTGTGTACATTCTATAAAAATCTTAAAATAAGATGGCTTGAGGTTTTTTTTTTAAGTTTTTAAAAATTTTTTTCCCTTTTTAAGCTAAAGACTTCTTTGTCTCAAAAGATCATACAATATTCAACATTCCCCAAATCTAAAAAGCGAATGCGATTACACAGTGTTTCAAGGATCCAGCCAGCCTCTAACCCTCTTCACGAGAGGACAACATGCTAGGAGAGCATCATGCACATGTTGTTTATGAACAGTTATTGTTCAAAAATGTCAGCTAAACCACAATTTCATTAAAATTAACATAGGGTATTCTTTCAGAAAACAAACAAATAAACAAAAAATCAAAATACTCACAGTCTCCCTGGTTGTTCTACATCTGTGTTTGGAGCCAGCCAAACTTTTAGCAACAGTTCTACTCCCCCTCTCTTACTGGTCCCCTTGGCACCTGAATTTCATGTTCCCATTTTCTTCCAGCTCTCTTCACACCCAAGAGGTGACTCATTTTGGTGGGAAGCGAACAAGAAGATGCCCATGGTTTGAAAATGTTCACATCAGAGTGTTAAATGAATGCAGGAGATGATACTTAAAATACCTGTCACAACTCAGGTAGCATCTGCTTCAACAACACAAACAATCCAATATTTTCTCTTCTCATCATTCATGGCTCTTTGAGAGAAAACAGAGAGCAGAACAAGTGACTATTGAAGCCAAATAAACACGTTGTGGTTCCGACAAGGGGGACAGACCAGGCTATTTTAAAACCTAAAAAATAAAATCACCTCACTTGCCTGTGTGTAGTGCACATATTTTGACAAACTTTCAAAGCCTGCGTTTTTGTGAATTAACACAGTTGTCCAAATACCGGTTGATTTCAAGTGATAATGATAGCAGTGAGCGTGAAGATAGCATAACTGCTCTGCTATACATGAGCTATGTGTGAAAAAATTACACATTTACACACACATACAGAATATATACAAACTTTATAACTGATCAGACAGGACTTTTTAATTTGTATCATTAAAACAATCATATGCTTTGTGTTAGAGACCATTCCATGCTTTTGAAGAAGTTAAAATAGATAAAAAGCATAAATAGTACCTCTTGTCTCTTTTGTATTTCATGTCCTATTTGTACAAACAAAATAAAATAGAAATGTATATCTTAAAGGTTGTCGTGCAAGTTTCTGGGATGAGTGAGTTTCTAAAATTCTATCACCCCCATACTCATATCAATATTTAGAAATTTGCTCTACAGAGAGATTGATTTACCATATGTGGTGATAACAGTGATTACAAACTCCCAATATTTCACAAACCATGATATAAATTGACTTCACTTCACACTCCTGGATGCCCTTAGGCTCCTCCCCTACCAGGGAAATGGTTTCCATGGCAACTGAAAGGGGAAAAGCACAGGGAAGGAAAAGGAAAAAAAAAAAAAGAGGCACAAAAAGCTAACAGAATGAGGTACCTATGGAATAAACAAAATATGGGCAAGTGTGGGATGTCAGAATACTCTTATGGCTTCTAGACCTACATACTTGCAGAGATGCTAAGGCTGCACTGCCTGACAGGTCAGACGAGAAGGAAATAGACTGTGTTTGTGGTTGGACTTGTTAAAATGGCCAACCACAAGCAGGGCTGCCTGCTAGCTCCCAGCGCAGATGTCTTCCAGCAAATGAAGCCTGCACCACTACGGATCTGCAGAACTCGTGTGGGCATAGCTGGACCAGTTCAGAGAGCCAAGAGTGAGATGAGAGCAGAGCTGTTTGCAAGAGCTCAGAGTCACCCTTCTCAAGGCAGCTACAGCCCTGTCTCGGCCACACAGAGAATTTTCCCATGGGTGTCAGGCACTAAAATCCATCCCAACCAGTTGGGGCACCAGTTCTCCAGAACGAAATGTTAGGTAGCCCCTGCTTTTATCTTTTCCTCCATGTTGCTGCAGTAAAATAGGCAGCGAATGTAATTTAATTTTATTAGATTCTTCATATATGTGGCTTTTAGAAGGAACTCAAGGGAATACACATTACTCATAAACATATACTTTTTAATTAATTTTTCTTTGTAATTCAAAGTAGATATCTAATGCATTCATGAAATGGTATGCACTCCCTCTGGGGGGCAATTTTAATACCTGCAATTCCCCAGCTTGTTAATCAAAGACTTTTTAGCCTTGTAGATAATTTATATCTGCTTAATGTTCAGGAGGTTGAAATTGCAGCTTTATGGAAAAAAAAAATTCCTTACCTCTGACAAAATCAAAAAAGATGAAAAACCCTTGTAGAAATTCTACAAAAATCGGAAATGAAGGAAATACTCTCCTTCTGAGCTTCTTTCCGTGAAAATATTTTGTAGCTTTACGGGCGAAAATAAAATAGGTTTTTCCTGCAGAAGGTACAATGACATTGCTTGCCTTAAAACGCAGCAATGGTCAGGAGTCTCCATCTCAGAAACTGCCTATTTCCAGTAGTTTTGCATTTTGAAAGAACATCATTTTTGCTTCTTATGAAAATAATATTGACCCCAAAAATATTGCATGGAAGAATTTCGATTTTCTGAGGGTTCAAGTCAAGTTTAAATTCAGGTTTGCTAGTCTCAGGCCTCCATTTGCTTTTCTCCTGTTATATTTATGCATCACCCTGTCATTAAACTCAGTTTTCTTCTGCATGTAGTCAGACTAGGGGAATGGTTTCAACTGCACCCAGGGAAGTGGCTTTATACAGAGAATGGTAGCGGGGAGGTGCCCTAAGTCAGAAAAGGAATGGATGTGACCTTGTCCTTGGTGAGGCACTGCTCCTGCACATCTGGAAATGCCTGTATGAGCATCTGCATGTATACAAACACCTTTACTTGGACTTGGACTTGGACTTGGGACACACACACACACCTCAAGTCAGAAAGAAAAGGGATGTGATCTTGTCTGTGGTGAGGCACTGCTCCTGCACACCTGGGCAGGCCTGTATGAGCATTTGCACATACATATACACAGACACCTTCACTTGGACTTGGGACACACACACACACAGATGCGTGTGTGCATGCTAAGTCTTTTTAGTCATGTCTGACTCTTTGCAACCCCATGGACTATACCCTGCCAGGCTCCTCTGTCCATGGGGATTCTCCAGGCAAGAATACTGGAGTGGGCTGCCATGCCCTCCTCCAGGGGATCTTCCCGACCCAGGGATCAAACCCAGGTCTCTTATGTCTCCTACACTGGCAGTCAGATTCTTTACCACTCGCGCTGCCTGGAAAGCCCTTCCTTGTAGGTACACAATTACATTTTAACTGAAAGTGGTGGTTCTACCATGGGGGTAAGGGGAACATGATGGACTTTTAGAGGTGGAAGGAAAGTTTGGGTAGGAAAGTTTGAGGACTACCCATCTAATTAATGGCTCACACAGAGGGGGAATGAGACGTGGCCTTATTTTTATAGCCAGGTCATGCTCACACTGAACCTTGAGTTCCCCTAACACTCCTAGATCATGTTACTGTTGACATCTGGCCTGCCCATTCTGCAACTCAGCAGTGGACTTTCCCACGTTGATGGCAGATCATCATGTTGATCACCATGACAATTCATCTCACAAGCTAAGCCTTCCTTTCAGCCTGCTCATACCATTTTCAACCTTCATTTTGTTATTTTGGTATTTGCCCTTCATCTTGGATTTTGAGTCAGTCGCAGAGTTGGACAGGATGTGACTCACGACTCAGTCTTAGTCCTCTGTTCAGCATGACACAGGCCCAGATGAAGAAAGGCTATCTGGGCTGCTAGGAGAGACTTCACTTGAAGTAACAAGAATATGCACTCTCTGATGTTTAATGAACTGGGACTCTATCTTGCTGGGCTATCAGACTACATTTCTAAACTTTATCCACTATGGGAAACTATGAAAGAGTTTTGTGAATGCCTCTTGAAATCAAGAAGCACTCTGTTTCTCCTTGACCACTTTGCCTATCAAAAGAAAGGGGAGACGTGAGTAGCTTGGTGTGGCAAGGATCCCTTGTGTTCCTTCCAATTGTCTTTCCTTCTGTTTATTCTTTGGCTTTACTGAACACTTTTTTCTTACTGACATCTTTCTATGATGCAATTATATTTCTTCATAAGAATTGTTTTATTTAATAATGTCTGTAGTTTTATCTGAGCATTTATCTTTCCTCAATTTAGAAGCTTCCTGCTAATGTTCTTCCTGATCCTTATACTGCCAGTCCCTTATTATGAACCTAAGTTTCTGTATCTCTGGGACTTCTCTGGGGGTCCAGTGGCTAAGACTCCACGTTTCCAATGCAGGGGGCATGGGTTCAATCTCTGGTCAGGGAAACTAAGATCCCACATGGCCAAAAAGCAAATTTCTTTTTAATATTAAAACTTTTTTTTGAAAAGAATCTAAATTTCAGTATCTCAACCTATAATTCAGAAAGCCAAATTCTATTATTTAACAGCATCTCTTTGGCCTTCTTAAAGGTCACAACATTCAATAGGAATGAACTGATAACATCGTATACAACCTCAAGTCCTTTAAAAAGTGGTTTCTAAAAATTTGTTTTTACTTATAGATCTGTATCACTTTTTCATGTAATCTGCAGAAACAGGAGGAATCTAATGGGTTGCCTGGCTCTGGATAAGTCTTCTGTCTCTGAGGATGTCATTTTCATGAAGGAATCTCATGCTTCCAACATGTCAGGATGTCAGCTGCTTGCCTGCCTTTTCTCTCTGCCATCTGAACTGTGCTGAAGTTGGGCAGAGCTCAAATGGGCTGAGGTGACAAGAGCAGAAGAATAAGCAGGTTGAGGTAAGAAACTCAGAGGGTGATCCTGGGTCCTGACCGACTGACCACTTGTCAGCCATGCACCATGGCCACAGATGCCAAACAAAAGACCTCATGACTCCGCCTCTGAGGACCATGCAACCCATGCCAGGTCCATATTGTACCACCACTTCTCCTAATTTAAAATCTTTGCTTCCATTCTAGTGTTCCCAATTTCCAACTGAATACCACATGCCTCTTCTTGGCCCATATAATTCATTCCTTCAGCTTGAGGTTTCTTTAAAGTGTCAAGTTTTCATGTCAATTTCACACAAGAAGGTATTTCTTAGATCTGTTACATAATATTTTGAGTGGCCATTTTGATGCTATGAACATTGGGTGGCTGTGCGGGTAAAAGATGAATGAAGTAGGGATCTGGGATGAAGTGGTGATTGTTTTGTTGACATGAGCATCTTTTCAGAACCAGAAAACCCAGAAGGCTACATCAAATTGGTTATTTCAAAACCTTTCTCTTGGTTCTGTTTAGCTTGTGACCTCAGCTCTGTTCTTGGCTCCATCTTGCATCTCACCAGGAAATTCACACTCCAGCCTGAACTTGGGAATCTGGCCTTGCGTTCTGACTTACTAGACAAGGACAGGAGTTTGGGTGATTGTGGGAATCCGCTGAGATAATCTTGCACATTCTGACCTCTCCCTATTTCTTTGTTCTTCTTATACATAAAGAAGAAAACAAACAAAACAAAACAAAAACCCTTCCAGATGCTGCTCATCATTCTTTCACCAGTGTTTGTGCAAGAACAGAATCTGGGACAATTAACACACAGTGGGAAAATTTGAGAGGACATGAGAATTCAAATATGGAGGCTGGGATACAAAGAAAGCAGTGGGTAGAGTTTGGAGCCTGATAAGATTCCATAGATTTACACAGTCATTTTTGTATGTTAGGAGAGGGCTTCCCTCATGGTTCAGATGGTAAAGAACCTTCCTGCGATACAGGAGACCCGAGCTATCCACCCCAGTGTTCTCGCCTGGAAAACCGCAGGGATAGAAGAGCCTAGTAGGCTACAGACCATGGCATAGTGAAGAGTTAGACACAACTGATTGACTAGCGACTAACACTTTCACTTTGTGTATTAGGATCACAAGCTTTCAGATGGCTAAGGAAATCTGTAGAACACAGTGATGGACCACAAGGGACAGCAAGGAAGAGACTGCTCTTGTGAAGGATTCTAGGGAGTTTGGATAGTAATGGGGCAGTAAAAGGGTATTTGATTCAGTTCTTGGGGAACTCTAGAATTTTCTGGTGTCCTGGCTTTTCAGAGTCTTAAAGTTGGGGTTCTCTCAAACTTCACAGGGCAGCACAGTGACTGTCCTGAGAAAGTATATATGTCAGTGCTTTCATCCACTGCCCCTTAATGACTCACAAACACGTGTGCCCATCTCTGCCTCTCCTCTAAGCCACCTAGGGGATAAATCCAACTCCCGTGGGTATGTCAAAGGTATATAAAATTTTACAGACCCAGGCTAGGATGTTTGATACACCTTCATTTTCAAGCCTTCTCCCTCTAACAGCAAATAGGATTCCCTATAGTCCCTATTTCAGTAAATAGCACCATCACCAACGTACCTGAAAAGTCAAAAACATAGGATTCATCCTGAATTCCTTCACCACTCACACTAATTCAGCTGGCAGTCCTATTCTCATTGCCCCATAAATATATCCCAAATCAGCTCACTTCTTCTTATCTCCACTGTCACCATCTTAGTTCAAACCATCATCCAAACCATTCCTTGAGTAGGCTACTTCAATAGCTTCCAAACAGGTAGCCCTTTAGATCAACTTTCATTTTCTCTTGTTCAAAACTCTTTGATGCTGTCTATTTAAGAAAAAAAAAAACAAAACATAACCTGCAAATTCTTTGTGGGAGCTATTCAGTCTCATATGATCTGAGTCTTGCCAAGATCTCTATCTTCATCTCCACTTACTCACCCTGCCTTCCCTGGTCTCTCCCTTTCATTGTCCACTTCCACCAAAACTTTCTCGACCTCAAGAGCCTAGTCAGTGACCCTCCCCACCGCCCAGAGCTTTGTCCTTTCAGATCTTCACCAGATTAACTCTTTATTATTCAGGTGTCAGCTCAAACATCCTTCCTCAAATGTCTCTTCCAACCACCTTACTTACCATTTTTGGAAGTCACTCTTGGGCTCATTGCTCTGTAGTGTTTTTTCATTGCACTTGCAACTTTAAGTTGTCTTGTTTATTGATTTACTTACTTCTCTACTCATTTATTATCTGTTTCTCCTACTAAAATATAAGTTCTAAGAAAACAGAAATCCAATATATCTACTTTATCACCACATCTTTTGTGCCTGGAACCTGACACTTGATAAATATCAATAATGATGTAACATGATGAAAATTCACCTTTTTGTTAATTTTAAAATTCTCCTTATTTAAACTAGGTTAGCTATGTTTCCTGAATATTGACAAAATGCATAAAATCTTAGCTCATAATGACAATATAGAACTTTACTGATGCAAATAAAAAATTACTTAGCTACTGAAACTAATAAACTGATAAATATTGATTTATCACAGGAAAATTTTTCTAGTGCACATGGTATTTATTTCACTGGAAACCATCACTATTTTAATCTTTTATAAGAAATTATGGTGTTAGGTTTCAACTTGATATAAAGTAAAGCAAGTGGCAAGAGATATAGACTTTTTCCTTGGTAGCTTTACCTTATTACTTTAATAGATATCCTTGAGAAACAATAAAAATTACACTTAAAAAACCAGTAAGAAGCCTTTCTAAATCATGAATTATAATCTGAAAGACATGAATTAACTGGCAATGATCTCAAAATCCATATTTGAATGGTAGTATGCACAAGGTCAAATAAAAGAACTATTCATATATCTATAAACATGCAGTTGAGAAATATCTCAGTTTGAACACACATACCAAATTTGTTCACAAACATATCCCTCAGCAAAAGCTCGTGCAGGCAGAATAAGCAGTAGATAAAAAAATTCAGAAGGCCTGGATGCTAGCAAGGTGACCATCAACCAACATGCCAGGGTTATAAAAAGCAGTACAATTAAAGATAAAACAGTTGGCTTTTATTAAGCAATTACTGTATGCTAGACACTCAGTTCTAAGTGCTTTACAAGCAATGGTCCTGAGTCTCCAATACTTTTCAATTTGATCCGAGCATTAACAAGCAATTTTAGCAAGTGTCAAATGAAAGAGTTTATAACATAATCATTTCAGCAACCTAAGAAAGCCAAAGATTAGGTAGTTAAGGGGGAAAAAACCTTGAGAATCAGAAGTAGAGTCTGAGTGGTGGTACTCCTCATGCAACGGTGATGGTAGTGGTTTAGTCACGCAGCCGTGTCCAACTCTTTGCAACCCCATGGACTGCACCCCTCCAGGCTCCTCTGTCCATGGGATCCTCCAGGCAAGAATACCAGAGCCAGTTGTCATTTTCCTCCCCAGGGGGTCTTCCTGACCCAGGGATATAACCCAAGTCTTGTGTCTCCTGCATTGGCACTGAGGCACCTGGGAAACCCTTTCCTCATGGAGTACCATTCAGATATCTCAAACTTATGGGAAAGGCCAAACCTTGGACCAGGTTAGTAGCCGGTTCTTAGAAACTGGGAATTTGTAGTACCAATGGCAGGCATAGATATTGAAAAATGAGAAGGAGCCACGTGTGGAGGAAGTCTCACAACCTTGCAATGTCTGAGGTCTTCACTTGGTCTATGTGGTTCCAGGTAGGCTAGCCTCTGTTCAGCCTCTGACTCATCTCTTATAATTCTCATCCACCTTGGCTTCTCACTGTACCTCCAACTTTGAAGGGACCTCCAGCTCAGAGCCTCTGTGCTCTTCTAGTCTCTGTTGGCATGCTCTCCCCAGATAGACTGGGGATTGGCTCCCTTGAAGGAAGTCATCTTTCAAGTGCTCATTCATTTTTTCCTTCTCAGAGATGCTCACTCTGACTATCCAATTAATAGTGCAAACTGCTTCCCTCTGTCTCCAACACCACTGATCCTTTAACCCCATGTAACTTTCATTTTTCTATAACATTTGTCCCCTTCTCATCTGTTGTATAATTCATTGTTTTTATTATGTGTATTGTTTATTTCTCGACTCTGGAATTTAGGGTCTAAGAGTACATGGATTTTTATCTATTTGTAATATATTGCAAAAACAAATGGTTTCTCTTTCTCATCATCTTTAGCATCTCTCCCTACATTAATTTGCCATGGCTGCCATAAAAAAAATGGGTGGCTTAAACATTAGAATTTTATTTTCTCACAGTTCTAGAGTCTAAAAGTCCACGATAAAGGTGTTGGCAGGTTTGGTTTCTCTTGAGGCTTCTCTCCTTGACTTGCAGATGGCTGCCTTCTTTTCTTGTCCTTGAATAATTTCTCTATGTGCATGAACCTGTGGTGTCCCTTTGTATATCCAAATTTCCTTTTCTTATAAGAACACCAGTGAGATTGGACTAAGGCCCACCCTAAGGGCCTCATGCACTTCATTACCTCGATAAAACTTCATCTCCAAATAAAGGTACTAGGGTTAGGGTGTCAGTGAATTGTGGAGGGGAGGGGACACAATTCAGCCCGTAACACACTCTGTATCTATAGATTTGTCACATAACCTTGCAGTGTTCTCCCACTCTGCCTCTAAGCTTAGCCATTAGATTTACTTTGGTCAGTGGGATGTTAGGAAATATGATACAAACAAAGGCTTAAAAAGCACATACTTAATTGGACTTGAAAATTAGGGTACGTGTGTGTGTAAAGTCACCTCAATTGTGTCTGACTGTTTGTGATCCCATGGACTATATAGTCTGCCAGGCTCCTCTGTCCATGGGATTCTCCAGGCAAGAATACTGGAGTGGGCTTTCTTCTCCAGGGTATCTTCCTGAGCGAAGGATAGAACCTGTGTCTCTTGTGTCTCCTGCAGTGGCAGGTGGTTTCTTTATCACTAATGCCTCCTGGAAGCCAAAAATTAGGGTAGTGATCATGTAATATTCATTCTGTGTTCTCATCTACTAATAGAGAGATGACACTGATACAGATGTCAGTGAAAGAGAAATCACAAATGAAATTAAATACTGCTGAAATAAAATGCTTTAAAAATTCCAATCATTACTAAAGAATTTCTGAACTTCCTTACTTGGGGAAGATCTTCAGTAAATATTTGTTAAATTGAAATTTTACTTCAAAGAAAACATCTGAAAAATTACATTTCTGCAATGAACTCAAATTTCTAGATTAATATATTATTAAGTTTTTTTGCAGTCTTTTTTCTATTGAGTAAAATTCCAGTAACAAGTGATTCACAACAGTAACCAAGTTTTTGCAATTTTGTCATGCCGTTCATAGCATCAACTCAGGAGACCAAATCTAGAATAAAGGAATTTAGAAGCAGAGTGGTCCACAGATGTGGAGACCACACTTAGATTCTGATCTCTTCTTGGGAATAGATACAAGACAAATTATTAAATGTTGTTTCACAAACTTCAGGAGGCCTTGTACCCAAGCTCAGAAGGTTTGGTTCTGATGGAGAACTTTGTAGAGGAAAGAGAATTTGCAACAACCCAGGCACACAGTGGGTTTCCCAAGTGGTGCTAGTGGTAAAGAACCTGCCTGCCAATGCAGGAGACGTAAGAGATGCAAGTTCAATCCCTGGGTCCAGGAAGATCCCTTGGAGAAGGAAATGGCAACCCACTCCAGTATGCTTGCCTGGAGAATCCCATGAACAGAGGAGTCTGGCAGGCTATAGTCCATGCGCTACAAAGAGTCAGACAAGACTGAGCACACACACACACACCCCTGGATGCAGCTACTTGTACTTGGGTTTGGCCATGTCATTTGGATTGATTTGGGTTAGGCACATAGGAGTAACTGAGAGAAAAACAATGTAACTGGAGGGCATTGATCCTAAAGATGAGGCTACAGTGGTCCCCAGGGGCCAGATCATGCCTGGCTTGGAAGGTCACATTCAAGCTGTTTGTCCTCATCCTAAGGGCAATGGAAAGCTGCTGAATATTTTCTGAGCTATAACCATTCTCAGAGAAGGCAATGGCACCCCACTCCAGTACTCTTGCCTGGAAAATCTCATGGGCGGAGGAGCCTGGTAGGCTGCAGTCCTTGGGGTCGCGAAGGGTCGGACACGAGTGAGCGACTTCACTTTCACTTTTCACTTTCATGCGTTGGAGAAGGAAATGGCAACCCACGCCAATGTTCTTGCCTGGAGAATTCCAGGGATGGGGGAGCCTGGTGGGCTGCCATCTATGGGGTCGCACAGAGTCAGACTTGACTGAAGCGACTTAGCAGCAGCAGCAGCAGCATAACCATTCTAGAAGATACAATGGAAGGCAGAGTAAAGTGAGGCCACTGGGGCAATCTAGCAATACTTGAAAAGACTTATGGGAGAGAGCCTGGCTACAGCTATCTGCTATCTTGTCTTTTTCACAGGTATTAATAAAAATAGAAATGTGTTTTGAAATTGTTGTTGTTTAGTCACTAAGTCACATCCAACTCTTTGCAACCTCTTGGACTTTATTCTGTCAGGCTCCATGTCCATGGGATTTCCCAGGAAAGAATACTGGAGTGGGTGGCCATTTCCTTTCCCAGGGGATTTTCCCTACCCAGGGATCCAACCTACATCTTCTACATTGGCAGGCAGATTCTTTACTGCTGAACTACCAGGAGAACCCAAAGGGTTCACTGTGGTTGCATGGGCCAGGCAATTAGCCAAACTTATCTTAAAGGGGAATAATGCACTAGATTTATTGAACTTTAGCTTAGGACTCTAAATATCTATCCATGATGTCTTATCAATGAACTGTAATCCCCATGAAAAGAAGTTGTGAATATAAGCAAAACTCTAATGCTTACCCCTACACCAGGCAATAGCTCCATGAACGAATGACTACAAGAATCAAGGGTTATGGAAAAAGGGCTGCAAACAAGGAGAGATTTGAAGAAATGCAGGCAGTAGCTGTGAAACTTCCTTTCTAAACCTCTAGTTTTGTTACTTGCAAGAATCCAGTCATTTTGAAGATGCATTTGACCAGATGCCCAATCTATAATATACACTGAGCCATCGATTCAGATAGTAAAGAATCTGCTTGCCATGCAGGAGACCTGGGTTCTATCCCTGGGTTGGGAAGATCCCCTAGAGAAGGGAATGGCTACCTACTCCAGTATTCTTATCTGGAGAATTCCATGGACAGAGGAGCCTGGCGGGCTACAGTCCATTGGGTCGCAAAGAGTTGGACAGTACTGAGTGACTAATACACCTCTATTAAAATAAACTGTACAGAATGCCCACTCGCAAAGTGTTTCTGCCTCTGGCTCTTGTTCTTTTTCAAAACTGGCATGACCAAGATAACTCACGTGACTGTTCTGAGGTCAGCAATTAGTTCTATGTAGTTTCTCGATCCCAAGGCAAACAGCTCTGGGAAGCGAGAACGGAGGGAGCTAAAAAGAAATTGCCAGTTCTTTTGTTACCTTATTAAGTCTGGAGTATTCTATTTAATCATATCTTCCTCTAGGAGAAATCAACTACTTGGAGGAAAATGCATTCCTGATGTCTGAATGCTGCCTTTCAATAAGGAGCAAAGATCAAAGAGGGTGCATTTTCTAATCTTTGAACATTAACAATATCCCTTGTACTGCAAAATGGAATCACTCAGGGCTGTTATGGAGACCCCTGTAGTTTTGAGCATATAAATGGAATGTCTTAATACAGCATATGAAATTAATTGTAACATATTTAATATCCCTCAAATAAATTGGAAAGAACAAGGTATTTGGCACTTGGATATTTATTTTAAATGTTTCACCAAGAACATGGAACTCTGTAATGTGTCTGAAATATTTAACAGGGATAAGACATCTTACCCAAACTCAGCTTTTTTTCCAATGTTAATAATTTTGGGTATAAGAAAATTGAACAGTAATACCACCAGATAATATTTGTTAACCAGTCAGGGAAAAAGAAAAATGGGTGACAGCTGGATTAGCACATGGCCTGACAAAAAAATAAAGTACACTCACAGTAAGTGATTTTAATCTGTTGGCCAGTGCCCTATTTGGGGTGTTATATTTCTTTTATGCAAAGGCAAAAGAAAAGGTTCATAACATAGAATGCTGAAGTACATAATTTCTGTTTCGTATTTGCAAAGAGTAGGCAGCTCTTTGACTGGTGGGCTTATTCTCTGTATTTGAAAGAAAGTACTTGGATTAACCAAAGACACTCCTCATTTTCATAACTGCATTATCATTCGCAGGGGATGCCGGTACATGGCTCATTTTCCCTCTCTTTCCAATACCCTTTATGCTGCTGCCTCTGAATCACAGGACACTTTGCCCATGAATGAATTACAGAAAATTGAGACACACACTCTGCCTGGATGAAGGCAACTGTGTCATATACATTTCCCATGATTCAGCCCTGCCCTTTGTTCTTGGACATGATAGAAAATCTGTTTTCATTCTCAATTGGAAAGCCAGCATGAGTTAGACCAGATGGCTGTTGACCTTCAGGCGATGGAGAAGGGGAGAGATTCCCAACTGTTCTCATTACTCAGGACAGTGACCTCCTTTGGAGCCACAGCCTCGAGAAGCTGACACCTAGAAAACATTTCTCCTTGAACGTAGACTTTACTGGTTGTGTGTTGAGAAGTTTAAGGTTACGTAATTGTCATGGAGTCAATACCTTGTGCTCCGGTTTAGATTTATGACTCTTTATGCACGGAAGTCCAGGCACTAGTGTTATAAATATCTTGATAAATAAACAAAGACACCTGAGTTCAGATGTTTAAAGATGCTTAAATAATTTCCTGTTTTTATATCCATCCATGTGTAACACACTCAACCTGTGTCTATGTATTTGATTGAATGGCTAAGAGATAAATGTTAGCCACCATACCTTACATACCTTACATTACACATAAGTTATTTTCAGAAAATGCACATGTATAGAAATACAATACATACATTGAAAGTGCTATGTCAGTGTATCTCCCAGGAGAGCTGGTGTGATAGGCTCTCTTTATTATCCTCTTATGCTAGATGAACACCTCGATATTATGTAATCAGTAAGTGGGAGAACTGGCACTCGATCAAGCCTGTCTCTCCAACTCTGATGCTGAAATATTTAACTAGAAGGTTCTATCACCTCCCTTTTTGTTATCATGGGGAGAAGACTAACCAGGTTAAAATTAAATCCCAACAGTCATGAGATATTTTCCTTGTAATTTTTCATAGTCCATGCCCGCTTATTCTTTATTTACATACTTAATAAAAGGCTATATTTGAGATATAATATATCAGTATTCTTGCTACAAAATTGAAAGATCTGATGAACACTTGACAGAGGCTGGGATAAGAGTATTTTTCTGTTCTCTTTCTACAAGGTTGCCCTTTCGATCTGATCTGAACTGACATCTCCCCCCAGGACATCTGAGTGTGCAGAGTTATCGGTTCTCTGTCTATTTCCAATTGTCTAGCCAAGGAAAAACTGGCATCTCGCTGGGTTGAGTCTCTAACCCTCTGCACTGCATATATTAAATGAATAAAACTGAAAGAACTGGGTCACTGGAGCAAGTGCATCTATGTTCTGGGCCACAGATGAAAAGGTATCTAAAACATACTTTTAATTATGGAGTGTAACTGAATCCAGTGTTATGTCACATGTTGGTTAAAATCCCAGAGAGAGAGGCCCTTTTTCACCCACATAGCTATTCAAATATAGTTTCTTGCAAATACAGCATCTTGTATTCACAAACAGGATGGCGGTAAGTAGTTTTGTTTCTCAGTTGGTCTTCACATCTTACTGCCATAGTTCTGTCCCCTGGTTCAGCAAAAGAAATCATCCTTCAGGAGGTAAAGCAGAGTGGGAGGATCTTCCGCTATGAAGGGAAGAATAATCACCTGAGGCCAGGTCTTCGTGGTACTGAGAGGCTGAGGGAATGGCCTATGGCTTTTGCTTCTCATCTCTCAGAATGGTTAACACTGCAGTTTGCATACTGGGCACATTGTGTTCATCTTACAAGAAGGTGAGACCCACATCAGCATCAGTACAAATGTCCACTTTACTCACACCCTCATCTTTATCCCCTCCATTGCAGAACCTTTGCATAAATCTAAGAATGTTCTTTTTCACAGCATGTTTCATTTATCCTGGTCCACACTTATCCATTCTAAATGTGTCTGTTATCAAGTATTTACCAGCTTAAAAGCAGCATTTTTTTTTTAATATTTTGCTACACATTCAGAAGAAAACCATTATACATCTTTAAGGCCTTAGTGTTTGAATCTTAAGGAAAAGTGTAATTGGGCAGAAGGTTATTTACTAGGTATTTTTGAAAAGACTAAATAATAGCTTTTCAGCATATCCTACATTAAGCAGCATCAAAATGATGCATGAAGATAGTATCCAACAATGGCTTGATAACTGTGTGTATACATGCTTATGGCATTTTAATGCATTTGCCTGTATTCTAGACTCCATTCACAAAATTGTTCTGAGCTATTCAAGGATATTTTTACTTGAATTTATATTTATTATTTGGCACACACCTAGTCATTTTGTAATCATCACTTTAAAACTAACACAATTGATATGAAATCATGTTGAATTTGAAGGAAATTAAGCAATCAATAATCTGAGATACCAAAAGTACCCCCAATTTTTAAAAGTATCACTCTTGTTTCATTAGGAAAACTCACTTCACAATTCTCACTTTATCATCCCTAAAAATGTTTTAAGATGGAGCTTTTTCTCTCTGAATTAGTTATTTTCAAGGATGACTTGCAGGGAGGAAAAAGGTGCCCTGCCTTCTCTTAGCTTTAATCCAGTAAAAATAATAATAGATTTCAAGGGTCAACTTTTACTTATCAGTTTTAGCTACTTGGAATGGTGAGAAGAATATTGAGGCTCCATCCTAGCACAATGGAAAAAGCATTACCAATTAGCGATCTGCCTTGGAAACACAACTGAGGAATTAAGCCCCATGTATCATGTATCTGACATCTGTGCTTTAGATTTTTTCCTAAATATAACCACTTTTATTGAGTTGAACTTTATGGAAAAAGAAGTACTTTACATAAGATTAAGTGACTTGTATTTATTGAATATTACATCTTTTAGTCAAAGCTATGGTTTCTCCAGTAGTCATGTATGGATGTGAGAGTTGGACTATAAAGAACGCTGAGCACCTAAGAATTGATGCTTTTGAACTGTGGTGTTGGAGAAGACTCTTGAGCGTCTCTTGGACGGCAAGGAGATCCAACCAGTCAATCCTAAATAAAATCAGTTATGAATATTCATTGGAAAGACATGCTGAAGCTGACACTCCAATTCTCTGGCTACTTGATGTGAAGAACTGACTCATTGGAAAAGACCCTGATGCTGGGAAAGACTGAATGTGTGAGGAGAAGGGGATGACAGATGATGAGATGGTAGGATGGCATCACCGACTTGATGGACATGAGTTTGAGCAAGCTCCAGGAGTTGGTGATGGACAGGGAAGCCTGGTGTGCACCAGTCCATGGGATCACAAACAGTCAGAAACGATTGAGTGACTGAACTGAACTGAATATTTGTTTTTAAAATTTTGGCTCTATGGTACAAAATATAAGACATGACAGAGATCTCATCCACTTAATAATCACAATTTTGTATTATACTTCCCAGCTTGCAAAGCTCTTCATAGACATAATTCCACATGTGCTCCAACAAGCCTGTGAAGTAGCTGTTGGCATATGGGTGGACCAAGATACAGAGTTTCAATAACTTCCAAAATTACACCCAGGATGAAAATGTCTGCCTTGTAAAAGTGATACAGTAAGACTGTTGAGAATAGAAAGAGTTCTGAAAGGAGTATATTTAGTCATGATGGGGGTTCTAAAATCAGTCTGAGAAGAGGCTCTCTAGACCACCCAGGACACAGCAGATATGTGATTGCCCCACTATATGGTCCAACCAAATCAAACCTCTTTTAGTTCCACAGTAAGAAAAACAAATGGTGATTTTGTACATCTGTCCATTTGCTCTGAAATGTCCTTGCCCATTTTATCATCTGGTTAGCTCCTACCATTTTTTGTAAAGACGTTTTTGTCTTATATTTTGGGTTTTTGGCCCCAAAGCATGGGGGATTTTAGCTCCCTGATTAGGGATTGAACTTGCACCCCCTGCATTGGAAGGCAATGTCTTAACTACTAGACCGCAGGGAATGTCTTACCTGTTCCTTCCCAGAATTGAAATGTTTCCCTCTTCATTCATCAATCAACTAAGGAATGTTCGAGCATAGCCTCACACCAAGGAGCTTCCAGTTTGGAGGGTTATACTGGGAAAATAAAAGGAGTTTTTATTTAATTATTCTGATTCCCAGGACATTCACTGGGCGATATGGGATCATCATGCCTTAAAACACACAAAAATTCACACTCTGTTTTCCCTTTCTTGCAAAGGTCTCCTTTCCTACCTTTGTGATAGCCAATGGCAGGGAGGGCCCTACCTCCTGGGGCCCCTTTAGGAAGCCTCTCTCTATTCTCTGGGGAGTGGGATGGGTTCTTAGACACAAAGTCTCCTCCTTTTTCTTTTGTTTCTTTCCCTTCACTCCTTCTCTGCTTCCAGTGATTGGCTCCAGAATTCAGAATATGGGGATGAGATCTTTTTACTGAGCCCCCACTTAAATCCTGAGGCTCAAGAAATATTCTCCAATCCAATGTTAACAGAAACTCTTTGCTAAATGATTAGACACACAAGAAGCCATGAAATGTTACCTTCATACTTCGTCTGCTGCTGGTTACTGTGGGGGTAAATCCTTTAGAAAGGATTGTTGATTTGAAAGGACATAGACATTCTTGATTCTCTGGCTATAACAGCACATAATAGCAATGAATCCCCACATCTATAACACTCCTTATGCAGATTATCACATTTACAAAATAATCTGAATAAGTAGACCTTACAGCTCAAGACCTACTGAACCCTTTCCTTCAGTATTATTTTAAAGGATCTCATTCATTTTTATTCATTCAATTACTTGATTCAATAATTTCTTACAGGGAGACCTCCCTGGTGGTCCAGTGGTTAAGACTTTGTGCTGATGATAGAGGTGCACATGTTCTATCTCTGGTCAGGGAACTAAGATCCCACATGCCATGCAGCACAGACAAAATTTAAAAACAAAAAAAAGTTCATGAGTACTTGACATTCAGTAGGTACTTATTAAATGAATGAATGAACATTAAAAAAATAATTTCTTACATGCTACCCCTATCAACACAGCTTAAAATCATATAAAACTCTTTTAATCCATTCATTGCTATGTATAATCATAGTTCCCTTGTATTTTTTAGGCAGCAAGATAATTGGGAAGGTCACAGTGGACAATTACTTTTAGCTACGGCTGTATATTGCTCTACTGCTATTACCATCATGATGTGCAGTAAAACAATGGTGCTCATGTCAGAGTCAAAGGGCCGAGGAAGCGAGTCAGTCTCATCATTATTTCCTCTCCTTCTATTAAATTTCTTCAGAATCCATCTGTATTTGCAAAAAAAAAAAAAAAAAAGATATAAACTAGACTAGATAGGATTCACCACTCTTTCACTCTGCTTGTTTGCAGATTATTTTCAAATGACTAGAAAAGCAAGGATGAGTAAGATTGTGAGGGATACATCAAGACTGAGAGCATTGACGTGTCTGTGCTAATAGACAATAAATTACATACATTTCCCTACATGTAAATGCAAAATAATGAGCTTTCAAGTAAAGAATATAAAGTTGGAAATAAACCCTTACTGGAAAGGTGTGGCAGCATGCTCATTAGAAGCACATTTGAGAAGTTGCTGCAAATCTTATCCATTTAGCCTTCAGCCCAACATGGAATTGCAGAGAGACACTATTTTGACATTTGGCAAAACTAATACAATTTTGTAAAGTTTAAAAATAAAATAAAATAAAAAAAAAAGTAAATGGTCAAGCCAAAAAAAATAAAAAAATAAATAAAAAGTGTCATAAATCAAAGGTAGAATCACTGTAATAAAAAGTAAGTATACATTTGCCCTTAGAAAATATAGAGCATGGGTCACCTTGCTCTAAAATCAAGACATCAAAATAGTTGAAATGGGCCACATGCTGGGTCCAAAATAACTCTGAAGTTCAAAAGAAGTTCTGTGAAACAAAAAGATAAAGTTATCCATCGAAATGGTAAAATAATTATACTAGAAACAAACTGAAGTAAAGAGGATGTTTCAATATTGAAAAAGCAGAAGTGTAAATTTATTTTTATAAAATTATATAAATTTGAATGTGCTTTAAAAATATCTTGAGGCAAGATAATCAGTGAAACAGAGATACAATGAAATATTTTCTGAGAAAGTTCTGCAGAATCCTGAATGAAACAAATTAAATGACAGGAAGAAAATCACTGGAACCAAATTAAGGATTAGTTTTTTTCAGTTTTTGAAATGATCCTGATATTCTTTTAATTCTGTACATCCAGTGAGCTAACCTCAAGACCATCAACTGTGTGAATAAAGATTTATTAAGAAAACGTTACCCAAAGTACAAATGCATTGCCTCAAGTATAGAGCCTAAAATATTACAAGTTTTACTAAATCAGCATTCAAATAATTAAAATATAAGAATTACATAGGCTTCCCTGGTGGCTCAACAGTAAAGAACCTGCCTGCCAATGAAGGAGGAAGATCCCCTGGAGAATGGAATAGCAACCCACTTCAGTATTCTTGCCTGGAAAATTCCATGGACAAAGGAGCCTGGCGGGCTACAGTCCATTGGATTGCAAAACAGTCAGACACAGCTGAGTGACTAAACAACAGCAAGAGTTACATGAGACTTGTGTCTCCTAATATGCTTGATGTCCTATTATATAATTAAAGATATGGAGCAAAATTGCCTTTTAGTTCACAAAAAAAGAGGAAACTTCCCTAGAAAAAGTGTAGGTCATAAGAATCCCACTGCTGTTTCTAAACAGTTACCATAAATTTTAATTTCAGAAAAAAAGATAACTAACTGAAATTGTGCTCTATTGCAAAAAAAAAAAAAAATCATCAATGAATTATGAAGTTTTTTCATAGGAAAATAAATACTATAATAATAATATATAAAAATAATACATACATACAAAATACAAAAATACAAAATAATACATAAAAATAATACATAAAAAATAATACTATTTTATAGAAAAGTACTTTTGTGCAATTTCCTGAGATTTCTTCAGAATTCTAGTTCTATCCATTTAGCCTTTATACCTAGATAAGAATATTTCATGTATCTCTATGAAACCTGTTAACTACTTATGTGTGTGTGTGTGTGTGTGTTAGTTGCTCAGTCATGTCTGACTCTTTGTAACCCCACAGACTGTGCAGACTAACACACACACACACACAAGTAGTTAACAGGTACTATTAAAATTCAATTTTACCCAAACACTTCCTACAACTAATACAGATTCTCTTTGTTGTTGCTGATATTCTGTAGATATATGTTATCATCAGTTACCAGAATGCGACATTACAGACACCAGCATGCAGCCCCAAACACATATCTTCATACAGTTTGAGTAAAGAGCAGTGAATATATCTAGATATTTGAGGAAAAGTACAGGACTTCAGTTCAAGTTATTTAACTTGGTTCAGTGGTTATTTCTCCAGTTGTCTGTTTTGTCTAAGGCACTTTGATCTCTAAAATGTTCCCCTCAAAGTCCACCAAATGGATAATCCTAAACGAGATCTTCAAAAGTGGGACAGCTCCCGTGTCCTTTGCTATGGGGTTATCATGGCTTAGTTGGTCCAACAAACTTTCCTTTAAAGAAGCATTGGGGGCTTCTTATCTGACTTCCATGTCTGTGGAGTCTAGTGCAACAGGGACTCAGAAAAAAATGTCATTGGCTTGAATAAACCTACAGAAATTGGCCATGGCATTGTAGAACAAACCAGAAAATAAAGTCCCAAGAATTGGCACCCCACCTCTTCCATCTGCCCTTTGAAATCTGCACATTCAGAACATGGTCTGGAGATGAAGGACTGGTAAATAAGGAGCATTTAAGGAGAATCTCCCTCTGCTTCTCAGACTGAATCCTGAAGCAACTGTTCAACGCTCTTTTATGTTTATTATCTCTGAGCTCCTTAATCCTCGCAGCATCTCGAGGAGGCAGCCTATATTATCATCCTCGGTGCACAAATGGGTGAGGTGTGAGGCAATGAATCATCTGTCCTGAGAAGCTGTGCTTATCTCCTCCCGGGCTGCATCAAGGCCATCCAGTATTTGGCTTAATCTCAGGGGTGGGCTAGCCAGTGCCTCGGAGAAGGAGAAGAAATGGGAAAACTAAATCTGTGTTCCTCTAAAAGGGAAGATTGGTAGGGACTTCATTCCAGTTACCTCCTTTGCCTACAAGTATACAACCTTCGCTAATCTCAAAGTACCTCTCTAACCTCGGACAGTTGGCTAGAAAGAGGACTCCCGCTGATTTTCCTCTTCACATTTTTCTACATGCTCTCTAAAAAGGGAATGTTGTATATTCACATTCTAAACTTCCAAATGTTAATAATTAGCTAGAGATTTAGTAGATGCAACCCAAGAATATATCCCAGTGTTTGTCAGGTGACTCAGTGGTAATGAATCACCTGCCAAGCAGGAGACACAGGTTCGATCTCTGGTTTGGGAAGATCCACTGGAGAAGGAAATAGTAACCCACTCCAGTATTCTTGCGTGGGAAATCCCATGGACAGAGAAACCTGGTGGGGTACAGTCCATGGGGTTGCAAAAGAGTCAGACTTAGCAACTAAATACCAATAACAACAATGCCCATTGCCTTTATTCATTCATTCAGCAAATATTTGCAGTGCCTACTCTGTTTCCTAAGCTGTATTTGACATCAAGGGTCTATAAAAGGAATAAATTTTCAGTACTTAAAACATAAACTCTCTAGTAGTTGAAATAAGTACTAAATATGATAGGATAATATAAACTGCAAGATCAAGATAAGCAGATGATAGTATGGGAATGTAGAGGAATAAAACTTAAATAGAAAAAGGTCAGGGAAGGATATTCAGAGGGTGGGAAGGGTGAGAAAGGGTTGGTGGAAAGAGAAACCTGTGTAAGGGAACAAAGCTGTGGTTAGTTGCTGGTGTGTTATTATAACTGGAAGAACATGAATAGAATCTCAAGAGAAGATGAAAGCAGAGAGGAAGCCAGGGACCCTGATGTGAAATATGAATTTTATCCTGAGGGCAGTGGAGAATCATTGAAGGATTTAAAAGGGGGCTTCATTTCATAAAGATCTCTATGACAGCAAAGTAGGGAATGGGTGGGAAGACAGGAGATCACATATGTTGGGGAGTAACTGACACAACCGTGACGGAATTAGAAACTTGCCATCTTCACCACTGCACTGAAAATTGTTTGTAAGCTGGGAAAAAAAAGGTGATGTTCCTGTCCCTTTTGGAACCATGCAAACCAGTTTTACTGAATTCTGTGTTTTTATCATATCTGATTATATTTCATGTCACTTCTTTCTTCCAGGTCAAAAGCTGGTTCAAAGTCAGGATGCACTCTGGCTTCTGAACTTGTATTCAATTCTTGTATTCAATTCTAATAGTATTTCTATGTTTACCAAGAACTGTATGTTTCCTTTAAAAAAATTACTTGTATTAATAACTAGAAACAAAAACTACCAATTTATACAAAGAGAAAAATTGGGTGGGAAGGTCATTATACACCTTGTGCATATTCAGTCAGATAGATATTACCCATTTATTTGTGTGTTATTAAAACATTTTAAAATATGACCATAGCATTCTACAGTGACCACAGCATTCTAGCAGAATTTGCTATGGAAAAAAATGTGTTTTACTCTGTAAGAAAGCCTAGGCACTGTGCAAGATTTCTTGTTCCCTGTTCTCTAGGTTAAAAGGTATCATTTATAAATGAGTCAATTAAAAATAAGTTTTAAAAAATGTATCATTTAAAAAAATTTTAAATATATCATTTATAAATGGAAATACAGATGCAACACATGATTTGATTTTTGAACCCAAGTTTATCAAAGCAATGTTTAACAGTGTGTTATCTATATTTTGCAGATGAGCAATTAAGATTCAGAGAGATTAAGTGATTTGCTTCAGGTATTGCAGTAGATCTGACTCCACGGTCGTGTGTTTTCCACCTCATCAAACATGTTATTATAAAGTGCTTTATATTTTACAAAATGCTCCCATGTACCTTTTCTTATATGATCCATTCTATAGATGTGGAAACTGAGTACAGTAGCTATGAAGCTTATAGGTATAAGGCTAAGAAGTGCCAGGTACTACACTGAAACCCCTTTTTCTGAGTAGAGATTTTGCCTCCTTTCCCTCACATCTTGTTTATCTAGGGTATATTCCACAGAAAAGAAAGCTGGGAAAATAGACATGAGTGTATTGAGAGAATGAGAACAGCTCAGGCATTTTGACCTTTCTCCCTTATTATTCTTGAGACCTGCGCTCATATAGAATATTTTCCTTTTAGAAATAGTCAATGAAGAGCACTCTTGTATTAAACTTTACCAAAAATGAGGATTGAAGCATCAAATACAGATAGAAAATTTTAGAAGTGGCTCTTTTTCAAAGGATCTTTACTGAATTTGTTGCAATATTGCTTCTGTTTCGTGTTTTACTTTTTTTGGCTTTGAAGCATAGGGGATCTTAGCTCCTCGATCAGGGATCGAACCCATACCCCCTGCATTGAAAAGTGAAGTCTGAGCCACTGGACTGCCATGGAAGACCCAGAAGTGGCTCTTGATAGTTGTGTTTTATATAAGTAATTAGAGGACCGTGTGTAAATGAGAATTCATACACACACATACACATCAACCAGATATATACCATGTTATTTCTATCAAAAATCCAAAAGGTGACAGAACCCAGAGTCCTATAAATTCTATTAGATAATTAGTTATATCCTGTAAAACTAAGCTACACAAGACTGAAAATAAAAGCCTTCTTGCTTTTTTTCCATAATGAGTATGTAAGTTGGATTATCTGTTCGATGACTTTGAATAACTCAATTTTCTAGTGAGCATTAATGAGAAAATGATAAGTCAAAATAATTGTAATTGTAAAGCAAGAAAATATAGCAACACTAAATGCATCCTCAACAACTTCATTAATTTAAAAGTATCTAAAATACTAAAAATAAAACAGAGGTGCAGGAATTCTAGTATGACTTCTGTCACTTATTAATTTACTACCTTCAGTTTGTCTTCTTATGTTCCTTGTCTCTTAAAAGTAGATGATAATTTCTTCCCAGTCTACATAATGAGTTGTTCTAAAAAGTGGAGTGATTTCTATAAAACATATCTTGAAAACTGTGGAATTCCACAGTATTATCCATATTATCTTACCACTCATTTATTTATTTAGACTGAACAGCTTTTCTTCCTGTCATTTCTTCAGGGAATAAAAATTTGATTTAAAAAAAGAGATTAAAAAATGCAAAGGATTTTCATCAAATTGACAATGACCATCAGTCAGAGTATAGGTGAACTAATGCAACAGCAGGAATAAACCATTTTTTAAAAAAAGAAGAAACAACTTCTTTTTTCTGATATTTACATGTGGAAATACATTTATATCACAAACACTGTTTTTCTTACTTTATAGTTCCTTAATCTTCTCATGCTAAAGACCTTCAATCCTACCTCATTTCAGCAACATTCTGAAATATCATCATTACCCTAAATGAATTGGTTTTGAGATTTTAATCACCAAAAGCTCTTTTACTACAATTTCCCTTCATCAATTCCTCATTTTCTCTCTTTTCTACCTACCTGTTCTCTAATGTTGCCAAGGCCATCAGTTTCCTGATGGTTTCATTCCTTGTCAATTAACTTCTCGCTTCACTATTAAGCATTGAACCCATGGTCTAGCTCTGAAATCACTCACCATCACCCTCAAGCCTTCTGCTCCCTTTTTCTTTACACCTTAATGATTCACCGAATCCAACTCAGTCCAAATCACTGATTTGGACCAAATCAGGAGAAGGCAATGGCATCCCACTCCAGTACTCTTGCCTGGCAAATCCCATAGATGGAGGAGCCTGGTGGGCTGCAGTTCATGGGGTCGCTAAGAGTCAGACACAACTGAGCGACTTCACTTTCACTTTTCACTTTCATGCATTGGAGAAGGAAATGGCAACCCACTCCAGTGTTCTTGCCTGGAGAATCCCAGGGACAGGGGAGCCTGGTGGGCTGCCGTCTATGGGGTCGCACAGAGTTGGACACGACTGAAGTGACTTAGCAGTAGCAGTAGCAGTGATTCAACTCTGTAGCTACAGGTAAACAGCATGGAACCTATTCAGCAGCTGGACATTTTAGAAGTGGCTCTTTTTCAAAGGATCTTTACTGAATTTGTTGCAAATATTGCTTCTGTTTCGTGTTTTACTTTTTTTGGCTTTGAAGCATAGGGGATCTTAGCTGTTCAGACAGATGCCACAAACAAGTGATACTGACCTAAATGTTTCATTTAATGACTCAGGACTATTTTCAGATTCTGGAGTTGATGGAACCTCATTTATAGACACAATGTATTACTCCAGTATAACATTGACCACATTATGATACACACCAATTTAGCTATGCCTCTCATGCTAATATCAAAAGTTTTATTTCAAAGGCAGCCACCTTCTCATGCTTCAAAGATCTGCTACAAGCCCAGGTCTTCATGCCTCTTCCAAAACTTCCCACTGACCTGTGGTTTCCCTGTCCTTGTCCTCTGGCTTAATACCTGTCTCTCTGCCTAATAGGGCTTCCTTGATGGCTCAGCAGTAAAGAATCTTCTTGCCAAAGCAGGAGATGCAGGTTTGATCTCTGGGTCAGGAAGACCCCCTGGAGAAGGAAATGGCAACTCACTCCAGTATTCTTGCCTCGGAAAATCCCATGGACGGAGGAGCCTAATGAGCTACAGTCCCCGGGGTCATGAAGAGTTGGACACTACTTAGCAACTAAACAATAGCAACAACAACACTGCCTAATTATATTGATTAACTCTTCAACAGTTTTCCTGCTCAGTGAGACAGTTCCTTGACCCACCATTCAAAAGGTCAATGTTCTACACCCAATTCAGACTATAGACTTTCACAGAGATGGGAACTTGAGGCCTCAGCTTGCCTGGGAGGAACAATCAATTGGGCATATTTATTATGACTACTTGTTTGTACAGCTATATCATCTAGTGCAGAGTGAAGCACTTATAACCAAGAACTGAGACTTCAAGACATAAAGGTTAAAAAACTCTCCTAAACAATCTTCCGTGGACTACTTGCATCACAGTTACCTGGGATTTTTTAAATATATTCTTTCCTGGACTTTACCCAATACCAGTCATATTGTTTTCCCTGGGGAAGAAACAGAAGCATTTGAACAAGTTTCCCATGTGATATATTTTTTATTTATTTTTTTTGCACCATTTCAAAGTGCGTGTGTGCTCAGTCGTGTCCTATTCTTTGAGACCCCATAGACCGGGCCCCACCACACTCCTCTGTCCATGGAATTTTCCAGGCAAGCGTACTGGAGTGGGTTGCCATTTCCTCCTTCAGGGGATCTTCTTGACCCAGGGATTAAACCCAAGTGTCCTATGTCTCTTACATTGGCTGGCAGATTCTTTACCGCTGAACCACCTGGGAAGCTCCACTTATTTCAAAACCTATACTCTAAGGAGACACATGTTATAGTGGTGAGAAGTGTCCTAAGTACTCCAAACAGACTATAAAAAGTAGAAATGCAGAAATTAACCCAACATTGTAAATCAACTCTTCTTCAATAAAATTCAATAAAATGAATTTTTATTTAAAAAAAAATAGAGGTAAGTAGGTTCTGTGTTGGTATAAAGTCTCCTTCTCGTGTTCCGTGGCGGATTCATGTTGATGTATAGCAAAACCAATACAATATTGTAAAGTAATTAACCTCCAATTAAAAAAAAAAATCTCCTACTACTTACTTCCAAAATATCTCTGTGCCCCCTCTACAGGGTAAATCCCAGGGTTACCCAGGGTTTTTTAATTTTCTAATTCCAGAAATGTGGTATTTTATGTAAAATCTGCTGAGATTTATACAATAACAAACAATAATTTGCTAAAAACTTTTTTGAATTACAGAAAACATGTCTACAGCCAATTTGTAGATCTGATTTTAGAGAACCCTGAAAAAGTGTAACTAGAAAACACAAAACTAATGGCCAAGAAAGTAGATAAACAGCATTTGAAGGTGAACCAAGGAAGTAGGGACACAACTGAAATAGTCCACAAAGAAAGAGAAGGATGAGGAAGAGGTCAAGGAAAGAAAAGATTACAAATGAAAGCAGCTCAGCAGCATCGCGTGGTGTGGAGAGGTCAAGCTGGACCGGACTGAAAACACACAGTTGGCAATTAGCAGGTCATCGGTGACTTTGGTGAAAACACTTTCTGAGTAGTAGGGCAGAATCCAGGGCACAGAATACGTGAGATTAAGAGAGAATCAAGTAGAAATTATTCTTTCCAGACGTTTGGCAATAAAGTTGAGGAGTGAGATGATGTAGTACATTGAGAGTGAGACAGTACAAATAAAGCTGCTCTCCTACCATTTTTATTTAAATAGAACACACACACAAACGTTCACAAATCTTAAGTGTAGGGTGCGGTGAATTCTCCCAAAGCAAACACCCCTTTTTCTATTACCATGGTGTAGAAATAAAACATATTATTACCAGCATCCCAGAAATCTTCCTCATGCCCTTTCAATCATGTCTCTTTTTCATCACCAAAAGTGACTTTTATCCTGACCTTTAAACACTGCAGAGGGCGTTGCCTCTTGTGAGCTTTGCATAAATGAGATCAAAGACTATGTAATCTTAAGTGTTCAGTTGTTCACTCAAAAATAATTTTTTTTTTTCAGAGTTGGATCGTGCTTAATTTTATTTTATTTTTTTTTGTTTTTTTTTTAATTTTATTTTATTTTTAGACTTTACATAACTGTATTAGTTTTGCCAAATATCAAAGTGAATCCGCCACAGGTATACATGTGTTCCCCATCCTGAACCCTCCTCCCTCCTCCCTCCCCATTCCATCCCTCTGGGTCATCCCAGTGCACCAGCCCCAAGCATCCAGTATCGTGCATCGAACCTGGACTGGCAACTCATTTCATACATGATATTTTACATGTTTCAAAAATTTATCCATGTGATTGCATATAGCTAGAGTCACTTATTTTCTTTGCTTGATAAAATTCAAGCATAATGAGTGCAAAAGGATATGTAACTACAGAAATGAAAATCAAACAGATTTCCTTACTGGTCCAGTGGTTAACACTTTTTGCTTTCCAATGCAGGGGGTGTGGATTAAATCCCTGTTCAGGGAACTAAGATCTCACATGTCTTATGGCCAAAAAAAAACAAAACATAAAACAGAAGCAGGGCTGTTAACAAATTCAATAAGGACTTTAAAAATGGTCCACATCAAAAAGAAAAAAAAAAAAAGAAGAAGGATATCAAGAAATAGGGCAACACTGTTGTAACAGACACTGTTGGTCTGCCTGTTGGTATTAATGGGAAACTGGTTAATACCAGTCTGCCTTTAGTCATGTGGCGCTAGTGGTAAAGAACCCACCTGCCAATGTAAGAGACTTGAGCCACGGGTTCAATCCCTGTTTCGGGAAGATCCCCTGGAGAAGAAAATGGCAACCCACTCCAGTATTCTTATCTGGAGAACCTCACGGACAGAGGAACCTTTGTGTCCCTGGGGTCACAAAGAGTTGGACATGACTGAAGCAACTTAGCACATGCACATATTGTGGATAAACTACATTATATTGGGTTGGTCAAAAAGTTTGTTCTGTGTTAAGTACAACTAAAACAGGTATTTTTTCGTATTCACCAGGAACTTCATTCAACAGTGTACTCACTAACCGAACAAACTTTTCAGCCAATGTTTAGGACATATCTTTAGTTCTGGCAGTGATGCTGTTATGGATATTTTGTATGTAAACATTTTGTGTATGTTTTTATGCACATATGCATGTTGATTATATACCTGTGAGCAGAATGACTGGGTCACAAGGTAAGTGTATGCTTAAATTAATCAATGCTATTCCATTTCTCAAAGTAGTTGTATTGTTCATGTTTATGTTGACATTGTCACCATTAACATATGACTTCCTATTGCTCCATATTCTTCTAACATTGATTATTGTGTTTTTAATTTTAGCTCATTGGTGTTTTGAAGTGGTATCTCATTATGACTTTAGTTCATTCACATTTCCTTGATGATTAATGAGTTGGGCTACTTTTCATATGTTTGTTGACCATTTGGGTATCCTACTGTTTTGAAATCTCTGCTCAAGTCTGCCCGTATTTTTCTAAGTGATTCCCATTATTTTTTGTAGAATGAAGGGGGATTCTATATATAGACTGTACAAATGGATCTTTTTTATTTATATATGTTACAAATACTTTCTCCCACCCTACACTCCTTAACAATCATTTTCACTGTCTTACTGATGTTTTCCAATGACCAGAAGAACTGGATTTTGCATAGTCAAATTGATCAATTTTTTCATTTATGTTAGTGCCTTAAAATCATGTAGCTCTAGAATAAGTCTTGATATCTAGCAGAGCATTGTCTTCCACCTGCTTTTTTTTTCTTCAAATATCTTATAACTATTCTTGGCCATTGCATTTCCATATAAATTTTAGAACTGGGTTGTCAACTTATACATGCATGAGCACGCAGGTGCACACAAATAAAACCTGTCATTTTAATAAGGATTTCAGAGAATTTATAGATCAATTTGGGAATTCACCTCTCTTTAATATAATGTAGAGATTTCCAATTTATAAACATAATATATATCTCCATCTATTTAGGTCTCTATTACTTCCTTTCAATGAAAATTTTATGGTTTTCTGGATAGAGCTCTTTAATAGCTTTTGTTAGATTTATCCTGATGTTCCTATAAGTTGTATAATTACTTAAATGTTATATTCAAATTATTTGTTCATTAAAACCTTGCTAAGATCACATATCCTAATAATTTATCGGTAGATTTATATTTTTTTCTACATAAAGAATCCTGTTGTTTGAGAATAATGAGTTTTACTTCTTTATTTCTAATCCTTATCCTAATATGCATTTTCTTGCTTTTTCAAACCAAACTTTTCTATGATGTTTAAAGATAGATGATAACAGTCATTATTCCCTTCGTTCTGATCTCACACACACAAAAAAAAAAAAACTTCAAGTTTTTACCATAAATTATGCTTGAATAATTATTTTTAACCTCTCTTCTTTTTTATAAATAAATTTAAGGTTTTAACTGCATCTCACAAATGTTGATATGAAATAATTTGAAGTTCTTAAAATTTTCATTCTATTTTTTCCTTTAACTCACTAGTAATAGAAATGTTTAAAATTTCCAAGATAGATTTTCTATTGATAGTATCCTATTATTTATTTTGGGGGGCCTCTGGTGGCTCAGACGTTAAAGAATCTGCCTGCAATGCAGGAGACCCAGGTTTGATCATTTATTGTTTAATTCTACCATGATCAGAGAGCATTTTAAGTATTATTTCAATCCCTTGAAATATGTTAAGAACTAGTTTATGGTACAGCATATTGTTAATTTTTTTAATTTCATATATATTTGGAAAAAAAAATTTTTTCTTTATTTTTTTAATTTAAATTTATTTATTTTAATTAGAGGCTAATTACTTTACAATATTGTATTGGTTTTGGTGTACATCAACATGAATCCGCCACGGGTTGAATCCTTCAGTTTGGCAATTTAATACTCTATATCTGTCATTTATGTCAAATTTGTTAATCATGTTATTTAAACCTATATACATTTTAACATTTTTTCTGATTTTTTATCATCTAAAAAGATGTATATTAAAAATCTCCCCTATGAATACAAATAGATCTATTTCTTCTTGTAGTTCTATTAATTTGGGGCTTATAAAACTTAAAAATCACATTATTACTTACAACTTATTTAAAATTGTTACCTATTTCCACTGATTCAAATCTTTTGTTACTATAAAAATTTATAAGAGGTCATTATTTAGCTACCAATATTCATTTATTTTGCCCAAATAATTATTATTTTTGTTCTTTATTCCTTCTTGCATCTCCAAATACTCATCTTCGATTATTTTCCTTTTGCCTGCAAAAATACTTTTTGAGACTGTATATCCTGGTGAAAATTCTCCTAGGTTTTCTTTAGCTTTAAATTTTTTAATATCACCTTTACTTTTTGTTAAGAACTTACACATTGTGTGTAGAATTTGATGTTGGCAATGATTGTCATTAAAGACAGCATTACTTTGTCTTCAGGTTTTTAATTTGTATGTTAAGAAATTTTGATTATGACTCCTTTAAAAGTCGTGCATCTCTTTATCTCTGAATGCTTTTAGAATACTTGTCAACAATTGTTCTATTACCTGGTTGTGATGTTCTCTCCTCTGATCCAGTATGAGTCAGTAGGGTTCACAGTATTCCTTGAATTTGCAGCTTGTTTCTTTACTCTGCTTTAGAAAACTTTTAGTCCTCGTCTTTTACATATGTCTTCTGATACTTCAATTACATATATGTAAGTCATTTGATTGTCTATTTATGTCTCTTATGCTTTCTTTTCTTTTTATATTCTCCATCATTTTTGGCTCTCTGCTGCTGCTGCTGCTAAGTCGCTTCAGTCGTGTCCAACTCTGTGAGACCCCATAGATGGCAGCCCACCAGGCTCCTCTGTCCATGGGATTCTCCAGGCAAGAACACTGGAGTGGGTTGCCATTTCCTCCTCCAATTCTCTGTGTTCTACTGTGTCTATTTTCTTGTGTCTTGTCTTTGAACTCACCAATTCTCTCTTCAGCTCTGTACTTTCTCCTATTATTCCTGACTATTGTTTGAGAATTTTCATTTGCTTCTATTTATTATTTTCAGTTTTGTGTCACAACTCTAAGAAGTTTTCTATGTGTTATTTCACTATTATTTGCCATGTTTTACTGTCAGAATAATATACATTCATCCCTTTGCAGTTCAGTTCAGACGCTTAGTTGTATGCGACTCTTTGCAACCCTATGGACTGCAGCATGCCAGGCTTCCCTTCATCCATCCTAGGGTATACATAAACAAGGCACAGAGAGGAGAAGTAAATTGTCAAAAGTCACACAGAAAGGAAGGCAGATTTTTTTTAGCTGGCTTTGTGGGGCTCAAAAGCGCATTCTCTTTTCCAGTTCATTACAGCAGCTCTGATATTCTATAACCCTAGGAAAGTAGAAGCTAAAGAGACTTTACAAATAACTCAGAAAGAATATATAAAATAGTTAATTATGTATTCAGCAAAATTTAAGGGAGTCTTTCCTAATATACTTCCGTTATACGTCTCTCTGTTTGTCTGAAGATACTGGCGACATGAACCTAAGCAAATGTGTTTCTGTTGCATGACAGAGTCCCAGGCCCTGGAGCCTCTCTCTCATCTGGCTACTTGATGGGCAGTGAAAGTGAAAGTGTTAGTTGCTTAGCCATGTCCAACTCTTTGTGAACCCAGACTCCTCTATTCATGGAATTCTCCAGGCAAGAACACTGGAGTGGGTAGCCATTCCCTTCTCCAGGGGATCTTCCCAACCCAGGGATCAAACTTGGGTTTCCTGCATTGCAGGCAGATTCTTTACCATCTGAGCCACCAGAGAAGTCTAACTTGATGGCCAGAGGGGTGGTACTAAGAGAATATTTGTAGATGGATTAAAAAAAAAAGAACAAACAAGAAAAAAAAATAACCACAATCTTTAATGTGTCTTTGCAGGCCTTCCCCCTTCCAGCTTTCATCTATCTTCTTGAGTTTCTCAGCCACTCCATTCAGACTCCTCTCTGATGTGAAAACAAACAAACAAAACAAAAAATTCAGATTTTTATTTTGAATATGTTAGCTTGAGATGCTTTTCATGCATGTTATTTACCAGGCAGATACACTGGGACAATAACATGACTTTCCCATCATATCTACTACAGAGCATCTCAGTTCACAATCCAGTCACGACAGAAGCATCTTTGTCTTGGACTTCTTTGGGTCCTTCTGGCTCTGATAATCACTAAGGCTCATATCATGGCACAATTGTCATGACCTGATGCATAAGTTCTTCTCTAAGAGGACAGTTCACTCAAAGTAACTTCTGCTGCTTTAGTTACTACACTATGGATATTGTCAAAGTGTTCATCATTCAGTGTAGTCTGACTCTTTGCGACCCCATGGACTGTAGCCCGCCAGGCTCCTCTGTCCATAGAATTCTCCAGGCAAGAATACTAGAGTGGGCTGCCACTTCCTTCTCCAGGGCATCTTCCCAACCCAGGTATTGAACCCAGGTCTCCCACACATTGCAGGCAGATTCTTTACTATCTAATGGATACTACAGAAGGAGAAAATACAAGGGAATACAAAAGAGAAAGACTGTGACATAGACTTTAGCCTACAGGTGCTCATAACATACAACAGAGGGTGAAGATGTGCCAAGCTGGAGATTCAAGCACCATCTGCCATGGATTCATTAAGCCCTGGAAATGTATGTACCTAGAGGCTCCATCTTAAGGAGCATCAAAGGGGAATGAGTGGCTGCAAATTTGAATTGACAGAACTGTGAAGTCATTTGTGTGTTTTATTTTTACAAACACAAATCCACAGGGTCTTGTATAACATTTCCTCTCATAGTAACCTTTAAAAAGGTTCTATTATCCCATTGTGGAGAATTATCTGAATAGATTTTTGCCTGCCTTTGGGAACTGAGAGGAATACCTTGTCCAAGCTAAATCATCAGCACAAGTGTATGTATTAACATCTTAAGACACACGTCTTACCCGCAATTAGTTCAGACAGCGGAGGGTTCAAAATACACATTTTAATTTTCCAAAGCATTTGAAATAATAGCCATATTTCCAAGAAAAATCCTGCTGAAGCACCACTTTAAATACCTATTTGAGATTCAGAGTAAAGGTGTTCTTTAGCATGTTGGTTTATATAGACATCTTTAAGAAAATAATGAATTTGAAAGACTAGAAAAATAGCACTAAATCTCTTGATTAGTATTGTGTTCCTTTTCCCAAAAAAGGATGGAGTAGATTAAGAGGTAACTGATAACTATAAGGATTATGGTAAATGGAGACTTTAAAAGAATAACAGAAAAATATCACAATCTTCATTGACTATATGAGGATACTTGCTTGACAATTTACTCAAGTTATAAAATGGCCATTTTAAAATGTAGTGTTATGCTGTATCTTCCATGTTATATTCTCACACATTTTATTGGAACATTTATAATTACAGTAGACTATGTGTGTGTGCTCAGCTGCTCAGCCATGTCCGACTCTTTGCAACACTATGGACTGTAGGCCACCAGGATCTTAAGTCCTTGAAATTCTCCAGGCAAGAATATGGGAGTGGGTTGCCATTTCCTACTCCAGGGGATCTTCCTGACCCAGGGATCAAACCCCCATCTCTTGTGTCGCCTGCATTGGCAGGAGGATTCTTTACTACTGGGCCACCTGTAGTAAAGAATATTAGAATATCATGCTATTTGGGACAATGTGGGACAATTGCATAGAACTGAACTTTCTGGTATTGTCTCTTCTCTGCTCACTTTTTGGGCAAGTAGAACTGAACTCAGCATTTATTACATAAGATCTAATAATGTGTTTTCTATTTTATCTTGTTTTCTTATTGTTTGTTTTTATTGTTTGATTATAAGAAATGTGAATTTATATATTCATTGAACTGTATTAAAAAGAACTCAGTAGGAACACAAAGGAATTGGGTTTTCAGGGGCTTGGGAACAAACAAAAAATTTAACTAGGCCACTGTTCAAACTTTATCAAGCTTGGGAAAACCTAAAAATCATTGATATTTGATTGTTAGGGGGTGACATGTTAGGATTCACAGCTCAGCATCAGGTATGTATCTGTGTCATAAAATAATCACAAGTATTTACTTTCTTTTTGAAAAACAAACTGAACTCTTCTTTCTCTTCACCAACTTCTCTAGTTTAGGGAAGAGGTCCACCAAGGTTGGTGTGTGGATGAAAATGTTTTCATAACCAACTTCTGTTTGAATTAAGATATAGGCAAAAACAAGTAACTCCCTGGGGAATGAATTGACTGGAGCAGGAAGCAGATAAACAAGAATTTGTACTTTTTATTTAAAAATCTATAGTGTTAGTTATAGATGCATAACTAATATTTAAAAGAAATATCTACATTAGCAATTGAGTTTGGAAATCCTTACCTAATATGACCAACTCAATACTAAAATCTTAAAAGGCAAGGATTTTAATGTATGTGGTTTGGGTTATGTTCTATTTAAGCCTATTACAATTCCTACTTATATTCAAAAATATTAAGTTGCTGTTGAACATCCTCTACTAGCTGTATATTTTATGACTGTACCTTTTCTTGTCAGCAATACAGAAAATTTACATGTTGACTAAAAAGCAGGAAGAAATATTAACAATTTCTTTCTCTTTAATTAAAAAAAATTATAAAGATCATAATTATTCCTGTCCCAGCATATTCCCTGAAGTTTATAGATAGCTTTCAATTATTTCTTACATGAAATTCTATCTGTTTGTAAGAACATAGAAAAAGAGATTATCTGACATAAGACAATATTGGCAATAGAATGAAATAATGGCTTTTGCCAAAGACACCTGGAATGAGAGGGTAAATAAGTTATATGAGATGAAATGAATTCTACCCTTGCTGTAACATTCAATCTGAATCTATTCTGGATGCTTTGATGAGAAAGGATAAAAGTATTGGATCATTTTATTACATAAATTTAATTTAAAGGAGAGAGTAAGAGCAATAGATTAAGTAACAATCAAACTTCCACCATTAGCTATAGATGTTGTGTAATCTAATTCCCAGATTTTTAAATGAACAGTTCCTGCCCATTCCACCCCACCCCCACCCCCGCTGCAATATACTTGGAACAATTGTTTCCTCATTCCATTGGTTGAAAGCCAGAAGAAAATTTTCCTACAGTAACTTGGGTTCATTTTTCTTAGAAAGAATACATGCAAATTTGGAGTAACCAAAAAAGCAATATTTTACATATAAAGTATAGAAAGAAAATAGCAGATTCCATGTCTATGTATACCATACACACACACACACACACACACACACAAGTGCACATGTACACACATTCACACACCATGTGCTTGATTCAAATATGTCACAGAGCCCTGATCTTTTCCCTATAGGAACTTAAGGGGCAGCACTGAACTTGTACCTCCTTGGCAGAGGCAGGAAACATACAAGCTTTACTCTGTAAAATGTTTTATATTGTATTCTTACTGCTATTCAGGTAGTTAAAATGTATTTTTTTTCATTTTTTGCCATACCAAGACTACTTAAAATAACTAATAAAAGAGAATTAAATAGAATAAAAAAGCTATCAATTATTTTTTCCTCTCAACATACTAGCCTATCTCTTTCCAATAGAAATATCATGCAACCAAGGTGTGTAACTTTATATTTGTCTAGTAGTTACATTAAAAAAAAAAAAAAACTAAACTAAATCTAAAAAGAAAAAGATGAAACATTTTGTAATATATTCTATTTCACTCAAGGTAGCCAAAATATTTTCATTTCAACCTGTTGTCAATATAAAAGTAACTAATGAAATAGTTTTCATTTTTCTATTTTCTTCAAATCCGCTTACATACTACTCTTACAAGGTATTCCTCTTGGCTCTAGCTCTGTTCCAAATGCTCTGTAGCCACATGAGGTGTGGTTGGATGAAAAGTGCTTCTGATTCTCGGTCTATACCCTTCCCATGTTGTGCCTAAACTCCTGACTCATATTTCCAATTGCTATTGATCATTGCCAACTACATATAATATATTGTGACTGACCGTACTATTTTTATCTTCTTCTGATCACATTGCTTCACGACATAGAGTCTCTTATCTTGGTCAATAGCATTTCTACCCACACTCCTAACAGTTCAAATTAAAAATATAAAGAATATCCTCTATTTTTCCCTCTCACTCATTCATCTTCAATGGAATAAAATAAAAAACATCCCAAGTTTGCACCCTTTTGGTTTCCTCACTGTCTCAACTTTATTCCAACTGTAAACATTATGTGCCCTGGTTTATGAAGGACTTCTTAACTCATTGCTCCACCATCCATCACTTCTCTTACTTCAAACCATCCATATGTCAAAGGGTTACTGGTCTCTTGAGCATGGGGGCTGATTCTTTTTTTAAAATCTTTATTTACTTTTGTCTGCACAAGGGCTTAGTTGTGACACTTAGAATCTTCGCTGCTGCGTGTGGAATATTTTCTTGCACTGTGGGTACAGTAGTTGTGGGGCAGGGGATTAGTTGCCCCAAAATGTGTGGCATTTTGGGGATCTGAGTTACCTGACTAGGGACTGAACACGTGTTTCCTGCATTGCAAGGCAGATTCTTAACCCCTGGACCACCAGGGAAGTCTCTTGTACAGATTCTTTCAGCTTTATCCTTATTTTAAAAATAATACATTGCATTTCTCCACATACTAGTTGTTAGATACACAGCAGCAAAAAAGACAAACTGTCTTCCTATTCTCAAGGGGCTTTAAGTGCAGTGCCTGTGAGATGCCCACTTAGAAAGACAAAAGAAAATTTTTTAAAATGTGACCCTATATGACACAATCGGTTTTCCCTGAGCAAGTAAACATGCAAACAGTAAGCCAAAGAAAAATAATCTTCAGGGATCTAAGACCTTCAAAAATTAGTTTCATCAGAATCATTGGAAGGCTAGTCAAAGTTTTTTATTTTGTTTGTTTCCCCTTAGGAGTCAATAAGCACTCTAGTTTATCCTTATATAAAGTAAGTCTCTCTATAAAGGAAGAGAGATGGTTCTAAGTTAAACAGAGTGTTAAACACAATTTCTGATTATATTTCACTAATGAATTATAATAGTATTAATCTCTTGGTCTCTTTTATCTTAGCTGTTAATTTATTTCAATTCCCTCATTTCTGCCTACTTCTAATCCTAATTCATTGGATTGTTTCTTCCCTATTTTCATTTGTATAGAAATCTGCAGAAAATTTCTTTGAGATTATGAGAAATAGGACATCTTTTTAGGGATACATTTCCCCTCTATAAAATCCTAACAAACCTTACTGCAAAGTTGGATAATTGTTAAGACATTCTGAGTTATGGAGCTTTGAGTTCCTTCATTGGATTCTTGGTCTGGCTAGAGTGCAAGGAAATGAAGAGTGTGGAGGACTGTGCAGAAAGTGTGATAGGACAAACCATCAATCACATGGTCTGTGAGATAGTTTCTTGGATACCAAAGAAAAAAAAGAAAGGGTTTTTGCCTATAAAGCTACATTTCTTCTGTTCAAAGAAGTGGGTATTTTGATCCTCACTGTATAAATGAAGACAAGAGGTATTAAGAAGCTTGACCAAGATCACAGAGCTAATAGGAAAAGAGAGAATCCAAATCTAAATAATCTGACTTAAAAACCATTTGGCTTTCTACAGTTTTTTTTTTCTGGCTGATTGTTTTTTTCTTAGACTTTTCCAAAGTAATGCAGAGGCAGTGGTTGCCCTACTAACATTTCATTACTCGTTGTAGTAATTTATTTGATTGATAAATTTGAAAGAAACACCAGGCATGTTTGAATCAGTCCCTTAATCTATTTAGAGCAATCTGTGTTCAGAATGTTCTGGTTCATCTTTCTGCTGTATGGGAAGTGCCTGCCTACTCAGGGCTACATTACAGTTCTGCCTTAGGCTCATGTTGGGGAGTTATTTAGAGTGTGAATACTAGAAAGACTTGACTGCGGAGCCAAGCCACACTCACAATAAAACTTTTCACTAATATAACTGATATTTTGATCTCGTTCCATCTCGATCCTTTCTCTCTAATGGTTTTAAACTTTGGAGAACAAAAATGGCATATAGCTCAGCTTAAATCAATCTAATATTTCATTTAATTTTTAAAGCAATAACTTAGCATGCAAATTAAAAAGTCAATGTACATCAAAGGTGACTAAACCCCTCCCAGAAGAATGCATAAACATTACAAAATTCCAAGACAATTAAAACAATATATTGCATAACACTTAACAATTTTATTCTTTTTTTTTCTTTTTCTTTTTATTTATTTTTTTTGTGTGTATGTTCTTTTTTTTTCTGTTTTATTTTTTTTATTTTATTTTATTTTTTAAACTCTACATAATTGTATTAGTTTTGCCAAATATCAAAATGAATCCGCCACAGGCGTACATGTGTTCCCCATCCTGAACCCTCCTCCCTCCTCCCTCCCCATTTCATCCCTCTGGGTCGTCCCAGTGCACCAGCCCCAAGCATCCAGTATCGTGCATCAAACCTGGACTGGCAACTCGTTTCATACATGAGATTACACATGTTTCAATGCCATTCTCCCAAATCTTCCCACCCTCTCCCTCTCTCTCAGAGTCCATAAGACTGTTCTATACATCAGTGTCCCTTTTGCTGTCTCGTACACAGGGTTATTGTTACCATCTTTCTAAATTCCATATATATGCGTTAGTATACTGTATTGGTGTTTTTCTTTCTGGCTTACTTCACTCTGTATAATAGGCTCCAGTTTCATCCACCTCATTAGAACTGATTCAAATGTATTCTTTTTAATGGCTGAGTAATACTCCATTGTGTATATGTACCACTGCTTTCTTATCCATTCATCTGCTGATGGACATCTAGGTTGCTTCCATGTCCTGGCTATTATAAACAGTGCTGTGATGAACACTGGGGTACACGTGTCTCTTTCCCTTCTGGTTTCCTCAGTGTGTATGCCCAGCAGTGGGATTGCTGGATCATAACGCAGTTCTATTTCCAGTTTTTTAAGGAATCTCCACACTGTTCTCCATAGTGGCTGTACTAGTTTGCATTCCCACCAACAGTGGAAGAGGGTTCCCTTTTCTCCACACCCTCTCCAGCATTTATTACTTGTAGACTTTTGGATCGCAGCCATTCTGACTGGTGTGAAATGGTACCTCATAGTGGTTTTGATTTGCATTTCTCTGATAATGAGTGATGTGGAGCATCTTTTCATGTGTTTGTTAGCCATCTGGATGTCTTCTTTGGAGAAATGTCTATTTAGTTCTTTGGCCCATTTTTTGATTGGGTCATTTATTTTTCTGGAGTTGAGCTGTAGGAGTTGCTTGTATATTCTCGAGATTAGTTGTTTGTCAGTTGCTTCATTTGCTATTATCTTCTCCCATTCTGAAGGCTGTCTTTTCACCTTGCTAATAGTTTCCTTTGATGTGCAGAAGCTTTTAAGGTTAATTAGGTCCCATTTGTTTATTTTTGCTTTTATTTCCAATATTCTGGGAGGCGGGTCATAGAGGATCCTGCTGTGATGTATGTCAGAGAGTGTTTTGCCTATGTTCTCCTCTAGGAGTTTTATAGTTTCTGGTCTTACGTTGAGATCTTTAATCCATTTTGAGTTTATTTTTGTGTATGGTGTTAGAAAGTGTTCTAGTTTCATTCTTTTACAAGTGGTTGACCAGCTTTCCCAGCACCACTTGTTAAAGAGATTGTCTTTAATCCATTGTATATTCTTGCCTCCTTTGTCAAAGATAAGGTGTCCATATGTGCATGGATTAATCTCTGGGCTTTCTATTTTGTTCCATTGATCTATATTTCTGTCTTTGTGCCAGTACCATACTGTCTTGATAACTGTGGCTTTGTAGTAGAGCCTGAAGTCAGGTAGGTTGATTCCTCCAGTTCCATTCTTCTTTCTCAAGATCGCTTTGGCTATTCGAGGTTTTTTGTATTTCCATACAAATTGTGAAATTATTTGTTCTAGCTCTGTGAAGAATGCTGTTGGTAGCTTGATAGGGATTGCATTGAATCTATAGATTGCTTTGGGTAGTATACTCATTTTCACTATATTGATTCTTCCAATCCATGAACATGGTATATTTCTCCATCTGTTAGTGTCCTCTTTGATTTCTTTCACCAGTGTTTTATAGTTTTCTATATATAGGTCTTTAGTTTCTTTAGGTAGATATATTCCTAAGTATTTTATTCTTTCCATTGCAATGGTGAATGGAATTGTTTCCTTAATTTCTCTTTCTGTTTTCTCATTATTAGTGTATAGGAATGCAAGTGATTTCTGTGTGTTGATTTTATATCCTGCAACTTTACTATAGTCATTGATTAGTTCTAGTAATTTTCTGGTGGAGTCTTTAGGGTTTTCTATGTAGAGGATCATGTCATCTGCAAACAGTGAGAGCTTTACTTCTTCTTTTCCAATTTGGATTCCTTTTATTTCTTTTTCTGCTCTGATTGCTGTGGCCAAAACTTCCAAAACTATGTTGAATAGTAATGGTGAAAGTGGGCACCCTTGTCTTGTTCCTGACTTTAGAGGAAATGCTTTCAATTTTTCACCATTGAGGATAATGTTTGCTGTGGGTTTGTCATATATAGCTTTTATTATGTTGAGGTATGTTCCTTCTATTCCTGCTTTCTGGAGAGTTTTAATCATAAATGGATGTTGAATTTTGTCAAAGGCTTTCTCTGCATCTATTGAGATAATCATATGGTTTTTATTTTTCAATTTGTTAATGTGGTGTATTACATTGATTGATTTGCGGATATTGAAGAATCCTTGCATCCCTGGGATAAAGCCCACTTGGTCATGGTGTATGATCTTTTTAATGTGTTGCTGGATTCTGATTGCTAGAATTTTGTTAAGGATTTTTGCATCTATGTTCATCAGTGATATTGGCCTGTAGTTTTCTTTTTTTGTGGGATCTTTGTCAGGTTTTGGTATTAGGGTGATGGTGGCCTCATAGAATGAGTTTGGAAGTTTACCATCCTCTGCAATTTTCTGGAAGAGTTTGAGCAGGATAGGTGTTAGCTCTTCTCTAAATTTTTGGTAGAATTCAGCTGTGAAGCCGTCTGGACCTGGGCTTTTGTTTGCTGGAAGATTTTTGATTACAGTTTCAATTTCCGTGCTTGTGATGGGTCTGTTAAGATTTTCTATTTCTTCCTGGTCGAGTTTTGGAAAGTTGCACTTTTCTAAGAATTTGTCCATTTCTTTCACGTTGTCCATTTTATTGGCATATAATTGTTGATAGTACTCTCTTATGATCCTTTGTATTTCTGTGTTGTCTGTTGTGATCTCTCCATTTTCATTTCTAATTTTATTGATTTGATTTTTCTCCCTTTGTTTCTTGATGAGTCTGGCTAATGGTTTGTCAATTTTATTTATCCTTTCAGAAAACCAGCTTTTGGTTTTGTTGATTTTTGCTATGATCTCTTTTGTTTCTTTTGCATTTATTTCTGCTCTGATTTTTAAGATTTCTTTCCTTTTACTAACCCTGGGGTTCTTCATTTCTTCCTTTTTTAGTTGCTTTAGGTGTAGAGTTAGGTTATTTATTTGACTTTATTCTTGTTTCTTGAGGTGTGCCTGTATTGCTATGAACTTTCCCCTTAGGACTGCTTTTACCGTGTCCCACAGGTTTTGGGTTGTTGTGTTTTCATTTTCATTCATTTCTATGCAAATTTTGATTTCTTTTTTGATTTCTTCTGTGATTTGTTGGTTATTCAGCAGCGTGTTGTTCAGCCTCCATATGTTGGAATTTTTAATAGTTTTTCTCTTGTAACTGAGATCTAATCTTACTGCATTGTGGTCAGAAAAGATGCTTGGAATGATTTCTATTTTTTTGAATTTACCAAGGCTTGCTTTATGGCCCAGGATGTGATCTATCCTGGAGAAGGTTCCATGTGTGCTTGAGAAAAAGGTGAAATTCATTGTTTTGGGATGAAATGTACTATAGATATCAATTAGGTCTAACTGGTCTATTGTATCGTTTAAAGTTTGTGTTTCCTTGTTAATTTTCTGTTTAGTTGATCCATCCATAGGTGTGAGTGGGGTGTTAAAGTCTCCCACTATTATTGTGTTATTGTTAATTTCTCCTTTCATACTTGTTAGCATTTGTCTTACATACTGCGGTGCTCCCGTGTTGGGTGCATATATATTTATAATTGTTATATCTTCTTCTTGGATTGATCCTTTGATCATTATGTAGTGACCATCTTTGCCTCTTTTCACAGTCTTTGTTTTAAAGTCTATTTTATCTGATATAAGTATTGCTACTCCTGCTTTCTTTTGGTCCCTATTTGCATGGAAAATCTTTTTCCAGCCCTTCACTTTCAGTCTGTATGTGTCCCCTGTTTTGAGGTGGGTCTCTTGTAGACAACATATGTAGGGGTCTTGTTTTTGTATCCATTCAGCCAGTCTTTGTCTTTTGGTTGGGGCATTCAACCCATTTATGTTTAAGGTAATTACTGATAAGTATGATCCCATTGCCATTTACTTTATTGTTTTGGGTTCGAATTTATACACCATTTTTGTGTTTCCTGTCTAGAGAATATCCTTTAGTATTTGTTGGAGAGCTGGTTTGGTGGTGCAGAATTCTCTCAGCTTTTGCTTGTCTGAAAAGCTTTTGATTTCTCCTTCATACTTGAATGAGATCCTAGCTGGGTACAATAATCTGGGCTGTAGGTTATTTTCTTTCATCATTTTAAGTATGTCTTGCCATTCCCTCCTGGCTTGCAGAGTTTCTATTGAAAGATCAGCTGTTATCCTTATGGGTATTCCCTTGTGTGTTATTTGTTGTTTTTCCCTTGCTGCTTTTAATATTTGTTCTTTGTGTTTGATCTTTGTTAATTTGATTAATATGTGTCTTGGGGTGTTTCGCCTTGGGTTTATCCTGTTTGGGACTCTCTGGGTTTCTTGGACTTGGGTGATTATTTCCTTCCCCATTTTAGGGAAGTTTTCAACTATTATCTCCTCAAGTATTTTCTCATGGTCTTTCTTTTTGTCTTCTTCTTCTGGGACCCCTATGATTCGAATGTTGTAGCGTTTAATATTGTCCTGGAGGTCTCTGAGATTGTCCTCATTTCTTTTAATTCGTTTTTCTTTTATCCTCTCTGATTCATTTATTTCTACCATTCTATCTTCTAATTCACTAATCCTATCTTCTGCCTCTGTTATTCTACTATTTGTTGCCTCCAGAGTGTTTTTAATTTCACTTATTGCATTATTCATTATATATGGACTCTTTTTTATTTCTTCTAAGTCCTTGTTAAACCTTTCTTGCATCTTCTCAATCCTTGCCTCCAGGCTATTTATCTGTGATTCCATTTTAATTTCAAGATTTTGGATCAATTTCACTATCATTATTCAGAATTCTTTATCAGGTAGATTCCCTATCTCTTCCTCTTTTGTTTGGTTTGGTGGGCATTTATCCTGTTCCTTTATCTGCTGGCTATTCCTCTGTCTCTTCACCTTGTTTAAATTGCTGAGTTTGGGGTGTCCTTTCTGTATTCTGGCAGTTTGTGGAGTTCTCTTTATTGTGGCGTTTCCTCGCTGTGTGTGGGTTTGTACAGGTGGCTTGTCACGGTTTCCTGGTTAGGGAAGCTTGTGTCGATGTTCTGGTGGATGGAGCTGTATTTCTTCTCTCTGGAGTGTAATGAAATGTCCAGTAATGAGGTATGAGATGTCTATGGTTTTGGGTGACTTTGGGCAGCCTGTATCTTGAAGCTCAGGGCTGTGTTCCTTTGTTGCTGAAGAATTTGCTTGGTATGTCTTGCCCTGGAACTTGTTGGCCCTTGTGTGGTGCTTGGTTTCAGTGTCGGTATGGAGGCGTTTGATGAGCTCCTGTCAATTAATGTTCCTTGGAGTCAGGAGTTCCCTGGAGTCAGGGTTTGGACTTAAGCCTCCTACTTCCAGTTATCGGTCTAATTTTTACAGTAGTTTCAAAACTTCTCCTTCTATACAGCACCATTGATAAAACATCTACGTTAAAGATGAAAAGTTTCTCTACTGTGAGGGTCACTCAGAGAGGTTCACAGCATTACATGGAGAAGAGAAGTGGGAGGAGGGAGTTAGAGGTGACCCAAATGAGATGAGGTGGAATCAATAGTGGAGAGAGTGGGCTAGCCAGTAGTCACTTCCTTATGTGCACTCCACAACTGGACCGCTCAGAGATGTTCACGGAGTTATACAGAGAAGAGAAGAAGGAGGCAGGAGACAGAGGTGGCCAGAAGGATAAAAGGGGGAAATGAAAAGGAGGGAGACAGATCCAGCCAGTAATCAGTTCCCTAAGTGTTCTCCACCGTCTGGAACACACAGAAATTCAGAGTTGGGTAGAGTAGAGAGGGGTTAGGGAGAAGATACAGGCGACCTGGTGGAGAAAACGGAGAGTCCAAAGGGAGAGAGAGCAGTCAAGCCAGTAATCTCGTTCTCTAGTGAAAAATGGGTTCTGAAGATTGGGTTCTTAAAGGTACAAAATTGGTAACAAATACATAAAAGCAAAAATTAAAAATCTAGAGTAGAGTTTGGAATTTCAAAAATGCGATGTTAATGAAAAGAATAAGGAAAAGAAAGAGAGAAAAAACGAACAAAGAAAAACAAACAAGGTTGCGAAAATTATAAAGAAACTACAGGTACAAAATTGATAACTAATACCAAAAAGCAAAAATAAAAAATCTAGAGTAGAGTTTGGAATTTCAAAAATACAATGTTAAAAAAAAAAGAAGAAGAAAAATAAAGAGAGAAAACAAACAAACCAACAAAAACAATGTCGCAAAAATTATAAAGAAAATACAGGTACAAAATTGATATCAAATACCAAAAAGCATAAATTAAAAATCTTGAGTAGAGTTTGGAATTGCAGATGTACGATGTTATATAAAAGAAGAAGAGAAAGAAACAAAGGGGAAAAAAAGAAAGAAAAGAAAAAAAAGTCACGGAAATTATAAAAAAAAAACTATATGTACAAAATTGATAACATATGCCAAAAGGCTAAAATTAAAAATCTAGAGTAGAGTTTGGAATTTCAAAAATATGATGTTAAAGAAAAGAAGAAGGAAAAGAAAGAGAGAAAAAACGAACAAAGAAAAACAAACAAGGCTGCGAAAATTATAAAGAAACTACAGGTACAAAATTGATAAGTAATACCAAAAAGCAAAAGTTAAAAATCTAGAGTAGAGTTTGGAATTTCAAAAATACAATGTTAAAAAAAGGAAGAAGAAAAATAAAGAGAGAAAACAAACAAACCAACAAAAACAATGTCTCAAAAATGATAAAGAAAATACAGGTACAAAATTATATCAAATACCAAAAAGCATAAATTAAAAATCTTGAGTAGAGTTTGGAATTGCAGATATACGATGTTATACAAAAGAAGAAGAGAAAGAAACAGAGAAAAAAAAAAGTCACAGAAATTATGAAAAAAACTATAGGTACAAAATTGATAACATATACCAAAAGGCTAAAATTAAAAATCTAGAGTAGAGTTTGGAATTTCAAAAATACAATGTTAAAGAAAAGAAGAAAAAGAAAAAAAATAACAAAACAAAACACGGTCAAAAAATTATAAAATATATATATGAAGTTTGCTGAAAAAGAAAAAAAAATAGGGTCTTTTTTTTTTTTTTGCAAAGTAATAGTTATAAAAGTGAAAATTAAAGGACAATAGAGGACTTAAAAAAATTTTTTTTTAAATTAAAAAAAAAGAAAAAAAAGAAAGAAAGATTGATCGTAAAAATAGTAAAACTATATCTAGGTCTTTCTCTGGTTTTGTTGTGAGTATTGTGGGTTCAGTTCATTTTTGGCTAGTTCCTTGGTCTGACTTATATTTCTCAAGATCCTATGTAGTCCGTAGTAACCACAGGGTTTTAATCTATGGCCTGTAGCTTCCAAGGCATTTCCCTCTGTTATAGCTTCTTCTGTTTGCTGGTCTCTTCAGTGTCTGGTTCCCGCCCTGACACAAAGGGGAGGGTGGAGGACACTATTTTTTTTTTATTTTATTTAGGCTCACGTGTTCAGCCGCACTGTGGGGAGGGAGGGAGGGATGCTGCAAACAGATAACACTGGCGTGCGCTCGCAGTGCCTCAGCCACACTGGGTCTGCCCCCACTCACGGCGCGTGTAGCCTCCCTGCCCACACTGCTCGGGCTCTAGGTTGTTCCGCCGGGAACAATCAGAGGCCGGCCCTGGGCTGAGCTCCCAGGTCCAAGCCGCTCAGGTTCAGGCACTCGGGTAGTCCTCAGAGGCGCAGACTCGGTTGGGCCTGCGTTTTGTGCTCTTCCCAGATCCGAGCAGCTCAGGTGATGTGTTTGGGGGGCGCCAATGCTGCGACTTATCTCCTCCCCGCCACTTGGTTATGTGGGTGTAAAACCGGCGCACCTTCTCAGGCAGATATTGACCGTCCAGACCCCCAAGAAGTTTTAGTTAGCAAAGAAGCCTGCTTACAGTTTTATAGATAGTGTCTCTCTTGGGCTGCGATTGCCCCCTTTTGGCTCTGGCTGCCTGTCACCGGAGGGGGAAGGTCTGCAACCGGCTATCTCTGTTCAGTCCTTTGTTCTGTGTGCGGGCCTGGCGGTGTCTTAGGTTGGGGCTGGCTTTTTGCGTGGTAGATATCCCACAGTCTGGTTTGCTAGCCCAAATTATTTCGCTCAGATATCACTCAGGACATTCGGGCCGATTCTTACTCTAAGGGACACAGCCCGCGCCGCGCTTCCCTGCCCAGCCCCCACTTGCTAATGCCGTGTGCAGGTGTCTGCACTGCTTCTCCGCTGGGGGAGTTACCGTAGGGCTCACAATCTGCGATTTTTAATTGTTTATTTATTTATTTTTCTCCCTTTTATGTTGCCCTCTGTGCTTCCAAAGCTCGGCACAGATTCGGCAGTGAGAAGGTTTCCTGGTGTTTGGAAACTTCTCTCTTTTTAAGACTCCCTTCCCGGGACGGAACTCCGTCCCTCCCTCTTTTGTCTCTTTTTTTGTCTTTTATATTTTTTCCTACCTCCTTTCGAAGAGTTGGGTTGCTTTTCTGGGTGCCTGATGTCCTCTGCCGGCATTCCGAAGTTGTTTTGTGGAATTTACTCGACGTTTAAATGCTCTTTTGATGAATTTGTGGGGGAGAAAGTGTTCTCCCCGTCCTACTCCTCCGCCATCTTGGCTCCTCCCCCCAACAATTTCATTCTTAATCATTCTGTTTAACTTCAGTTATAACCAGTGATAGAGCAGTACCTTCAAATAGGTGGTATGTAACCTAAATCATCCCAAGAATAGTTTTGTCTTTGCTTAGAATGCTTAGAAGCTTGACATTGCCAGGTGACCCTGTGACCAACACAGATACTCATAGGAGAGGGGAACAAACTTTAAGAGGTCAGACTAGGCAAAGAGAAATGAGGACAAAGACCTCCTGAGCCTTGGTCCAGTTTTTATTATTTCATTTTTGAGAGTAAACATATTCTTTATTATGAGTAACTTAATTCACTGCAGTAAAGAAAAGTACTTCAATATATACTCAATTAACAGAGGGTTGATATTTCATTTCAGTTAATCCATGATGTGAATCTAAGTGAAGGTAATGAAGACTGGATTTTAGATTATATTTTCTAAAGGGATTTTTTAAATGAATATTTTTCCATACTGGAAAAAAAATTAAGGAAGCTCAAGTAACATGCTCTGGGTCATAACAACAGTATAAGTACGAACAACAAGCAAGAAAATAAGCTAACAGTCCCTCTCTACAACTTATAAGTACAACGTAATAAAATTCATTATAATAGCATTCTAGCTTTGTCATAAAACCATAACAAACCATAGTTATTAAATGAAAAATAGAGTACCTAATATTTTGCCTAGTAAAACTATAGTAAATTGGACCTAGTAATAGCAACACTATAATGATCACACTGAAATATAGCAGCGAGTTACAATCTGTATATTTACTACGCTATTATAATAATTATAGTTCTACCATAGATTTCTTTTATACAAAAGCTAAATTTACTCTAGTAATTGCATTCTCTTTCTCTTTTATGTAATTATAAGACTGTAAAAGATTAACTTTTGATTGGAAATATGAAAGCTTCAAATTTGGGGGTTTTTTTTGTGCCATTATTAAATGATTTGAAATTAGGAAAGATTAAAGGAGAAAAACACAATTTTTTTCCAGAACAAATATATCTACTGTGCAAGACTAGTAAAACATCAAAATGAATAGGTAAGCTATCAAAATTTAATCATTAAAAATGTTGTCTTAATATGTAGAATCCAGAATAACCTGAAATAACTGAACTGAAAAGAAGCTCTTGAACCTGTTCTATGTCATCTCTAAGAGATGTCTCTCCATCTCTTCCTTGGGTGGTAACAGGGACCAATGCATTTAAACTGATTTCTGCTTGAGTCCTCAGAAAAGGGTAAGAACTGAACAAGAATTTCTAAGGAAAAATGATACAAAGGGGCTCATTGAATCTCATCAGAGGATGCAATAGTTGAAAAGCAATGAACCTAGGAAGAAATCAAGACAGCTTCTTGGCTAAGAACAGCCTTAACTGATTAGCTATAGACCTTTCCTATGAGTGCTGTGCCGTGCTTAGTCACTGAATCATGTCCGACTCACTGTGACCACATGAACTGTAGTCCACCAGGTTCCTCTGTCCAGGGGGATTCTCCAGGCAAGAATACTGGAGTGGGTTGCCATGCCCTCCTCCAGGGGATCTTCGCTACCCAGGGATCTTCCCTACCCAGGGATCAAACACAAGTCTCCCACATTACAGGTGGATTCCTTACCAATCAAGCTACCAGGGAAGCCCAAGAATACTGGAGTGGGTAGCCTATCCATTCTCCAGGGGATCTCCCTCTCCCAAGAATTGAACTGGGGTCTCCTGCATGGCAGATGGATTCTTTACCAGCTGAGCTACCAGGGAAGCCCCTTCCTATAAGTATTCAGGTCTAAAAAATTTTTATAGAAACTTCAGCATCCAAAGGAAATCATTTTTCCTTCTCGGCCATTTGCTTCTACCAGTTCATACACTGGAGCTACCATACTGGGACAGAGCCTGGCTATATTCACACCAAAACTGTTTCCAGTTCCTGAACACAGAATTAAATACATTCCCCAGCCTATTTTTAATTAGGTGGGGTTGTATGACTCTGTTCTGTCCTAGAGAGTCACCCTCTTGAGATCCTCTTTGTGAGCTCCCTCCTACATTGGTTGGGATGGTAGCACCACAAATGAAAGGAACCTGAGTCCCTGTGTCTCCTGCTTGTAAGAGAGCTTCCCAACCCACATGGGCTGTAAGGTAGGTAAGAAATTATTCTTTATTGTATTCAGCCATCGAGACTTGAGGTTTTTGTTACAACACTTGACCTTCCCAGTCACTGGGAGCCCAAGTTCCAGGGCCTCTCTCTGCTTTGCTGCTGCTGCTGCTGCTAAGTCGCTTCAGTCGTGTCCAACTCTGTGCAACCCCTGAGACGGCAGCCCACTAGGCTCCCCCGTCCCTGGGATTCTCCAGGCAAGAACACTGGAGTGGGTTGCCATTTCCTTCTCCAATGTATGAAAGTGAAAAATGAAAGTAAAGTCGTTCAGTTGTGTCCGACTCTTAGCGACCCCATGGACTGCAGCCTACCAGGCTCCTCGGTCCATGGGATTTTCCAGGCAAGAGTACTGCAGTGGGGTGCCATCGCCTTCTCCACTTTGCTTTAACACTACGTGTTGAAGCTGCCAGAGAAAATAACTTCAACTGTATTATTTTTTCTTTCTTTCCTCCTTCACTTTCTCTGTTCTTCCTTCCTTCCTTCCTTCCTTTTTTCTTCTTCACTGCCAATCCAAGTGGGTAGGTAGAAGGCTATTTCTCTCCCATACCCTGTATTTCCTTGTCCTTCCTTTCTTCAACTTTCAGAATCATCTCTTTGTTTGTGTTTTGCCTTATATTTAGAATAATATTATAAATGCAAATGTGTAATGTTTTGACTGTAACCTCCTAAGAACCTCTGCTGAATATCTATACAAAAACTAGCACTGAGACTCAAGCAATAAAAGGTTTATGTATAAACTGTCTAAATAGCTTAAGGATGTATCGCAACAGTGAATTTCCTGTTATTTAACATTACTTAAAGTAAGGTAGAAAAACACCAGTGATTTTAATTTTGAGCTCTACAATTCCTAAGGCAGAGAAAGAATTATGTTTTTGTCATGTTTAAGGGTTTTTTCCTGTAATTTCCTGCCTACTGCTTGTTTTCAAAACTTGAATTGTGTTGTCTCCTTCCACCCAGCTTTTTGTATACACCTCTGCCATTCGTTTCTAGATCTCTCACTCCTTTCAGGAGAATCGAAAATCCAGCTTAACAACCTCACAATCACTGCTATATTTTATATGAATTTTTTCAGAATATTTCCCACATTGAAATGGATCACCTTATTCTCTTCTCATTGTGTTTGTTTTCTTAAATTGAATTCATCTTACTGTACATCTCACTGCCTGTTACAGGGCATTATCCAGAACATGCAAATATCTGTCAGGGTGCTTCTGCCTTTAGTAAATTTCCCTCTCTACAAAAGAAAAAAAAAAAAAAACCTCAAGAGAAGAAAAAGCAATAAAGCATTAAGTGCCATTTGTGCATACTAGGTCGCTTCAGTCGTGTCCGACTCTTTGTGACCCTATGGACTGTAGCCCACCAGGCTCCTCTCTCCATGGGATTCTTCAGGCAAGAATACTGGAGAGGGTTACCATATGTATGTGACTGAGCTTATCATGTTTTTAATTGGTTAGAAGGAAACAATTTTTATAGAAATTGTCAAAAGCAAGTTTTGCTCTAAATGAAATTTGGGTTTTGTTTGTTATACATGAGATAAAGGGCTTGCCAGGTGGCTCAGAGGTAAAGAGTCTGCCTGCCAATGCAGGAGATATAGGAGACACGGGTTTGATCCCTGAATTGGGAAGATCCCCTGGAGGAGGAAATGGCAACCCACTTCAGTATTCTTGCCATGGACAGAGGACTCTGGTGGGCTGTAGTTCATGGGGTCACAAAAGAGTCAGACATGACTTAGTGATTGAGCACACAGGCAACATGAGATAATCTGGTTCACTTGTTTGGAATGCAGGCAGCATGGGAGCACTGTTGCTCCTGATCTGGGGCTTCAGGTTGGAGAGACTCGAACAGAATTGCTGAGTAGCTGTCTGACCCAAGAACCTCAGTTCTTTCCTCTCCACAAATGGCAAACATTCAGGGTCCTCCCAAAGTGGTCCCTGAGAGTGAATCCTTTATACTGTGTTAAGATCAGAATAAAACTTGAGTTAAAATCTACTTTCCATCTCTTTGTTATGAGATTACTGAACATGGATTTGAAGGTCCAGAAGGCCTATGTTCAACTCTCTGCTACTAACTTGTTGTCAATCAAGAGGACATTTTGGCACTGTTACTTAGGGTGTTGAGGTGACAGTTGGTCTCTAGAAGTGAGCCCAGAATATGGTATGAGGCTAGTACCCAAATTGCCCCCTGTTTTGCACAGTCCCCTGTTGGGTTGGAACACGGTCTCAGAGGTGAAGGTCATGGCTGGCTCAAACACTTGCCTTCTCATGCATCTAAAGCCTTGACAACTTCCCTTTATCAAAATCTGCCTGGACTTGTTGGCTTTTTGAAAATAAAATCCAAAATGCCAAAAGGATTCTGCATTGAAATGCTGACTTTCACTCATGCTTAGACAGAAGAATAGCCAGGACATGGATGGAAGAGTGGCTACACTTATGACCAGGGAATTTATACCTGCCCTTCTTGCAAAAGCAACCACTGCTCTTTGGGGCACTTTTCCTGCTCTTGTGTGTGCATGCACACACACACACACACACAATCTCAGCCCTGGGCATCCTGAAATATGTGTACATCATACAATGTGTCAATTTAACAATGTCCTACGCATGATTAGGTACAACATACAAGCTAGTTCTCTTGTCTTTCTAAGTGTATCCATTCTTGATCACTACTTCTGGATATGTCTATTGTTTATTGTTCTTCCAATCACTTTATACTTTATCCAAGGGATGGGTGTGTCATTCAAACATGATTCGGATGAATTTCACCCACAGAGGGTAGTTGAAATGCTAGGCAGTCTTAGATTTAGGAATGGAGATCTCAGATTATCAGGAAGAAGACTGCTAGGGAACTTCTTTCAATATTTTTTCTTAGTTATGTAAATGCAAGGTGGTAAATAGCTACCCTTGGTATCGAAAGGACAATGAAATGAGAATGTTCAGGAATTCTTTTGTTTGCTTTTAGAATTTCATTCAAAAATCTCTCTCCCCTACAGACAGACTGAGTGTAGCATTGATGTATATACACTACTATGTGTTAAAATGGCTAGCTAGTGGCAAGCTGCTGTATAGCACAAAGAGCTTAGCTCAGTGCTCTGTGATGACCTAGAGAGGTGGGGTGGTGGGGGAAGGAGGCTCGAGAGGGAGGGGATATATGTATATTTAAGGCTGATTCATGTTGCTGTACAGCAGAAACTAACACAACACTGTAAAGCAATTATCCCCCAGTTAAAAATTTAAAAATCTCCCTCCCCTAGAGAAGTTGTGGGGAGGGGGGTCTATAACCAATTTACAAAGGATACTCAGGAGTCTTCAAATCTAAGGAGACCCACTGGCGTGAATGTGGATGCTGCACATCAGGACCAAAGGCAGGGAAGCACAACAATACTCCTACAATTAAATTATCTGGAGGAAAGGAAGAGTCTGGGTTAGCATCTGCTCACTCTACAAGGGATTAAGTGCTCATTAGACAGAGATTGTGTGTGTTTGTATGCTTTCCATGGCACATGACAGATTCTGGAAGCTTCTACTGACCCAGCAATGCTGGCACAGTGGTTGGAGCTTGGGGAACGATGGCCAAGCCCATGGGCATGAAATGGAGAGAGCTGGAATGTGGGCATCAGTGCAGCTGGCAGGAATCTGAGCATCGTGGGCAACCTGGCAGAGCAGACCCGAGCCTCTCACACACTGGGGTCTCCCAAAGTGACTCCACGTGGCGACAACAGGCAACGGCAGGGCTGCAATTCCAGATTCCCCTCGAGCACCTTATTCAAGGCGGTACTGGCTCTGCTTCAGAATTGGGAGCACAAGGGTTCTTGAGCCCTTGGCCTGCAGGGACTTCAAAAGGAATGTCTAGGATTTCATGGCTTATGTGATGATGTCCAAGAAAGTAATTGAAAAAAATTAAGATGAATATTTATAAACTGAACCGGTGAAGCAAGACACTGCAGATGTTTCCGCATGCAATGTCATCTACTCCCCTCCCTGTTTCCCGCTCTGTAACACAGAAAACAGAAGACGCTAATATACACTTCCATAAAGATCAAGAATCTTATTTACTATAGTCAGTAAAAGAGAAGCTGAAGAAACCCCTTCAAACTGAAATGTGTAAATGAGAATTCAGAGCTATGAATGTAGGGAGCTATAAAATTTATCATTACAGGCAATGAACACTCTATATAATAATGTGGATAATTGGATCCAATCTGCAGTGGTTAAGCACTGATTCTACACAAGGCACTACATCTGAGATTTTGACCTTAAGATGTGGTATATAAGGATGAACAGTATTGACTCAAGAGTCCAGCTGCCTGAGTCTTATTACAGGTCTGCATCTCACTACCTTTGTGCCTTAATGTCTCTGGTCCTCAGTGTCATATAGAAAGTCAGGGTTAATAACAGGCCCATATACCATCTTATTTTTTTTTTTACTTTTAATTTTATATTGGAGTATCAGTTCAGTTCAGTCTCTCATCATGTCTGACTCTTTGTGACCCCATGAACTGCAGCATGCCAGGCTTCCCTGTCCATCACCAACTCCCAGAGCTTACTCAAACTCATGTCCATTGAGTCGATGACGCCATCCAACCATCTTATCCTCTGTCATCTCTTTCTCCCACCTTCAATCATTCCCAGCATCAGGGTCTTTTCAAATGAGTCAGTTCTTCTCATCAGGTGGCCAAAGTATTGGAGTTTCAGCTTCAGTATCAGTCCTTCCAATGAATATTCAGGGCTGATTTCCATTAGGATGGACTGGTTTAATCTCCTTGCTGTCCAAGGGACTCTCAAGAGTCTTCTCCAACACTACAGTTCAAAAAGCATCAATTCTTTGGTGCTCAGCTTTCTTCATAGTCCAACTCTCACATCCATACATGACTACTGGAAAAACCAAAGCTTTGACTAGACAGACCTTGTTGGCAAAGTAATGTTTTTGCTTTTTGGTATGCTGTCTAGGTTGGTCATAACTTTCCTTCCAAGGAGTAAGCATCTTTTAATTTCATGGCTGCAATCACAATCTGCAGTGATTTTGGAGGCCAAAAAAATAAAGTCTGACACTGTCATTGTTTTCCCATCTATTTGCCATGAAGTGATGCGACCAGGTGCCATGGTCTTCGTTTTCTGAATGTTGAGCTTTAAGCCAACTTTTTCACTCTCTTTTTCACTTTCATCAAGAGGCTCTTTAGTCCAAGAGCCTTCTTCACTTTCTGCCGTAAGGGTGGTTTCATCTGCATATCTGAGGTTATTGATATTTCTCCTGGCAATCTTGATTCCAGATTGTGCTCCCTCCAGTCCAACATTTCTCATGATGTAGTCTGTATATAAGTTGAATAAGCAGGGTGACAATATACAGCCTTGATGTACTCCTTTTCCTATTTGGAACCAGTCTGTTGCTCCATGTCCAGTTCTAACTGTTGCTTCTTGACCTGCATACAGATTTCTCAGGAGGCAGGTCAGGTGGTCTGGTATTCCCATCTCTTTCAGAATTTTCCACAGTTTGTTGTGATCCACACAGTCAAACACTTTGGCATAATCAATAAGCAGAAATAGATGTTTTTCTGGAACTCTCTTGCTTTTTTGATGATCCAGTGGATGTTGGCAATTTGATCTCTGGTGCCTCTGCCTTTTCTAAATCCATCTTGAACATCTGGAAGTTCATGGTTCACATACTGTTGAAGCCTGGCTTGGAGAATTTTGAGTATTACTTTGCTAGCCTGTGAGATGAGTCCAATTATGTGGTAGTTTGAGCATTCTTTGGCATTGCCTCTCTTTGGGATTGGAATGAAAACTGACCTTTTCCAGCCCTGTGGCCACTGTTGAATTTTCCAAACTTGCTGGCATATTGAGTGCAGCACTTTCACAGCATCATCTTTTAGGATTTGAGTTGCTGACAAAACTCTGAATAGTTGAAGCTATGGTTTTTCCAGCAGCCATGCATGGATGTGAGAGTTGGACCATAAAGAAGGCTGAGTGCCAAAGAACTGATGCTTCTGAATTGTGGTGTTGGAGAAGACTCTTGAGAGTCCTTTGGAGCACAAGGAGATCAAACCAGTTAATCCTAAAGGAAATCAGTGCTGAATATTTATCGGAAGGACTGATGCTGAAGCTCCAATACTTTGGCCACCTGATGTGAAGAGCTGACTCATTGGAAAAGACCGTGATGCTGGGAAAGATTGAAGGCAAAAGAAGTGACCAGCAGAGGATGAGATGATTAGATAGCATCACCAACTCAATGGATATGAATCTGAGCAAATGCCAAGAGATAATAAAGAACAAGGGAGCCTGGCATGCTGCAGTCCATGGGGTCACAAAGTGTTGGACACTACCTAGTGACTGAACAGCAGCAATAACAGTTGATTAACAATGCTATAGCACAGGAAACTATTCAATATTATGTAACAACTTAAAGACTTGTTGTGGGAATTGAAGAACTATCTAACTTAAAGCTCTTAAACAGTGCCTGGCAGATCATAATAATTAAGTATTAGTATCATTATTATTGTCATAGTTATTATTACTAGTAGTTATGCCAATAGTGTTATGTTACTTGAATAAGGAAGCAACATTAGACCCTAACTCCAAAGATTAAAGTAATTGTAGACTGAGAGGATAATGAAGAAAGGAGACAGGGAAAAAATCAAAAGGAGACAAATAATTGAAAATAGCCAGGAAAGTTATTTGGGGCAATTGGGACGAGAGCATTTTTCGAGCTGCTGCTGCTGCTGCTAAGGCGCTTCAGTCGTGTCCGACTCTGTGTGACTGTAGCCCACCAGGCTCCCCCATCCCTGGGATTCTCCAGGCAAGAACACTGGAGTGGGTTGCCATTTCCTTCTCCAATGCATGAAAGTGAAAAGTGAAAGTGAAGTTCCTCAGTCATGTCCGACTCTTAGCGACCCCATGGACTGCAGCCCACCAGGCTCCTCCATCCATGGGATTTTCCAGGCAGGAGTACTGGAGTGGGGTGCCATTGCCTTCTCCATTTTTTGAGCAGTTTTACCCATTTAAGTTAGTATACCAAAGACAATCTTGGATTAATACATCAAGAAATAACTTTGTAGACCAGAAGCCCAGATTTCGTTGACTCCCCTCCCAAAATAATGCCTTCATTGGTGTTCAAGTATGAAATATCCATCCAATAACAGCTTCCTGTTCCACTGCAGCCACAGGGCCAGGAAGGAAGTTAGCTTACCGCCACCAGTTGTTAATTTCTGAGTAGATGATAATTAATAATAAGTACCACACTTCAAAGAAATTAATAATAGTATAGTATTGCTCTCTTGATGGTATTCAGTAGGCATGGCTTCTGGTCTGAACTCGAGCAAGAACTACAGTTGCAGAAATACATTGAAAAACTAGGAGTGCTGATTAGTCTGTGGCTTCCTAGGGGCTCAGATACAAAGTCTGCCTGCACTGCAGAAGACCTGGGTCTGATCCCTGGGTCAGGAAGATCCCCTAGAGAAGGAAATGGCAACCCACCCCAGTATTCTTGCCTGGGAAATCCCAAGGACAGAGGAGTCTGGCAGACCCCAGTCAAAGGGGTCACAAAAGAGTCAGATACAATTCAGCAATTAAACAAGTCTTTGGTATTAACTTCCATTTTGGATTCATTCTCTTCTATGCAATGACTTCAGTCCAAAGTTATAGTGCAAAAAGTGGGATGCAAAGATACTATTTTGGACATAAATGTAAAACAAAGAGAAAAAATACTTTCTCTAGAAGATAGAGAAGCACATGTTTTTAGGAGGAAGAATATTTTCAAGTTGTGTCTACACAGACAGCATATAAGGGCACTAATTTAGTTGCTTTCAGTAGCTATTATCAAACAACAGATTTGGCAGGGGTTTTTCTCTCAAGTGAGCTATTTATTCCTTTTTTTTTTTTGGTGTATGAGAAAAAAAAGTCCAATGTCAAAACACTTGCTGGTTCAAAAAACAAATTCATTACCTGATTTTAATTTTTTGCAATAGCATATCAAAAACTCCTACAGAGAGTTAGTATATCTGAATTCAAGAGAAACCAAAAGGTGAGTAATGATCCTCCCATGTTCAGAATACAGAGATTAGTTAATGAATCATGACTCTCTGGGTGGCTCAGAAACCCTAAAATTGGGCCCATTTTTCTTTCTTGATTTTTCAGTTGGCTCCATCTGCTAATTCTAAATTTTTACTTTTATTTGGGGGTGGTAGGGACAGGTAGTTTTCCAATAACCTTTCAATGACAAAAACCAGAAACTGGAGTTTGCAGCTTTGGAAAAGCTAGAGCTTCAAATTAGTAACTACATCTAACATCAGCAGCTATGATTAGAAACAAACTCCTGCCAAGATGACCAATGGTTTCAACAAAAAAGAGGGAAGCAGAGGCACACACAAAGAAAGCAAAACTTCTACAGGAGAAGGGGAAGATCCTGACGATGCTGAAGAAAATGAACTTACAATACTAGGACTTCAACATATGGGGAACAACATTTATTATAATTATACTGTACACATACAACTGGCAACAGGGTTAGGGGACTGTTTAGTTAGAGTTAGGGGACATGTTTCTGACTTAATGGTAAAACGTGATTTAATACATGAATATCACAGGGTCTTCTGCTGGAAGCTCCATTAGGCAAGTCACCACATTCTGGGACATATATTGGGATAAATTACACTTGCTGCTGCTGCTGCTGCTAAGTCACGTCAGTCGTGTCCGACTCTGCGCGACCCCATAGACGGCAGCCCACCAGGCTCCCCTGTCCCTGGGATTCTCCAGGCAAGAACACTGGAGTGGGTTGCCATTTCCTTCTCCATTGCGTGAAAGTGAAAAGTGAAAGTGAAGTCATTCAGTTGTGTCCGACTCGTAGCGACCCCATGGACTGCAGCCTACCAGGCTCCTCCATCCATGGGATTTTCCAGGCAAGAGTACTGGATTGGCTTGCCATTGCCTTCTCCAAATTACACTTACTGTGAGAAAATACATGCCACTCTCCTTTTTTTTTTTTAATTTATTTCTTTTAATTGGAAGCTAATTACTTTACAATATTATAGTGGTTTTTGCCCTACATTGGCATGAATCAGCCATGGGCGTACATGTGTCCCCCATCCTGAACCCCCCTCCCACCTCCCTCCCCATCCCATCGCTCAGGGTCATCCCAGGGCATCAGCCCTGAGCACCCTGCCTCATGCATTGAACCTAGACTGGTGATCTATTTCATATATAGTAATATGCATGTTTCAATGCTATTCTCTCAAATAATCCCACCTTCGCCTCTCCCACAGAGTCCAAAAGATTGTCCTTTACATCTATGTTTCTTTTGCTGTCTTGCATATAGGGCCATTGTTACCATCTTTTTAAATTCCATATATATGCATTAATATACTATATTGGTGTTTTTCTTTCTGACTTGCTTCACTCTGTATAATAGGCTCCAGTTTCATACACCTCATTAGAACTGATTCAAATGCATTGTTTTTAATAGCTGAGTAATATTCCATTGTGTATTTGTACCACAGCTTTCTTATCCATTCATCTGCCAATGGACATCTAGGTTGCTTCCATGTCCTAGCTATTGTAAACAGTTCTGTGATGAACATTGGGGTACATGTGTCTCTTTCAATTCTGGTTTCCTTGGTGTGTATGCCCAGCAGTGGGATTACTGGGTCATATTGCAGTTCTATTTCCAGTTTTTTAAGGAATCTCCACACTGTTCTTCATAGTGGCTGAACTAGTTTGCATTCCCACAAATGTAATAGGGTTCCCTTTTCTCCACACACTCTGCAGCATTTATTGTTTATAGACTTTTTGATAGCGGCCATTCTGACTGGCATTGAGATGATACCTCACTGTGGTTTTGATTTGCATGTCTCTGGTAATGAGTGATATTGAGCTCCTTTTGTTTTTTTGAACAATTTCTTAATTCTGATTATAGAAAGTCAGGTATTTGGAGAAAATCTAGAGCTTACAGAAAAGAATAAGAAATCAAACATAATCTCACTATCCAGAAACCTTTGCTAAAATTTCACCTTTTTGTCTGTCTGGCACCTGTATGTCTGCATGTATATGATTAATATTACAATGCAGAAAAGCACTTTGATTTATTTCAAAACTATATATATTTATATATATTTTAAAACCTTTTAAAGTATAGTTTATTTATAATATTGTATAGTTTCTGGTGTACAGAAAAGTCATTTAGTTATATACATTTATATATATATATATATATATATATATATGTTATATATATATAGGCTTCCCAAGTGGCTCAGTGGCAAAGAATCCACTGCCAATCCTGCCTGCAAATGCAGGACATGCAGGAGACTTAGACTTGATCCCTGGGTCAGGAAGATCCTCTAGAAGAGGAAATAGCAAGCTACTCCACTATTCTTGGGAAATCCCATGGACAGAAGAGCCTGGTGAGTTACAGTCTGTGAGGCTGCAAAGAGTGTGACATGACTAGCAACTAAGCATGTATATATATATATATATATATATATATATATATATATATAAATCATGTTCTTTTCCATTATGCTTTATTGCAAGATATTGAATCTAGTTCACTGTGCTATACAGTAAGACCTTATTGTTTTCTATTGTATGTGTAGAGTTAAACCTATATTTTAATATATAGAAGTCATAGATGCTTATTGCAAGAAATTGAGAAAATGTGGAGGAAATTTCAAAAAAGAAAAAAATCACTCATATTCTACTATCCATATCTTTGGGTATGTGACTCCAGATTGCTTTTTCTTTATACATATATTTGTTAATATTTTAACCTACTCATTTTATTCAACAATATGCCAAGGACACCTTATCAAGTCCGTATAACATGCCTTTTAATGGCTGAATTAACATTCCACTAAATGGCTGTACCATATTGTAGGATATTTGAGTTACATAAATGGTCATTTTTAACACTTTTTAAGCAATAGGCTTTTTGTTCTATTATTTTGTAAATTGAGGGCTGTGTGAGTGCTTGAGAGTAACATTTGATAGGAATACATAACTAGTCTGCAACTAGAGATCCATTATGATGTTTGCATCTAAGAGTCAATAATACTAAGCTGGAGAACTGCCATTGATGGAATTATTAACAGGAGAACTTACCAAAAGAAGCCTGACAAGATGGCAGAGTTTTGATCCTGGGCAGCCAATCTTGGCCCAAACAGAAAGGTCTATACTGGTCCCAGCACTTTTATTTACCAAATTACCAAAGAGGAATCCTTGGTCATTTTATAACCAAACATCATTTCACACTGTCCATATGCAAACTCATAATAATTATTGGAATTAATTACTTTTTACAGCAACTGCATGAAACAGCTTTCTGTTTCCAAGTTCTGTAAATGGAAAAAATAGAGATATATAAACAGTATGAGCTTCATAAAACAACAGAGGAAATCATGAGCAAAACAAAACAGAAGTCCTTACTTTTTTCCTTGTTTCCCATTTAGAAAAGAATTAAACTCAAGAAACCTCAGTTAAGAATATTTTCTTGAATAAGACCTATTCGTTCCTCAGGTAGATCTGAAGCTACAGACCCTTAGAGAGAAGTTTATGCTTCTCAAAAGCATCTATATGGTCAGGGCTTCAAACCGAACAACTTATTTGATCATGCATATGCAAATATTAGTTCATTTGAATTGTAATTGTCAATCTGGTCATCAGTGATGATGAGATAAAACCTCAAAGAAAAAGGATGTGTGCGTGTTTATGTAGTGTAGAGTATACAATTTTTATCTTTTATTGCATTTTTTGATTAAGCCATTCAATATTTTTGAATAAGTAAACCAAAACATTAGTTAAATATAACAGTATTACCAAATGGTCATACATGTTGATTAAGCAAGTCCCAGTGATAAGGACTGCTAATGCAAATATAGCTATCTGCTGTATGGGTGTAGCATAATTGCTTTTTCCACCATAAGTATACATATATCTTTTTGTTTGAAGGAAAAATGCTGATGTATCTACACTATAATGTTACTGCAGACATTACCAAATGTCTCATTTCCAGAAATCCAATGAACAGACAAACCCCCGGTTCTTCTCCATAGAAATCCTGCTGGAAAATACTGCTAATCATGACCATTTCAGTAAACCAAACAACTAGTAAATAAATTTAGAAAAAAAAAAAAAAAACTTTTTCTTTGATCAAAGTCATCAGTAAACTCAATCAGAATAATTGAACTCAGATCGTGAAATAGGCAACACTCTAAGACTCTTCAAAGATTTTCCGGGACAGAAACAATTTTGTTTTCAAGGCACACAATGCAGTGGAAGAGAAATTGTAAAAATATCCTCCCAACAACAGTGCTCAACTAAAAATAAGCAGCAGAGATGCAGCCATGTGGAAGACTTTCTACCTTACAAATCCCTAAGGATTTGAATAAAAAAGCTTAGACTAATAGCTGTGTGTGGTTCAGCGAGAGAAAACAGCCCTTCAGGAAAACAGTGTGTCTGGGTTAGGATGTGTCCAGTCAAGTTATTATGCCCGTCCTCTCTCAGAGAAACAGAATTCTTGAGCTATACAAAGAATAAAGAAAGCTAGATCCATCTCTGTGTGGTGCTGAAAATGTGAATTTTTCTTTGTTCTTAATATACAGAAGCTGGGTACTGCTAGCAGGGCATGGGCTTCGGAAGAAAATGAACTGGGTTTCAATCCCAGCGTATCAGTGCGTGACCTTGGGCTAGCAACTGAATGTCACCTTTTTTTCTTGTAAAGTAGAGATAATAATACCTGCCCATCTCTCAAGGCAAAATATAAGCAGTAAATGGCCCACGGAGGGGGGAAAAAACAGCTTATCATAGTACCAAGCACCTGCTAGATACCCCATAAATGTTAGTTTTATTTTTACCTCTTTAAAATTCTCAACTCTAAATACTAACACTTGAGTGTCTATATAAAAGATAATTTGGGATTGGGCATTTCTTTTTTGGCTGCACCATGCCTCATGCAGAATCCTAGTTCCCAGACCAGGAATTGAACCCATATTCCCTGCACAAGGTACATGGAGTCTTAACCACGAGACCACCAAGGAAGTCCTGGACTTCACCAGTGTGCATGAGTGTATGCTAAGTCACTTTAGTCCCGCCCAACTCTTCATGATCCCATGGACTGTAGCCCACTAGACTCTTCTGTTCATGGAATTCTCCAGGCAAGAATACTGGAGTGGGTAGTCATGCCCTTCTCCAGGAGATCTTCCCGATCCAGGGATTGAACCCAGGTCTCCTGCATTGCAGGCAGATTCTTTACCAGCTGAGCCACCAGGGAAGCTACTCCATATGGGGGCTCTCAATAAATATTTGCTGAAATAAAGAATAAATGCCTTATATGTGTGTTTTATTTAAAGCTGCTTCCATTATTTCTTGCTGAAACCACTGGCAACATCAACCAACTATTTGTAAACAAATACGTACATGAATAGATAATATCATAATATATACTTTTACAGCTCCCCCTAAGATTAATAGTACTCTGAGTGTAATCAACATTTAATCAATATTTGTTAAATGTGTTCTGACTCTTTGCAACCCCATGGACTCTACAGTCCATGGAATTCTCCAGGCCAGAACACTGGAGTGGGTAGCCTTTCCTTTCTCCAGGGGATCTTCCCAACCCAGGGATCGAACCCAGGTCTCCCACATTGCAGGCAGATTCTTTACCAGCTGAGCCACAAGGGAAGCCCAAGAATACTGGAGTGGGTAGCTTATCCGTTCTCCAGCAGATCTTTCCAACCCAGGAATCAAACCAGGGTCTCCTGCATTGCAGGCGGATTCTTTACCAACTGAGGTATCAGGGAAACCCAAATGTGTTACAAACTCCTTATTTAGCCAATATATATGCATGAGTATATCCCAGCTGCCAGAAAGGTATTGTTTCTCATTTTTGTACAGAGAAATAACTGCCTTGTGTGGAGATAAAATATCATAGTCATGTAATGCTTAGTAACATATATTCATAATTTACCATAATAAGTACTGGAGGAGTCTTGTAAAAAGCAATAATCTGGGATTGAGTTGTCATTCATACATGTACAAACAAATATAATGTCAATAAATGTTTAGGTGTGTTAGGCGTGCATATGTGTACATGCTTGTTAAGTGGATCCTGGCTGTCTATTTGTTGAATAATTCATTAATATATTCACATATGTGTATATAAAACAAGCTATAAAAATGCATAGACACAGTGGCATGGTACCATAAATGTTGGGATAAATGGTATATGCCAAATGTCACTGAATTGAGTTGTGAAGGAAAAAGGATGCTAAGGTTTGATTAAAAGAAAAGATTACGTATGTGAGATGAGCGTCAAAGAAGTGAAGTTATATACCATGTTTCATTTATTTACCATCCGTTTAATCTAGATGTTTTTGCCATGGATAAAAGAGAGAAATGGAAAAGTCTTCCACTGGTTTTTTGAAGACAAGGAATCTTAGAAACAGGGGGGTGGCAAGCTCTGCACATTGAGACATTGTAGCCAACCTCCTCCCCCACACCCTCAGCACTTCAACTCCTGCCAGGCAGGAACTAGACTCTTTTGTAGAGCACATTTATAGCATTAGAAAGTAACAGGATCACAAAGGAGAGAAGAAAAGCTTCATCTGTGTGACCAGGAGGCTAAAAGGCTCCCCTGCGAGGAAGACTGTGGCAGCCTTGAGTCAGAAGAAAAGACCTCCCCAGCCCAACTGTCAGTTCCAAGAGAAGCCCTGAAGCTGCCTAGGAAAAACGTTTCTCCCCCAGAAGGCTTTCATTTATTTTATTTTTTTAAAGTTGGTTCAAGAGAGAACGCAGTACATTTGTATCATTCCATCCCTAATCTCAGCTCCAGAATAAAGGTTCTTCCATCTCTCACATACATATCTGGATTCTCATGTTCCTCCCGCATCAGGGAAAAGTCAGGTGTCTCTCGTGAAATGTGCTTGGCAGGTTACTGAACATTGGCAGAGGACGGCAATATAGGTAAATAAACACACACACACACCCCGGCTTGAAAGCATCTTTCTCCATTCAACTCTGTCGGTGAGAATATTCTCCTACAAGTCTCAGCCCACATCTCCTTCTCCAGGCCCTTTTATTCCCCCTCAAGAACAGTCTGGGATCTTCCAAACAGATGTGTGACTTTCTCAGCAAAGAAAAAGAAAACAGTCCAATAAAATAATGTTAAAAGTCTGGTAGCACCAGCTCCCCCATAGCTCCGCATACACACACGCACACACACAGCGAATGGACGCATGATTATTTACACCACTTTACAGTGGAACTCTGGCTGTTTCATGGGTCTCTGCTGGTGCCAAGGCCCAGTACATGTGAAATCTAGAAGCTGAAAGAAAATGAAAACCTAGGTGTGCAAAGGAGCTAGAAGGAATTGTTGCCTTTCCCTGGATTAGAACGGGAGGACATTCCCTTCTGTGATTTGCTCTTGCCACAACAGGGCTGCGAAAAGTCTCCCTGAAATGGGGCCGGTAGAGGAGGGGAGAGAGAAAGTGAAAGAAAAATGGACAGCCATAAAAAGATTTATAATTTACTTCTGAGATAAATCAGCAAAGGGAGGTCCAAACTGCCACGTGCTCTGAGGCCCTGGGCTCCTGCCCTGACTAATGCGCTGCAGCCCATTTTGATCTACGCTAAAATTAACAATCAGCCAGCCACTTTATGAAATATTATCTTTGTTAGCTTTACCACTAACAAAAATACACTTCCAATTTTTCACATGCACACACTACATCTATTAAAGCAATCTGGGAAATTAGTTTGAGATAAACTGTACAGCAATTTTATTCATAGCTTCCCCATATCTCACACTGTTAATCTGCATCACAGCTCACTAAATAGTGCCTAATGTTTATTGCATTTAACTGAATGTATACAATTCTGAGGGTACGCCAGGGACCGATTATCATAATTATACATGTTTCTATGGAAACCCACAAGTCTATCAGTTTTGATTCATTATATTGTTATACCTTCTAGCACTTTCTAATTATTAGGTGCCCATAAAAAGTCTCCGTCTTGCTGTTACTATAGAAATGAGCTATAGACAGGCTTCAATTGTTAACCCTTAAAGGACCAAAATATATAGACTCAAACAGCTGGTAGCTATTCATGTAACTGAAATACCTAATAATTTCATTTAATACTTAAGTTCATAACTGATTTTATGTAAATTTATGAAAACATTTTGCATAGCTAACTCATGAATGATTATCTCAGATTTTAGAAAACTGTCCTGACTTTGAGGTTCCCTAGTCTGGACATATCCCTTCAGGTCTGATAAAAGACACACAAATGCTAAGGGAACTCAGAATTAATGATTACACCACAAAATCTGGACTCTTTCAAGACTGATTTCTTATTTCATAAATAAAGATGCATTTGCTGGTGTAAACATAGAATTATATGCTAAGTAATAAAACAGGTAACTCAAGATATTACAGGAAAAATTCAGATGCATTGAGAGCCTTTAAATCAAACATCTAAAATGGCTTCAGAGCAATATGGCTATTTAGGTATAATTTAATATTGCTACTTAAATTGCAATTTGTAATTTAATATTTTCATTTTACTTTTTCTCCTACATTCACTAACAGAATCCTGTGAAAATTGAACGGGACTGAGCAGTTTCATTGTCTCCCTAACCCTCCTGCTATTACAGTTTTCAATTAGAAGTGCCTTTTAATTTAGATCAGGAAAGCTTTCCTAAAGTGACAGCTCGCCCTTCACACTGCATATCTATTTATTTCGGAAGTCAACACACCATTCAATAACCTGAGAACAGCCCTGATTGCTATGCTAATAGTATTCAGAAATATGTCCACAGCGATCGAAACAAGTAAACTAAGGCTAATTCATAAAGTGAATAATAAAAGGCAAAGGAAAGCCTTTCATATCTTCTGCTCCTTCAGCTGGAATCTTAAGCTTACAAATTTAATTTTTTTCCCTCCCTTAGGGAAATGAACACTATATGATAACCAAACTGAAATTAGATTTTACCTAATATTACAGGCTTGCCTCTTTGACGCGGCTTGTGTTATTATATAAAGCTGCCGTGGGAAGCACGGAGACAATGACCGTGTGTGTATATGCTGGTGTGATCCAGGAGATGCTTGCTCCAGCCACAGTCTCTTCAGCTCAGAGCTAAATGCATTTTGCTTCTTAAGGTGGGGGGAGGACATGGAAAGCCATAAGAATTTTAAACAGATGCCCACATGAAAAACAACAGCACATTGCTAGAGAACCATTTTCTTCATATTCCAGGAATATGTCCACCAATGTCCACAGCAGCTCCCTACCAAGTAGGAATAAACCAGACTGCCTCAGGAACAAAAGGTATAGATATTTGCATGTTGATGTTCAAACTCATAAGAAAACAGAGAACAGATCAAAGCCTTTTGTTCCCAACTCTTATATCTCTATTAGCATCTGAGAAAAGTAGATCTACCACTAAACAGAAAATTTAAAGTAGTTTAAGAGCAAATTAGATCAGATAGATTAAAAATTCCGTTCATCAGTACATGTATATATTACTACTTATGTATATATAGCCTGAAATTGACTATATTTAATTCACATAAAAATGTCTTCTGCACATCACCAGTTATTGGTTATCCAGAATAATTAAAATTTTGTCTGCATATTTTTTTACTTATCCATAGAAATGAAACTAACCTTCAATAGTAAACATCTTATTTTTTATCTTGTTTATACATTCATTCCCATAATTATTAATTACTCCACCTAATTCAATAGCCCTCTTCAAAAATCTAATGGTCTTTTTCATATATTTTAAGCCAAGCAAAGATATACACTAATGGATAAAATGTAACCAAATATGTGTGCAGAAAATATATGAATATTTCTAGATAAGCCAAAGAACTCTATGAGAAGAACAATGATACTAGGGTCAAGATTTCAAACACTCGATTAATAAACCTTAAAAGTGACAATAAAAGCTTCTGAAAGCAAGCTCACAACCCCTGTGTGCTTTTGGAGAATACCTTTAAGATCCCTGTTCCGTTAGTGAATCCTGAGGGGGTGGGGGGTGAGATAAGGGTCAGATATGGAGGTCAGGAGGGTGATTAAGCAAAAAAAGCAGAGACAGTAAGTCATCCAAGCAGCAAGCATATTACCACCTGGGATGTCATTTATTTCCTAGAGACAGAGTCGAGTAAGTTCCCTGCACGTTAAAACCATGAATTAATTATATTCTCCCCCTCCCAGTGAGCATAAAGTGCTCAAATTTTCTTTTTGGGTGATAGGGGGAAAAGATGCCTTATCATTCATTGTTGGATGTTAAGATCCCAGAGGAAAAAGCCAATAAAAACAGTTCCTAGTGACAAAAATCCAGGAGCTGTACCATACTATCAATCAAACTGAAATGTTTTAGGATTCATATTTATTTGCACCACTTTGTCACGAGGAAAATGTCTAGTCAACTCAAGAATGTGTAAATTCTAGTTTTTTGGTGCTTAAAAGAAAGGTGAAAAGACATTAGTGAGCTGTGATTCCCTTCAGTGGAGCAGATTTGTTTGGACAGCGCCTGTCCGTGGTGAGGGTGGTTGAAGGACCCATGTGTCTCAGATGGACACTGTTTCCAGCCTCCGGGATCAGTCTCTGGGGGGCCAGCACCCACCAGGCCTCAGGACAGAGGCGCCCAGCTAGAATCCCCTCCTTGGAGTCTTGAGGGTTGAAGCGGGAAGATAACGTAATTTCTGTGAGGTTTTAATGGCCCTTGGGCAGTGGATCTTATTCCAGTTGAATTATGAGAAACCAGAGAAGGTAATAGATGGCTTGCTTCCAGATTAGGAACAAGGTAGTAAGTGTAAACTAATCCCTGGTAGCACAGATGGTAAAAAATCTGCCTGCAATGCAGGAGACCCTGGTTCGATCCCTGGGTCTGGAAGATCCCCTGGAGAAGGGAATGGCTACCCACTCCAGTATTCTTTCTTAGAGAATTCCATGGACAGACCATGGGGTGGCAAAGAGTCAGACACGACTGAATGACCAAAACACACACAGTCAGTATAACAGAGTGGGACCAGATAAAAGAAAACGGATTCTGATCCAACTTGAAAGAAGATGTTCTGGGGTGAAAATGTAGGAAGAGAAAGAAGACAAGGAGAGGGACTTCCCTGGTGGTCCAGTGGTTGGGACTTCACCTTCCAATGTAGGAGAAGTGTGGATTCAATTCCTGTTTGGGGATCTAAGATTCCCACATACGTCAAGGCCAAAAAACCAGAACATAAACAACAGAAGCAATATTGTAACAAATTCAATAAAAACGTTGAAAATGGTCCTTATTCTTTAAAAAATCTTTTAAACAATGAAAGAAAGAAGACAAGCAGCTTGGCAGACTGCTGTGCTTAGTCGTTCAGTTGTGTCCGACTCTGCGACCCCATGGACTGTAGCCCGCCAGGCTCCTCTGTCCGTGGGGATTCTCCAGGCAAGAATACTGGAGTGGGTTGCCATGCCCTCCTCCAGGGGATCTTTCCAACCCAGGAATCGAACACAGGTCTCCCTCATTGCAGGTGGATTCTTTTACCCACTGAGCCACTAGGGAAGCAGACACCACAAGCAAAAAGTTCTCACCTACTCTGTTCCTTCGGGTACCATTTTTGGCTGATTTTCTTCCATATGGATTTAACACAGACACACGTGTGCCTTTTAACTGTCAATTGCCGAGAGGCTATGAGCACTCAGGATCTGAGAAGGACTGGGCTGGGTAACAAAAACAAAGAAATAAAGCCACTCCCACAAGAGACAAAATGTAATCACTAGACAACACTGTTGCCATACTATCAAAGCATTTTAATGTGCTGATTTTTAGCAGGCTCTATGCATTATTTCCCTTGTGGCTCAGCTGGTAAAGAATCTACCTGCAATGCAGGAGAAGGGAATGGCTACCCACTCCAGTATTCTGGCCTGGAGAATTCCATGGTTTATATAGTCCATGGGGTCGCAAAGAGTCGGACACAACTGAGCAGCTTTCACTTATACTTATATGCATGATTTCTGAAAATATTATATTGTTACGCTTGAGGAAGTCAAAAGATCAAATATTTTAGTTTCTCCATTTAAGCAAATAAGAAATATAGTTCTTTCTGTGTCTCTCATGTTCTCTCTCTCCCTCTCTCTAGCTCTCTCTCTTTTACACTTTCTTTTATGTTATCAGGGCATTATTAAAACACTCATTATTATTCACTCCAGAAAACAGTCATTTCAAAGGCTAATCAGCAATGCTCACAATTTATATTTAGTTTTTATGCTACTTGAAGTTTAAAAATGAAAAATCACCAGTGTCAACACATGTTCTTTCGACTCTCACTGTCTGGCAGTGAGACTATGAATATTCTGCCCGCAGCATATATGGCACATACATGTTCCCTACCAGCAAACAGCTTGCATTCTGTCCTAGAGGCAAGAAATGATACTAAACAATTACATATACGAGGGGCTTACTGCAAACAAGTGTCAGCCAGTACCTGCTGTTTGACTCAGGTAAGGATAGGGTGGTTAGTTAGGGCTGAGACTACCCAGGGACTTGAACTTGAGCTTCAAGGAAGGGTAGGTTTAGCACATGGAAGACAGATTCAGAAATCTCTTTGAAAAATCTGGACATTATAATCATCTAAAGTGGATGGTTTATTTAGATGGAGAAGAAGCAGGGTACTGACTGATGGTACAGAAGTTTGAGGATGATTATTATTGTAATAGAAAGAAAATCAACACTGAATATTCATTGGGAGGACTGATGCTGAAGCTGAAGCTCCAATACTTTGGCCACCTGATACGAAGAACCGACTTATTGGAAAAGACCCTTTTGCTGGGAGAGATTGAGGGCAGGAGGAGAAGGAGGGCAACAGAGGATGAGACGGTTGGATGGCATCACTGACTCAATGGACTTGAGTTTGAACAAGCTCCCGGAGATGGTAAAGCACAGGGAAGCCTGGTGTGCTGCTGCCACAGAGAGTCAGACATGACTTAGTGACTGAACAACAGCAAGACTTTTGAATAGAAGACAGAGCTTGTATTTGTGGGAGAAAACTTGAAAATTATGTGCCAGAAGACTCAGGTGAGGAAAGACTTTGTCCAAAAAATCAATTAGAGACTCACATTCTATTATAGACGAGAACTTTATACTAGAGTGCTCATGGAGAGAGAAGGAAGAGATGAGGATGATAAAAGAGAAGTCAGATGAGCACATTATGTGAAGAGAGGAAGAGATAAGGGGTGAGCCAGGCAACCAAGGCAAGTCACAAAGAGATGAGACACATGGGAGAAATCAGTTTTGGGAGCAAGAGAACTAGCTTGGATATTGACATATTGCTGGAAATTGTGATGAAGTCTTGGGCTTGCCAGGTGGTGCTAGTGGTAGAGAACCTACCTGCCAATGCCAGAGACAGCTGGTTGGATCCCTGGGTCAGAAATATCCCCTGGGGAGGGCATGAAACAACTGAAGCAACTTAGCACACAGCACATACGTGATAAAGTACAGCAGGCTGTAGGACTAAAGATCAGAAAATTATCTTTACAGACAGCTCACTAATTTTCATTCTTATAGTCATGCACATGTTTTGTCTGTGTTTTAAATGAGCAAGTAGGTCAATGAGTATGAATAAATTTTTTAAATGAATGGTACATGCGATTGATATTTGACATTGTTAGAAAAAAATAAATTCTACATGAAGATATGGATTGAGAAAATTAAATAAAAATAAGAACTGACTCAATTTTGACCCAACTATAGACAAAGAAAGAAGTAAAATAAGGAAAGAAAGGAAATAGAAGGAATCACAAAAGTGAAGAAAGAATTTGCAGCACTGTGGTTGGACATGGAGGGTATCATGCTAAGTTAAATACTGTATGATATCACTTATATATGGGATCTAAAAAATACAACAAAGTAGTGGATATGCCAAAAAAGCAATCAGACATACAGACTAGATACAAAGCGCCAGCTAGTGGTTTCCAGCGGGGAGAGGGGAATGGGCAGGGGCAACACAGGGGTGCGTATGTGCTGAGTCACTTCAGTCGTGTCTGACTCTGTGTGACCCTATAGACTGTAACCCACCAGGTTCCTCTGTCCATGGGAGTCTCCAGGCAAGAATACTGGAGTGGGTTGCTTTTTTCTTCAGGGGATTAAAAAATACAGGCTATTATGTGTAAAATAATCTACGAGGGTAAAACATGGGGAATTAGCCAGTATTCTACAATAACTGTAAGTTGAATACAACCTTTAAAAATTATTAATCACTGTATTATATACCTACACTATATATATATACACAAATGAAGCCAAAAAGTATACTATATATAGGTATAGGTATACAATATATACTATATACTATAGTATATCTATACTATATATAGGTATATATACCTATACCTAAACTGCTGTACACCTGTACAACAACTATACTGCAGTTTAAATAAAGGGAGCAAAGCATAACGACAAGAGGATGTCAAGAAGAGAAAAATAGGTGGTGCTAGTGGTGAAGAACCCTCCTGCCAATGCAGGAGATGCAAGAGACGTGGGTTCAATCCCTGCATCAGGAAGATCCACTGGAGTAGGAAATGGCAACCCACTCCAGTATTCTTGCCTGGAGAATCCCATGGACAGAGGAGTCTGGTGGGCTACAGTCCATGGGACCGCAAAGAGTAGGACACAACTGAACACTGAATTACTGGGTTGAACTTAAGGTGGGTATAAAGGCTGAAAGAATTTTGAGTGATGTTGAATGTGTGTGTGTGTGTGTGTGTGTGTGTGTAAAATAAGAGAAAGCTAGATACATCTGAAGGCACAAGAGGAGACACCAATGGAAAGATATTTTAAAGATTAAATGTTTCATTCTTTCAAGGACCAGTTGATGCTCCCAGAGAGAAGGGAAGAGGGGATAAAGTTGGGAAAGTCCCAGAAGGATTTTAGACCTGGCAATGGTGGAAGGAGGGAGATTATTCTCTTGATAAGGAAAGAAGAGAAAATAGGTGATAATCCAGAGATATTTTGAGATTTGAAGAGATATATACACAAAGATATAAGTAGGAAAGAAGGAATGCATGCCAGATGGTCTCAAACTAGGAACAAAATGGCTGGGTAAACCAGGCATTAAAGAATCAAGCAAATGAAGCCAAAAAGTAAAGTTAATGTTGAAGAGTGAAGGGGCATGACCCTGGCACTGCTACCATTACCAACAGTCACCTGGATTTTTACTTCTCAGTAAAGTTTCCATCTGTAAAACTTGGAAGACAACCAGGTAGAACAGTGAGGAAAACAAAACTGTCAGCAAAAGAAAAAAAAGAGAGAGAAACTATCTTAAAACTCAATTCAATTAAAAATATATCTTGAGCATTGATTACATGCCAGGCACTATATTAGATATGAGCAGGAAAATTTTAATGGAATTCTAGGACTTGGAAACTTGCACACATAAAAAGTTGTGCTAGTTTCTTAAAACTCTGTAAATGAGTTTCCTTTAACCAGGATGACTCAAGATAGCATGGTACTGGCCTCAGATGACCCCTCAGTTATTTTCCATATCTGCTTATTGGGAGAACTCTGCATAACCAGTAAAAAAAAATTAATTTAGATGAATTTAGATGCTACTAATAATAATGCTATTATGCCACCAAATCCAGAAAGAAATAACACTGGCCCGTTACTCACTAATTTCCCTCTCATCCATCCCAATGGCTATAGGTTTTCTCATGACAATCAATGCTAAAGAAAATCAACCCTGAATTTTCATTGAAAGGACTGATGCTAAAGCTGAAGCTCCAATACTTCAGCCACCTGATCCGAAGAGCTGACTCATTGGAAATGACCCTGATGCTGGGAAAGATTGAAGGCAGGAGGAGAAGGGGATGACAGAGGATGAGATATTTGGATGACATCACTGACTCAGTGGACATGAGTTTGAACAAACTCTGAGAGATGGTGAAGGACAGGAAAGCCTGGCATGCTGTAGTCCATGGGGTTGCAAAGAGTTGGACTTAGAGACTGAAAAACAACATCAAAGCATAAAAAGGAGCACAATGCAGTGATGTACAAGGATGCAACCGACATTAACTTTTGAACTTAACTAAAACACTCTTTAAGGAACAGTATTCATGTCATCTCCCCTAATCTTTATATCTTTATGAAACAGGTATTATCCCCATTTTAAAGGTGAAGAAATGAAAGCTAAAGATAATAAGTAACTTCCCAAGATGACTCAATCAGTAAGTGAACAATCACCAATTCCAACATAACTGCCTCTTTTTTCAAAGTCTTTAATATTTTCCCTTATCTTAGTGACACACAGTCTTGTTTGCATATCAAAATAAGATGGAGAAGTTTCAAAACATATCCATGCCTAAGTCTCATCACAGACCAAGGAAGTCAGAATGTCTGTGAGTGTGGAACCGGCACCTGGGTACTGAACGATTTTCCTGAGGGGGGACTCTCTTGTGTGGTCACCACTGGGAACAACGCTTCTACATCAAGCCGTCATCACTGAGTGTCCTTTAATCCTGTGTTCCTCTGACTTCCTCAAAGTCAGCCTACTTTTTTTTTTTATTAGTGTTTACACTCACAATACAGAGAAGGCAATGGCACCCCACTCCAGTACTCCTGCCTGGAAAATCCCATGGACGGAGGAGCCTGGTAGGCTGCAATCCATGGGGTCGCCAAGAGTCGGACACGACTGAGCGACTTCACTTTCACTTTTCACTTTCATGCATTGGAGAAGGAAATGGCAACCCACTCCAGTGTTCTTGCCTGGAGAATCCCAGGGACGGGGGAGCCTGGTGGCTGCCGTCTATGGGGTCACACAGAGTCAGACATGACTGAAGTGACTTAGCATAGCACACTCACAATAAGTGCAAATCCTATGTCTTAATGATCTTATATTTTCAAATTTCTGGTTTTCAGCAATTGCCCCCTCTAGACGAGAGTTTATGATTCTATACTTTATATGTATAATGTGCCTTTTACATTTAAGTGAGTTACATTTCTATCTCTTATACACATAATATGCATTATTCTTAGAAACTTATTTGTCAAGTATCTACTATTTTTCAACCTATATTCTAAAGGCTAGGGCTATGGTAAGAAAAAGAAAGCACAGGATAATAAAGACAGTCACAGTTTGAATTCAGCCTTTTAATTATAAACTTAGTCCTCTTTCTATCCTTTATCCTCATATAAAGTATACTTTTGTAGCTAAAATTAATAGGGGGAAGCTAGTATAATCCTACGGTTGCCCATGCAAATATTATGTCCATTACAATATATTCTGTATATGAGGGCTTCCCAGGTGGCTCAGTGGTAAAGAGTCTGCCTGCCAATGCAGGAGACACAGAGACTTGAGTTTGCTCCCAAAAGATCCCTTGGAGAAGGAAATGGAAACCCACTCCATGATTCTTGCCTGGAAAATCCCATGAGGAGCCTGGCAGGCTATAGTCCAGTGGGTTACAAAGAGTTGGGCGTGACTGAGTGACTGAGCACACACTGTCTAGTTTTTAGACAAGAAGAAGTCAAGTGCCGATGATAGCTCTCCGTATCTGGAAACATAAGAAGAGACTAAGGATTTCAGCACCTGTGATGGGCAGTAGGGGAGGCAGCTGTTCACAAACAAAGGAGATCCATAGGAGGGGGCCAAGAAAGGTGCTGGAAACACGAACACAGTTTGGATGAGAGCTGGCCCTCTCTGCTATAAACTGATCTTAATGTTGTAAAAATCATTTCTTATTGTAAACAGCTTTATTAGGATATAATTTAAATACCATATAATCCATACATTTTAAAATGTACAATTCAATGGGGTTCTTTTAGCATATTCATAGATATGGGCAAATGTCACCATGGCCAAGTTTAGAACATTTTTATTATCTCAAAATAAAGCCTATAATACCACCTGTCTATCCTTCATCCCCTCCAGGCTTAAGTAACCACTAATCTACTTTGTATCTCTATAGAGTGGCTTCTTCTGGACATTTCATTTAAACAGGATTGTATGCACATGATATGCAGCCTTTTGTGCCTGGCTTCTTTGACTTAGCACTGGGTTTTCAAGGTGCATTCATGCTGTAAATGCATCAGTACCCCATCCCTTTCCATGGCTGAATAATATTCCATCCTGTTGATTTTGTTTATTCATTCATTGGTTGATGGATGTTTAGATTGTTTGCACCTTTAGGCTACTCTGAATAACGTTGCCATAAACATTACTGTACAAGTTTTTATGTGGACACATGTTTTCCTTTCTCTTGGGAATATACTTGGAAGTAGAATTTTGGGGTATATATTAACCATTTAAGAAATTGCCAGAGTGTTTTCTGAGTGGACACATCATTTTACATTTCTACAAGCAAGTGATGTGGGTTCTAATTTCTACACATCCTTGCTGACACTCATTATCTTTTTTTTATTCTTGGTGTACTAGTTGGTGTGAAGTAACACCTAATTGTAGTTTTGATTCACATTTCCATGATTACTAATACTATTGAGCATCTTTTCAGGGGCTTTTGGGCCATTTTTATATCTTCTTTGTAGAAATGTCTGTTCAGGTCTTTGCCCATTATTAATTGGATTATTTGTCTTTTTTATTGAAATGTAAGAATTCTTTATATATTCCAGACACAAGCCTAATATTAGACATATGATTTATTAATATTTCATCCCATTTTTCACTTTGTTGATACTGTTTTCTGAAATATAAATATTTTTAACTTACATGATGTCCAATTTATCTTGTCATTGTGGTTCATGCTTTTAATATCATATCGAAGTATTCACTGCCCAATCCAAGGTCCTGAATATTTACTGTGTTTAATCCTAAGAGTTCTGTGGTTTTCACTCTTCCATTTAGGTTTCTGAACTATTATGAATTGATTTTTGTGTACAATGTAAGGGTACAAATTCATTCTTTTTCAGGTGGCTATCCATTTATTCAAATGACTTTTGTCTGTTCAACCGTTTCAGCACCCTTGTTGCAAATTAGTTGACTATGGACACATCGGTTTATTTCTGGACTCTTCATTCTATTCCATCTATATGCTGGTACCACACTGTCTTGATTCCTGTTGCTTTGTTGTTAAGTTTTGAAATCAGGAAATGTGCATCCTCCAATTTCATTCTTTTTCAAGATTGTTTTGACCATTTTGAATCTCTTGCAAATCTATATGAATTTTAGAACCAGTTTGCCAATTCCTGCAATGAAGCTAGCTGGATTTCTGACAGGGACTGTAGATCAGTTGGGGAGCATTGCCATCTCACCAAGAGTAAGTCACCTGATCTATAAACTGGTCCTTCCATTGTCAACACTTCTTACTATCTCTGTTTTTGCCATTGTTCAGTCTCTTTTCAATTTATTGGTCATGTGTAAAAGAGGAGAATAGTAAGGAAACAGAGAATCAAAGTATGGGGGTATGGACAAGGAACCATAATTAAGGAATAAAACATGGTTCCTGTGAATGAATCCACGTAGAACAGTTTCCTGCAAGATCAATCTTTTGTGTTTGAGGGGAAATCCTATAGGCATTCCATTCCAGTGCCTCATTTGGGGTCATGTCTCTTTCATATGCTGCAGCCCCGGGCTCCCATTTTTTCCTTTCTTTTTCTTTTTTTTATTGCTGCGGCTACCATGGCAACGGTTCACATGGGCTGGAAGAGAGAAGATGAGGCCTCTGCGGAGCCGTTATTAGTGCTCCTGTGGCCAGCAGGGGGTGCCAGGAAGAGCAGGCACTTGCACCTTCTCTTTGTAAGTATTCACACCCACCCCCAGGAAAGCAGAGGACCTGCGACTAACCGAAGGTGGTGTGGGTACCACTACAGAAGGAAATTTTGAGCTTTCTGGAGAGGTTTTAAAGATTTGCGAGGATTTCACCAAGAACTCATAACCTAACACCATGTGTGAGTGATTAAATAGATAGTAAAATGAAAACTTCAAAATGTTCACTATAAAAGATAATCTTTCCAGCAATCAGAGATCATCTTCTTATTTTTACTTACTCATTTTTGCTACACTGATTTAATTTTTACATATCCTGCACTAAAAAGATTCACACAGGTTAGTGTCTCTCTGTGCATGGTGGTTAGGCATCCCAAGGAATTAATAAATGTTTATTAAGGTGAATTCAAATGTCTGTTCTCTAGATACAGAAGCAAATTCTGTTTCCATTCAGTTAAGAGCAGTGGATCACCCACCGGTGCTTTCCTAGCACCATAGAATGAATTTCAAGAGGACACTGGGTTGTTATTTTACAATTCCATTCCATGTATGCAGCAGAATATTGTACCTCACACACATAAGCATGCAGGAAGCTATTAAATTAAAATGTGATGCCAAATACACATTAAAAGAACTGTGGAGAATAAAGTAATGGCCTTCTATCACCCTTTCCAAAATATCACATGGATAGTCATGGATGTATATTTTGGGGTTTATATTATGTGGAATAATTTGCACATCTCTGGCTTGTGAGCTTGAAATCTTCAGATCTTTGATGCCTGTGACTGGCAGTTTTTACCTTTGCAAATTCTTTGGTATGCAACCAGTGCTGCATGATACACAGAGTTGACTAAATATTTATCAAATATTCATATAGTTACTCAGCGGATTAATTATTGAACAAGCTTCCACTCAACCATCCTTCTTCTTGCTACAGCTAATTCTCTGTTTCTCCATTGACATATGTTCTGGGGAAGGCAGAGAAATAGCCAACTCAGCAACTTTTATCCCTTTCAAGGTTATGCATTAAAGTGTGAGAAAGCCAGACACCCATGAAAGCCCACATTACTGATTTGGTGGTCTTAAAAGTTTAAACATATAGATGAACCTCCCAATGGGTTTCTGTGTTTTGCTTTTGGAACAAATTTATATTTTAAGGCACTGTTTAATAATGTATTAACTAACAAAGAAGAAATTCATTAAATATCTAAATATAATTATTTCCATAGAGAATTATTATAGAATATTCCCCTGTGCATCAGTTCATTTTTTTTTCCTGTAGGAAACCCAGGCTAGCTTCTGTATTCCCATTTTACAGAGGAGGCATTTGAGGTTCTGAGTTACTCATTGATTTTTCTCAAATTCACACAGCTGATAAGTGGTCACATTGGCACTGAAACTTGTGTTCTGTTTTATGCTGTGCAGCATTAGCTATGTATATTAAAGGAAAAAATGGAAATATTTGCTACAGGGATCCATAGATTTTCATTTTAGCAATGTTTTCATCATTCTATGTATTCAGAATTGAAATTACGTTATGCACAATTCTCTTCTTTTTGATAGGCTATACCAAAAAGAAGTTACTGTTCCCATAAATGTAGATGATAAATGGGGAGGAGGGAACTCGGAGATCTTTGTCTCCTCATAGAGCAGCTCTGCAGCTATGTGGGGGCAGTCCGGACCATGATGAGCAGGTCTTAAGTGATTAACTGATTGTATATCACCACCAGTCACCCTCAAATTGGTAACTTTAGAAACAATTGTAGGAATAAGAAAGGTGGAGGTGGGAACCAACTTCTATTGATACTCAACTGTGGCATAGTCTTAAATAACAGGATTTTCTTTTGGATCTTTTTATAAGTTTGTTTATTTTTTATATTTGGCTGTTCTAGGTCTTTGTTGCTGTACGGGCTTTTGCTAGCTGCAGTGAGTGGGGGGCTACTCTCTGGTTATGGTGCATGGGGTTCTAGTCATGGCAGCTTCTTTTATTGCAGAGCACAGGCTCTAGGGGCACAAGTTTCAGTAGCTACACATGTGGGCTCATCAGTTGTGGCTCCCGGGCTCTAGAGCACAGGTGCGGTAGTTGTGATGCACAGGTTTAGCTGTCCTGAGGCATGTGGGATCTTCCTGTACCAGCGATCCAATCCGAATCTCTTGCATTGGCAGGCAGATTCTTTACCACTGAGCCACTAGGGAAGCCTTCTTTTGGATTTTTAACATAAAATTTGTACTTTAGGGGAAAATATCAGTTCCCTTACAGAGTTTGATTACTGCTTTCTGTTAGTTCTAGGTAATTCATATCTCTTTCACAGAAGGACAAATCTCAAGCTACAATGCATGTATCATGCATCTCAGCATTTCTATATTGAATCAAATGCAGTGTTCCCATTTCCACACCTTTTAATTGGGTCATCAAGACTTTTTTCCATCAGACATTCTCAACAAGACCTTATAATGCACTACTATATGCTATATCTTTTAATTTTTCCCTAACAACATTATCATCATCTACCTATTTTGGCAGTCTATTTAAAATCTTAAAACTAAGGATTTAAACAATATTCTTGGGATCAGAGTAAATAAAGATAACACAACACTTGAACATGCTTCCAGATTATCCTTTTGTGAAGAAAAGAATTTCAAACAAACTATTGTTCATATATGTGGTAATTAATATCTGTTATAAATAGGTCAGGATTTCAAGGTTCCTGACCAACCATTAATTATGAATGTATTGTTTCAAACAAATAATAATACAGGTTATTTACAATATTATCAGCAGATGTGTTTGTGTTGTAAAACACCGATGGTATATTTAATTACTTGTAAGTAATACAAATGTGTGACATAAACTCCTGAGACTTCAAATGTGGAGATGGTTTGTGAAAAGCTTTGAAATCAACTGGCACATGCCATTCTTTCATTCAAGACAAATATGTGGGCGAATCAGCAGGAGTCCGTTCTGGCTTTCCCGAGAGTGCCCTGGAGCTGTCCACAGGAAGGTGCTGGAAAAGGCAGCCGCAGATGGTCTGGGTCCACAATTATTTCAGCCTGAAATGCGGCAGAATAATCAGACTCATGTTAGGGTATTGCTACAGTGTACATGACCTGGAAATTGCTTCATGAAGGCTTTCAGGGCCACCTTCAATCTCCTTTGATAATTATAAAGAAAAGATTTTTTTTTCCTAAGAAACAGCAAGAAGATTTACATAAGATAAGGAATCATTTATTTAGTCTCAGAGATTTAAATAACATTCCTAATAGGTACCTGGCTGAATTGCTAAATAACTGGCATTTTATTCCAGAAGATTTAAGGTCTTTATTGAAGAATGTTAAGTTCAGACTCTATGGATGTTTCTAGAATTTCCAACTCCAGATTGGAAAATAAAAGACCATTTAAAAAATCTGCTATTTACCCCCAGTAGAATTGCCCTCCCAGCATACTGAAAAGAAAGTGGGATGAAAGGATTCATAGTTTTAGCAATATACAAGGACTGACTTTTGGATCCTTGGTAAAGGTCAGGTGTAATATTCAAAAACAAATTAAAAGGCAGACATTCTATTGGACTCAGAAGATTCCAGCAAGCGATGGGCACCCATGGGCATTGGCTCAAAATGTGTTTATTGTGATCATACCCCAGTTGATGCTGCAAGCACTATTAAGGACCCTATTCACCACCATCCTTCTTGCATTATGTATGCAGTTATTGTTTTGCATTATGCACTATCTAAAATGATACAAAAACATTTTGCTGAAAAATAAACCACTGGTTTTATGCTTAACACCAGGATTACAAAACGTGATGTCATGAATTATTCATATCATTCGATTTAATGTAATCATTTTCTCCCCAGTGCTAAGCCTCTGTGAATGGTGTCCTCTGCAGCCACTGTTTTGAAGAACTTAATACAAGGGGGAGAAACACCTGGCATTAACTGACAGTAAATTAGGCTCATTGTCACTTTGGGGAAAAAATTGCAGTTTAATCTTTGATCTTCTATACATCCTAATTCCAAGGAACATTTATCAGCACTATAAAATGCACCAACTTTAGGAATTTATAGAAATATTGACCTCAACATTTAGATGTAGACATACATAAAAGTACACATGCACATTTGAAATTTGAGCTATAGAATGGAATTCATCTTTGTTTCTTTCAAAGCAACAGTGGGATCTAGTTTGAATGTGTTTATACTAATAGCAAATAGATTTTGATACACATTTATAATGTATTTAAATCAAATCTTTCAATGAAAGACTGACCTTAGGAGAAAGCATGTTCGGAAAGATAAATATATCAATGCAACTTAGCCTACAGATTAAAGTAATTTATCTTCAAGGCAGTCCAAAAAAAAAAAATTAAAACCAAGAGAATAGAATGCTTCTGAATGTTTGAAACTCTTTAGAGAAACTACAAACATTGGCATAAAACTGGTAGAAGCAACTTTTAAAAATCAGCATCCCCTCCTGGAGACCTATTTTCGACTTTGAATTCCAGGTTTTAACTAGAAAAGTTATAACAAAATGTTTCTATTACTCTTTAAAAAAATACAATTTATTTATTTATTTGGTTGCACCGGGTCTTAGTTGCAGCATGTGGGTTCTAGCTCCCTGACCAGGGATCGAACCTTGCATTGGGAACACAGAGTCTTAGCCACTGGACCACCAGGGAAGTCCCCATTTCTATTACTATCAGATTAGAAGATTCTTCATTCTGGGATTGGATATATGACCAGGTTATAGTGAAAAGAGCAGAAATCCAGCAAAGCTGATGCCTAACCCCAGCCCCCTTCAAAATCCAGCTCCTGAGTATCTCAACATTGTGCTCTCAGCTACCCTGCTACCCTTACGATGGGGTAGGGAGACTAAACAATACCATTTGAGGTAAAGCATATCCAAAACTCTGGCAGGAGCCACAAGTATGAAAAGTTATCATTTTAAATCAAAATGTCTGTGATCCCTATATGTTTGTAATCTACAGAAGTGTTAGAAGGGATATGTAAAGATACTTACAGGTATCACTAAAAGACGGGTTTTTTCAAAAAAGGAATTGACTTAATAAGGGAAAAAAAAAGCCTAACAATGTAAAAATCAAATGGTACCCAAATCTGTATGGAATATCTCACCCAGACAACCAGGAAAAGGAGGAAAAGCTTGTACACAGCGCAGTCGCGATCACAGTCCATTTCCAGGACAGTTTTCTCTCTCCTGGCAGCTACTGTAGCATCTTGCCCCTTAGTTGAGACTCAGCCCCTATGGCCTGACTCAGAACGAAGACAGCTACCATGGTTAACCAGTAATTAAAGGCTCATTTTTTATAAGGTCGATGTAAAATCTGTCAACTGCTCCTCTGTGATCACAAACGCCTGAAAAACTTGAAACTCAGGCTTTACCAAATAATAACAATTGACAATGTTTGTCATAGCAGTATTTGAAGGAGGTGAAGTGGTGGGAGGGGTTGGGGGGGAACCAGAGGCAGAGTGGTAGATGGAAAGTTTTCCTTAAACTAATGGCTTATTTGCTTTGTTTCTATAGCATACTCTCTTTTCTACTTAATAGGTAAAGGGAAATTTCTCTTTCCCCTAAATAAAAATTATTAGGCACTTTGTCTATTAATCTTAGAAGCAGGCTTCAACTAGTCTCATTAACATTGCGAACTGGGCCAGAAGAAACCGTGTCATGTTATAAGAACTGCCTTCCTTTCATTTCAAGAGCACATTGACCTTCTCTAGCATCCTGCACACCCATCAGGGTTCTCACCGCTTCCCAGGGTGACCGTCTGGTCTCCCAAGAGTCCATCAGAACAGAGTGGTCCCTGGAGACAGTCTACACAGGAAGCCTCTGGGGTCAGCTTTTCATGTGCTCACTTAGACACTCACTCATGGTTTATTTGAAAAAATATGTATATATATTCATGGCTTCAAACCACCCCCCTCCCCAAAAAAAATGTTTGTGCTAAAAAAAAGAATCTGGAGAACTAAGAACCAGAGCTGGTGCTTTAAGCGCTCGGTGGAGCTACAGCCTAATTACTGCCTGCTGCGTGGCGCAGTTAAACACAATCAGTCAGAAAGCCTTAAAGATACAATATCCCTTTTCACAAACTGTCTGCTTGTCAATTCCGAGTCACCCCCCTGCTTTAAATCAACCAACCACAGAGCTGTTATGAACAGCAACTGATTTTCCATGCAGTGCTGCAAAACAAAATCACACCGTATCCTATTTTTAATGGCCACAGTTTTTCAACTACATAACAAGAGTTAGCTGGCACTGCTGAGCTGAACGGTATCAAAAAATGGGTTCAAGTAGAAATAGCATGGAACCCTTGAAGTGAACAAGTACAGACCCAATTACAAGTGCATTGTCATGCTCAGTACCAATTACATCGAAATAACAGTGGAGTGAATTTCCCCCTTAATAGTTATATTGTAGACATCAACTTCTTTTATTTTTGTTCCTCTAGGATACAGCTTGATACTTACAAGGTGGGGAGGGGGGGAGGCTGAATCATAAATATTATTAACACAGTCTATTTATGCACAAAGGCTTTTCTATGACGTCAGCTTCTAAGCTGACATGGTACCTTGGTCACCACAGAGAGGTGTTTTTCTTTCTTGTAGAGTTCATGATTTGTTAGAAATTTCACTTGGGAAAATCAGATTTTCTTCCTTGTGTACTGCTCCTTAGAAGCAATCTCTTCTCAAACAATACTCTTTTCAATTATTTGAGCCTTAGAGATACACACAGACAGTATCAGGGATTTTTTTTTTCTTTTTTAAGGAAACTTGGCCCCATCTCCAAAGTGTCGGTAAAAGTAAGCATTCCACGAATTAAGGAACCTGCCACTTGGGCCCCTGGGGATGAGTACATGACAGGTGCCTTAATAGGTAGAGAAAAAAAGGAAAAGGAAATAGGAAAACAAATGAGGCTTAATGGGAGTTGAAGAGATGCAAAAGAAAGTGCAAAACCAAACTGGTCCTTAAAACCCAGAAACACTATACGAGACAAGAAGAACCGAGGGAGACCAGATTAAAGAAGAAGCAAGGGAAACCAACAAAATGCAGCACTAGCGTATGTGTGGTGTTTCGTTAAGTATCAAAGAGTCAGAGAAACGAGGTGTCTTCAACGTCATGCTGTCTAACCCTGGACCACGTACCATCCTACTGGCCACTCTGCTGGAATGCTTTGCCACAGCAGCCAGCATTCACTTATTCCTTGGGTATTAACTTCACTTTCCGTTTCTTCCAGGCCAGGATGAGCACTAGAGTTGTCCACAGCAGCAGAGGGCCAGCCCCATCTTTCCATGGCTGGCCACTCAGGCTCAAGGAAGGCAGGAAGAGAAATTAATGATGTCTCCAGGGCTTCATCAACACGCTTCAGAGGATGGAAGCACAGTTGGGAGCAAAGAGATACTTTCTTTATTTGCCGCTTTGCTCTGCCCATTTTCTCTTTATTCGGAACCATGAGTCAGAGCATGTGATCCAAAATTTCCCACCAGCTTGGTATCCTGTCCTCTTTTCCAATTCAGTGTGAGCTTTATCCCTGAAACATGGTGAAAAAGAAGAGGCTGTTTCAGATGTAAGATAAAATGAAGGTCTTTAAAAGTTTTCATTCAGAATAAAAGTTAAACAAGAGACATGCCCCTGATTCCAAATAAATGATGGAGATTTCTTTTAGAAATCTTTTTAGAAAACCCTCTCATTTTAGAGATGAGGAAACTGAGGCCTCACAGGACCATGGGTTTTACAGCACATTTGTCGTCAGCAAGCAGTGGCATCAACAGCCCTGACACCTGGCATTGATCCCAAGACTCATGGTAGCAGGGGGATTGCTATTTATTGTCCATAGTGACTCACAAATCTAGGTTATGTGAACTATAAAAAGCCTGACTCAGAACTCCAGAGAGCAAGGAGCTAATACTACTTGAAATATAGGCCATGCGTCGTGGTATGAGCATGTTTGTAAGATTATTTTTCAAAGCAGCATGATCCAGACTGCATTGAATATAGTCCAACCTCCACTAATGAACAGATGTCAGGAACTTGGTGACATTAACCATGATTGTGATGACAAGCCACATATATACTTCCAGGCATTTTGGGTGAGAAGGAGGGAGAATCAGGTTATGGCTGAGATTTGGGTGTTGGGGAGATGACCATAGGATGGGAATGGAGTTGGGGGTGGCCAGAGAGGGCAGGAGAAGCTGGGACCCCATACCCACCAGCAACCCAGGACCAAGTCTCTGCCTATCTCTGCTGACTATCTCTTTGTCCCTCTGAAAGGTCAGGGAGAAAAGTTATAAATGTCTCCACTGCCCAAATTCAACAGCTCCCCTGAAATGTCAAATCAAGTCTACCTTCAGGACCTCTGGATAATTTCAACCCTTCTTGCCTTGCCTCCAGATTCCCCAGGCTTTGCCAATTGCTGACGTTCCTTGAGACTCTGAGAGCTAAAGTGACCTAAAATGCAAATGCTTGGATGAGGTAATGTTTAATCAGTGAAATAAAAAATAGAACCAATCCATCAAAAGGCAAAGACTGATGTGTGATTTTCTTTTTTCCTGTTTTGATGGACGAGAAAGTCTGTAAACAGTCAGAAGCTACTGGCTACCTCACATAGTAGGGGGAAGAAATCAGTTACAAAGAGAGGAAGCTGAAGATACAGAAAGAACACTTCAACAGCACAGCACAGCAAGGATATGCAGGGAGACTTAGCACCCAGTATATTTTAATCTGCAGCTAGGAAAATGGAGTTTTATCCTCAAATGATTTAGGGAGATTTTTGTTGGGGTGTTTTGGGGATGTTATGCAAAGTTTTATTGTTTGCTGCTTCTGCTGTTTTTTTAAACATTGCTTGCTTCCTATTTAACATCACTTGCTTCCTATAAAGAGAAATTTTTCCTTCAGGGGATTCTATCCCTGTAACTATATTGACTTAATTCTGAAGCACCAATGCAATTAAAAGACGGTTCTAATTAATAGGCAATAGAACGGTTGTATGTGAAAGATTTAAGCAGTTTATGCTTGGTGTACTAAACGAATCTGAACAGTCACCAAAGGCATCGGAGCTCCATTAGAATTTATCAGCTGAGATGCTTGGGATATTTTTCACACTGAGTAGTCACATTGCTCCCTGCCTTTGGGATTGGACTGAGGGGTGGGGGGGGGAAAGGTCAACATGTTTTGTTGTACTGGTGGCAGTAAAACGGCTTCTCATTTCAGCTGAGAAGTGCCAGCCGCCGGAGCAAAAGCCCCTCTGTTACAGGAATGTCACTTCTGACCTGCCACAGGGAAAGCTGATAGCATCACTGTGCGTGATTTTCTAACACGCACAGTGAGTGGGTCAGACTCTGGTTTCCAATCTGACTCTGGCCACTTACAAGATGTAGAACCCTGGGTGGGTAGCTTGCTGTCTCTGCTTCCATGTCCTCATAAGCAAAATGGGAGAAGAGCCTTTCTTCCTTGGGTGGTTGTGAATTGTGTTAACTCACGTAAAGGACTCAGAATGATGTCTTTCAGTGCCCTGAGCACTCTATGTATTCTGCATTATTATTATCCAGGTCCGTCATTACAGATATTCCATGGTCTTGTAAAGAAACTGCATGACTAAGCATATTTCATATTTCATATATTTTGTTCTGTGGATCTAATCATGCATGGTCAGGGATGAAGGGAGAAAGGTTCTAAACACTCTCATCTCCTAAATAAATAAAGATCCCCAAAGGAAAGCTGTACAAACTATTACAATTCCATTTTCTCTTCTTCTAATGCCCATGATTTCTGAGCACTTGAAAAAAGATGATCCCTGGTTACCCACAGAGGCTAAATGCAGCAAATCTTAAATACTGTGTCATTATCACTTATTTACTTTTAAAAGTAATGTCATTAATATTCTTACTCCTACATGCAGCCTGTATGTAAATTAGCAAGAACAAGTATTATTTAGAAATGAAATTATTTAATCTCCTACCTCCTAGAGAACATCTTAGAAAAGTAATAAAGGCACAGAGAATTTTGGTCTTTGCATAAATCTAAGATGAGAAGTTATGAAGTAAGGAGGTAAGTGGGCACCAAGGATAATTTTGCCAGTCTTGGTGGCTGCCCAGCTTCTGAATTCTCTGCCTGTGTTTCAAGAAGTCTCATTTGGTGCAGTGAGCTATCTTTACAGGATTTTCCAGGTGGTTCTGTGGTTAAGAATCTGCCTGCCAATGTAGGAGACTCGGGTTCAATCCCTGGGTAGGGAAGATCCCCTAGAGAAGGGAAATGGCAATCCATTCCAGTATTCTTGCCTGGAGAATCCCATGGATAGAGGACTCTGTAAGGCTACAGTCCATGAGGTTTTCTAGAAGTTGCACATGACTGAGCATGCATGCCATCTTCACAGCCATTATACCCACAGGAGTCCTAGCAATTACCAAGAGCTGGACTAGGATGAGCTGGATAGCCTCTCTGCAGCATCCAGGAAGTAACTGCTGTGATGCTGGGAGCAGCTCCAGGCTCCAAATTCTGCAGGGGAGGAAGTAAATCTCTTGGAGTACAGTGCCCATGCCAGTGATCTCTTCACTGGAAACCAATTGAAACGTGACATTGGGCCTCATTCCTGGCTGCTTAAGCTCTGGGGTTAGTTTTCTGGCCCTGGTGGAGATTCTGTAAACTACCCAATTTATCTTTTTGAAAGAAAGTGAAAGTTGCTCAGTCATGTCCAACTCTTTGCAACCCCATGGACTACAGTCCATGAAATTCTCTAGGCCAGAATACTGGACTGGGTAGCCTTTCCCTTCTCCAGGGGATCTTCCCAACCCAGGGATAGAACCCAGGTCTCAGCACATTGCAGGTGGATTCTTTACCAGCTGAGCCTTTTCAGTAAATTTCTTTTCTGCATACATCAATGATAGTAAGTTTCTGTTGCTTACAGCTAGAGACTTTGGTGGTCTGATATAGTGGCCCTGGATTTTTTTTTTTTTTTTTTTTTTTTTTTAGCCAGTTAGTGCTTGCTAAGTTGCTTCAGTCATGCCTGACTCTGTGTGACCCTATGGACTGTAGCCCTCCAGGCTCCTCTGTCCATGGGATTCTCCAGACAAGGATACTAGAGTGGGTTGCCATGCCCTCCTCCAGAGGATCTTCCCAACCCAGAGATCTAACTCATGTCTCTTATGTTTCCTGCATTGGCAGGCAGGTTCTTTACCACAAGCACCACCTGGGAAGCCCTTTTTGAGCCAGACAGTCTCATAAATCTTGAAAAGTAGGAAGTGAAGTAACCTAAGCAGTTCTCCCTGGACTCTTCCTGATGAGAGTATATTGGGAAATTGCACAAATTTCTCAGTGCCAAGTATTGGGAAAGATATTGTCTTGATCCCAGTAGGTCAAAGCTAGGATAACCATGCAATAACAGTGTAGGAAAACTATCATCTAAGGACTGTCCATAGGCTAGTTCTCCAGCTTGCTGCTTCCAGGCTGAAATAAGATAGAGGAACTGTAAACCCCCTTTCCTTCAATAATCCAATACGATCCTCAGGAAAGTGTTAACCTTTCCTGGAATAAATGTCCCCAGGGACTTCACCATGGAGTACTAAACTAGATTAGATTTCATCTAAGATCCCTTCCCAATATAATATGTTATTCAAGCTTCGGAAAACCTAAAGTGCAAAATATTGTCTGATGTCCACTAGCTCTAATTTTAAACTTCAGTACCACTTACTACCTAATGGGAAGGAGAAAGAATATTTGACATCACCGGTAAAATATCGTGTGTGTTCACCAATTTTTCTTACCTAAGTTTTCAACGACTATATTCAACACCTAGGAGGAACTCAATCAATACTGCTCTGAATTGAACTGAATTATGTCCACAGCTCTGTTCAGCCAAGAACATTTTTTCCATGTTTTCAGCTTATCATCCTCACTGGTTCCCTGACTCTGTGTTCACCTTCTTCCTGACCCTAAATTCATTGGCATCACTTTAATCACTCAGTCTTCTTTGTCTATCCCCTACAGACAAGCACATCTCAGCTTCAACCTGACCCCAGATCATCAATATTTTTTTCCAACTTTTTTTCTTCCTTTTCATCTATCTAGTCCAAAAACCAACTAGTCTCCAATTGCCCGAGCCTCTTTCTCAGAGTAGAGGGTCAGAAAATGTTTGTTGAATAAATAGGTCACTATCTCATAATGACTTTTAAAAAACTCATTGGCTAAATTAAAAAGTTTATCATTTTTCTGATATTTCCTGATGTTAATGAGCACATATTTTAAACTCCTCTTGGCAGGTTAAAAAAAAAAAAACAGATTTAAGATCTTTAAAACATCACTTAACATTTGTAATTTTTATTTTGGGCCCAAGAAGATGCCTAGAAATAAAACTTAAGAGGCTGTCTGTGATAAACATTCTATAAACTTTGAAAATGATAGCTCATTTTCAACACTATTGTTCATAGCTTATCATATTCCTCAAATTATGTGATATAACAGTGAAGATTAGCATTGCTATAGGCAAAGCTTACAAATAAATGCCTCTTTTCATAGCACTAAATAAATGAAGACTATGCCCTTTATTAATAAACCAGGGCCAATTTGTCTTTATATAAAAAGGTACTGGTGTTACATGATTAAGTAGGGACTTTCCCAATTTGGGACTTCCCTGGTGGCTCACATGGTAAAGAATCTGCCTGCAATGTGGGCGACCTGGACTCAATCCCTGGGTTGGGAAGATCCCCAAGAAGAGGGATGGCAACCCTCTCCAGTATTCTTGCCTGGAGAATTCCATGGACAGAGGAGCCTGGTGGGCTACAGTCCATGGGGTTGCAAAGAGTCAGACATGACTGAGCGACTTTCATTTTTCCAATTTGCATTTGAACACTAAAAGTACTAGTTAAGTTGTAAGCATCTCATCTTAATCACTCCATCACAAAATTTAGGGAAATAGTGCTACTTCCACTTTCCTCACAATGGCCCAGTTGTTTGATAAGATATAGAGGAGCTGGATTCATTGAAAGGATAACATCAAGTAGCCTTTAAAAATTTTAGCCACTAAAAAACCATTTCTATTAATTTTTATCTTTCTTCCTTCAGACATTAATAAATAGTTCCAGTGATAATTAGCAATCTTCCCTAATTACAGAAAATTGGCACTTCACAAATAATAAATTCTGATATTATCTAGTATAGTGCCAGTTTTCCTATTAATTTAGAAATTCAGCAATTATCACCAGTACTACATAGGTTAAAGTGTGTTGGATCCTGGGTAAACACCTTAAAATACCCAGCAATGTAAGGTTTATTGACAAGGAAAGTTCAACATCAACTTTTAAAGAGAAAAATTTATTAGTGAGCACCCCTTGCTGTCGCAGCTCTGTGGGAAGATGTTCCCAGTTTGTTTTATTTCAGTCCAGCCCCTCAGATGACATCAGTTGCAGAACCTTGGGACAATGTGCCTCATGGTCAGTTGGAAGAAAACAGCAACAAAAATGTAAATTCTCAGATTGGAAAGTGGCATATTCAAAAGTGCTGTATCAGGTCTTAAACAGAAGTTGACATCAGTTTTCTTTTCTGGAGACAGAAATTCTCCAGGCCCTTTGTTGGGTGAGACACACTTTTGTACTTATCAGTTCCTAACACGCAAATATTTTTTCTTGAATGCAAACCAATCTTTATGTGAACTGTGTTCTTGGGGTTCACCTTGCTGTTAAGAAGTCAGGAGTTGGAGAAGTGCAGAATAACTCAGTTCATTTTGTAATGGCTTGTTTCATGCTGGCCCATCACAAGCCCCTAATTAACTCTGGTTAACACTAGGAGTCATCAGATTGACTCTTACTTTTTCATCTTAATGTGTGTCAGGCTTACTCTCAGCATAGTGTCACTTAGTTTTATCTGGAACCCATCCTCAGAAGTTCAACAGCTGAAAGCAAATGCTTGTCTAGGCTTCTCAGCTTTCAGAAGTCTTTCCTGAACTCAGCAATTCTGAGACCAAAATTTAGGCTGCATTTGCATGTCATAAAAATAACTATTTTTTTTCTGAAATGTAGAAAATTCAGTCAACTGAATCAATCCACAGGAAGCCAAATCAGTTTGACAGATTTTTTTTTTTCATTAAATTGACATGTGTTATGTGTGTTATTCAATTCTCCCTCAAAAAAAAAAAAAAAAAAAAAAAAACAAAACAAAGGAAAAACAAGATCAGGTGACAAGGGTGGTCAGATGTCTATTACTGTGATAAATAAAACTAGGGACTTCCCAGTGGCTCAGTGGTAAAGAATCTGCCTGCCAATGCAGAAGATGCAAGAGACATGGGTTCAATACCTGGGTTAGGAAGATCTCTTGGAGGAGGAAGTGGTAACCCAGTCCAATATTTTTGCCTGGAAAATTCCATGGACAGAGGAGCCTGGCAGTCTACAGTCCCAAAGGTCACAAGGAGTTGGACACAACTGAGCACACACACACACACACAAATAAAATGACAGCTTCTGATAATGCCATTCAGCAATTAAGAACATATGGAAAAATCACACTATGAATATGTTGGAAAGCATCACAATTGATTTTCCACTTTCATGGAGGGAAGACAAGAGTGGAAGTGAACTTAAATTCCAACAAAAGTTATTTAACATATACTACTCTATATAAAATATCTAACCAACAAGGACCTCTGTATAATACAGAGAACTATACCCAATATTCTGTGATAACATTTATGAGAAAAGAGTCTAAAAAGAATGAATATATTGCTTATGTGAGTTAAATCTTTATCTTGCATTATGTGGCATCATAAGACAGTATAGCATCTAAAAATCAAGAAATAAGAGTATGACAATACTATTTTAAATTATGGGCATACAACCAATGAAGCTAAAAGCAGACACCCAAAATTGTCACCTCTGGGGAGTAAGAATAGAGTAGGTGGGTGGGAGAACTTCTTCTCATGCACTTTTGAACTGTTTGATCTAAAATCAAATGATAAATTAAAATGTATGTTTTGCCAAAAACAGAAGAGTATGTGTGGAAGAGAAGTAAAGATAGCAATTGGAATATAACATATTTCCAGTAAGAGGAACAGGTTAAGGAGTGTCTGAAAGTTTAGATCCTATTTTCTTCTTCCACTACCAGGCTGCCTTTGTTATAGTTGACTGGGACAGGCTGACCACGGCACCAGGACCTGTATAATCATAGCACCATGTTGGTCCTTGCTCCGACCTATTATCTTTTTTTCAAAACACCTGTCAAGGCTTTGTCATAAATTGTCACCTCCTTTCCCACTTTGTTTTGTGGCTGTTGAATTACTAGAATTATTTGGATTAATGTACATGTTTCCTCATCTGCTTTTATAATAATAAATATAAATGACCTCATATATGTAAAGAACCTAAAACATGGTAGACACCTAATAAACATAAATTTTATTTTCTCTGCCTGGGCTTCTGAACCCACTCATTACTTCTCAATGGAAGATTTAAGGAGAGAGATATAATCAAATTGAAATTTATGGACCGCAATTAAGCACTGCCATTTTCTTAAAACTTATGTCCTTTTATTACTAGAGCCCATAACTGATATTTGTTATCCAGAACTTTTGTTAATACATAAATACTCCTTTTTATTTGTATATCTGAAAAGAACTTCCCCAGTGGCTTCCCAAGTGGCTCAGTGGTAAAGAATCCACCTGCTATGCAGGAGTCATAAGAGATGCAGATTTGATTCCTGGGTGGGGAAGATCCCCTGGAGTAGGGCATGGCAACCCACTCCAGTATTCTTGCCTAAGAAATCCCATGGACAGAGGAGTCTGGAGGGCCATAGTCCAAAGGGTCACAAAGAGTCAGATAGGACTGAAGCAACTTAGCACACATAAGAACTGGTATATTGAAATTATTTTAGTGTATAATATTCTCAAAAGGACGTTCAGTAGTTTTTGTGGAGTATTTAAGAGGCTACCAAGATTGAGGAGCACCCAAACAGTTAATCTATGGAGGATCAAAGTCACACCATCATGTTAGGACAAATTGAGAAAACAAGGGATGGGAATTCAGAGTTCTTGAATACTTTTGTTTGGTTGCTCTTACTATACGCAATGAAAAACAAATCCTTTTGTGATTCAAACATTTAAAAAAAAACTTTCTAGAGAGCTCTCACTGTCATCAATTATGTATATTGCTGAAAATGTTAAATTATTGTAGTTATTTTCTTAGCCATATGGACAGTTTATTCTTAGCAATGACAGCTAACAACACTCTCTTTTTCAGGTAGTTGTGTGGTCGCTAAGGCTAGTCTGCCAGGCTCCTCCGACCATGGGATTTCCCAGGCAAGATTATTGGAGTAGGTTGCCATTTCCTTCTCCAGGAGATCTTCCTGACCCCAGGGATCAAGCCTGCATCTCCTGCATTGCAGGTGGATTCTTTACTGACTAAGCCACCAGGGAAGTCCTTCAGTTACTGGAGTGTTAGCTAACAGATGAACAAAGACATCAGGATACCTGGCTGAATTTTCCTCATTTCTTTGGGATTCCTGGAATCACAGAGGCATTGAAATAATCCCTTTGAGTCAGACACATTCTACTCTCTGGTAAATGACTGGTGAGCATCTGCTTAAGAAGTTCACTTGAAAGAAATTTGATGAAAGACAATGTCTTGATCACCTACAGTCTTCCTCAGTTTATGCACATAAACTGAGGCTCTGGATAGGAAAAAAAGAACTTCCCAGAGCATGAACCAAGCATCTGTACTATTTTCACCCCCACCTCAATTCTGAATCCTTTGAAAAATAGGAGTTTAATGTTGTGAGACTTAGAAAATGAACTTATGGTCACTGGGAGAAAGGGATAGTTAGGAAGTTGGGGATAGACATGTACCCACTGCTATATTTAAAATGGATAACCAACAAGGATCTATTGCATAGACCAGGGAACTCTGCTCAGTGTTATGTGGCAGCCTGGATGGGAGAGCAGTTTGGGAGAGATGGATACACGTGTATCCATAGCTAAGGCCCTTGACTGTTCACCTGAAACTATCATGACATTGTTAATGGGCTATTCCCTAAGACAAAATAAAAAGTTAAAAAAAAAATAAAATAATGTTATGGAAAAAAAAACTGATCTCAGTTGTCATAATCTAAAAGACACTGTGCTGTAGGGAAACAATCACCTGAGAAATTTCTTTAAAGAGAACACACTTCCCAAATGCATTGGCTTCGTACTTGGTTGCCTTCAGTGTCAGTGGTCACACTTTATAATGTGGGATATCTCTGCTTACACGGAGCTATTTCAATAAAGTTGTTGAATTTCAGGTTGTGAAGCCCACTAGTCACTGGCTTATGGAATTTTTATATTGGTATATTCCACTACAAAAAAAAAAAAAAGCTTTATCTGTGGATGGAGTGAGTGCTACCTATTTATAAAATCCCAAACGGGTCTCCTTGTGCCAAAGCCTATTATCTTACCATTACAGCCCCATGTCTTTGAGTCCTAAAAACTTTCTGTTTTCAGAAGTTCCCTATTATACTTGTATGCACAGCTCTTCAAGCTTGTGTTTCTAAAATTGTAGTAGATCTACCACCTGGCACATGCAGAATTGTGTCAAGGGAATGAGAAGCTATATAATAAATATGACATCTCCTCCTGGAAAATAAATTTCACTTTAAGATTTTAAGGCAGTAATTTAAATAAAAATTTAAACATTTTTATTTTGAAATATATATATATATATTTATATTATTGAAGAGAATTCTAAGTGTGTATGAATTGTCTGGCTAAAACCCAAAACTTCAAATAATTTTGAAGATATGGAGTTTGTGCTAGTGATTTTTATTTGTTTATTTCAAGTGGCACAAAGGACCCAGGTGGCTTAAATGCAAAAGGAACATATTTGCTTTATATAAATGAAAAGTGCAGGAACAGGACTGGTTTCAGGTATAGCTTGTCCAGAGGCTCAAAAAAATGTCTCCTAGACGTTGTTTACTTTCATCCTTTCTCAGAATATTCTCTCCTCCATATTGACTTCATTCTTATAATCAGAAGATGAGTGCCAAAGCTTCAGGCTGTACATCTTCTCTGTCTTAAATAACAGGGGGAAAAAAGCAAGCGTCTCTCCTAGAAATCTCAGGAAAAAAGACACTGAATCTCACCGATTCCAGTTGGGTCACCAAGTGAATAATGGTGGCCAGTTATAGAATTAACCAAACCTCACAAGCCCCTAGAACTTCAATGAAAGTCTATAAATTGAGAGTGAAAGAATTCCCACCCCACTAGAAACATTATGGGATGTTTTCCAGAATAAAAATGAATTAGGGGACTCCCTGGTGGTCCAGTGGCTAAGACTCCATGCTCCCAGTACAAGGAGTCTGGGTTTGATCCCTGGTCAGGGAACTGGATCCCACAAGCCACAACCGAGAGTTCGCATGGCACAACTACAGGTCTTGCAGACTGCATCTAAGTCTGGTGCTGCCAAAATAAATAAATACAATTTTTAAGTGAATAATGCTACATGGCATGTTTTACATACACACGCATCGCTGTTACCATGCCTCATCTCATATACATGTACACCTTCCCAGGTTCAGTTCCGCATCTCAAGAGGTGTGCTGGTGGAAAAAATCTGAGACACACTGCTTTAACTTACCCACCCAAACTTTAGCAGGGATTAATAGCTGGTGGAATCTAGCCATGCTCACTGGCAATAGAAGTACTCAGATTAGTAGGGCTTCCCAAGTGGCTCAGTGGTGAAGAATACAGGAGAGGTGAGTTTGATTCCTTGGTCTGGAAGATCCCCTGGAGAAGGGCGTGGCAACCCACTCCAGTATTCTTGCCTGGAAAATCCCATGGACAGAGGAGTCTGGTGGGCTATAGTCATGGGGTTACAAAGGTCAGATGTGACTTAGCGATTAAACCACCACCTGGATCAGAGGCTTCTAGTACTACACTGGCAGTAGGTGCATCAGAGACCCTTAACTGTGTTCCCCCATGACTCCTGATTTCCTTTATTTCTTGTCTCACCTAATGACTTGCTGTGTTTGTTAGTCGCTCAGTTGTGTCCGACTGCTTAGAATTCCATGGACTGTAGCCTGCCAGGCTCCTCTGTCCATGGGATTCTCCAGGCAAGAACACTGGAATGGACTGCCATTCCCTTCTCCAGAGGATCTTTCTGACCCAGGAATCAAACCTAGGTCTCCCACATTGCAGGCAGATTCTTTATTGACTGAGCTCCCAGGAAAGCCAAATGACTTACTGATGGAAGGTAAACCTTGCTGACTTAGCATAGGCAGAGCTGGAAGAGTATTTTCAGGACAAGAGGCTATTTTGAACTCATCTTCAAGGTTGGCCAAGACAATTTCAAACAGTATAATGAACCATAATAATGACACTGCAGAGAGTTGCAAAGTGCAGGATTAGCAGTGCTGAATTCAAAGAGCATCTGATCCTCTGGGCAGATCATACAACTGGGAAATTCTTTGCTAACTGGATAAAACTGTTTCTCTTAAAACTTTAATAGCAGTGAGTTTTATTCCATGTACTATATACAGCACTATATTTTCCCTCACTCTTCTTTCTCCAAAAGCAGGAATCCCACTCTGCCTCAAGAGACTACATTAAGAGTATGGTAGGCAATTTATAGTCTGGTTAACTACTTGTTAAATATAGGACATGCAGTGGATCTTGCTAGTTGTCTATCCATTATCCAGTCTTTTCTTCTCTTATTAGGAGAGAATACAGATTTTGTTTAAGGTGGCAATGTGCCCAGAAAAATAAACCTTCCGTCTGTTTTTTAGCTCAGTTGTGTTCAACTCTTTGAGACCCTACAGACTGCGGTACAACAGCCTTCCCTGTCCTTCCCTATCTCCTGGAGTTTGCTCAAACTCATGTCCATTGAGTCAATGATGCCATCGAACCATCTCAACCTCTGTCATCCCCGTCTCCTCCTGCCTTCAATCTTTCCCAGCATCAGGGTCTTTTCCAATGACTCGGCTCTTCGCATCTGGTGGCCAAAGCATTGGAGCTTCAGGTTCAGTATCAGTCCTTCCAATGAATATTCAGGGTTGATTTCCTTTAGGATTGACTGATTTGATCTCCTTGCTGTCCAAGGGTCTCTCAAGTGTCTTCTCCAGACCTACAGTTCAAAAGCATCACTTCTTCAGCGCTCAGCCTCCTTTACAGTCCAGTCCACACATCCATACGTGACTACTGGGGCCCTGCATAATTCCAACCTTAGTCACAGATCAAGGTGACCTTTCGGCACACTTCTGTCCACAGAGATATAAGCAGGTTTCTGTGGATTTCTGGAAATATTTTCAATTTTTGGTAGTACCACCCCTCTTTGTCCCATTTCAGTGACTGCCTGACATACAGACAACAAGGTTGAGCTGAAGCTTCCATTCTGTGACCATGGGGGTAAAACCACATGTGTGTCAAGGGAAGTGCAGGGCAGGAAAGCACCTTGAACAATGGCAGAATGTGCCGTCTAGTCTTAACAGTTAGATGAAAACCTTAATGTATGTTGTATGAAGCTGCGATAATTGAGTTTCCTTCTATTTCAGGCACTCAAATATATTCTTAATCAATAAAGTCTATTTTAAAAAATTCTACAAAATCTATTGATTTCTCACAATAGCAGAAAAAACATTAGTTCAAAATAATTCATTCCATTGGGAGTTCAGCCTGTAAAATTTCTCCCCATTTTCCAAGGCCATGTTAATACTGACATCTTGGATAAGCTTTCTGAAATTCACTTTCTCCATCTCTAGAGTGCCATTAACATATTACTTATTTCCTAAGGTTGTTGTGAGGATTAAATAGAATAATCTGTAAATATTCCCTGGTAAAAAATAAGCACTAAAAATATGAAATTCATTTTTGTTAATTATTCTTGGATAATCTAGACGAGAAGGAAATACATCCAAAGGCACGTGTGCTTGTGCTTAGTTGCTCAGTCATGTCTGACTCTTCATGACCCCATGGACTGTAGTCCACCAGGTTCCTCTATCCATGGGATTCTCCAGGCAAGAATGCTGGAGTGGTTGCCTTCTCTGGGGGAATCTTTCCGACCCAGGAATGGAACCCACATCTCTTGCATCTCATCTCTCTTGCACTGGCAAGTGAATTCTTTACCACTAGCACCACCTGAGAAGCCAAAAAGGCACATAGTAAACCCTTAATAGGCATTTATGGATAAATGTTTAACAGTGGTTGTGTAGTTATTGGAAGCAAAAAAGCTGGTGATTCTTTTCTCCCTTTTTCTGCATTTTCTAAATTTTATTGAATAAATGTATTTATTGTTTTATAAGAACATTTGATTCACCTCTCCACCCACTCTAAATCCCTAATGATCAAAATACATATATAATACTTAGTATAATATAATTTCATTTAACAAATATGTTTAATAAATGTTTAATATATTTATTCCATATTTATCAAGTGTAGATTTATAACATAGCTGAAGCTTTATTTAAAAGGCTGAGATGTTAGAACAAAGGGGAAAATGCAATGATGCCTGCATGAATACAAACACATAGGCACACAGACATACACAAACAGACACAAATTATAATCATAAGCTATCTGAACAAGACACCCCTAAACCATGGCATCAGGAGTTTAAAAATAAATATGTATTCTATAAATAAAGCAAGTATGACAATATTACTATCTGACACAAAATTCAAGGTGACAAGCATCAAATAGAACAAAGGTAAATATTTCATACTGCCAAATTGAATAATCCACTATGGAGAAATAACAATTTTGAACTTTTATGAACCTCACTGAACAGCTTTGAAATATATAATAGAAAAACATTATATAAAAGGGAAAAAAATCTACAATCATAGTTGAAGATTTATTGTTCCTCTTTCAAAAATCAACAAATCAAGCAAGAATGCGAAGAGCTTCAATTATATAATTAATAATATGATCTGTTTTTATATAATAAAGTACAGCAAATATTGTGCTGCTATATTAAGAATTTCTGCGTATGAAAAGTAGAATTAAAAATAAAAAGACACAGCAAACACTTGTAATGTTAAATTGGAGTTAGTATTAAATCATAAACTTTTTTTTTAAGTGTGAGGGAATCAATTACCACTTATTGTGCCTTGCAAGAAATGTTAAAAGCTCTTTAGAAGGAAGGAACATAATACTGGTAAGAAATTTAAATTTACATAAAGAAAGGGAGAGCACTGAAAAGGAATAAGCGGAGATAAACTAAAACCCTTTATTTTACTTTTACTTGGTTCTTAATTGATCTAGTAGATAACATTTTTTTTTTTTTTCAAAACAATAGCAACAATGTATTCAATAATTTGTGTATGTGTGTGAAGTCGCTCAGTCCTATCCTACTCCTGGCTACCCTATAGACTATAGCCTGCCAGACTCCTCTGTCGATGGGATTCTCCAGGCAAAAACACTGGAGTGGGTTGCCATGCCCTCCTTCTGGTGATCTTCCTGACCCAAGGATCAAACCTTCATTTCAAGTCTCCTGCATTGGCAGGCAGGTTCTTTACCACTAGCACCACCTGGGAAGCCCCTATATAGGTATTTGGGAATGCTTGTATGTAAGTGAAGTGAATGACAACAGTGATACAAGGAAAGAGGGAGAAGGAATTAGGGTAATTTTGCTATAATAAGGTACTCACTACCAATGAAGTAGCATAGCTTTCTTTAAAAGTGAGCTAATGGGTACACAAAAAAGGATTTAAAAAATCCCTACCTCATCATGTACTTAATGATATGCCAAACCAACATATTGGGAACCTAACATAAGCCAATAGGCTTTTTATTTAAAAGATTGTATCCTTCAATGTTAAGTTAAGTACTTTTGTTTTCTTCAGATGAAACCCATATTCACTCATGGAACAAAGTAGAAGGCACAGAATGTGAATTTTCTTATGTCTGTCACAGAAATTTAAATTTCATCATTCAATTAAAGTTGGTTCAGATTGAAAAAAAAATAAATAAAAGTGAGCTTGGATTAGTTGTAAATATACAGAGCAAACTCTAGGGCAAGAACTAAGATAGAAAAAAAAAAAATGAAGTACAACTACTATGCTAAGAAAGGAGAGAAAATAGGATCATCTAAAATACTCAATTAAAACCCAAGGCAGAGGGACTTTCCTGGCCATCCAGTACTCACACCCCATCCACCTTCCAGCGCAGGGGGTGTGAGTACGATCCCCGGTTGGAGAGCTGAGATCCCACATACCTCGTGCCAAAAAACCAAAACACAGAGCAGGAGCAATATTGTGACAAATTAAATAAAGGCTTTAAAAATGGTCCACATCAAAAAAAAAAAAAAATTCTTAAAAAAAATGGCAGAAAAAGAATGAAAGACAAAAAGAGGAACAAAGAACAAGAGTTACAGCTAGTAAAATGTAACAAATATGGTAGATATTAATGCAAGCATATCAATGACCACTTTGAACACTGACAGTATAAAAGCACCAGTTAAAAGACGGAGATTGTCAGGAATTCCCTGGTGGTCCAGTGATTAGGACTTGGTGCTTTCACTGCAGGGGTTCAGGTTTGATCCCTGGTCAGTGAACTAAGAACCCACATGTAAAAAATAAATAAATAAAATAAAAGACAGAGAGGTTCAAAGTGGATCGATGAACAGGACCCAACTGTCTGTCATTTACAAGAAGCCCACATTATATATATTGGGTCCATTAGATTAAAAATAAATGGATGGAAAAATATCTACCATGCTAATACCAATCAAAAGAAGGACTAGCTGTATTAATCTCAGAGAGAGCAAACTTCAAAGAAAGGAAAGTTAGAAGGGATAAAGATAAAGAAGGGAATTACATAATGATAAAGGGGTCAATTCTCCAAGAAGACATAACAATCTTTAATGTGTATGCACCTAAGAACAGAGCATCTAAATATGGTGAGGGAAAAATTGATAAAACTACAAGGAGAATAAATGAATCCACTTTCATAGTTGGAGACGTCAACACCCTTCTATCACAGATGGAAAGATTCAGCAGGCAAAAAAAAAAAAAAAAAATCAATAAGGACTTAGTTGAACTCAACAGCACCATCAATCAACTGGATATAATTAACATCTATTGACTGCTTCATCCAACAACAGCAGAATACACATTCTTCTCAAGCTCACATGAAACAATCACCGAGAGAGACCACATTCTGAGTCATAAAACATACATTAACAAATTTAAAAGAATAAAAATCATACAATGTCTGCTCCCAGACCACAATGGAATTAAGCTAGAAATCAATAACAGAGAGACAACTAGAAAAAAACACACTTCTAAATAACATGGGTCAAGAAAAAAAATCTCAAGAAAAACTTTAAAATATTTTGAACTAAATTAAAATGAAAATATAACATCAAAATTGGTGGGATGCAGTGAAAGCAGTGCTTAAAGGGAAATTGATAGCATTGAATGTGTACTTAGGAAAGACAAGGGCAGGGGTGAGCAGAGGGGGCATTGCAAGAAGGAAATGGCAACCCACTCCAGTGTTCTTGCCTGGAGAATCCCAGGGACAGAGGAGCCTGGTGGGCTGCAGTCCACGGGGTCACACAGAGTCGGACACGACTGAAGTGACTTAGCAGTAGCAGCAGCAGGTCAAACAGTACAAACTTCTAGTTGTAAGATAAATAAAGTCTAGGGATGTAATGTGTAAAGTGACAACTATAGTTAACAATGCTGTGTAGTATATTTGAAAGTTAAGACAGTAGATCCTAAGAATTCTTATCATAAGAAAAAACACATTTTTTTCTTTTTTTATATCTATATAAAATGATGGATGTTAATTACACTTATTTTGGTAATCATTTCACAATATATATAAGTAATATCATTATGCCCTATGCCTTAGACTTACACAGTGCTGTATGTCAATTACATCTCAATAAAACCAGGGGCTGAACAGAAGAAAAATCTAATACTGAGCACCTAAGTTTCCACCTTAGGAAACTAGAAAAAAATCCAGCAAATTCAACCGAAAGTCAGCAGAAAAAAAATGATAAATATGTATAGCAGAAATCGATAACACTGAAAACAGGGAATTAACAGAGAAAATCAATAAAACCAAAAGAGAGTTGAAAAGATCAGTAATCTATAGGCCTCTAGCCAGAACAACTAAGAAAAAAAGAGAGTGGACACAAATTACTAATATTAGAAATGAAAGAAGGCAATGGGTTTTTAGATCCAATACCAAAAATATGACCATGAAAGAAATTTCAGATAAGCTGCACTTCATTTACATTTAAAACTTCTGCTCTGCAAAAGACAGTGTTAAGAGAATGAGAAGACAAACCACACACTGGGAGAAGATATTTGGTAAAGACATATTTTATTTGATAAAGGACTGCTAGCCAAAATGTACAAAGAACTCTTAAAATTTAACAACAAACCCCCAAAGAACCCAATTTTTAAAATGGACCAAAGACCTTAACAGACATTTCATCAAAGAAGATACAGATAGCAAATAAGTATATGAAAAGATCCTTCACATCATATGCCATCAGGAAATGCAAATTAAAATAATAAGCTAGCTACTATGTGCTCAGTCCTGTCTGACTCTGCAACTGCATGGGTCCATGGGATTCTCCAGGCAAGAATACTGGAGTGGGTTGCCATTTCCTCCTCCAGGGGATCTTCCTGACCCAGAGATAGAAACTGAATCTCCTGCATCTCACCATTAGCAGGCAGATTCTTTACCACTAGCACCACCAATGCGATTCTACCATTGCACCTATTAGAATGGCCAAAATCTGGAACACTGAGAGCTCCAAATGCTGGTGAGAATGTGGAATGACAGGAATTCTCATTTATTCCTGCTGCAAGAGCAAAATGTTATAGCCACTTTGGAAGACAGCTTGGCAGTGTCTTACAAACCTAAACACATTTTTATATAATCTAACAATCATGCTCTTTGACATTGCTAGAGGGAATGAAAAATGCTACAACCACTTTAGAAACATGTTTGGCAATTTTTTACAGTTAAACCTACACTTAGCATTCAACCCTGAAAGTCCATTGCTAGAAATTGAAAGACAAAAACTGAAAACATGCATTCACAAAAAGCCTCGCTAAATGTCCATCAACTAGTGAATGAACATACAATTGTGGTATATCCATACAATATTAATAAAATGGTCCCTGGCAATGAAAAGTGAATTAATGATACATGTAATAATATGGATGAATGCCAAAAGCATTATTTCCAATGAAGACCGCAGGAACAAATGACTACAGAGTTCATACCATTTATATGGCGTTGTGTAACTGTCACATTTATTCCCCAAGCACGTTTCCCTGATTCTATGTGAAATACACTTTTCCTTCTCACCTGAAAAATTCCACTCATTATCACAGTACAAGCCTACACCAAAATATATCAATCATTTGTTTCTGACACAACTTTCTGGAAGTTTATAGAAATTACATTTTTTTAAAAAAAGGTTTTTTATCTCTATTTTCCGCAGAAAATGTGAATTCCTCAAGGGCAAGGAAGCTCTCTCTTTTGTATTCTTAGCATTCGACAATGACTGATACATGGTACAATCCCGATCCCTGTTGAATAATATGTTTAGTTTTCTGTATTCCAGATTTCCTCTCAGGCAGCATTTCTATAATGAAAAGCAATGAAACTACAACTAAGTTGTTTCTATTTTAACTTGTTGGTATTGTCTAATCCCCAGGGTAGGAAACGGCAACCCACTCCAGTACTCGCCTGGAGAATTCCATGGACAGAGGAGCCTGGTGGGTTACAGTCCACAGGGTCGCAGAGAGTCAGATATGACTGAACCACTGAGCACACATATTGTCTAATTATATAAAATAATCCAAAGAACCAGTGGCTATCTTAGCTTAAGGATGTACAGGAGAGTTTTGTTATTTTAGATGTGAAAATACAGTTTTTCTCTTGGTCATTTGATAGAAGAAACGAAGTCATTTCTTCTCCTCTCTTGCTTCCTTCTTCCCTTCCTTCCTTCCTTTTTTATTCTTGTCAGTATTTCTAGCTAAGGAAATTAAATGAGGTCATATTTAAATTAAGACAAGAAAGATAGAAAAATCTATTTAGTGGACACAGAAAATTTTGACAGCTACTGTATGATCAAGCCGGTGATAATTATATTTTCACAGACACGTTGCTGCTGATATTTAAGCAAAATACATTGAGAAGAAAAGAAATGATGTAGAAACATGGCACTTCATTTCTATTTTCAAGAAAATTCCAAATTCCAAAAACTTCTTTAGAAAAGACCACCATGAATTCTCATTTTGTTAGGCTTGATTGGTCCTGAGAAAATCAAGGTTTTGTTTTTTAAGATATAAACATGTGTCTATCTACACAGACATAATTAAGAAAAGTGGGCATAGCTAAAACAACCTTTATAGGTTAATAAAACATGCTTTTATTTAAGGGCTTAAAGGTAGAAGGACTATGAAATATGGAGCTAACAACGACATTTAAAATAACCAACAGGAACAAAAAGAAAGTAGAAAACTAAGATCAAATGAATATACAATGAATTTATAAACATATACACTTTTAGGCGAAAACTATTTTAAAGTGTAACTTTAATACTGTATAGCACACAAACAAAATACAATAAAAGGTAACAAAATAAAATTTTCACTACTAGAATAAGCAAGGAAATCTGAAAATATGAGCTCCCCACAAAGTTTGATAAAACTAGTCTTCATGCAATCTATGTGTAGATAATCTTGGGCTGTGGGACCACTTAGAGGAGAAGAAGATTGAGTAACACATCTTAATACTCATAATCTAAAATCAACAAAAGTGGAAACAGTGGCAGATTTTATGTACTTGAACTCCAAAATCACTGCAGACAGTGATTGCAGCCACAAAATTAAAAACAAAAACACTTGCTACTTGGAAGAAAAGCTATGACAAACCTAGACACTGTATTAAAAAAGCAGAGACATAATCTTGCTGACAAAGGTCCATATAGCCAAAGCTATGGTTTTTCCAGTAGTCATGTATGGATGTGAGAGTTGGACCATAACGAAGGCTGAATGCCAAAAAATTGATCCTTTCAAAAGGTGGTATTGGAGGAGACTCTTGAGAGTCCCTTGAACTGCAAGGAGGTCAAACCAGTCCATCTTAAAGGAGATCAATCCCACATATTCTTTGGTAGGACTGACACTAAAGCTGAAGCTGCAGTGCTTTGGCCACCCGATGCGAAGAGCCAACTCATTGGAAAAGCCCCTGATGCTGGGAAAATGAAGGCAGGAGAACGGGGTGACAGAGGATGAGATGTCTCATAGAAAATTCTCTTTCTCCACTTGAACTTCCTCCAAAATAAAATATTTGTAGAAGTGAAGAAATTTTAAAGTAGCCCAGAGGGGACCTTGCAATGTCTGGGCTCTTGAGAGATTTGAACTTCAAAGGCTTATGGAAGGGATGTCAACAACCTGAGGTCTCTGAGTCTCCAGAGACATTTGGGTTAAAAGGAGTGGAGTCCTTTCTAGGGCCATGAGCTTCAAAGAACATAGTACATCCCAGAAGAGAAGCTGGGGCTAACTGTTGAGGACTGACTCCAGCAAAGATAGAGGAGTTGTTTGAGTTCCTGTTTGAGTTCCTTTTTCTGCTGCTCCTGTTTATATAGAGGCAAAATTTCAAGACAAAGTTATGTCTATAAATTACGAAGATGATTTTGGAGTTAACCATTTATCTTTGCTGCATCTCTTGGGGCCTAACCCAAGGAAGAAGGGACATCATTTGGGGCAGTCAGACACTTTAATAGCTTCCATGCAAATCCCGGAGGGGAAATTTGCAGGGGAAAATAATCTCCAGCACAAATGATGAAAATGCACAACTTGAGGTCTTTAAAAGTCCAGGAGATACAGAAAGGAACAGACTTACAATGAAGACAGTCCCCCCGCAAATGCCATGAAATGGGTGTTTATAGTATAACCAAGTTTGCCTCAACACAAAATATAATACACAATATTAATTTTTCACCATTAATCTGATTACTCTGAACTCTGGGACAAACCAGCTGCCCTAATGTATAGCTCTCTCTGGAATATGTAACACTTGGAGTTAGAATCTTAATAAGTGAGGGTGGTGATGATCACCTGAATATGTTCTTTTAAATTTTAAACTGAGATAATACAGAGCCTGACATACAGGAAATGTGGGATAAATGGGTTTCATTTTTCTATAAATATCTATTCTCCATCACCCCAACTTCTCCTTTCTGCACATTCTTCCTTGTCATGGTGCTCAGTAGTGTCCGACTCTTTGTGACCCCATGGACTTTAGCCCACAAGGTTCCTCTGTCCATGAAATTTTCCAGGCAAGAATACTGGAATGGGTTGCTATTTCCTACTCCAGAGGATCTTCTCAACCCAGGGATTGAATTCACTGTCTGTTGTGTCTCCTGCATTGGCAGATGCATTCTTTACAACTGAGCCACCAGGGAATTCCACATTCTTCCTTCAGTTCAGTTCAGTTCAGTTCAGTTCAGTTCAGTCGCTCAGTCGTGTCTGACTCTTTGTGACCCCATGAATCGCAGCACGCCAGGCCTCCCTGTCCATCACCAACTCCCGGAGTTCACTCAGACTCACGTCCATTGAGTCAGTGATGCCATCCAGCCATCTCATCCTCTGTCGTCCCCTTCTCCTCCTGCCCTCAATCCCTCCCAGCATCAGAGTCTTTTCCAATGAGTCAACTCTTCGCATGAGGTGGCCAAAGTACTGGAGTTTCAGCTTTAGCATTATTCCTTCCAAAGAAATCCCAGGGCTGATCTTCAGAATGGACTGGTTGGATCTCGTGCAGTCCAAGGGACTCTCAAGAGTCTTCTCCAACACCACAGCTCAAAAGCATCAATTCTTCGGCACTCAGCCTTCTTCACAGTCCAACTCTCACATCCATACATGACCACAGGAAAAACCATAGCCTTGACTAGACGAACCTTTGTGGGCAAAGTAATGTCTCTGCTTTTGAATATGCTATCTAGGTTGGTCATAACTTTCCTTCCAAGGAGTAAGCGTCTTTTAATTTCATGGCTGCAGTCACCATCTGCAGTGATTTTGGAGCCCCCCCCAAAAAAGAGTCTGACACTGTTTCCACTGTTTCCCCATCTATTTCCCATGAAGTGATGGGACCAGATGCCATGATCTTCATTTTCTGAACGTTGAGCTTTAAGCCAACTTTTTCACTCTCCACTTTCACTTTCATCAAGAGGCTTTTTAGTTCCTCTTCATTTTCTGCCATAAGGGTGGTGTCATCTGCATATCTGAGGTTATTGATATTTCTCCCGGCAATCTTGATTCCAGCTTGTGCTTCTTCCAGCCCAGCATTTCTCATGATGTACTCTGCATATAAGTTAAATAAGCAGGGTGACAATATACAGCCTTGACATACTCCTTTTCCTATTTGGAACCAGTCTGTTGTTCCATGTCCAGTTCTAACTGTTGCTTCCTGACCTGCATACAAATTTCTCAACAGGCAGATCAGGTGTTCTGGTATTCCCATCTCTTTCAGACGGACCTTTAATGGCCCCCAAATTCCTGATGGCATCAAAAGCCAGTGTCAGAAAGACCCACCAGTGGATTATTAGGGACAGTGGTCTCTATGCTGCTCTTAAAGTTCTGGATGTGGAATATGGATCAGTTGGGGTTACATTTGAGTAGAGATGGAGATTCAGAGCAGAGATTTAATAGCAAGTCAGAGAACGTCTCCCAGAGCAGTTTGTTAATTACATGTACCAAACACTGTAATAACATAGCATCTATCCATCCAGGAAGTGGTCCTTTACTTGCTGTTTGAAAGCAATGATTTCCATAGTTGACTTGTGTACAATTATTCCTTCAGTGACTAAGTGTCTGTTTAAAGTAGTTCAAGAGCTCAGAAAATTCCCTCTGATGTGACTACATGGCAGGAATAGTACTTAGAATATTTTAAAATTGACTCTAGAATTCGAGTTCACAGACATTTATCAAGGGCCTTCTTCAGCGTGAGGTACCCTCAGGTGCTGGGAGAGTAAAGACAAATAAGACAGGATAGGGTTTCCCCTCAAGAAGTTCAGAGACAAACGAGCAGGTGACTTAGTACCATGTGAAATGACATGCTGTGATAGAGAAGGGGCACTAGATCCCCCCATTCTGGGAGAGAGAGGATGGAGAGGTGACTGTTCATAAGAGGTGATATATGGAGAGAGTCTTAGGGGGTGACACAAGCCAAACAGTTTGCAGCAGAACAGAGTGTTCAAGGAGGGAGTGGGGCAGAGACCGTAAATCAACTGTGGTCAGAGGAAGTAAGTGTCAGTACATGGAGAACCTTGATTTCGTATTATGCAAAGGAGCTTAGAATTCAGACTAAAATGGACAAGGTGCTTCTGAGAAGATTATTAGAGGGAAAGTGAAAGTTGATCAGTTGTGTCCAACTCTGTGCAACCCCATGGACTGTACAGTCCATGGGATACTCCAGGCCAGAATACTGGAGTGGGTAGTTGTCCTTTCTCCAGAGGATCTTCCCAACCCAGGGATCAAACCCAGGTCTCCCATATTGCAGGTGGATTCTTTATCAGCTGAGCTATTAGGGAAGCCCCCTAAAGACTTCAGAGGGATGTCATGGTTAAATCTACCTTTTAGACAGATGACTCTGATACTCCATTTAATCAGATTTGGTGCTGCTGTTAGGAGGTTATGGCAGTGGTCCAAACAAAAGCTATTAATGGCCAAATTTAGGATAGGGCTATAGGTTCAAAGATAGGTTGAAAACATACATGAAGGAGAAATCATGATATTTATTCATTATACATGGAAGGTATAAGTCCTGGGTTCTTTACTTGAGCAAATATTAATACCAACACCAATGACAAGGATATAAGAATTCTTTGAAGCAATACCCTGCTGTCTAATTTCAAGGGATATACAGCATGTTGATGGAGAGCATGAGCTTTTCAGCCAGAGTGGCTTGGTTCAGATTCCATCTCCATTGTTTAAAATCTAGATTAACTTGGATGAGTGCCTCTATTCTTCTATGCAATTTTCTCATCTATTGAAAGGTGATGATACTGGCAGTACCTGCATGTTGGGATTGTTATGAGGATTACATAAAGAAATATATGTGATATGCTTAGAATAGTTTCTGACACAGCAGTCAGTAAACAACTATATGTACATATATGAAAAACACTCAAGGCCAGAAGATAACTGGAGCAAAACCCACACTGCAGTAGACACCAAAGTTCAAAGACAGAGATAGCAAGTGGAACATGAGGTAGATCAAAGGGAGAAGGGTGGCATTAGAAAGTCCAAAGAAGAAGAGTTTCAAGGAGAAACAGTGAGCAAGTATTAGATGATGCTAAGAGTTTAAGCAAAGTCAACACAATAAAGGACTTTAAAGGTAGCAAGTAGGAACACAATGAAATAAATTATCCTTTTCTTCAGATGAAACCCTATTGTGTTTGGGAAGTCTTTTTAATTTCTAAAAATTTATTGGAGGATAATTGCTTTACAATGTTGTGTTGGTTTCTGCTGTACAACCAGTGTAAATCTGCTACAAGTATACATATATCAGGGATATCCTGGTGGCTCAGACAATAAAGAATCTGCTTGCAGTGCAGAAGACCTGGGATCAATCCTTGGGTTGGAAAGATCCCCTGGAGAAGGAAATGGTAACCCAGTCCAGTATTCTTGCCTAGAGAATTCCATTTATAGAGGAGCCTGGCAGGCTGCAGCCCATGAAGTAGCAAAGAGTTGGGCACCACTGAGCAACTAACACTTTCACTTTCATACATAGATCCTTTCCCTCTTGAAGCTCCTTCCCACCTCCCACATCCTACCCCTCTAGGTTGAAGCTCTATTGTATTTTGAAAGCAAAAATTATGACTACTTTTCTCTTAGAGTTCCATCTCACCAAACCAATAAAAGATATAAGAGTAAATGTCATGTGGGACAACTGGTTAACTCTTTCAGTTCAGTCACTCAGTCATGTCCGACTCTTTGCGACCCCATGAATCGCAGCACACCAGGCCTCCCTGTCCATCACCAACTCCCGGAGTTCACTCAGACTCACGTCCATTGAGTCAGTGATGCCATCCAGCCATCTCATCCTCTGTCGTCCCCTTCTCCTCCTGCCCCCAATCCCTCCCAATTCCTCCCAGCATCAGAGTCTTTTCCAATGAGTCAACTCTTCGCATGAGGTGGCCAAAGTACTGGAGTTTCAGCTTTAGCATCATTCCTTCCAAAGAAATCCCAGGGCTGATCTTCAGAATGGACTGGTTGGATATCCTTGCAGTCCAAGGGACTCTCAAGAGTCTTCTCCAACACCACAGCTCAAAAGCATCAATTCTTCGGCACTCAGCCTTCTTCACAGTCCAACTCTCACATCCATACATGACCACAGGAAAAACCATAGCCTTGACTAGACGAACCTTTGTGGGCAAAGTAATGTCTCTGCTTTTGAATATGCTATCTAGGTTGGTCATAACTTTCCTTCCAAGGACTAAGTGTCTTTTAATTTCATGGCTGCAGTCACCATCTGCAGTGATTTTGGAGCCCCCCCCAAAAAAGAGTCTGACACTGTTTCCACTGTTTCCCCATCTATTTCCCATGAAGTGATGGGACCAGATGCCATGATCTTCTTTTTCTGAATGTTGAGCTTTAAGCCAACTTTTTCACTCCCCACTTTCACTTTCATCAAGAGGCTTTTGAGTTCCTCTTCACTTTCTGCCATAAGGGTTTTGTCATCTGCATATCTGAGGTTATTGATATTTCTCCCGGCAATCTTGATTCCAGCTTGTGCTTCTTCCAGTCCAGCGTTTCTCATGATGTACTCTGCATATAAGTTAAATAAGCAGGGTGACAATATACAGCCTTGACATACTCCTTTTCCTATTTGGAACCAGTCTGTTGTTCCATGTCCAGTTCTAACTGTTGCTTCCTGACCTGCATACAAATTTCTCAACAGGCAGATCAGGTGGTCTGGTATTCCCATCTCTTGAAGAATTTCCCATAGTTTGTTGTGATCCACACAGTCAAAGGCTTTGGCATAGTCAATAAAGCAGAAATAGATGTTTTTCTGGAACTCTCTCTTGCTTTTTCCATGATCCAGCGGATGTTGACAATTTGATCTCTGGTTCCTCTGCCTTTTCTAAAACCAGCTTGAACATCATGAAGTTCACGGTACACATATTGCTGAAGCCTGGCTTGGAGAATTTTGAGCATTACTTTACCAGTGTGTGAGATGAGTAAAACTGTGCGGTAGTTTGAGCATTCTTTGGCATTGCCTTTCTTTGGGATTGGAATGAAAACTGACCTCCAGTCCTGTGGCCACTGCTGAGTTTTCCAAATACTGGCATATTGAGTGCAGCACTTTCACAGCATCATCTTTCAGGATTTGAAGAGCTCAACTTGAATTCCATCACCTCCACTAGCTTTGTTCGTAGTGATGCTTTCTAAGGCCCACTTGACTTCACATTCCAGGATGTCTGGCTCTAGGTCAGTGATCACACCATCATGATTATCTGGGTCGTGAAGATCTTTTTTGTACAGTTCTTCTGTGTATTCTTGCCATCTCTTCTTAATATCTTCTGCTTCTGTTAGGTCCATACCATTTCTGTCCTTTATCGAGCTCATCTTTGCATGAAATGTTCCCTTGGTATCTCTAATTTTCTTGAAGAGATCTCTAGTCTTTCCCATTCTGTTGTTTTCCTCTATTTCTTTGCATTGATCGCTGAAGAAGGCTTTCTTATCTTATCTTATCTTGCTATTCTTTGGAACTCTGCATTCAGATGCGTATATCTTTCCTTTTCTCCTTTGCTTTTCACTTCTCTTCTTTTCACAGCTATTTGTAAGGCCTCCCCAGACAGCCATTTTGCTTTTTTGCATTTCTTTTCCATGGGATAGTCTTGATCCCTGTCTCCTGTACAATGTCACGAACCTCATTCCATAGTTCATCAGGCACTCTATCAGATCTAGGCCCTTAAATCTATTTCTCACTTCCACTGTATAATCATAAGGGATTTGATTTAGGTCATACCTGAATGGTCTAGTGGTTTTCCCTACTTTCTTCAATTTAAGTCTGAATTTGGCAATAAGGAGTTCATGGTCTGAGCCACAGTCGGGTCCTGGTCTTGTTTTTGCTGACTGTATAGCGCTTCTCCATCTTTGGCTGCAAAGAATATAATCAATCTGATTTTGGTATTGACCATCTGGTGATGTCCATGTGTAGTCTTCTCTTGTGTTGTTGGAAGAGGGTGTTTGTTATGATCAGTGCATTTTCTTGGCAAAACTCTATTAGTCTTTGCCCTGCTTCATTCCGTATTCCAAGGCCAAATTTGCCTGTTACTCCAGGTGTTTCTTGACTTCCTACTTTTGCATTCCAGTCCCCTATAATGAAAAGGACATCTTTTTTGGGTGTTAGTTCTAAAAGGTCTTGTAGGTCTTCATAGAACCGTTCAATTTCAGCTTCTTCAGCATTACTGGTAGGGGCATAGACTTGGATTACTGTGATATTGAATGGTTTGCCTTGGAAACGAACAGAGATCATTCTGTCGTTTTTGAGATTGCATCCAAGTACTGCATTTAGGACTCTTTTGTTGACCATGATGGCTACTCCATTTCTTCTGAGGGATTCCTGTCCACAGTAGTAGATATAATGGTCATCTGAGTTAAATTCACCCATTCCAGTCCATTTCAATTCACTGATTCCTAGAATGTCGACGTTCACTCTTGCCATCTCCTGTTTGACCACTTCCAATTTGCCTTGATTCATGGACCTGACATTCCAGGTTCCTATGCAATATTGCTCTTTACAGCATCGGACCTTGCTTCTATCACCAGTCACATCCACAGCTGGGTATTGTTTTTGCTTTGGCTCCATCCCTTCATTCTTTCTGGAGTTTTTTCTCCACTGATCTCCAGTAGCATATTAGGCACCTACTGACCTGGGGAGTTCCTCTTTCAGTATCCTATCATTTTGCCTCTTCATACTGTTCATGGGGTTCTCAAGGCAAGAATACTGAAGTGGTTTGCCATTCCCTTCTCCAGTGGACCACATTCTGTCAGATCTCTCCACCATGGCCCGCCCATCTTGGGTTGCCCCACGGGCATGGCTTAGTTTCATTGAAATAGACAAGGCTGTGGTCCTAGTGTGATTAGATTGACTAGTTTTCTGTGAGTATGGTTTCAGTGTGTCTACCCTCTGATGCCCTCTTGCAACACCTACCGTCTTACTTGGGTTTCTCTTACCTTGGGCGTGGGGTATCTCTTCACGGCTACTCCAGCAAAGCGCAGCCACTGCTCCTTACCTTGGACGAGGGGTATCTCCTCACCGCCTCCCTTCCTGACGTTCAACGTGGGATAGCTCGTCTAGGCCCTCCTACGTCAGTGTAGCCGCGATCCTTGGACGCGGGGTAGCTCCTCCTGGCCGCCACCCCTGACCTCGGATGCGGGGTAACTCCTTTCGTCGCCGCCCCTGACCTCAGACGCAGGGTAGCTCCTCTCCACCGTTCCTGCGCCGTCGCAGCCTGGCACTCTCTGCCGCTGCCCCTGACCTCGGACGTGGGATAACTCCTCTTGGCCGCCGCCCTTCCTGCATGGGGTCCTCCCGGCTTCTGCCCCTGACCTCAGACATGGGGTAGCTCCTCTCGGCCGCGCTTAGTGCGCCGGTCGCAGCCGCCAGGAAAGCTAAAGGACAGCTAAACTGGATCCTTATACCACTTCTCAAAACCAAAATAAATCCCAGGTATGTCAGAGACTGATAGATACAATACAAAGTCAAAATAGACAAGAATAAATTCATAAACATTTTGTAATCCAGGGGTTAAATGTATTATTTTTAAACATAATAAAATATTTAGACAGTATAAAGAAAATGATTTACAACTTCCTTATAGAAAAATATCATGAAGAGAAAATTTTTTAACAGATGACATATTTGTTGACTAAGGCTCAAATATTTGAAAAACTGGCAAAAACACGAGTGAATAATTCACAGACATGAAAAACAAATGAATAATAAATCTTTAAAAAATATTCTCAATGTAAGGGTGAATTAAATCTACAGAGCAATTCTATCACCATCCAAGTAGGCAAAGGTTTATGAGATAACAATCTTCTAATATTAATGTTATTAGAAAAAATAGATATTAACATGTACTAGTATTTGAAGTATATAGATTATTAACACATTTTGGTGGTCAGGGACTTCCCAGGTGGCTCAATGTTAAAGAATCTGCCTGACAATGCAGGACACACAGGAGATGTGGGTTCAATCCCTAGGTCAGGCAGATTCCCTGGAGGAAGAAATTGTAGTCCGCTCCAGTATTCTTGCCTGGATAGTCCCATGGACAGATGAGCCTGGCAGGCTACAGTCCATGGGGCCACAAAGAATGGGACATGACTGAACAACTGAGCATGCATGCATCTATAGCAATGACTATTAAAGTGCAAACATCAATCTATTCCACAAAAGACCTGGCCAGATCAGTTCAGTTCAGTCGCTCAGTCATGTCCAACTCTTTGCAACCCCATGGACTGCAGCACTCCAAGCCTCCCTTTCCATCACCAACTCCCGGAGTTTACTCAGACTCATGTCAAATGAGTTGGTGATGCCATCCAACCATCTCATCCTCTGTCGACCCCTTCTCCCCCTGCCTTCAATCTTTCCCAGCATTAGGGTCTTTTCAAATGAGTCAGTTCTTTATATCAGGGCCACCCAAGACGGATGGGTCATGGTGTAGAGTTCTGACAAAACACGGTCCACTGGAGAAGGGAATGGCAAACCACTACAGTATTCTTGCCTGGAGAACCCCATGAACAGTATGAAAAGGTGAAAAGATAGGACACTGAGAGATGAACAGTATGAAAAGACCTAGCCACTTCTCTTTAAAACTATCAAGGTGATGGGAAACGAGTGAGAAATAGTCATAGATGAGAAGAAACAGGAAACCTGATGACTAATTGCAATTGGTATCCTGGAGAAGACTCTGGAACAACACAATACATTAATGGAAACATCTTATTGAAATCTGGAGCTTGGTCAACTGTAATGTATCAAGATTGCTTTTTTACTTTTGACAACTAAAAAGTTTTATTATATGACCATGCTAATATAAGATGGCAATTTTAAAGCAAACTGGGTGAGGGACTTACTATCTTGCAGCTTTTCTGTAAATCAAAAGTAATTCCAAAATTAAAAGTTTATTTAAAAATTTGTTTAACCAGTAATTTCATTTCTAAGAATGTATCCTATAGAAATACTGCAGCAAGCATTAAAAATGTGTATAAGGATATTCATCACACATTAATTGCAAGTTGGAAAAAACAAATGTAGAAAAGAAGATTAAATAATTGAGCCTGTAGCTATAAAGTAGAATATTAAACATTCATTAGAATGTGCTCTAAACTTACAACTCTGGCGAAAAAGATGTCTATGGTATATTGTTAAAAGGGAAAAAGCAAGATGCTATATACAGACACAGAATGAGAGATAGAAATAGACACATGTTTATGGTTAAAACATACATATATATAACAGAAGGAGTCTGAAAAAAAAATACATATAATTGGTTTTTGAGAGAGAGGAGAGTGGAGGATTCTGACTTCCCAGGTTTTTCAAATTTTCCCCCTTGAACATTATCAACTTGGTTAGTATGTTTCTTTTAAAATTTTGTATTGTAATGGGGAAAAAAGTGGACATAAGAATTAGAAAATTAGGAAATGTCCAGCTTTGCCATTGGTTATATGACCTCAGGTACATGGCTTCATTTATCTGGTCCTACATTTCCCCAGATAACAGCAGGAAGTGGGATTCAGTCATCTCTTGATGTCTTTCTCAGACCTTAAAATTCTACTGGTCGATTGTCTTGAAGACTGGGTGATCCTGACATTCTAACATCTATGTACAAATTGGTATTTTTGGTCTTAGAGCATCTCTATTTTGTTCTTGTTGTTTAGTTGCTAAGTCATATCTGATTCTTTTACGACCCCATAGACTGTAGCCAACCAGGCTCCTCTGTCCTTGGGACTTCCCAGGCAAGAATACTGGAGTGGGTTGTGATTTCCTTCTCCAGGGGATCTTCCCAGCTCAGGGATGGAACCTGAGTCTCCTGCATTGCTGGCAGTTTCTTTCCCACTAAGCCACCAGGGAAGCCCAAATCTCTTTGAAGAAGTAATAAATATTATCTTTCAGTTGGTGGAGGAGGCGGTATGGGCTATATTAACTCAAGGAGTTTTTAAAGCAACTGGAGATTCATGTCCAATTCATAATGAACGCAACTGGTTGTGGTTCATTACCTAATGGTAACATTAGGTTACCTAGAACATTCCTCTTTTGGAAAATGGTTTTGACCAGATCACTGGACACCATCAGCCTGAGAGACTATATGTACTCTCAGGGTTTAATGGACATTTCAAAGGCACCATGATTCAAGCTTTCTTTAAACTCTTTTTATATACTTTAATGAGTTGTTCCTAGTCAACCTTGGGCACACTCATTACTAAGGAGGAATCACACACATTCTTTCCATTCCTAATAATTATATATATTTTCTAAAATCTATTCAGTTATTGTAGGCAGTGTAGGTTTATCAGTTACCTCTCCAAGCTGTCCATTATCTATTTTGAGAGTATAATTTGTTTCCCGCATAGAGTATGTGTTAACAGCATGATGCGTTTTACATTTGTAATTAATTTTGAACTGACAAAGAAGGTAGGGAAAACTCTCCCATAAATAAAAGTAATGAATGCGAGTATTTAAACAAAAGGTCCTAGTAATTTCCAGAGACTAAAAAAGGAAAAAAGAAAAAACTCAACCTTCTCTTTTAAACGAAAAATAAGATATCCTTTGTTCCTTCTTCACAACACTCCAGAGATTTTGAAATTCTAATACTAAAAAGGATAATAAATGACAGGTAGGCACAGTACATTGAATCTGTGATCAAGAAATTGTTTACTTCTCAATAAAATTAATAAGATCGTTTTTCCTGTACATGACTAATTGGCTTGTTCGTGCAAAGTTGTATCAAAAAATCATTTTTCTAGACATAAATTCTGCCCCATGATGAAACTAAATATTTTGCTACTCTTAGCACTTTTTAAAATGATAGAGAGCTTGAAATTAAATTACACTAAATGCCTTTATATTTATTCGGCATTAAACCTTGTTTTCCTTACTGTCATCCTGCCAGCGTGATATCATCAGAGTTAAAGAGGGATGCTAATGCTATTTATATTGCGCTGCACTGTCCTCTAATTGACCTTGTTTGTGCAATGGAATGGCTGCTTTTCTCAAGCTGCCAGCCCTTTATTGCAGCATTTTGACCATGCACTAGTGGCTCTTTGTGCTGCTGCTGAGTTCAAGAATCAATACTGCATTCCCCACAGCCAATAAAGGCAGCTGACAGCATGAATTAACTGAGTGTGGCCAGTTGCATGGGGGACCATTGTCTTTAAGGAAAATCTGGACGTGATTACCAGTCTCCATCTCCAAGTGAAGGTTTTAATGCAAAGTGCGAGGTTGCTGTGATTTAATTTTGGCCTGCTGCTCTGACACACGCCCCTTTGCCACTGCTTCATGGAATCCAAGCTATAAATGGCTGCAAACCAAAACACACACAGAGACAAAGGCAAATACTCACAGTTACAGGACAGCAGCGGTTTCACCTGGCTTGGCCATTCTTTTCTGATAGCATCCTTGTAACCACTTCTATTTCTTCAACCCAGTCTATCTGCTAAAGTACTAAGTCAAGCCAAAGTTAAAAATGAAATTTGTTACAGCCTCTATTTCTAAATGAAATTTTCCTGTGTGGCAAGGTGGGAAAATCTGCATGAACAACTCATTGTTTTCAAATAGATTTGTCAAAATTACAGAAAAATTTATCTGTACTTCCTCATCCTCTACCCACAGCAAGAGGATTTCTATTTCTAGTCCACTGACCTATTTTCCCCTACAACAAAATCAAATAGATTATTCCAGTTCTTATCTTCTCCTTAGTATTTACTATTAGACACTTCCTCCTTCGCTAAACATTCTCATCTTTTGGAATCTGTTTCCCTCTCAGTCTTGATGTTCTGCTCATTTTACCCTTCTTCTCTTCTCTTACTTGAAGGTGGTCCCTCTATGTACAATCTCATCCTTTTTCATTCCTATAATCCTTTTTCATCTCCTTATGTTGACTCACAAGTATCAACTTTCATTTTCATCTCCAACCCGGTCCTCTTAATAATTCTGGTTGTCCCATCAGTATTTTGAACTCCTCGGATCTCAAACTCAGAGCATCATCTCTTGTTGGGTTTTCCAGTTCAGTAAGTGACCACCAGTATCACATGCAAGAACCTGGACCTTTCCTTTGAATCCTCTCTGTCTTTTACTTTTCACAATCAATCCGTTTTCAAGTCCTCCTAATCTATCCTTTATTCTTGCAAAGTAGCCATTCCCTCATCTCCATCATTTCCAAGGCTACCACACTAATTGGGCTCTCCTTCAAGGTCTTCCTTATCCATCCCCCAGACTCCCTGAATGTGTTCCCTTCATTGAAATATCTACCCTGAAATTAACCTTAACTTCTAAAAACGTCAAATAGGTTCACACTACTTTTCTGTTAAAACATTTCAAAGATGCTACACTAAGACTTTACATCTTCAGTTTCAAGTTTTATGGTGTGTTGTCTTTTGCCCCTTCCCAGTGACACAGATTTTGGTCCCATAACTACTAACTCAATGGTTTAAATACAAGGACACGGACCATGGCGGAGACTTAGTTTACAACCAGAACAGAGGAAAAACACCTATTAGATACTTGACTGCAATCATTAAGCTCCAAAGCTGCAGTGACTGCCTAACCTTCCACAAGTATGTTAGACAAAGGGAAAATCCACAGAATTACAAAGGGAGATTTGTGTAAGCCTTTAAAAGGGGAAATGACATGTCATTTCTTGCTTTATCAAAAGACCTATATTTCCGAGAGAACTTTGGTATTGAAAACATCATTTCTGTTTATAACAGGCAATGCTCTTGGTTGAAATTAATTCAAGCAGAGGTATTCAAGGGACAGTGTATTATATACAAACCATTTAACTTGAGCTTTAAAACGATTTTTCATGTCTGAGAATTATCAGAAAGATACCGGTTTGGATCAACACTTTCCACAACCTGGAATAAAGCCTGTGGTTTTTAAAGGCTTTTATTTTAAATGCAAACATGAATAAGATTCTTAAAGGCCCAGCTTCAGATCTCTTCCTACTCAAAAATTCTGTTGCTATTCAGTTTTTTCAGGAGACTTTTATTTTACTTCCATTGTCCCCAAATATCCTACCTATTAAAAAAAAAATAAAGTCTGTAATTCTTATATTCCCACTTTCAGAAAGGTTGAAATAAAGTTGGTAATGCGACAGCTACTTAAGCTGCCTCATTCTCCCCAGAATATGTAGCTATAAAACAAGAAATAGGTGTGTTCAGCTTCAAGTCAGAACATGATGATCCTTCTAGAATATATGAAGAAAAGGTATTTTCTGCTTTCCTATCCTTCCTCCCACCAGCTCTTCCATCTCTCATATGAGGCACTTCCCTGGCCTGAGAAACTTGAAGCGTTTATGGCTTGGTGACTCAACACCATTTGAGGGTTCTGCTGAGAGTGCAAAAAAGGCAAATGAAAGCCAAGCACACACAATTCTCTATCCTCCACATGGAGGACAGAGAGTTAGAGCATGGAGGGAGGCTCGGGCTGCCTCCGTAAAGACTGAGATGCTGCTGCTTGTATTACATGGTGAGATATTGTGCAAAAGTGGAAGGGGCATTTTGTGACACACAGGTGCATTCACTTTGCTGTTGAAAGAAGAGGTGACTGAGTCCAAGAAGCCCAGGCAGGAGTCCCCAGGTTCATGTCTCTAACTCACCTTCCTTTATTCTGTCAGGAACCTCTTGGCATCAAAGCCTGGCTACTTGCAAGAAAGCAAGTGGATGCAAAAAATGAGAGAATGTTGCACCCCCTTTTTACTTGGGAAGGTATATTTGTGTAACTGTTCTCAAGAATTCAAAGTGACCAGTTAAACCCATGAAGTATCTTTTCTCCTGATTTATTTTACCTAAAATGATTCTTCTGAGTAGCAAGATGATTTTTACCAAATTCCCTTTCATTGAAGGCAACATCCTCCGGATTAGATCTGCCTAAAATATGTATTTGATAGGATTCGGCGTACTTTACACCTTCCTAAAGTAACCTTACACTTTTAATGACTTTTGTGGTTTCCCGGCCTTTTGACCTCACAGAAGAGTAACAGCAGTCCAGCTCCCTGAAGCAGTGCAAGTCTGGGTGGGGAGTGGGGGGAGCTGAGAACCATTCATCAAAGTCCTCATTGTGGGCCCAACTGCAGGAATCGCTGTACGTCAAGACCTGAAAATATATAGGCTTCTTCTCTCTCCTTGGTAGTGTGCAAAAGCCATGTTTATTTGTTAATCCATTCTCCATCCCCTTCCCCTCACCCCAAAAGTACTGTCTCTGTTTATAAGAAAATTCTGCTTTTTGTTTTCTGATCCAAGGCTCTGAGTGAATTATCTGGTCAAAGCACAAGGCCAGGCAGCCCTCTGGGCTTTCTGGATGATAAACGAGAAGGCTCTATGGCCTCAGCTGGGAAGTCTGCAGCCAGCATTGAAATAATCAAAAGTGACCCCCACGCAATCATAGCCAGTGTGACAGTGAAGAGGGGACACCAGGAAGCAGGTGGTCCAGACGACAGAGGATCAATACTCCCGGAGAGGGGGTAAAATAGATTCCAAATGGAAAATAAACTCGTCGAGAATACGTCTACAAAGACAAGAGAAGAGGAGGAAAAATAAGCCAAACCTGCAGGAAACAACACAACAAGGAGAAAGTGAGGGCATATGGGGTTGGGGGTAGTGGTTCACAGTTGATGTGAAGATAAAAACTGACTACATGAGAGTCAATACGAATTTGCTTCCTCGGCAAAGAAAGGCGGCTGTGCAAGCATTCAGGAACTTGAGTTGTCATGTCACAAGAGCGAGGATCTTCTCTAGTCAAGTTTAACCTGCTTCAAAAAAAAATCATCGTTGGTACAAAGTGTTGACAGCCTCAAAAACTTGATTTTGTTTAGTGAGGCTTAGTTCTCAGAAGGAAATGAGGAAAACCCATATTGCATTTCTTTTGAAAATATATTTCAATGAAAAAGAAGATGGAGAGAGGTAAACCTAATTTGCATCATTTAGTTCAAAAGAAACGTTGCTTTGATGCCACTGTGTATATTTACAGTGCTTCCTTGCTCTCCTGGGAGCCGATGTGTATTAACATTCCATTCTTCTTTTTTCATTATTACTATCACATATATTAAAAACACACATGGGTGTGGGCCCACACACTTACACACACACACACACACACACACACAGTATTAGCTTATAAAACCATCACAGCAACCTGCAGTCTGAGAACTTTCTCCTGAATTCAATGCCAAGCAGCATAAATAAAACTAAAGACTCTGACAAATGTTCATAAAATGTCATTAGGTTCAAAGACAACATTGGAATTTCATGATTCCGTGTTCCTCTCGCGAGTTGCAGTGAATTCGTGTTTCCAGGGAGTCACACTATTCTGTAGTCAGGCCTGGAGAATGTTTCAAATCCCATTCAAATGGTGGAACATTGCATTTTCTATGGCATCATCTTGATTTCTTCCTTTTTTTTGTAACAGAAACTGAAGATGTGTTGCTGCGGGCATGCTGGGAAGGGAGTGGGACATCTAGCTTCCCGATTGCCTGCAGATGCATGACTTACTGCGTCAAACGCTACAGCAAACCTACATGGAAATCAGAAGTCAAGAACTGTGATCTTCTTACAGGAACAGCTTTAAAAACCTCCAGTTATTCCTGCAATGCAGCAGATGCTCGGGCTGCTGCCCAGCTCCGGCTGGCTCTTCACACTGCTGACGCCAAACCTGAGATGCTGCAAGGAGCCAGCGTCATGTTTACACAGCGCTGCTAGGGTGCCTGAGATGCCCTCCTCGGCATGCCCTTCAAGCACTTCTTTCCTCCCCACATTCCCATGTGGCTTGAAATGGTCTTGCTTCCCTGTGTCTCTGGGCTCACTCTGGCTGGATAGTGAGCTCCATGAGGGCAAGTCTGTGTGTAATAACCCAGGTATCATCTCTAACACCCATCTCACAGCAAGTACAGCCTGACCCACGGTAGGAAGTCTGTGACCATTTGCTGGATGAATACATGGAATTAAATAACCTTGAAGAAGCCTCCTAAGATGAGTCACTTCCTAAATCTGGCACGTGGGTCTGTGTTCCTAAAGGAAGACACAGAACTCAGAACAGCCGACCTCCCTTCTGCCTAGAGGGGTAGAAAAGCCAATCGAGCCCCTGATGCTGAGGACCCATCTGGACCAGCACTGGGTAGCATATAACTGGGGCTCTGTTGAGAAACACAGGCTGAGCCCTTGGAACAGCTCACTCAAAAGGAAGGAAGGTTTTCACGAATTGGCCGGAGGGCTCAGTCTCTGTTATCAACACAGCACTCAGTTACACGCTTCCCAACTAGAATTCCTGTGCCCCCTGAGGATGAATCTCAGCAGTGGTCTGAGCTACTTGTGTGTCTGGAACTCAACTAGGAAGTAGGACATGGCTTCCAAAGTCAAAGCCTGGGTCAAGTTTTGACCCTTTCATTTTCATTTTGGGTGAGTTGTAAACAGTAGAGATGGTACCTGGATGATTACAGCCCCAGCTCCAAGTTAATTGCAGCCCTAACCTCCATGCCTGAGACACAAGACCCGCGGAGATGCTGAGCCCCTCCTGCCACTGTCTTTTCCCTGACTGCCCGGCTCTGCTGGCCCAGTCGCCCTGCTGCAATGTGACAACGTGTGATCCATGGCTGTCGGCACCCAGGCAGGCAGGTTTTCACTGGAGCCCACAGAGCAGCTGTACCCGAAGAAGAGCCCACATTTTATTAAGTCTTTCCCTCAGTAAGATCACAATCATCTCTACCCAGTCCCATCACCTGGGAAGTGAAGACTACAGGGAGCCTTAGAGGAGAAAGAGGCTGAAATAATTCTTATAACACTGAACTGTGGCTGGGATGGGAAGGGTTACTCTGTCTCCCAACGAAACATGCCATATGCTCTTCTGTAAGCACAAGTGACTGAATTTATTCTTTATCTGAAAGATAGTTAAAATGAGTTGTCAAACACTTTTGGTGCAGTACAATATTCAAGACTTTTATTTTTTGTTTCAAACAGCTCTTTGCATAATTAGGACATTCTTAAATACATTAAAAAAGGCCTCTAGTCTATTTACCTATTTAATAATTTTCAAATTTAACTGTCAGGAGCGAATCAGGGAAGATCTAATATAGAAATGCTTTCTGTGTTATTAACCATGCATTTACTCTCCAGCCCTTTTAGATGAATATTTTAGTCTGGGGGCAAGGAGATAATGCTAGCAATGCATAAACATACCCCACAATGCATAAACATACATGCTCATACACACATATGTGCACATGTATGCTTGCACACACAGAGTCATCTTTATAAGGATTCCTGCAAACTCATTTTTATACCACAGGCAGGATATACCCAAGTGAGAATTAAAGTCCTTTGTGGAAATGGAAACCCATTCCATTATTCTTGCCTGGAGAATCCCATGGACAGAGGAGCCTGTCTGGTTATAGTTCATAGGGTCGCAAAGAGTCAGACATAACTGAAGCGACTTAGCACATAGATTAATAAGGAGTTAAATGAAAAGAATCGGAATGTCTCTCTTACTCAGACCCAGCCTCTCTTTGTTCATCATATCTAGGTTTTAAATGACCCCCCACTTCCCAGCTTCCCAATGGAGAAGGTAATGGCACCCCACTCTAGTACTCTTGCCTGGAAAATCCCATGGACGGAGGAGCCTGGTAGGCTGCAGTCCATGGGGTCGCTAGGAGTCGGACATGACTGAGTGACTTCACTTTCACTTTTCACTTTCATGCATTAGAGAAGGAAATGGCAACCCACTCCAGTGTTCTTGCCTGGAGAATCCTAGGGATGGGGGAGCCTGGTGGGCTGCCGTCTATGGGGTCACACAGAGTCGGACACGACTGAAGCAACTTAGCAGCAGCAGCAGCAGCCAGTTCCCAAAGGCTTAATCTCACTCTGTGAACCACCTGCAAAGTCCTCACCTTGGGGACCCAAAGACTTTGTGGAAAGTAACAAATATATTTTATAAGGAAAACTTTGTTTTACTCAGAAGCTACCAAACATAGAAAAAGAGTGCTTTTCAGTGTCGTTTTAATGTGTGAACTGAGGGATCATTTACTTAGCCAAGTGAGGGAGCTTTCCTGACGTGACCTACATGCAGGCTGGAGGTTTGCTTAAACCCATTCACATGCTGCTATATCCAAATGGGTAACTTGGGAAATTTTTTTCTGTTCCTTAATGTATCAAACTCCATCCTGATTCCTGAAAAAATATATATATATTCTAAGAAGAAATTGAGGGAAATATCTGCTTATCTCTCCTGTTTGAATAAAGAACAACAAAGTAACCTAAATGTCCATCCACAGAGGAACAGATAAAGATGTGATACATATATCCAATGGAATATTACTCAGACATTAAAAAGAACAAGCTAATGTCATTTGCAGCAACATGGTTGGACCTAAGAATGTCATACTGAATGATGTAGTCAGACAGATAAAGAGAAATATTGTATGATGTCCCTTATATATGGAATCTAAAAAAAAGTGACAGAAATGAACTTACTTACAAAACAGAAAGAGACTCACAGACTTAGAAAACGAACTTATGGTTGCCAGGGTGAGGGGATCCTGAGTTTGGAACGGTCATGTACACACTGCTATATTTAAAATGGATAATGAATAAGAATCTATTATACAGATAGGCTCTTCTCAATGTTATGTGGCAGCCTGGATGGGAGGGGTGTTTGTAGGAGAGTGGATACATGTATACCTATTGTGGAGTCTCCTTGCTGTTTACCTGAAACTATTACAAGGTTGTTAATCAGACACACCCCAATACAAAATAAAACGTTAAAAAGAAAAAAGCTGGGGATATACAAAGGCAAAAAAAAAAAAAAAAAAAAGAACAGTAAAGGACAGCATGAGCCAGGAACTGGCAAATTGAAAATGTGGTTTTAGAAAAAGTTATTCACAATCTGAGTGAAAAAATTCATCCCAGGTGAAATCTGTTCTTTAAAGAAGAGGATGATTTCACCAATGCTCTGAATGCAAATGGTATGAAGATATTCAGGCACTTGATCTAGCCACCTGGATGGGCTTTTGGATTCTGTAAAATTCAATTTTCTTTAGTCTTAAAACATCATTTGTTTTCTTTATCTAGATATGTAAAGGGAAAGAGATACAAACAAACAAAAATAAAATTACTAAAAGAGACAAATTATTCCCTAAGCAATAATGATTGTGAAAAGCAGTCTTTTGTAGCCACAAACTTGTTTCTCTAAGTGAAAAACAAAAACAAGTTGAGGACATTTTTCCCTTGAAAGCTATGAAATGATTCTCAGGATTATCAAAATGATTATGTATCCTCAGAAATATCAAACAATTCATAGGAAAGACTGAAACTACTAACCTATTGTAATGATACCTTAAAAAGTGAAAGAGAAAACAGAGACAATTTTTCTAAAAATGTCAGTGTAAGAAAAGAAGGAGACTTAAAATGATCTGTCAATCTTAGAGAAAGATTTTTGAAATAATTTAGCAACCCTGATCTCTAGAGTTTTGCCTTTTTATGCTAAATGTATCTATTTTCATTTAATCTTCTTTTTTCCTAAGGTTTAAGATAAATCTTCAGATATGAAACTACTGAATTAGACAAATGACATTTATTTGACTAATGTCTCTCATGAGCAAGGACTCTATGACCTCTAAATGTTTCTGTCAGATGTCACTTAAGCTGCATTTAAATTTAGGCCAGAATCAAGACAATACTGGATGAAGGCTTGATTTTGCTATGCTTTTTCTATTCACAGATAATTAGTGTGAAATACTTTTTCACATATATATGAAATGAGAGAAGGGACTGTGTCAACTCAGAGCACATTTTATTTCAAAAATAAAATGGAATAAATTTAAAATAAATTCCGCAAGATTTGTATGTAACTTTCACTCAATTTGGCATATGTTTACTCCAATTTATGTACCATATTTGTATTATTATGTGACCCTTATTAAACCAGTTTAGATTGTTGTTGAGGAAGGTTGAGCAGATCATTTATATTACCACAAATATCCTTAATGTGATATTTTTAATCACAAGCTAATTTAAACAGTAATAGCTAGGATTGTAGTTATAATTATGTAGTTAGAATCTTTCCTTTAACTGTTAGGGATATATTTAGCTTTAGGTAATGAACTACTAAACTATACTATCTTAACAAAATAAATGTTGGCTTTCTCCCCATAAAAAAGCAAAGTCAAGCTGTTTCTGATGTGAGTTGGACAGCTCCAGGACATCAAGTCAGACATGGGTTTTTCCTTACAGTCTCAAGATGGCTGCACAGCTCCAGGCATTACATCTGTATTCAAAGCAGGAAAAGAGGTGAGAACTGGTGTCAACCATGTCTGTGCTGTACAAAAATGGAAAATCCTCTGCATAAATAATCTTAACAGACTTCTTTTTAGAATCCATTGGCCAGAACTGGCCACCCTTATGCCCTGAGACCAGGAAAGCAAGGAAAATGATTGTCATGACTGGCTTTGGCTACTTACAATCTATATCAATTACAGGATGGCAAGGCACATAAACATTCTAAACAAATGCAGGCTTCTGTTCAAGAGGAAAAAGAAGACTGGATGTAAAGTAGGCAATAACATTGTCTGTCCTGCATCCATAAATAGAAATTGATGGTTTGCTGAAATATGCAACCTGGCATGCGTGCTTGTCTTCAAACTCCAGTGTGTGTCCAGCTGACAACAGTTGAGCACATCATCTTGGTATGCAAAGATGCACGCTTCCTACTGATTTCCATGGCCTTTTTGATATCGATCATCAGAACTGATGTTATATAACAGCAGAACTTAAGCAAAGTTAAGTTAAAACAAAATATTTTTCTTTTCCTACTGTCATTTGAAAAGGGCCTATAAATGTCTTCAGACTCCATCTTCTCTACATTTCCTCTCCAAGTCAATAAGAAGCAGGAGGTTTGGTTTGTTGTAAGATACCCAGACCATCCTCAGTGTTACTGAGAGAGTTGACAGAGCTTAATGGGAAGTTCCTATAGCTTTCTCTGATGGCTCAGTGGGTAAAGAATCTGCCTACAATGCAGGAGATATAGGAGATGCATGTTCAATCCCTCTGTCTAAAAGATTCCCCTGGAGGAGGAAATGGCAACACACTTCAGTATTCTTGACTGGGAAATACCATGGACAGAGGAGCCTGGTGGGCTACAGTCCATGGGGTCACAGAGAGTCGGACATGAGCATTTAAGTATGTAAATATATAAAGGGAAATTCACAGACACCGGCAAGATACAGAGCCAAACTCACATCCAAGTTTCTTCTACTTGCTGCCAGATCTTTGGTAAGTTATTTATCCTCTTTCTACTTTATTTTTCTCATCTGGATATGGGTGTAACCTTTCCTAACTGATGAGCAGCCCAAGGGCAGGACGGATCACATAGACCAATGTTCAGGACACCTTCTACTATGCCTCCGTCTCATCCCCTTAAAAGCATAGCCTTTCCTGGAGACCAGCAGAGGGGAACGAACGTCCCATTGAAGATTTCAGGATTGGTTTCAAATCTCACCCTTCAGTCTGCAGAGAAAAAGCTTTCATTTCCTAGATTACAAAAGGTCTTTCATTTTGCTGCAATTCTAAATGGATTCAAATCCTTCCAAGTTTAAATCTGCAGTCCTAGAAAGTGGAAACGCGGCTTGATGATTTATGGGAGTTGGGGTTGGCATCTTCTGAAAACAGAGATCCTAGACACTGGGGACGGGGGAGAGGAACAGTGACCTTGTGAGAGAAGGTGAGGAGTTTCTGAAGCTGTCGTCAAGGCTTCCTTTCCTGCAGACTTCAGTTCTCATCAAAGTAACTGATCTCTCCTCTAACCTCTTTACTTTTTTGAGTTTGTTTTATATCCAACCTAGCTGATCAGTTTTATGATGATGTAACAGATCCAACCAGTCCATTCTAAAGGAGATCAGCCCTGGGTGTTCTTTGGAAGGAATGATGCTAAAGCTGAAACTCCAGTACTTTGGCCACCTCAGGCGAAGAGTTGACTCATTGGAAAAGACTGTGATGCTGGGAGGGATTGGGGGCAGGAGGAGAAGGGGACGACAGAGGAAGAGATGGCTGGATGGCATCACGGACTTAATGGACATGAGTTTGAGTGAACTCTGGGAGTTGGTGATGGACAGGGAGGCCTGGCGTGCTGCAGTTCATGGGGTTGCAAAGAGTCGGACACGACTGAGCAACTGAACTGAACTGAACTGAACTGAACATGTTATCTACTTTCTCAACTGTAAAAACAGGATAATAATCACCTCTTTTTCTGTGGCATTACATGGGGATTAACTGAGATAATGTAGGTAGAGTGCCTAGCCCAGTGCTTGACTCATTTCTGGTACTTCAAATCTTCACTAAGTTTGTGTGTGTTTTGACTATTCATCAGGACCTGACAAAGTAATTGTCATCATTCTTTGAAAAATTTGGGGTTTTTTATGTATTTCCAGCTTCCCCCATTTTATTCACTGTAGTCTTTTGGAAATCTTCCCAAGGGATGTTATGTACTAACTGATGCTCTGCCTACACAAAATAAACATTTCCAAACCATTACATTTATATGAAAAATCTTTTTTTTCATCTAGCTGCAAAATTTTGTCTACAGCACAGACTATAAAAGTGAAATCAGTGGGGAACAGGCTCTATGTGACTCTGGTCTAGAAATAGTTCCTAAAAACAGCAAAAGCCACTTTTCTAAAGGTAAGTTTTGATGGAGAGACTTGCAGGGTAGAAGTGATTCTCATATTAAAAAACTAACACCCTGCCTGCACCAATAATTCCTTTCCAAACCGTCATTCTGTGATGGGTAGATGCAGCCTTAATGGCAACTAAACACTGTGTTTGAGGGATCATTTTTGAAAATTGGTATGAATCTCATTTATGTAGAACTAGAAAGAGTGGCTATGCTACTTGCAAAGCATTAGAACAATATGCAGATCATAAAATAAAAAGGCACATGGAGTGTTTTAGAACTTAATTGATTATGCTGATCTGGGGATTTCTTCTTTCCTGTTCCCCAGACTATTTAAATAATAAAGTTTTAATTGCTATTTGCACCAATTCAGGGCTTCCTAGGTGGAGCTAATGGTAAAGAACTCACCTGCCTATGCAGAAGACTTAAGAGACATGAGTTCGATCCCTGGGTTGGGAAGATCCCCTGGAGGAGGGCTAGGCAACCCACTCCAGTACCTTTGCTTGGAGAATCCCATAGACAGAGGAGTCTGGTGGGCTACAGTTCATGGGGTCGCAAAGAGTCAGACACAATTGAAGCAACTTAGCTCACACACGCACAACAATTTAGAGTCCTTGGCAAAAATATTTGCAAGCAAATAATAAATGATTCAAGTCTATAAATAAAAATATGCTTAAATAGGCATGATAGACTGTACACACAAATGAACACACAGGGGGCTTCCCTGCAGGAGAATGGAAGAGCCCCCACTTTTTAACACTGCCATTTTTCTGTAGCAAGGGAAAAGGCAGCGTTAGCAAACAAAAATTGCTCTCCACTTTGCCAACAAGCTAAACAGAATGAAATTTCAATGAAAATGACTGGAAAATGTACATGATTGATGCTAAATTTGCAAAAATTCCAAAGATATGGGTACAGTTTGTCACAAAAATGATGTTGAAATCTTTTTGTTTTGTCAGAAAAATTATGCAAAGCAAAAAAAAAAAAAATGCCAATTTTCCTCCTCCAGCTCTTGTCCTTGCCTATTGTAGAATCTGTAGGCTTTCTGAAGAAAAGAGACAGGAATATTTTTGCTTTTTACATCTTTTCTTTTGCTAATCACTAAGAATCTGTGGCAGCCATGTTTCTGTAGGAGCTTTCATGGAGATAATGGGCCTGTATCTCTCCCTCCTAGCATCAGAGGAGGACCTGAGACAGAGCCCTACATGAAAGCCCTTTGTAGACTTCAAAATGCCCCCAAAATGTTCATTTTCTTTATTAGCTCAATGTTACTTAGCTACATTTAAATACTGTTTGTGGGAAAGAAGATTCTAAACTCAGAATCAAAGGGAAATTAGATAGCCTTAAAAGTAAGGGTGGACGATAAGAAAAAACAAAACATGCTTTTACAAAGATTTATAGATCTGCCTTAGATTCAGTGCTTATCTTTTATAACAACAGCAACTCACTTTTTTCTTTTTCCCCCCAAAGATCAGAGGAATACAGTCTTGTCCAAGTCTTCTCTGAAAACCCAGCCCTTAAAATATTGGAGGTCTATGGAAGAAGATCTGTAAATACACATTCAATGAATAAGTGAGTGAATGTTCACTGATGAACAGGTACAGGTCTAAAGTTTTGTGTGTGTGTGTGTGTGTGTGTGTGTGTTTACTCACCAAAGTTTATTTAATCTTTACATTAAACATACAACATAGTTTAGTCCCCCATTTTTTATAAGAAAACTAAAAATTGGAAAGGTACTTGCTATATGCTTAGACTTATAAGCATTTCACATAATTATATCATTTAACCTGCCCTACAGTCCTATGAGATGAGTGCTATTACCCCCATTTAAAGTGAAGAAAACTGACATGAGATAAAGCAAAATTACTTCCCTAACAAATGGGGCCCCTCAGCAAGTTTCCCATCCAGCTCTCTGCCCTCTGAGACCTCACACCTAATGTGAGTATTACTCTGCCTTCCCTCCTGAGGACACATGTCATGGATGTGGTACTGACAGGATTTTGTATCTGACTCTGCTTGACTCCAAAATGTGATCTCTTTGCATCCCACTTCAGAAGACTTTCAAAATTTGCCAAAACAGAACATTGGAGCCAAAAAAGAGTTGGAGGACTAGAAAAGTCTTGGCAAGAATAATTGAGGTTGATAAGCCCTATTTCAGGGTCGGTTTTGCTAAGGAGACAAAGAGGAAGACAGCACTGATGCACTGGTGTGAGGGAAGATGGCCAGATCCAGGAGAGAGTCTGAAATCTATTACTAATGAGTGGGTGACACTGAATTGTTTAATGCAACTGATCTAAGACTCAGTTCCTTAAATGAGAGAATCAAGTAAAAGAGTGAAGCAAATACTATGTGACTTGGATTTTATACCAAAATAAGTAAGACTATAAAGTTAGAAAATTCAACTGTTAGTGACAGCATGGCTTAATTCTCTTATAGGAACTACTGGCTGTAATTGAAAAGTATAGACCAGGCCAGGTTTGGTGGAAAGGAGCATACGATGTTCAATCCTGCTTCATCTGAAAGCTCTTTTGAAAGTCAGAATCTTCAGCTGGATCATAGAGTCAGCTTATTTTTTAAAATTAAATACAGATTGCTCTAGAGTAAAGACCATTCAAAATCCAATCAATTTCTTTTCAAATCAGATACAAGGTATTTTTTAAAGAATGAATCATAACAATGAAAAGGACTTCAGAAATGCATCTAATTCAGCCCTGTGTATTTTAGCCCTATTTCCTCCAAATGTCTTTAAATGGTTCAACCATGACCTCTTCAATTAGCTAGAGTCTATTGAATACTTATTGTGTAACAGTAATATTTATTGAATAATGCTCTGTGTCATGTACAGTGCTAAACTTAATTTACATTATCTCATTAAGTACACACAACAACCCTTATAAGGAGTGCTTTTATTATTACCATTTCATGGACAAAGATGGGCGCAACAAAGGACAGAAATGGTATGGACCTAACAGAAGCAGAAGATACTAAGAAGAGGTGGCAAGATTACACAGAAGAACTGTACAAAAAGGATCTTCACAACCCAGATAATCACGATGGTGTGATCACTCACCTAGAGCCAGGCATCCTGGATTGTGAAGTCAAATGGGCCTTAGGAAGCATCACTATGAACAAAGCTAATGGAGGTGATGGAATTTCAGTTGAGCTATTTTAAATACTAAAAGATGATGCTGTGATAGTCTGTACTCAACATGCCAGCAAATTTGGAAAACTCAGTAGTGGCCACAGGACTGGAAATGGTCAGTTTTCATTCCAATCCTAAAGAAAGGCAATGCCAAAGAATGCTCAAACTACCACACAACTGCACTCGTCTCACATGCTAGCAAAGTAATGCTCAAAATTCTTCAAGCCAGGCTTCAACAGTATGTGAACCATGAATTCCACATGTTCACACTGGATTTAGAAAAGGCAAAGGAACGAGAGATCAAATTGCCAACATCCACTGGATCATGGAAAAAGCAAGAGAGTTCCAGAAAAAGTCTACTTCTGCTTTATTGACTATGCCAAATCCTTTGACTGTGTGGATCACAACAGACTGGAAAAGTCTGAAAGAGATGGAAATACCAGACCACCTGACCTGCCTTCTGAGAAATCTGTATGCAGGTCAGGAAGCATCAGTTAGAACTGGACATGGAACAACAGACTGGTTCCAAATTGGGAAAGGAGTACATCAAGGCTGTATATTGTCACCATACTTATTTAACTTATATGCAGAGTACATCTTGAAAAACGCTGGGCTGGATGAAGCACAAGCTGGAATCAAGATTGCCAGGAGAAATATCAATAACCTCAGATATGCAGATGACACCACCCTTATGGCAGAAAGTAAAGAGGAACTAAAGAGCCTCTTGATGAAGGTGAAAGAGGAGAGTGAAAAAGTTGGGTTAAAGCTTAACATTCAGAAAACTAAGATCATGGCATCTGGTCCCATTACTTCATGGCAAATAGATGGGGAAGCAATGGAAAGAGTGACAGACTTTATTTTGGGGGGCTCCAAAATCACTGTAGATGGTTTCTGCAGCCATGAAATTAAAAGATGCTTACTCCTTGGAAGAAAAGTTATGACTAACCTAGACAGCATATAAAAAGCAGAGACATTACTTCGTCAACAAAGGTCCATCTAGTCAAAGCTATGGTTTTTTCAGTAGTCATGCAGGAGACCTGGGTTCGATCCCTGGGTTGGGAAGATCCCCGGGTTGGGAAGATCCCCTGGAGAAGGGAAAGGCTACCCACTCCAGTATTATGGCATAGAGAATTCCGCGGATACAGTCCTTGGGGTCACAAAGAGTCGGACACAACTGAGAGACTGTCGTTTTCACTTTCATATGTATGGATGTGAGAGTTGGACTATAAAGAAAGCTGAGCACTGAAGAATTGATGCTTTTGAACTGTGATGTTGGAGAAAACTCTTGAGAGTCCCTTGGACAGCAAAGAGATCCAACCTGTCCATCCTAAAAGAAATCAGTACTGAATATTCATTGGAAGGACTCATGCTGAAGCTGAAATTCCAGTACTTTGGTCACCTGATGCAAAGAACTGACTCATTTGAAAAGACCCTGATGTTGGGAAAGATTGAAGGAGGGAGAAGGGTTTGACAGAAAATGAGATGGTTTGATGACATCACTGACATGAGATGGACATGAGTTGGACATGGACATCAATGGACATGAGTTTGAATAAACTCCGGGAATTGGTGATGGACAGGGAGGCCTGGAGTGCTGCAGTCGATGAGGTCCCAAAGAGTTGGACATGACTGAGAGCCTGAACTGAACTGAACTCATGGACAAAATGCCTGGAGTGTATAAGGAGGTTAAGGTATTATCCAAGACCAGAGAGGTCATAAGTGGTCAGACCAAGATTAGAACTGGGTGTCCGTAAAATTAGAGTCCATGAAGCTAATCCTCAAGCCATAGAGAAACCTTTGTTGGTGGTATGGTAATTTGGAAAATTTTATTATCTGGAAATACATTCAATTTACAGAAAAATTAAAATAATAAGAGTAGCAGTAGCTTACAAACAACATCATTAGACCCTGTACATGATTCACCTGTTAAAACTTTGCCCACTTGCTTTGTCATTTTGAGGATAGATAGATGATAGATAGATGGATAGCTAGATAATCTAAATAGATACTTAGATAGGTGATAGGTAGATGACAGTTTAGCAAATTGATATTGTGAAAGGAAAAATCAAAATTGAGTCAATATTACTAAGAGAACTCTGTAAAACGAAGCCTGGGTGGGAGCGGGGCATTACTGAAGGAAGACTTTGCATTTCTCACCTTGAGTGGAATCTGATCTTTTGACCACTTATGTCCTAATGAAGTCATCCAAAACATCTACCAGAAACTCAAGACACCTATCAGATTCTTCCCCTAAAATAACTCACTACATCCTATTTACTTATTGGACTCCTAAACTATAATAACTTGTGATTCCTAAAAGACAAATGTTTCCCAATTTGATTCAATCACAATTCTCAGAGCTTTTTATGTTCATAAGCCCCTAACTCTGTCTTCCCCAAGCACTTTTTTGCTTTTACCCTAACCTATGTCTTCCGAATTGCAATTCTTAAAGTGAAAGTGAAAGTCGCTCAGCATGTTTTGACTCTTTGCAACCCCGTGGACTATACAGTCCATGGAATTCTCCAGGCCAGAATACTGGAGTGGGTAGCCTTTTCCTTCTCCAGGGGATCTTCCCAACCCAGGGATCAAACCCAGGTCTCCCATATTGCAGGAGGATTCTTTACCAAGTGAGCCACAAGGGAAGCCCAAGAATACTGGAGTGGGCAGCCTATCCCTTCTCCAGTGGATCTTCCTGACCCAGGAATCAAACTGGGATCTCCTGCATTGCAGACAGATTCTTTACCAACTGAGCTAGATAGCAAATAAACTCCTACTTATAGCCTTGTGAATTATGTTTTAGTTGACATTACCAAAGATCTATAGATTAATGCAGATAGATTAGGTAGGAAGGTAGGTTAGTAGATAGATAGATGGGTGGATAGATAAAAAGATAGATATTACTTTACTGATATAGATAGTGTTATATATCTTCTTTCTGAATACTGAGAGAGTGAGCTGTATATTATCAGGGCCCATTACCTCTATATACTTCAATATATAATTTTAAGAATAAGATACTTTCTAACATAAATTATAGTTATCAACTTCAGTATAATTAGCACTGATAGGATACTTTTTTCTGATCCCCTGTCTGTCCTCTGATATTGTCAAAGGATCCAATAATGTCCTTCACAGCATTTTTCCCTTGAGTGCAAGATCCAGGCGAGGGTAGGTTAATGTGTCTTATTTTTGTGTCTCTTTTGCCTAATTTAATCTAAAACATTCTACAAACTTTCTCTACTTGTTTTTGACATTGACAAGTTGAAAAAATAGCCCTTTTTCATATTGGGATTTTTTTTTTTTTTTTAGAAGACTGCACCTAAGAATGTAATTATAGTTATTCTATCTGATGGGTGTTTTCTTCTTGTTTTTTTAATTTTATTTTATTTTTAAACTTTATATAATTGTATTAGTTTTGCCAAATATCAAAATAAATCCGCCACAGGTATACATGTGTTCCCCATCCTGAACCCTCCTCCCTCCTCCCTCCCCATTCCATCCCTCTGGGTCGTCCCAGTGCACCAGCCCCAAGCATCCAGTATCATGCATCAAACCTGGACTGGCAACTCTTTTCATACATGATATTTCACATGTTTCAATGCCATTCTCCCAAATCTTCCCACCCTCTCCCTCTCCCATAGAGTCCATAAGACTGTTCTATACATCAGTGTCCCTTTTGCTGTCTCGTACACAGGGTTATTGTTACCATCTTTCTAAATTCCATATATATGCGTTAGTATACTGTATTGGTGTTTTTCTTTCTGGCTTACTTCACTCTGTATAATAGGCTTCAGTTTCATCCACCTCATTTGAACTGATTCAAATGTATTCTTTTTAATGGCTGAGTAATACTCCATTGTGTATATGTACCACAGCTTTCTTATCCATTCATCTGCTGATGGACATCTAGGTTGCTTCCATGTCCTGGCTATTATAAACAGTGCTGCGATGAATATTGGGGTACACGTGTCTCTTTCCCTTCTGGTTTCCTCAGTGTGTATGCCCAGCAGTGGGATTGCTGGATCATAAGGCAGTTCTATTTCCAGTTTTTTAAGGAATCTCCACACTGTTCTCCATAGTGGCTGTACTAGTTTGCATTCCCACCAACAGTGTAAGAGGGTTCCCTTTTCTCCACACCCTCTCCAGCATTTATTTCTTGTAGACTTTTGGATCGCAGCCATTCTGACTGGTGTGAAATGGAACCTCATAGTGGTTTTGATTTGCATTTCTCTGATAATGAGTGATGTTGAGCATCTTTTCATGTTTTTGTTAGCCATCTGTATGCCTTCTTTGGAGAAATGTCTATTTAGTTCTTTGGCCCATTTTTTGATTGGGTCATTTATTTTTCTGGAGTTGAGCTGTAGGAGTTGCTTGTATATTCTCGAGATTAGTTGTTTGTCAGTTGCTTCATTTGCTATTATCTTCTCCCATTCTGAAGGCTGTCTTTTCACCTTGCTAATAGTTTCCTTTGATGTGCAGAAGCTTTTAAGGTTAATTAGGATACTGGGATTTTTTCATTGGAGGTTTGTCTGTTTCTTCACAACAAAGTTCAGCTAATACATTCTTGGATGGAATAATTCATAAGTGACAATGTGGCTTCCTCAAGTTATCACATCCTTTTGCCCTTCATTGGGAATGTTAAGTTGGATCAACCAGAGAAGATTTGTCTGGTTGCATTGCAATTGTTGTTCAGTGGCTAAGTCATGTCCCACACTTTGTGACCCCATGAACTGCAGCACACCAGGCTTCCCTGTCCATCAGGGAAGCCTGGTGTACTGTAGTTCATGAAGGTTTGTCTGGTTTCATAATTGCTATTATATAGTTACTATTATATAGAAACTTAACTGTTTATAACTATATATATTATATATACACATATATAATATTCAATATAATATGTAGTTAGTATCATATTAGCAATATTTTCCCCTTACAACTACAGTCAATCTGTGGGGAGATACTTCAATGCCAAACAAATATTGTGCTCCATCAAAATTTTCCTCTGAATCCAATAAAAAAAAAAAACTCATAAAAAGAGGGAGAGAACAAGATGGTGGAGGAGCAGATGGATGTGAAATACATCTCTCTCCACAGATACACCAGGAATACAACTTCAGAAACAGAAGTGCATACAGAACACCAGCTGAGAGTGGACAGGAGTACCTGACCAGTGGAAAAGAATATATAGATCCACACAAAACTCAAGATCGAGCCTTGAGCCATTGGAGTGGGAGCACTGAATTCAAGACCCTAGACTACCAGAGAACTAACCCTAGAGGGTATCAAATAGTGAGAACTCACACAATGGAAACCACTGTAATACAAGACCCGGCATCACCCAACCACCGATAGCACCCTGTGCAGGATGCCTCATCTAAACAACAATCAAAACAAAAATACAAACCCAATCATCACCAAACAGGAGTACCACCTCGTTCAGCCTTGCCCATCAGGGGAAAAACAAACAAACAAAAACTCAGCACAAATATTACCCTATAAAAAGCTAACCCAAACCACTGGACCAAACTTAGAGGGCAGAAACCAAAAGGAAGAAAGAATTCAATCTTAAAGCCTATGCAAGGGAGACCTCAAACACAATAAGTTAAAAAAATAATAATAATGAAAAAGCAGAGAAATATGACACAAATGAAGGAACAAACTAGAAACACAGAAGTCCAAATAAATGAAGAGGAAATAGGTAAACTACCTGAAAAAAAAAAATTTCAGAATAATGATAGTAAAGATGATCAAAAACCTTGAAGGCAAAATGGAGAAAATGCAAGAATCAGTTAACAAAGACATAGAAGAATTAAAGAATAAGCATACAGAGACAAACAACACAATTACTGAAATTAAAAAAACTCTGGAAGGAATCAATAGCAGAATATCTGAAGCAGAAGAATTAATCAGTGAGCTATAAGATAAAATGGTGGAAATATCTTCTGAAGAGCACAATAAAGTAAAAAGAATGAAAAGAGCTGAGGACCATCTCAGAGACCTCTGGAACCATATCAAACACACCAACATTCGAATTATAGGGGTCCCAGAAGAAGAAGAGATAAAGAAAGGGTATAAGAAAGTTTTTAAAGAGATTATAGCTGAAAATTTCCCCAACATGGAAAAGGAAATAGCCAATCAAGTCCAAGAGGCACAAAGAGTCCCATACAGGATAAACCCAAAGAGAAATATGCCAAGACACATACTAATCAAACTAACAAAGACTAAACACAAAGAAAGAATATTAAAAGAAGCAAGGGAAAAGCAACAAGTAACATACAAGGGAAACCCCATACACTTAACAGCTGATCTTTCAGCATAAACTCTGCAGGCCTTCTGGCAGGATATATTTAAAGAAATGAAAGGGAAAAATCTACAACCAAGATTACTGTACCCAGCAAGGATCTCATTCAAAGTTGATGATCAAAAGCTTTTCAGACAAGCAAAAGTTAAGAGAATTCAGTACCACTAAACCAGCTTTACAACAAATGTTAAACAGACTTATATAGTCAAAAAATACAAAAGAAAAAAGATCTACAAAATCAACCCCAAACAATTAAGAAGATGGCAATAGGAACATATATATCAATAATTACTTCAAATGTAAATGGATTAAATGCTCCAACCAAAAGACACAGACTGGCTGAATGGATACAAAAACAAGACCCATATATATGCTGTCTACAAGAAAGCCAATTTAGACCTCAAGACACATATGGACTGAAAGTGAGAGGACGGAAAAATATATTCCATGCAAATGGGAAGCAAAAGAAAGCTGGAGTAGCAGTACTCATATCAGACAAAATAGACGTTAAAATAAAGAAGATTACAAGAGATAAGGAAGGACATTATATAATGACCAAGGATCAATCCAGGAGGAAGACATAACAATTGTAAATAGTTATGCACCCAACATAGGAGCATTTCAATACATAACACAAACATAAAAGGACATAAAAGGAGAAATTGACAGTAACACAGTAATAATAGGAAACTTTAACACCCCACTCACGCTAATGGACAGATCATCAAAACATAAAATTAATAAGGAAACACAAGTCTTAAGTAATACATTAGATGAGATGTATCTCATTGATATATTTAGGACATTTCATCCAAATGTAGAAAAATACACCTTCTTCTCAAGTGCACATGGAACATTCTCCAGGATAGACCACATCTTGGGTCACAAGTCAAATCTCAGTAAATTTAAGAAAATTGAAATTATATCAAGCATCTTCTTCAAACACAATGCTATGAGACTAGATACCAGTTACAAGAAAAAAACTGTAAGAAACACAAACACATGGAGATTAAACAACATGTTTCTAAATAACCAATAGGTTACTGAAGAAATTAAAAGGGAAATCAAAAAATTTCTAGAAACAAATGGCAATGAAAACATGACAACTCAAAACCTATGGGATGCAGCAAAAGCAGTTCTAAGAGGGAAGTTTATAGCAATACAATCCTACCTCAAGAAAGAAGAAAAACATCGAATAGACAGCCTAACTTTACACCTAAAACAACTGGAAAAAGAAGAAGAACAACAACAAAAAAAAAAACAAAATTAGAAGAAGGAAAGGAATCATAAAGATCTGAGCAGAAATAAATGAAAAAGAAATGAAAGAAACAATAGTAAAGATTAATAAAACAAAAAGCTGGGTTCTTTGAGAATATAAACAAAATCAACTAGCCTTTAGCCAGACTCATCAAGAAAAAAGAGAGAAGAATCAAATCAACAAAGTTAGAAATGAACAAGGAGAAGTTACAACAGACAATGCAGAAATACAAAGGATTATAAGAGACTATTATGAACAACTATATGGCAAGAAAATGAATAACCTGGAAGAAATGGACAGATTCTTAGAAAAGTTCAATCTTCTAAGACTGAAACAGGAAGAAATAAAAATTATGAACAACCCAATTACAAGCACTGAAATTGAAGCTGTGATTAAAAAAAAAAAAATCTCCCCAAAAACAAAAGTCCAGAACCAGATGGCTTCACAGGAGAATTATATCAAACATTTACAGAAGAGCAAATGCCTATCCCTCTAAAACTCTTTCAGAAAATTGCAGAGGAAGGAACCCTTCCAAACTGATTCTATGAGGCCACTATCACCCTGATACCAAAACCAGACAAAGACAACACACAAAAAAGAAAACTACAGGCCAAAATGACTGATGAACATAGACTCAAAAATTCAATAAAATTTTAGCAAACAGAATTCAGCAACACATCAAAAAGCTCATATACCATGATCAAGCTGGGTTTATTCCAGTAATGCCAGGATTCTTCAATAAATGCAAATCATTCAATGTGATACACCATATTAACAAGTTGAAAGATAAAACCCATATGATCATCTCAATAGATGCAGAAAAACCTTTGTGAAAATTGAGCACCCATTTATGATTCAGTTCAGTTCAGTTCAGTCACTCAGCTGTGTCTGATTCTTTGTGACTCCATGGACTGCAGCACGCCAGGCCTCCCTGTCCATCACCAACTCCCAGAGTTTATTCAAACTCACATCCACTGAGTCAGTGATGCCATCCAACCATCTCATCCTCTGTCGTCCTCTTCTCCTTGTGCCTTCAACCTTTCACAGCATCACAGTATTTTCAAATGAGTCAGCTCTTCGCATCAGGAGGCCAAAGTATTGGAATTTCAGCTTTAACATCAGTCCTTCCAATGAACACCCAGGACTGATCTCCTTTAGGATGGACTGGTTGGATCTCCTTGCAGTCCAAGGGACTCTCAAGAGTCCTCTCCAACACCACAGTTCAAACACATCAGTTCTTAGGCACCCAGCTTTCTTTATAGTTCAACTCTCACATCTATTCATGACTCTTGGAAAAACCATAGCCTTGACTAGACAGACCTTAGTTGGCGAAGTAATGTCTCTGCTTTTCAATATGCTATCTAGGTTGGTCATAACTTTTCTTCCAAGGAGTAAATGTCTTTTAATTTCATGGCTGAAGTCATGATCTGCAGTGATTTTGGAGCCCCAAAACATAAAGTCTGCCACTATTTCCACTCTTTCCCCATCTATTTCCCATGAAGTGATGGGACCAGATGCCATGATCTTAATTTTCTGAATGTTGAGCTTTAAGCCAACTTCTTCACTCTCCTCTTTTACTTTCATCAAAAGGCTCTTTAGTTCTTCTTTACTTTCTGCCATAAGGGTGGTGTTATTTGCATATCTGAGGTTATTGATATTTCTCCTGGCAATCTTGATTCCAGCCTGTGCTTCATCCAGTCCAGCATTTCGCATGATGTACTCTGCATATAAGTTAAATAAGCAGAGTTACAGTATACAGCCTTTACGTACCTCTTTTCCTATTTGGAACCAGTATGGTGTTCCATGTCTAGTTCTAACTGTTGCTTCCTGACCTGCATACAGATTTCTCATGTGGCAGGTCTTGTGGTCTGGTATTCTCATTTCTTTCAGAATTTTCCACAGCCAGTTGTGATCCACACAGTCAAAGCTTGGCAAAAGTGTTCCTTTATGATAATAAATTGTGTGAGTTTCTGTGCCTGTTAAAAAAAAAAAAAAGCTTGGCATTGTCAATAAAGCAGAAATGGATGATTGAAAATTCTTCAAAAAATGGGCATATAAGGAACCTACCTCAACATAGTAAAGGCCATATATGATAAGCCTATAGCAAACATTGTTCTCAATGGTGAAAAACTGAAACCATTCCCCCTAAGATCAGGAACAAGACAAGGATGTCCACTTTCACCAATATTATTCAACATAGTTCTGGAAGTCTTAGCTACAGCAATCAGAAAAGAAAAAGAAATAAAAGGAATCCAGGTGGGAAAAGAAGTAAAGCTCTCACTGTTTGCAAATGACATGATACTGTACATAGAAAACCCTAAAGATACTATCAGAAAATTACTAGAGCTTGTCAGTGAATTTGGCAAAGTTGCAGGATACAAAATCAACAGACAGAAGTCACTTGCATTTCTATATACTAACAATGGAAAATCAGAAAGAGAAATTAAGGGATCAATCCCATTCACCATGGCAACAAAAAGAATTAAATATCTAGGAATAAACTTAAAGGAGACAAAAGAACTGTACACAGAAAATTATAAGACCCTGATGGAAGAAATAAAAGATGACATAAACAGATGGATAGATATTCCATGTTTCTGGGTAGGAAGAATCAGTATTGTGAAAATGATTACACTACCAAACACAATCTACAGATTCAATGTGGTCCCTATCAAATTACCAATGGCATTTTTCACAGAACTAGAATGAAAAATTTCACACTTCATATGGAAACACAAAACACCCTGAATAGCCAAAGCAGTCTTGAAAAAGAAGAATGGAGCTGGAGGAATCAACCTTCATGGCTTCAGGTTATACTACAAAGCTACAGTCATCAAGACAATATGGTACTGGCACAAAAACAGAAATGTAGACCAATGGAACAAGATAGAAAGCCCAGAAATAAACCCATGCACTTATGGGTACCTTATTTTTGACAAAGGAGGCAAAAATATACAATGGGGCAAAGACAGCCTCTTCAATAAATGGTGCTGGGAAAACTAGACAGCTACATGTAAAAGAATGAATTTAGAACACTTCCTAACACAGTACACAAAGATAAACTCAAAATGGATTAAAGACCTAAATGTGAGACCAGAAACTATAAAACTCTTAGAGAAAAACATAGGCAGAACACTCGATGACATAAATCAAAGCAAGATCCTCTATGACCCACCTCCTAGAGTAATGGCAATAAAAACAAAAGTAAACAAGTGAGACCTGATTAAATTTAAAAGCTTTTGCACAGCAAAGGACGCTATAAGCAAATTGAAAAGAGAACCCTCAGAATGGGAGGAAATAATAGCAAATGAAACAACTGCTGCTGCTGCTGCTGCTGCTAAGTTGCTTCAGTCGTGTCTGACTCTGTGCGACCCCATAGACGGCAGCCCACCAGGCTCTGCTGTCACTGGGACTCTCCAGGCAAGAACACTGGAGTGGGTTGCCATTTCCTTCTCCAATGCATGAAAGTGAAAAGTGAAAGTGAAGTCGTTCAGTCATGTCAGACTCTTCACGACCCCATGGGCTGCAGCCTACCAGGCTCCTCCGCCCATGGGATTTGCCAGGGAAGAGTACTGGAGTGGGTTGCCATTGCCTTCTCCGTGAAACAACTGACAAAGGATTAATTTCCAAATATATAAGCAGCTCATACAATTCAGTACCAGGAAAATAAACAACACAATGAAAAGGTGGGAAAAAGACCTAAAGAGACATTTCTCCAAAGAAGACATACAGATGGCTAACAAACACATGAAAAGATGCTCAACATTGCTCATTATTAGAGAAATGCAAATCAAAACCACAATAAGATATCACCTCACACCAGTCAGAATGGCCATCATCAAAAAGTCAACAAAAATAATAAATGCTAGGAGGATGTGGAGAAAGGGAAATGCTCTTGCACTCTTGGTGGGAATGTAAATTGATAGAGCCACTACGGAAGATGGTATGGAGATTCCTTAAAAAACTAGGAATAAAACCACCATATGACCCACCAATCCCACCCCTAGGCATATACCCTGAGAAAACCAGGGTTGAAAAAGACACATGTATCCCATTTATCCTGTAAACATGTATCCTGTTTACAATAGCTAGAACATGGAAGCAACCTAGATGCCCATCAACAGATGAACAGATAAAGAAGTTGTGGTACATATATACAATGGGATATTACTCAGCCATAAAAAGGAATGCAGTTGAGCCAGTTCTGATGAGGTGGATGAACCTAGAGCCTATTATACCGAATGAAGTGAGTCAGAAAGAGAAAGATAAATATTGTATTCTAACACACATATGAGAAATGCTGGGCTGGAAGAAGCACAAGCTGGAATCAAGATTACCGGGAGAAACATCAATAACTTCAGATATGCAGATGGCACCACTCTTATGGCAGAAAGTGAAGAGGAACTAAAAAGCCTCTTGATGAAAGTGAAAGTGGAGAGTGAAAAAGTTGGCTTAAAGCTCAACATTCAGAAAACAAAGATCATGGCTTCTGGTCCCATCACTTCATGGGAAATAGATGGGGAAACAGTGTCAGACTTTATTTTTGGGGGCTCCAAAATCACTGCAGATGGTGACTGCAGCCATGAAATTAAAAGACATTTACTCCTTGGAAGAAAAGTTATGACCAACCTAGATAGCATATTGAAAAGCAGAGACATTACTTTGCCAACAAAGGCCTGTCTAGTCAAGGCTATGGTTTTTCCAGTGGTCATGTATGGATGTGAGAGTTGGACTGTGAAGAAAGCTGAGCACTGAAGAATTGATGCTTTTGAACTGTGGTGTTGGAGAAGACTCATGAGAGTCCCTTGGACTGCAAGGAGATCCAACCAGTCCATTCTGAAGGAGATCAGCCCTGGCATTTCTTTGGAAGGAATGATGCTAAACTTGAAACCCCAGTACTTTGGCCACCTCATGCAAAGAGTTGACTCATTGGAAAAGACTCTGATGCTGGGAGGTATTGGGGGCAGGAGGAGAAGGGGATGACAGAGGATGAGATGGCTGAATGGCATCACTGACTCGATGGACGTGAGTCTGAGTGAACTCTGGGAGTTGGTGATGGACAGGGAGGCCTGGCGTGCTGTGATTCATGGGGTCGCAAAGAGTCGGACACTACTGAGTGACTGAACTGAACTGAATGCACATATACAGAATCTAGAAAAATGGTCCTGAAGAAATTATTTACAGGGCAGCAATGGAGAAACATACATAAAGAATAGACTTATGGACATGGGGAGATGGGAGGACAGGGTGAGACGTATGGAAAGAGTAACACGGAAACTTACATTACCATATGTGAAATAGGTAGTCAATGGGAATTTGCTGTATGGCTCAGGAAACTCAAACAGGGGCTCTGTATCAGCCTAGAGGGTGGGATGGGGAGGGAGATGGGAGGGAGGTTCAAAAGGGAGGGGATATATGTATACCTATGACTGATTCATGTTGAGGTTTGGCAGAAAACAGTGAAGTTTTGTAAAGCAATTATCCTTCAACAAAAAAATTTTTTTAAAGAAATAAAAAAAAGAAATATAAATGGTAAAACAAACAAACAAAGAACTCATAAAAAGAAAAAAAATTTCCTCTGAATTGGTAATTCTTAACTGAGCCAATCTTTAGCAAGATGATTGCAAAATGCTAATTTTCTAACTCCAGCATTTCCTCTATATTTACCAGCAGGCACTGGGGATTCTACTCTAAGCAACAACCCTCCCTATTCCCCTTTTATTTATTTCTCTATATTCTTGTTTTTCAATGATCTGTTACTCTACTTAATTGTTTTGGTGCTCGGATTGTCTTAGATGTGGCCAGTAGAGGTCCTTGGAACTGTTCCTGTATTCTTGTAATATGTTCCATCATTTTATTAATCGGGGGGAAAGGGGCATTTAATATGTGGGTTAAGGAGATTTTCCCAACTCATTTTGTGCCTACTGTACCTCAGCCCTAAAGTTAACCATTTCTTCAAGGAATTCTAATTCCTTTTCATAAGGGAACAGTATTAGAGACAAAATGCTAGTATGATAAGCTTTATTTTTAATCATTTATCATTCCTTAATGTAGAATTTCTAAAATTTTTAGAGCTATTAGAAATCGTCCACTAATTCGAGCATGAACTCTTTCTTATATACATGGGATTTTAGTGGGTCTTGAAGGAGTTACAGGAAGATAAGGGAAGGGAGAAATATGAAGACAAGAAACTAATGAAGAGCTTCCTGAATTCCACCCCTAAAAATTTTAAGTGGGGAAACCTCAACCTTGAATGTCGGGAAATAGGTTTTTAGAAGGTTTAAGCTAAACATCTTAGGAAGAAATGTCATCCCATGTGCTTTTGTTCTATAATCGGTATTAGCATTTCCCCAGGTTTGTTTGGTGAAAACTAGTTTTTTAAGTTCTTCTTTGAGAAAGGCGCTGTGGTCAAGTGTAGGCAATGGTGCTTACCAAATATTAGCAAGTTAGAGGCTCTGTTGAGTCCTGCATTAGAGAGACAGTCGGTTAACTTCAACCCAATATTGCCAGATTTATTTGAACCCTGCCCAATAACACCTGTTATCATCATTCAGAGCATTATGTGAAAATGCTCATTTGTATATTTGAAGTGGCTATTGAGCTGCTTTTAAGGTCTGTTCTCTTCTGTCCTTTTCTCCTCCGAGCCCTCAGAGCAACCTTCTATGACAGCTCTTAGTAAATTGCTTTGCAACCAGTGATTTGCTTATCAAACAGTTCCATTTGACAGAAAGGTCCTGGAGGACAGATGTCTGTTGTTCTCAATATCTGCCATATCTGCTACAGTACCTGGTACTTAACAGGCATTCAAAAAAAAAAATATATATATATATGCTGTTATATTGGAGCAGGGACTTGCCTAAGAGATATCAAATTCACTTGAAATGTTATCTTAGGTCAGAAGTTTCTCTTCGCTCAGCTTTATCCCCACTCAGTGAATTATTCTTTAATTTAACCCTGGAAACTTAGTGATCACTCTCCTTTATCCTTAAAGAATAGATACCCAGTCACAAAACAAAGCGAAACACAGCCTATGAGTGACAGTTCATTTAACACCTAGGACCAATGAAGTTTTAGGACAAACAAGGTCCCTAACTCTCATGGAACCATATTCTAGTGGATGAAGATAAATGTAAAGAAAGTGAGCAAATAAATAAACAAGAAAGTTTCCTAGAGCCCTAAGCATTTTGGAGACAATAAAACAACATAATAAGATAGAGGAGAAATAAAGAGAAGCTGAAGCTGAAGCTCCAACACTTTGGCCATGTAATGCGAAGAGCCAGCTCACTGGAAGAGACCCTGATTTTGGAAAAGATTGAGGGCAGTAGGAGAAGGGGACGACAGAGGATGAGATGGTTGGATGGCATCACTGACTCAGTGGACGTGAATTTGAGCAAACTCTGGGAGATGGTGTAGGACAGGGAGGCCTGGCGTGCTGCAGTTCATGGGGTCACAAAGAGTGAGGCACGACTTAGTGACTAAATAAACCAAGAGAACAGGGTTAAAATTTTGAGGTCGAGAAGAAGCCAAGCCTGTGAAAATTTAAGGGCTGAGAATCTGAGAAGGAGGGAACAGCAGGTGCAAAGGCCTTGGAGAAGGATGAAACTTCCACAAGAGGCCCCATGACAATGAAGCAGCAGCATTACACCACATTCTACTGCTACAGCAGGAGACTATTCTTAGCAGCGCCTTGTGAAGGAGGGGGATGAGGGAGTAAATGATAGAGAAATGTCTGAGAACTGTGAACAGCAATAAACAAAAGAGGCAAGGCTTTAAATTTAAGTGATGGGCGATAATGTACAGGATCCAAGTGAGCAACGCAGTGGGAAAACAGCACCACTGCTTAGCTGTTCATCCCTCACATCTCCTTGCTTGCTTTCTTTTTCACTCTTACTCCATTTCTTTTCTCTTCTGCCATCAGCGTCTTACCGTCTGCGCTTGTCTCCCCCAGCCCATCAGCCAATCAGATCTCGCCCTTCTCTACTTTCATGCTCTCTCTCTTTCTTATTCTTCCTATGTTTCCCCTTCAGCTCTCCTTTCTCATTCATATTAATTTATTTGACAAACCTTCAGCAAATTACTACTTTAACCAGTTACTCTTCTGAGAACCTGAAAAAAATAGTAAAATGCTTTATTGCTCTCTGCCCCCAAGGAACTCATGGACTTCTAAGGGAGAAAGATGAACACATGGTTACAATGCAATCTGTACATATGTGTACCATCTATGCATATATACATTTATATACACATTTATGTGATGTGTATATATAAGTGCATATACATACGGATGGTCCCTCATCATCATACCCTTTCTTCTCTCTGCCTTAAGCAATCACAATATAGTAAGAGTTGCCTGGCATTCCTACTTTTATCTCTCTGCCTTAAAATCTAGTTCACATGCTGCCTTAAGAGTAATCTCCCTGAAATACTGTTCTTGTAAATTTTTGAGTAAGACAGAAATGAGTTCAAAATGATTCCCTCCAAAATAAAAACTATATGCAATGTGGAATCCTGGTTAAGATCCTGGAACAGAAAAAGGTATCAGGAAAGAAAATGATGAAAGTCAAAGAGACCCATGGATAAGTTATAACACTGGACCAATGGTAGTGTCCTAGTTGATAACTGTTCTACAGTAAAGTAAGATATTAACCTTAGAAGTAAGATGAGCAGTCTGCAGGAAGCTCTCTGTACCACTTTTGGAATTTTCCTGTAAGTCATTTAAAATATTGATTAAATCTTCAGGGCAGCAATGGAGATGCAGGCATAAAGAACAGACTTGTGGACACAGGGCAGGAAGGAAAGGGTGGGACAAATTGAGAGAGTAGCATTGAAACAAATACATTACCATATTTAAAATTAGATAGCCAGTAGAAAACTGCTGTATGCTGCAGGGAGCTCAAATCCAGTGCCCTGTGACAACCTAGAGGGGTGGGATGGAGTGGGAGGTTCAAGAGGGAGGGGCATACATAGACCTATGGCTGATTCATGTGGATATATGGCAGAAACCGATACAATAGTGTAAAATAATTATTCTCCAATTAAAATAAATCCATTTAAATAAAATGATATATTAGTTAAATCATAGTTAATGTTAGTTAGCTAAGGGACTTCCCTGGTGGTCCAGTGGCTAAGATTCTTCAGTCTCAATGCAGGGGAGCCAGGTTCAGTCCCTGGTCAGGGAACTAAACCCCATGTGCCTCACCTAAGATTATACATGCCACAACTAAAGATCCCGCCTGCCAAAACTGACACCTGGTGCAGCAAAATTAATTAATTAAAAATATTAGTTAGCTAATACTAGTTAAAGTTAGTCTTTAAAATGTTAAAAAGAAAGAATACATATCATTGAAAATATTCAAGAACAGGAAAAATAGAGTATTTCTAGCAGTACTGTTCTTAATAACAACAACAAAAATAAAGCCATCCAAATGTCAAACAGAAAAAATGTCCACCAAAAAGTATTCATACGATAGAGTTCAGGATGGCAGTGAAAATGAGTGAACTGCAACTACGCCCATCAGCACAGATGGATCTAGTAGACACACATCATGCAAAAGAAGCAACCATGGCAGAATCCATGTGGTGCGAGTCCATTCCTCTAAAGCCTAAGAGCAGGCAAGTAAAATACTAAATGTAAATCTTTTGAGAGGAACACATGTGGGAGGCATATATAGAAAGAAAAGCAATGGGATGACAACCACAAAAATTGGGGTGAAATACCTCTGGTGTGGTATTTCATGTGTGGACACATGCTCAGAGAAGAGCCAGACCCTTCTCCTAGTGATGTTCACATGTTTATCTGTTTCATTATAATCCCTCAATAGCACATATACCCTTTATCATCCTTATGATTGAGGACTGTGCCTAACATTTTAAAGTATATACAAAAATTATATATGATTCAAAATTACATACATTCTCAGTGGGGGAAGGGAAAATTTTTCCTCTAAATGTCTAGGTTCTTCTGGCCAGTCAAAGAATTAAATTGACATGAGTCAGATAACCAGGAGAAAATTAAATTTAATTTTGTATGTACAGGGGCTTCGTGAGAAAATGAGACCCACAGACAAGTTAGGCAAGTGAGGCTTATATGCTGTCTGAGAGGAGAAGGGGAAAGGGCTTGGGACTTCAGAGGGAAGGAAGGTAAGTCACAGGAAGATGGAAAAGAGCAAATGTTGGGTTCACAAATATCTGCTGGGCTGCACAGAAACAATGGGACACAGAGAGGAATTTTAACAAAGAGTTTACGGAGTTCCCCTGTCTACTCATACCTGTGGTGTGTGTAGTTACCTACCCTGATGGGTTTCCCAGATGGCTCAGTGATAAAGAATCTGTTTGCAATGCAGGAAACCCAGGTTTGATCCCTGGGTCAGGAATATCCCCTGGAGGAAAGCATGGCAACCCACGCCAGTATTCTGGCCTGGGAAATCCCACGGACAGAGGAGCTTGGTAGGCTACAGTTCATGGGGTCACAAAAGAATCAGACACGACTGAACAGCTAAACAACAACCGTCTACACTGATGGCTCTCTTTTTGGAACAGGTCCTCTGTCTACATTCTTTTAGGCAGTTACTGCTGCTGCTGCTGCTGCTAAGTCACTTCAGTTGTGTCCGACTCTGTGCGACCCCATAGACAGCAGCCCACCAGGCTCTGCCGTCCCTGGGATTCTCCAGGCAAGAACACTGGAGTGGGTTGCCATTGCCTTCTCCATTGTGTGAAAGTGAAAAGTGAAAGTGAAGTCACTCAGTCATGTCCGACTCATAGCAACCCCATGGGCTGCAGCCTACCGGGCCCCTCCATCCATGGGATTTTCCAGGCAAGAGTACTGGAGTGGGGTGCCATTGCCTTCTCCTTTAACAGGAAGGTAAAAAGGAAAACATCGTGAGTCTTCAATTTCTTAAAACAATCAGCCCCAAATAATCCTCGTTATTATTTAGCTCCCCTACGGCTCCAATACTAGCAAGCTATGTGATTCCAGGCAAGTTGCTTTTCTTGCTTACTTGTTACTCAATTGATTGTAATGGTGATTAAATCAAATGATGTGTAAAGCACTTAACACAAGCATGGCTAATAGTAACAACTCAATAAATGCTAGTTTACAAGTAAGGATATATATATATATATATACATTTATATGTAATATATACATTTTAAAACATGTAACGAAATAGTAACAAAAATAATAATAAAAAGAACAGAAAATGGTCTCTTTAAGTCAGAATTAAATCAATTTATTATCATTATGATTGTCATTATGGTGTCAAAATAAAAATAATAGCTAATATTATTGAGCTGATACTATATTTTAGGAGCTGTGTTAGTTCTAAGGGGGCCGAGAATTCTAGATGTTTAGTTTTATAGGTGATTCTCCAGTTGGAGAAATAGAACTCTTGCAGAACTGTCCCATAGCAAGAGGTTGCTGCTGCTGCTGCTGCTGCTAAGTCGCTTCAGTCGTGTCCAATTCTGTGTGGCCCCATAGACGGCAGCCAACCAGGCTCCCCCGTCCCTGGGATTCTCCAGGCAAGAACACTGGAGTGGGTTGCCATTTCCTTCTCCAATGCATGAAAGTGAAAAGTGAAAGTGAAGTCACTCAGTCGTCTCTGACTCTTAGCGACACCATGGACTGCAGCCCACCAGGCTCCTCCATCCATGGGATTTTCCAGGCAAGAGTACTGGAGAAGGGTGACACTGTGTCTTAAAATGTAGGTTTTATTATCATTCAAGTATGGCAAGGCCGACAAATCAGAAGATGACTGACATTGAAGAGATATTTTGTTATAGTCACAGATCCCAAGAGGAGGGCAGGTCATTCATTCCATGGAGAGCCACCTGGGGCAGTACCAGCATCAGTCAAGAGGCAGGGGGTGAGGGGGAAAGTGGGTAAGAACCTTTATTGTGGAGCTCCATAGGGAGGAATGGGTGAGGCAGGGCAAGCAGGCTTGGGACTGGCTAGTTTGAATAATTTCAGCCTGCTCTGGGGCGTAGGGTACCCATCCCTGGGGTGATTAGAGCAGGGGGATAGTGGCTACAGTGCAAATGGAGGTAATAAAGGAGGTAGCTGGGGGTGTGGGCTCTGGGATGTTTGCTTTGTGTATTGAAGGTGCTCTCACATGCCAACCTGTTTGGCAATTGGCAAGCCAATTGCTATCTCTGGAAATTGGCAAGCCCTGGAAGAAGCAGCCCCTTCAAAGGGTCAACCAAGCCCTAACATGTCAAAGCCTCAAATTCAGAAACTAGAAAATGTGGGTTGTTAAAGCAAGCCACAAATGTAAGTTTACAATTCTTAATAACCATTTCTAAAGAATTTAAAAGAGAAATAAATTCTAAGGAAATATCTTAAATATTATTTAAACTTGTAATTATGTAAAAAATTATTAATTAACATTTTACCTTTTTAATACTAAGTCTTTGAAATCCAGGATGCATGTTACAGTTAAAACATGGGGCGATTCTGACGAGCTACATTTCGAGGGCCATAGGAGGCTGGTGACTACTCTGTCAGACAGTGCAGCACTAGAGAGTCAGAGGAAAATTCAGTGAGGTTGGTGGAAACTTAAGAGGAATATCTGAGCATCTGTGGCGGCAGCCAGGTGGCTCATTAAACTGATCTGTACTCTCTCACCCCCAACTCCACCTCAGCATATTATCAACACTGTTCTTGTCTTTTGTGAGCCCCTCCCTCTGCCCTCCCTCTCAAGTACCAGGTTCATCATTGCTGCCATTTCCTCATTCCTGGTCTCCCTATGAGTGGTCTCTCCTGGGCAAGACAAAGGAAAGATGCTTGCTATTGCTTTTCTCAAGTTACTAACATAGAAATTGCTCCTGGAGAAGGGACCAGGAGTGATCTTGAAGGGGAGAAGGACACCAGAAGAACTTCCTGGACAGGCTTAGGATGTCAAAAAGTAAAAATTTTTTAAAGATAATCACAGGTCCTATATTCACTTGCTGTACACACAAACAACCCTTACCCAACAAAGAACTTCTTTCTTGATGATTTCGAATCATACATCCATATAAAGGAAAAAACAGATTTTCTTTGTTGTTTTGTACAGATTGTTGTAATAACAATCTATGTGGCAGCGAAAGAGTCACAACAGAAAGACAAAACATAATTTATATTATATGAAAGGGTAAAATTTTTAACACAAAGTAGCTTGCTAGTCTCAAAGAAAAAAAATAACTTCAAGTCGTGTCTGCTTTTTTTTTTTTAATGAGACACTTTTGCTTCTGATCATTTGGAATATTTGCCAGCATTCCTGGTGAAATTTAGTACAATTCAAGCAGTTTTAACATCTAGATGAGCAAGGTCCATGTAGCACTCCCCAACCTGGATACTACATGGTGAGCTAAGTTCCTCAAGACAAAGTTCCCTTGGTTCCAAGGTCACTTGCTTTTGATCTCTATTTTTAAGGTATGAATCTGACACACAGGAAACTGAGAAGTACGTAGCTTTGTCCCGAGCCAGGAATCCTGTGAATTTATCTCAGGCAGGTTGATTCATAGGGCTCAGCACACGCCCTGTGACCTGAGCAGTGCTCTTGTCTCCACTGTGCTTTCTATAAATAGTGGTTGACCACAGATCTTCACAGGAAATGTCAGCTCCAGCGACATTTCCAGGACTAAGAATTTGGATCTACCTTAACATCTCTCGAAGTTACATAAAAGATTTATAAAAATGTAGCTAGGTCTGATAACGGCTGCTCTGACTTTGACTAGCATGTTGAAAAAAATTCTCTATTTTCAATCAAGTTACTCCTTGCGAACACCTCTGATAAGACTCCCCAAATATGAATGAGAATGAACTTGAACTTTAAATGATCCTGAAAAATACACACTGTTTTTCCCTATAAAGCAGTGCTTAAAACGCACAATGGTTATATGACCACATGAACCAAAAAATTAAGTCTCAATTATTTAAGTGATACAGGACAGGACGCTTCAAAAGATTTCTCAGAAACGCTCTGTGTCCATGAATTCAAAGGAAATCACTAGTGTGTTTTCAAAACACTAGTTTGCACTGGTAGAATATCTGTTTGATAAAAGGCCACGACCCAGTTCAAGGTAATCATTAGGGAGACATTATTATTATTTTGCTAATTAGTCAAAAATCATTGGCTTTCCCGTGGCTTCTTCCTGCTGAGCAATCATTTGATCTTGCTTATGTTGACAAACACGCACGTCACCGATTCTGCCTCATTTATCATTTGACAGGGATGATGTTTGCTTCTTCGTGTGTGAAAAAAGGAAAACTGAGTGTTAGCGAACAGACCATGGGAACCAGGCAACAACTCAAACTTAGGACGACCCAGAGGGATGGTATGGGGAGGGAGGAGGGAGGAGGGTTCAGGATGGGGAACACATGTATACCTGTGGCGGATTCATTTTGATATTTGGCAAAACTAATACAATTATGTAAAGTTTAAAAATAAAATAAAATTAAAAAAAAGAAATAAATTTAAAAAGAAAAAAACAAACAAATAAACAAACTAGTTTTTGTGTGTACTGGCAAGTACTAAGAGGTGTCATACCACTTAAGAGTAAATCAGATCACGACGTGAGGAAAATTGGTATACTTAATATTGAGAGAAGGACAGTTAATAACCTAACAAAAGACTGAAAAATCTTATAAAAGAGTCAAAGATTGGGATATTCTTTTCTTTGTTTGAATTACTAATCATCAAACATACGTTCAGTTAGACAAAAAGTAAAGAGGACCTTCTCTTTGCCTCTACTTGGTTAAAATATAAGAAAAATGTTACATTCCCTGTAAGACAGACTTTTCAATTCAGTGTGACGATCATTTGAAATTCCAATCAGGCTACTTAGCTTCTGTTGCTAAAAAAAATTAAATCAGGGACTAAAATAAAGTGCCTAATAATTGCTTTGGGAAAAATATATTTGCTTCTATAGAAGAACGCATCAGATAGAACTTAGCAAAATTTTATGATTGGTGCGGCCCTAGACAGTTAATGGGATCAAAAGCATGGTTGACTGATTGATTCTTTAGGCAGAAATCATCGTCTCGATAAGAAAAAAGAAGTGGATACAAGGGTTTCAAGGAACAGGGCATCTGGACATGGCTAAGGGGGCAGATTGGGACAAGAGTGAGGCGAAGAGGAGACTGTACATCCCAGGTTAGAATATACTGGGAAGATGAGTCTGTTTTCAAAGTGAAGAGTTGATTTGAGAGCCTGATATTCCCAAATGGTGTCCCGGTTCTATGTCATCTGTAATCTCAGGTGGATTAAAAATCACCTTGTTCATCTGCAAATGAAATAGCCATTTCACCCAGATATACTGCAACTAAGCTTCAGACCCCAAAATTCTTATAAATGCTGGTGTGGTGCTTCCTCTAAGAAAATTGAAAAAAATCTTAGATAAAAGATTAAATGACTGCTGAGATATGAGAAACACAAGTCAAGGAACATCCCCTATATATTATGTTGGTTTTTAAAGTATATGTTCAGCAATGTGAATACGATAATCCATTAAAGGGTCTGGTACTTTTTATTAGCCATGAAAACTCCACTTATATAAAATTCCTTTTAATCTGTACTAAATTTTGCTCATGGCTTTTATTTATGAATGTAATTCATATTAGAGAAACACAAATTACATTTTAAAACACCTTTCTTCCTTTTAAAATTTAATGTTACAGCTTAACTTCTGTATTTGTTAAGAGGCAATCAGAATTCAATAGTTTAACCCCTTTCTTAACTAGCATCCCAACAAATGTTAGAGTTTTAATCAACCAAGAAAAACATTATCTAAAAGATAACAATAGTCCACAGTTAATTTGCTTGGCAAATTTCAAGAGGTTAACTATGCTACTGCCCTTTAATACAGGAATTTTTAAAGGTGAGACCTGGTAAATGGAATCAAGGTGGTCTAGATGCCATGCTTTAAAGTTGGAGAAGAGTTATTAGCTAAAAAGAAAAAAAAGTTAGTGTGAGGTGCTATACAAACCACTGAAAGTCCTTTTCTAAGCCATTTTAATTAAAAAAAAAAAAGCAAATTTACCATGATGAAAGATTAAGCAGAAACAAAAACAAAAATCTTTCTTTTATTCACTATTACATCTCCAAAGACACCAAGTCTAGGTTGTTTAGGTACCATTTAAGCGCTAGCTCAAATGCTTTCAAACTTTGTTCAATGGTGGAGTTTGGCTTGCCACAAAATTTGTGTATGTATTTTATGTATTTAATTTCACCAAAACATTCTGCCAGGAAAACAAAGTGCCAGGGCTCTTATTTCCCTAGCTGACTGTCCAAGACACATTTTTTGACGCTTCTTTTTAACCCAGGCCTTTAAAGATAAAATTAACTCCTGAAGAAGAATATAAGGTTTTCTGCAGAATGTTTGGCAACTTTACAAAGAGAAAAATCAGTATTTTAGTCACTACTGGCAAGTAAAATATTATAAAAAAAGTGCTTGTTCTCATCTTTAAATGGATGCATGATATTAGCAAACAGAATATTCAAGGCTTAACTCAAATGATTAAAAACTGTCGCTGTCTCATTAATATAGGATTTTAAGGTAATGAGACAACGGCTCATTGGTTCCTTGTGTGAATAATGTGATCAGATGAGGGGGGAAGGGGAGTGAGGCTAAAAGACTGTGGAATCATATGAGCTTATTTCCATTGCCCATGAGGAAAATATATGGAATAGTGTCCTATACTCTTTTCGTCCCCCTGAAAAGGATTTTGAAATGTTGAAAATACCCTTTTTGAGGTTGTTTGTCAACAACGATGGCTAAGAGGTACCCAGAATAAGAAATTATACAATGTGCTTATTAACTTGGATTATTAACAATTTGACTGCTCATATTTCTTTTCCACTTTAAATTATAAGAGTTATATTTTGAGACTGATTATAACTGTTATACGAGTGTCCAGGTGTGGTGAGAAAAGGGACACACACACACACAGGGCACCTCTGGGCTACTGCCTCAGTTTCTATTAATATCTATCACCAACATATCATCTCATATTTGCCTATTTGAATAGCATCTTTGTTCCAGACCCATGAAATTGTTTCTCAAACTCTACCCATTAAGTCCCATTACCATTGTTCTTTTCTTAAGAATTATCCTATTTTCCAGATCCAAAATTGAAATCACAGGGGAAAACAAATATTCCAAACAAGAACTAAAAGTGATTAGAAAAATCTCATTCCTTACTTATTATTTTTTCTCAAGTTTTTGTACCATTTCTTATTTCTCTCAAGAGTGCTAAAAATCTCCACACACGTGGAAGAGCCTTTAAACCAAGTTACATGAACATTGAATCTGCTATGTGAAAAAAAATAGAAATATACCACATTAACTTGTAGTAATAATTTCATGGTTTTTCAGCATGTCATCTGTTATCAAAATTGTGGACAAACATCCAGATTAATTTGTTCAATGATAGGATAGCACTGCGTTACAAGACTTTTCTTTCTTTGTGTCCTAAATCCTATAAAATAGAACAAAAATAAACAAAAGAAATGCACATGATTTGTATACAGAGTGTACAATCGATATATTTAAAGAGCAGAGTTTGTCACATAAAGGTAATCAGTGCTTTCCTAGAAAAACGGACTCAAAAGAAAACCTAAATCAATTTTCAGTAGACAATGGAACAATTAAAAGGCTTCCTTCTGAATACTTCTCTGGTACTGCAGCTTAAGATGTATTTTTAGGGTTAAGTGGGCCACAGTGGAGGCTCCTATAATCCCCCCGCATTCTGGGAAGCTGTTTGCTCCAGGGCTTGGGCTGGCCCATCTTCCCTCTCTCTCGGTTTCTGCCACTGCCTCGTCCTGCCTCCCTGCGTCCAACGTCAAAATCACACACCATCAAGAGGAAGAAAGCCTGTGCTTTAGCAGTCATTGTGAGGGATGGCTACACACCAGGACGTTGGTGAAAGTGCCGGAGAGTATTACCTCCAATCACCCGCAATTATCAGAGAAGCCCCCGTGAATTCCACCCTCAGTCCAAGCCCTGGGAGGCGGGGCTGTGGTGGCGAACAGAGGCATACTCCGGAAACCATTTCATCTTAAGATTTCTATACCATGCATTTTTAGCCCCTTTTTCCTTGAGGACTAGAAAAATACCACCTCCCATTTGTTTCCCAGGGAATGTCACTAATCTGTTCTCAGCCTAAAGAATATCCTTGTCAAGAGTGGATGCTAAAATCCCAACACAGACAGTGAATATTTTTGTTCCGTTTTAATTAAATGCTGAAAACCCTCAAGGCATCCACAGTATTCATTCTAAGAGTTATTTATCTAGATAAACTGTATTAGTGTAGGTGAGAGATTATCATTTTATCACATTTTATAAATTCATGTGGCTATGTGCCTCCATATTCGTCTCTGTTTCCAGGAGATACTGTATTTGTTTAAAAAAAGAAAAGAAAACCAAAGGCAGCATTTTATTTTTTTATATACAACAGTTTTCAAAACTATGCAGTAGCACATTTTATTTACCATGTAAGTTATGTACATAATTCTGCTGGGTAGAGGTATAGCTGGATAAGAGTGCTATTTCTAACTCACCTGAACAGGCTTAAAATTGCACAAAGATGGACTAAGGCTTAAAGTTCTTGATAAGGAACTAAATATATTTTCACAGCCTGCACGCATTCCTAAAGGCAGATCCTGCTGCGGCCTCCTCTGTAAGCTATGCCGTAGGTGTTTGCGTATCTACATAAGATGCTGCAGTGGGATGGAGGGCTTGACTCCTTTCCAGAACGAGGGAGCCTTCATGATTGGTCCAATTGATCACTGCAGTCGCTTGATATTACATAAAAGGTTGGTGTTGAAGCATATGGATTGGATAATAATCAGAGTTGTTCTGACATGGTCTATTTAATAATTCAAAAAGGAAAATTTGAAAATGATTCCACACAAAGCTGCAGCGCCCGGTTGACACTTTATTTATAGCAAATGCTCTTTGTGTAGTTCGTGAGCTGTGCAGATTGTCTGTTCGATGGAGTTCTTTTTTCCTGAAGCATCAACATTCCAAATCAACATCAGCAAACAATCAGACGCGTCACCTGTCACTGCGGCAAGGGGTTGAAATGTTCAGCTTCTCTATACACTGATGTAGCAGAAGAAACCAACCTGCAGGAAAATCAGCATTTATGAATGTGTCCGAAATGCATAGAATAGGGTTAAAGGCTTGGTGGATGTGGTTAGTTCACCTGGAAAAAAATTACAGGTAACATTTGATGTGGTCAGAGTGTTTCTGTTGAATGTATTTGTATCACTGGAAAAAATCCGGTGGGTAGGGGGTGGGGGAGGTAAGCTGTTGGGTGAGTGATGCTAACCTGCTCTCAGGTGAGCTTGGGGTCAGGCTGTTTCAAAAGCTGGGAAATAAAAGCCAGAAGTGAGTGGTTCCACATGCTAAGCCCAGACCCTTGATAAAGCTCTGAGTATGATGGGAGAAGATCAGGCAGGCTGCCACATCCTCAACTGGTCGCTCCTCCCACTATGCTCAAGACTCCTATTGGCAGGCACCCTCGCTGGTCACCCTGTGGCCTCCATAGCATAACTGTTCTCTCTCCATCTGTGTACTTCACTCCCCTCACCTGCAACATGGAAATAGCACTATGATACATCCCAGGCTTTCTTTTTGGCTACTCTAACCCAAGAAATGATTTGGATAGACCTACAGAATTTTTTAGATATGCCTTTGAAATACTAAATAGTAACAACTTAAGTTTTCAAAAGCAAAGTCAGTCATTACTGAAGTGCAAGAAATATATTCTCATCTTACCTTGTACTTGTGTACTTATATTTTTTGTCTCAAAAATTAATCACAGCCTATGGGCAAGTCCACAATTCATAAGAGCAACCCTCACCAAAAGGTTCTGACTCCATCGACAAGGGCAGGTCACATGTTGCCATAACCATATACCATTTTAAATGCTGATTTTGCTTACTAATGGTTTTCCTTGATAAAAAAAAAAATTATCCAAAAGATTTTAATCTTGGAGGAAAACTGCCATCTTTAGTATCTCTTCTAATCTTTTGTATTTCATCCTTGTAAGAATCAATACATGAAGCACTGACATATATTCAGTCTCAGAAAGAACTAATTTAAATAGACACAGCCCCTAATTTCTAGCAGCCACATCAAAATGTACTCATGATATACTTGATTGCCCAAGGTAAATCTTTTTCAACATACAAAATAATTGTGTGAACATTTTCTTTTCCCTGAATGTGGATCTAAGAAAGATAGATGACAATCAACATGCAAGGGAATTCTAAACTGAAAATAAAACAAATTACCTAACACCAAAAGATGGTCAAGTAAGATCATGCACATTCAAAAAGGTCCATCTTTCTTGGCTTCACTGTTCTTCATTTCAATTCCCAAAATACTTACAATTCATCACTATTGTCACTGGTTACAATCAATATTTGAGATGAGGCAATATGGTTTGGGATGCCATTTAATATTTCCCAAAGTTATCATTGGAAATAATGGATAAATATATCTGATTTGGGCTTCCCTGGTGGCTCAATGGTTAAAAAAAATTCCTCCTGCCAATGCAGGAGACTCAGGTTTGATTCCTAGTCCAGGAAGATCCCTTGGAGAAGAAAATGGCAACCCATTTCCGTGACATTTTCCAATATTCTTGCCTGGGAAATCCCACAGACAGAGGAGCCTGGGAGGCCACAGTCCACGGAGTCATGAAGAGTCAAACACGAGTGAGCGACTAAACAACAATATCTGTCCTACCTATAGCATCCTACAGCAGCCCCAGGGAGAGGAGGTGAAATCTGTGCTTTTGAGTAAAAACATTCACTTTTTTCTTTCGTTTTCCCTACCATGATGAAGCAGTTACATTATGCTCCATTGCCTTGTGTGCAAAGATGTCCTCATGGACTTTGGTGTATTTAAAGAACATTCTGGGTGTATTTAATGAACAAGAAGGTTAGGGACACACAGCATTATGATAAATCAAGAAGACATGAGACCTGAAATCATAGGTTTTCCCTTTAGTTTCTGATCACAACTTTTTAAATCCTGCAAAAGAGAATGTAATCAAGTGACCAGATGAAAGTTCACAGATGATTAAAAGACCTCTGTATGTACGCCAGTGACATTTAACCCAGGATCTGGGTCCACATATCTAGATGTTAACAGGAGATGCTGATTATATTCTTTTGTGGCCTACCCTGATCTGTCCAGTCCCCCAGCCACTGACAACACACATTACTTGGTCTGTTCATCTCTCAAGTGAATGACAGGCAAAAAATCCCTGCATTAGTTTATTTCATATTAGCCATCTAACTTCATCCTGAAAAGTGTTTTTTAAAGTAAGTGTCATTAACCCCATTTTATTGATGATGACTCTAAACCCTAGAAAGTTTAATTAACTTACCTGGGGTCAGACCTCTGATAAAGTGGTGAAGCTGGGTTATCAACCGTGAGCTTTAGAATCTAAGCTCCTAACCAAACGACAGATAATAAATGACAAAAAAAGAACAATGTGCATGCTGTAAATATGGCTAATCAGCATCCTCTATGTATATAGAGGACAGTTCACTCAATCATTTGGTATCTAATACCTGATTTAAATAATGATTAATAAGTACAATCATGTTGTCAATTATGCTTCATGGAACTGAGTCTATTCCATGAAATAATAATCACAAGAATATGACAGAAGAGATGGGAGATTTGTCAAAGGCTTCCTAAACCACTCTCCCCCAAGATAAAAGTCAGCAACATGGAGATTATTTAATGACATCAAAGTATTTCTCTATAGGTGCTTATCTCAGGGGCGGGGCTATTGTTACTTTTCCTCAGAATGCTATTATTTTTAATTTTAGCCTGGTTTCTAAATAAAATGGGAAATTAGAGATCATCCCACCTTACCAAGATCTAGTTTTCTTGCTGTTTTCAGACCAATGAGAAGCCTGTTAGGCAGTCCATCTGAACCTCTTTTCAATTCTCTATCCACCGTAAGAATGGTGTCTTTGGAAGTTATCTCAATGTACTCAATACAGACATTCCTATATTGGATAGAGGTTTTCACATAATATGGGTTTTTTAAATTGAGTACCTTTTATATTTATTGTAAAGTAAAAGTGAAGTCGCTCAGTCTGGTCCGACTCTTTGCGACCCCATGGACTGTAGCCTACCAGGCTTCTCAGTCCATGGAATGTTCCAGGCAAGAGTACTGGAGTGGGTTGCAATTTCCTTCTCCAATATTTATTGTAACAGATGGCTAAATTAAAGGGAAAAAAAAAACAAACCTATGAATGCTTTCACAACCTCAAATACTGGATTTCAAAATTAGTTGAAAGAGCACAGAGTTTATGGGAATAAGACCTGAATTCAAGTTCTGCCTGTGCCATGTACTATATTTCCAGAGCCCTGTGTGAATGTCAGTGGTCTCGTCCTTACTTTTTTATCGGATTCCTTTAAAAGTTGATTAAAACAGTTTGCACTAATGCATGATATAACTGTAAATGTACTATGAAACTGAAAATGGCATCAATATTTTTTAATTTTAACTCATGCAAAAGAGAACATAATCAAGTGACCATGTGAAAGTTAACATCTTTACAAACTCAGATGTTTTTGCAATTATTTTCTTACAGAGAGATCCAACTCTTCTTCAAAATAAAATCAAGAGACCTCAAGATCTGAAAAAAAAAACAAGAAGTCTTGTCTAATGTCCCTCTCAACCTCAAATGAAACTACAACCCCTGTTATCCTCATTCATAGTCTCTGTAGTTTATCTTCACAACAATGACTGAAGATACTTTTTCAAAAATTAAAAAAAAAATTAGACTATTGGCTTGAACTTCTAAGTCCTAGTCTATAAGAATCTAAAGTGTTTCCCATATTTTCTGCTAATCTGAGAGCATTTAATAAACCATACCCCATCTGTTGTGGGCTTTCCAGGTGATAAAGAACCCTTCTTCCAACTGAGGAGACATAGAGATTCAAGTTTGATCCCCTGGTCAGGAAGATCCCCTGGAGAAAGGCATGGCAACCCACTCCAGTATTCTTGCCTGGAGAATCCCATGGACAGAGGAGCCTGGGGGGCTATAATCCATAGGGTTGCAAAGAGTCAGACACGACTTAAGTGACTTAACATGCTCACACACACCCTTTCTGTCACCCTATGCCGCTTCGATTTACCTCTCTTGGTATCCAGGGTATCCAAACTCTTCAGTATCTTCAATACCCCCCACAGCAAGCTCTTTTCAGTATTTGTCCAAATATTTCTGATTCCATTCATAGAATAATTTCTACTCTCCGTTATTTATGTAAACTTTTCTGTCCTGGCTGTCTTCATCTTTATTTGTATAGTCATTTGATGCCTGTCTCCTGAGTTGGACAGTCAGTTCCATGAGAAACCACATCTATTTTTCTCATCACTGAATTCCTAGCACCATTACATGAATTCTCAGTAAATATTTATTGATTGAAATTAATAAATGAGAATGAACAGAATCTAAAGGAGAGACAGGAAGGCAGGATACAATACAGGTAACTGTTGATGGACATTAATTTCTCTTTAGGTGTGTATGCCTCAAAAGTGGTTTTCTTCCCTTTTTCCATCCTACTTGAAGAAGAAAGAGGAAGGAGAGGAAGAAAGCGCTGGGGGGTGGGAGAAAGAAAACAATTTGAAGGTTGATATTTAGATTGCATTGTGTTTTTTAATGAAATATCTACTATTTTCCTCAGAGAATTATTAAATGTCATTTCTATTTAGCATATTTAAGTAGATAGTCAACAAACAGGCCTTACACTGGGTATATATCAGTAAAGAAACACTGAAAAAGACTATAGGAATTATTTAAAGAGCTAGAATTTCTGAAAATACATTCAGACTTTTTATCATTTTGTGTTAAGCTTTAACAAGTAGAAATACTATTTATTGGACTGAAGGTGGGAATCATTTTGATCTCTGTTCTGTTTTAAAGAATTTCCCAATTTCTGGTTGGAGTGAAATGAAAATCTGGAACAGAAAGTATATGCCCTTTCTCTAGATGACAAAAACACCTACCAAAGGGCACAATGGATTCTAATATCATGGGGAAACGCATCTGCCATGCGGTCGACTTTCATTCTGGTGAAATGGTTTGGGGTCAGCGCACAGTTGCAGCTCTTAAATGCAAATGCTGCTTGATCACAAGGAATGACATCAGCGCCTTTGATGAGAGGGTAGAATCAATACAGAGGTCAAAGGTGCACCACTGGGAAAAGAACCGCAATCAGGCACAGGGATTCCCTGAGATTACAATTCCCCCTATGAGACAGGGCAATTGCAAGAGTCTTCGTGAAGAGGGCTGGGGGGCTCTGTACCTATCCTGCAGAAAGGACCAGCTGGTGATGGTTTCTCTCTACCCACACTCATCTCTGCCCTGACTTGATTGGATGGTGTTGCAAAGTTTGCCAACAAGATGCTGACACGTAAGACTGAACTTTCAGAAAATCAATACCAAGTAATTGCCCAGACCATGCTGGAAGATAAACTTATCCTGCACATTATGTACCTTCCGTTCTAGAGTGTGGTGAGCCTCAGGAGCCCAGGGAACCAAGCTGTTGTTATTGTGCATAATATACCTTTATATATCAGCAGGCAGTGCCAATCATCTCCTTCCCCACTGCTCCATACCCAGAGATCCCATCTCGTCTATATTCATTTTTTTGTACCAGACTGATTCCCCAAGATGCTACACTGCTGTCAGTTCTTAGATGTCCCTTACCTGGCAGCCAAAGGGAGTGCTTAGGAATGCATCTCTTGTCCCTATACCTCCCGGTGGTGGTATAGTATGATAAGTTTAAGAAACAGATCACAGTATCAACCATACTGTATTTCCCATAAAATCTTGTCCTACAGAATGCACTTCTCAATTTATTTTTCTACTGAATGGATAAGTGATGAGGTGAAACAGATACCAGATGCCCTTTGTTATTGTAACATTTCCATAAAATGATTTCTGCATTCAACAGTTTTAAAAGTCAAGATATCAAACCAATTATAATATAGCATATACATTTCTTTATACTTCAGTGGCAAGAGCTGTTTTGTTCTATCAATTAGAGCAAGAACCCATACAATGCCTCACATTTCTAACCTTAGTTTTCCCCTCCTCTAATTAAATAAAAAGAAAGAAAGAAAGATTTATCTTTTGGATCATAGCTGTGTGTCTTCTGTATTATTGGTTCCAAAATGTGATTTCAAGCTTAGACAACAAAGCAATGACCTAGGAAAAAGCAGTTCAGTTGCCAAATGTATGAACTCGTAATTCCTACCTCATACACTGTCATTTTTATTATTGTGTTAAGAAAAATAGATAGCTGAAAATATTTCAATAAAAATAACAGACATGCCTATTCAAAACTCTTCGGATGCTAAATTCCTGCCAACCTTGTTCATCTCAAAGATATCATATTCCCATTTATAGAAAAATCTACCACATAATATAATTTGGAGATGCAGGCATAGAACAGGGGGGAAAGCCAGGAATAAAAAGAAACGATGTCAAGGTATTTTAGCATGAAATTGGCTTGAACAAGAGAGGAAAAAAGAGCAGGGAGTTTATAATAACTGGTGCTGGAATGCATATTCACCACCTTAGAAATATATTAATTTTGCATGATTGTTCCCTTGCACTTTATGACAGAAAGCAAGGCCCTGTTAACATCAGTCCAGCACCATCTTTAATCACATTAATTCAGTAACGCGTTGTAATTGGAAGATGAAAGACTAGTGCTTTATTTACATAAATATAAACGATACATGAGCAATTCCTGGATTGAACCAAATCAATACACACTGCATTGTCATGTTGACCTCACTAGCCTTGAGGTCAATAAATGTGTGAATCCTCTGAATAAAATCCCGTCAAAACCAGAGGCGAGACTCCTAGTCTCCAGGGATGTTTCCACCACCCATTTATCTACTAGTCAGAGGCTAGCTGATGAATATGTGACAATGCTAGATGGATGAAATGCAATATTTAGAATTAAGGGGAAAAAAAGACCAGCCTTGCTGACTCCCTGGCTAATATCTAGTGTGTATTGTTGGCTGCAGCTGGTAGAGGTTAGTTAGCAGGCTTTTACTCACCAAATGAGTGAACCCCAGATGGATGTGCTCAACTGATATGTCAGCCTAGTGTCCTAACTTGAGGACCAAGAATGTAATTTACTAACAAGTGGAAACCTGGTAAAAATATGCTATATCCACAGCATCTCAGTAGAATTTTCTGTTTCGCCACCAAATTGCGCCTTTGTGCCAGAATATTGCAAACTTGTGAAGAATATGTCTTGTCCTTATAAACAACTCAGTGCAATCAATTAGTGAATGTTACCTAAAACTGCTTTCAGAAATTGGACCAGACTAAGGTATAGAGAGAAAAAAAAATACCCTTCCTGTAGCTTATTGAAAAATAAAGATTACTCTTACACAGTTACTCATAAATTATTATCCATACTATGCTATCTGCAGTATCCAAACATCAGAATAAAATCAACAAATATGTATTGATTACCTACAAATCTAGACTATTCATTAGAACAAGGTTTCAAGATCATTTACTCTCTGAAAGTGATTTATCATCTGATGGTAGATTAACAAAATGTTAAGACTGAGAGGGATAAAAAGATTCATGGGAAAATATACCAGAAATATACATATGTAAAATATAATGCAAAAGAAAATAGTTTGTTTATCTTATCTCTGAAGCAATTTGAAAAGGAGTTCACTTTTGAAAGCCAAAGAACTATCCACATTAAGAAAAATAGCCTGTATTTCTGACTGCATGACATCTAAGAATTAAGGATTAATTTTTAAAAAGATGGGCAGTGGAAGAGGGTTCAAGAGCAGTGTTTTAGATGAAAAGAAATGCTAATACACATTTTTGAGAATACCTAACATATAAAATATTGAGGTATTATTATTAATTTGGTACAATAGTGAAATTATAGTTGTTTTTATCTTTTTAGAGTATGTATTAAAATTATAGGAGAAAATAATATGTCTGGAATTTGCTTTAAAACAACCCAGACAGAGAGAAGAAAGTTCTGTTTATGAAACAAGATTAACCATAAATTGATAACTGTTAGAGGTAGCTGATGGACTCATGAAGTAGATTCATTATACTATTCTCTCTACTTTTGTATATGCCTGAAATTTCATACAATATTTACATGTATATGCAAAATATATTTACATATGCTTTTAAATAATGCATAAATTATAAATGTATATGTATGTATGCAGTCCATGGGGTTGCAAAGAGTCAGACATTACTGAGCGACTGAACAACAAAATACAAGTGTTAAGCTTGTATGTATGTATATACATACATAAATATATATATGTACATATTCATATTAGAAACACCATAAAGTAAGTTTATCTCTACTCAACACTGAACACTGGTTCTCCAGGTTTTCTGCTGAAAGTCCTAATGTCTGTCCCTCTTGCTAAAATCTTTGCTGTGCTGTGCTTGCTCATTCAGTCGTGTCCGACTCTGCGACCCTATGGACTGTAGCCCACCAGGCTCCTCTATCCATGGGGATTCTGTAGGCAAAAGTACTGGAGTGGGCATCCATGCCCTCTTAAGGGGATCTTCCCAACCCAGGATTGAACCCAGGTCTCCCGCGTTGCAGGCGGATTCTTCACCATCTGAGCCATCAGGGAAGCTTTAATCCATCCTATACTGACTCTACATCAGGTCCTGTGTTAGGTTTTGAAGAGTCATTGATCACTGACAGGTTTCTGACTTCACAGTGCTTAAATTCGACAGGAGACAGGCATTTATCAAGCACACAAATAAGCAAAAGACCTACATGTTGTGATCAGAACTCTGAGGAAAGTAAGTAGAGAAATAAGAGAGAGGGTGATCAGAGACTTCCTCATTATGGTGGGGACATTGGAGTCCAATAAGTGAGACTGTAGCAGCCACATATAACAGATGCTGGAAAACATTTAAGGCAGAGAGATTAGCTCAAATGATCATCCTAAAATAAGAATAAGTGTGATATGTTTAAAGAACCAAAGGTCAGTTTGGTTGGAATACAACACTGACCAGACTTGGTGATGGAGTACATGAGGGGCACGAGAGAAACACAGACTCTACTTTTATTTCATCTATCTATCCATCCATCTGCCTGCTGGTCTATATATGTGCTGTGCTGTGCTCTGCTTAATCACTCAGTCATGTCCGACTCTTTGCAACCCCATGACTGTAGCCCGCCAGGCTCCTCTGTCCATGGGATTCTCCAGGCAAGAATACTGGAGTGGGTTGCCATGTCCTCCTCCAGGGAATCTTCCCAACCTAGGAATTGAACCCAGGTCTCCCACATTGCTGGCGGATTCTTTACCATCTGAGCCACCGGGGAAGGGATCTATCTATATATGTTTATGTAACATATACTCCTTATACCATAGATCTATATTATCCCAATAGAAATATGCATATTTTATATCCTAAATATACAACATGTAATTTTAAATTTAAAATATATTTTTATTATTACAAAGACAATACAATTTCACTGGGGAAGAATTAGAAAATAAGCACTTATAAAAAAGAAAATATGCAAAAATAAGGAAATTCAGGTGAAAGAGCCATAACCTCTCCACACACGTACACAAAAAAAGAGCCACAATTACCATATTATTCTTTTAATCCTCTCTTTCCATATTTTGGGATAAAATAATGTAAAATAAAGATGCATACAAATTTTAATCTGATTTATTCACTTAACAATATAGTGTGAATAGCTTCCATCTCAACTATTTATTACATATTACATTGTGAGGATAATTTATTTAACCTATCCTCCAACATTTAGCATGTAGATTACTTCTATTTTTTTTCACTATTAATAGTAACACTGAGATGAACACTTTTATAGAAAACTGCATAAATCTTTAATGATTTCCTTATGATACAATTCTAAAAGTGGAATGGCTTAGCCAAAAATCATACACACCTTTCAAGGCAAAGTGCTTACTTTTGCTGGAAGAAATGTGCATCAAAAGAAAAATAATTATCTCCACATTATTCAAATCTCCTTTCTGTTCTATTTTAATTCTAGATTTTCAAAATTCTCCTGTCTGCAGACTTAAAATTCTTACATAGGACTTATTCCCCCAGGATGGTATTTAAGTACAAATTCACACAGACAGACTTTGATATTTCTTTTAATAAGAAGTATTGAATTCATCCTTCACATAAAGAAAAAAGAGTAGGAGTGAGGGTTTTTGTTTTCTTCTCTTTTACTTGGGGACCATATTTAAACTATGTGATAAACCCTAAATTAAGTTAGACCCCAGCAATTAGAAATGGGAAGAAACTTAGAATTTCCTTATTCTTGTTCTTCTCCCCTATTCAATGGAATTTGCCAGTGTCCCAGTTAAAATATGGTGCTCAGAAATTAACATGACTTTGTTTTCCATGATCTGAATATTGTTAAATGTTAAATATTGTTAATTGTTAATGTCAATTAAATGTTGCCTAGAGTGGGAATCTTTGTCTACATCTTGCTTTCAAAACATAAAGAAATTTTTATTTTTACTGGTTGGCCTTCTTTGTTTATTTTTTGTTTTGCATTTATTTATTTATCTTTGTTGGAGTATAATTGCTTTACAATGTTGTGTTGGTTTCTGCCACACAACATCATGAATTAGCTATATATATATGTACATATATCCTCTCCCTCTTGAACCTCCCTCCACCCCTCTAGATCATCACAGAGCACCAAGCTGAGTTCCTCGTGCTACACTAGCTATTTTACACATGGTCGTGTGTATACGTCAATGCTACTCTCTCAATTCATCCCACCCTCCCCCGTGTTTACATGTCCATTTTCTACATCTGTGTCTCTGTTCCTGTCCTGTAAATAGGCTCATCGGTTCTATTTACTTTCACCTAAGGAAAATCCATGGATGGAGGAGCCTGGTTAGGCTGCAGTCCATGGGGTCGCTAAGAGTCGGACACGACTGAGCGACTTCACTTTGACTTTTTACTTTCATGCATTGGAGAAGGAAATGGCAACCCACTCCAGTGTTCTTGCTTGGAGAATCCCAGGGACAGAGGAGCCTAATGGGCTGCTGTCTATGGGGTCGCACAGAGTCGGACACAACTGAAGCGACTTGGCAGCAGCGGCAGCAACAAGGAGATCCAACCAGGCTATCCTAAGGGAAATCGGTCCTGGGTGTTCATTGGAAGGACTGATGTTAAAGCTGAAACTCCAGTATTTTGGCCACCTGATGCAAAGAACTGACTCATTTGAAAAGACCCTGATGTTGGGAAAGATTGAAGGCAGGAGGAGAAGGGGACGACAGAGGATGAGATGGCTAGATGGCATCACTGACTCAATGGGCATGAGTTTGGGTAAACTCTGGGAGTTGGTGATGGACAGGGAGGCCTGGCATGCTGCAGTTCATGGGGTCGCAAAGAGTCGGACATGACTGAGCAACTGAACTGAACTGAACTGAACTGAATAATTTCATCTTCTCAAGATTTCCATCCCTGGGTCTGCAGTATACACACTCAAAGCTTACTGCTTATTAAGTATTTTGAAACATTTTGGAATTCTTTCTCTGGTTAATCTTTCATTTCTCTCTCCTTTTTTGTTTCTTTTCCTTTTGCAGCTACTCACATGTTTTACTTGTGTGAAACATGTGTATTCAGCACCATGCTTTCTGGAAGGGTGAAGTACATATGAAACTGGGTAAGAAGAGAGTGAACTACTCATTCTCCAGATTTGTTCAAGACTCTTCTGTAGGACTTGCCCAAAGAAAGTCACCCTTGTTCACCATGGATGAAGCAGCTCTACTATCCACTTAAAAGTATGGTACACACTGGCTTTTAAAACAAAATGCAGCATTTTGTTGGGACAAAATCATCCTAAACTTTGTCATTTGGAACAAAGTTAATTGAGCTCCTTGGGCGTGGAGAAAGAATTTACATGTATTTACATGCTCAGTACTCTCAGTGGATTGAGAGTTCCTCGAGTCAGGGGTTCTAGTTTATTGATTCTTCTTTCTCCAGCACTCTGAAAAGTGCCTGGAACAAATGGTTACTAGAAATATCTGTTGACTGGGTAATTAATAAGTAAATTGATGGGTATATTTCATGGCACAAATTATTTATAGTATTTACAGGGCATGAAGGTCAGTTTTCTTTTTTTTTTTAATTTTATTTTATTTTTAAACTTTACAATATTGTATTGGTTTTGCCAAAGATAGAAATGAATCCACCACAGGTATACATGTGTTCCAAATTTGTAATTTCAGATTAAATTAATGTATATAAAAACTGTCTGACTCTGCTTTTAATACATAGAGAACCCTCTACACAATTGCCTTTATTTTAAACAGCTTACTCTTAATTTTTTTAAGTGTATGATATTATATAATTTACAGGTGTACAATATACTGATTCATAATTTTTTAAGTTTATAATCTCTATATAGTTATAAAATACTGGCTGAATTCCCCATGTTGTGTAATAGATTCATGTAGCTTATTTAAAACAGTTGAAATGCACAAGCCTATGCTTACTTCTTTATGACTATTTAAATTTCCCTAAAAAAGTACTCATTGTAATACCAAATCAACATGTTCACAATGGTTACTTATTACTTTAAAAATTTTTCAGTTTTAAATTTATTCATAAAAGTATTCTAAAAATGTACAATTTTTCCTTTTTAATTTTAATTATTTACTTTGGAATCCAAAAACATTTCCCCAAATAGTATTTGCTATAAGCTACCTGACCTGTTAAATGTTAAGTAATTCTGATTTCTTATTTTTCAGTTGTAAGTTCTTTTGAGTAAACCAAGTAGTTCACTTCAGTTTAGTCACTCAGTTGTGTCTGACTCTTTGCGACTCCATGAAATGCAGCACGCCAGGCCTCCCTCAGAGTCCACCCAAATCCATGTCCATTGAGTCAATGATGCCATTCAACCATCTCATCCTCTGTCATCCCTTTCTCCTCCTGCCCCCAATTTTTCCCAGCATCAGGGTTTTTTCAAATGAGTCTGCTCTTCGCATCAGGTGGCCTAAATACTGGAGTTTCAGCTTTAACATCAGTCCTACCAATGAACACCCAGGACTGATCTCCTTTAGAATGGACTGGTAGGATCTCCTTGCAGTTCAAGGGACTCTCAGGAGTCTGACCACCAACACCACAATTCAAAAGCATCAATTCTTCGGCACTCAGCTTTCTTTATAGTCCAACTCTCACATCCATACATGACCACAGGAAAAACCATAGCCTTGACTAGATGGACCTTTGTTGGTAAAGTAATGTCTCTGCTTTTCAATATGCTGTCTAGGTTGGTCATAACTTTCTTTCCAAGGAGTAAGCGTCTTTTAATTTCATGGCTGCAATCACCATCTGCAGTGATTTTGGAGACCAAAAAAATAAAGTCTGACACTGTTTCCACTGTTTCCTCATCTATTTGCCATGAAGTGATGGGATCAGATGCCATGATCTTAGTTTTCTGAATGTTGAGCTTTAAGCCAACTTTTTCACTCTCCTCTTTCACTTTCATCAAGAGGCTCTTTAGTTCTTCTTCACCTTCTGCCATAGGGTGGTGTCATCTGCATATCTGAGGTTATTGATATTTCTCCCGGCAGTCTTGATTCCAGCTTGTGCTTCTTCCAGCCCAGCATTTCTCATGATGTACTCTGCATATAAGTTAAATAAGCAGGGTGACAATATACAGCCTTGACATACTCCTTTTCCTATTTGGAACCAGTCTGTTGTTCCATGTCCAGTTCTAACTGTTGCTTCCTGATCTGCATACAGGTTTCTCAAGAGGCAGGTCAGGTGGTCTGGTATTCCCATCTCTTTCAGAATTTTCCACAGTTTATTGTGATGCACACAGTCAAAGGCTTTGGAATAGTTAATAAAGCAGATATAGATGTTTTTCTGGAACTCTCTTGCTTTTCCGATGACCCAGCAGATGTTGGCAATTTGATCTCTGGTTTCTCTGCCTTTTCTAAAACCAGCTTGAACATTGGAAAGTTCATAGTTCATGTATTGCTGAAGCCTGGCTTGGAGAATTTTAAGCATTACTTTACTAGCGTGAGAGATGAGTGCAGTTGTGCGGTAGTTTGAGCATTCTTTGGCATTGCCTTTCTTTGGGATTAGAATGAAAACTGACCATTTCCAGTCGTGGCCACTACTGAGTTTTCCAAATTTGCTGGCATATTGACTGCAGCACTTTCACAGCATCATCTTTCAGGATTTGGAATGGCTCAACTGGAATCCCATCACCTCCACTAGCTTTGTTCGTAGTGATGCTTTCTAAGGCCCACTTTACTTCACATTCCAGGATGTCTGGCTCTAGGTCAGTGATCATACCATAGTGATTATCTGGGTCATGAAGATCTTTTTTGTACAGTTCTTCTGTGTATTCTTGCCACCTCTTCTCAATATCTTCTGCTTCTGTTAGGTCCCTACCATTTCTGTCCTTTATTGAGCCTATCTTCGCATGAAATGTTCCCTTGGTATCTCTAATTTTCTTGATTATATTCTTTGCAGTCAAAGATGGAGAAGCTCTATACAGTCAGCAAAAACAAGACTGGGAGCTGACTGTGGCTCAGATCATGAACTCCTTATTGCCAAATTTAGACTGAAATTGAAGAAAGTGGAGAAAACCACTAGACCATTCAGGTATGACCTAAATCAAATCCCTTATGACTATACAGTGGAAGTGAGAAATAGGTTTAAGGGACTAGATCTGATAGACAGATTGCCTGATGAACTATGGACAGAGGTTCATGACATTGTACAGGAGACAGGAATCAAGACCATCCCCAAGAAAAAGAAATGCAAAAAAGCAAAATGGCTGTCTGAGGAGGCCTTACAAATAGCTGTGAAAAGAAGAGAAGTGAAAAGCAAAGGAGAAAAAGAAAGATATACCCATTTGAATGCAGAGTTCCAAAGAATAGCAAGGAGAGATAAGAAAGCCTTCCTCAGTGATAAATGCAAAGAAATAGAGGAAAACAATAGAATGGGAAAGACTAGAGATCTCTTCAAGAAAATGAGAGATACCACGGGAACATTTCATGCAAAGATAGGCTCAATAAAACCAAGTAGACACATTTTCTATTATTATTTTTTCCTCAAAATTTCAGATCATGTTCAAGATGAGAGTGAAAACAAATAATGCAGTTTGCTTTTGAAATTATTTGTATATACTACTGAGAAAATTCTGATAATTCCATCTTTTCTTAGGTAAATGTTTTTATTCGGTTCAAAGAGATACCCTCTGCACTGCAGAAAGGTTTCATTTTGTTTCGGCGGGTCCTTCTGCCCACTCTGACTTTTTTTCATAGGCAGGAACTTAGTCTCTTATAAATTTACAACAATCAATCAACCTCCCCCACCTTTCTCAGTTTATGTGAAGTGCCCCCAAATAAGTCTCTGCTTGGAGTGGACTGTGATTAGCCTTCTCTTAGGGATCTTTGTTTTCAGCCCAGATCTCTGCTTCCCAGCTGTGAAAGCTTACCTGGCTTGCTATTTCAAACTCAGTGCATTTCACTACAACATCCTTTATAAAATTATGGATTAGATTATGTGCCATCTTATTCTTTATTGACATTTCCAGAGTTCCAAAGCCCAAAGATGAAGGATGCGAAAGGACATATGGCATCACTGCTTGGAGTTGCAGATGCAACTTGATTATGTTGATAAGTGTGGCTAAGATTTGAAGTCTGACCTTCTAGCTTTTCCATATCTAACACAAGATGATAGGTTTACAATTTAGTCATATCATGTTCACCAAGAATGCTCACAATTCTAAATTCTGCTGTATGACTTTAGTGAATGAACTTTTATAACTTTTTTAAAAGTCTGAATCGAATATGTGCATGTGTGCTGAGTCACTAAGTCATGTCTGACTCTTTGAGACCTGATGGACTGTAGCCTGCCTGGCTCCTCTGTTCATGGATTTCTCCAGGCAAGAATACTGGAGTGAGTTGCCATTTCTGGATCCAGGGGATCTTCCTGACCAAGGATCAAATCTGTATCTCCTGCACTGCAGATGGATTCTTTACCACTGAGCCACCTTGGAACCCCAGGCACAAATATAGTTGCTATAAAGTCTTGAGATGGATGATGTGTGTGAAGATTTCAGAAATGGTCTTCTCCATGCCCCAAATTCATTTTATAGGCAGAACTTTTCTGCATTTGGAATGATCCCTGTGCAGTAAAGGATGGTGAGATATGTAACACAGCATAGCATAAATGCCAGACAATCATAGTTTGTGTGGAACACTGAGGAATAGAAGACAGGCTCCCAGGAACACAGCGCCCAAGGACAAGACAAAGGAAATGAAGATCCTGGACAAAAGAGATGGGGAACAGCCTGCTCGGAAGGTAGGGATGGTGCCCAGGAAGCTCCAAATCCAAAGTGAGAGAGCAAATGAGGAAGAACCCAAAGCATGGGATTAGATTAGCTTAAAGATGTGAGAGAAAGACCTTGGCAAGGAGAATGGTTGAGCACTGCATGTTATGTGTCACACTTCGGGGGCACTAGCATTGCTTCTGGTCGGTATGGATGACTAAGCACTTGTTTCCTTATCTACCTTGCTCCTCCAGGTTCATCCCATTGACACTGTGGATGTGGCAGGTATGACCCCTCACTTAGACTTGGCTGTTGTTCAGTCACTCAGTTGTATCTGACTCTCTGCGATCCCATGGACTGCAGCACGCCAGGTTTCTCTGTCTTTAACTGTCTTCCAGAGTTTGCTCAAACTCATGTCCATCGAGTCAGTGATTCCATCCAAACATCTTATCTTCTGTCATCCCCGTCTTCTGCCTTCAATCTTTCCCAACATCAGGGTCTTTTCCAATGAGTCAGCTCTTTCCATCAGGTGGCCAAAGTATTGGAGCTTCAGCTTCAGCATCAGTTCTTCTAATGAATATCCAGGGTTGATTTCCTTTAGGATTGACTAGTTTGATCTCCACAGACTTGGCTACAACCACAAAGTCACAACTTTCTTAGGTGAAATGATCACATTTCCAGATGTGAATCTAAAGCAGCTTTTCATTAAAATGATGTTTCATTACAACTCCAGGTTCTGAGGAAATTTTCCAATGTTCTTGTCACAAAGATAACAATTTGACAAACATTTTTCTGTTCCCATCAAAAAAGTTACATGTTACAGGAAAAGTTTTTGTCTTCCAAAATCTCCTAGAGTGAAAGATTCCCATTTTCCTGTTAATAAAGGGAGGGGGAAAGACAATTGTATCCCCAATTCCCCCATTCCCAACCCTGACCATAACATTGCTGGAGTTAAATGTACAGAGGTGCCGTGAAAACCTATTCAAACAGTTTCTTCTGTCTCTGCCTTTGGTGTCAGTAACTACCAATCCAAATCCCTGAGAAGTACCCAGTCATCACATCTATTCCAAACCTCAAGATGTATGGAGTGGCAGTGGGGAGGCGGGGGTGGGATGGAAATTGAAGAGTTGAGCATTCATTTTGGTTGATAACCTTTGAAAATACAGTGTCTCATATTTTCTATACAGAGCTCTCATACCCAAAATCAAACTAAAAACCCACTGAAGGAAAGACAAGCCAGCACAGTGTATGCACAGCACAGGAAATCAATACATATTTCTGGAATAAAAATTTAAATGAATTCACCATTTCTAGGGGCTTCCCTAGTCACTCAGTGGTAAAGAATCCACCTGCCAATGCAGCAGACCTGTGTTGATCCCTGGTCCAAGAAGATCCCACATGCTAAGGAGCAACTAAGCAAGCATGCCACAACTCCTGGACCTGTGCCCTAGAGCCCAGGAGCTGCAACAAGAGAAGCCACGACAATGAGAAACCCACACACCTCAACTAAAGAAAGGCCCCCACAGCAACAAAGATCCAGTACAGCCAAAAATATAAATAAATAAATAAAAATTATTTTTAAATCTAAAAATAAATTAATTCACAATTTCTTTTTAAGACCTACCAGAATTAAATGAGAGAGAAACTCAAGCTATAATTTAATCCAAGAGGAAATCTTCAACTTTTTTAAATCAACAAAAAGAGCATTTCAGAAAAAGGCTTGTTACTAATTATATTTTGCTGACATATGCCAATTACATTCAGCAATATTGTTCTCCCAGCCTGTTGGGTCACGTAACAGCCTGAGAGAACAAAGATGCTGAATTAACAATTGCAGTGAAAGCTTTCAAGAATCTCTTACTCAATTAGATACTGACAAATTTACCTGTAAGTCATAAAATTTTTATGCAATTTAAATAGTTTCATAAAGTACATGACTTCATACAGTTAACACAACAGCAATGAGATACTGAGTCCATTTTTATGTATTTAGAACATTCTTATATTTAAGTGACTTACTAAGTCAAATATTTATGTATATTTTTAGCAATTTCATCACATAATGTGTGTATTAAGTTATCTCTTCAAGTCATTTGAAGCTAACGTAGAAAATGTAATTCATGAATTCAATGGCCTTCCAAGTGATGTCCAGTTGCTTTATAATTACAAACAAATAAATTAACCTTCAGAAGGCCAGTGGTGATAGATGTTAAAGCACAGATTAACCATACGTACCAAAATTAAGCCAACAGATTAATGTTTTTAAGTATTCATGATCCATAAAAAACATCAATAGTCTGATTGAGGTATCAGAAATAAGCACTACCATATGCATTACAATATCATTAGGAACGCATTTTGCTTTCAGAACACAATTGCTTTGTATTACATTATTAATTTAGAAAAAGAGGAGAGTATTTCCATGGCCATTATACAGATGGAAAAATAGAAGTACAGAGTTAAGACTGCAGTATAAAATATTACACAGAAAATCTCACACAGACTGAAATGCGCTCCAAGAGCTTCTCCAGATTCTATATTAATCTCTCCCCTCTGGTGGGGTATTCAAGGATTATTCAAACCGTAAGAACACACGAGAACAACAATCTTAAAAAATCTAAGATCAGGATCTTTATATATATATATATCTTAGGCATTTCTTTGATTGATTGAACAATTCTCCCTGTAAGTATATATATAAGTACAAACTCCTTGAGAACAAGAATTTTATTTAGCTTGTTTAAATTACAGACCAGCAAACATACAAGTTTCCGAAAACAGAGGCTTCCTACAAAACCTTTCTTAAGCTGAAATGGTGAAAGCAAAGGAGCAATTACCTCAGGTCCTATCTTGCTACCGGATGCACAAAATAAACAGAGTTAAAACACAAATGCTCACAGATATGGTTCAAAGCTATGGTGGCTAGACGCTGAGATGCTGACCGTGGTTCCCGAGGTAGGAGTTTGGCGGTGCCACGCTCACTGTTCTGGGTGCCCTCTGCTTCTGTAACCGCTGGCTACCAAGTAAACGCTAAACTAGATTTTTGCTTTTTGCCTTTTTTCATGGAAGCAACAATCTCCTTCCCATTTCTTTGATTTCTTTCAGTTAGCAAAAACAGATACTAGTGTAGGTCTTTCAAAAAGCGGGGGGATACCTATATATCATCTCTAATTGAAGCAAGCTTTACTAATTCCATGAGAAAATAATTATAGCAGATTTCTTATACTTAGCTTATAGGCTGACTTTACTTAGCATAAAAATCATGTTGAGCAAGGCAGATTCTGATTTTCCTTAAAATTTTATTTTTTAATTATTTTTCTTTTAATGTTATCAAACAGCCACCTGTCAAATAATTTTCACATATTATAGGGTATTATTCAAACAAGAATAATTACAGTCTTTATATAAAAAGTCTTCAGAATAGCATAGTCTTCATAAAGCACTCTTGGGCTGCACCAGGAAGAACTGAATAATTTAACAGGAAATTTGGGAAAATCCAGGGTGGTGATATTTTTTCCTTTGAAAATAAGCATGTCTACATTCCACAGTCTCATAAACCCTGGTAAGTTTTCCTAGATATTTTCTGTTTTTAAAAATGCATTGCATCAAGATCAGCCGAGATTTCCTTTCCATAATCATTTCTTAAACCACAGATGCTGACTGCTGGTTCAGAAGTCCTGTGGTCAGGGTACCCTCTATTTAGTCTCATTTACATGCTCTCTTTGCCCTCTGGTAGATAGGAATAGCTTATGGAGCCCTTACTTGATTTTGCATCTTGACCTTGACCACTGAGGCTTTAGAAAAACGCTTCTTGCTTGTGCTAAGCAGCCATGGCTCTAGGAGTTCTTCCTTTCAACTCAAGGTCATGAGATATGCCTTTTCTCTGGACCACTATCTTTGTTTGGCTTTTCCTCTTGAAATTATCTTGTGCTGACTTCCAGACTTGCACTATCATTCATTCTTTTTCACTCTCTTCTCTCTTATTCCCTCCGTTTTCCCCTTACTTGCGCGCACACACACACATACACGCACACGCATACACACACAGAGGAAAATCTATATGTGTCAGACATTCAGCAAGGGAAAGACAAAGGCACTGAGTTAATTACCCATCATTTACTGCTGCTGAGAAGAGCAGATGGCAGCAGACGATATGTAAATGGCAAGGGGCAGTGAATTATTCGATTTTTTTAGATTAATCGTCGATGACAAAGGAAGTGATTACAGGCTGTGACATTTATACAAATGTATAAAGTACATCACACTAAAAAATAGAGCTTAATATTATTATGAGGATGTCAGGCATAGGAACACTATTGTCATAATACAAAGCAACAAATTTTACAAAAACCTAAGGATATGTTCGTCTTTTACCTTAAAACTTTAGGGAGCCCTAGACTCTGAAAAAAAAAAAGATGAACTCAAGTCTGAATATCATGAAATAGTACCCCCCAAACCTAACCAGATGAAATAAGGTACAAGAATAGGGAATGCACCACCACGCAGTAGAACAATGTTTATGGGAACATGAAACAAAACCGTATTGTTTGCTCACAACAGATCTGGGGCTTTATCAGTGAGTCGACTGTAAAACAGAAAAGGTGCTAATAGAGTACAGGCTAGAAATAGAAATTAAAATTAAAGGTGATGTTTGGCTGAGAGGCCCATTTAGGTGGTGTGGAGAGAGAACAGATTAAAAAGGAAAAGAAAAAAGGATTGTGCTCTTACTTCATCAAAATACTACCTTATCAGACACACACACACAATCTTGCAGTAATTTTCAGGGTTAATATGAAGAAATTTCTGGCCAAGATTCCCTTCTAAGTAACACACATGTATGTATACACATGTGCTCAAGAGCACAGACAACAGAACACACACACACACTGCAACCTCTTTGCAGTAGCTTGTGTTTTCTGTTGCTTCAAAAATTAATTGGTACACGAACAAATCAGATGCCTTCAGTCTTTCCTCTGCAGATCAGAGAAACCACCTCATCTTCAAAATGTTTTCTATCACCCCATTATTAAATCTATACACTGCTAATATTACTGAAAAGCGAGGAAGCAGTGGAGGCACATAGTGGTCCCCTGAAAGCGTTCTGGCTACTGGGTTTCTGAGGCTGCCCTGTAGGATGAGAGCTTAGCTCCGAGTATCAGCAGAGAGAAAGGGGGAGAGTTTAGGGCACATTTATTTATACTCGTCAGAAATACTTTCAAAACATGCAAGACAAACATCACCAAAATTACTGCCGGGTACTTCACCATTATGCATTCTTTGTTGACAATAGGGCCACCGGTGCCTGTGAGTGAGTGTATGTGTCTGTGTCTGTGTGTATGAGAGAGAGAGACAGACAGAGAGAGAGAGAGGGGATCAGAGGGAGAGAGAGGAAGAGGAGAGAGAGAGAGAGAGCGCGCGCGATGGCTGGGTGTGATGGGTTGGGAGCCGCGGTGGGGGAGGGGTATTATTAGTCAGCAGCACACTGGATGGAGCATTTAAGTCTGCCAATCCATTTCGAACGAACGTGGGTTCAGGAATAAAATGCAGGCAGAACCAATCTGCCCTGAAGAGAAGAAAAGCATAAAATATTGCACAAAGAAAGGAGAATTTCCAGGGTGGCTTTAATAGGTTCCCAAACTGGCAGGTGCAGGAAGCAAACCATGAGCTTTGTGTGCTGCTTTTAGAAAATATTATTGTTTGGGGTGAGGGGGCTTCGTTTTCATTTAACCATACAAAGCAATACTCACAGATGCAAATAATGCTGATCTAGGCCTTGCTGTAAACAGGATGGGTACAGGACTTCACGACTTTCGTTTTTCATTTTACCTGTAACGATACATTGCTGATATTATATAAACCGATGCTTAGATATGGCTGACTTTTACCTTTAGTGGAAATGGAGTCTAAAATGTAGCCACCTTATCTTTACTTGGCATTTTATGGTTGTCAATGTAACTATCTTTTAAATTAAAAGGTTGAAATATTAGTGAAGGTTAACTACCACCTGCAAAAGTTACCTGAATCTCGGGACCCCATGACAAAAATGGACGATTATTTTAACCAAAGATACTTGTCTATGTGTGCTCCACACCTACTCTGTGCTCTACAGGTTCAGGGCACCTGGCCTATAACTTTACATTCATCACTGGCAAGTAAAAAGAAACCAAACAAAATAATTCTCCCTGTGTGTGAAGAGGGAAATATTCTGGAAGAATTTATATATAAGAAAAACTTCTGGAAATACATGCAAAATCTTACAATATTAAAACAGCCACCCTATGAAGCCAAATTGTTTGCTATTAATCATTATTAGAAAATCCATTGAAAATCAACTTTTGCTCCAGATAAGTTTCATTTTAAACAAAATAAAAATTAGAAAACATATTTACCCACAGTGAAAACTGTATCAAAAAGATCCTTTATTAACAATAACAAAAAAAACTCAGAAAGGAATATAGATAATTTTTGAATCTTCCTTTTGTTAGAAGTCTCTCTTCCCCAAGTCATAGAAAAAAAGAAAAAGAAATATAATTGATAATCAAACCCTTCTACATCAACAGTCCAGTTGCCATTGTGTTTATTCTTTTTAAGCAAAATATTTTGTAAATAAAAAAAATGTTGAGAATGCTTTTATGGATAATCAAACCAAATTTTATTTGTTTGGTAACAGATCACAGTAAGGACATATGTTATGAACACACAATTCATAAATAAGGATTTACTCTTTATAAACACAATATTAATAAACAAGGATTTGCTTATTAATGTAATCAGATCAAAGTTTCATATATAGCAAAATCTTAGTGGGTCAAAGCCATTATAGTGAAAATAATTATAAGCCTTTTGCAGAAATATAAATTATACAAAATGTATTAATATACTATTACATATAAACATACACCTATTATACATAGAGTATATACTAATGATTTACTCAGAATATTACATTGTAATCTGCATTTGTATTCAAGAAAATCTAGAAGAAAACATTTAGGTAGTGAATACGGGCATTTAAGATGCCAATATTTCTAAATGACATTTAAAGAATATTTTAAAGGAGTGTTTCTGGTTATTTTAGGTAAATGCATTTTAGGAAATATAATCAAACTTCAAATTATTTATTTAAATTGAATATTAGTTATGCCAGACACATCAAAGTATAACAATATTTTCAACTAGACACAATAAGATAGGTTACAAATTTTAAAAGCTATCTGTTCATAGAATAAAATGACCCCTGCATTTCAAAGAATACTGAAAGAGATGAGATTAAAAATTAGAAGTCAAAAAAATCTATGGTCCAAAAGTAACTTGTTTTAGTTGATTCTTTGCTTTACTTTGATGCATATATTTTAAGCTTCTTTGATTTGAAAATAGATTTAAAAGCTAGGCCTAACATGAAAAAGTAATTTGCATGCTATGCCTAAGTAAAGAACTATATTTCATTAGAGCTTATTCTTATGTCTTTGTACTTCACCTTTCTAAACAGTATTACTTATCTTTGTAAAAATATTTTACTAACATTTTGCATTTTGCATGCATACAAATATATATTTTGCGTATTAAATATTTACAAGGCATTTTATGTACATACCACAGCTCCTTACACCAACACTAAATCATTTGCCAACAGCAAAGATAAAATGTCTCTGAAGAGAGAATGAATGCAGTCGCTCCTTTTTTCTTTTAAAATGTAACTGAATGAGGTAATATTAATAGTACTTCAAAGCATGGAATATCTCTAATTTGCCTATTTTCTTATTTAGAGAGGGTAAAATGTATTTTCTCTTTTGAAAAGAACATCAATTCAGAGAATTATGAAATTCTGTCTTATAAGAGGAGACCTTACATTTAATCTTCAGATGATTCTTCCAGTTCAACTCAACTGACTCCATTTTTATCGGTTCTATTTTTAAGGATAATACAGAATTTACTATAGCAACCTAAACCCAAGTAGTTTCTCTCACTTTCTCCACCTAAATCAAACCCATAGAGCCCTCTGTTGGAAGGACTTCAGATTGCACTGCGTTGCCTTTATTTGGAGCACGGAAGATGTTCGGAATGTTAACCTTTTTTATCTTATGCTAACAGTTTTTATTTCAGAAGGCATAGGACACAGGGTTACAAGCAGCTTCCCAACACAACAGAAAGCATTTTGTGTCAAAATAGTAAAATATGTAAGTACATCATACCTTTGTTCCAGAAACTCCAAACTGTGCTGCATTAGTTGGGGAATGATATTAAGGCAGGGGATTCTACTCACTACCTTCTTCGGTCAGTAAAACACTTGGATGCTGTTTTCACAAAAGGGAGGTAAGCCAAGCATCCTTTGGAGCAGCCTGTAAGAGTGATCTAGAGGTAAGAGATACACTCGTTCGACAGGGAGTCATTTAAATGGGTTCTAGAAGTTTTTAAAGTATTAAACTATTTATGCATTCATTTGCAACAACAATATTTTCCTATGTTTAAAAAAAGAAGATTAATGAACTGCTAAAGGTTTTGTTTTTTTTGTTTTTTTTAATACAAGGCTTTGTGCTTAGCACATTTTTAATATCAAAGTGGGGAGGAAGACGATTGGTATACCAGGGTGCCACCTGTCTGGGATAGCTCCATATGCTGCAGACACCCTTGGAGTCTCCTGTAGGTTTCCTCCACTTATCCAGATTCCCATTTGGTTTCAGCAGCGGCATGTGTCTTATCACTTCCCACCATCCTTATGGCTGCATCCCTGAGCTTCAACCTCGTCTCCCAGAGAAGGGTCCTCCGGATCTGGCGAAACTCGGCTTCCTGTAACAGCACCATGACACATTTTGCTTCATCTTTTATAAAAATCACTGTCGCTCCACATGTTAATGGAGTGACTTGTATGGGTAATGTGGCTGACCTCTTGGCTCGGTCAAGAAGCATCTTAGTTGGCATTGAATAACTAATTTTTTAATGCATTGTGTTCAAAGCGTGTGGCAGACTGCCAGATTCGGAAAACCCTAAAGATGACCCCACGATTTCTAAAATTCTCAATTTCTATGAAATGAAAATGCATATTTCAATCATATTTGGAGGCCAAAAAAAGAGAAAAGGTGCCTGCTTGTCAGTTTGTCTTCTCTCAAGAACCTTTAGCTTATAGGATACAGATTTTTAAAAGTCAAACTAATTCACCTCAGAAAAGGCTTTTCGCTAGCCCCGGGCAAAGGGCACTAGGTATGTTTTTTAAAGACTCAATCATCGACAGTATTTAAGAAGATATCAGAAAGTAGACCTTAGGAATCTTCTCTACATGAAAGGAAGTGCTGATCTTCTTACCCCTAAGCCAAACTAAAGCTTTTCTTTAGTACTTATCCAAGTATACCTCATCTCCAACAAAACTAGTGGAAAGTTTATAAAATGCATACCTAGATAGATAGATACCAGTATGTACCAATATATTTTTAGGGAATGAAAGAAGAAACGTAAACCAGAGGAAAAAAACTTAGGCATGAAAATAAGCAATGGCCCCTAAGTCAAGATTTGGGAAGGGAATTTGGGAATAAGCTCAAAAAAAAAAAAAAAAAAAAAACATCAAGACGGCTGCTTTGCTTTCATCCTTCTGGCTTTAGCTTTCATGGGACTCTGTCACTGAATAACTCTTCTGTTCATTTGCTACAGGCATTTATGTCTTTCACCTCATTTTGTAAGGGGAAGGAGAGGAAATGGAGGGGATGGGTGTGAAGGAGGATGTGACATTGGTAAAAATGGGCAAAACCAACCCAAGGTGTTTGAGATGATGAAATTGGGGTAAAGGAGGTCAAAAGACTGAAGTGCATTTCAAACATAATTCCAAGACAAATCCACAGAATTAGAAATGGGATTTGGAGGGAAGGCCAGTTTTCCTCAACTTGAATTCATTTGCATAATCCTGAAGAATTTTCTTCAATAACTATAAGATAAGGCTTGCAGCTCAACAGAGAAGGGTTCTCAAAATTGCAACTAAATGAAGGAGCAAAGTCTTCAACCAAAATTAAACTCAGGGGGCCAGTATATATCTATCAATTGATTCTAGCCTCTTGATCTCAAATTCCTGAGCTCAGAGCACAGAACCTGGGAAGAATATATTTCTCTGGTGAGCAGAGTCACCTCTGCTGTTTCCTGGGTGACAGGAGAGATGTGTCTGTGGCCAGAAGGCAGCACCACTAAGTCACTGCAGCCAGAAGATTTGCACCAACATCTTGGCAGACATGGATGTCACTGTGAACTGGACGGGGCATTCTGAACTGGTGGGCCCTCTAGGTTAGGCCTCTAGATAGAGTCTTTGCATATGATTTTTTACTGATTAGGTTTCCTGGGTTGACCCTGAGCCTGAGAGTCAAATGGAGGTGCCGATTTAACGTTTGCATTTTTGTACCTGAATGCTCTCATTTCAAGAAAAGACATCACTTTGGGAAGATAAAGTAAAGAATCATGTTTCGCATATACATTACCACTTGTAAAATAGATAGCCAATGGGAATTTGCTGTATGACTCAGGGAACTCAAACCAGGGCTTTGTAACAACCTAGAGGGGTGAGATGGGTGGGAGTTTCAAGAGGGAGGGGACATAAGTACACCTATGGCTGATTTATGGTGATGTTTGGCAGAAACCAACACAATATCATAGAGCAACTATCATTTGATTAAAAATAAATAAATTTAATTATTTTAAAAAATCACGTTTCTTTGTTGGGGGACACACATTAAGTGCTTATATGTGAGAAAGCATCACATGCTAAAAACGATTTTCTCAGCTCCACCCTAAACTCCCGATACTGGGGAGCAAAGACTGCTCATCAGTAACCAAAGTAAGAGTCACCAGCACTTCTAAAGACATGGTTGCCAGGTATATGCACCTGTGTCCTCATTAAAACTTGTTGAGAATATGATTTCAACTGGCCATTGTATCATAGCCTCTGATATTAATTTCTACCTGTCCTTGCCCCTGGTGACAAAGGTAAGCACTTGGATTTTCCATATTAATAGAATTCTACAAATACATATTTTAATGTATTTAATGAAAAAATTTATATTATTTTTTTTCAGGGAGCTTTCCTGGTGGCTCAGTGGTAAAGAATCCACCTGCAAATGCAGGAGATATGGGTTCAATCCCTGGGTTGAGAAGATCCCCTGGAGAAGGAAATGGCAAGTCACTCCAGTATCCTTGCCTGGGAAATCCCATGGACAGAAGAACCTGGTGGGCTACATACAGTCCATATGGTTGCAAAAGTGTCAGTCCCGACTTAGCGACTAAGCAACAACAAACAATATATATTCAACATCTTTAAAATCAGTTTCAGGATTGGATGAGTTCCCTGGGTCTCTTCTCTTTCAGTGAAAATATTTAGCAAAATCACTTGAGGAAATAATCAAACCATCAACTAGATGTGTAATACTATTAGTTTTCAATGGGCTGAATTTCAGCAAATTAGATCAAATTTGATAAAAGTTGATAAAAAGAAAAAATCCATTTTGAAAACTGTCTTAAAATTATAATCTTAGAAATTCCTTTATCTAGAAATAAAAGCCCTAAAGATTTCCTTTCTTCCACTAAGAGAGTAAAAACGCATTCAATAGGAAATCTAATTTTAAATGGCAACCAGATAAACCTCTAAAAATGAATAAAAAGTATGTCCCAGTGTTTCTTAAGTCTATCTAAATAAATATCCAAGGAGAATGTTACTATTTAAACTGCTTCCTTGTCTTGTGAACTCTAAATCAAACCAAAGCAATAGCGTCCCAGAAAAAAATGCTCATCATTAAGAATTCTAGACAGAGCTGGAGGCAGTACCCCTTCACTGATGGTATGCGATGGGCTGCTGATCGTAGTAGCTATAGAAGTATTGTATTAACAGTTCTCAGAGCCCGGATTAATGGTCACTAGAATGACTTTCAGGCTGGTCACTAAACTTGCATCCAGCATTCTCATATTCTGTAATTTTCTAAATTGTAGAAAAAACAAATATATCTTTAGCTTTTACACTATCAAGAGAATTCGGTCTCTATATATGAGAGCAAAAGTTTAAACTGGAAGAAAATGCAAAAGGGCCAACCCTCCTGCCTCTAAGTTCGTTCCCTCTCCGAGCCATTCTGGCATTTTATCCAGCCGATCTCTGTTAAAATGCTTTATTCATCTGTTCACTCTTCTCTTTAAAGCCTTCGGTGATGCAAGGTCAAGAGCAGAATCCTTCACCTGGAGTTTAATATATGGGGTGCCAGATGAAATATTTTATGCCAGATAAAATATGGGGTGCTTAAATTTGAATTTCAGATAAACAAACACATTTTTTTTTACTATAAGTATGCAGTATTGGGGATGTAACTTAGACTGAAAAATTGCTCCTGTTTATTTGAAATTCACATTGATCCGGGCATCCCAAATTTCTATTTGCTAAATCCGGCAAAGAAGTCCTGTCACCGCACTCTGGTCAGCTAATTTCCCCACAGTTGGCAGCCCTCTGCTCCAGCCAGACTAGGGGCTCCATGCTCCCCACACCTGCTCCCGACTCCATGCAATTCTGTTCAACATGCCCTCACCCTCTTTTCTCCACTTGATTAAAACTGTTCATCTTGAAGACCCAGTTTAAACTGCATCACTTCCATAAAATCTTTCTCAATCACTCCAGTCAATTTCTATAGCCCGCCGTCTCTCACATTAATTCCTTAATTGTCTCTGCCCTGTAGTTCATCCCCCACTGGTATCTTTAAAAAAAAAAAATCTATTTCTTTCTCTTTTTATTTTGACCATGCTGTGTGGCTTGTGGGATCTTAGTTCCCCGACCAGGGATTGAACCCCAGTTCTTGGCAGTGAGAGCTCAATGTCCTAACCATTAGACCACCAAGGAATTCACTGTTAGCTTCCAAATTTCATTTAAAACCTGGAGTTAGCTTAAGCCTTTTTTCCCACTTAGGCTCACACCCTTGAAGAGTTTATATTTGCTGTTTATCATGTGCATTTGCTCATAGACCCCAGAACACCGCCCTGAACAAAGCATACTTTCAGGAAGAGAAGCAGAGGTGAACAGGGACACTGGGAGCGGGGGGCCACGAGGTGCTGGAATTTTCACATGTTATTGTAAAATACCACATCCTTACAACAGACTGGCATCATCTTCTTACAACTGAAGAACCCGAGGCTCTCAGAAGGGGTAAGCAGCTTGCCCATGAGAATAATAACAGAGGCAGAATCTGAACCCAGGATCTGCCCCTTCCCTGCCTCCATGAATGCCCTTGTCACTTGCTGCTGCTGCTCCGGCTGCCTCTGCTAGGTTTTCAGGGTGGGTTTGGAAGGGTCAGTGGGCTTCCCAGGCAGTGCAAGTGATGAAGAACCCGCCTGCCGATGCAGCAGAGATGCAAGAGACACAGGTTCAATCCCTGGATTGGGAAAATCCCCTGGAGAAGGAAATGGCAACTCACTCGCGTATTTCTTGCCTGGAAAATTCCAAAGAGAGAGGAACCTGGAGGGCTACTGTCCAGGGGGTCAGAAAGAGTCAGACATGACCCGAGCATGCACACACGTGGGAAGGCTTGGGGAAATGAAAAATCTAGGCAGGGCAGCTGAGGTCAAGTAGGCAACTAAGGAACCTTGTAGGAAGCTCAGATTGTAGCAGGGGCGGGGACTCTGTCATCCTAGGAACAGCAAGAACAGCTGGAGCAGCAGAAGAGAAAAACCCAGTGCATGGGGTGAAGAAAATTAAGTGGAACAGGAGCAGAGCTGACTCCACATTTCCTGGTAACTGCATGTTTGCAAGCAAACAGCAGTCCGGAGCCAGCCTGGGCAGAGAGGCTAGGCCCACGTTCTCCCTGTGGGCTGAAGCAGTTGGGGCCCTGCTGCAGCACAGGACTGCCTGGGGAAAGCAGAAAAGGAGAGAAGCTGCAGGCAGAAGCCCAGAGCTGAATTCCCAGCAGAAGCTAGGCATTTACGTGCAGTAATTGCCTGTAGGTCAGTAGATTCTTAAACAGCATGAAAGCTACTGAAAGGTCAGTGAATGTTTTTAAAAATTTCAGTCCACATCTGTGCATCACGTTGCATGCTTTGCTGTGCAGAGGCTCAGCAAGGGAGAAAAGTGGTGATTCTAGGGTCTGGGAGCCTCACCCTGCCCTGTGGAAAATACCATCTACGAGAGAAAGACACCTTCGTTCACATGCCTGGGCTTTTGGAAGGCTTATCTGGTGATAAATTTCATTTCTGCCTCCCTACTGTTCAGAGGCCTCTGCCGTCAGCGTGAGTGAGATAAGAACAGAGGAGCTGGGTTTTCTCCCTCTAGCTTTTGTGGATTTCTGACATGGAGGCCTCTCATTTTAACATATTTTGTGTAGTTAAAGGGGAGCCATTTGGAAGAAGAACATTCCAGTGAACCTTCGCCTGCCCATTGAATAGCCTCAGTCACTAAGATGGAACGCAGACTGTGCTTGTCAGGATAAGCAATGATTCTCCCACGATGCCTAAGACATTATTATCAACTCAGGATCAATAGACATTACAAAGCAGCATTGCTTTTATTTTCAGCTTTAACCTTTGAGAAAATCAAGGCTTCAGAATATCGAATCAAGTCAGTGCATCAGCGATTGCAGACACAGATACAATTAGGGCATCTGGGTGCAGCCCAACAATTATAAATCTTCTTCATGAGATCCCATAGTTTCCCATGCTGTGTGGTGTCCACACAAATAAAGCATCTCATTGAACACAGCTTTGGCCTTAAAACTTATCAAAGTGCATTTTCAGTTCACAATTATGGGATATTCCATTTTACATATGGGAAAACTGAAGTCACAGGGCTTATAAACCCTGCCTGTGTGCACACATGCTCAGTCATTCAGTCATGTATGATTCTTTGTGACCCCACAAACTATAGCCCACCAGGCTCCTCTGTCCATGGAATTTTCCAGGTAAGAATACTGGAGTAGGTTGCCATTTACTTTTCCAGGGGATCTTCCCGACCAGGGATTGAACCTCATGTCTTTGGTCTCCTGCATTGGCAGGCGGACTCTCTACCACTAGTGTGCCTGGGAAGTCCTAACCCTAGATTCGGATTCACCTAGCAGTTGTATAGCCAAGGGAGTGGCTAAAGCTTAACTAAGTGCAGGAAGTATTATTAGCATCAAAGATGTAAAATCTATAAAATATCAACCAGCTAAACAACCCTCTGCAACCGACGAAATCTTGGTGAGTTAGAGACTTCTGTTCAGCCATAACCCTGCAATCCCCTTATGAAGGAGACACTCAATTTCTGAAGCACCTTGAATCTTGCATACTTTTTCTGCTAAGGTTGTTTTTTTTCTGCCCATTTGTCACTATTTCTCATGGCCCATGGGTTCAGACTTGGGGGATGGACAAGGGAGTTTTGGAAGTAGGACAAAAGTGAATAGCAGTATTAGGAAGCCAAGCTCCTTGGCTAAAGCTCCAGTTTATTATCTGTTTTAGAAGCAAGACAAATCCTTCAGACATTTCAAGGGCACACAGATATCCTGAAATACGTAATCTTACTAATAAGAGACAGCAGCCAGCCAACCGCACTGGCTGGCAAGGGGCCACCAGAGGCAAAGTGATTTTCTTTGAGCTATACTGTGGGTCAGGCCCGCTCTCTCTCTCTCACTATTACACACACACACACACACACACATAAAAACCCACATATACACTCATTGTGTGCACATACCACTGAGGTCAAGTCTGTAACAGAATCTGAGAAGCAGGGAAATTCATTCTTTAAAAAAATATGCTCATGATATCTTTATGAATTTATGATATCATATATATGATGTTTATGAATATCATATTTCTGATATCTGTGAATATCATAAAAAATTATTTCTGCAGGTCTCAGAAGACCTGAGTTTGATCCCTGGGCCAGGAAGTTCCCCTGGAGAAGGGAATGGAAGCCTACTGCACTGTTCTAGCCTGGAGAATCCCATGGACAGAGGAGTCTGGCAGGCTACAGTCCTTGGGGTCGCAAAGAGTCGGACACAACTGAATATGCACACACCTGCACAGTATTAACAATATATTTGGTACTCATTTTACACCAAAACACATCCCATGAGAGTTATCATTGAGATTCACACTACCACTTGCCCTGTCAGCAACATTGGACACAGATTTTTACTCCGTCCTTCTTGAAATCCATCCTTCCTTTGGCTGCTGGAAGAGCACTTTCCCTCTACCTTGCTGGATCCTCCTTATCAGCCCAGCCTCCAAATGTGGACATGAGCTCAGTCCTTAAACGGACTTCTTCTCTTCTCTGGCTATACACCCCTCAGAGATGTTTTCTTCTGATCCTGTGGTTTTAAACACCACTTCACTTCCAAGACTCCCAAACTGATGTCTCCAGCCTGGACTTGTCCTAACTCCAAACTCATATCCAGCTGAATACCCTACAGTCTCCTTGGATCTGTACTAGAAAGAGAGCTAATAAGATCAAGCTCCCAACATCCCTCCTCCTTGGTCACCAAATTTGCTCACATCACCATCTTTGCCATCTCTCTAAGTGGAAAATCCATTCTTCCAGTTGCTCCAGCCCAAGATCCTCAAGTCCTTCTTATGTCCCCTCTTTCTCTCCACCCCACATTCAATCCACAGCAAATTCTGTCAATTATACTCTCCAAATATGCATAATTTAACTCTGTCCACCACTATCACCCTGTTTCCATCCTCTCCTGCTTTGATTCTTGCAACACTATACTAATTCATCTCTCTGCTTCTACCCTTGCCATCCTGGGTAGTACAGAGTCACCCTTTTAAAATGTGTTAGTTCATGTCACTCTCCTGCACACGTTTTTCATTGCCTCCAAATTCATTCAGACTAAGCCCGTGTCCTTATGCTCTGGGTTTGCCTTGGTCCCCACAGACACAGGTGATTGGGTCTCTGACCTCATCTCCTATTATTTTTTTCACCTCATTCATTCATCTCCAGCCATGCCAGCCTCCTTGCTAATCTGTGATCATGCCAAGCACACTGTAACCTTTGCACATCCTTGGAAATTTATTTTCTCACATACACACACTACTCACTTTCTCCCTCTTTGCTCAGAGGACACTTTAATAGTGAGACCTTCCCTGACTAACCATAGTGTAAAACACTATCCCCTACCCCAGCCCTGTGCCAGCATCTGCTCAGTTATCCTCTCTCTCTGGGGTCATCATATAATTCACCAGCCAAAAAGACATTTACATGACTGAAAGGAGGCACTATTAGTGACTCTTACATGTCACACAGATGCCAGGACTTTTCTAGGCTCTTGGGTGCTCTGTGGCTCAGTTGTGACTGATGCTTGGCCATCCCATGGACTGTAGCTTAACCAGGCTTCTCTGTCCACAGGATTTTCCAGGCAAGAATACTGGAGTGGGCAGCATGCATGGTCCAGGGTACCTGTCACCACTCAGCATAGTGTTTACTCGGGTGCTTGTTCATTGTTTGCTTCTCTTCAGTAGAATATTATCCAAGACGTCGGAAACTTTTGTTCACAATTACATCCCCAATGCCTGGAAGGTAACCAGCCAAAGATTACTGATTGAATGGATCATTTACTGATTGAATCATTTACTGATTGAAGGGATAGCTGGAATGAACCAGTATGCCTTGTACTGAATTGAATCCATGAAAACCTGTGCTATACCAATAATAATTTAAAATACTAGCTAAAATTTTGGAATACTTACTGAGTAAATGGCAGGCACAAATATGATGGATACTGTATACACATCCTCATGGACCCTCACACCCAATCCCTTACTCCCCTGTTACAGACTGAAGGATGGTCTCAGGGAGCTGAATGATCTGCTAGTGCTCATGCAGCTAGAATGTGCTGGAGCTGCACTTGAAACTCAAGTCTCACCAGCTCTAAAATGCTTTTGAAGGTCACCCCCATGACCTGTGGACCAATCTCTCTGCTATGATCTGTCTCAACTCCATCCCTGGTTCTACCTTCTGGGCACCTTCCTAACATCCGCCCTCCACCTGCTAGGCTTTTCCATGGACTCTCCTGCCTGGCCCTCAAAGTTCCTTGGGATGGAGTGAGCTTTCCTGCCTCTGGCCCTCACCTGATGCGCCTCCTCCCACTCTGCCCGGGACACTTGCAAGTGGGCAGCAGCTGCAGCTCTTGATTTCTGCTCTGATCCTCAGCAGCATGAGATTTCAGTCTCCTGCTTATGCTAAGACCCCTTTCTTTCCCCTCTTCCCCTTTGTCCCATATTCGTCAGTCTGCCCATCCCATCCTATTTCTCCCATAACATTTCCCAAATGTTATGTTATTTAGTAAAAGTCAAGCTCTCTCTCTCCTAAACTGGAGAATGTGCAGTTACACCCATTCATTGTTTATTACAGTGCATTTTAATAAAGCTCTTTCTACGTGGTTATTAGAGATTCAAAGGAGATTGGACCTTACCTAATTCCTCCTTGTATCTTAGCAGGGCCTACCAGAGTGCTCAGCTCCTAGGAGGAGCTAAAACCGGTATTGATTTTGCTAGATGTGCTGTGCGTGGATTGTTTAAGAAGCAGTTAGAGAGGCAGAGCTGAGGCTCCAGTTAGAAACTGTAAAACATCCACATGTCGATGAAAAATACATGTGTGAGTGAAAATGAGAATTTTGAGAAAACAAGTGGCAAGCAAGAAAGCTTTAAGTAATGCCGTATTTAAGGTAGAAGTAGAAAAACTGCGTAATTTTTAAGAATGGCTTGGTACTCATAATTCTATGCAATATGTAAATATATACACTCTGACAGAGAATTGAATGAATAAAGTGTGTAATGATAGGAATCCCCTCCCTTTTCATGGAGTACCTGGGACTGATTTTTTGGCCTTGATCATTTAACTTCCCTGTGGACGGGATTTCAGAGCAGACCGCATAAGGCATCAGAAATCATATATAAGAAATATGGATGCTACTATGTGTAGCTCTAAACCTTCAATCTAAGAGGGGAAATTACACAGTGGCTCAGGACCTAGAGGTCATGCCTTTAGGCTACTGTACAAATTTGCTTGATCCACAGACCTATTTGGGGGAGGAGGGAGAAGGCTGGGTCTAAAACAAATTAAAAATGAAAATTTAAATAAAATGTTAAAACGCAGCCCCACACAAAATAAATCAGTTTCTCTGATATATTACCAAACACCGACACAACAAGCATTATATATAGGTTTAGGATAAGTCATAAAAAATCTTGCAAGTGAATGCATTTTATTTGCAACTTAATTTGCAGATCAAGTGTGAGAACAATTTCTGGATTTTTTGAAAACAGACCACACAAATCTCCATTATGCCCGGACACGAGGCAAAGTTTCCAAGGACCATAAACCACTGTTAGCCTGACTTGCACCCATACCTGAGCTATAAATTACTTCACAGGCAATTATATCACTGAGTTAGTCTGTCCTCCTGCAAGGTTACCGTTAAAAGTATCGTCCCACGGATCAAGCCAAGGTTTAAAGTGGGAAATGTGTGTGTCTGACCAGGTTGTTAAAAGTATTACACACAACCAGGTTGTGTTCAGCTGTGAGCGGCCTTCTTGGCACGATCGTCACAAGAGCAGCTGCTGCTTTTCTGGTGTCTCAGCGAAGACCCCCTCGCATCTCTTTCATTAGGAAGCGGATGGTGGCATCTCCCAGGTGTGTTGCTGTACAAAGGGCATTCGTTCTACCAGGGCCCAGGCATTAAAGATAAAGGACCCCAATTACAGTTGGAGCTGTGTGTGTGGATAAATGAGGCAGCGAGGGGATAATCTTCTTGTGCTTCCTGAGTAATCCTGCCCTGAATTCTTGAATGCTTGTATAGACATTTCAGCTAAGAGAGAAAAAGAGCCTTGCGTTTCCTTGCCTTGAGAGATACCCCATGAACGTTCTGCCTCCTCCTGCTTATAGGAGAGGCCTTTAAAATGCTGAATTCTTAAGCCAGTTCTACAGTGAAGATATTTAGAAGTATATCTATATAGTGGATCTTGTGGGGCAGGATGATTTATACTTTTCCACCCTGGAACATTCACAGCAGTCTTCATTTTAAACCAGTCTTGAGAGGAAATTTGAGGCAAGTAAATAGCAAAAGCCAGTCCCTAGTGAAAGCTTCCTGTAGTCCATGAACTGTTCCCAGCTTTGTATTTATTAACTTATTTAATCTTGATTCAGTATTAGCAGAGCTTCCCCGATGGCTCAGTGGATGAAGAATTTACCTGCAATTCAGGAGACATAGAAGACTCAGATTCAATCCCTGGGTCAGGAAGATCCCCTGGAGAAGGAAATGGCAACCTACTCTAGTATTCTTGCCTGAAAAATCACGTGGACAGAGGAGGCTGGCGGGCTACAGTCCAACAGTCCATGGAGTCACAAAGAGCTAGACACGACAGAGAGACTAAGCACCATGCACAGCTATTAGTACCCCCATTTTATAGAAGAGGAACCTGAGATACACTGGGAGATTATATAATACATTGAGATTATATAACTGACCCAGGATTACATAGTAAATGCAGGACTGAGATTTAAAATGCAGGTTGTCTAACTCTAGAACTTTCCTCCTGAGCACTTACACTCTGTAATAGCTTACACTCTGAAGCTATTACATCTCCTTACTTAATAAGGTTTCAATTAAAACCCAGTATTTTCATCTACTAAAATAGCTATTGCTTCCTCTTCCTTAGTAGATTATTTAAATTCTCACCTGGATCTGTCCTAAGGCAGCCAGATACTTTTAAAACGTATTTTACTTTTGAAAGGGCAGAAGGATACAAAACTTGTCAGTCGTATTTCTGGACTACAGGACAATGAGGAAAAGAGATAAAAGGAGAAGAGGGGGATTTATAAAGGTGCTAATATCTATTGAGTGACTCTACAAATTAAAGTAAGATATTCAAGGCTGTATTAATTTCCTAGGACCACCATAACAAAGTATCACAACCTGTGTGGCTTAAACAAGAAAAATGTATTGTCTCAAAGTTCTGGATGCTGGAAGTCCAAAATCAAGGTGTTGGCTGCATTGGTTTCTTCTCAGGTCCATGATGAAGGAATCTGTTCCAAGTTGCTCTCCTTAGCCTTGAGATGGCTATTTCACATTGTCTTTCCTCTGTGTATGTCTGACTCTATGTCCAAACTTCCCCTTTGTGTCAGGCATAATGGATTAGAGCCTGCCCTAAAGACCTCATTCTAACTTAAAATGAGGGTCTCTATAAAGACCCTACCTCCAAGCAAGGTCACATTTTGAAGCCCTGGAGGTCAGACTTCAACCTGTAAATTCTGAAGGACCACAAATCAACCCAGAAGAAAGGCCACAGAGTTACTAACAGGTAAGAAAGCCTGGGATTCTAATTCAGAGTCTTTGGATGCCAGAAGATGTTCTATTCATTATCATGCTACTTTGCATTTGAAAGTGAAAGTGTTAGTCATGTCCAACTCTTTGTGACCCCATAGACTGTAGCCCACCAGGCTCCTCTGTCCATGGGATTCTCCAGGCAAGAATACTGGAGTGGGTAGCCATTCCCTTCTCCAGAGGATCTTCCTATCCCGGGGATGGAACTCAGGTCTCCTGCATCATGGGCAGATTCTTTGCCATCTGAGTCACTAAGGAAACCCAATTAAAGACTCACAAGTAAAGTCCAACACCAAATTCTGGGGTTTTCAGTAATTTGTGTGAGGCTCTGAAGTGGTAAAAAATATATATATGCAAAAGGTTTTCTTTCTGAAGGTAAATACCTTTAATTTCTCTCTGTCCAATGTCCCTTTCTCCCACTGGAAATAATATTAATCCCTCAGTCCTACCATTGCGGAGCTGGCTCTCCCCTCTCTATGTTCTCATGGCTGAAGACCTCCTACTGCCAAACACAGGGCGGACTCAGTTCCCATCAGCACGTCTTTCCCTTGGGTCTGAAGATTGTAAAGATATGTGATCCTTGATTTTCTAGAGGTAATATCCCCCCAAAAGAAAACCTGAGATCTGATACTCTGAGCACCATCACATGAAAGCCAAGGAGAGACAAAAAGGTAGGGAAAAAAGAACAGACCAATGGATAGAGCGGCTGAGGTCAGTTACTCCTTCAGACCCTGACTTTATTTCCCCTGAGGCTAGATCTACCCCAGCCTGGGCATGGATAGGTTGTATGAGTCAAGGAATGATCCCTTTTTTTTTTTTTCTTTTCTCACGATAGTTTAAAGAAGATTTTACTCACTTACCACCAAATAATGGTTGGAAGTGAATAAATCCTAAATCTCACTTTCATATATGTAATTGCATTCCAGAATTTATAATGTATGAGGTACCATGATGGGAAGCAACATTTCAGAAGCAGAATTCATATAGTCCTATATCAGAAACTAGTTTAAGTGTTTGAAAGGTCATAAACTCTATGTTTTCCATTTGCACCATAATCAGTTTGACTCATAAATTCACACTGTAACCCCTAGAGCAAACCATCAAGATGGTTAATTCATTTTAAGGTGAAAAAGTGAAAATTAATAAAAGTAAATATGGGGGCTGCTATCAAACTGCTGCTACTAATAGATATGTTTTTCATCTCATCATTGCAAATCATATTTTAGATCAGAGATTCAAAATATTCTATATAACATTTTAAACAAAACTATACTGTATTCTCTGGAATAAAAAAAGATTTCAGAACCATTGCCAAATACAATAAAACAACTCTTCATTACATAAACATCTTTATTACTTAGTCATATTCTTCTATATTAATCCTGAGCTTATTTACCAGACTGGTGCTTCAAAAATTAGTTGTAAAATCTGTATCTCTGCAGATAAAACCAACAATATTTTCTGGAGGAATAGCATCCTCCTCAGGAATGAAAGGAAAACCAATGGCTAGAAACACCAGGTTTAAACAATTGAAAAGTTCAGATTTCAGGTGAGAAATTTTATATCTGCAATACAAGAAAACTTTAAATTATATATAATGTCACACTTCTCCCAGGAGTATTCCTCCTGCCAATGTCATATAAAGAAAAAGTTCATAAATCATATGTGCATACTGTGTGCAAAATGTTGTAAGAATATTTCACCTGCTTTGAAGCAACATTAATTCTAATGGTTGAGAAAAAAGTAAGACATAGAGGACAAGAACCATTTGAACCTAATTTTGTATGTTCTTGGAAGTGTATATACTGTCAGTGTTCGATAAGTATTTATTCAGCAGCTACATTCATATAATGGATTGTCTTTAACAGAAACATATTCCAAGATGCTATAGAATAAATAATTTTTATATAGACAGTATGTGTGTGTGTGTTAAGTCACTTCAGTCGTGTCCGACTCTTTATGACCCCATAGACTGTAGCCCACCAGGCTCCTCTGTTCATGGGATTCTCCAGGCAAGAATACTGGAGTGGGTTGCCATATCCTACTCCAGGGGATCCTCCCAACCCAGGGATGGAATCTGCATCTCCTGCGGTTCCTGCATTGCAGAAAGTTTCCTTACCCACTGAGCCACCGGGGAAGCCCATATGGACAATAGGTGTATGTAGATCCAGACAAACGTGGATACTGACACATATGTAGATATGCAGATGCAGATATAGGTATAGCTATAGAAACATGGGCACAGACATACAAGGTACCAGTTATTTATAGTTTTCTGCCTGGAGTAGACATCTGTTATATCTGTCTCTCCAGCATCCCTTTCCTCCCACTGGAAATAGCACCTCATTACCTTCCACTGGGAACAGAGCCTCCTCCACACATTGTGGTCAGCTGCAAATCACAGGACCTCCTCCCACAGCCAGACACAGGGTGGATTTATAAGTTCTCACCAGCACCTCTTTCCCTGGGGTCTAGGAGCTATCAATAAATGGTCCCAGATCTCCCAAAGGTAATACCCCCCTCTTCCCCAAAAAGAAGCCTAAGATTTGGGGCACCACTCTCATAAGTCATATGGAGAGCCTTAGAGATGGACTGACAGACAGCCAGACCTGGTATGACTTGAGGCTCCATGGCACTCATCTGTTATACCTCCCAGATTGTAGCAAAAGACAGGAAAGGGAAGAGAGAGGTGATGCTTGCAGATTCCAAAAAGGAATTTGAGTCTTGATGTGAGAGAAAAAAAAAATGTTTTTCCCAAAATTTGGATTCAAGAGTATTCTATGAAGCATGAAGGGTGTTAAACATTGAAATAGGATATCATGAATTTTTTCTTACCAGGAAGTATTTAAATAAAGATACACTCTCTTCCTCAATCAGACTTTAGATAAAATCAGGAACTTTTATGTGAAAAGCAGAACTTAGAACTATAAGGATGCAATGGTTGGGGCAAGGCTAAATATACAGATGTCCCACCTTCAGGGTACTGTCTACAGAATTTTCCTAAAGGACATGAAGATACAGGTGCAGCTAATTTAAAAATAAGGTGAGTGACCATGTGGATATCTGTCTTGCAAAACTCAAAAAGGTGAACTGCTTTTTAAAATAATCTTCAGCATTTGATATATCTAGCATTTGGCTAGATATAAATAAGGAAGGAGAAAAGAACTGAGATAATTCACATAAGCTCTCTGGAATTACCCAAGTAATCAAATAATCCAGGAAGAACTCTTTTCTGGGAACCCCCACCCCAAATGCTCTCTTAGCCTCTGAAAATAGTACTCTAATTGAGATATGCACCTTCATTTTAAGATTTAGAGGTAATTTAACAATATACTTGTGCTTCTCTCTTTTCTACAAAATGAAGAAACATTAAAATAGTTGTTCAGAGTTAAATTATTTTACCCAGAGTTACCATTCTCATCCCCAACTCTCTGGTGCTTCATAAATTATCTAAGTGGGCAATCAAACTACAGTTTAATTTCACCAACAATGGCTGTGGTTTGCTGTAGCCTTGAAGTTAGACATATTAAAGGAAGCTAGAGGAATGTAACTCTAAAATGTTTAATTACAGTATGAGTTATAATTGTCAACACTAATGATTCATATTTTAAAAATATCATGTGTCTGGTTGCATCATGGTTTTGAAAGGGAGTCATTTACTAAGTCTTTTGTCTACCATGTCTATTGATTTATTTCCAATACACTAGAGAAGAGGCGTTTACACTGGTTCAGGGGATTTTCAGTGGCAACTGCCCCTTAACAAACTCTCAACTCTTCCTTCCAAGTATAAAGAGTTGCGCTATCAGAAACTGAGACATTCTCAGTAATCAAGAAGATTATTCAAGATAGAAATTTAAGAACCTTATCTATACATAAGAAACACACTCACACAAATTCATAAGATTTTGTTATCCTTCAACTATAAAGGACAGGTAAATATTACTTTTAGTGTCATATATATTTTACAGGGTGGTATAACATATCATGGTCCTAGTTCCACTACTGTTTTTCAGACTTTTTTTTATTATTCATTTTTTTTATTCTTTGAGAAGAAAAAAAGAAAGATAAGGCAAAGTGAAACTAATTCATTGGCTTAAAGAGGTAGTACAAAGTATTTCTGGGCTTCCCAGGTGGCACAGTGGTAAAGAATCTGCCAGCAATGCAGGAGAAGCAAGAGATTTGGGTTTGATTCCTGGGTGGGGAAGATTGCCTGGAGTAGGAAATGGCAATCTGCTCCAGTATTCTTGTCTGAAAACTTCCATGGACAGAGGAGACTGGTGGGCTACCATCCATGGGGTCATAAAGACATGATTGAGTGACTGAGCATACATAAAATATTTCCATCAAAGAGAGAACTAGAGTCTAAGTGATTGTCATGAAACTGTTTCACATGTTAATAAGCTTTCATTCTGAAGTTTGTAAATCCTCTTCTAAAGCATATGTTGTCAGAACAATTTTCAAATCTCCACAAAACTTTAATAATGTGCTTAAGTGTTTAAGGATGCTTGGATGTTCCTAGGTAATTATTAGGATTTGAGGAAAGGCTTAGTTTTGCTCTTTGGTCAAACAGAGATGTATTTAAGCTCAAAATATGAATATGAAGTGGTGATGGCTAGGAATTGGCAAGTAACTTCTGTCTTGAAACAACCCCACTATCCCTGCCAGAGACGTCAGAAGTAACACTACCCACCATTCCTGTTGGACCGCTGCTACACCCAGTCTGCCAGCACACAGTGGACCTAGAAAAATGACTGACAGCACCTACCACTCCCGAGGCCACAGACAGGACCTCACAGATCCCAGGGAAGGGGTGCCAGCTACCCGTGAAGCTATCCCCCCAAATTCCACAAGGACAAATGACTTCACAACACAGCTCTGAACACCTGCCTGAGATAGTCTCATGGAATCTACTCTAGCTCCTTACATTGGTTAATGTTAAGTTTAAAAGCAGAGTAGCATGACAAGTTTTAAGACAAAAATCTATCTCAGGCAAACAAAGTCCAAAGGTAGGCAATTCAAGACTGATAGGTGGGGAATTCCTCAGTGGTCCAGTGGTTAGGACTCTGCACATTCACTGCCCTGGGTCCCGGGGTTCAATGCCTGGTCAGGGAACTAAGATTCTGCAATAAATAAATAAATATGGAGTCAGGATTCTGAAAAGATATATTTTAAAAAGAACTTACAACCCAATAACAGCAACAAAAAAATAATATGAAAAGAAAGACTGGCACCTAGATCCTCCTTCTATCTTTTAGCTCCACTATTTATTCTCAGCATATGACTTTACCTCATAGTCCCAAAGAGCTGCTCCAGATCCAGCCCTCCTATCCACATTCTAACCAGGAAGAAAGAAGAGAGTTTAAAGTAAAGTTTGACCCTTACTCACAAGGATACTTTATGGAAGTTATAAATGTCACTTCTGCTTACATAATAAAACAGAAGTGCCAAAACAGAATCTTTTGGCTAAATCTATCAAGGAAGCCTTAGGGATGCAGTCTTAATCAAAGGTAGCCAAGAAAAACCAGGGGGTTCTATTGCTAAATTAAAAGAAAATGGCTATTATTAATGGATGAATAGCAGCCTGTGTCTCTCTTTTCTCTTCGAAAACACTTTAGAATTTAAAAAGTTAAAGGAAGGATGCTATTACACAATCAGATATCAATAACCAGTGTGGAAAATATAAAGATGGAGAAAAATCATAAGTACAGTAATTTCAGGTTTCTCACTTGATCATCAGGATACACTATAAAATTATATTTAAATAAACAAGTCTTTAAAAATATATTATGACAAGATATTTTACCAAAAAAAAAATAGAATTTGTCATGGGCAAAACCCCACTGAATCTATGTGAAGACAGATTTTTTTTAATTATATATGCAGAAAATTATAAAATTTATCCTGTTAGAAAAGACTCAAGGACAATGAATCCTATAACCAAGAACAAGACATTTCTACAAATTCTTTATTAAATTATTGTTAATTATTAGAAATTACATTTCTGTAAAAATGAGTGGATTTTAATATTATCTGTTTGACGATCAACTTAAGATCTGGGGCAGATAGAAACTCTGAGTTTACACAGTGACCAAAAATTGCATTTTTTCCAGCCTTGCAGTTTGGCTTTCATTTTTAAAAAGGTCTCTTTAGAAGTAAGTCACTTGAGCAGAAGTCTTCATGGCATAGTATTTGACAGTGTCATCCACATGACAGTGTTGATGGTTTATGACAAAATTAATTTTGCCAATCCAGGTACATTCTCAAATTCAGAGTTCAAAAGCCAGAGATCAAAATACACCAAATTATAAAACAAAGCAAATAAATACTAAGATGTTAATATGCCTGAAATATGAATACCATCTAAGTCTAGGATCTTTCAAGACAATATTCCCACTGAACATTTCTAGACGTCATTATTTCTGGTCGATGTCCCACTAAGATATGGCCAGTCCTGTTCTCCCTTCTACATCCCTAATCTCCCATCCAACAAATAAATGCTCATGAAAATAAAAAATTTTCAAACTCACTGAGGGTGTCAATCTGGAAAATTTGATCAAGAAGAGATCGATTTTCCTGTGTGTGATCATTTTTAATTTCTCCACTCCAAAAAGGAACAAACACCATTCACAGCAGTGTCAAGGAATATCCCAACTCAAGTCAGGTCAAGGTTACAGCAGATCACATTCTGGTGGGTAAAAAATATAACTCTCAGAATAGGAGCTAACAAGCAAAAATCAGAAGCCACCGTAACCACTTTCTGAGCCCTTCTAAATGAAAGAAGAAAATGTATGGAGACTCCACATTTGAAATATGTCCCTTAAGCTCTAGAAAAATTGTGTTGAAAAGACTTTTAACAACTGCTTTACTGGTTAAGGCTATGCATTTTGTTTATACATTTCTATTAATCAATGAACACTTCTGGGTAACTGCTGCTAAAGTAGATTCCTTCACTCATTTATTCCTCAAACAAATAGCTACAATTTGAACATTTACCATTCAAATCCCCTGAGAAACAGCAGGGATGAATCACACCATCCTTGCCTGCACAGAAATGACTGTGTGTGTGTGTGGTGTGCACACACACGCGCAGAATCTTAGAGAGGAAACTGACGTAAGTATTATAAATGTTACATAAAGGGAAAATACGGAACTATGTACTCCCTCAAAGGAGCATCTGATTGACTCGTGGTGGTGGTGAAGTAGGAAAGGGGTAGGGCACACTTCTCAAAGCAAGTGACATACAGACAGAGCCCAGAAGGCAAACAGAAACAGCTGGAGAAAAAGAGAAGACAATTTCAACTTGAATACAGAGAAAGAGTTGAAAATAAATTGACGGTCTGATGCTCCAACTGGTCAAAAGAGCTATTTTCCCCAGCTACTGCTAACTGAATATTGGAGGCATTATTTACATTCATTCCACAGATATTTTTCTGAGCCATCGTTGTAAACTGAGCACTGTTCTGGGCAGTGGGTGTGCACAGGAGGGAAAAGAGGAGATGAGACCCTGAGATTCTATCTCTAAAATGTTTTCTGTTGATTTTGAAAGTCTTATATTAAAAACATTAAACACTGATGCAGGGATGAAAGCATTCTATTACTATTCATCAGAGTCACTGCCTCACTCTGGTACCACAGCCTCCCTGAGGCAGTCACCTCTAGTGGTTATGAATACAGACTTGGCAGCCAGATTGCCTCAGTTTCAATTTTCACCCTGTCATTTATCTGTTATGTGAGCAAGACTGGGATAATTAACCTCTCTGGAATTCCGTTTTCCCATCTGTAAAATGAGGGTAATAATAACTGTTCCTACCTCACATGGTGGTTTGAGGATTAAATGAGTTAATACATGGAAAGCATTTAGAACAGTGTCTGCTCCATTGTAAGCAGTCAGTCAGGGCTGCATATTATTATAGAGGAAAATTCCAGCATAATCATCCTGGAGTTCAATTCGCTCTATGTTACTCTGAATAAATAGCATTCTGTCAGTCTCAGGGCTTTTATATAACCCTAGACAAGTCACTTAAACATCATTAGCCCGAGTTTCCTCCTCTGAAAGTGGGGGCAATAATACCAACCTCACAAGATTGTCTTGAGGGTTAAATGAAATAGCAGATTGAAGGGCCTGTAGGCTGCAAATTGCTATGCAATTGTTGCTTGTTGTTATTATCGTGCTCTTTTTAACCCTCATTCCCAAATTGGTAAGTGCTTCTCTCCTTAGGAGGAAGACAAAAACGAACACACATGACTTTGACATAATGTTTCCTGCCCTTCAGATAGTCCAGAGCTGATAAAAACAAATGCCTCCAAAGTGAGGACTGGAGACTAATTTAACATCAATTTATAAATTTAAAAGCTCATATACCTTCAATACAGTGGCCTCCTGATGCATAGAGCTGACTCACTGCAAAAGGCCCTGATGCTGGGAAAAATTGAGGACAGGAGGAGAAGAGGCTGACAGAGGATGAGATGGCTGGATGGCGTCATCGACTCAGTGGACATGAGTTTGAGCAAACTGTGGGACACGGTGGAGGACAGGGAAGCTGGTGTGCTATAGCCCATGGAGTCGCAAAGAGTAGGACATGACTGAGCAACTGAACAACAGCAACAACATATTTTCAAGGATGAAGAGAAGAACCAATACCTTTTTTGGTTTCTGCTTTGAGCAAATGCTGCATTCTTATATGAATGGACATCTGCATTGTCTTTTATTCAAGCAGCGTTTGGACAACTGAGAATCCAATGCACCCGCAGCCCCTCACCTCCAGGTAACATGTGAGCCCCACCTTGCACCCACTCTGAGTGCTTTCTGTGTGCTGGTTTCCCACAAGGGCAGCCACACCAGCTTTTTCTTTGAGAAACACACTCCAAAGACAGATACTTGGAGGAGAGGAGAGAGCTGACCTGACGAGCCCAGGAATTGACTTGGATTTACTTCACTGCACCATCTGGTCATTGGACACTGACTGCGTATCTGGCAATGTATTGAGTGTCTGTGAAAATGTGCCAAAGTGAAGTTGATAGAACCCCAAGTCCCAGGGGACTCACAGACTCTTGTGGGTGAGATGGACAGAAATGCAAATGACATAAGTCAGAATGTGGAGTGGGTACTAAAAATAAGAAGTGTGACTGAAGTCTGGAGGCTCAGAGCCAGTAGATCAATGAAGAGGGTACATTAAAACACGTTTCTGGCTTCTCAGAAGACAGGGAATCTGAGCAGGGACTTGAAGAACAAGTAGGCTTCTTGAATGAAGAAAGGAAGAGACAAGAACACCAGGCTGAGGAACAAGGTAAGCATGTAGATAAGCAACCCTGAATGTTCATTGGAAGGACTGATGCTTATGCTGAAGCTCCAATACTTTGGTCACCTGATGTAGGGCAGGAGAAGAGGGCAGCAAAGGATGAGGTAGTTGGATGGCATCATCGACTCAATGGACAGGAGCTTGAGCAAATTCTGGGAAATACTGGAGGACAGAGGAGCCTGGAATGCTACAGTCCATGGGGGTCACAAAGAGTCGGTCACAACTTAGTGACTGAACAACAGCAACAAAGCACAGAAAGAGGGAAGAACAATTTGTGTCCCCAAAACAAGGAAAGGAATAAAAGGACTGGGACATGGAATCTGAAGGGGATGAGAAGGAAGAAGGGAATTAAGGTAAACAAATGTTAGACCCAAAATAGACCATAGACAGAGTCATGAGAAGAAACTGGAATTTTCTGGGCAGATTTGGAGCAGTGAAGTGGATGACCCACACCTGGATCTGCAAAGCTAAACCCCTCTGCTCTGGACAAGAAGCCCCAGGGATTCATTTCCTTCTAAGAGTCACCATCAGCAAGCAGACAGTATTCTGTCCGTTCATCAGCTTGTCAAACACACGCAGGTGGGGCGTGCCCAAACACTGCAATAAAGACACTGTGGGACTTGGAAGCTGGAAAAAAACATTTAAAAATCATACTGTTCACTCACTGGGGACAGTGTTACTACCTAGAAAATTGACAGTATGGAGACACTTAGTGTTGGTCACTCAGTCATGTCCCACTCGTTGCAATCCCATGGACTGTAGCCTGCCAGGTTCCACTGTCCATAGGATTTTCCAGGCAAGAATACTGGAGTGAGTTGCCATTTCCTCCTGCAGGAGATCTTCCTGACCCAGGGATTGAACCCAGGTCCCCTGCATTGCAGGCAGATTCTTTACTGTCTGAGCCACAGGGGAAGATACCTGGTCCTTTAATTACATGCTAATAACACTTGCTTTCTCTGGCATGTACATATGTGCGTGTCTGTGTGTATTCACATTTATAAGGAGGCCCGTAACTGCACTGGATTATGCTATTCCTTTCATTTCAGGTGGAGTGTCTGCATAAAATGGAAACAATTAATTTCAAATGCCTCAGTCTCCAAGGAGGAAGGCCAGCTTCCTCTGATCAGCCCCAAGGGAGTAGCTGGCTGCGCGCTGGCATTTTACAGTTTTTATTGTGCTTTTCCTGCCTGCTCCTAGCCCCGAGAAGTTCTAGAATTTGCCTGTGATTTCCTGCCATCTCTTCCCCAGGATTCCTTCCCAGAGGAACATACAGACAGTGGGGCGGAATGATAGGCGAGAAACAGACTGCTGAACTGGCTCATTCCACAGCTGTCTTATTTTTTTTTTCCCAAGTAGTTTAGACAAGGGGAAAAGAAGGCAGTCACAAACTAAACCACCACACAGCTTTTTATAATCCTCTGTTCACACTCTCTTCAAAAGCGGGTGAAAATTAAGGTCCCAGTGATTTCAGTTGAGCCCGAGTCAGGCAGGCAGATGTTGGCTGATCAACAGTGTTTTGAAAATTTTGCTTGGAATTTAAAGCCTGAGAAAGAAGGCCTGCCTCTCCCAATCACTGGTGTTCTTTTCAAGCTTATCTTATTCATATTTGAAATTTGGAGAGGAGGAGCTACTTTCATGCCTATTTTACGGACTAGGAAATCATAGTTCTAGAAGGTGGAGCCAGAGATTGACAGTTGGTGTTCTTGGCATTGGGCTACCCAGGTGACATTAGTGGTAAAGAACCCGCCTGCCAGTGCAGGAGATGCAGGAGACTCAGGTTCCATCCCTGAGTAGGGAAGATCTCCCTGGAGGAGGGCACAGTAACCCATTCCAGTATTCTCGCCTGGAGAGTCCCATAGACAGAGGAGCCTGGTAGGCTACAGTCCGTGGGGTGGCAAAGAGTCAGACATGACTGAAGCAACTTAGCACAGCACAGCATTCTTGGCATTCTTCCTATTTTGTCTAAGAAACTGGCATAGTTCCAGCACAGTGAGGACATCTGCCTGTCATTATTCAGGATGAGATCAGTACATGTTTATTGAACAGCTACTATTAGGAATCAGAGAGACATAGTCCGTATTTTTAAAAGCCACTGTATTTCAGGAATGTTTATTCTAGAATAAGAAATAAAACACTAAGAATGAACTTCTTTACAGAACAGAAATAGAGTCACAGATGTAGAAAACAAGCTTATGGTTATCAGAGGATGGGAGGAGGTATAAATTGGGAGATTGGGACTGACATATACACACTATTATATATAAAATAAGGCTTCCCTGGTAGCTCAGCGGTAAAGAATCTGCTGTCAATGCAAGGGACCACCCGCAATGCAGGAGACTGGGGTTCGATCCTCAGGTCAGGAAGATCCCCTGGAGGAGGAAATGGCAGCCCACTGCCACTAACCTCCTCTGTCCATGGGATTCTCCAGGCACGAATACTGGAGTGGGTTGCCATTCCCTTCTCCAGGGGATCTTCCCCACCCAGAGATCAAGCCCGCATCTCTTATGTCTCCTATATTGGCAGGCAGATTCTTTACCACTGAGCCACCTGGGAAGACCCATAGTGCACGTGATCTTAGCCAAAAGGCCGAGAAGAGCTCCCACTATGGGGCAATAACTCTATTATAATTTGAGTAGGCAGTGATGAACAAAACAGACAAGATGCCTTCCTTGGTGGAGTCAAGTAGAAGGTCTAGAAATGAAACAATGAATCGCATGTGTAAATGCATACTGTAAGTTGTGATGATGCTATGTGGATCAGGAAGAACTATGTGCCCAGGAGAAGCTGAGGGAGGGAAAGAGCTGGGGAGGGAGAGCTCAGGGAACACTATTCTGAGAAAGGGAGGTTTGATCTGCGACACAAGGGGAGTTATTCAGAGGAAGAGAAGGTAGCAAGTGGACAACAGGGGACAGAGATTGGTGTGATCAAGGCACTGATGGCAGTAATGGACCTGGCAGGAGAGCACCTGGAGCGTGAGAAACATAGCCAGACATAGACGCTGCAGCCTCACAGAGAAGTCTGCACGCTGTTCTGATACAAAGGGACATCATTTTAATGGTTCAAATAGGAGACAAATTAATCCATTTGCATTTTTAAAAACTCAGCCTAGATGCCCTGTGAACAATGACTTGGGGAATCCAGAAGAGCGGACAAGAAATGTTTTGCGGAAGGAGATGGAGAGCAGATTGAAGAGAGAGGAAGTGATGTGATGGTCTTTTAGGGCATGCTTCCTAAAGAAATATAGATTTCTGGGACATGTTAAGTACTCATTTGAAATGCTATTGATACATTTGAAGGAAAACCTGCCTGTCCAGTTTGTTATTTTCACCAGTGGCAATCAACTGCTCAGATGTAGTCACAGGGAGACAGATGGTTGGATTTATCCTGGTTTGGGATTCTGCCAAGAAATATTGTGGATGGAAAACATGGTGGATGAAAACTGGGACAGATCAACTGAAGGCTTTTTATAAGGAAGTAATAATAACGATTTACCACAGAATCCTCATGGGATCAGATGGCAAGGAGAAAATGGGGAGGAAAGTAGATGGCAGAAATCTATGGAATGATGCTTCCAGCGTATATTTCAACAAGTGAATTAGGTGGAGGTTGATGGGAGAGAATAAGCCATTTCATTTATGTTATTTTAAATGTAATATCCTTCCATGTAATACCCTTCCTGATTATGGCAACATCCAGAATGTGACTATGGGAGAAAGATGGGCAGTGGGAAAGACTCACTAAAGATCAGTGGTCAAGGAACTAGGCCATCTTTGTGATCCAGAATCCATGATAAACAAGGAGCTAGTTACCAAGAGATTACTGGCAGCCCACATACTGAGGAGTGACAGGTGGTTTTACCAGATGGTATAGGGTTCAAAGTAATAGGATGGAGTTGGATTTTTTTAATAACGTGGAGCAGAAATAATGGCCAGAATTGGCCATAGGGGTGGAAGAGGACACCAACTCCATCCTCAGCCCTGAGTAACTGCCATTTGAGAAAACACACAATGAACCTCCAAGTCTTTGTGGAACAGCTGGGTGCCACTTAAGGATTCAGGAGGTGGAAGCAGAATTTAGAGAAGAATCTGGGAATCTAGGGAAGACTAGTGAGTGTGGACAAGAACTCTGAAGGCAGATTGTAAAACTCGAGTGTGAGAAGGGACACAGGGTTGGATTAGATCAGAGGAAGGAAAAGGATGCAATTGAACAATAAGACTTATCTGTTTATATAACTCCTTAACCCCTAGGCAGTGTTTGAAGACCAAGGATTTTGTCTTACTTCTTTCTCTATTTTAGAATAATCTTTGAACTATTGGGTGCTCAGCAAATGTTTGTGGAGAGAGTAGGGCATGATTGCTAAATGGTAGTTACAGAGCGTAACTTCGATGTTATTCAGGGGGAAGAATTCTATGGTTTACAAAAGCCATGGAGACAGTGCGTGTGCACTGTAAGATTTTGAGCAAAAACACAACTAAATGAACAATATGAGAAAAACTTCGGAGTGAAGACTATCTGAAAGCAAATAGAACAGATGTATTCTATCGTCATCAAAGATCTGGTTTAAGAAATAAAGTTCTTCAACACTGAAGTGGAAATTTCCACATATTTGATGAAAGGGAGGGAAAAAAGGACACTCAGCAGATGCCAAATCTATAATCATCTGAAATAGTATCTTCCTCCACAGACACTTGGTTAGAAAGATCTGAGGATTTAGTTCCTTTTCCATCCTGGAAAGGCTGGATGCAATTCTTCTGATTTATTTCAGCGTCACTTCCTATGTCATAGGAAGGTTCATGGAGAAACAATGGAGTAACACCACCACCAATGGAGTAACAACTCTTCCCTGTCTTAGGCTGCAAGCTTCTCTGCTCAGTAAGATCTAACAGGGCATTTCACTCATGAAGACTGCTTCACGGTGAATGGCTGGCCTCAGGGATAGGTCACTCAGAAGATAAAACAGAAAATGTCACTTTCTAGGTTAGTGCCAGCAGATAATCTGGCCAAGTGTTAGAGGTAGTGGAGATTATAAGAGGGATTGGCATCAGAGGTGTGACTTGAAGCCATGTCCCTGTGCCAACAGACCTGGGTGGGTTCTGCCAGAACCACAAAGGAACACAGGATACAAAGCCTTAGAGAGTCTACGCTCCACTGCAGAGAAAACCGATAAGGACAGGCTCTAAGATACTGCACGGAAATCAAACTAGTCAATCCTAAAGGAAATCAGTCCTGAATATTTATTGGAAGAACTGATGCTGAAGGTGAAGTTCCCATACTTTGGCCACCAAGAACTGACTCATTAGAAAAGACTCTGATGCTGGAAAAGATTAAAGGCGTGAGAAGAAGGGGATGACAGAGGATGAGATGGCTGGATGGCATCACCAACTCAACAGACATGAGTTTGAGCAAACTCCAGGAGACAGTGAAGGACAGGGAAGCCCAGTGTGCCATAGTCCATGGGGTCTCAAAGAGTTGGACATGACTGAGTGACAAAAACAACAACTAAAATACTGAAACAAAGGGAGTGGGTGTGGCTGCTATGGGAAAAAACTCAAAACTCAGGATTGAAAGACCTGAGGGTTGGTCTTGCTATCACGTTAGGTCCTTGAATTCAGCCTTGACGAACACAGACTATTTTATCTTCAAAATTAAGTGGTTGCCAACAAGGACCTACTGTATAGCAGCAGGAACTCTGCTCCATGTTATGTGACAGCCTGGATGGAAGGGGAGTTGGAGGAGAATGGGTACATATATTTATGGCTGTATATATGTATATGAGTTAGAGCAAACTCTGGGAGATAATGAAGGACAAGGAAGCCTGGTGTGCTGTAGTCCATGGGGTCGCAAAGAGCAGGACACAACTGAGCTGACATATCTATATATATGCATATGGTTGCAAAGAGTCAGACACGACTGAAGCACTAACACACACACATATGTATGGCTGAGTCCCTTTGCTGCCCACCTAAAATATCACAACATTGTTAATCGGCTATGCTCCAATATAAAATAAAAAGTAAAAAATTAAATTAAGTTGAAATTAAAAAATGAATTGGTTGCATGAAATGATTTCCAAGGTTCCTCAGATTCTAAAATTCTCTTAATTTGAATGTATACTACTAACAAAGAAATTCTTTATCTATTAGGAAAAATTGGAGAAGCAGGGGTTATCAGAGTTAAGTGGAGCTGGTGAAGATGCTCAAGAAATGTCTGTGAGAAAGAGATGCTGATTAGAGGGAGAGTTTCATGTGGGCAGTTAGGCATGAGTGAAGACCTGAAGCCAAGAAAACTCAGGCACAGAAAAAGGTGGAGAGGTTTGTATCAGATTAGTAAGGGGAAAGAGTGGCTTGCCCAGTAACTCACTCTGCAGGTGTGATTTGGGGTCGAAGTTGATTTTTGCTCCCAGTCAAAGCAACTGGGAGCCACTGTTGAGTTCTGAGAAAGGAAGTGACATGGTGAAAGAAACCACTGAAAAAGAGAAAAGGAAGGGCCCTTGGAGAAGCCCTGGGATGGGAGAGAGACGTCTTCCTCCCATCCCCTCGCTGTGTCTGACCCTGTGACTTGTGTCTCTCCCCTCCTGCAGCCCAGTGACCTTCCTGGGGAAGTAAACAGAGGCCAGGTCTTGCCTTAGCACAAACGCACAGGCTAGAATTCGAGCTTCCTGCCACCTGGATGGTAGCTGTTTTCCAGTGAAGCCTGCCCACTGCCATTTCCCTCACGGAGGCTTTTTCCCCCTTTGTTTCCACGTCTCCGAGAATAGAATGTGTCTGCATTTCATGGGCGCAGCCTCTTAAGTGATCCAAATAGAGGGTTGGAAAACGGGCGCGTATCACAGCTGAAAAGTGTCGCGTGTCACTGGAATTAATAGAAGAGAGGCCCCGTCTTCCCCTCTCCCTAAGAGAAATCTGATGGGGATCTGGCAGGGGGTTGCGGGGGGTGCGCAGAGAAGGGCGAAGTCACCCGGCCAGCGCTCTATTAGCATTCCAGCCGCACGCTGTCCCATGGGGGCAGTGCCTCCCGCGCACACGCGCGCTCAGGTTATCAGTGTGATGGATCTGAGCGCGGGCCCCTCCGAACACAGTGACCATCTGCTAGGCAAAACAGAGGGGTCTGACAAGCAGAAGCCATTCAGCCCTGTTGTTGGGCCACATTATTACATATTTGACAAGGGTAATGAGGGGCTGTCATTAACCTTACATGACAGTTGCCACAATGACACACTAAGGCAAGGACAAAGAGCCCGAGTCAGTAAAAAGGCACCTACTTCTCATTGAACCCTGGAATTATGTGACGCCATTATTCCTGACGGAGTCTGGCAGGCCTGGGGTTAATTTCCATTTCTGTGTCTGCTTGTTCTCTTTTTTAAAATGTACTCCTCGTATGGCTAAGGCAACTGTTGGGACGGCGCTGCATTATTTATCACAACACACTGAGCTAGACGCAAGGACAGAAAGGGGCTCCCGGGGGGTGGGGGGAGAAACAAATAGATCCCATGCACCCCACGATGGCCAGAAACAAGGCTTCTGAACTATGCCTGTGATGGTTAAGGTAACTCTCCTCTAAGGATGACATCTCTTGGAATTTTCTGCTGGACTTTTATGTGATTTAAAGGAGTATGTTTGTTTGGAAATAGGACTAGCTAACTACTACAATGGGTGGTCGCATCATCAACTCAAGGCACATGAGTTTGAACAAACTCTGGGAGATAGTGCAGGACAGGGAAGCCAAGCGTGCTGCAGTCCATGGGGTCGCAAAGAGTCGGACACAGCTCAGCAACTGAACAACAGCAAATTACTACAATCTATTTTCAGGCTAGAGATAAACCTGGGGTTGGTGGTAGACGGTGGAGGAATAAGATAGTAGTTTTGACCATTAAACATGATGTTTGAATCTAGCTTTAGAAATCTTGGCTTCCCTGGTAGCTCAGTCAGTAAAGAATCTGCCTCTATGGGGGAGACCCAGGTTAGGCCCCTTGGTCAGGAAGATCTCCTGAAGAAGGGAATGGCAACCCACCCCAGAATTCTTGCCTGGAGAATCCCATAAACAGAGGAGCCTGGTGGGCTATAGTCCATGGGATTGCAAAGAGTTGGATATGACTGAGCCACTAACACACACTTAAGAATCTTATAGTTGGAAATATCCTTAAGAGCATGGCATGCTCTTTGGTTTTAATTTACAGAAGGGGTCACCAAAATCATGAGCTGGCCTGGTCCTCCACTCCCACAAGTCCCTCATGCTGAAGAGATGACAGCCACCTAGTCTACATGCTGCCCTTTACTTTCCAGAATTATGCTTCATCCCAGCTTTCTCTCTGATCATTCAGCATTCATTATCAAAAGGGAGACTAAATTTTTTCATTTGATCATTTAAATCTGCTAGTCCTCTGAAAGGCATGCCGGCTTACATGGAGTCTGCAAGGCTGCTGTTTGAGAGAGTTCTGTTTCATAATTCAGGAAGCTGGTTCTGCATAAGGTGGCCACTCGAAGCATTTCTCTCCTTAGTGCGTTCGTCTGCCTGACGCCAGAGAGCCACTAAAGTAATGATGGCCAATACAGACGCTTTAAGTTAAGAAACTGTAATCAAGATGGTCCAAGTCATGGAGCAGTAAATATTTAATAGAAAATAGAAAGATCTGGTTTGGGTACAATATCTTATAGTTTTAGGTTGTTGTTCAGTTGCTCAGTCATGTTCAACCCTTTTGTGACTTACTGGACTGCAGTCCACCAGGCTCCTCTGTCCATGGAATTTTCCAGGCAAGAATACTAGAATGGGTTGCCATTTTCTTCTCCAGGGGATCTTCCCTGAACCTGTGTCTCCTGCACTGGAAGGAGGATTCTTTACCACTGAGCGATAAGGGAAGCCCCATAGTTTTAGGTACCTCCTGTCTAAATGACACCAACCTGTGACAGTCACGAAACTTCAAATATCCAGTTATATGGGTCTAATATTCAACCTCTCCCTTCTGTCACATATGCAAAATAGAAAGATGGATGATTTAATTTTTATGTTAAGGTCTGATTTTCATCTGGCTCAAACCTGAGACAAGGCCCTCAGGTGGTCCTATGACTGTGACCAAGGGGTCTGGGGTCTTGCTCTGCCACTCAACTAGCAGGAGATACCAGGAAATTGCTTTATTTCTCTTGGCTAAATTTCCCCAGCTTTAGAGTGAGGAGATTAGATGTGATACTGTCAAAGGTCACTAATTCTATTCTGGTCAAACACTTCCAAGTCCACAGCAGAAAAAAAAGGTTTTTGCTGATTTTCCAGAATGGACCAGCAGGTCTTTCTGAGTTTAATCAACTCAATACATGGATGAGTTTAGGTGATTTGGGGCTGAGGAACACAAGAAAATGAAAAGAATAAGAGCCATCCCACACTCCTGCAATCCATGTGTATCTCACATAAAAGCATAAAGTCTCCAGAAAACTCATCAAAAGACCAAGTTAGGCAAACGCGTGGGTGGTAGAAGTGGATGGTTATAGAGCTGGTGCCCTTTGGCTGAGACAGGACTGGAGCAGAGGCAAAAAGAAGAAGTCAGTGCAGTGCTAGGCTGGAGAGTATTTCACTGCAGACCATTTCATATTCTATCTCTGCCACACAGGGCTCAGTAAATGAACATACGGAAATGTTAGTATAGGAAATACAGAGACTGTTAAAACACGAACCTTCTGTCTTTCTAGATACCAAACTTCATGATAGCAAAGCATCTTTCTCAAAACATTACCAGTTAAAAGTAAAAAGATGTTTGGGAAAAGCCAAGGGAAAGGAAAAATCCAAAATGGGCCAATCTTGACATCAAGAAAAGAAAATATTTAGATTTGACCTTGAAAGTCTGTTGCTATGTTAATAGCCTCTTCAGCTAGATTGGTGGTGATGTCTTGGTAAGCTCTTTGGCTCAGTTAATTGTCATGGTTACTGATTTCTCATAATTTCCCTGTGTGGAATCCTGACACACAATTGCAATTTAAAAATCAAAAGGAAAGAGTTTAAAAACACTGTGAATTTAAAATCAGAGCACTTGTAAGATGTACTGGTTATACTTAAAAGTGTTAATTTTTGCTAGCAAGAACACCTGTTCTTACTCATAATTCATAATTTCACAGAGTCAAAACAAAGAAGTAGCTAGTTTAGAATGGACTAGGATAAAATCTCATTTAGAAAACCAAATCAGGTCAGGAAGTACCAAAGATACTATAAAAGGTAAAAAATTTTCCCCTCTCCAATCCATTTCCCCTTCTGTAGACTCAATCACTAGTAATAGATTCCTTTCAGAAAAATGTGAATACATGTGTCACCATTTATAAAAGGATGTAGTATATGTGTTATCTTCACATCTTATTTTATTCATTTAATATTTCTTGGAGAATTTTTCTTCATTGTTGTATTGAATCTCCCTTATTGTTTTAACAGCTTCACAGTACACCAATGGGTTTCTCATATTTGTTTAGCCAGTTCCTTATTGATCAACAACTATATTGTACCCATTCTTTTATTACAAAACTACTCGAACTTATACACATGTTCTTAGGAACACATATGTCTGTATAATATGACATCAATATGTAAAGTGTGTCTGTATAATAAATTCTTAGAAATGGAATTTTCTTGTAAAAAAAACAAGTAGATTTTAAATTTGGATGATACCAAATCCTCCTCGAAAAACTTTATATCAATTTGAGTTTCCCTAAAAGTGCATGAGAAATTATTGTTCCATCCTTTGTCTATAGTGTAGTATCAAAGTGTCTGATCCTTGCGAAGTTTATGTAAAAAGCAATCCCATGGACGGAGGGGCCTGGTAGGCTGCAGTCCATGGGGTCGCTAGGAGTCGGACACGACTGAGCGACTTCACTTTGACTTTTCACTTGCATGCATTGGAGGAGGAAATGGCAACCCACTCCATTGTCTTGCCTGGAGAATCCCATGGACAGAGGAGCCTGGTGGGCTGCAGTCCATGGGGTCGCACAGAGTCGGACATGACTGAAGTGACTTAGCAGCAGCAGCAGCAGATTTATTTTATTGTGATTTTTTTATTTTATTAGCACTTCTTTCAAATTTATAAGATAATCATATTTCTCTATTAACTATTTTCTGCCCATTTTATTTTTTTAATATTTATTCATTTGGCTGCATTTGGTCTCAGCTCTGACTTGGAGGATATTTTTAGTTGCAGCCTATGCGATCTAGTTCCCTGACCAGGAATCAGACCCAAGCCTGCTGCACTGGGAGTACAGAGTCTTAGGCACTGGACCACCAGGGAAGTCCCCCATTTTAAAATTAGACTTTTTTATTATTGATTTGAAGGGTTATTACATGTTAATGAAGTTAAACTTAAAAGTCCTATGTTTTACATATCACAAGTATTTCCTAGTTTGACTTTGTTTAAGGTATTTAACACATTTATTTTTAACTTTATATGACTATTTTTTTTAAAACTAATAGCATTTAATTTTTTATTTCTTTTAGAAAGAAAAACTTTTCCCTTTCCATTATTTTTTTTTTCCATTTGCTTCTTGCATTTTTTTGGAATCATTTTCTAGGATGCAAGGTAGAAAACAAGTTAATTTTAACATTTGAATTGTTGACAAATCTGGAATTCATTTTAAGACTAAGAATGAAGTAAACATCCAGATATTTTTCCTTTCAGTGGCAACTGATTGAAAGCCCAGTTGTATCAGATTCTAAATTACTTTATGGATCTCAATGGGTCTGGCAATTATCTGCACCAGTACAAAATATACTGTATTAATACATTCTGGTATTTGGTACATTTAGTGTATCCCCATAACTTTTCATTTTTCACTATGAACTCCTATTTCCTTCTTATTTCTTTAATGGGTTTTAGAACTAGCTTTACTAGTTCCAAAAATAAGTCAAAACTAGTAAATTTTATTAATATGATTCTACTAAATTTATAATTAATTTAGGAAAAATTTGCATCTTTACTGAATTTTCTTATTCAAAGAAAAATCACAGTTTTTCATTTATTCACGTTTTTACTTACATCCTAAATGGGTGTTGTTGTTTTTTTTTTTTTTAATTATGTAGGTCCTGCTTATTTCTTACTAAGCTTATGACTAAGTATTTACCTCTGTGGATGATATTGTAAGTTCAATACTTTCCTTATACCATCTCACTTAAGTGTCTAGATTCTGGAAAGCTACGGATTTTTGTGTTAAAGTTAGGGAGCATGGGGTGCCCGTAGCCAGAAGGAGGCAGCCGGGTGCTCTCGCTCTCTCCCTGCTCCAGTAGCTGCTGGGGGTTCCAAGCGTCGTGACGCTGCTGGACTTTTTCTAGGCGGAGGCCAGAGGAGGTTTCCCGCAGCCAGCCCCCATTCCACTGACGACTCCCTGTTTACCCCGGAGGATGCGCCCGGCCTCCGAAGGTGAAGCAAGCGCAAAGTCCAAAGTCAGCCCCTAGTGCCGCCAACTTCCCTGGGAGCCCCTCTCCCTCACCCGAGCCTGCACCAGCCGTGGGAGCGATGTGCCTCCAGCCAGACGGCACACCCTCTGTCAACTCGCCATGCATGGGATCCACTGCCCTTGGCTGCCCCACTTGGAGCACGTAGCCTTCGCCACCTGGCCCAGGAGAGGACTGAGACACCAAGGCATTTGGCGGATTCTGTGCACTGGCAGGTCTGCTGAGGTCTCCTGCACATCAGTGACCATACCCAAGAGGTGAAGAGAATCCCCAGTAAGATGCAGAAGCCTTCTGCCCCTCAACCACTAACTTCCCCACAGACCTGGAAGAAACTGCCACCCTCAAAGACTTGGAAAAGACTGTCCTGGAACCTGCGTGGAGATTACAAAAACCATCCTGGTGGTGGCCTGAACTGATTAATTCAACCCCAATGTTGCCCTGAACATTGCAGTCAAGATTCCAGAAGATTAGGACTGCTAAATCAGTACAGGGAGAACAAAACGGTGGAGGAGTAGGTTGATGTGAAGTACATCTCCACGGATACATCAGGAATACACCTTCAGACACAAAAGTGCATGCAGAACACCAGCTGAGAGCAGACGGGAGTACCTGACCAGTGGAAAAGAACATATAGAACCATGTAAACCTTGAGATGAAACCATGAGCCTTTGGAGTGGGAGAACTGACTACAAGACAGTAGACTACCAGAGAACTAACCCTAGGGAGTATCAAATAGTGAGAACTTACATAAAGGAAACCACTGTAATACAAGACCCAGCATCACCCAGTCACCAGTAGTACCTATGCACAACACCTCATCTAAACAGCAAACAAAACAAAAATACAAACCCAGTCATCAGCAGACAGGCGTACCACCTCACTCAGCCGTGCCCATCAGAGAAAAAACAAACAAAAACTCAGCACAAATCTCACCATATAAGAAGCTCACACAAACCACTGGATCAACCTTAGAAGGGCAGAACCAAAAGGATGAAAGAATTCAACCTTCTTCAAGGAAAGAATTCAACTTTCTTGAAGCATGGGAAAAGGAGACCTCAAACACAATAACTTTAAAAAAAAAAAAAGAAAGAAAGAAAAGAAAAGGCAGAGAAATAATGCACAAATGAAGGAACAAACTAGAAACACAGAAATCCAAATAAATGAAGAGGAAATAGGAAAATTACCTGAAAAAGAATTCAGAATAATGACAGTAAAGATGATCAAAAACCTTGAAAACAAAATGGAGAAAATGCAAGGATCAATTAACAAACACCTAGAAGAATTAAAGAATAAGCATACAGAGACAAACAAAGAGGAAGGCATAACAATTGTAAATATCTATGCACCCCCATAGGAACACCTCAATACATAAGACAAACACTAACAGAAAGGAAAGAATCGATAGCAGAATATCTGAAGCAGAAGAATGAATCAGTGAGCTGGAAGATAAAATGGTGGAAATAACTTCTGAAGAGCACAATAAAGTAAAAAGACTGAAAAGAGCTGAGGACCATCCCAGAGACCTCTGGGACCATATCAAACACACCAACACTCGAATTATAGGGGTTCCAGAAGAAGAAGACAAAAAGAAAAGGTATGAGAAATTTTTTAGAGATCAAGTTGAAAATTTCCCCAACATGGAAAAGGAAATAGCCAAGTCCAAGAGGCACAAAGAGTCCCATACAGGATAAACGTAAGGAGAAACACGCCAAGACACATACTAATCAAACTAACAAAGACTAAACACAAAGAGAATATTAAAAGCAGCAAGGGTGAAGCAACAAGTAACATACAAGGGAAACCGCATACACTTATCAGCTGATCTGTCAGCAGAATCGCAGCAGGCCAGAAGGGACTGGCAGGATATATTTAAAGTAATGAAAGGGGAAAATATACAACCAAGATTACTGTACCCAGCAAGGATCTCATTCAAAATTGATGGAGAAATCTAAAGCTTTTCAGACAAGCAAAAGTTAAGAGAATTTAGTACCACCAAACCAGCTTTACAACAAATGTTAAACAGACTTATATAGTTAAGAAATACAACAGAAGAAAAAAGATCTACAAAATCAACCGCAAACAATTAAGAAGATGGCAATATGAACATATATATCAATAATTACTTTAAATATAAATGGATTAAATGCTCCAACCAAAAGACACAGACTGGCTGAATGGATACAAAAACAAGAAACATATATATGCTGTCTACAAGAAACCCACTTCAGACCTCAAGACACATATAGACTGAGTGAGAGGATGGAAGCAAAAGGAAGCTGGAGCAGCAATCCTCATATCAGGCAAAATAGATGTTAAAATAAAGAAGATTACAAAAGATAAGGAAGGACACTACATAATGATCAAAGGATCAATCCAAGAGGAAGACATAATAATTGTAAATGTCTATGCACCCAACATAGGAGAACCTCAACACATAAGACAAACACTAACAGACATAAAAGGAGAAATTGACAGTAACACGATAATAGCAGGAGACTTTAACACCCCACTCACACCAATGGACAGATCATCAAAATATAAAATTAATAAGGAAACACAAGTCTTAAATGATACATCTGATGAGATGGATCTCATTGATATCTTCAGGATGTTCCATCCAAATGCAAAATACACCTTCTTCTCAAGTGCACATGAAACATTCTCCAGGATAGACCACATCTTGGGTCACAAATCAAACCTCAGTAAATTTAAGAAAATTGAAATTGTATCAAGCATCTTCTATGACCACAATGCTATGAGACTAGATACCAGTTACAAGAAAAAAACTGTAAGAAACACAAACACATGGAGATTATACAACATGTTAATAAATAACCAACAGGTTACTGAAGAAATCAAAAGTGAAATAAAAAAAAATTCTAGAAACAAATGACGATGAAAACACAACAACTCAAAACCTATGGGATGCAGCAGAAGCAGTTTTAAGAAGGAAGTTTATAGCAATACAATCCTACCTCAAGAAAGAAGAAAAACATCGACTAGACAGCCTAACTTTACACCTAAAGCAACTAGAAAAAGAAGAAGGAAAAAAAAAAAAAACCAAAATTGGTAGAAGGAAAGAAATCATAAAGATCTGAGCAGAAATAAATGAAAAAGAAATTAAAGAAACAATAGTAAAGATTAATAAAACTCAAAGCTGGTTCTTTGAGAAGATAAACAAAAGCAACAAACCTTTAGCCAGACTCATCAAGAAAACAAGAGAGAAGAATCAAATCACCAAAATTAGAAATGAAAAAGGAGTGGGTACAACAGAAAATGCAGAAATACAAAGGATTATGAGAGACTATTATGAACAACTATATGGCAAGAAAATAGATAACCTGGAAGAAATGGACAGATTCTTAGAAAAGTTCAATCTTCCAAGACGGAACCAGGTAGAAATTATGAACGACCCAATTACAATCACTGAAATTGAAGCTGTGATCAAAAATCTCCCAAAAAACAAAAGCCCAGGACCAGATGGTGTCACAGGAGAATTCTATCAAACATTTACAGAAGAGCAAAGGCCTACTAAAACTCTTTCAAAAAATTTCAGAGGAAGGAACACTTCCAAATTCAGGCCACCATCACCCTGATACCAAAACCAGACAAAGACAACACACACAAAAAAGAAAATACAAGCCAATATCACTGATGAACATACGTGCAAAAATCCTCAACAAAATTTTAGCAAACAGAATTCAGGAGCATGTCAAAAAGCTCACCCACCATGATCAAGTTGGGTTTATTCCAGGGATGCAAGAAGTCTTCAATATATGGAAATCAATCAATGTGATACACCATATTAACAAAATCAAAGATCAAAACTTTATGATAATCTCAATAGATGCAGAAAAAGCCTCTGACAAAATCCAGCACCTATTTATGATCAAAACTCTTCAAAAAATGGGCATAGAAGGAACCAACCTCAACATATTAAAGGCCATATATGATAAACCTATAGCCAACATTTTTCTCAATGGCGAAAAACTGAAAGCATTCCCACTAATATCGGGAACAAGATAAGGGTGTCCACTTTCACCACTATTATTCAACATAGTTTTGGAAGTCTTAGCTACAGCAATCAGAGAAGAAAAAGAAATAAAAGGAATTCAGATGGGAAAAGAAGAAGAAAGCTCTCACTGTTTGCAGATGACATGATATTCTACATAGAAAACCCTAAAGATACTATCAGAAAATTACTAGAGCTAATCAGTGAATTTAGCAAAGCTGCAGGATACGAAATCAATACACAGAAATTACTTGCATTTCTATATACTAACAATGAAAAATCAGAAAGAGAAATTAAGGAATCAATCCTATCTACCATTACAACAAAAAGAATTAAATATCTAGGAATAAACTTACCTAAGGAGATGAAAGAACTGTACACAGAAAATTATAAGATACTAATGAAAAATTAAAGATGACATAAAAAGATGGAAAGATATTCCATGTTCCTGGGTAGGAAGAATCAATATTGTGAAAGTGACTATTCTACCAAATGCAATCTACAGATTTAATGCAGTCCCTATCAAATTACCAATGGCATTTTTCACAGAACTAGAACAAAAAGTTTCACCCTTCATATGGAAACAGAAAAGACCCCAAATAGCCAAATCAGTCTTGAGAAAGAAGAATGGAGCTGGAGGGATCAACCTTCCTGACTTCAGGTTATACTACAAAGCTACAGTCATCAAGACAATATGGTACTGGCACAAAAACAGAAATATAGACCAATGGAACAAGATAGAAAGCCCAGAAATAAACCCATGCACCTATGGGTACCTTATTTTTGACAAAAAAGGCAAGAATATAGAATGGGAAAAAGACCGCCTCTTCAATAAATGGTGCTGGGAAAACTAGACAGCTACATGTAAAAGAATGAATTTAGAACACTTCCTAACACCATACACAAAGATAAACTCAAAATGGATTAAAGACCTAAATGTGAGACCAGAAACTATAAAACTCTGAGAGGAAAACATAGGCAGAATACTCGATGACATAAATCAAAGCAAGATCCTCTATGACACACCTCCTAGAGTAATGGAAATAAAAACAAAAGTAAACAAGTGGGACCTGATTAAACTTCAAAGCTTTTGCATAGCAAAGGAAACTATAAGCAAGTTGAAAAAAGAACCCTCAGAATAGGAGAAAATAACGGCAAATGAAACAAACAGCTCATACAATTCAGTATGTATGTTTGAAAACATATGTTTTCATGGAATGTATGTATGTTCAGGAAAACAAACCCAATCAAAAAGTGGGAAAAAGACCTAAAGAGACATTTCTCCAAAGTAGACATACAGATGGCTAACAAACACATGAAAAGATGCTCAACATCACTCATTATAAGAGAAATGCAAGTCAAAACTACAATGAGATATCACCTTGCACCGGTCAGAATGGCCCTCATCAAAAAGTCTACAAACAATAAATGCTGGAGAGGATGTGGAGAAACAGGAACGTTCTTGCACTGTTGGTGAGAATGTAAATTGGTATCACTATTGAAGACGGTATGGGAATTCCTTAAAAACCTACAAATAAAACCATCATGTGACCCAGAAATCCCACTCCTAGGCATACAACCTGAGGAAACCAAAATTGAAAGAGATACATGTATCCCATTGTTCATTGCAGCAGTATTTACAATAGCTAAAACATGGAAGCAACCTAGATGCTCATCGACAGATGAATGGATAAAGAAGTTCTGGTATATATACACAATGGAATATTCCATTTAGTTCAGTTGAGTCACTCAGTCGTGTCTGGCTCTTTGCGACCCCATGGACTGCAGCACGCCAGGCCTTCCTGTCCATCACCAACTCCCAGAGTCCACCCAAACCCATGTTCATCGAGTCGGTGATGCCATCCAACCATCTCATCCTCTGTCATCCCCTTCTCCTCCTGCCCTCAATCTTTCCCTGCATCAGGGTCTTTTCAAATGAGTCAGCTCTTCACATCAGGTGGCCAAAGTATTGGAGTTTCAGCTTCAACATCAGTCCTTCCAATGAACATCCAGGACTGATCTCCTTTAGGATGGACTGGTTGGATCTCCTCACAGTCCAAGGGACTCTCAAGAGTCTTCTCCAACACCACAGTTCAAAAGCATCAATTCTTCAGCACTCAGCTTTCTTTATGATCCAACTCTCACATCCATACATGACTACTAGAAAAACCATAGCCTTGATTAGACGGACCTTTGTTGGCAAAGTAATGTCTCTGCTTTTTTATGCTGTCTAGGTTGGAATATTACTCAGCCATAAAAAGTAACATATTTGAGCAAGTTCTAATGAAGTGGATGAACCTAGAACCTATTATAGAGTGAAGTGAGTCAGAAAGAGAAAGATAAATACCATATTCTAACACATATATACAGAATCTAGAAAAATGGTACTGAAGAATTTATTTACAGGGCAACAATGGAGAAACAGATATAGAGAACAGACTTATGGACATGGGGAGAAGGGAGGGGAGGGTGAGATGTATGTAAACAGTAACATGGAAACTTATATTACCATATGTAAATTAGATAGCCAACAGGAATTTGCTGTATGGCTCAGGAAACTCAAACAGGGGCTCTGTATCAACCTAGATGGGTGGGATGGGGAGGGAGATGGGAGGGAGTTTCAAAAGGGAGGTGATATATGTATACCTATGGCTGATTCATGTTGAGATTTGACAGAAAACAGCAAAATTTTGTAAAGCAATTATCCTTCAATAAAAAATTAATTAATTAATTTACAAAAGAGGCAGTTAGTCACATTAATGATTTTCCTCATTTTTTTCCTAGCTGAATTTTAGATGATTAACTCAGAATATCTAGAAATACAATAACATCATTGGAATTTAAAGATAATTTCTCTTGTTTAATTGCAATTCTTGTACCTCGGGTTTTTTCATCTCTTCAAAGTGGTTGATAGTTCATGAAAATTTTTAAATGAGAGCTGTAAGAGTGGGCACTCACCTCTACTATATTGCTAGATCATATTTGCTAATATTTTATATTAGACTTTTATATCTATATTTTTAAGTGAAACTGGTATATTTTCCTTTATTTCTCAATTTCTGCCACATTTTCTTTGCCAAAGTAGATCACTTTCTTCATGGTGTCTTTTAACGAAGAGTCATATTTTAATACAATTAACCTATCAATTTTTTTCTTTTGAGATTAGTAACATTTGTGTCTGCTTTAAAAATATTTATTTGCTCCTAAACCATTGTCTCCAATAATTTCTCTGAAAAGTTTTAAAGTTTAGCCTTTTAGATTAAATTTTTAATTCATTTAGTATCGATTTTAAGGTATGGTGAGTGCATGCATGCTCAGTCACTTCAGTCATGTCCGACTCTTTGGGACCCTGTGGACTGTAGCCCGCCAGGATCCTCTGTCCACGGGATTCTCCAGGCAAGAATACTGAAGTGGGTTGCCATGCTCTCCTCCAGGGGTTAAGGTAAGGTGTGAGGCAGCAATTCAAGTTTATTTTTTCCCTCAAATGGATAATTGATTATCTCACACCATTTATACAATGGTCTGAGTTTTTCTATTTCTGCTTCTGTCACATGTCCAGGATCTATGTATGTATCTAGTACTGACGAGCTCTTCTGATACAGTGTTGAACAGAATCAATGACAGTGAGTATCTCTGCCTTATTCCTGATTTTAAAGGAAATGCTCTTATTATGGTACCATCAAAAATAATGTCTGTCAACCAAATATTTTTTAATGGTCAGAAGACTTGAACAAATATTTCACCAAAAAAGATATATGAATGGCAAATAAGCACATGAAAAGATTTCACAAATCATCAAGAAAATACAAATAAATGCAAAATATTTTTATATACCCACTATTTTTGTGCTCAGTCCCTCAGTCATATCTGACTCTTTGCAAGCCTATGGATCACAGCACACCACAGTCATACTTGTTTCTTAAAAAGATAATCCCGACAGCCATGTGAAGGGGACTGGAGTGAAGTAATTTTAGAGATGCAGAGGCCCCAGAGAAGAAAGCTATTAGAAACACTCCAAAGAAGAGAAAGGAAAGCTTGAACCATAGCAGTAAGAAGTGGGGAAACAAATGAAAAAGTCATTACTGAGAAAAAAATTGATAGAATATGGTATAATGATTAAATGTAGGATATCAGGATTCCATAATTAATCTATTAGTAGCACTGTCCCAAAATACCAGACACTGAGATATACATTTCAAAAGGCAAAATTGTATAAATTGTACAAATTTCATATTAGGAAAATATTAATAAAGTTTAGTTCCAATCAATTTTGAAAATTCTTAAAAGATGATTTTGGTTTTTTGTTTTGCTCCATTTTATCAAATATTCAGATAAACATAATTAAATCTATTGACTTTTTTCCCATTTGTAGCAGATATCACACAATACACTTAAAATGCAAAACTGACATGTTGGCTCAGGAAAAAAATACATCAAGAAAAAAGAAATTACAGGAAACAATTTTTTAGGTTAAACAGATATGTCAGCTGTGTGCAGATACCCTAAAAATGGAATAGAAATTTCATACATTTTGAACAGGAAGACTGGGTTTGTTTAATGTGTTTAGCATATCTTGGCAAGCTGAAAAATATATAAAATATCTCTTCTTAAATTTAGTCTCAACACTAAGCATGTGTTTTCATGACAGGTAGCAGGTAATCATTTTTTTCCCCCTTTACCTTGCTCTTCATCTCTGGTTCAAAATGTTTGTTTCTGCTATACATATTGAGAAGCATCATCTAAACAAACAAATCTTCCCAAGTCATTGGATTTTGCTTCTTCTTAATATCTTCTTTGGCCCTGTGTCAGCAAACACCACAGCTAGTTACACATTTAGGGCTAATACAATTCAGTACATTATATAAACGTTTGCTTATGAAGCCTAACTTGAATATCTTTGCCTTGATTTCCACTCAAAGGGAAAAACATATTGAATTGAAACTAGGACTGCTTGCTAAGGTGTGCACCAGATATGTGATGAATCTACTTGGATGGTAGCTGTTTCGATGCCATTGCTTAGGGATCATCAGTAAATGTCCCTAGTTTGTATTTTTATTACTAGATAGCACCTGAGTCCTTGGGATCACTGAGCTTCTTCCAACAAAATTAAGTAAGCATTAGTTCAGTTCAGTTCAGTTCAGTCCCTCAGTCGTGTCCGACTCTTTGCAACCCCATGGACCACAGCACGCCAGGCCTCCCTGTCCATCACTAACTCCCAGAGTCCACCCAAACCCATGTCCATCGAGTCAGTGATGCCATCCAATCATCTCATTCTCTGTTGTCCGCTTCTCCTCCTGCCCTCAATCTTTCCCTGCATCAGGGTCTTTTCAAATGAGTCAGTTCTTCACATCAGGTGGCCAAAGTATTGGAGTTTCAGCTTCAACATCAGTCCTTCCAATGAACACCCAGGACTGATCTCCTTTAGGATGGACTGGTTAGATCTCCTCACAGTCCAACGGACTGTCAAGAGTCTTCTCCAACACCACAGTTCAAAAGCATCAATTCTTCAGCACTCAGCTTTCTTTATAGTCCAACTCTCACATCCATACATGACCACTGGAAAAACCATAGCCTTGACTAGACAGACCTTTGTTGACAAAGTAATGTCTCTTCTTTTCAATATGCTGTCTAGGTTGGTCATAATTTTCCTTCCAAGGAGTAAGCGTCTTTTAATTTCATGGCTGCAGTCACCATCTGCAGTGATTTTGGAGCCCAGAAAAATAAAGTCAGCCACTGTTTCCACTGTTTCCCCATCTATTTGCCATGAAGTGATGGGACCGGATACTATGGAAGGCAATAATGTCCTAGGGTCATACTCCTGGAAACCACACAAACTTCCATTTTCCGGGACCAAGGGTCAAACTGAGAACCAAATTCCCATGGAAATAATTTCTACAAGAGGATGTCTTTACCAGGACCCAAATCCAGCTATTACAGTGAGTGGTGTATTCCATCTAAATACTTCTGGCTCTTCCACTGACCCACATGTTACTCTTTGATGCATAATTAACGCTGAGGTCAGAGTTGTCACATTCCATACTTCCTGCTTTGCAGTTATGGGCTTTCCCAGTGGCACTCTCAACCACTAGACACCAGCTCTAAGTGGTCACACCTAATTTGGAGGGGATATGTCTGTATCTAAAGAAAACCACCCTCCAGGGATAAGGGCTGAATTTGCAATACAAAACCTTGAATTTCCACCCATTTCAAACCCTGGGAAACTGATATGTATCTTTTCTGAATTTAAGTTTCCTCTAAAGCAATGGTGCCTGTTTGTGCTCTTTCTGACTTCAGACTAGCAATAAACTGGCTATTGGCATTTGATTTAAATGGATCGCCCCACTTTAAAAAGAGAACCATCAAAGGTGGTTCAATCTTATTTCCTGGGGACTTTTAAAAAAAAATTGCAAAAACCATCACAATATTGTAAACTAATTATCCACCAATTAAAAAGAAATAAATAATTTTTAACCTGTAAAATCACGTGATAGGATAGAAATCCACGAATAACCTATCTGCACAAGTATTGCATATGCACTCTTGTAAACATGTGTTAAATTCACACACATACACATAACTCCAGATGATCATAACAGAAAAAGTCACTGTTGAGAAAATTCAGTCAAGATTGTTGTCTTGGAGTGTTCTTAAAAATTCAGTTTATAGTCTATAGGAACTTGAATAGAATTTGTATCCTACTATTGTGTGGAAATTGTGTAAACCGTTGAATTGGTTCATGGTGCTTTTCGGGTCTACCATATCTTACTTTTCTATCTATTCATTCTATTAATTTCTGAGAGTTTGATGTTGAAACTCCAACTAAAAACTTATATACTTAAAAAAAATTGCAATATATAGTGGAACTGTATGTAAATTTGTTCTGTGTTTTTCAAGTCTCCTATAAATGTGTTATCATACTTTCATAATTTAAAAAATAAAAAAGAAAGAGAAAAAAAATTCAAAAGCCATGTGAGTGTATGTGTGTGTGTGTTGGTGTGTCAGATGGTCTCCAAAGCAGATGCTGTTGACCACCATGAATAGTTGAACAGGGGCTGCCCACCTGGCATGCTCAGGCTGGCCCACACCCTGCCCCCTGGGCTAGATGCCAATGCTGCAGAGATCTGAGGTGGACACCCGCAGAAGGGATCCTGGGTGTGGCTTCCACCTTCAAGCTTAAGGCTGATGCACTTTCTGCATCTCAAGTCCTCCAAGTAGCAGCTTTACTTAACCCACCTCTGTGTCACTTGAAATCTGGAGACAGCTGAGGGGGCCCTACAAAGACTTCCCCCACACCCTGACATGGACTGGAGGGGTGGGCCTGGGTGAGGGCAGGGGTCCAGAGGGAACACTCTTAGTGTGCTAAAAAGCCACTGCAAACATAGCACTAAAAACATGTCACTTTCCAAAAAACAAAAACTAGTTGAGCATGAATTCTTTCTGCAAAACTTTAAGGTAAAATTGTATATTGCATTGACCTACACTCCCTCTGTATAGAGCCACACCAAGCAAATGGAGTCACCCACCTAAATGTTTTGAGACCCAAAGAAAGTACCTCCAGGTATTGATTTCCTCTTCTATGGAATTGACTTTGTCTATTTGGAAATTGTCATGATAGGAAAGCTTGCTTTGGAATTTAGCCATGATAATAGTTCTCACGATTCACCATCCTACTCTTTTGCAATCTGACACCTATTTTGTTAATGAATAAAATAGGTCAGAACCTAAGCATTAGCTCAAATTCAAATGCAAAAACTTCCGGTAACTCAATATATTCTTTATAGGATTGCTCAGGGCTCTGCTTCTAGAATTCTCAGCATGGGGACATGAGAATATCTATTAAAGCAGCCCACATCAGTTTAACCCTAATAATTTTAGAAAGTAAAATCTCCAGGGATCACAGTCCTGTGTTAAACCAACAAAGTTTATGGAAGGAGTGAGATCAAGGTGTTCAGAAAGCCAAGATGGATTAATTGCCCTAATATTTGAGTCCTAGTCTTAGTTATACAACTTACTTACCGTGTGACATATGAAAACTCACTGAAACCTCAGAATCCAGATTTGTAATACAGAGATAACATCTTTCTTGACTGCTTCACAGAGGAATGCATTTGAACACTCTTTTAAACAGTAAAGCCCCATCTATTCACAATTACAATGTACCATAGTATTATTTTTGAACATCATGGTGATGATGACATTTTTTTAAGCTTATTTATTAACTGCACCATGTGGCATGTGGGAACTTATTTCCCTGGCCAGGGATTGATCCTGTGCCCTCTGCAGTGGAATTTCGGAGTCTCAACGACTGGACTGCCAGGGAAATCCCTACAACGTATTATTAACTGAAGATCATGGTATGGGGTGTTTTCATGCCTGTTGCCATTGTTACTGTTGTTTCTTAAAAGGCACATTAGGAAGTGATTTTTGTCTGCAGAACTCTAGCTGGGATAATTTATCCACATCCCCATTCTTCACACTCTGTAGGAACATAACTCAATGTTTCTTCACATGCTCTGCAAGATAAACTTAGAGCTGTAAATGGGCAACGAAGCATAGGCTTGGGAGATGGAATAGTACCCAAACTTCCTCTGATGTAACAGTATTTATGTTGGATATCAAACAAATGTATAACCCCTAGACCACAAGTTCCTTGTCTTTTGTACACTGCTGCGTCCAGCACCTACAACAGTGTCTGGCACAGAGAAGACAATAAAACTTTTCCAAATAAGTTAAATAATCCTCTTTTAACTACTGCCATTGGTACAACCATCTCTAAAGGTCAAATATTTTTTTAAAGCATCATTATATGGCTCTTCTCAGAGGTGCTGTATATGTAGCATCTCAAGCCTGCCAAAATTCAGGGTTTCCAACACAACAGCACAATGACCAATCTGTTTGATAAGTGTTACACATAATATTTATATATGTTTTATATATAGTCAAATATATATTTTATATATTCTCATAGATACGATTTGGTGCTTAGTGGTACTTAAAAATAAAACACTTTTACTAACTAAAATGTTCGTGGCATAAAATGTCACAATAACTGGAAGGTTTTGCTTAGCAATTACTAAACAGGAAGAATTGTTCATTTCAAGCTTTATTGAGATCATCCTGATTTGAATTTGAATTTGTTTTTCCATCTCTTTAAGGAAATTATGCTATAAATATAATGAAGTCTTTTGTGTTTGAAAATCTTACAGTGCCTGAATATTGTCAACATGAATATTGGCTTTTATTGTGCAACACAATAAATAAGAATTTGGGTTGATTTTGTTTTGATCCCAGCATGTACACGAGATTTTCTTTTGAGACTACATCCCTTTTATCAACTTGTTTTTATGATGTTTTGCCTCTTGTGTTAAGACTGAAACTGTAAGGTACAGGAAAAAGAAGAAAAAAATAACCTATCCTCATTGTGGAGACTTCACGAAACGATTTTGATAACTACACGGTTTACTCAGTGCATTTTTACAGCTCCTAACAATTTTTGTTTTCTCTGTACTCCGTCACTTCATGTTACAATTTACAGGAAAGAAAGATGAGCCTCAAATCTCCTTTTTCTATGTCACCACCTAATTGTTTAGAAGCTCAAGATTCACCAAATTAGTAACAATATTATTTTATTATTTCCAGTGCATTGGAACAATCAGGATTTTTTAATGAATATCCAAAAAAGACAATATGGTTAGCAACAGTTTAAAAATTTGGAATCTTAGATAAGGTGTTGAGGCTTATGAAGCATCCCACAGCACCCCTGGCAGGAATCATTTGTGTCAACTCTGCCAGGTGGAGAGAACACACTTTTTTTTTTTAAGATTGAGATCTTGTGATGGCAATGTCATTTTTACTTTTAAACTGAGATTAAAATATTGTATTATATTTTCTTTGGGATTGACTCCAAATATATGCTTGTTCAGATATATGTAGCCCAACTAATTCAACATCATTTACTTAATTCTCCGCAGATTGCCTGGAAACTTAATCTGATCTGTATCTGCCTCTTGAGCAACAGCATTGCGTGTGATTAACTAGGGAATTGGCAGTCTGCCTTTGTGGACGAACAGGTTTTCCTTCGTATGTTCAGGAATCAAATCAGAACCAAAATTCAGATTTGATCTGGTAACCAAATATATGAAACTTTCAGGAAGTAAAAGTGACAAATTATTTCTTCCTTCTTACCACAACCACTCTGGTCCAAACCTAGCATGCCATGCTAGAGAATTCTGACAATCTCCCACTTGGGTCTCTCCAGGGTCTCAGAGCCCTCACATCTGTGCTCTAGATCATTCATTCTGCAAACACTTATGGAGTCTCTAATGAGTGTCAGCGATCTTAAGGACACAAAGATCATAAGACATAGCCATTGCCCAGGCTCTTAATACAGACTCCAGGGAAAGGTAGTATGAACTCAAATTTTTTTTCAATTTATTTATTTTTAATTGAGGAATAATTGCTTTACAATATTGCCTTGGTTTCTTCCATACATCAACATGAATCAGCCATAGGTATTACATATGTCCCCTTCCTCTTGAGCCTCCCTCCCAGCTCCCACCCCTTCCTGCCCCTCTAGGTTGTTACAGAGCCTCCGTGAACTCAAACATTTTTTGAACTGGACCTTCAAGAGAAGGAAAGTGGAAAGGGAATTTCAGGCGAAGGGTACAAAGTGAGCTAAAGTGTTAAGGCAGGAAAGATGGGCCATCACAGTAAACAGTGCAGCCATGAAGCCCAACATCACCTACTGGTGACAGAGAAACATTGCTTCCATCTGAGAACATCTAGCTCTGCCACAAGTGCTGGCACACAGCAACACAATGACAAGAAAATCTTACCTAAAAAGAACCCAGAGCCCTTGCTCAGAATTGAGTCATGATAATCGAGTGCTCAGATTACCCAACATCATCAACAATATGGATTATTTAATAAAACACAAGTTGGATTGCACAGCTGGTATGTGGGAAGTTCCTCCATCTGCTCTGGGAATCCCCTCCTTGAAACACTCTTCTTGTTGTTGTTCAGTTGCTAAGCCGTGTCCGACTCTGAAACCCCATGGACTGCAACACACCCGGCTTCCCTGTCCTTCACCATCTCCTGGAGTTCGCTCAAACTCATGTCCATTGAATCGGTGATGTCATTCAACCAGCTCATCCTCTGTTGTCCCCTTCTCCTCCTGCCTTCAATCTTTCCCAGCATCAGGGTTTTTTCCAGTGAGTTGGCTTTTTCCATCAGATGGCCAAAATACTGGAGCTTCAGTTTCAGCATCAGTCCTTCCAATGAATATTCAGGGTTGGTTTCCTTTAGTGAAGCTCATTTGCTGAAGGAGCAACTCTTCATTGAGTCCCCCAGCTTGGTTGTGATACTGGTTCTCCTCAATCTCCATGTACCCTTTTCTGTAGAAAAAAAAAAAATCTCACTTTGCAAAGACTTTTGAAACTGTATTAATGACCTTCTGAAAGTGAGTTGTCCAGATGGACTGTACTTATTCCCACCCACCTTCTATCCAAGCAAAACTAAAAGCTATGTTCTTTCCCATTTTCTAACAGTGTAACCACTGGCTTCAACCAGAACTGGTAGTTTATGTTTCTGGCTCCCTAATAAAATGTGACTGCCTCCAGGCCAGGAGCCATGTCTCTTCATCTCTGTATCCCCAGAGAATAGTGCAGATGCCCTGCACAAGAGGAGAAGGGGGCAACAGAGGATGAGATGGTTGGATGGTATCACTGACTCAATGGAGTTTGAGCAAACTCCTGGAGATAGTGAAGGACAGGAAGCTTGGTGTCCTGCAGTTCATGGCATCTCAAAGAGACAGAACAACAACCCTGCACAACACACTGTTAAATGTCACTAGTGTTTTTGAAGCATATATTGGGCCTTGGGATTTAGAAGAAGTTTGGACTCCACCAGTGATCTGGTCATACAGGCCCCTACAGGTCGTGTTAAGGCATTTGTGGATTCAAGGAAAGTGATCTCAACTGTTCTTTCCATACATGACCCTATTTCATGTTTCAGTAACACTTTAAAGCAGTTATTATTGTGAATGTGTGCGTGTGTGCGTGCATGCTCAGTCATGTCTGACTCTGCAACCCCATGGACTGTAGCTCCCCAGGCTTCTCTGTCCATGGGATTTCCCAGGCAAGAATACTGGAGTGGGTTGTCATTTCCTATTCCAGGGGATGTTCCCAACCCAGGGATCAAACCCACGTCTCCTGCATCTCCTGCACTGGCAGGCGAATTCTTTACCACTGAATCAACTGGGAAGCCCTAAGAAAGTGTGGGGTCCTTTAAAAACAAAACAAAACAGAATCCTCCCTGGAAACCAGTCAGACTTGAGTTTGAAACCAGGCTGTGTCTCTTCCAGGTCAAGACATTAGGCAAATCATTTGACCTCCCCATGTTTTTATCTTCCCATCTAAAAACTGGAGCTGGTAATAATTTAAAGTTTACAGGGGCTCTTAAAGGGATTAAATGTCACAATAAAAGTTAAAGATACAGTACATGATAGATGCTCAATAATGGCAGTTGAAATATATTACTCATCTACATGAAAGTGTTTACGGAACATGAAGGCACTTGAATATGAAAATCCTCACAATTTTAATTAGTCAAAGAAGGACTTCAGTCAGGATAGCCACATAGCTACATGTACTTCTTTTCCTATCCTTTCCCATAAACTCTTTCTAGAAGGTCCACTTCTTACATCTTGCAAAAATCCACTTAGTGTTGACCACTAGAACCATAATGTCTGCTACGAGCTTAACACCTCCTTTTACAAACAAATATAGACTATTCATTTAATACACAGTCTGTCATTATAGACAAACCTTTCTTTTCTCTAGCTGCTTCCCTCATAGGTTTCCAATTCAGAGAAACCTCTCCAAGCCACTGTGTTGCTCATATTGATCTCTGTCTACAGCTATATTGTGGTTAACATAGTTTCCCAGTCAAATGTTTATTTCTTAAATGAATCACATAGACTTCTAACCTGTAAGGCAATCCTAAGTAAGAACATGAATGAGAACAACTCCCCCCAAACTTGTAAGAATCATATGCTGCAAATGATGTCAAGCAGGGGCTGGAAAATGCAACTCGAGTCCACAGCCTTCTCCGAACTGCTGGTTACAGAACAGAGATGTTTGCAGGATTCCTTGTGCCAGTAAAACACTGGAAGAGTCAGCTTCTGTAATAGGATCATTGGCTGAAATGAAATGAGTCAGTCTGATCAATCGAAACTGCACATGGAGCAAAGAGCTCTTAATGGATCTTAATCTCCATTAGGCTGAACTGGAGGAAGTTGCAGGGGAAGCCGCATCACATTTCAGCCATTTATAGCAGCAACGGGGTCCGTGAGCGGCTTTCAGGGAATGGGAGTGCTTAGCCTGGGGAGCTCTGGGACAACCATCAGTGGGATGGTACACTCTTGCATCATCAGTGTCCACGAAATGCTCTGGGGACTACTCTATAGAAGTGTCTCCAAGGCTCATGAAAATTTTAGCAGAAACTCATGATGGGTCAACCAGAAGAACATTAGCACATGAAGCTTTTCTGTCATGTGTAATTAAATGTGGTTTAGAATCCCTTAGACATGATTTATAAAACCAAAAGGAACAGTTCCAAGTTTGTTACCAGAGGCCCATGAAGAGCATGTGATGAAGAAAAGAGCAAGGATCAAGTTTTCCAGAGGTAGGCATATTTTGCCCACTACACACGAAAATATTTTTAAAAAAAAACAAAAACTGATGTTTGGATGCCCAGAATGTGAAACTAACTGCCTCTCAATTTAATGTATAATAGGGAAAGCTCCATGTGGAAATTTGAAAGAAAAGGAAAATTGCACACAATTTAGAAGACTACCCATTGTACATGTACTTGGAAATTACAGCACAATATCTCCTAATTAATGCTGATTGAGTACTTTGATTTCAAAAATTGAAAAGCATAATACATGGACATTGCATTACACAATCACACACCCTCTCCACGAAGTCCTTGAAGTCAGAGACCAAAATAGACAAGCCAATAGCAGATTACTGCATTGCTTTCTTTTTTTTTCCTTACTAAGTGAAGCTTTGTGATTATAAATTCTGAAGTCCAGAATTAATAAAAACTGAAGTATCTTGTGGGCTTCCCTGATAGCTCAGTTGGTAAAGAATCCACCTGCAATGCAGGAGACCTTGGTTCGATTCCTGGGTCAGGAAGATCCCCTGGAGAAGGGACAGGCTACCCACTCCAATATTCTTGGTCTTCCCTGGTGGCTCAGCTGGTAAAGAAAACACCTGCAATGCAGGAGACCTGGGTTCGATCCCTGGGTTGGGAAGATCCCCTGGAGAAGGGACAGGCTACCCGTGCCAGTATTCTGGCCTGGAGAATTCCATGGACTGTATAGTCCATGGGGTCTCCAAGAGGGAACTGTCTTGTGCTAGTGCATGAGTAATTTACCCTAAATATTTGGGCTGCTTAAATGGAAACATAAGGATTTTTTTCTGTATCATATCATTAATTTCCAGTGTTGATGCTCTCTGCCTCTGAGGTTCTGTGACATGTCGCTACTACTTCTATTAGAACAGCACTTCATCACCATAGACCATGGTTGCTTATTTTCATGTCTGACTCGCAGCCTGATCTTACCTGGATGAATTGTGAGTCCCTTGAAAGCCAAAACATCTCTTTTCATCATTTTATGCTCTCTGCCTACCTAAGGTTATGCTGATATAAAATAAATACACAGTATATTTGATTCAATAAAGGTAAGAACGGTAAGTCATTTAATATACCCTAATCTTTCAGTGAGGTATTTAGAAAATACTACCTATTTTTAAAGGTCTAAGAGACCTTTAGAGACATGTCAAAACATCACCTTGACATGAAAAACTAAAGTAGGATAAAAAGCCAGATCTGTATACTATCTGGATCTATGCACTGCAGACACTATAATATAATGACATCTGTGTACTTTACAGCTATGCTACTTTATTGTCTTCTGTTACAAAATTTAAAAACCAAGTCACAAAGTTTTAATGTCGGATTTTTCTAGTGAGTAAACATGCTGACAATGATGGGGAAAATGAAATTTAAGTAGCCAAATGTGTTTTATTCTTTTCTCAATTGAACACAGGAAAGAAACTACATTATGTAAATGAATTATTGATATCAGAAGGACTATCTAATAATTTACATTTCTAATCATATTATCCATTATATTAAATATATAAATTATATTTATTATATCCATCTTTATCTATCCCATCACTTCATGGCAAATAGATGGGGAAACAATGGAAACAGCAAGATAATTTATTTGGGGGGGCTCCAAGTCACTCAGGATGGTGACTGCAGCCATGAAATTAAAAGACGCTTGCTCCTTGGAAGAAAAGCTATAACCAACCTAGATAGCATATTAAACAGCAGAGACATTACTTTGCTGACAAAGGTCTGTCTAGTCAAAGCTATGGTTTTTCCAGTAGTCATGTATGGATGTGAGAGTTGGACTATAAAGAAAGCTGAGCGCCGAAGAACTGATGCTTTTGAACTGTGGTGTTGGAGAAGATTTGAGAGTCCCTTGGACTGCAAGAAGATCCAACCAGTCCATCCTAAAGGAAATCAGTCCTGAATAAAGGACTGATGTTGAAGGTGAAACTCCAATACTTTGGCCACCTGATGTGAAGAACTGACTCATTGGAAAAGACTCTCATGTTGGGAAAGACTGAAGGCAGGAGGACTAGGAGACGACAGAAGATGAGATGGTTGAATGGCATCACCAACTCGATGGACATGAGTTTGAGGAGGCTCTGGGAGTTGGTGATGGACAGGGAAGCCTGGCATGCTTCATGCAGTCTGTGGGGTCACAAAGAGATGGACACGACTGAGTGACTGAACTGACTGATATCTATTATTATCTATAATAATCTTATTATTATCTATCTAATTATTTCTACCTATGGCACTTTCAAAACAGACAGTCTAATATGAAGTTCCTACCACACAGAGTAGGGACTCAAGATGAATTGTTGAAATAAGACATTAGTGAATAACATTCCCAAAAATAATGGAAGCAAGTACTTAGCTTCCTTAGGTACCATGCCATAAACAATCTGGGTCCCAACACTTTAGACAACATTTCTTTCTGTTTCAAAAATATCACTCTCACCTCCTTGGACTATCAGAGTGCCTTTACCTGCCTCTAACACCTTGCAAACACGTTTAATCATCTGAGAATTGAGGGGACAGGAGAGAAAGTACTTTTGGTAATGAAATTATTGATGGCACAATACATTTCTAATAATTTTCATTTTAAATTATCTTACTATTTATTACAAAAATAGGAAGGTTAAGTCAAGTGAGAATTTTCCAGTTTTTAATTAATCTACTCTTCTTGAGTTGATGGTACTTAACTCATCCTGTCTTTTGGGAGAAGTTTCTTCTTTGTATATAATCTTGATTGTAGATAGGCTTAAATCAGCTCTATTATACTATTACTTAGAGGAGGGAAAAGAGAATTTACCAATTCTGGTTTAATGAATATGACTGTCTCAGACCCAGAAAATACACATTTTATTTGACATCACCAAAAAATCCTTAAATCAACAGTTTCTTTCAGTAGAAAGAAAAAAAATTCTAGACTGCAATAATTACAATAGACCCCCACGGGAGTTTTTGGGCTCAGCTGTAAGGAGCAATTAAGTGCAGGTTCTGAGACATTGCGTGACTCTTCTGAAAGGAATGTGGAAGTGCCTGTCTCTACTGATGACTGGACAAGTCACTCCATTCGGCCTTCGTGGTCTCTGCATTTTGCAGGTTCCAGGAACTGGCCCATCTGGGAGCCTGGAACTCCATCGACTCTAAAATAGCTGATCAATCATTAACTATTAGAAAAGATGACCCCAGGAGAAGGTCTCTTATCAAGGAATCTCTTAAGAACTTAAGTAAACCCAATTTTTAAAAATTATGTATTGTAATTAGGTTCAGTCGCATAATCCCCTTAGGAAGAGTGTGAAATAGAGTTTGGGCATAATTCTCTCACTGTGATCAGTTTCATAGAGTGTTTTATCTCTACGAAATATCAGACCAAAGCAATTTAAGACAATTTATAAATTTCACCAATCCAGAACAGCAGCAATATCACCTTGTGGTTATGGGCAGAGACTAGGGAAGGCTGACTGCCCTGGTTTGAATCTAGAATTCTGTAGTTACAAGCTGTGTTAAAAGTCTCAGTTCTTCAGATTCCCATCTCTAAGATGAGAATAATAATTTTTTTAAAATGTATCTTCCAGGTTTAGGGTACATCAGATAAAGGAGTTTATATGTATAAATTCCTTAACATAGTGCCTAGCAACTGTATCTTGATATTAAAGCTAAAATCAGAAACAATAAGACTGTCTTCATGCACATGTAAATGTTAATGTAAATGATGCTAACCATGGTTACATCCTGATTCCCTCCCCATCTTATTAATTTACATCCAGCAACTTTCTATGATAGTAAAGAATCTACCTGCAATGCAGAAGACCCAGGTTTGATCCGTGGGTTGGGAAGATACCCTGGAGAAGGGAATGGCTACCCACTCTAGTATTCTTGCCCGGAAAATCCATGGACAGAGAAGCCTGTTGGGCTACAGTCCATAGGGTCGCAAAGAGTCAGACACGACTGAGCGACTAACACTTTCAACTTGCTATAGCTAACAGACACAGAGAATACGTGACTTAATACCCCCATTCCCCCCTGCCCACACACGCACTACAAGAGATTATACATTGATGGGGTTCAGGGTTTTTTTTTTCTTATTTGCTCAGAACCCGGGTCTCCCTCATAAGTTCCCCCAACCCAGAACCTGCCACTTTGACATGTGAATTACTTTGAGCTGAAGACAACCAAGACTACCCCCAAAACACTCAGGAGGAGCTTTTACCTCCTCAAAAGTGCCTAAAAGAATTTAGATAGAAGGACTGGTACAGGTAGAGAACTATCACCATAGATATCTCCCAAAAACATGGACTGGGAGTAGTGAGCTGGAGGGAAGCTTGGCAGAGTCTGGAAATCAAAGTCCTCTCCGCATCCCACTGTCTCTGTCTGAACTGGCAAACATTTGTTTATAAAACATGTGCTTTTTTCATTTTCCAATAAATCACCCTCCTCCCTTTTGAAGTCCCAAACCTCTAGCCCAAGATGGCATATAAGCCTTAATTGTCTGACTGTCTTTGGGTCTCATATTCTAGAGGGCCCCTGCATGCACATAATCAAATGTTTTTTCTGCTGTTAACCTATGTTAATTTGATTATTAGACCAGCCAAAGAACCTACAAGGGAAGAATGGAAAAGTTTCCCTCCCCTACAACTTCTTTTTAAAAAATTCTGGGGCTATGTTTTATCTTATAAAATCAATTTACTTCCTAGTTACTTTCAGGAAATGCAAATCAGTATCAAACATCAAACATAAAAGCAAACTCACTGACGTGAAAGGCATTTCCTAACATTAATTACATTTCAATTAATTCCATCAATTTTAAGTGACTCCACATAATGCATTAATTCTTCCAAGTCTAAGAAAATGTCTTTTACAGTTAATTCTACTCTGTCTATCTTATCAGGATGTAGTTCCTTCTCATAACAAATGTCTTTAAAATCGCTTCATGTTAAAATGAATTCCTTCATGTTCTGTAGTACCATACTCTAAGATTCTAGCCAACTGGTTGTGCAGAAGCTTGGAAAGATTTACAGCTCTTAGGGAAACCACTACCTTTACTGCAGGTGTCTCTGCAGCCACTGGAGTAGGTTCAAGGCGAGTAGGTTGCCTGCTTGTGTGTGTGTAGAGTCACTCAGTCGTGTCTGACTCTTTGGGACCCCATGGACGGCAGACTGCCAGTCTCCTCTGTCTATGGGATTTTCCAGGCAAGAATACTGGAGTGGGTTGCCATTATCTCCTACAGGGGATCTTCCTGACCCAGGGATCAAACCCTCATCTCCTGCATCTCCTACTCTGCAGGCAGATTCTTTACTGCTAAAGCCACCAGGGAAGCCCATGGTCCCCTGCTTAGGAGAAAATAAGAATTGGGTTCTTGGACTGGCAACTCGTTTCATATTGCCAGTCCAGGTTCGATGCACGATACTGGATGCTTGGGGCTGGTGCACTGGGACGACCCAGAAGGATGGTATGGGGAGGGAGGGGGGAGGAGGGTTCAGGATGGGGAACACATGTATACCTGTGGCGGATTCATTTTGATGTTTGGCAAAACTAATACAATTATGTAAAGTTTAAAAATAAAATAAAATAAAAAAGAATTGGGTTCTTAAGCAGCTAGACGAGAATAACGAGAATATCCACTTTGCTGCTTACACATTTAGTACATAAGATATATGGCTTTTGGTTAACCACAGAAGCAAGAACACCTGCTCTACATTTAAAGAAACTGATCATGATGTAATTATAAGCCAGGACCACCTAGTGGCTTACTCAAGTCATCTGGTACTAAAGAGAATGTTCAAATGAGCATCTGACGCTCTACTAAGTTCTATCCCCATATTAATATACATGATCACAAGACAAATTACTCAGCCCTTGATGGTTAATTTGCATATTCTGCTAAATTACAACTTTATGTTACCACCTAAGCTTCTGAGGTCAAAATAAGAAGCACTCTTTTGAAAAGTGTCTGTGACTTCTGAAAAATTATAATTGAGAAAAGACATCTGCATGTTATCTAGAGTGCTTCAGAAAAGCACACACAAAATAACATTCTCCCTTGAATTTTCTTCAAGAAAAGGTTGCTTACTACAAATCCTGTACATAGTTTCTTTGAGCTAAATATGAGAACTGTGTGTTTAAGTGTTTCCCTGCAGTGGCTTAATTCAGGAAAAGTGCCAGTGCTGGGCAAACACTCCATTACATTCACTTCCTATTATTATTATTAATAATTATAATCTTAAAGTGCCAGGTGACATTTCCTACACACTATAGATGGTCTCTGCTCCAGTTTTACACTTAGTTACCCTGATCTGTATTATTTAATTGTATCAGTCTCTCAGTCATGTCTGAATCTTTGTGATCCCATGGACTGCAGCACACCAGGCTTCCCTGTCCATCACCAATTCCCAGAGCTTACTCAAACTCATGTCCATCGAATTGGTGATGCCATCCAACCATCTCATCCTCTGTCATCTCCTAGTCCTCCTATCTTCAATCTTTTCCAGCATCAGAATCTTTTCCAATGAGTTAGTTCTTCATATTAGGTGGCCAAAGTATTGGAATTTCAGCTTCAGCATCAGTCTTTCCAATGAATAATCAGGACTGATTTCCTTTAGGATGGACTGGTTGGATCTTCTTGCAGTCCAAGGGACTCTCAAGAGTCTTCTCCAACACCCCAGTTCAAAAGCATCAATTCTTTGGCGCTCAGCTTTCTTTATAGTCCACTCTCAATGAATGCTGGCAATTTGATCTCTGGTTCCTCTGCCTTTTTTTTTTTTTTTTTTTTTAAATTTTATTTTATTTTTAAACTTTACATAACTGTATTAGATTTGCCAAATATCAAAATGAATCCGCCACAGGTATACATGTGTTCCCCATCTTGAACCCTCCTCCCTCCTCCCTCCCCATTCCATCCCTCTGGGTCGTCCCAGTGCACCAGCCCCAAGCATCCAGTATCGTGCATCGAACCTGGACTGGCAACTCATTTCATACATGATATTTTACGTGTTTCAATGCCATTCTCCCAAATCTTCCCACCCTCTCCCTCTCCCACAGAGTCCATAAGACTGTTCTATACATCAGTGTCTCTTTTGCTGTCTCGTACACAGGGTTATTGTTACCATCTTTCTAAATTCCATATATATGCGTTAGTATACTGTATTGGTGTTTTTCTTTCTGGCTTACTTCACTCTGTATAATAGGCTCCAGTTTCATCCACCTCATTAGAACTGATTCAAATGTATTCTTTTTAATGGCTGAATAATACTCCATTGTGTATATGTACCACAGCTTGCTTATCCATTCATCTGCTGATGGACATCTAGGTTGCTTCCATGTCCTGGCTATTATAAACAGTGCTGCGATGAACATTGGGGTACTCGTGTCTCTTTCCCTTCTGGTTTTCTCAGTGTGTATGCCCAGCAGTGGGATTGCTGGATCATAAGGCATGTCTATTTCCAGTTTTTTAAGGAATCTCCACACTGTTCTCCATAGTGGCTGTACTAGTTTGCATTCCCACCAACAGTGTAAGAGGGTTCCCTTTTCTCCACACCCTCTCCAGCATTTATTACTTGTAGACTTTTGGATCGCAGCCATTCTGACTGGTGTGAAATGGTACCTCATAGTGGTTTTGATTTGCATTTCTCTGATAATGAGTGATGTTGAGCATCTTTTCATGTGTTTGTTAGCCATCTGTATGTCTTCTTTGGAGAAATGTCTATTTAGTTCTTTGGCCCATTTTTTGATTGGGTCATTTATTTTTCTGGAGTTGAGCTGTAGGAGTTGCTTGTATATTTTTGAGATTAGTTGTTTGTCAGTTGCTTCATTTGCTATTATCTTCTCCCATTCTGAAGGCTGTCTTTTCACCTTGCTAATAGTTTCCTTTGATGTGCAGAAGTTTTTAAGGTTAATTAGGTCCCATTTGTTTATTTTTGCTTTTATTTCCAATATTCTGGGAGGTGGGTCATAGAGGATCCTGCTGTGATGTATGTCAGAGAGTGTTTTGCCTATGTTCTCCTCTAGGAGTTTTATAGTTTCTGGTCTTACGTTTAGATCTTTAATCCATTTTGAGTTTATTTTTGTGTATGGTGTTAGAAAGTGTTCTAGTTTCATTCTTTTACAAGTGGTTGACCAGAGTTCCCAGCACCACTTGTTAAAGAGATTGTCTTTAATCCTCTGCCTTTTCTAAATCCAGCTTGAACATCTACAAGTTCACAGTTCACGTACTGTTGAAGCCTGGTTTGGAAAATTTTGAGCATCACTTTGCTAACGTGTGAGATGAGTGCAATTGTATGGTAGTTTGAACATTCTTTGGCATTGTCTTTCTTTGGGATTGGAATGAAAATTCATCATTTCATTGGAATGAAAACTGATGCATCACTTGAATCATCCACCTCAAAATAGGCAAAAATGTAAGTTCCAATTAAAATTTTTAAACCAAGTAGGAATTCGGCACAGTATTTGTGATTCTAATAATGGTATTTGTGAATACAATCATGTGATTCCAATAATTTGTGACTTCAATAATATATTTTAAACTTAAAAATTAGTGCTGCGGCTTCCCTGGTGACTCAGTGGTAAAGAATTCACCTGCCAATGCAGGAGACACAAGTTCAATCCCTGGCCCAGGAAGATCTCACAAACCGAGGAGCAACTAAGCCTGTGTGTCACAACTACTGAGCCTGTGCTCTGCAATAAGAGAAGCCATTGCAATGAGAAGCCCGCACATCCCAACAAAGAGCAGCCCACACTCTCCATAACTAGAGAAAAGCCCTCGCAGCAACAAAGACCCAGAACAGCCAAAAATAAATAAATAAAATTATGCTTTAAAAAGGCAATTAAAAGAAAACAATTAGTGCTGATGAGGGAAGTATAAATAAGACTGAGATTGAGAAGGATGTTAATTTTTCTACCACAATGAGAATATTGGCCTAAATTCAGTGTGTAACTATAATTTTCAATTTATAGTTAGGAACACTGATGTACTCAGTTATGTCTGACTCTTTTGTGACCCTATGGACTACAGCTCACCAGGCTCCTATGTCCATGGGATTTCCAGGCAAGAATCCTGGAGTGGGTTGCCATTTCCTCCTCCAGGGGATCTTCCCCACCCAGGGATCCAGCCTATATCTCTTGAGTCTCCTGCATTGGCAGGTGGGTTCTTTACCACTAGTGCCACCTGGGTCAAATTAACTGGGAGCTGTGGAGAAAGGCTCATGCAGTGAACAGAAAGTTTAAACCATAGAATATATGAATAATGTAGTCACATTACTTTAAAAATCATGAAAGCAGAAGCAAGTCCAGGTGGGAGATGGTGACAGGCTGGAGGAAGTTCACGCAGTAGGAGGGCTGAGTGCAAGCAGCAATTCAGGAAACAGAGCAGGGCACCTGGGTGCAGGAGGCTGAATGTCCTTGCTCTGAACTCAGTGAGGCAATAGCAGAAAGATGCCCTAGTACAGGCTGGTTGGAACCGAGGTGGAGTCATTCCAGATTTCGGAGGGGGAGGTGGGGGAGTCTCTATCCAAGCTGGAAATGCAACCTTTTTAGGACATTATATAAATCTTTATAATTTGCTCCCATTTCAGTCACTGTAAATAGTCCTAAAATCATGGGCTATTGAATCAGGAAGAAACTCCATGGACCATACAGCCAGAAATTTCATTTTGCAGCTGAGGAGACTGCAGTTTGGAAAGGTTACCCAAGGCCACACAGCTGGTCAGCTAAACAGGCAACACTTAATATCAGGATTTCTAATTCTCAGTTCAGTGTTTTACACCCTGCTGTCCTCTTTGATAGGATACCAAACATCCTTATTTGTCTGAGACTCTCCTGTTTTAAAATTGAAAGCCTCACATCCCAGGAAATCCGTCAGTCCCAGGCAAACCAGCGTGGTCGGTCACTTTGGTGAAGATACGAATTATTATTCATATTCCTATAACCTTCAAGAGAGTAGTTTTCAGTGCTGGCCATAGCAAAAATTCTCCACACAAAAGTTTGTCCAAACAGCTCCAGAATAAAGATGGGTGACTTTATGCCATCATGGTAGAAATGAGAAGGAAGAACCTCTTCATTTTTTATCTCATTTATGACAGGAATGGGTTTCCCAGATAACTACTAGTATTAACCTGCCTGCCAATCCAGATTTGATCCCTGGGTTGGGAAGATCCTCTGAAGGAGGGCATGACAATCCACTCCAGTATTCTTGCCTGGAGAATTCCATGGACAGAGGAGCCTGGCAGGACACAGTCCATAGGGTCACAAAGAGTCGGACATGTCTGAAGGCGCTTAGCACACAGGCATGTGTGACTGGAATACCTGTTGTTAGTCCCAGGTCATACTATTGACAACACCCCCAGCCCCTCTCATATTGGGGCTATCAGATCACTGGTAAAATTTACAGAGGGTCTGCTTTTCCCAACACCAACTATTATACACCTAGAAAAATATATCAAATGGTAAAGACAGAAAGAGACATGATACAAGCCAATTTTGCTCTCCCCCATTATTCCAGTGGAGTGGCCTAAGGAGGATCAGGCAAACAGATACACAGACTTCAAAGAAATTAAACTTTCTGCTTCCCTCCAAAGTCACCAGAAGCAGGAAGCCTTCTTGAACACTCCAGCTGTGCTAGGGAAAGGGCACAGAGGGTATCCATCAGTCAGCAGCAAGAGACTCAAGCAGAGGATGGTAACTTCCACCCAGAAGGCTGTTCAGGCTGCTCGGTGCTGGTCTGGCCCTGCCCTTCCCTGGGGTCCCACCAGCCAGGGCTGTCGCCAGTAGCAAGCCTCTTCCTCAGAATGACTGCTTCTGTCAGAGACGCAGCCTGATGGCCTCATCCCAAACAACTCTGAGTATCCAAGCATCCACTTCCAACCCCCGTGTGGACGGTACCAGGAATTTTCATTTCAGACTAAGCTGCCCTGAGTCTGTGAAAAAGGCCTCCCGAGAACAAAGACAGTGAGGAGAATAGCACGTCACGCTTGACTCTGCATTCACCATCTGACACGAAAACCTTTCTTTTGGGAAACTAAGAGGTCATGTTTTCTTTGCCCTTTCTTCCCCTTAGTTTTGAAGGAGATTGTGAAAATAATAATAATCTCTTGAATCAACTCCATTCCCACTCAAGAAACCACGATATCTTACTTTTTACTTTTTTTTAGAAAACCTCTTTTACTTAGTCTGCATACGTGTTAAATCGCTTCAGTCATGTCCAAATCTTTGTGACCCCATGGTCTGTAGCCTACCAGGTTCCCCTGTCCATGGGATTCTCTAGCTGGAATGGGTTGCCATTTCCTTCTGCAGGGGATCTTCCTGACTCAGGGATCGAACTCAAGTCTCTTATGTCTCCTGCACTGGCAGGTAGGCTCTTTACCACTAGCACTACCTGGGAACATGAAGCTAAAGGGTATGAAATAAAGCCTTCTACACAAAGGTTGCTTCTCATAGAAAAGTCTGTGATTCCTGACAATGATTCAGTAAAGGTGCAGCACATTAGATAGTTTCCTCTAAATTTCCTTTTTCGAAAGTTGGTGGGAGCCTGCAAAACGGCAAAGGTGTGGATGAGCCTCGCTCGAAATAATGTGAATTATAGCTAATGCACTTTCTGTGAATAGGAAAGATATTATAATCACAGTTGGAAGCCTCTGGCTCCATTTCCCCCAGATCCCTATCAGTCTCCCCTTAGAGTACTCTCTCATCTCTGAAGCTTTCTGGTTGACTCAGAACCACAGAGGGAGCCTGCCTTCCCCTGCCTTTGCAGACTGACTTTTCCACAGAGCACTTGATGAGGTTCATCAATGTACCTCACCCCAAGGGTTCACTTTTGTGTTGTTGTTGGGTTGTTTACTTTATTTTTTTTTATTTTGCTTTTGATTTTCTAAATTAATTATTTTTAACTGGACACCTACCAATTAAATTGGAAAAGACACTGATTCTGGGAAAGATTCAGGGCAGGAGAAGCAGGTGACAGATGATATGGTTTGATGGCTTCATAGACTCAACAGACATGAGTTTGGGCAAACTGCAGGAGACAGTGAAGGATGGGGAAGCCTGGCATGTTGCAGTCCATGGGGTCACAAAGAGCAGGACATGACTGAGCAACTGAACAACAACAAATTTTTAATTGGAGGATAACTGCTTTACAATATTGTGTTGGTTCTGCCATATCCACATGAATCAGCCATTGGTACATGTACATCCCCTCCCTCTTGAACCTCGCTCCCCATCCCACACCTCTAGGTTATCACAGAGCATCAGATACAAGTTTATTTTAGGAAGTCTCTCTGGAAAGAGTGCTGAAGTCAAAACGTGAATACTGGCATCCAGTTCTATTACTCATTGCCTTGAACTTGAGCAATTTCCTGAGATTCTCTGCACGCCAGCTTCCTATCCAGAAAATGGCAATAATGCTACAATTACATAGGTTTATGGGAGAATCACCACAGGACAGGTGAAGGTGCTGACACACAGTAGGTGCTTCAATATTTATTCAGTGCCTCAGAGGAACAATCACCTGAACATCAAATAATTTTTGTGCCTTATCACCATAATAGGCTGGTAGAACAGGACTCAAAAAGAAGACATCAGCCTCAAATAGAAACAACTGCCATCTGTTGAGCACCTATTAAGTGCCACATGCTAAGAATTATTTTTAAGATTTTTTTGTGGACCACTTTAAAGTCTTTACTGAATTTATTACAATTTGTTTCTGTTTTATGTTTTGGGTTTTTGGCCAAGAGGCATGTGGGATCTCAGCTCCCTGACCAGGGATCGAACCTCCACCCCCTGCACTGGAAGGCAAAGTCTTAACCACCAGACTACCAGGGAAGTTCCCACATGCTAAGTATTTTAACATACATTGTCTTACTTAATTCTCATGACAACTCTATGAGGCAAACGTGATTATAATGTTTCACAGAAGAAAAGAAAGTTTAGAGAAGTTAAGTAGATTTCCCAAAGTCATATAAGTGGCAGTGCTGGACTAGAATACAGGTCTGTCCATCTGCACATTGCCCTCCAGGGCAAGCTGAGAAAGTCCTAAGTGCACACACAGAGAGACCTGATCACATTCCAGAATGTTCCACGTGCTCACCCAGAACTCAAGGGGTTAAAGAGAAGATGACAAAATAGCACAAACAGCTGGTTCCAAGGTGCGAGTTGCTCCTCTGTGATACCATTTTATTTGTCCTCTCCAGCTGTACCAGAAAGTTTTTGTTCTCTGAAGGAAACACTGAACTGAAAAGATAATTGGTATTCAAGACACACATGTTTCCTACCAGCAAATGAGAAGAAAGCACAACAGTATTCTTGAAGGACGCTGATTTTTTTGTGTATTTTGCAATTCGGCATTTTCAAAAATGACATCTGTTTTGTGAGTGACTAAAAACTCTGGAAGAAGAATCTGTAAAAGGAAATAAAATTGTGTTTCTGAGCAGTTTACTCCTTACTGCCTTCAAATGATATTTGTTTAGTTAGCCCATTTTCCCCCAAAACATTGTCAAGGCAGAAGTTTTCCCATTTCCTACCCACATTTCTGACAGGTTTGAAATGATGCTCCAGTGGCAAATGTTTTCAAAGTTTCTTTCAGCACTTTTTTGCCATGTATCAAATCATCCTTTCTTTTGAGCACTCAAGAAAACAAATTTGTGCCTTCTAGGAGCATAAATGAATATAATGCATCGTGTTTATATTGCACGTTCTAGGAGGAACTCAGAAGTATTTTACTATCTTCGCTTTTCTAGGCTGTTTATTTTTGCCGGTGCATCAACAAATACAAAAGTTTGAGGGATCCATTTCTTATTCATTCCCATCTCTTTGATTTATCACTTCCTATTTCATAAATTTCTAGTCTCTGCTGCACACAAATAAAAAGATGCAGTAACTCATGCAGTTTGTCAGACATATCCCAGTTTTGGAGAAGAATGAATATTAACTAAGGTCATCTAAGGAAGTTCCCACTGCAAATGGCACTGTGTCAGTCTTAACCCCTACCCTCCCAAATCAATATGTGACCACTTTGCAAGAATCACCTCCCTAATCCAAAAATACTTGACAGCTTCCATGTTATAACCGGCAGAATCAGCACCCTTCAAGGTGGGTGGGAACATTTAGGCTGTAGGTATAAGTCTTTCTCCTCCTGCCTTGGCCCAAAATTTATGGAGCCATCCATCACAGAGAAATGAAATATAAATGAATCTTTGGGAACTTTCACGAGGCAGAAATCACCCAAGTTGTCCTGACGATTTAGTTCTCATTTATCTAGGCCCATAATTCACAAACCACAAACCTTGTTTGTTCAACGTTTCTTTCCCAAAGTTTGTATGTGTCATTTTTGTGGTGATGTCTTAGTCACACACACACGCCTTTAGATTTTAAGCCTTGACTTTCCAAGCACACTGTCCTCAGTGTTTTCTTTCCTGAACAATCTTTCTGGCCCTTTGCTATCTATTGACATCAGGTGCTCTCTGTGCAAGAAATAAAGCAGACATTCCTAGACTGCTTCACATAGAGGATGGCTCTATTATTACAAAGCATGGAGAGATCAAAGCTACAGACAGGGAAGAAATAATACACCTCATTCTTGGAGTCAACATTCTCACTGGCAAAGGACAGACAGAAGGCCATCAGCAAATGCTGCTCACAGATACAGAAATGTATATACAAATAATAAAAGTAGCATATTTGTCAGGAAACTCATAGACATGGGAGTTCTGCCATACCTAATGATCTTGGGGTTATGACCTAGGTTAGGCATCATTCTCCATCTTTTTAATAAGCTCCTGATATCATCATGAGCCCCTTCATGTGACAAAATAGACTCCACCAGCTCGCTGTCACTAAGATGTGACTCCCCACAGAGTTTTACTGCTGGAGAAACCCCTGAGAGTGGAAGCTCTGGTACAGACTGAAGAACAGGTCCCACATGTTCTAAGAAGTCACTGTGAACTAAGACAATAGCTAAAATGGGTACCATGAACTTGTCCATTTGTTACCCAATGAAACTTGGGTCTGCCCACCTATGTGCAGGAAAGCCAATCTATTGACACCAGTTTGTGATTTAGGAAATTGCAGTGTTTACTACTGCAAGGCCAAGCAAGGAGTATGGGTAGCTAATGTTCAAAAGGAAATCATTCCTAAAGGAAATCAGTCCTGAATATTCATTGGAAGGACCGATGCTGAAACTGAAGCTCCAATACTTTGGTCACCTGATGCAAAGAATTGACTCATTGGAAAATACCCTGATGCTGGGAAAGATTGAAGGCAGGAGGAGAAGGGGACAACAGAGGATGAGCTGGTTGGATGACAACACCTATTCGATGGACATGAGTTTGAGCAAGCTCCAGGAGTTGGTGATGGATAGGGAAGCCTGGCGTGCTGCAGTCCATGGGGTCACTACAAGTTGGACACGACTGAGTGACTTCATTTTCACTTTTCACTTTAATGCATTGGAGGAGGAAATGGCAACCCACTCCAGTATTCTTGCCTGGAGAATCCCAGGGACGGGGAGCCTGGTGGGCTGCTGTCTATGGGGTTGCACAGAGTTGGACACAACTGAAGCAACTTAGCAGCAGCAGTAGCAGATTGTGCTTATGGGAAGCCCTGGTGGCTCAGTGGTAAAGAATCTGCTTGCCAATGCAGGAAATGCAGGTTCAATCCCTGGGTCCAGAAGATTCCCTGGAGAAGGAAGTGGCAACGCACTGCAGTATTCCAGTCTGGGAAATCCCATGAACAGAGGACTCTGGTGGGCTACAGTCCATGAAGCTGCCATGCTAAATGGTCTCATATATACAGGTAAACCAAGAGTTTAAAATTCTGAGAAACTGTTAGAAAATATCACATGAAATGATGGGACATCCCACACAATGAGATTATAATGATGAACACAGAAACAAAAAGCATGCTAATCTCTACTTCTAATATGTACACATACATATACACACACACACACACACACACACACACACACACACGCCTCATACCACTGGAGGACATCCTGGAATCTGTGCATCAACAAAATATTCAGTGATAAAGACATTTTCTTCCTGGCACATTAGAGAGAGAAACTGAGACCAGACAGCTAGTAAGATAAGACACACTCTCCCTTCAGGAGCACATGCCACTTTGGCAAACACAAATATCACTCACTCACACACACATGTACTCAAGCCTGTGCATAATTCTCTTGACAACTCCAACTTATAACATTAGCATATGAATGCTGAGGCTTGCAGTGATATTCACCCACCAAATGGAGTTTATAATATAAATGCAATGAAAAGTATCTGAAAGATTACTCTTCGCTCTGAATTGAGTCTGTCAGAGTCTGTATGTAAAATATATATAATATCTGTAGAGAACCCAATGTAAATATATTCTTCCTGCATGCTCCCATGGAGAAAAGCTGAGATGGTGAGGACAGTACTAAATTCATACTTCCTTTCCAACTAATGCATAAAATAAATGGCTCCAATTTCCGAGCTTTATGCATGTATATCTCCCCCTGTTTTCAATATTTCATGTTTATTAGGCTAAATGTGATTTTTTTCAAGGTCTCTGCCTTCATTTTATTTTTGTTAGATGTCCTTTTCCTAGCTGCCAAGAATTATTCACAACTGCAGGAGAAAGATTGTACAATTGGACCCATAATCTGCTCACACGAGAACCAGAAATTATTTAAGGTATGTGACATGCCTTTCCTGGTAGATTATAAGCTCCTTAAAGGGAATGACATTGACTTGTTCCTCTTTAAAGTCATGCCATCTTTTAAGTCTTATGCCTAAAAAAGCAGCGATGTGTCATCTCATGTGACTCTGCAGGTTGTCTGGGTGATTCCTCTTATGTCTTCACTTGGGTTTGTTCAATGTGGCTCTATTTATCTTCAACAGCTGGCTGCACTGAATGCGTCTGGCTTCACTCACAGGTCTGGCAGTCAGGGCTAGCTGTCAGGTGGGCTTTGTTGGTCCTCTTGCACATAACCTCTCATCCTTCAGTTGGTCAGACAGGCTTCCTTATACACTACCCCAGAGCAAGGCTGCAAAGTATCTTACAGGTCATGCAGCATCACTTTCACCAATTTTTATCAACGAAAGCCAGAGGGCCAGTCCAGGTACAAACAGGGGAAACAGATGCCACCTTGTGGTGGGAGGGCTGCCAGTTAGCTGGTGGAGGGGCAACATGCAGGATGAGAGGAGGCTTTGCAGCCATCTTTATAAGTAAGTTACCACACCAACACCCTGGAGAAGGAAATCGCAACTCACTCCAGCATTCTTGCCTGGGAAATCCCCCCATGGACAGAGGAGCCTGGCAGGGCTACAGTCCATGGGGTCGCAAAGAGTCTGACACAACTGAGCAACTAAACAGCAATGAATCAGAGTGTAATTAGGACTTCCCTGGTGGTTCAGAGGTTAAGAATCTGCCTGCCAATGCAGGAGATGCAGGTTCAATCCCTGGGTCAGGAAGATCCCCTGGAGGAGGAATGGCAACCCACTCCAGTATTTTTGCCTGGGAAATCCCATGGACAGAGGAGCCTGGTGGGCTACAGTCCATGGGGTCACAAAAGAATCAGACACAAACAACAACAAATACTACACTAACACAGGCCTAGGAAATATACAGCAATGAAAAACTACCTGGGGAAGTTTCATTCATTCATCCACTTCTTCACTCACCTATTTAACAAACAGTTCTCAGGTGCCTACAGTGTTAAAACCATAGCTTTGTTAGGCTGTGGAAATAGAAGGAGCAATAAGGCAGAACTAGTTCCTAATCCTGTGGGATTTATAAAGAATAAATAAATGAGTGAGTGAGTGAGTGAAAAGAAAGAAAGGTGATGGCAGCTGAGTAGAGTGTGCAGAGAGTCAGCTTCGAATTCTAGGATCCCTTCTTAGTTAAAGGTTCATGACTGTCTTATTGGGAGTGGGGAGCCTCAGCTAGGATACAAATTGGGGCAGGAGCTGTGAATTTCCACTGAAGGAAATTATAGGAGCCAGAGGACCCTGCTTAATTTTAAACATGAGAGACTCCTATTCCACTGTATCAGCTGAGGAACAGCAAAAAAAAAAAAAAAAAAAAAGGAAGGAAATTATAGGAGCCAGAGGACCCTGCTTAATTTTAAACAGGCTGCTGCTGCTGCTGCTAAGTTGCTTTAGTCATGTCCGACTCTGTGCGACCCCATAGATGGCAGCCTACCAGGCTTCCCCGTCCCTGGGATTCTCCAGGCAAGAACACTGGAGTGGGTTGCCATTTCCTTCTCCAATGTGTGAAAGTGAAAAGTGAAAGTGAAGTCGCTCAGTCGTGTCCAACTCCTAGCGACCCCCTGGACTGCAGCCTACCAGGCTCCTCCATCCATGGGATTTTCTAGGCAAGAGTACTGGAGTGGGGTGTCATTGCCTTCTCTGAATTTTAAACATGAGAGACTCCTATTCCACTGTATCAGCTGAGGAACAGCAAAAAACAAAACAAAAAAAAAAAAAAAAACACCAGAGCAGACTGTAATAACAAAAAGGCAAGGAGAAACAGAACCTTGAAACTCTCTGGTTTTAAGAGAACCAGAAAAGAGTGAAATCTGGAAATTCAAGGAAAAAGAGTGTTTTAAGAAGTTAATCACCAATGCCAAATGTGATAGGCTGATTGAAAAAGAGCTTACTGAATTTGATAATGTAGAAGGTGGTATACAAAAGTACAAAATGATGTCCTCCACAAGGCTCCTGCAGCTAGTGTTATTTGAGTAAATTAGTTTAGAATGTGTTCATTGTATTTATGGATGACTCTATGTTGAAAAGAACTAGTAATAATTTAAAAGACTTCATAATGTCAGAGTAAACAGTTTTAAAATGGTCAGCTTAAAAATACACACATACATGCATATGTCTGAGACAGGTACAAGGCATACACATAGGTACCAAACATAAACCTATAACTGTGGGAAATAACTAGATAAGCATACATAAAAGAAGAAAAATGCTTGGGAAATATATCATTTTCAAGTCAATAAAGCTGCTATTTCCTTAGCTACTTGTCTCATGTTATTAGGATGACTTAGATGGCATGTAAGATGACATGTAAGAGGTCAACATATGACCTCTAAAAAAATGATTTTTGTACTATATGTTGATCAATGCACAATACATAATGTGCATTGAAAATACATAATGTGCATTGAAAATGAAGTGGCTTAGGATCAGTTAACTGCTTTTACTGACTATGTAGATTATTGTATCAGGTCCAATGTCATACACGTAGGACATTGCAGCCATTTCTCTTGCTCCAATTGTTTATATTCTATTCATTTTCTAAATTTTCTAAAAAGTTCAAGTTTAATTTCTCTGTGATCTTTGAGTTTTCCTCCAAATAACTTGCTCTCTACAAATTAAATGCTCTTGGAACTTTTTTTTTCTACGTTTTGAAGACTTATGAGGAAGATGAAGAGATAAGAGAAATAGGAGATGCCACATCAATGTAATATGACATCAGAAGCAGCCCCTTGGAGGATGAGGCTCACTTGGCCTGGACCCCAACCCACTCTTCAGCTGCTGGAAGTCTATGATTGCCCCACAATTCCTGCCAGTCTTCAGAGATTATACCAGAAGGTCCACTTGCATCATTCTTACAGTCTGTCCTGTTTTCTTCCACACATTGCTCTGGCCATGCAATTCTGCCCTTCCACCAGTTTCTGCTATTCCAAGTCCTTCATCAGTTTAAAAAAAAATAATTCAAGATACATGAGGTTGTTGGGATGGGTCACATCAACCTCCTGCCACATCTCCCTCCCTCCACTCCACTGTCTTCTTCCTCCCCGCTCTGGAGCACACCCTGGACCTCCCCACCGCCAACCCCCAACCCTCCCACCCCCTGCAGCATGCTCTCTGCCTCCTAAAATGTAACAGACCCCCAGGGTGAAAATCTAGCAAAAAGAAGTTAGTCTTTATAAAAAGCATTAGATGTATTCTCCACATGTGTCTTATATAAGTGTTCAAAGACAATGCCTCCAAGAAAATATATCTAGCCGACTAGAAAACGTTGAAAATCTGGAAAGGGAAATTAAAAGGGCATGTGCATCTTACATTTATCTCCTGAGCCCTCAGGTATGTAAATGAGGCCAGAAGTGAAAAACAGCAGGTCAGGTTCCCACTTCTTATGGAAATGTTATCACAATTTAACAAATAGAAAAGGGGCTTGCCATCATAAGCTAATGACTTCAAACTGGGAAGTGTATGAATTTCCAGACTTTAAGAAGAGCTCATTAAGCCTCTAGCCTAAGAAAAACGTTCATTATGGTCTCTCACATAAACTAGACTCTCCCTTATCCTTTGCCATGTCCTGTTCTTATATGCTTCAGGAACTCTCCCTACAGTTTGGTCTTATTTTGTCCTATAAGCCAAGCCTTATATAGGCTTTACTGCAATGTATTTTTTACCTCTCTTTTTTGAAAAAGACAGAATAAATCTTCATAGTCACTTTTCTCTATCCTCTAACACTCCACCAATTAGGAATGTAATGGTTTGGGATACTAGGATATAAGATATGATTTTGAAAAGCCTTCTATTACAGTAAGAATTGCTATCTCAGACAAATTTTTACATGCCATTATTTTGGGAAAGTGTGAAATTATAACCAGAAAATAAGTATCTATTTAGGCAAAGGCCTGTGCTGTTTTTTGAAGCCCTAATGCCTTAGCTTTCAGAAAATGAAAAGTCTTTTCTTCCACTCTTTCATTATGTCCCTAGTTAGATCTTCTTCCTTCTCCTGAATATTAGTGTTTCTAAGATTGCAACCACAGAGAAGTGAGTTTCTCACTCAGTGCACTATCCTATAATCTTATCTAAAGGTGTGAGTGTGTGTGTTGTGTAGGGTAGTGCGTGATAAAATCTAAGGCTCAAGGGAAGTAAAAGGCCTGAGAAATAAATTCGAGAAGCATCAGTTGAAAGAACTGAAGTTAAATAGACTGTGTTTCCTCTAATAGAAGAAAAGTACCTGAGAAATCAGTACAGTATGTGGGAACGTGTGTTCGCATGTTCGATCACGTAAGTCTGTCCACACATTTGATGAACATTGTAACATGTGTGCAATCTCTACCGGTGGTTGTGCTCCCGTGTACTTTGTTGTACAATACCGGATAGAGTACAGTAGCACAGGGTCTTTGTCTCGGGTCCAGGATGTATGGAAGCAGCATAAAAGCAGTGGTGATGTGGCTGGTACTGCTAGAAGCACCAGAAATTGGAGGCCTAGAGAAAGGATGAAGACAGATAAAAAGAAGAAGTAACTGAAGAACTGAAGAGATTCACTATGCAGGAAATGGCAAGGGGATTTTCTTTATTGGAGGAGGCACTGCTAGTTTTTGAAGCACAGGATTTGAACATAGAACTGTACAAGAAGTTTGTAGCAATCATTCATAATGCGATCCAGTGCTACCATGTCATCTATGATGAGGAAAAAAGAGCTACTACCTAGACATCACAGGATTGTTTTTTCAAGAGGGTAAACAGAATTGATGCCAACAAGGAACCAGACCTCTGCCATCATCGTCAGGTGTGAGTGAAATTGCAGCTTGCCCTCTGCCTCCTGTTGCTGATGATCCTTCAGCTCTGCCATCTCCCCTGTCCTCTCCCTCCTCTAATCAGTAACTCTTTTTGTCTGTTTGCTCAATGCCAGCTCCTATATGCCAGCTGTTGTGCTGTACTACTGTTCAAGGTGCTGTCATCTCCTGGGAAGCCACTAAGAAAATAACCCAAAAATGTATAGTAAATGAATGACAAGGTAATTAAAGTGGTATACTAAAATAACCTAGAAAACATTTAACATAAAAGAAAGTAGTAAAGGGTAAATAAAGGACAACAAAAGTAGGTATGAGACATGAATTCAAATAGCAAAGCAGCAGAAAAAAGTTCTTTTTTACTGGTGGTGGTTTAGTCGTTAAGTCGTGTCTGACTCTTGCAACTCCATGGACAGTAGCCCATCAGTCTCCTCTGTCCATGGGATTTCCCAAGTAAGAATACTGGAGTGGGTTGCCATTCTTTCTCCAAGGGATCTTCCCAACCAAGGGATCAAACCCAGATCTCCTGCATTGCAGGCAGTCTCCTGCATTGCAGGTAGATTCTTTACTGACTGAGCCACCAGGAAAGTCCTCTTTTTCATTAGTAACTACTTTAAATGTAAATGGATTAAACTCTCCAAAAGGTAGAGATTGGCAGAATGGTTGAAAATGAAAAGATAAAGATATTGCATCTAACAAGTAAACCAAAAGAGAGTTGCAAAGGCTGTATTAATATCAGATAAAATAGAGTTTATGAAAAAATTATATGAGACAAAGAAAAACATTATATAATGATGAAAGATTAACCCATTAAGAAGATACAATGATAAATGAATATGCACTTAACAAGATACCCCCAAATCACATGCAGCAAAAACTAATAGAACTGAAGGGAGAAATAGACATTTCAACAATAATAGAAGAATACTTTAATATCACACTTTCAGTGATGAATAGAATAGCAAGACAGAAGATCAGTAATGAAATAAAAGACCTTAACAACACTTTAAACCAGTTTGAGCTAATAAACTTTTATAGAATATTACACTCAATGACATCAGAATACATGTTCTTCTCAAGTGTACACCTTCCAGAGTAGATTGTACTTTAGGTAATAAACAAGCTTAAATAAATCTAAAACAATTGAAATTACACAAAGCATATCTGACCACAATAGAACAAAATTAAATATTAAAAACAGTAGAAAACTTGGGAAATTCACAAACATATAAAAATTAAACAGCATATTCCTAAATAATTAATGGACCAAAGGAAAAATCACAAGTAAAATTAGAAAATTCTTTGATATGAATGAAAATAAAAACACAGCATTCCAAAACTCATGGTATGCAGCAGAAACAGTGGTTAGAGGAAAATCTATAGCTTTAAATGTCTATATTTTTTAAAGCAAAATGTCAATCCAATAACCTAATTTTCACCAAAAGAAACTAGTAAAGGAAGGGCAAATTAAATTCAAATTAGGCAAAAGAAAAATAATAGTGAAAACTAATATAAAATTTAATGTGAAAATAATTGAGATAATTAATGAATCCAAAAGGTGATTCTTAAAAATAATCAATAAATTTGACAAAATATTAAAAAGATTGATCAGCAAAAAATAAAGAGGATGAAAAAAACTAAAATCAAGAATGAAAGAAGAAACACTGTGACCAACCACAGGAGTAAAAAAGACTACCTGGGACTATTATAAACAACTCTATGCCAACAAATTATCTAGATGAAATATCAATAATACTAAGAAGATTCAAACTACTGAAATTGGGAACAGAACTAGAAAATCTGAATTAATTTATAAAAACTAAAGCGATTAATTCAGTGACAACCAAAACAAACAAAAAGTAACAGAAAACAAAACAATAAAAACCTTCCTACAAAGAAAAGTCCAAGTCTTCACTGGTGACTCCTACCAAACATTTACAGAAGGATTAATACTATTTTTAACAAACATACAAAACACAGATGAAGAGGAAACACTTCCTGAGTCATTCTATGAGGCCAGTATGACCCTGACCCTCAAACCACACAAAGACATTAAAAGAAAAGAGAACTACAGAACAATATCCTTTATGAATATAAATGTAAAAATCTTCAACAAAATCTAAGTCCACCAAACTATAAATAGGATTATATGCCATGACTAAGTGGGATTTATCCCAGGAATGCAAAGCTGTTGAAACATATGAACATCAAGCAATGTAATACACCATATTAACAGAATAATGGACAAAACCACATGATCATGTATGGCATGACTTAGCAACTGAACAACAATTCCCTGTAGTACAGCTACAAGTTTGTAGCTAAAACTTAAAACACTGGAAGCCTGATAAATTCTATTTTGTGTAAGTCCATCAAAAAAGACAAAATTACATGTTGTCATAATTTTATATATCCTATTATCAAGTATTGGAGAAGGCGATGGCACCCCACTCCAGTACTATTGCCTGGAAAATCCCATGGGCGGAGGAGCCTGGTGGGCTGCAGTCCATGGGGTCACTAAGAGTCGGATACGACTGAGTGACTTCACTTTCACTTTTGACTTTCATGCATTGGAGAAGGAACTGACAACCCACTCCAGTGTTCTTGCCTGGAGAATCCCAGGGACGGGGGAGCCTGGCAGGCTGTATATTAGATAACAGTTTCTGTTTTAACTGTGTCTATAAGAACAAAATCATTTATTGCAGTTATACATGGATGAGTGAAAAAAATTTCCACGTTGTTGCTTCTAGGCCTAGGATCTATAGTGTATGTCATATTGATATACAATCTCTGATGCTGGAATTGTGTTTTAATGCAGGTGAGTATGACCAGGGGAAAGAGAAAGATTTCTGGAACTCAATTCTACATTGGTCAGCTTGAAAGAACTATACATAAACGTGTCCAGTTGTAACAACTCTACATCAAGTGACTGTATACCACATAACTGTCTCACTGAGTCCAAACTAAAAACATTCCCAGCTCAGTTCCTTTTTAACTCAGAGCCACAGCCATTCCAAACATGAGGAAAAACAGCAAAGGTTAAGTTAAAGTGGAAAAAGACAGTAAAATTATCTCACATTTGTAAAATTTACAAAATCATATGACCATATGAATAAACTGCTAAGCCCCTCCTACAGCCTCGAAGGGGCCCAGGCAAGAGAGAGACTTGAAATTAAAGCTTATTAGCTTCACAATACACACACCCCTGGCTTCAGGACATCTCAAGGCAGAAGAAACTGGCAGCTTCACCCTGAATTCTTTGAGTCTACTGTCCACTCTAGTTAACTATCAACTTTGTCAGATAGCTTGTTGCACTAATAGGAGCATAAATTCAGCTCAAGGTGGGGTTACAGTCCCATTACATTCATAATACCAACTCTGAGAATCAGATTTATGAAGGCTAGTTGTTTAACCCAAAGACATCCAGAGGACAGCAGAAAAGACTCAAAAGAGGAAGAGTTATTAGAACTTGGGTGTTTAGCATGTCAGACATGACACAGAGAGGAAAGACCTTTTACAAAATGTGAATGGGATTGTCACTACGGATGAGAAATTAAACTTGCTCTACATTCTTTGGAGCAGAAGAAGGGCTAGGGTGTGGTTTGAAGACTTAATGCAAAAAAAAAAAAAAAAAAAACCATAAACTATCTCATGAATAATGTTTATGTTGATTACACATTGAAATGGTAATATTTTAAACAGTTAGGGTTAAATCCCACACATTATTTTCACCTGCTTCTTTTTGCTGCTCTAATTTGGCTACTAGAAATTCTAACAGTATATACATATATGTGACTCACATTTATGGCCCACGTTATGCTACCATTACATAGCTGGTCTAAGGGTTCAGCCCCACTGAGATAATCCCTAAGCCCTCAAAGCTACTGCAATTTTACTGAGAGCTGAAACACCAAAGCCATTTCATATTTAGGCTGCTTTTACTTGAAATTCTCTTTTCATGAATTTAGCGCATTTACTGTATCTGTTTCATTGGTGTCACTTGGTTTTTTCTTAAATCAGGAAAATGAGCTCCTATAGTGTTCAAAAATAGCCCAATAAAGACATATTACTGTCTCTTTGCTCAGTAGTAGATGGGTCATAACAGGATGTCTGACACTGGCAGGTTTATACAGTAATTTTTTTCTTATCAGCTACTTAATGAAACGAATTTCTATCATAGCATCTTTTAAATGTTAATACTCTTACAGCTGTCTTCAAAGACCTATTTTGAACTAAATATGTTATCAATCAAAATACTCATTAAAATTCAGCACAAGCTTATGCGAAGAGCGAGATTAAATCATTGAGGCATCTGGGCCTCTTATTTCACTAATGTGACCTCATTATATCATAATTTGTTATTACAGAAATTTAATTTTCTGATGCCATAGAATTACTAAGGGTCTTCACATTTCCCAGATTTTCATCCACCTTAACTGCAAACTTTTTGATCATTTACTGGTTGGGTCCTTGTGGGTAGTTTCAAGGTTTGTACTTCTGACAGACTACAGTGTATAACCAAAGAAAGCAGTGCTCCCTGACACTGGAGGGAAGGGATGTTCCAATCCCTGAAGGAGCTTTGAAAAGCTGTTCTCTCTAATGAGATAAGAAAGTACTTTGAACTGGCATTTCATTTCCAGCAGCCACCATTAACAAATGGGGATCCTAACCTTCACACTCTCCACCTTATCTCTTGTTGGAATCGTCCCTCCAAGGATGCATGATGGAGTCAGAAGCAAATGCAGGATTGTTCATGGGGCTGAGTAGTTCCTCCATCCACCTCAGAGAGTTATGAGGACCAAAGAGGGTGACAAATTCCTAGCACAGTGCCTGGAAACAAAGTAAATTCTAAATTCATCCTATTTATCTTCCCCTACCCACCCACCCTCATATCACCTTAGTCTAATCATTCAACCAAACATGCCACTTGGTTTTCATGTGTGTGTGCCTGCATGCATGCTCAGTTGTGTCTGACTCTTTGCAACTTCATGGACTGTAACCCACCAGGCTCCTTTGTCCATGGGATTGTCCAGGCAGGAATACTGGACTGAGTTGCCATTTCCTTCTTAGGGGAGCCTCCCGACCCAGGGATTGAACCTGCGTCTCTTGCATCTCTTGCATTGGTAGGAGGATTCTTTACCACTGTGCCACCTGGGAAGCCCATTCTCCCACCGCTTAAGGAGAACCCAAGAAAAACCAAAAGGGGAGATGGAACATTCTGATTGTTAAAAATCAAGAATATGGTATTCAAAAATTTGGTCCATTTTTCATATAAGGACAATTACCAAAATATCATGATGTAGAACACTCAGAATTTCATCTGAAAACTTTGTCACCTTAAATCCATACACCTATACCTATGTCCAACACTGCTGTCAATTATAACAAAATGGTCATTCTTTTCATCTCTAATGTTGTTTCTCCTTGTTAGCTCTCAGTTAAAAAAAAATTTCCAAGTTGCCTAATTGCCATGACCAGGGATGAATTCTGACCAGATCCCAGAACCCAGAGTAGTCCCACTGTGATGGCCACTGATAGAGTGGCTTCATTCCTGGTGCTCACACAGAAAGACTCAGAAAACAGGACATAAGTTGTCCATCAGGTTAACAGTCTTTTAGCCTCAAGTTATTACAACACATCTTCTATGACAGGCACAAGCTGTCAGGCGGTGGATATTTCACTTTACTCTCCAATTCCACCTACTGGCTCTCCTACTATTCTCCTCTTCCAGCACCCTGTCTCAGCTACCCTGGCCTCCTCCTGCTTCCACGGCCGGCCTCCCACCACAGTAGGGCTGCACACCCTGTTGCCTGAAGGTAGAATGCTCTTCCCCCAGATTGCCACATGGCTCACTCTCACACTCTACAAGGGCCTGCCCAACTATCTCCTTTCAGTAAGGGTTTTCTGATGAACTAGTTGCAAATGAAATGGCAACCCACTCCAGTACTCTTGCATGACAAATCCCATGGACGGAGGAGTGTGGTAGGCTACAGTCCATGGGGTCAAAAAGAGTTGGACAGGACTGATCGACTTCACTTTCACTTTTCAGTTCCAAATGAAACTCCTTCTCTGCCCAAACCTGCTCCCCACCCCAATCCACTTACCTGCTCAATTTTCCCAGACAGCATCTATCACCATCTGATATCCTCCACGTGTTACATGCTGTTCATTATTGTCAATCTCCCGGGTTCAAAGGTGAGGTTCACAAGGGAGGGACTTAGGGCAGTTTTTCTGTAGCTGTCTCAAACACCTACAAGTGGGTTTGGGACAAAAGATCCTGGGTAAGTGAATGGAGAAAGCATGCGGTCATGGTTTTCTGTCATTTTGTTATGGGTTTCCCAGGTGGTGCTAGTGATAAAGATGCCACCTGCCAATGAAGGAGATGCAAGACATGGGTTCATTCCCTGGGTAAGGAAGAATCCCTGGAGTAGGAAATGGCACCCCATCCAGTATGTCTGCCTGGAAAATTCTATGGACAGAGGAGCCTGGCAGGCTACAGTCATTTTGTTGGAGTACATCAAATAAGAGTTAGTCACACAAGCGACTTTATTTTTAAATCCATGCAGTACATAATTTTGCTGACTTGACTTATATATACATGTATATTTGTAAACATGAATACACTGCAGTCTACACTGTTGGGGTTGTCGTGGTACACACTCTTCAGGCCCTGAAAAAAAAAACAAAGGGCTCTGAATTCACATTACCTTCAGCATGACTCAATAACAGATGACAAACTACTTTCCCATTGTTTTCTGTGAAAGAAAGAAAGAGAAATATGTAGGAGAAAAAGCCATTCTAGAGTGAAAAGAAATGCCTGAGTCAGCTTGGCACAACCACCGCTCAGTGCTGCAGGGAAACCGAGGCACACTCGGTGGCTGGTGACCGGTGGCTTCAAGTCCCTCCCATGGAACAACATTTGGCTCTCATGTCCCCAGACTTCAGCTTTGGATATTCCACAACCAACAGAGGAGAGAAACTGTGGCTTCAACATTAAATAAAGAAAATGAAATTCCTCAAAACAAAAGCATAATGTTTCTTCTCAACACCCCCTGTTTTGCCTTCTGTTATTATTTGAGATCAAGCCTTAATGCAAGACTCAAAAAGAAAAAAGTAGACAATTCTTTGCAGATAACTCACAGTTCAATAACCTGATAATTATTCATTTCGGCTTAAAGCATGCTTGTAAATATCATTTCAAATGAAGCACTGACTTGATTTTTAATCAATGAAAACTGACATTTGTTGAAAAGGCTTTCTGAATAATTACCTTGCATTCTTATTACTAAAGCGGATTTAACGGAAAATCAAAACAAACGATATTAATTACACCATAGCCTCATTATATATTAATAGGTTCAGAAACCAAACACTGAGTTCTTATAGAGCTGGGTGTAATATTTATATGAAGCTTTATGACAGAAGCCAGCTTAATTCTAATGCATCCATTTCAGTGCTCTGACCTTCGCTCTCTGGAACCGTGAGTTTGATCTCAACTAGGAATCCACGCATCCGACATCAACATATTGGGATCCTGACTGATAATCCAGAACGTCAAAGGAAGTTGACTTTCTCATGCCAAGGGACATGAGTCGCCTGACGGATCATCTTTCTTTAACTTAGTCATTACTGAAACACTGCCCTTCTGATCACTGAATTCAGAACCTCAAGCAAAGGAACCTCACCATGTGACTGTGCATTAAGATCGACTGTCATCTTTGTGTCCAGCAAGCAACTCTGATGGTACAAGCAGGAGCCTGAAGATAAGGACAGTATCACAGAAGGGATTTCCAGTCCAGGTCTTCATCTCCTGGACTGGCTTCTCAACCTTCACATTTTTACAGTCATGTTCAGCTCTATTCTGGTTCTTTCATTGTAATTAGAAACTAGCAAGTAGATCTCTTAAAAGTGGGAGGGGGGGCAGATTTTAAGTTGTACAATACCACTGAGGATCAGTTTTTCCATCTGTAAATTAAAAACAAGTAGCTGTTGTAAAGATTAAATAAAACAGAATTCTTATGAAGATTAAATGGACAACTCCCAAAAAAGTGTTAAGCAGAGTTCCTGGCATGCAATAGGCTGTCAAATATGTTATTAGAGTCATTATTATTAAAGGATCCTTCCAGTTTAGATGTTCTATGACCATTCAAACACAATATGGAAGACCTACTGGGAAAGGCTAACGAGACTTATTACCTCTTCAACGATATTACCAGAACAATATCCTTCTGACCTCCAGACTTGCTAAAAAACAACATGAACAGAATGGACAAGTACAAAGAATTGAGTAAAGTTTGGACATAAGAGACTTCCCTACCAGAATACAGACCACACACAAAGCAGGGAGAGTCCAGACAATACCACAATCCTTGAGGACAACGATTGCAAAATCTGAATCATTCATTCAGCAAAATGAAATGTGTCAGTAAGTGTTCTAGGTACTGAAGACTCCACAGTAAACAAAACACATGTCCATGAGTGGATGTTCTAGCTGGGAGAGAGAAATGGGTGGAGTCAAAACGAGAGCAAAGATGACTCAGTGCCTCCACCTTCCAATCAGCCTCCTCCTGGGAGCTTTACCTGAGTTCTCTGTGTCTCCACTGTCACTGTCAGTCCGCATCTGCCTGCCATCGACCTGTTTCTTTCATATAAATCCTTAAACACCCCCTCATCTGCAGATCCAATGACACTTTGCTCAATCAAGTCTGTGTCCTCTCTAGTCTTGGTTACAAGAGCAGCCCCTTAGCAGAGCTTCCCATTACCTGTCTCCACAACCACTGAAATGCCCTTTTCTCCCTTGAAAAAATTCAACTCAGCCTTCAAGTTCCAACTCACGTGTTACCTCTCCCATGAGGTCTTGTTCAAAAACACCCTCACCTCACATTCCAACACAGGCAGGACTAGTCATACATGCTCCATAATTTCTTAATTTGGTCACCCTCCCAATTATAGCCCAGCTATGCTGTAACAGAACCCATTGATTTGTGTGATAAATATTTATTAAAATCTGTACCCTTGATCTGGCACTATTGAAAGCACTGGAGTTAAAACAGTAAATGAAACAACTTAGGTCCCCATCTCAAGGATCCAGGGATGTTCCCTCTCCTTGAGGTTGGAGGTCATGTCTTACTACCTGAGTGCCCTGGGCACATGGCTTGTGTTCAGGCCTTACTAAATGTCTGCCTCATCACCAGAATTTTATTCAGAGAGAACAGGTGTTGGCCAGGCCCAGCCCACCAGATTCTATGTCAGAATATGGCACAGCATTCCTCAGTGTGGGGAAGGTCCCTCCTTCTGTTCTCTAAAACAGAGGAAACAGTTATACATCCCAGAAGAGTTCTTAGTGTTTACTCTTTCATCCCATTACTTTTAATTATATGGGGGGGAAAAAATCTGCCTCCTTTCATAGCAAACCCAAATTCCTTTAATTGATAATTTAAGGTAAAATTGATCATTTTCTATCATCTGCAAGTATTTTCTTTAAACATTATGCTATTAGTCATTCAAATGAAATAATCCCTAAATTTTCCTGTCACCAGAATTGTTATCATTATATCAGATAATATAAGCACATAAGTGTGGTAGAATGAAAGAGGAAGCCAAGATCATAAGGCTTAAAACTTTTATTTACTCAACCTAAGGGGGCTTCTGTATAACCAGTATCATTGTTAGATATGAGAAAGAATGGGTGTTACTGAAGGAGGTGCTACTTTCAGTGAATATATTTTTAATGAGACAATTTATAACTAAAATAAGATATATTAGTGTTACCTTGATTAGTTTGGGTTGCCATAAAAGAATACCACAGATTGTGTGGCATAGATAGTAGAAATTTCTTTCTAATGATTCTGGAGACAGGAAGTCCAAGAGCAAGGCCACAGCAGATAACCGGTATCTGGTGAGGATGTTCCTCCTAGTTTGCAGATGGTCATCTTTTCATTGTAACTTCACTCGGTGGAGAGAGAGAGAGCAATCACTTTCCTCATCTCTTCTTATAAAGGCACTAATCCCATTCATGAGGGCTGCACCCTCATGACCTAATTACCTAGGTCTCCCCCTCCAAACACCATCACATTGGGGATTTAGGCCTCAACATATGAATTTGGGGAGGACACAAACCTGCAGTTCACAGCAAATATTATTAGTAACATAAAATAAGCATGAGAAATTATAAAAACACCATATAAATTATGAGAGTTAGGCCTAAACAAAACTCAAAAGTAGTGGAACAATAATGGCTTACATTTCAAATAGATCGTCTTTGGCCAGACTATCAGTTAAGTGAGTACCTGAACTGCTATCTGCCTCACCTGACTGTACTTTGGCATCATTCCATAAACAAATATTGAGAGAACTTATGAGAACCAGGACTTTGAATCTGGCTCTTCTGTTTAGTTTAGGATTAATTCGTTCATTCTGTGCATTCATTGAACACTGTTGACATTGATTATATGCCAAACATTGTATCCAAGGCCCTGGGAATAGAGAATTAAAGTATCATCTGTTCCTTTAAGGAGCTTATAGTTTGGCATGAAGTCAGACAAGCAAACTATTATAACCCAATGTCACAAGAGCTATGCCTGAGTTCTGACTCTGGAATCTCTTAAGACAGGTGCTCAGCCTTGATGACGGGATAAAGGAAGGCTTCTGGGAGGAAGTCAGAGCAGCACAGAAGGAAAGTCAGACAGAAGGAGCCAAAAGAGTGAAAGCACAGAACCCTAGAAAAGTATAAAGCAGTTATACCAAATTACTAATGTGGGTGTAAATGGGGAAGAGAGAGGTCAAGGATGGGAAAACCGGTCACTGCATCACATATTGTTTAGTTGCTGAGTCATGTTTGACTCTTTGTGACCACATGGACTGTAGCCCACCAGGCTCCTCTGTCCATGGGATTTCCAAGGCAAGAATACTGGAGTGGGTTGCCATTTCCTTCTCCAGGGGATCTTCACAACCCAGGGAGTGAGCCTGCATCTCCCACATTGGCAGGCAGGTTCTTTACCACTGAGATACCAGGGAAGCCCACTGCATCACATGGTTGCCCTTTATGCATATCCTCAGGAAGAATTTCAGCCTTAATATCAGGCCATTCTGCCTCTCCTGAGGTATTGGATGGCATCATCTTGGGAACATGACAAGGCCTGCACACTCTGTGCCAACAGGACAGAAAGTTATTGGCATGCTCCATTCAGTACCTTGTCTAGGACTTGGCACAAAGCAGGGGCTCAGCAATTTTAGTTGACTATTAAGATAAACTTTGGGGATATTAAACCTGTTTCATCTTACCTTCCAACATGATTTTCTTGTCTAATGTTTGCATCTTTATCTCTATAAACCTTTAAAAGGAGATGAGCTATAAAGAAGATAGGTAATGACATTCAAAAACACAAATTACTTTATTATCTAACTCCATAGGTAAGTCCAAAATTAAAGTATAATTTTAAAGATTAGAAAATTAAGAACTTGGTGATTCTGCCAACAAGGTATGATAAGGACTGGATTCACTCAAAAGGCTTCCTGCCCTATCACCAAAAATATTGGGGAAAATAAATGAAACAGCATTCTTTAAGGCACTGGCCATTAGGCATTGAAGGGTGATGGTCTTAGAAAACTAGAAATTAACAAGGTGACTTCTGATACTGCTTGAGGTCACTTCCTTGAGAGCATTTCTGGGCCATGGAGAAGGAAAAGGGAATCAGGCATAACTCAGTAGACTCCCTGAGTTGAGGAGATGGAGATCAAAGTCTAGAGAACAAAATGGCTAGAATTAGAACAAAGCACAGGAAAGAAGAAAGCTGCATGAGAAAACTCCAATGATCTGCAGAGGAAGGATCCCCTTGAGTGTTCAGCAGAGCACTGCCCAGTTCACGCATGGAAGGAAATTATTCCAGACTAGGGCAAGAACCAATCAAGGGAATTCAAGGAAAAGTACCCAGAACTCACATGGGGCCAAGAATAGTGCTGATCTCCCTCCCCAACCCCCTTCCCTACCCTCTGGATTCACAGGACATCAGGTAGAACACTCAGAAGGGTCTTGCCTCAGGGACAGGTTAAAATTAACTCTACACAAAATGCAGCTGTGGACTCACCCAACAAAGCTTAAAAGCAAGACTTGAAAGGATCAAACTGTGTCTAAATAACTTAAAAGTGTTCCAGAACACAGCTCAAGGAGATGGGCAGGACTAAAAGACTACTCGGAGCCCTGGAAGGACAATGTTCACATCCCATAAAAAGGAACAGGCATGTAAAAAAGTTACAAAATGCAATTCATGATGAGGATAAAGTGACCCAGAACTAACACATATCAGAAGACAAGGACATGAAATCAGTTACAACAACTGTATTTTATATGCTCAAACAGCTGAAGGAATAGAGAGGGATGGATAAAGAGAAAAAGATCCAAGTCAAATTTCTAGAAATGGAAACTACGATGACTAAGATGAAGAATAAAATGGATGGGATTAACAGTAGATTTGAAAATGGAGGGAAAAAATATTTTCAAGAATTTGAAGACATAAACAATGGAAACAACCCAAAATGAAGACATGGAAACAACCCACATGGAGAAAAAAATGACAAAAATATGAACAGAGCACCAGTAAACTGTGGAACACCTTTGAATGGCCTAACATATGTGTAATTGAAGTTCTCAAAAGACAGAAAAGACAGCAGAGTAGACAGAAATAATATTTGAAGCAATAACAGTCAAATTTTTCCAAACTTGGTGAAAATCATAAACCCACAGTTGCCAGAAACCATTCGTAAGAAGCATAAAGAAAATGACATCAAGGCACATCATAATTAAATTGCTAATAATAAGGCAACTAAAGCTCAGAGTATTAACTTACAGCCCTTTTCAATATACAAGTTCGCACTGGGTCCATTCACAATGAGCAGACTATTATCTTAAAGAGGTCACAGAGATGAACTGGCAAGGACTAGATCAGAGGTGAAAGCAGGAAGGAAAACACGATTTAGGAATGAAAGCAGAGATGCTACCATAGAATCCTTAATAAAATAAGACACCACTTCAAGCACTTAGTCAAGGTCGAGGAGGCCACGCCTCTGCAGGCAAGGAGTTCTGCCAGCCACACTGGGTGTGGAGCCAGTACCAAGGGCCACAGTGTGTGCATTCATTTCACTGTGTCATCACCCCATTTCTTCAGTCTTTCTTCTTCTCAGGCCGTAATTTTCAGCTTCTTGGGATTATCGTCTTGTTCAGTGTGGGGTTTTCTTTCTTCTCTTTTTTTTTGCGGGGGCAGGGACACTGGAATTTCAGTTGTGAAAAATAAATGCTAGGGAAAGTGGGCTGTGTTTCATTTCCAAAGCTTATAAGACAAAGAGGTTTATCAATGATCCTTTCCTTTTCTCTTTTTGTACTTGTAAAGTAGAAATCCCCCTACTCCCTCATATACTTGAAGATGCTGATTCAGTACTTGTCTGATAAGAATCCTTCTTCATTTGTTTCTTAAGGTATCTTTTAGTTTCCCACCTTGATCTTTTGCCTGTTTTTTAATTTCATCTATTTTCTTTTCTAAATAATAAATTAAGAGAATGAGTGGTAAACTTTTGGAATTAAATGTATTATTGGGCTAAGCACACTTTTAGAAGTTTGCCTCCTGGTCTTCTCTCCCCACTCCACAACACCCAAATGTTGTTTTTACTGAAGTCGAAGCACTTAAAATATGCTTTAGATTTTATTCAGCTAACAATTATTTTACCCTGTTTACACAAACACTAAGCCAGACCTACAGCAGGTATGAAGATGAATAGCACTGACCCGTCCCCTAGGAAGTCCATAACCTAGAGGCAGTGAGCCAAAACTAAACAAAATCCAAAGTGGGTGAAAGTGAAAGTGATTCAGTCATGTCCAGTTCTTTGCGATCCCATAGACTGTAGCCCATCAGGCTTCTCTGTCCATGGGGTTCTCCAGGCCAGAATACTGGAGTGGGTAGCTGTTTCCTTCTCCAGGGTATTTTTCCCAACCCAGGGATCGAACGCAGGTCTCCCACATTGATTCTTTACCGTCTGAACCACCAGATAAGCCCAAGAATACTGGAGTGGGTAGCCTATTGCTTCTCCAGTGGATCTTTCCTGACCTAGGAATTGAACCGGGGTTTCCTGCATTGCAGGTAGATTCTTTACCAGCTGAGCTACCAGGGAAGCCCAACAAAATCCAAACCAAACAACAATAAGTACTTTTGTTATCAGTGGGTATTCTTTTGAGTAGTTTGTTCAGATATAAAAACCCTGCAAGTTACAAAATCCCTGTTCTAAATCAACTCAGCCTTGGTTGCTGTGGCATTCAGACCTGGCCTCATGAAATCATGCACATATATGTACATGTGTTTCCAACAGTGTTTTTGAAATTATAGCCTTTTTTTATTTTTTTGCATGTAACTCTAACCATGGGCTTCTCTGGTGGCTCATGTAACTCTAACCATGGGCTTCTCTGATGAAGATTCTGCCTGTAATGCAGGAGACCCAGGTTCAATCCCCCGGTCAGGAAGATCCCCTGGAGAAGGAAAGGGCAAACACTCCAGTATTCTTACCTGGAAAATTCCATGGACAGAGGAGCCTAGTAGGCTACAGTTCATGGGGTTGCAAAGGTCAGACACGACTGAACGACTTTCATCACCATCATCTGCAGCCATACAGCAAAAGCGTGATATACCCCCACAAGCAAACAAACCAAAAAGCCCTTTATTAGGGCTACATTAAACCTATAAAACTTAGAAAACTGGTAGTAATCAGCAGGCCATGAAAAATGAACTACTGACAGCCCAGAACATTCTAATTTTGCAAATAAGCCTGGCTTTAAGCAATGCAACTTATACTTGTGTGTCTGCTTATTTTTTTCTATTTATAGAAGAATTTGAAAGAATGGTGGTCCCCAGCAAATACAATAATACTTGTTCATAACAACATTAACATGATGTGTGGTATTGAGAAAGATGTAGATATGGAGGCAGACCATCCAGGGAAGACAGGACAGTTTGCTTTAAAACTCCTTCTTGACTGTTTCACTTCCTTGGAAACTGCAAAGACTAAAAAACTAGCTGGGGTGTGCACTGAATAAAGAAAGTGAGGAAGGCGCCAAGGCAGGCTACTAAATTTCACAGTCGTTCATCTTTTCCATTTTTCTGCAGAGGCCCCAAGGCAGGCAGATAATGCAGCCAAGAGAACCTGGGCAAAGATGGCTGTGCAGACAGGGTGGGTGGCTGCCGGTCCATTTGTCAGACTCAATCAAGGAAAGACAGAGCCCGAGAAGGCAAGAAAACGTAGGTTCTGTTCTCTGACCTTGAAAGAGGAGCTGTCATTTCAAGGGGAACATGGATGTCTCGGAGCCACAAGAAAAAAGCAGGTCAAGTCAGGGGAAAGAGCCACCAACAATGGGGTAACTAGGAGATACCTGGGGAAACGTATTTGTTATATCCCAAAGTAAGAAGAAAATGAGGGCAATAGCTTTATTTCAGCTCCTGAACTGTTTTATGGGCGATTTCCCTAAAAGATTTGCTTTTTCCTCTGAGCAGTTAAGCATCCGCGCTCTCGCAGAATTTTCTCATTCCCATCCAGACAGCAGTAGATCTTCACATTCCTGCAGGTAAAAGCCCTGACACTCCGCTTCAGCATCTAATTCTTCTTTCTTTTGTTACAGACGCTCTGCCAGCGAGAGAAAAGATTCTTTCTAGAAATAGCAGAACAGCAAAGGGATGAATATGGGGGTGGGGGTGGAGGGGGGCGGGGAGAAGAGTCGGGTGAGAGAGAGAGACTGGGGTAGAGAGAAGGGAGGGGAGAATAAAGCAGCGCAGGGAGAGGAATCGGGAAGCCTCAGGCTCCCGAGTCCTCCTAGGTCTATTGTTGCCTTTCTCCGCGGTTGGCCTTGCTGAGAACCGAAGCTCAGGACACAGTCCGCTGACGCTGTTGGTCCTGCCCTTCAGGCTCTGGGTACCATTGTGACGCAGCCCTGAAGTCAGCTGCCCTGTCAGCACTCATCAGCAGTCTTGTACAAGCGGAATGAAATCATTTCTATTGACCCCCTGGCATATTTATAGGATCTTTCTTTCTGCTGAGACTGGTGGTTATCACTTTCCCCTCCCCCGCTGATATGTTTATTCGCGCCCGTGTGCGAGGGGAGCGTTCATCAAGGGACCACGCGGCCCTCTCCCAGGCTGCCAAACCTACCCAATTACTGAGGCTGGAAGGGACCTGGGGAGTGGGGGTGGGGTGGGGGGAAACACCCTCTGCCTGGCCTGTTCTCCGGTTTGTACCCTCTGAAAAGAAGACTTTCTGACTCTGCACGCTTCCTCGGTCCAGTCTGCACACTGACTTTTAACGGGCAGAGCGCTCATTTATTCTTCGTTGGCTGTGTCTCCAAGACCCCCTTTTCTTGTTACACAATGAGCGAGAGACGCTGCGTTTCCCTCTGGAGGGGTGAGGGAGAGGATGCGGGCAGAGCCTTGACTCCACGGTCTTCTTGGCAGCCTCTTCCGCGCGAGTTAGGCAGACCTGCTCTGTTGCAGGGCGCCCAGCACTCTGGTCCTGTACTGCCCTCTATCTTCCCGTTTCTTGCTAAAGATGTTGCGGTTTCTTTTTAGTAAGTGATTTGGAAGAAAACGTTAAAATTCGGGGGAAAATTGTGTCGTGTGATTTAAAGTCATGAAAGCTCCATCTAGACATTCCCTTAAATGCTGTTGGAGGAAGATGGCAAATTGTTTTTAAGTGTGTGTCTCTTAGGCTTCCCTGGTGGCTCAGTGCTAAAGAATCTGCCTGCCAATGCAGGAGACCCGATTCCATGCCTGGGTTGGGAAGAGTCCCTGGAGGAGTAAATGTCTACCCCCTCTAGTATTCTTGCCTGGAAAAATCCCATGGACAGAGGAGCCTGGCAGGGCTCCATGGGGTTGCAAAGAGTTGGACACGACTTAGTGACTAAACAATGACAGCAACAAATGTGTCTCTTAACACTTATTAATTTACTTAAAGCTTTGTTTTTTTTTTTTTTTTACCAATACTTTCATAATTCCTATTTTCACTGATGTAGTTTATTCTTCAGATTAGAAAAAGAAGTATCAATTAATATTATTGGACCTACTATCTTTGCCTGCAATGTTTTTTGACACTCATTACAATGGAACATTTATGACTTAGGATTTTTTTATGTTATGGGAAGCAGAGTTCAAGAACAGCAACAAAACCTGCCCGGGACGCAGAAAACCTGGATTCTTGGCCTAGTTTGCTTCCACCTAGAATCATGACCTTGTAAGTCATTAATCACTCTGGGCTTTAGCTGCTTTATCTGTGGTTCTGTCTGGAACTAACACTTCCATACTTACAAGCAGGGGACTGAACAAAGGAAGCCTAGCCAGTGACCACTTGATTAATAACCAAGCCATTTGTGAGAATGAGGGCAAAGGTTGATTGTTTCTCCTATCCCCAGGGACTAATGCATAGTGGCCGGTGAGGCTGCGGCAGTAACATACAATGCATAAGAAAGACACCTAGCCCAAGTATCAGCTGTAGCCGATGTGTTGGTCCCTATTTAAAAGTAAAAGTGAAAGTGTCAGTCGCTTAGATGTGTCTGACTCTTTTCGACTCCATGGATTATAGCCTGCCAGGCTCCTCTGTCCATGGAATTCTCCAGGCAAGAATACTGGAGTGAGTAGTCATTCCCTTCACCAGGGGATCTTCGTGACCCAGGGATCGAACCCACAACATCTGTGTCTCTTGCATTGCAGACAGATTTTTTACCATCTGAGTCACCAGGGAAGCCCTCTTAATGTATGAAAAGGTAAGCCAATAAAAGACTCTGAATTCAAAACACAGCTTGAAGGGTTTGGAATGGTTTTCTAAATGAAGTAAAGAAGAGAGAGAGAGAAAGAGAAAAGGCAAGCGAAAGAAAGGGAAGTAGGCAGACAAACTACAAACTCTGTAAAAAAAACAAAAACAAAAACAAAACAACACCGAGGCATGGAAGAAGACTTGGCTTGGAAGGAGATACCACAGATGTGTACTTCTTCTTATGACTCAGTTCACCATTATTCTCTGACAAAAAATATTCCAAATTCCTGTGTTTTTCAGCTCACTAGAGAAATGAACGCTTTCTTCTTTAGGATTGTTGTTGTTGTTGTCCAGTAGCTTAGCCGTGTCCAACTTTTTGCCGCCCCATGGACTGCAGCACGCCAGGCTTCCCTGTCCTTCACCATCTTCCGGAGCTTGCTTAAACTCATATCCATTGAGTCAGTGATGTCTTATCTTCTGTCATCCCCTTCTCCTGGCTTCAATCTTTCCCAGCATCAGGGTCTTTTCTAATGAGTTAGTTCTTTGCATCAGGTGACCAAAGTACTGGAGTTTCAGCTTTAGCATTAGTCCTCCCAATGAATCAGATCAGATCAGATCAGTCGCTCAGTCGTGTCCGACTCTTTTTGACCCCATGAATCGCAGCACACCAGGCCTCCCTGTCCATCACCAACTCCCAGAGTTCACTCAGACTCACGTTCATGGAGTCAGTGATGCCATCCAGCCATCTCATCCTCTGTCGTCCCCTTCTCCTCCTGCCCCCAATCCCTCCCAGCATCAGAGACTTTTGCAATGAGTCAACTCTTGGCATGAGGTGGCCAAAGTACTGGAGTTTCAGCTTCAGCATCATTCCTTCCAAAGAAATGCCAGGGCTGATCTCCTTCAGAATGAACTGGTTGGATCTTCTTGCAGTCCAAGGGACTCTCAAGAGTCTTCTCCAACACCACAGTTCAAAAGCATCAATTCTTTGGTGCTCAGCCTTCTTCACAGTCCAACTCTCACATCCATACATGACCACAGGAAAAACCATAGCCTTGACTAGATGGACCTTTGTTGGCAAAGTAATGTCTCTGCTTTTGAATATGCTATCTAGGTTGGTCATAACCTTCCTTCCAAGGAGTAAGCGTCTTTTAATTTCATGGCTGCAGTCACCATCTGTAGTGATTTTGGAGCCCAGAAAAATAAAGTCTGACACTGTTTCCACTGTTTCCCCATCTATTTCCCATGAATTGATGGGACCGGATGCCATGATCTTCGTTTTCTGAATGTTGAGCTTTAAGCCAACTTTTTCACTCTCCACTTTCACTTTCATCAAGAGGCCTTTGAGTTCCTCTTCACTTTCTGCCATAAGGGAGGTGTCATCTGCATATCTGAGGTTATTGATATTTCTCCCAGCTATCTTGATTCCAGTTTGTGTTTCTTCCAGTCCAGCATTTCTCATGATGTACTCTGCATATAAGTTAAATAAACAGGGTGACAATATACAGCCTTGACGAACTCCTTTTTACTCAGGACTTATTTCCTTTAGAATTGACTGGTTGGATCTCCTTGCAGTCCAAGGTACTCTCAAGAGTCTTCTCCAACACCACAGTTCAAAAGCATCAATTCTTTGGGGCTCAGCCTTCTTTATGGTCCAATTCTCACATCCATACATGACTAATGGAAAAAACATAGTTTTGACTAGATAGACCTTTGTCAGCAAAATAATGTCTCTGCCTTTTAATATGCTGTCCAGGTTTGTCATAGCTTTTCTTCCAAGGAGCAAATGTCTTTTAATTTCATGGCTGCAGTCACCATCTGCAGTGATTTTGGAGCTCAAGAAAATAAAGTATCTTGCTGTTTTCATTGTTTCCCCATCTAATTGCCATCAAGTGATGGGACTGGATGCCTTGATCTTAGTTTTATGAATGTTGAGTTTTAAGCCAGTTTTTTCACTCTTCTCTTTCACTTTTTTCAAGAGGCTCTTTAGTTCCTCTTCACTTTCTGCCATAAGGGTGATGTCATCTGCATATCTGAGGTTATTGATATTTCTCCTGGAAATCTTGATTCCAGCTTGTGCTTCATCCAGCCTGGCATTCCACATGATGTCCTCTGCATATAAGTTAAATAAGCAGGGTGACAATATACAACCTTGATGTACTCCTTTCCCAATTTGGAACCAGTCTGTTGTTCCATGTTGGGTTTTAACTGTTGCTTCTTGACCTGTGTACAGGTTTCTCAGGAAGCAGGTAAGGTGGTCTGGTACTCCCATCTCTTGAAGAATTTTCCACAGTTTGTTGTGATCCACACAATCAAAGGCTTTAGCATAGTCAATGAAGCAGAAATACATGTTTTTCTTTGGAATTCTCTTGCTTTTTCTATGATTCAACGGATGTTGCCAATTTGATCACAGGTTCCTCTGCCTTTTCTAAATCCAACTTGAACATCTGGAAGTTCTCGGTTCACGTACTGTTGAAGCCTAGCTTGGAGAATTTTGAGCATTACTTTACTTGCCTGTGAGATGACTGCAATTGTGTGGTAGTTTGAATGTTCTTTGGCATTGCCTTTCTTTGGGGTTGGAATGAAAATTGATCTTTTCCAGTCCTGTGGCCACTGCAGAGTTTTCCAAATTTGCTGACACAATGAATGCAGCACTTTCACAGCATCATCTTTTAGGATTTGAAATTGCTCAGCTCTCCATAACCTCTACTAGCTTCGTTCATAGTGATGCTTCCCAAGGCCCACTTGACTTCGCACTCCAAGATGTCTGGCTCTAGGTGAGTGATCACACCAGTGTGGTTATCTGTATCATTAAGATATTTTTTTTCCTATCTTATTTAGACTAATGCCTATTTAGGCAAAATTTGAAGATCAGCAGAAGAGGTGTTATAATGGCAACCAAAATGGGGGTGTTAACAGGAATGAGATGAGAGAAACCACAATGATAGAGATCATGAAGCACAGACACTAAATTATGAGGAGGAAATAGTTTTGAGAAGAAATTAACATCACATGAGGTACTGACTCAGAGGGAAAGAGTGAGCAGTAATCTAAAGGCTTCCACTTTCTCACTGGGAAAGGGTACAGTGTTCTAGGTTCTGTTGCAGGTTGAAATGTCCTGGATCGATATTGGACAATTCAGTGTAATCTCATAAAAATTCATGGCATGCCTGTGAGTACAAAAGTCCCAAGTGGAGCAGAAACTGGTGCAGGAAAGTGGGCACAGCCCAGGAGGCATGTCCCAAGATTGATAAAGACATGATACACACACTCAGGAAGTGAAAACTATAGCAGGGGTGGATGATCTGCTGATCATCCACGGCAGGTGTTATAAGAGAGGTGAAAACACAGTGCTTTATAATAACTTCCAGTGGGAAATAAAGAAATGCACTGTGGCCTGATTCTATTTCATAAATTGTTATTTTCCCTATACATGTATATTTTGCTTATGCAGAAATAAAAGAAGTCATTTTTATTTCAACTAAATATACCCAGTTCACCACATCTTTTTCTTTTCTCGAGTATCTTTCTGTGTGGGAAGATGGCTTTTTATGCATTGCCAGCTAAGTCAAAAGGAGTTTACAAATAGCCTGCCCTTCTAAAGACCTTGCAAACCAATTTTCTGTGATGAGCTCACAGAACTGTGTGGTCAGAAAACTGCTTTATATACCTCCCAGTGCTGAAGAGAAGACTTTGCTTTCAGGTTATAGACAAGACTCTAGAAATAGTTACAAAAGAATCATTTTTTTACTAAGGGATATAATTCTGAACTTAACTTCAAACACTTGTTCATGTCCTGTTAAATTTACCTGTCATTTTAAAATTTAATAATGCCAACCCATGCACTGGAGAAGGAAATGGCAACCCACTCCAGTGTTCTTGCCTGGAGAATCCCAGGGACGGCAGAGCCTGGTGGGCTGCCGTCTATGGGGTCGCACAGAGCTGGACATGACTGAAGCGACTTAGCAGCAGCAGCAGCAGCAATGTTTATTTTAAAGAACAGAAAACCACATAGAGACTGTTAAAGAGAACATTACCCAGTGCACAAGTTGGTTGACCTGGAAATTCTAATACCCTTCATATAATGCCACCTATGGTGGGGGGAGGGGGTTGCGGGGGGTGCTTCTAGATGGTGCCAGTGGTAAAGAACCTGCCTGCCAATGCAGGAGACATAAGAAACCTGGGTTCTATCCCTGGGTCAGGAAGATCTCCTGGAGGGGGGAAAACAACCCACTCTAGTATTCTTGCCTGAAGAATCCCATGGACAGAGGAGCCTGGCAGGCTATGGTCTACAGGGTTGCATAGAGTTGGACATGACTGAAGCAACTAATACACACACACACAAAAAATACCCCTCATAGGAACCTAATAAACCTGGTTGGTTAGTCAGAGGTGCACCAAACACCTAAATATTTTGAAATTTCAGGTAATTGATTTTCAATTTTCTTTACTTATGACATTTTCATGGAATTGCAGCTCACAGCCAAATTCCAATCCTCCAGAGAAGATGAATTAGCAAACACATTAACAGTGAATCAAAGCATGTGTTTTGGACCAGCCTAATCCAACCAGTCCATTCTAAAGGAGATCAGCCCTGGATGTTCTTTGGAAGGAATGATGCTAAAGCTGAAACTCGAATACTTTGGCCACCTCCTGCAAAGAGTTGACTCATTGGAAAACACTCTGATGCTGGGAGGGATTGGGGGCAGGAGGAAAAGGGGACGACAGAGGATGAGATGGCTGGATGACATCACCGACTCGATGGACGTGAGTTTGAGTGAACTCCAGGAGTTGGTGATGGACAGGGAGGCCTGGTGTGCTGTGATTCATGGGGTCGCAAAGAGTCGGACACGACTGTGTGACTGAACTGAACTGAACTGAGAGAGATCTGTGGTATCATAATAAACATAGACCCTGGGATGAGACTCCTTGGGGTCAAATCCTAGCTTCCTCCATTCTCCAGCTGTAAAGCCACAGACGGATTACTAACCTCAGAACTTCCCTGCAGGGGAGACTGTGATGATTAAGTAAAGATTTGTAACACATAGAAACATTCTTCAGGAATATGTACATGTGAGCTATTGCTATAGCCCAGATTCAAACAGCATTTCCAGAGCTTTCTATCCCCCTAATTACACATTTCCCTAAACATGTACCCTGCTACATAGTTAAGCTATTAATGAAAGATTTGTTTATGTTGCCAAGCCTTGTGAAATTCCAAGAACAAAGTTCAGCCAATATTTCAGAGAATGGCATCTGTAATAACAAAGTTTTCCATATTGACCCAGGAAAAAGGTGGAAAGGGGGTCAGTGATGAACTTAGGGAATCTGTGGCTCTGTCAAAAAAATTTTATGCAAAAATGACTGCACCTCTATGAACATTGTTTATAGGAAATGTCCACAGCTTTCAACAGATGTGAGAAAAGACTCAACAGACGAATAAAAAGCCCACGCATGTAAACCAAAATACCACTCATTTTTTGGATTCAAGGCAACGTTAGAATTCAAATAGAACCTAATCCAGGTACTTACCCTTGATCTTTATGTGCCTGCCACCATTTTATGTTACAAGGCAATTATTATATTTATGCAACTTGTTTTCTTTAACTCGAAGTTAAAACATAGATATACAAACTATAATCACACACCATCTTAAAAAGCAAGGTTATTTATACTATGTTGAAATTAATTGTTACTTCCATTTAGAATTGCATTGCTCCCTTTTCCACTTCAAATGGCTTTAGAAAAAACATCCCATGAAGACATAGAGGGACGTTAGGAAAAACAAGGACTTTGGCATCAAACAGACTAGAGTCTGAATTCCAGCTTCCCTCAGAGGGGACATGAGAAACCTTCCCAAAAGAATGGCTCAGGGGTTCATCAGTACCACTTTTCTAGATTCCATATATACGCGTTAATATACAATATTTATTTTTCTTTTCCTGATGAACCTATTTGCAGGGCAAGAATAGAGATGTCGGCGTAGAGAACGGACCCGTGGACACGGTGCGGGGAAAGAGAGGGTGGGGTGAACTGAGAGCGCGGCACTGACACATACGCACTCCCGGGTGCGACACGGCCAGCGAGAAGCTGCCGCAGAGCCAAGGGGGCTCAGCCCGGTGCTCTGACGACCTAGAGGAATGGGGTGGGACGAAGGCTCAGGAAGGAGGGGATATGTGTGTGCTTACAGCTGATTCACTCCGTTGTACAGCAAAAACTAACACAACATAATGAAGCAATTATCTTCCAATAAAAAATAAATGAAAGAAAAAGGAATGGCTTGGAGGAATGTTGGGAACCACATAACAGGCAAAGTACGAGACCCAGGGACACAGCAGACCTACAGAGCTGGTTTTCTTCCCTTTTTCTTCTCTTTCTTGCCCCATAAGAGGGAGTATCGCAACACTGAAAATGGCACTTATGCCACAGACTCCATTAAAATGGGCGTAATAACCTCTGGTTTTATTCATCACGTTCAGAAGCATATTTCCCATGGAAGAAGGAGAAGTAACAATAAATAAATAAATAGCTTTTAATGTTTAAGTGCAGCAATTTGTTCTATAATGAATTCATGTTAATAAAAAATTTAAAGTGTACATGGAGATTGTAAGAATTATCAGTGTAATATTACTGAAAATGACCAATTCTCAGTCAGTTATTTTGTACACCCTCAGTGGAAAGTTTTGCATATTTATTTTTAAGTTCTTTCTACATAAAGTCATATTTTTCCCATGAGTACATCCTTTTTTAAAGAAATAGACCATTAACACAAAAACATTTTCAAAAATATTTCTAACACTCGAGTGTTGGGAAAAACACATAATTAAAAAATATTAGTGACTCAAAGTCTTCATTTGTTGTTTTAAATCAAACTCTTGTCTCCTCGGGGACCAAACTTTTAAAGTTGCCTCAAAATTTAAATCCATAAACAAAAACCGATTAAAACATTTTAGACTATCAACAGTATTTATTATAAGATAAAGTAAAAGCATGCATGCGTGCTCAGTCATGTCTGATTCTTTTCGACCCCAGGGACTATAGCCCACCAGCCTCCTCTATCCATGGGATTTCCCAGGTAAGAACATTGGAGTGGTTGCCATTTCCTTCTCCAGGGCATCTTCACCACCCAGGGACTGAACCCAGGTCTCCAGCATTGCAGGTAAATTCTTTACCATCTGAGCCACCAGAGGATGGAGATACAAAAGTTAAAAAAAAAAAAAAATTCTTGCCCTCATATTTCACAAGCAAATGGGGTAAACTATATACTAACTGCAGAAAGGGTTCACGTTACATCACATGTGACTCTGTTTTCTCTTTTAAATGGATTTCCTTTTATGCTTGTTACTCTATTATTTAACACAGGACTCTGTAAGTGGCTGCATTTTGCCAGCTCCATAAATGGCATTAGCCCTGGCGCAAAGTGGAACATGCCAGATCCATGTAGTTTTGATGCGACCCTGATGGTGGAAGCCCTCCATTAAGGCCAGTGGGGTCCCTCAATTGTTATGATTGACTAATGGTATGGAACTGGTATTGACAATAGAGCAACAGGAAGAAAAATCCCCCCATACGCTGGCTGTGAAAGACGGGCACTGCCAAGGCCCCACACAGTACTGCTTCTGCCACCTGAGGGAACAGAGACAGGAGGGGAAGAACTGGGGACTGGCTCAGCTGTTTCAGAGTAAAGGAGAGAGATCCGGACAGCCACATCCCAGTTCAAAGTCAGTCGCTCCATGACCGAGGCGTAGTCTAAGGAACCTGCCCAAGATCTCAAGACAGCTTCCCCAGCTCTGCACTACATGGGGCTGGGAGCTCAGTCCACCTGCTCTGCATCAACCTCAAGTCTTATTGTCCTTCTCAGAGCAAGTCTGTGATGAAATATGAGTCTAACGAGTGGTCAACTTTTAATATCAGAAAGCACTCCCATCTCTTTAAATGCTTACAAATCGTGTGAGGTAACTGTTCACTTAACACACGTCAGCTTTATCCTCAGGACAAGGCAATGACCTACCTTGAATGACAGTTTCAACTGTTACCTAGGCCTGAGTACCATTTGCAAAATGCTTTAAGGACTTCCTTATAAATAGAGGCTGGAAAGCCAAGATAAGCTCGTTTATAGTATCCAAAATCTCAGCAAATATTCTAGCTTGTGAATGATGAATCAGCAAGATTTCATTATCTTCCTCTAAGAAAATGAGAGGTATTGGGTCCTACACAAACCCTACACAAGTCCTGGGAACTATGACACTAAAAAGTCTCCCAGTATCTAAAGGGTTGTATGTAGAGAAAGGTCCAGACTGTGAGGAAGCACACATTTAAAGGAAAGGGACTTCCCTGGTGGTCCAGTGGCTAAGACACTATGATCCCAATGCTGGGGGCCTGGGTTTGATCCTTGATCAGGGAAGACCCAGCACAGCCAAATAAATACAAGAAAAAATAGAAAATACCAGCACTTTCCTCTGAAATATGTTCTGCACCTTGTCCCCCAGGGAAGGAGCAGTTGTCTTCATCACATACAATGTAGTGTGTTCTACTGTCCTTCTGATAGAGGGGTAAAGGACTTAAATCTGAGGTTTATATTCATCATCCTTTCCCTGCCCTGTTTAGAATTCTTCTACCATCTCTTGGAACCCCAAGTCTCTAGAACTCCTTTGGTTTCCAACAACCAGATCTTTTTCCTCATCTTCCTCACATCCACACTTTCTTGTATCCCATTCTGCTCTTCTAAGTGAGCTTAGGATACAGAAAACGATCCAGAGTTTGATGACATTATTATTCAACAAAGCATGGGGAAACACTTTGTTCTCTCAAATGGAGGGGACATTAAATATCTATGGAGAACAAGTTAGCAACAGCAGGTGATGTCATTTGGCCTAGCCACACTCTTTAATAGCACACTTTCAGGCATATGACAAGATATTAACACATGTATCAAACTGTTCATGCAATACTGCTTCTAATGCTAAAATATAGAAATTAACCCAAATGGCCAAGAAAAAAGGGGGGTTGTTTTATAAAATTATGGCTTATCCACACAGTGGAGTAACCTGGCTTCCATAAAAGATTGATGAAGTTTCTTCATGTACTGACATGTAATGACGTCTAAAGAAACAAATAACAGTGTATCATAGTCCCTGTATGGCTGTACTATTTGATTTTTTTTTTTTATGCAGAGGGAGTAGAGCACTGATTTTCCTTGCTATCTGATCTTTCAGTCTCAGAAGAGTCACTGTAACGACTGCCAAATTGTTCTATTCAATATTCCCTATCTAAATTGGAAAACTACTATAATGATGCACACACAAGCACTCGCAAGCATTATGCATGATTCCAGGAAGAACAGAGTGACGGGTGATTACTTCTCAGGTGTTGTCTACATAGAACGAGTCTAGGCTGATGCTGTCTAGGCAAGTTCTGCATCACTGTCACTGTCTTCTCTCATCTGAAATAAAAACATCTCCTAAAAGTAGAGAAGGAGAAAACAGCTAAGCCTGAGAGATACAGAAGTGTCCACACATAAGAAGAAAAGTTTGAAATGATAAAGTCGACGGACAGAGGAGATCTCAGAGAAATGTAGGTTCCGATTTACTGGATTTGGGTTTGGGTCTGTGGGGCAACACGTCTAACAAGCCTTCAGGTGATGTCAATGCTGCTGGTCCTCCTATCCTGAGTGGCAAACTTTGTTACCATTGTGTACTGCATGTAAACACAGTCAGTAATGACTTTATTAAGTATTAAATATTTCTGTTCTTGGTGTTTTATGCCATAGACATCCTTGCTCAATAATATATAACAACTAGAGAAATAAATTGAGGTTTCTGATTGCCTGGGAATGTATGATATTTTCCTTTTAAAACAGTGGATTATCAGCTCAAACTAGCCCAAAATTTGCAATCCAGTAGGTTTTCAGAAATATATGTGTATGCATGCCTGTATGTTCATTAGCTTTGATACAAGTAAAATAACTCTGAAAGGCTCTAGAAGAATAACAGGTTCAACACTGAGTACACGGGAAACATGAATAGCATGTGAACTTTATTATATTTCCTTTTAATGCCTATTGAATTTGAGTCATATAAATACATTATTTATTAATGAATAATTTTTTAATTATTTCAATGACCTTTTGAAACTGAAAAAAGAAAGGAAGGAGAATTCGTGCATATCTAGACCTACAACAAGCTTTTCCATGAAAGACATGGTGCTGGACTGAGTGCCCAATTTGGAATACCTTCAAATCTACATACAGAAGCAAATAAGTGTCCAATGGTTGCATTATCAGTGACTGAGAGTTTTGTATTTTTTGATAGCTTTTTTAAAAATATTTGTTAGAATTATATAAACACAAAAATTTTAAATCACTTTATAAAGAAGGATATAATGAAAAGAAATGGTATCCTATCCACCATCTATCCATCTAGAATGGATCCACAGGAGAGACCATTTTTAATACCTTCTTCCTATGACTACATCCATGTTGACATATAGTGTGTTCACACATCTATTTATAAATTCAGGAATTGTACACATGAAGCATCAACTTCTTGCTTTGATGAATTAGAATTATGCTCATCTTTACATCACTCCCATCTCCTCCCTTCATCCATTTACAATGATTAATCACTATTTTGGGGAATTTACATGGTTATATTCATGACTATAAAAAATACATTTTCTTTTCTATTTCTTATTCTGTCAACTGATACTGTCTCTCTTGAATCCTCACTGTCTTATGAAAACATTCCTGCCTCCGTTCTTCCCTTTAGCAGTCTCTCTACCATTGTTCCTCCAAACACTGGGGTCTACATTTTATATATCCAAGGTGATAATATTTACATTCTGTTTTCAATAAATCATAAATATGGCTGAGCACCGAAGAATTGACGCTTTTGAACTGTGGTGTTGAAGAAGACTCTTGAGAGTCCCTTGGACTGCAAGGAGATCAAACCAGTCAATCCTAAAGGAAATCAGTCCTGAATATTTATTGGAAGGACTGATGCTGAAGCTGAAGCTCCAATACTTTGGCCACCTGATGCCAAGAGCTGACTCTTTAGAAAAGACCCTGATGCTGGGAAAGATTGAAGGAGGGAGGAGAAGCAGACGACAGAGGACAGGATGCTTGTATGGCATCACTGACTCAATGGACATGAGTTTGAGCAAGCTCCGGGAGATGAAGAAAGACAGGGAAGCCTGGTGTGCTTCAGTCCAGGGGTTGAAAAGAGTCAGACATGACTGAGAGACTGAACAAGAACAATGTCCACATTTTACCCTAAAAGGGGTTATCCTACACAATGAAATTTCATGCAGTGTTCACTTAATTATGCCCATAAAACTATCATTCACTGTATAACCAAGTAACATATTTTATTTCTTGAACAAGTTTTTATTTTTCCTAGCAGTCCTAACTGGTTTCTTATTTTCCTTCCATTACTTAACTTTTTCATAATTTTAAGACCTCATGATTTTTCCTAGCATTTTCATTCTTCCTCTGTAATATCCAGTCATATTTTTCCATAGTCTCTTCTATCCTAGTGCCTGTCTGCTACAATCTGTACCACAGTCTAGGCTTGTAACACAATTCTGTTCCTAAACTTACCTTCTGCCTTTTTTTAAGATTTTTTTTTTGATGTGGACTATTTTTAAAGTCTTTATTGAATTCGTTACAACATTGCTTCTGTTTTATATTTTTGGTTTTTTGGCTGCAAGGTCTGTGGGATCTTAGCTCTCTGACCAGGGATCAAACCCACACCCCCTGCATTGGAAGGTGAAGTCTTAACCACTGAACCACTGGGGAAGTCCCCAAACGTCCCTTCTTATTGTCCTGGGTTGCATTTGAGCAGGTCTTCCAACAAGAGGAAAATCTCCTGGCCAACAGATTTTTCCAGCACCTACAATGAGAAACTCCTCAGCCTATCAAAGGCTTTTTGAGGAAAAGGATTCATTAACAGAAAAAGTCAAAATATCGTATTTTATGCTTCTTTTTTTTTTCACATGCCACCTAGATAGCAATGCAAAAAAAAAAAAAAAAGAGCATAAAATATGGTATTTTAGCAATAGGATTTCCCTGACAGTTTGGTTGGTAAAGAATCCGCCTTCAATACGGGAGACCTGGGTTCGATTCCTGGGTTGGGAAGATCCCTTGGAGAAGAGAAAGGTTACCCACTCCAGTATTCTGGCCTGGAGAATTTCATGGACTGTATCATTCATAGGATTGCAAAGAGTCAGACACAACTGAGCAACTTTCAAGATAGCAATATGCCTTTTTTAGATGATCCCTAACTTGATGATTCTAATAAGACAATGGAGAACTTAATTTTAATTTAGTTATTTAACTTCATGCCAGTTGTGACTTATTCTGTTTCATACTGAAAGAGTATACTTTATTTTTCTTTCCAGAATTATTTGACAGACGTTCAATAGAACCTCTTTTTTATATAATAAAGAGCGCTTAATTGTCAAAGCAGTAAAATATTATCCATGGACTAATGATTAAGATTTTATTATATTTTACTTAAGGTGCTCTGATTCTGAGACTCTCAGAGTCTACTTCCTGTGAGTCTATGAAATGAGGTAGGGAAATATAGTTGGAATGATTTACCAACTTGATTAACTTTTTCCTCTTTTTGACAAAGTACTGTGTCATGATTATGTACAGCCCTGATTCCATTTAAATATCTGTGTGACAAATATTCTGCAGAGAAAAAAGAACAGGACTTGAGTAATAAGACTAACTCACCATACACAGAAGTATGAAATCCTCAGAATTAATGGAATGCATAAAAGATGGACAGTCTAACTTTTACTTCTCTTATAATGGTTCAATTTATTTCAAGTCCTAGTCTTCTTATGCAGAGGTCGATGTCTTGACATTTGATGTACGAATGGCTTATTTTATTCATTTTAATTTTAAAAAATCTGACCTTGAAAACTTGTTTATATAGCTCACAGTCCTACCTTTTATATTTGGTTAGTGAACATTTAATAAATGGTTAGGATGTATAGGTTTATCTGGTGCAATACTAGGTTCTTGGAAGAATCAAAAGACTTAAAATGCTAATACCTCACTCCTAGAGATTTTATAGAAACATAAATGTGAATTTGAAACAACAAAAAAAATTCAAAGCAGGCACTTCCCTGGTGGTGTCTGATGGCTAAGACTCTGTGCTCCCAATGCACAGAGTCCCAGTGCACAGGTCAAAGTTTGATTTCTAGTTGGGGAACTAGATGCCACATGCCACAGCTAAGAGTTTGCATGCTTCAACTAAGATCCAGTGCAGCCAAATAAATAAATAAGAAATAAATAATTTTTTAAATGTTCAAAACAGTTAATAATCAAGGGTTACATTGTGTGGCACAAAGGACTGTGTGGCACTTAGTGAAATCTAGAGAAAAGAGAAATGAGGGCTGGGGTACCCATGTACAGCTTAGTGAACAACGATGGAATTGCAGAGTCACCTGTGGGTTATTTTGATACAAACACTTCATGCCAATTTATTGACTATGAAATACAAAATTTTCCCCTGCATCTGGAACATTATTTAGCTTCTTGGGGTATGTTCGCAGTTTCTGTGAGTGATGGAAATAAGATAAAATGATTCATGGTTGCTTTGGTAAGTTGACTCTAAAAGTCAATATTTACGTGTGTATATGACTTTCAATAGTGCCTGTCATTCTGACTAAAATTCATGCAAGTACAACTCTTTATTCTCTTCAAGTACCTTGTGCTAGAAGGCGTGCTCGTTTTAGGAGATGTATTAACAGCATCCTGTGACTAGCCTAATGCAATGGAGACGTCATCACTCAAGGTGGTCCAGGTAGGCTTATTTTAAATATTAGTCCTGTGGCCAAGAATTTATGATAGAGGATATTTCACTTAAGGAAATAGATATTTCCTGGAAACTTTGAAGACTGAAAAGCAGAAGCATTGAGTTAAACAATAAGAAAATGCCAGTTTTGTAAGTCAAAATGTCAGCAATTTTCTATGGTTGATCATAGAGTAGGAGACTCTTCCAATTGTGTTCTTCTGGTAGTTACCACCTACAGATCAGACTCCATGCCCCTCCCCACAGAATTAAACCTGTAAAGGAAAGGCCACTTTTATTTCTAAAGTTGGGGGCTGGTAAATAATCTCTGGAGCTATCAAAACAAGAAACTGACCCTTTCTAAATTTCACGAAGTTGCTTTGAGGTTTCCTTTGTAGATCTCCTAGCTAAGAATAAATAGGTTAACAATGTATATATTCAGTTTCAATAAATTGAATAAAATCACTAATTCTGGGCCTTTTAGACTCTCATACAGGAAATAAGGAAACGAGGAGAGAGAGAGAGAGATCTGTCAGCCTTGACCCAGAGTTCTTAAGACAAAGAGGAATAATATACTGCGGTCTATTCAAGCTTTGGCTTCTCCACAGATCATTACAACCAAGATGCCAATCAACACTAATGTGACAGTGGCTTGTGTGACGTGGACAGCTGGCCACTCAAAACTACACAAGGACCACCTGCTCGTATGACACAGGCCAGCACAAGGCTCCAGATGGTGACAGCATTTGAGTGTTATTACTCTAGTCACTTTCACCTCAGCTCTCTATTTGAACTGGACATTTAGGAGGAAGCTGTAAAATTTGCGTTTGATTTTTAGAACAATATGGTTCTCTACAAACCTCACATGGATGACTTACTTGAGGCCACAGGATCATCACTGGGCATCAGAGGCTCAGCGGAAAGTTCTGCATCATGTGGCAGGGAGAAGCAATTGGCTTAACCAAGATGTATGGTTCCTGCTGAGATACCCTTCTGGAAAGCTTGGAGAAGAGAAATGCAGAAAAATTATCGACAGGGAAAAAGCGGCTTGAGATGCTGGAGGTGGGGGTTGGTTAAAAAAAAAAAAAAAAGTGAAAAATGGTTGTCAGAAGAGAAAAGTGCCAAAGTAGCAAGAGAAGCCAAAGCATGCACAGTTTTTGGCTGCATATCCCAAGCCCTTGAAATTTGCTCCCGGCTATACAGATTTTTCAAGGAAAAACATTCTATAAACTTTTAGACATGCTTATAGCTCACAAGAAAAAAAAAAAAAGATGTAAATACAACTTTTTTTTTTTTTTCCAATAAATAGGCACTAGGACATTGAAAGAACATTCAAGAGTTCAAATCATTTCCACAAACTGTGGGAAATGTTCTGGGAAACTTACTGATGTTCCAAGCTTGGCAGAATAGTTATGAGGTAAAACCTGGTTAGGGCTCCCCTGGTGGCTCAGCAGTAAAGAACTCGCCGGCCAATGCCGGAGACGCGGGGTTTGATCCCTGAATCAGGAAGATCCCCTGAAGGAGGAAATGGCAACCCACTCCAGTATCTTGCCGGGGAAATTCCATGGACAGAGGAGCCTGGGAGGCTACAGTCCATAGGGTTGCAAAAGAGTTGGACACGGCTTAGCAACTGAACAACAACAAAAACTTGGATAGCAAATTCTGGAAATAATTTGTACTTTGGACAAAGAGAAATCCATGGTTGTATTTCATAGGGAAGAAGAGCCTTGGGATAGCATAACCAAATCCTCAGTCAAGTTAACAACACTGTCTAAGGAGCTAGGGATCACATGTAAAATTGTTTAGCAAATTATAAAACAATCAAAAGAACAAAGAGATCCCACTAACGTTACTGCATTACAGACTGATGTGGTCTCTACTTATCCATGAAAAAATTGAATTCCATTTCCCTAACAACATAGGTAATCCTTGTTGAAAGAGCAGCCAGATGTCCAATAAGATTTCCTGAATTTCATAAGGCAGCAAATTTAGCAAGTGGTCCTAAGTCTATAAATCAAACTGTTAAGGTTTCTTGGGGGTGAGAGGGATGTGGGTTCCCAACTTAGGAAAACAGGATCAGTATGGGAAAAAAAAGTTGGAAAAAATCTAGAGAAAACAAAAGGAAAGAACAAAGAAAAAATATTGGCAAAATTTGACAAATACATTTCTCAGTATTATGTCAAACATGTTTACCAAGCAGCACAATTAATAAAAAATATTCTGTACTAGAGTCCCTAATTATTATTCCACACAGGACAGAACACCTCTTCATTATCCCTTTTTGAATTGATTGTGTACATCAAACAGTCGAGATATAAATAAAATATGCCTGCATGCATAATACCCTCACATTAAAGCTGGAGGCAATTAACCTATGATTTCTCATTAATTAAATTAAAATAACCTTCTAAAAAATGCCTAAAATCAAAACAGCTTTCTTTCAGTTTAGATCTTCTCCACAGTGATACAGAGAAGCTGTTTACCAAATTTATCACACCAATAAAAAAAAAAAATGCTATTTCTGATTTTATCCCAGGCTTGTCTCTAGCTTTCTCCTGAGGTTCCAGTCTCATTTAGCTAAATCCGATTACAATGTCAGGGTTTTACTTTTTTCCCCTCTGTGTTTAAAAATACCTGTTGTCATCAAGATGTTTTTTTCTTATTAAATTGTCCAAACAACTTCTCCCTGAGTTGTATCCATATCAGATAATGGAAAGCTGCACATTATTTGGTAAATCTGCTGAATTTAGAGAGTTAAAGCACATAAATGAGATAGGAGAGGGCATAATAGGGCCTGAGTCCAGGGTAGCCCTCAGCAAGGCTGGGAAGTTCTCACTGACTCCCTGTTCAAGAGACGCAGGATTGATCCATGGGTTGGGAAGATCCCCTGGAGGAAATGGCAACCCACTCCAGTATTCTTACCTGGGAAATCCCATAGACAGAGGAGCATGGCGGGCTACAGTCCACAGGGTCAAAAACAACCAGACACGGCTGAGCTTACACACACACACACACACACACACAAGTTCTTTCCAATTATCCCTCTCCTTCCCTGATTCCCAAGTTACATCAAGTCGTTAAGTATTCATATTTCAAATTTCAGTAGTCTCCCCGCTACAGAGTATTTTCATTATAAAACAGGTATAAAAAGATGTTTCACCAAGGAATATATCCTTAATAGTATAAAATTTTTGCTTTCCTTTTCTATGAAGTCCTTTGCAGTATCCCCTAAAATCCCACTAGATTGAGAGACTACACAGTCACAGATCGACCCCACCTAAAGCCTGGCCTTCTGAGCATACAGTCAGGTGTTAAAATTTTTCTTAAACTTCATGCACTGATTGATCAATCCTTTCTCCAATGGGCAAAGTATACACATATTTCCACTTTTTCTCATTCCCTGAGGATCTAACACAGTGTTTTCTCATGGTAAGTCCTCAGTAAATGATGCTGTGCTGAACTGAGTTTAAGCCTGGGTTCATTCCTTTCCCCCAGTCAGCTCCCTACTTCCACTACGACAGGCTGTTAGTGACAGCTCTTGTCTTCAAGACCCATGGATTAGAAGTGGGGGGAATGTCTTTCACTCTTTGTCACCTTTTCTTAGATGACTCATTGGAAAAGTCCCTGATGCTGGGAAAGATTGAGGGCAGATGGAGAAGAGGGCATCAGAGGATGAGATGGCTGGACAACATGAACTTGGCAAACTCCAGGAGATGATGAGGAACAGTGAGGCCTAGTGTGCTACTGTCCATGGGGTCTCAAAGTCAGACACGACTGCGCAGCTGAACAATAACAACACCTTAGTCCTTTTATTGATTTCCTCATGAGCTGCTAACATTTTTTCCTGCAAAAGATTGGACTACCTTTTTCTTGATTCCAACCACCACAACCTAATATAGACATATTACTTTGCCTTTATAAACTTAAAGCTTTCCCAGACAACCCTCTATTTCCTCTTAATGGTCCCTCTACAATATACACAACTTGTACCCTTTAACAATAATTCTTCCTTCAGCCTTGTTTTGCCCTTGACCTCTTCCTCACACACCTACAACAGCTGTAAAGCACACAATGACCGTTGTCTATTCAGCAAACATTATCACCTTCCCACCTAGTAGAGCCATGGATTTTGTGTTCTAAAGGAGGGATACAGTCTGTACCCTTAGAAAAGAATGGCCCCTCCTCTGCTCTCTGATTGGTCTAAACTAGCCAATGGTCTAAGGAAAGGCACTTGACCCAGTTTCTGTCCCCAGTGAGCTCTAAGGGAAAGTTTCTGGGGAAGATAATAAAATCCTAAATAAAATGGCAAAGCTTCATAAGGTCAAAATACTATGCCTCAGTCTCTTCCTTACAGCTTGGAATGTGAATGTAAGGTTGTGATGCCTAAAGCTGTACCAATAGGTAAGAATAATAGATCAAAAGAACAGAAAACCTTGGGTCTCAATGGCATCACTGAGCTGGGAACCCACTCTTCAAGACTTTTGGCTAAAGAATAAGAAATTTAGATTGAATATTTTTAATTTAGTTGAAAAGGATCAAAAGAAGTTATTTTACTATACATGGTGAATCTGAAAGAGTGGTTCTTCAATGCCTGATTTGGGAAACCATTGGCACAGAAGACCATGAGTCCTCTGAATACTATGTAGCTTCATGATAAATTCTTTAGGAGGCTGATAACATGCAGGATTTAATGTCAGGGTACACACAATCTCCAACCCAACAAAGGCATCTGAGAAATTCACTAAGCACATATTTAAACAATTGGATCTGTAATCTGTGTTCTGAGAAGTCCCTGAAGAAGCAGAAGCTTGACAGGATACAATGGCATTGGAGAAGCTATTATAGTCAATTCTATGAATCAGGTACCCTGATTCCCCAAGGCAATCTTTACAAGAGCAGGTCAATGACTTGTGTTTAAGGCTTTGTTTTAAAAATGATATGAGGGATTTAAGAAAATGGTTTCCTTTTAGTTACAATACCTTTTAACAATACATTAAAATTAGACAGTGCTATTGATGCAAAGGTACATTTTGACAAAAGAGAATTTTCTGACAAATAAATCTTAAAATGAAGTACTATTTCCATTTTTACCGCTGCTGCTGCTGATGCTATGTCGCTTCAGTCGTGTCCGACTCTGTGCAACCCCATAGACGGCAGCCCACCAGGCTCCCCCGTCCCTGGGATTCTCCAGGCAAGAACACTGGAGTGGGTTGCCATTTCCTTCTCCAAGGCATGAAAGTGAAAAGTGAAAGTGAAGTCGCTCAGTCATGTCCGACTCCTAGCGACCCCATGGACTGCAGCCTACCAGGCTCTTCCATCCATGGGATTTTCCAGGCAAGAGTACTAGAGTGGCGGACCATCATAAATATAATGAAAAAGCCTCAAATGGCCTGAAGTATGAAAGTAATGTGACTGAGATCTGTACATATGATTTTTAGTCACTTCAAGGTAGTCATCTTGTACATGGTGTGAGAATGTAGTTGAAGTTTGATTCTCTTCCATGAAGCAGTCCAGTTTTCCCAACACCTTTTATTGACAAGACTATTCCCCTCCCCATTGATTATTCTTAGCTTCTTTGTCAAATATAAACTGACCATATATACAAGGGTTTATTTCCAAGCTCTTGATTCTATTCCACTGGTCTCTTTGCCAGTACCATACTGGTTTGTTTTGTTTTGTTTTGTTTTGTTTTGTTTTTTGACTACTGTAGTTGTGTTGTAGCCACGCATTCTGGGAAACAAACTCACTCAGAAGGACAATGCAGATAGTGGAGTGCAGTTTATTACACCGGCGGGCCCAAGGCAGAGTCTCCTCTCAGCCAAGGGCCCCGACCAGCATTTGTGAAAATCTTTTATACCCCATGTGTACGTGTCTGAACCCACCACTCCAAATTCCTTGAGACTTACATAAACCAAGGAAAATACAATCCCAATAACCCCATCATTCACGTGCTATGTGCTCATGTGCTCAAACAGTCAAACAATTAGCCAATAATCAATAAACCCGAGGTTACACTCTGATAGATACAGAAAAATTTATGGCCTGTCTGGAAGAAGGTGTGATTAGTGTGTGTTTTCTCTTAGGCGATGAGTAACCTACATACGATCTTCAAGGTTCCCCTGTCTGGAGGGGGTCTTATCCTTCCTTCTGTTGTTATTTTCATAGGCACTAAACACAGAGTTCAGAATCCATTGGAAAGGTGGCCGAGCATGATCAGCATGAACAGGCCTAAGATGGAGTCCAGGCCCTATCAATTCCTTCTTCAGTTGTTTTGCCTCTGTTTCAGCCTATCAATAGTGACTTTATCAGCTAAGAATGCCTGAGGGCACTGGGGACCATACTATTTGTGGTGAGCCCCCACAATGTTGTGACTGGATCACTCTTACATTTTTTATTGTGATTATAAGACACATTTCAGCAACAACCACCAGGGAACTTGGAAAAAGCAATCCACCAGTCCTTCAGGGTTATTTATCTTGTTGTATGGTGGCAAGGTGTGTATTTGAGATGAGTGACTTTGGAATGGATGCTTTGACATGTTTGTCAGTTGTTTTTCCATAGTGATATACTTTGACTCTCTTCTTTTATCTTTCGTGAATCTACGTAGGTTTTTGCCTTGTGGTTATCATGCATGCTAAGTCACTTTCAGTTCAGTTCAGTTCAGTCGCTCAGTCGTGTCTGACTCTTTGCAACCCCATGAATCACAGCACGCCAGGCCTCCCTGTCCATCACCAACTCCAAGAGTTCACCCAAACTCATGTTCATCGAGTTGGTGATGCCATCCAGCCATCTCATCCTCTGTTGTCCCCTTCTCCTCCTGCCCCCAATCCCTCCCAGCATCAGTTTATTATGTCCAATTCTTTTGTGACCAGAGGGACTGTAGCCCACCAGGCTCCTCTGTCCATTAGATTCTCCATGCAAGAATACTGGAGTGGATTGCCATTTTCCCCTCCAGGGTATCTTCCTGACCCAAGGATCAAACCCACATCTCCTGCATTGGCAGGAGGGTTCTTTAACCACTAGCACCATCTGGGAAGCTCCATGATTATCATGAGGCATATATAAAACATCTTTTACATTTAATGTCTATTTTACATTGATAAAACCTTAACTACAATCACATACATACACACCATACTACATACACATACACACAAAAACTCTACCCTTTTGCCCTCTCCCATAATTTTATGTTTTTGATATCATAATTTACCTCTTTTTACACTGTATATTCATTAACAAATTATTGTAGCTATGGTTATTTGGGGGCTTCTCTGATAGCTCAATTGGTAAAGAATGCACCTGCTATGCAGGAGACCCTGGTTTGATTCCTGAGTCAGGAAGATCTTCTGGAGAAGGGATAGGCTACCCACTCCAGTACTCTTGGGCTTCCTTTATGGCTCAGCTGGTAAAGAATTGCCTGCAATGTGGGAGACCTGGGTTGGGAAGATCCCCTGGAGAAGGGAAAGGCTATCCACTCCAGTATCCTGGCCTAAAGAATTCCATAGGCTGTATAGTCCATGGGGTCACAAAGAGTCGGACACAACTGAGTGACTTTCACTTACTCACATGGTTATTTTTAATACTCTTGTTCTTTCATTTTCATAATAAATTAAATGGTTAATACTATACCATATTACAATATTAGGGTGTTCTAAATTTGCTCATTTATCTGTCTTTACCAGAGTGCTGTGTATGTTCATGTTTTCATGTTACTAATTAGTATCCTTTCATTTCAACTTGAAGGACTTCTTTCAACATTTCTTGTTAAGGCAGTCCAAATGCTGATGATTTCCCTCAGCTTTCTTCTGTGGAATTCTTTTATCTCTTCTTTATTTCTGTAGGATAGGTTTGCCAGGTAGAGTAGTCTTGATTGACTTTTTTTTTCCTTTCAGCATTGTGAACATATCATCTCACTCACTCTTATCCTATAGGGTTTCTACTGAGAAATCCACTGAGAGTCTTAGAAGAGTTCTAAGTTACAAGATTTTTTTTCTCTTGCTGCTTTAAAGATTCTCTGTGTTTGATTTTTGTCAATTTTATTATAACATGTCTTGAAGAGGATCTCTTTAAGTTGACTTTGGTGACTTATGAGCTTCATTAATTGGATATCCAAATCTCCCCTCTGATGTGAGGAGTGCTAAGCCATTGTTTCTCTAAATAAGTTTTCAGCCTCCCTTTCTTTCTCTTCTCCAGAACTCCAGTAACTTATGAATTGGTCTTTTTAATGGTGTACCACAGATATGACTTTCTTCAGTCTTTTTCACTTTTTTTCTTTGCACTCCTCTGATTTACCACCGGGTGGAGAAGTGGGGGTGTGTGTGTGAGGCATGCAAAGTACTAGAAGTGCCCACTGGCCAGTTGGGGGATCCACAGATGAGGTGTTTCTAGTGGCTCATTAGCAGGCTTCTTCACGGGATCCCTGACACAGTTAGGATCCGTGTCCATTTAATACCTCCCCCCCCCCACCACCACCACCCAAGAGTTCTGTGTGCTAATTTCCCCACCTCCTCTTGCCCCTCGGCCATGTAGCTCACAATTCAGCACTCTGGATGGGGTGGAAGAGCAATGAACCTTTTGGCAGCATGTTGCCAGAGACAAGAGCTGAGAACAGTGTTTCTTGGCCCTAAGTTGTGCCACCTAGAGAGAGTGGTGACACAAAGTCAAACTGTTCCTTCTACCCATTCCAGTGTGTCCTAACTTGTATTTTTTGTTCCAGTGGAGTACTGGAGCTTCTTCTATGGAAACATGGACTTCCACAAGGACTCTCAGTGAGTGACTAAGTCAGTGAGTTCCAGGGGCTGCCAGAGCATGGGCCAACAGGGGTTGGAGCCAGCTAACAGGCTACTGAGGTGTCCACAGCTGGGACCCAGGTCTGTCTATTACTTGATATGCTGGTAGATAAGACTTCTCCCAGACTCCTTGGCATATAGTGCTGGATCCACAGTGCCTGGCTCCCTCATAGGCACTTTTGTCCATGGATAGAAGATGAATTTTTATTGTTGAGGGAGAAGAGACAAAAATGAAGGACTTCTTGGGCTGCCATGATGCTTATGCTGCATGTGTGCTCAGTCATGTCTGACTTTTTGCAACCGCACAGACTGTAGCCTGCCAGACTCTGTCCATGGGATTTTTCAAGCAAAATATAGGAGTGGGTTGTCAATTCCCACTCCAGGGGATCTTCCCATACCAGGGATTAAACATGAGTCTCCTGCATCTCCTGCATTGGCAGGCGTATTCTATACACTAGCACCACCTGGGAAGCCCTATGACCATTAGATTTTAATTGGCTTTCTGTGTTTATCCTCCTTTGGGAAAAGAATGTCCTGACCATGCAAATATAAGTGTTGCAGTTCAGTGTCAATTATATATCTTGTTACACATATCAAATAACTCAAGTCAAATCTAAATAGTGAGCACATACAAAAAAGTTGTGAACATAGATGAAAATAAGGGCAAGTAGTGCAGCATAAAGGAAAATAAGAGCTTGGGGTTTAGAATCAAACCTGGAATTAAGTTCTAGCTGTGCCAGTCTATAAGCTGTGTGACTTTCAACAAGTCACTTGATCTCTCAGAATCCAAGTTTTTTCATTCACAAATTGAATATTAATAGGGGATTGTTGGGAAAATTAACAAGGATGCATTTCTAACCCAAGTGTCAGTAGTGATCACCCTTTCCTTTCAAGCTATTATCTCTGAAAACTCCAGTCCCCGGGATGCTTTGAGTCACACAGTGGCTTTAACTCTACAGTCCTCTCTCCTCAATTCTTGTTTCTGATAAATCTTTGATCTTTTTCACAGTCTGCCTCCTGTATCTTCCTCTTTTTTCAAATTGTGCCACCTCACTGAGAGCACAATCCCTTTTCTCTGATTTTTCCCAATCTTCCAAGGCATTTATGCCTAAAAGACACTGTCAGAGTATTTGTGCATGTGGAGTCATTCAGTCATGTCCAAGTCTTTGTGACCCCGTGGACTGTAGCTCCCCAGGATTCTCTAACCATGGAATTTTTCAGGCAAGAATACTTCAATGGGTTGTCATTTCCTCCTCAAGGGGATCTTGCCAACCCAGGAATCCAATCTGAGTTTTCTGTGTCTCCTGCACTAGCAGGCGGATTCTTTCCCTGCTGAGCCATCAGGGCAGCCTTGACAGAGTATTCACGGACTTAAACATAAATATTAGAAATGTTGTGGGTTACTTCCCATTCCCAACCAACTTTCTTACTAACGTTGCTCCCTCTCCCCACCTTTTCTTCATATCTCCTTCTCTAACTCCCAACCACCAAAATTTGCTTTATTTCATTTGAAAATCAGTGTATCAGCTTTGCTTCTCACTCCCAAGAACTTTCTTGTAATGCCCAGAAAGGCTGATTTTAAGAACTTGGTGGGCAGCATTTAGAGTAATGTTTACTCTCAGCTACATTCCTAAAATTCCTAGAAGAGCAGACATTCAATTAGTGCAGTGGTTACCATTGTGTGTATAAATCCCCAAGGTAATGACCTAGAAATGCTATTCTCATTTGAATATGCAAATTCTTTTATCTTTGTTAAAAATCTGGCCCCATTATTTTATGCTTGCCCCTTACAAATCATCATTCCAGAAGCCACAGAGGGTAATTTGATGCTTTTGGTTTTTAGAGTGCTGAAAAATTATTCACCATCATTATATTTTTAATTAATTATATATCAATAAATACACATTTTTTTTTCCTTGCTTTGTTCCAACAATCACCTAATTTTCTATGCTAGTTGTGTTCTGTTGTTGTTGTTTGGTCACTCAGTTGTGTCCAACTCTTTCGTGACCAGATGGACTGTAGCCACCAGGCTCCACTGTCCGTGGGCTTTTCCAGGTAAGAATACTGGAATGGGTTGCCATTTCCTCCTCCAGGGGATCTTCCTAACTCAGGATTCAATCCCACATCTCCTGCCTTGGCAGGCAGATTCTTTACCACTGAGCCACCAGGGAAGCCCATTAGCTGTGTTCTGCGTTGGTCCTTAGAATATCACCTCTCTGTACTCTCAGACTTCATGCTCCTCTCACCTTGCTGACACCATCCCCACAGCCAAGGTGTATCATGTAACCGAGGCTTAGAAAAACAGTATGTTATACTCCATGGCTTCAGGTCAAAAGCAGGTCAAGGATGGACACACTACCAAAGTCAAGTGAATCAGACCAAATGAGACAATTCTAGGGGCTTTTAAGAAAGTCAACCACAATGGTTAATGCTATGTATCAATTTGACAGGGATGAAGGGTGCCCAGATATCTATCTGATCTAACGTTATTTGTGTGTGCCAATGAGAATATTTCTGGATAATATTAACATTTGATTGGTAGACTGAGTAAAGCAGAATGCTCTCCCTAAGAGAGGGGGCCTCATCCAATCAGTTAAAGGCCTGAATGGAACAAAAGGGTTGATCTTCCTCTAATAAAAGAGAATCCTTTCTGCCAGGCTGCCCCTTTGCTCTCGGATAACAGCTTTTCCCCTGCCTTTAAACCCCAATGCTAGCTCTTCCTGAGCCACAAGCCTGCTGGCCTGTGGACTGGAATGAAACCATCAGCTGTACTCCAGCTTGCAAACACACCCTGCACATTCTTGGGACTTACCTGCCTCATGTGAGCCAGTTCATATATATGTGAATCATTTCTCTGGAGAATCCTAATACATCAACCCTACAAGATGGATCTTTTATAGATATATTGTTGCTGTCAAACAAGTAGATAATTCTGAATATAAAGCCAACACAGGAGAAGCCTGCACTGAGAGGTAGAAAGAGAAAAAAGATCCTTGTGGCCTTTACTTGAGCCCTTGGTCAAGCAAAATTTGAAACCAACTCTATCTCTGAATTTTTTCTGTTACATAGCAGAATAAACTCCCCTTTTGCTTAAAGGAACTTTTCAAAATTCTCCAAGCCAGGCTTCAGCAATACATGAACTGTGAACTTCCAGGTGTTCAAGCTGGTTTTAGAAAAGGCAGAGGAATCAGAGATCAAATTGCCAACATCTGTCAGGTCATCAAGAAAGCAAGAGAGTTCCAGAAAAACATCTACTTCTGCTCTATTGACTATGCCAAACCCTTTGACTATGTGGATCACAACAAACTGGAAAATTCTGAAAGAATTGACCACCTGACCTATTGAGAAACCTATATGCAGGTCAGGAAGCAACAGTTAGAACTGGACATGGAACAACAGATTGGTTCCAAATAGGAAAAGAAGTATGTCAAGGCTGCATATTGTCACCCTGCTTATTTAACTTATATGCAAAGTACATCATGTGAACTGCCAGGCTGAATGAAGCACAAGCTGGAATCAAGATTGCCAGGAGAAATATCAATAACCTCAGATATACAGATGACACTACCCTTATGGCAGAAAGTAAAGAACTAAAGAGCCTCTTGATGAAAGTGAAAGAGGAGAGTGAAAAAGTTGGCTTAAAACTCAACATTCAAAAAAATGAAGATCATGGCATTTGGTCCCATCACTTCATGACAAATAGATGGGGAAACAGTGGAAAGAGTGGCTGACTTTATTTTGGGGGGCTCCAAAATCACTGCAGATGGTGACTGCAGCCATGAAATTGAAAGACACTTGCTCCTTGGAAGGAAAGTTATGACCAACCTAGACAGCATATTAAAAAGCAGAGACATTACTTTGCCAGCAAAGGTTCGTCTAGTGAAAGCTATGGTTTTTCCCGTAGTCATGTATGGATGTGAGAGTTGGACTATAAAGAAAACTGAGCACTGAAGAATTGATGCTTTTGAACTGTGGTGTTGGAGAAGACTCTTGAGATTCCCTTGGACTACAAGGAGACCCAACCAGTAAATCCTAAAGGAAATTAGTCCTGAATATTCATGGGAAGGACTGATGCTAAAGCTGAATCTCCAATACTTTAGCTACCTGATGCAAAGAATCAACTCATTGGTAAAGGCCCTGATACTGCGAAAAATTGAAGGCAGGAGGAGAAGGGAACGACAGAGGGTAAGATGGTTTGATGGCATCACTGACTCAATGGTCATGAGTTTGAGTAGGCTCCAGGAGTTGGTGATGGACAGGGAAGACTGGCTCTCTGCAGTCCATGGGGTCGCAAAGAGTAAGACATGACTGAGCAACTGAACTGAAGAATACTTAAGAGAAGATCTACTCCCTTAAGAAATTTTTAAGCTTGTATTACAGTTGACCCTTGAACTATGCAGGGGTTAAGGGCACTAGCCCCCTGAAGTTGAAAATCTGATTATAACTTTTGACTCTCCACAAACATAACTACCAATAATCTACTGTTGACTGGAAGCCTTACCAATGATATAAATGGTTGATTGATACACATTTTGTATTACATGCAATATATGTATTATGGACTGTATTTTTATAATAAAGTAGGCTAGAAAAATGGCAACCCATTCCAGTATTCTTGCCTGGAGAATCCCAGGGACGGGGGAGCCTGGTGGGCTTCCGTCTCTGGGGTTGCAGAGAGTCAGACACGACTGAAGCGACTTAGCAGCAGCAAGCTAGAAAAGAGAAAAAAATTATTAAGAAGATCACAAGGAAGAGAAAATACATTTACAGTACTGTATCATATTTATTGATATGGTAAGTTTGTGTCATCTTTTTGCAAGATAATCATCTGTCAGTATCTAAATTAATATTGCCTTATATGATACAAAACATTATATGCTATATGTATTACTAACACTAGACATTAGAAACTAAAAGATAATGTGAAAGAGAACTCAGATTTTGGAGCCCAACAAAATAAAATCACCTGCAATGCAGGAAATGTGAGTTCGATCCCTGGGTCAGGAAGATCCCTGGAGGAGAAAAGGGCAATCTACACCAGTATTCTTGCTTGGAGAATCCCATGGACAGAGAGGCCTGGTGGGCTACAGTCCATGGGGTCGCAAAGAGTCGGACATGACTTAACAACTGAACAATAACAAGTAACAATTCATGCATTAATAACAGCATTTCTAGCAGCAGTATAATTACTTTATAATAGCCTACTGTAATCAATGGAATTGTTTTACGGTAACATAGCCTATACACTAGTGAATGAATCATTATAATATTTTTATGAGTAACACTTTACCACTGGAGTAAGTCTCTTCCCCACCCATTAGAATAAATGACCTGTTTCTCTGTTTGCTAATCCCCACTAGTTGCTGCTTCATAGTGTGAGACAGAGCAGGACTTCAAATGTGTTTCTCATGTGGGCTTACAGAATGTAAGCATTGAAAGACATCTACTCCAGGATCTTCCTCTGTGCGAAACAAATGAAATATAGTATATCACATTTATAGACTGTACTAAATACAATCAATATCAGAGGAGTAATATGAGCGATCTTCTTTTAGAAATTTCATCTTGACAATGGGGTTGGTAAGATATTGAAGAAAGAGGGACTGAAGGAGAGCAGTAAAGATGCTTTGCCAGTTTAGAGGAGCGATATTGTGGGTCTTACATGTCTAAGAAAGACATGACGGGAATTTACAGTAGGTCAAAATTAAGGTGCTAATGACAATAAGGTAAGGAGCAGAATAGATGCCAAGAGTCAGAGATGCTGACTACAACATGAAGATTGGCAATTTTAGGGACTATGGTGCCTGTAGTTAAGGCAAGAAGTACAGGTGGAACAGAGGAATTTTTTTTATGAAGAAAGGATGGCATATGACACATTTGATTTTGAACATGTTGCATTTGAATTTTCTTCAAGGGATCCATGTGGAACTTTCCAGAAGGAAGTGTAAATCTGGGTCTGGAGCTTAGAATAGAGATTGGAAATGGTCATATACATTTGGCAGCATATGGTCCATTCTAGCCTTTCCACTTTGAATATTACTTGCAATAAAGAAAACATGCCAAATAGAATGTGCATTTCTTTCTTTCCATGATCCCCAAAATAGAGGTTATCTCTTTTTTTCTTATTCCTCGCAACATACTGAATTTCTGAGAGAAAGAAAAAAATCCCCTAAGATTACATACTAAGTGATTTCATTTGTATAACATTTTTGAATAAATGGAGACCAGATTAATGGCTTCTAGAAGTTGGGGAGGGGGTACTGGAGGGAGGGAGGTGTGGTTATTAAAGGGGCAACATGAGGGAGTCTGTGGTGATGGAACTGCTGTGGATCATGACGTTGGTGGTGGTACCCACCAACATGCACGTGTGACATTTATATAATGAAACATACACACACAGGTAAGTACAAGCAAAACTGGGCAAACAGAAATGAAAACTGATGGATTGATCAGTGTTGATATCAGACTTGATTGTGATATTGCATGTTCATTTTCAAGATGTTGCCACTGGAGAAAACTAGCTCAAGGGTAAGTGGGATCTCTGTATCACTTCCTATAACTGCATGTGAATCTACAATTATCTGAAAATAAAAGTTGGGATTTTTTTAAAATAATGAGGCAAGATTATTTTGAAAGAAAAAATAGTACTTTCTCCTTATTTTTCCTCCATTTGTTTCCTTGATTTAGGAAACATTTGTGGCAAGCTGGTAGAGTCAATAGGATTTAAGGAGAAAAAAATACCCCCAAGTCTAAAAATAATTTGCCCTAATTTAGATAGAGTAGAGTGAGGTAATTTAACAAAAAAAGCAAAGAGAAGAGAGAAAGAGACAGACTGAAAGAGTTCTGAGACAATACTGGACAACTGAGACAAGAATCAGGGATGTTTCAACAAAGGTCCTTGTTAGTATGAGCAACACTGCTTGAGGAATCAAAAGTTACATGACAATTAAGCCATAGTCCACAGACCACTCAACCTTCTCTAATGTGGGCACAACCTATCTCTACCCTATGCCAGCTGTCCTCACTACCAGTGGCCAAAGAGGGCATTTCTTGGTCAGCAGTCAACATCTTAACCAGTGAGTGTGCAAAGTAATGCAAAAGTACCCCCAAAAAGTTCCAGTATTTTTATAAACCAAACAAGGGAGTCTCAGCCCAGCTACATGTCTTTCTGTTTTTTTAAGCATTCATCATGGATGTGTGCTAGTCATTTCAGCATGTACGACTCCTTGTGACACTGTGGAGCATACCAACTCCTCTGTCCATGGTATTCTCCAGGCAAGAATACTGGAGTGTGTTGTCATGGCCTCCTCCAGGGATCTTTCCAACCCAGGGATCAAACCTGCATTTCTTATGTCTCCTGCATTAGCAGGTAGGTTCTTGATCACTAGCACCACCTGGGAAGCCCAAGCATTCATCATAAGCCTATGCTGTGCCATGCTGTGCTATGCTGTGCCTAGTCGCTCAGTCATGTCCAACTCTTTGCAACCCCATGGACTGTAGCCCACCAGGCTCCTCTGTCCATGGGGATTCTCCAGGCAAGAATACTGGAGTGGGTTGTCATACCCTCCTAAAGGGAATCTTCCCAACCCAGGGGTTGAACCCAGGTCTCCCACATTGCAGGCAGATTCTTTACCAGCTGAGCTCCCAGGGAAGCCCTCACAAGCCTGTAGAAAGCCTATTATTTTTCTATTGTTCCATATGCTTTTTGTCGTGTGAACCTCCTTTCAACAGTAAATCCGCCTTTAGAGGATTCCTTATAAAACTGGAGCTCAGCAAAGAGACTTCTTTGCAGTCACACTGATTTCTTTTTACACATATAACTTTCATAGCACATGGAAAATGTATTTTGTTTTCTGAAATTCTATTTGGGGGGCCTTTTACCTATTTTAAGTCACATTCTTCTCTATAATCACCCACCAGTGAACTACACTTTCCTCTGACTTTGTTTTAATTTGATTTCCTCAACACTAACTTATATGTCTGGCTATTCTTGGAATTACTTTTTTTTCTTTGTTATGAAATCTGAGATGTCTTGTATTACTTCTACATCATCAGTGAGTTCCTCTTTCCTGACAAGAATTGGTTCCAAAGTTCTGCATGTTACAACTTCTGTCTTCTTGGAGAACAAAGTCTCATCAAGGCAACTGAAGAGTTTATCAAAACCATGCTTTCGGCAGAGTAAGGCTTTCAGCAGATGTCTGTAGAGTTCACGTCTTCCTATCACAACTAGATCATGTAGCTGCACCTGCTTTATAATCTGTGTGAGAAATACATCACTCCCTTCCTCTCACGGCCCAGCCCCTCCACAGTGATACTGCATCTGTTTCCTTCTCAATTTACCCTTAACCAGATGTTCTCAACTGTGTTTCCAAAATCAGGTTTATTAACTTCAGTAGGAAACTTTGATACTCCCCAGCCATTGCTGGGAGTATTTTTCTTGTCAATGTTTTATGTCATTCTCATTGCCATTTATGGTATTGGTGATTGTTATGAGCACCTGTGTATCATTTTGTGGTTTAAAAAAAAATACAAAATTTATTTTATTACTCTATGCAATAGTAGGTAGGTGCCTGCAGTCATAAGTGTCAATCATAGCCTTCTTATTTACTTTTTCCCAAGAGTCAATAAGTCCTCCCTCCTCTAAAGGAGAAAGCTATTGACACATCATAGCTGTAATTATTGATGATATCAAAATGTAATAGAGTTCTTTGAGGACATTTTCTTCTTTCCCCTCAATTTTCACTTTTTAAAGCCTTTTTCAAACAGTTTGGTGAGGGCTCCTGTTAAATATCTTCTTTTCAGGCAATTGCCCAGTGAGTCAGAATGGGCTGAATTTCATAAAATGATAAGAAGGATCATTCTCATCTGAATCACTGTTCAACTTGTTTGACAGTGAGCACACAAATTTAAAAGAGAGAGAAAAAACGTTCAGTGGCACTAGTGGTAAAGAATCGGCCTGCAATGCAGAAGACATGAGTTCAATCACTGGGTCGGGAAGATCCCCTGGAAGAGCACATGGCAATCCACTCAGGTATTCTTGCCTGGAGAATCCCATGGACAGAGGAGCCTGGTGGGCTATGGTCCCTAGGGTCACACAGAGTTGGAAATGACTAAAGTCGCACACACACACACATCAAATGAGTCAGAATGGCCTGAATTTCATAAAACGGTAAGAAAAACCATTCTCATCTAAATCAGTGTTCAGCTTGCTCAACAGTGAGCATGCAAATTTAAATGAGAGGAAAAAAAGCTCAATTTTCCTTGTGGCTCAAAGTAACTGATTCTGAGAGAGACAAAATGAGGACAAATTGTATTATATGAGTGAGGCAGGAATGTTTTCTTTTTTTAACCGCACCACACGACTTCCAGAATCTCAATTCTCTGACCAGGGTTTGAACCAAAGCCACAGCATGGAAAGTTCTGAATCCTCACCACCAGGCCACCAGGGAACTCCCCAAGAATTTTTAAATAAAAATGTTTTCATTGGTTTTGGCTCCCTTTCTGTGGGTTTTTTTGTTTACATTTTCAGTATGCTTTATGTTGTTGTTGCTGCTGTTGCTGCTACTAAGTCACTTCAGTTGTGTTCGACTCTGTGGAACCCCATAGATGGCAGGCCACCAGGCTCCCCCATCCCTGGGATTCTCCTGGCAAGAACAGTGGAGTGGGTTGCCATTTCCTTCTCCAATGCTTAAAAGTGAAAAGTGAAAGAGAAGTCATTCAGTTGTGTCCGACTCTAGCGACCCCATGGACTGCAGCCCACCAGGCTCCTCCGTCCATGGGACTTTCCAGGCAAGAGTACTGGAGTGGGTTGCCATTGCCTTCTCCAATGCTTTATGTTATGTTACTCAAAATGTAAACCAAAAAAAACCCACAGAAGGGAAGCCAAAAACAATGAAACCGTTTTTATAGAAAAATTCCTGGGGGCTTCCCTGGTGGCTCAGAGGGTAAAGTATCTGCTGGCAACGAAGGAGACCAGGGTTCAATCCCTGGGCCGGGAAGATACCCTAGAGAAGGAAATGGCAACCCACTCTGGTACTCTTGCCTGGAAAATCCCATGGATGGAGAATCCTGGTAGGCTACAATCCATGGGGTTGCAAAGAGTCTGACATGACTGAGCGACTTCACTTTCACTTTCAGTTTATGAGTAACAACATCCTTGTGCAAGCTCCTCACAGATGTTAATGATCCAGAATGATAAGCTTTCATTAGAATCTCCACTCATAGCTGCTTCGTATCATTCCAAAAGACAACCCCATATATTCTAGTTCAATGCTTGTGTATATAACACAAAGTGATTTTTGTAGTTTTGCTTGGGTTATTCATATGCTTGTTTTAAACAGTATTTAAAACAAAAACTTAAAAAAGAATATTCTGTTAGTACTCACAGTACCGTAACAGGTGTCTCTCTTGGTCCTGTCATATAGCAGTAGGGGTACAAGTTGTAAAATGAGGACATTGGTGGCATCTCGATGTGGGGGATTGTTTTCTTCCAAGGAGGAGAGTCCTCTTCAAGAAAGTCACAGAACAACTAGATGACAGGAAACTCAGTAGCCTAAGTAATCAGACAGCTAGGATGTAAATCTTAGCAAGTCCAAGTTACCTGCTTTCACATGTGGCCAAAACACAAACAGAGGAGAGAAAAAAAAACTGAAAAATATAAAGATGAGAAATGTAAACACAACATAAATTGTGATGAATGAATACCAGGGGAAGCATCAAAATCAACAGTGAAGTGCAAGGTAAGAAATACAACCACAGGAGACAGAAGGATTGCTAGAGAAGAAAAAGAAAAAGGAAACATAAGGGGGAAAAATACCACAGAGAGGCAACAAAGCCATGGCAACCTAAGATTCAGAACATAACACTGTTTCAATATTTAGTTAGTACTCTTTTTAACTGTATCAAACAACAATAATGTATAATGTTAATGGAATTTAAAGTATATTGTGACATGGAAGCAAACTAAGTATCTACCAACAGATGAATGAGTAAGGAAGATGTGGTGTATACATATATATATATATACATATTCATACAGTGGAATATTACTCAGTCATAAAAAAGAAGTAAACAATGTCATTTGCAGCAATATGGATGGACCTAGAGATTATTATATTAAGTGAAGTAAGTCAAAGACAAATACCATATGATACCACTTATATATAAAATCTAAAATAAGATATGAATTAACTTATTTATTAAAAGGGAAAAAAAAAACCAGACTCACAGACATAGAAAACAGATCTATGGTTACCAAAAGGGAAAGGGGGTATGGGAAGGATAAATTAGTAGATTCAGATTTGCATATACAAACTACCATATATAAAATAGATAAACAATAGGATCCTACTGTATAGCATGGGGAACTATATTCAATATCTTGTAATAAACCATAATGGAAAAGGATATGAGAAATCACATATTGTGAGGAAGAAAGAAATATGCAAAAATATGGCAAAATTACACAAATAATAAATAGAGTTAAAGTAATCTAAGATTCCTTTATTATTCAGGAGAAAAGTAAAAGTTTTATTAACATTAAAACTTGATATCACAAAACCTCACTAATTTCTAGGAGCAATCACTAAAAGAATAGCAAATGAGTATAGACTTCCAAATCAATAAGGGAGTGGTAGAAGAAATTAAATGATTTGAAAAAATACTCAAGTCAAATGAAAGAAAGGGAATGAGATCAGAGAAAAAGCAGAACAAATCAAAAGCAAATAGCCCCTTTAAAAGCAACTGTATTAAGATGCACATAAAATGTAACTGGATTAAAAACTTTCAATTAAAAGACAAAGCCTGTTAGCCTAGATATAAAATGTATGGTGCTTTAAAGAGATATCTAAAGCATAAGAAAACAGAAGGGCTAAGGATATAACAAGATATGCCATGTGAACATTAACCAAAAGAAATGAGGTAGCATTTTTGTGTGATATAAATATCACACAAAATAAAACAAAGAAAAAGCCACTAGCGAAGATAAAGAAGATCCTTTATAATGATAAAATATTCAATTTACCAGGAAAATATACTAATTCTAAAATATGCTCATCTAATAGCATAACCCCAAAACAAAACAAAAAGTAACAGAAATACAAAGAAAAATTAATTCATGATGAAAGTTTAAAACATGAATAAAATTAAGGAATCTTAATATACCTCTCAGAAGAAGCAGACAAAAATCAGTAAGGATGTAGCAGATTTGAAGAACACAATTAATACACCTGAATCAGGACTTCTCTAGTGGCTCAGTGGATAAGAATCTGTCTGCCACTGCAGGGGACGCAGGTTTGATCCCTCATCTGGGACGATCCCACATGCTGTAGAGGAACTGGGCCTGTGCACAACTGCTAGGTCTGCACTCTAGGGCCGGGAAGTGCAACTGCTAAAGCTCACGTGCCTAGATAGAGCTTGTACCCGGCAACAGAAGCCGCCGCAATGAGAAGCCCACACATCTCAACAAAGGGTAGCCCCTGCTCTCTGCAGCTAGAGAAAGCTTGCACAGAACAACAAAGAACCAGTGCACTCTAAATGAATACATAAAAATTTAAATAAATAAACCTGAATCAGTGGGCGATACAGAACATCCAACCTCAAAAACTGCAGAATATACTTTCTTTTCAAAAATACATGAAACAGCTTTAAAGAGAACAATATACTCACCCGTAAGAATTACAATCTCAGAGTATATTCTCTGATCACAATGTAATTATGCTAGCAATTGACAAGCAAAAGATATTCTAAAATCCCCCATATAGAACAAATGGGTCAAAGAAGAAATCATAAAGATAATCAGAAATTCTGTGACTTAGCAGCAGTAGCAGCAGCATGGATAACTAAACTAGTATATATACAAACTTGTGGAACTAAGGTGGGGAAAAATAGGATTTAGAAGAAAATTTCATTTAAAAATGGCAATAACCTTGCCCAAGTTTTTTTGAAAATTTAGATAAAATTGACAAATTATTAGGAAAGCACACTTAAAAAGCTGACATAAAAACAAATAGAATGTCAAACATCCCCACAAAGAAAACTCCAGGCCTAAATGGCTTCACCAGCAAGTTGTTCTAAATATAAGAAAGAACTCTAATCTTATAAAAAATCTTCCAGAGACCAGAAAAAGAGTCACTTTTCAAGTAATTTTTACAAGGTCAAGATAACCTTGGTCCCAAAACTCGGCAAGTAAAAATTGCAAGCCAATCTCACTATGAATAGAGTTTCAAAAATTCTAAATAAAATATTAGCAAATTGAATACAGCTATGCAGAGAAATAATACAAGATGACCAATTTTGACTTGCCCCAGGAATTCAAAGTTGTTTTAACGTTAGAAAGCAATGTCATTTAGTGCACTTACTCAATATTATGATGATTTGCACAGAGGCAGAAAAGGCATCCGATAAAATTCAACATCTTGTCAAGATAAATATTAGCAAACAACCAAAAAAAAAATCAAGTGTGGTATTTAATGATGAAACATTAAACATTTCTCTCTCAGATTGGGGACCAGGACAAGAATGCCATTGTTATTTCTACTCAACATTATGCTGGAGGTCTCAGCCAGGGCAGTAAGATGAAAACAGAATGAAAGGTAAATGGATTAGAGAGAAACAAAATGTTCACTATTCACATATGATATGTATGTACACGTGCATGCTCAGCCCCTAAGCTGTGTCTAACTCCTTGCGACCCCATGGACTATAGCCTGCCAGGCTCCTCTACCCGTGGGATTTTCCAGGCAAGACTACTGGAGTGGGTTGTCATTTTCTTCTCTAGGGGATCTTCCCAATCCAGGGATCTTCCAGACATATTGTATTATTTCTCTGCATGCTATGCTATGCTATACTAAGTCACTTCAGTTGTGTTCGACTCTGTGTGACCCCATAGACGGCAGCCCCCCAGGCTCCACCGTCCCTGGGATTCTCCAGGCAAGAACACTGGAGTGGGTTGCCATTTCCTTCCCCAATATAGCTGGATGCAATTTGTTAATATTTTATTTAGAATATTTGAAACTCTGTTCACAGTGAGATCGGCCTGCAATTTTTCTTCTTTGTTGATCCACATTGGCAGGTGGATTCTTCTACTACTGAGCCACCTGGGAGACCCTGATATGTATGTGTAGCAAAATCCAAAAGATTCCACCGATGGTTAGATTAATGAAGATGTAGCAAGTTAACCCAGAGAAGGCAATGGCACCCCACTCCAGTACTCTTGCCTGGAAAATCCCGTGGACGGAGGAGCCTGGTAGGCTGAAGTCCATGGGGTCGCTAAGAGTCGGACACGACTGAGCGACTTCACTTTCACTTTTCACTTTCATGCATTGGAGAAGGAAATGGCAACCTACTCCAGTGTTCTTGCCTGGAGAATCCCAAGGACAGGGGAGCCTGGTGGGCTGCCGTCTATGAGGTCGTACAGAGTCAGACACCACTGAAGCGACTTAGCAGCAGCAGCAGCAGGAAGTTAACCTGATTCAAAATCAATGTACAAAAATCAACTGTGCTGGTAGTGTTCTGTTTTTTTACCTGGGGGGCGATTGCTACATGTGCATTACGTTCTTAGTGATTTGTTAAGGTACATACATGTTGTGTGCACCTTTTTTATTCACTCTTACCCATTGCTAGTGGCTCAGAAGGTAAAGAATCTGCCTGCAATGTGGGAGACCTGGGTTCGATCCCTGGGTCGGGAAGATCCCCTGGAGGAAAGAATGGCAGCCCACTCCAGTATTCTTGCCTGGAGAATTCCATGGACAGAGGAGACTGGTGGGCTACAGGCCATTGGGCTGCAAAGAGTCAGACACGACTGAGTGACTAACATTTACACTTTCACACCCATTGCTAGCACCCTAAAGGTGTCCTAGTCTTCCTAATAGGTCCCACCAGCGTGATAGAGAGGAAGAAGGTAGGTAGCACTCAGCCTGAAAAGCAACAGTATACTTACATGAGACATTTAAAGCTTTACTTTATGGACAATTCTGATGCTCACGAGCTGGCTTAATTCCATTCTTATTTTACTGTTTAAGTTTCTTTTTAAAGCCATCATCTGCTTTATATTGTTTACAATAGATCCTATGAAACTATCATAGAAGCTATTTGTCCATCAAATCATACTATTTCCCTTCTAGACATTTTACCTTAAAATAGACATTCACCTGACAATTCTATGTACTTATCTTTCCATCAAAGAGATCTGTACATTATACTTTGGCCCTTGATGCGTTGATCTATACATTAGCCTTTCCTTGAAGGAAAGGGTCATTCAGAAGGAAGGAGCAGTTTGATAAAGCCTGTATAGCAAGTCACTGTAAATGGAACTGAAGCGTTTTCTTAAAGACAAAGTTGAACAATTTCTTTTCAACCACTGATCAAGGGATAAAAAAGAAAATAAGCTGGATATAAATTTGTGGGCACAAACAAGAACGATTTGGTTCACTTATTGTTAGTTGCACTGCACATTGTTAAAATCCACTGGAAGCCCAAAGAGCCATTAGCAAAGTCACAGGATCCCTGTTATTGGGCCTGAAAGCAGAATAGAGAAGCAGGATTAGGCTTCATGTAGGGATATGGTTTAGAACTCTGGCAAAACTCCCGTGCTCCTAGGGTACCTGCTTCCTCTTACAGAAACATCATGCACTTTAAAGGCCTGGACCACTTTTCATCTAAAAAAATACCATCCACTGCTGCATGGTTATTGTAATAACCTGTACTATGTGTTCATTAGTCTTTAAAAATACAAACACTGACTCTTTGCCTTACCTGTTATGTCACAAGAAAGCATAAACGAATCTGTCAAGCAACAAAAGAATTTTGTTAAACATCCCAAAACTAATCTGTTATTATTCTGCCTTTTGCAGGAGGGAGAGGCAGGGGAGGGGAGTCAGAAAACACAAATTCATATCATTTTCTATTAACCAACTAAAAATAGAGGGTAAAATGTAATTTCACTAGAAAAATGAATAAGTACTTGAAAACCATCACATTCTATAAAGGTCTAGCTTTTGGAAACTGTAACCCTGTCATTAAATTATTTCCCCAAATCCATTCACACAGTCATGTGCTGAGTCTAAGAGGAGGAGGAAAGATCATTTTTTTCCCCAAATTTGGTATCTGGCTTTCTAAAAAAAGACAAAGGCACATTTTATCATCCTGGAAAAAGTGACTTCAGTGAAGCAGATAAAGTGTCTAATAAGGCCTAATTATCTCATGTTGTGATTCTTTTTAAATCACTTTTAACCTCAGGAAGAATTTTAATTATCTTGTATAATAAAGTCTTTCCTTATTTCACCCCCTCTAGGAGAAGAGACATATTAAACCTTATTTTTGTCAAAAGATAAGAGCAGTATTAAGTTTAAATTGATGTCATTATGAAATATTCGATATCAGGATTACAAATTTCAACTTCAGTAATTATTTGACTGGTCACAAAAGGACTATCATTCCACACCAACTCCTAGAAAGAGGGCATCATTGCCATAGCAGGGCTGTAATCCACCAGGCATGCTGGACGGGAGAGAAAAATGTGTTTTTTTCTATTCTAGAAGAGTCTTGTGAGTCCAAGGTTAAATTATTGAAGCAGTTTGGGAGGTACTTTTTAATATGATTTTCAAAAAGTTTTCTCCTCATTATCAACCCTTTAATAAACACTTCAAAGTTTCTGTGAGCTTCTCTATTGGGAAAAAAAATATATTAATTCATGAGTTCTTCTTCCCAAACATATACTCACTCCTCTCATTGGGATTCAAGAACTCAAGAAGGAAATGTTATGCAAGGTCTGCATATGGAGAGACAAAGTTTCCTTTCCTCTTTGTCCTGTTTCTCCTACAAATGCAGCCGTTGCCTGATGGGTACAAAACCTCCATCTTGCCATATGATTCTGGCAAAAGGGACAGCCTCTGAAACTCAGGGAGGGCCTCAATAGCTGAGTATAAAGAAAGCTGAGCTTTTGAACTGTGGTGTTGGAGAAGACTCTTGAAAGTCCCTTGGACTGTAAAGAGATCCAACCAGTCCATCCTAAAGGAGATCAGTCCTGAATATTCATTGGAAGGACTGATGTTGAAGCTGAAACTCCAATACTCTGGCCACCTGATGCAAAGAACTGATTCATTTGAAAAGACCCTGATGCTAGGAATGATTGAAGGTGGGAGGAGAAGGGGACAACAGAGGATGAGATGGTTGGATGGCATCACTGACTCAACGGACATGAGTTTGAGTAGGCTCCTGGAGTTGGTGATGGACAGGGAAGAAGCCTGGTGTGCTGCAGTCCATGGGGTTGCAAAGAGTTGGACACGACTGAGTGACTGAACTGAACCTCTTCCATCATAATCCAAACAAAATAACAATGGTGAGCACTGACTAGATGCTCGGCTCAGTGATGGACCCTTCCCAACACATTTATCTCATGCACTTTCACAACAGGGCTTCCCTGGTGGCTCAGATGGTAAAGAATCTGCTTACAAGGCAGGAGGCCTGGGTTCAATCCCTGGTTTGGGAAGATCCCCTGGAGAAGAGAATGGCCACCTATTCCAGTATTCTTGCCTGAAGACTTCCATGGACAGAGGAGCCTGGCAGGCTGCAGTCTGTGGGGTCACAAAGAGTCGGACATGACTGAACCGCTTATACACACACATCTTTACGACTCCACTCCCTTCCCTAATGAAGAAACAGCCCTAGGATGGTTCAGTGGCTTCTCTGAGGTTACGGGGGTAGTGGGTGATGGAATCTGAATTCATCTCTTGTTTTCACTTACAGAATCTGCTCATGTAACCGTCACAGCATTTGGAATACATGCCTTTATTTTGACAGAAGGGAGGTGGCTGCTTTCTTCCCTTCCATAAGGATGTATAATTTGTATAATCATGATGCCCTGGAAAAGCATGAAGTTTTTATTGATTTGTATCTTTATGTAGTGATCCCTGACCTTTGCCACAGATATGTACTGCTGCTGCTGCTAAGTTGCTTCAGTCGTGTCCGACTCTGTGCGACCCCATAGATGGCAGCCCATCAGGCTCCCCCGTCCCTGGGATTCTCCAGGCAAGAACACTGGAGTGGGTTGCCATTGCCTTCTCCAATGCATGAAAGTGAAAAGTCAAAGTAAAGTCGCTCAGTCGTGTCTGACTCCCAGCGACCCCATGCACTGCAGCTCACCAGGCCATATGTACTAAACCTCATATTAAAACTCATGCTACAGAATTCAAAACGGGCAGCTGGCTCAGCAGTAAAAAATCCGCCTGCACTGCAGAAAACACAGGAGACTCGGGTTCCATCCCTGGGTTGGGAAGATCCCCTGGAGGAGGGAATGGCAACCCACTCCAGTATTCTTGCCTGGAGAATTCCATGGACAGAAAGAGCCTGGCAGGCTATAGTCCATGGGGTTGCAAAGAATCAGACACGACTGAAGCAACTGAACACACTCACAGAATTCAATTACATCAAATTTTACTTAAAGGAACTCGTCTTGCCTTTGGCTCACTACACTAGAAGTCTAGATCCCATGGGCAGTGCGCAGGGGATGGGACAGAAGGTCAGCTTCGTGCATTTAGGGGCCCAAACTCTCAGGGGCTCTGACGTCTTGTAGTCACCTCAGGTGCCAACCTCCAGCCTGGGGTCTTGCAAAGAAAAGTAGGAGCTGACAGGAAAATGTTTTCTGAGTCAGCAGAGAAATACCCAAAGAGAAAAAGGGAAGAACTGGCTGACCAGCTAGTCAGTCTTGTTTACCTTAGGTATACACAGTAATATAAATTAGATGAAAAACTGTTGGATCAGGTATGGGCATTCCATGGCATGGACTGGAACTTCATTTTTTAATGTGATTGTTTCTTTTTACTGTGTGTCAATTTTATTAACCATTGTTTAGTCTGTATTTGTGCTGAGACCCTTTAAATGCTTTTTAGAAGAAAAGAGAAATTAATTATTATAATTAATAATTGATATTAATAATATTATTGAATAATAATATTGGATGTTATTATTGAACAATAACATTCAATACTACTATTAATAATATTGAACGTTATTGATATTTAATAATAATTTCAATGTTATTATTCAATATTATTGAATAACAATATTCAATACTCTGGAGACACCTGGGAGAAGAGCGACCCACAGGCAGTCCTCTCATACACTTTCTATTCCAGCAGGAAGACTGGCTATTAAACAACGATATGCATTATTAACTGTGATCCCAGGGAGGCCTGTGATGCACAGCTACAGCCAGGGGGGTGGCCTGGTCCCGGGATCAGGGAACGCTTCCTGGAGGAACTGACACTTAAGTCCTGAAGGATGAGGGGATTTCTCTGCTAAGAAGGACACAAGTAGGGAAAGGAGCTATTTGAAGGCCCAGAAGTAGGAGTGCAGATGGTGCATTTGAGGAAGGAGCCAAGGGCTTGTGCAAATGCGATAAAGAGGACAGGACACCAGCAGGAGATGAGGTTCCTGGACAGTTCATACAAGGCAATCATGGGCCCACAACTGATCATAAAACATTATCCAAGAATCAAGGGCTTTGTCCAGAACAACCAAAGCACTGTCCTCCAATCCACTTCTTTTAAAAAAATCCAAAGCATCAGGCGCTCTGCAGAAGTTGTCCAATGAATGTCAGTAGGATAATGAATCAGTTAATCAAAAATGTAAGCTGTGTGTAAAATCTACCTTTCACACAGGAGAATCTGTGCTGTGGTCCATTTGCTGCAATATTGCAAAATCATGTAAGTGTCTGGGCTTCTTGAATTTGAAAAGGCAGCTTAAAATAATTATTGAATTCTGAGCCTCTGTTCTCTCAAATTAATTCCCAGTGCAGCATACGTGCTCTTAAACAGCTTTTCTGGTTTTCTGTCTAAATAACATTGGTACCTTTGTATGGAATTAGTCAAGGCTAGAGTTGGCTGGACCCAGGTGTCATCTAGCCCAGAGTCCTCAATTTGCTAAAGGATCTGAGACCCCAAGAGAAAAAAAAGGCCACAGAGCCAAGCAGAGCTGAGCAGACTCTGATGCCCTCAGTCTGAGCCAAGTCTCCTAAGGGCATCAGTCTCTTCATCTCTCTCCACTTTATCAGTTAATCACTTAGTGACCAGCTCCCAAATAGCACCACTAGGATTCTATTCCAAGAAACTACACCATGAATTTTTATAACAGAAATCATCATTTCATTTTGTACTTTATACTTTCATTTGTTTATGCATCATGCATGTTGAAAATTATTTTTTAAACTGTTGAAAGTCCACTTTCTGGGAGACCCAATAAACTATGATCAATGTGAAAGACAATAATTGTTAACATTTGTAACTAATTCACATTCATCTTCGGTGTCCTAGTTGCAGTGATTCTAAATGGAGTCTTTTGCTCTATGAAAATCATAGGCTTGTGTTTGAAATCTAGCTCTGCCACTTGCTAGCTGTGTGATCTTTGAAAAATTGCCTAACATCTCTGTGCTTCATAATCATAGGGCCCATGAGAGGGTTGTGGAAGTCTTAAAAGAGTTTATGTATTAAAATGGTGCTTGGCATATAGTAAACACTATGGAAATGCAAGCATTTATCAGTCTGGATAAAAAAATTCAACTAACCATGGGGGCGTCCAAAGTAGGGCCTTAACAAAGACAAGGCCTGTCTTTGAACACATATCACCACAGAGGTTCACCAACAGTTGATTTCAACCTTCCATGAGTTTACTATGCTATGCTAAGTCACTTCAGTCATGTCCAACTCTGTGCGACCCCATAGATGGCAGCCCACCAGGCTCCCCTGTCCCTGGGATTCTCCAGGCAAGAACACTGGAGTGGGTTGCCATTTCCTTCTCCAATGCATGAAAGTTAAAAGTGAAGGTGAAGTCACTCAGTTGTGTCCGACTCTCAGCGGCCCCATGGACCACAGCCTCGCAGGCTCCTCCATCCATGGGATTTTCCAGGCAAGAGTACTGGAGTGGGGTGCCATCGCCTTCTGGGATGTCCTATAAAATCAAGTTCAATTTGAAGATGATTCTCCCACTGTCCCTCTTTGTGATTATTTTTTTACTGACTTCCTGAATCTTTACAAGTTATCTTTTCTCATTCAGGAAACAGTGATGCACTATTTTGCAAGAATGGTACTAAACATACCTGAAAATATCACAAACCCTGTTGAATGTTTTCTAATGATGCTGTTGAATTTCTCCAAACAATGAGAGGTCCATCCTTGTGCTTCCTGATCCTGCAAGCAAATGCTCATTTTTCTTGTCTTAATAAGAGATCCTCATTCATCCAATAAAAAATATGCACTGAGAACATATTGTTATTGTGTGATTGTTGTTTAGTTGCAAAGTCATGTCTGACTCTTTGTGAGCCCATGGACTGTAGCCTACCAGGCTCCTCTGTCCATGGGATTTCCCAAGCAAGAATACTGGAATGGGTTTCCATTTCCTTTTCCAGGAGATCTTCCTGACCCAGGGATCAAACCGGCATCTCCTACTTGGCAGGCAGATTCTTTACTACTGAGCCACCAGGGAAGCCCAGATTCTCAGTCAGGTGCTAGGAATACAGAGATATTACCTGTATTCAAAGGAATCACATCATTCCCTTTTTTGTTTGTTTATTTCACTTCCATCCACGGGAGCCAGGCCCTGCTCTTGGGAACAGTGTCTTGGGGTGAGTGAGACAACACAGATCTGCCCTCATGGAGCATAAGGTCCACGGAGGGAAGCAGATAATAAACAGGGAAGCAGACAAAGAAGGACGAAATTACTAACTGAGCAAAGGCTTATGAGGGCAAAGAACGAGTTAAAATTACAACCTTCCCATGCCTCCAAGGAAGGAGGTCTGTGTAAACAGAGTGGGTGGAGAAAGCCAGTAAGGTCTAGGGTGAGGCCAGCCCAAGAGCCTGCTGTACAGAGAACAGAAGAAAAGATGGCGAAAGTCTAAGGAACAATGAGTGAAGCCCCAGGAGGGAAACACCTTATGGATATTCAAGTAGCAGAGCAGCCTCACGTGGCTGGAGTAAAGGCAAGATGGGACCAGCCGAGACTGGAGAGACAAGCAGGGGCTACAGTGTGAGTGACATGATAAGCCATGGCCAAGAGTGTGGATGTAATTCTTTTGGTTATTTTGGTTTGGGCTCTCCTGGGTCTTCACTGCTGTGCGGGCTTTTCTCTAGTTGGGGTGAGCGAGGGCTACTGTCTATTTGTGATGTGGGCTTCTTGATGCTGTGGCTTCTCTTGTTGTGGAGCATGGGCAGGCTCTAGAGCGTGTGGGCTTCAGTAGTTTCTGCACATGGGCTCAGTAGTTACAGCTCCTGGGCTCTAGAACACAGGCTCAATAGGTGTGGCATACAGGCTTAGCTGCCCCATGGCACATGGGGTCTTCCTGGATCAAGGATGGAACCTGTGCCTCCTGCATTGGCAGGGGGGGGTGTTATTCTTAAAATGCAACAGGAACTCATTAAAAGATCAGAAGAAGTGATGTGCAGTTTACGTGTTGCAAGATTCTGCCGGACACTGTCGGGAAATGCCACTGAAGAAAAGTGGAGAAATTCGGATTCATTTAGAAGGAGAACTGTGACCTCACTGATGAATTGAAACTGCAGGTTGAGGAATAGGACAGAATAAGGATGATGGCCCTGCCTGTGGCTCAGGCATATAAGAGACTTCGGATGAAAAAGATGAAGGAAGAACTAGTTTCATGAGAAAAAAAAAATCTGTTCAGTTCTTTTGGTCTTAAACAAAGAGATCCTCTTATAAATAATTACCTTACAGGAGTTAAGTCCTTACAGAGCTTCCTATCAGCAATCCAGAAAGCTGCTGTGTGAGACACCCTGATTCAGACTGAATTAAAAGCAAGAGAGTGTTGCTCTCATCACTGGATCACTTTCTGCTCGGGACAATGGGCCTCCATTATCAAATGTGTCTGGGGGAAGTAACCCTAGGAGATGATAGTAGTCCAATGAAGCTTCACATCCCCTCCTCCTAGCCTGAATTTTGCTTGGTACCAGTGTTGCCTGTCCACAAATGCAGCTCAGCCCTTCAGGAATCTGATGCTAGAGCATGAAATGGACAGCCATCTCAGAAAAGAGTACTATGTTAGCTGACATGAGGTGTGTCTCAGTAGTTAATGTGGCCACCCCAAACAACTAGCCTGACTGAGTATAAGTGAAGTGGGGAGCCTGAGGCATGGTCAAGGAACGCAAATGATTAGTCTCACTCAGTCATGGAATTCAAATCCCTCTTACCAATGACTGGTTTCAGGATGGCCATGTGACCCAACCCTAGCCAACTTCAGTGGAGAAAAAACTGAGAGCTTTAGGGGAGATGTGTCTTGGTCCCAAGGAGGAAACACAAGAAGAGACAGTCCTTTCTTTGTTCCCTGGACATTGCCATATCAAGAACCATATCAGGCATATGACTCATCATATGATGAACAGCCATTGTCATATCAGGAACCGCTGCCGCTGTCTTTGAATAAAACGAATGCCCAGAGGAAGACAGGACCCATAGGAGGCTCACAAGTTTTGCAGGAGTCCCTAACTCCCTTGAATAGGCAGGAGCCCTTCCTATTTCAGGAAGCCTATATCAGGACTTCTCTGATAGCTCAGTTGGTAAAGAATCCACCTGCAATGCAGGAGACCCCAGTTCAATTCCTGGGTCAGGAAGATCTGCTGGAGAAGGGATAGGCTACCCACTCCAGTATTCTTGGGCTTCCCTTGTGGCTCAGCTGGTAAAGAATCTGCCTGCAGTGCAGGAGACCTGGGTTTGATTCCAGGGTTGGGAAGATCCCCTGGAGAAGGGAAAGGCTACCCACTCCAGTATTCTGGCCTGGAGAATTCCATGAACTGTACATGGGGTACCGAAGAGTCAGACAAGACTGAGCCACTTTCACTTTCACTTTCTTCCTATTTCAAGGAATCATCAAGTTCCTCATTGTTAAGCCACTTTGCATAAGGATTTGCTCTTGAGGACACTAACGCATCCTTACTTACATAAGCCCCAAGCCTTGGGGAAATGATCAAACCACTTCACATTCAAAGTTCATGAAAAAACACACCCTCTCAAGGGTTCTACTATATTTTTTTTAATGCTGTACTTACCTAATTTTGGAGAAACATGTAAATTCTCTCAAAAGCTTATATATAAATCAAGGTGAGCAGACAGAAGGTATTTGTCAAAGAATTAAAGTACTTTTTAATAATATTTTCCATGAAACAGCAGAACACTTTTCAAAAGAGAAGTAAGTGGAGGAAATTCACAAATTTCAGTTGTAAAGAAAAGGTGAAATCATAAAAGTAAGAACATGGTGAAGACTGTACGTTAGTAAATAACCCCTGAAAAACCAAAATAAAAGAATCTACAATAAAGGAGGCTTTCTTTCTCTCTCTTCTTGATTTATTAGCTACTAAGTCAGATGAAAAGCAGAAATGGTACTATTGAAGTTGAGAGTTGAGAGGGCAGAATTGTTTAGAGGACGCCTCTGATGTTTTAACATCAGGGAATTGTGTGAGCATCAAAAATGTCTTTGGATGGCAGATTTTGGAGGGAGAAGACTTATTGGGCTTTGTGGTCCTCACATCCCCAAACAAGTAAGTCACAGGAGCAGGGACAGATTAGCATGGATCACAGAGGGTATAAGAAAAAAGTTATATTTCTTGTGCAGCTGAGCACCAAGGACTCTGAGAAGAGAAAGACCTAGACCAAAGTCAGCAACACGGTTAATGGGAGAAGATTGCCACTGCTCAATTTCACTGCCATACATCATTGGATGTCCCCAAAGTCCATTCCTTACCAACTACCTCTCTGGGAGGACGTTTCAGCTTGAGTTCTATAAGTCAGTCTACACAATTCAGACTCAAGTTAGTCTAACTTCCTGGTCATTTACAAAAAGGTTGGCTTAAATGTAAAGATTAGGGTAAATTAAATATTTTTTCAAGTATTTAACCTCTCACACACATAAAATTTTTCAGATTTTTCATCCTCCAGAAAGTGAGCAGGCCCTTATGTTTTTCCTCTTGAAATTTAAAAAAAAAAATTTTTTTTCAACTCATTCCCCAGTTCCATACTATTTGTAGTAACAGCAATTTATTCTTTGAGAAAGTTTCCTACTAAACTTTGTCAAATGGACCCACATGAGTGCTCATGTGTGTATAAATATACATGAAGATGTGATTTATTATAAGCTAAAGTATGAAAATATTTACCTAGCAAATAAATTCAGGGATGTCTAATAACTTTACAGAATTACCCATTATGGGAGTTCTTTAAATACTGAGTTTCTGTGATGAGTTTTTATAAAACCATTAATTCATAAACATCAATATACGTAACCTGGCACTGCCCTCTCAACTCGATTCTCCAGCATAGCCCCAGCCCTTTAATGACATGGAAAGTGAAAGTTGCTCAGTTGTGTCCAACTCTTTGCCACCTCATGGACTGTAGCCCACCAGGCTCCTCCGTCCATGGAATTCTCCAAGCCAGAACACTGGAATGGTAGCTGTTCTGTTCTCCAGGGGATCTTCCCAACCCAGGGATCTAACACAAGTCTTCCACATTGCAGGCAGATTCCCATCTATGTCACCAGGGAATGATATGGAATACACAATAAAACCTCCATCACCCATGAAACTTACCACCATCCTTCAAAGAGAGCTAAACATATTTGACTTTCCCCCCACAGGTAAAGAGGTAACAATGAATATGACCAAACAATCTAGACTATGAGAAATAATCCACCGTCAGATTGCATGTGTGTGAGAGTGTTCATTCATGTCTGACTCTTTGTGACCCCGTGGACTGTAGCCCGGCAAGTCCCTCTGTCCATGGGATTTTTCCAGGCAAGAATACTGCAGTGGTTGTCATTTCCTCCTCAGGAGATCTTCCCCAACCCAGGGACTGAACCCATGTCTCCTGCATTGGCAGGCAGATTCTTTCCACTGAGCCACCTTGACTTTTTTCCTTGAAACCATAACAAAACCACATCTGTTCTCTCCCGGAAAAAGCAACGACAACCAACATGCCATGTGACTGCTCTGGAACAGAAATGAGATGAGACTTGGCTGGGGGCATCTCTCTCTGGAGGGATATCTTGTTCCCCACAGTGGGTACCACCTGCCAGCCTGTGGGAAACAGGAGTCCCTGTGGTCTGCAGTTAGAGGTGGCGATGGTGGCAGAGCAGAGGAGGTGCTGATGGGGAGTCTGCCTGTGAGTCAGCTGTCTTCAAGTCCTGCAGCTGCATGGGGCAGAGCAAGGACACGGCCCTCTGGACCCAAGACCGGAAGGACCCCCTCCCAAGGCCAGTGGGACTTGTGACACCACCACAGGGCAGCCAGCTGTGCCCAACAGAGCACAGGCCATCTGCGAGGACACCCACAGAAATGCTCGAAACACTCTGAAGGAGATTCATTTATACAGAAGGAGTCAGTGGGAGATCTTACAGCAATTATGGAGTCAGCCCTTTCCACTCGGCCGTTCTCCTTGTCTGAAATGTTCTTCCAGACAGACACAGAGCTTGTTTCTTTACCTGCTCTGGGTCTCTGCTCAAATACCGCCTTATCAAGAAGTTCATCTCTTTCATCTCTGACCACCTTTCTTAAAATGGCAATACACCCACACACAAAACACCCATCCTGTACCCCAGCTTTAGCTTTTCCAGTGCACTCTCACAGTCTGACATATTGCATACTTTATTGTTTGACTCTTCCCACTGGAAGCTCTGCAAGGTAGAAATTTATGTCTACTTTCTTTACAGTTTTATTCCCAGTACTAGAGCAGTTCCCAGCCAAGAGTAGGCCCTCGATTATTCTCTACTGAATAAGTAACTAAATCTATCCCACACTGTGGTGCAGGCTGTCTCATTTCTTTGTCTTATGCCCTTTCTCTGCCCCAGTCCAGCCACCGCAAGAGTCATGTCTTGAACTTTGTTATCACCCACCTGTTCCACCCCCAAATCTCTCCTCCACTGATGTATGCAATTTCTCCCTCTGTAGACATTCTTCGAACTCATCACGACACCTTTACTTTCTTCAAATCACCAACTCTGTTATTTAAACCAAACACTTTACTTCTGTTGGCTCAGCTCCCACTGAATCTCATTTTGATGATGTTTCCTTCTGGCCCAAACTTAGGCTGGCCCTGCTCTGCATTTATGCGTGACTCATCCTATAGCTGAGCATTACTGAAGAGAATCACACAACACAGGGATCAGCCAATTAGATGAAATGCAATGGCTGGCCTCACAAAGGTCCTCGAAGCTCTCACATTGATTCCTTTACTTTTATCAGATGATCTCTCCTCCTCCTTTACAAAGAAAACAGAAGCTGTAAGATGGGAAATCCATCACCTGTTCAAAAGCAAGCCCACAGGCTGACTCACCTCTCACACATTCGATCGACTTTCTGATCAACTTGAATCCCATTCCCACTTACCTGCTGAGGAACTTACGGTATCAACTATCCTTTGTATATCTGTCTTTTTTCCTGAAATCTTTTATTAGTTTGCTAGGGTTGCCTTTGCAAAGCACCACAAACTGGGTAACATAGAAATTTGTTGTCTCACAGCTCTGGAAATCAGAAATCAGAAAATGTCAGCCAATTTGATTCCTTCTAAAGGGCTTTGAATTACATTCCATGCCTCTCACCTGACTTCTGGTGGTTTGCTGGCAACCTTAGGCATTCTTTCGCTTACAGAAGCATTACTCTGATTTCTGTCTCCATCTTCACATGGTGTTCCCCTGTGTACATCTCTTCAAATTTCCACTTTGTATAAGGACAACAGTCATATTGGATTGTTGTTCAGTCACTAAGTCATGTTTGACTCTTTGCAACCCCATGGACTGCAGCACACCAGGCTCCCCTGTCTTTCACTATTTCCTGGAGTTTGTTCGAACTCATGTCCATAGAGTTGGTGATACTATCTAACCATCTCTTCCTCTGCCATCCACTTCTTCTCCTGCCTTCAGTATTTCCCAGCAGAAGAGTTGGCTTCTTTGCATCAGGTGGCCAAAATATGAGTCGGCTCTTCACATCAGGTGGCCAAAGTAGTGGAGCTTCAGCCATTCCAATGAATATTCAGAGTTGATTTCCTTTAGGGTTGACTGGTTTAATCTTGGATTAGGGCCATCTTACTCCAGTGTGACCTCATATTCAGTTAACTAATTACATTTTCAATGAACCTATCTCCAAATAAGGTCACATTCTGAGATATTGGGAGTTAGAACTTCAACACACAAGTTTTGGGAGGGCCATTCAACCCATAACAGACCTACATCCCTTCTGTCGTCTTTTAAGCATGCTTAAATCTCTCGACTTAACAAAAATCAGCAGAGCCCACGTTCCATTCTGAATACTCACCTTTTCTCTACTTTTCCCTGACACAGACATATTTCATTTCACTGTTTTCTTTACCCAATGTCAACGCCAACCTCCTTAAAACACCCTCCTGCACTAGGGATTCAGCACTACCATCGCTACCATCTTCCTACACATTATTCTACTTCCACCCCAAGCCAATCATCTTCTAAACAGCCTGGAAGCAAACCTGCGTGAGATCTTTCAACTTTGCTCCTGGGTCCTCTCCTTTTTACCCTCTATACTCTCTTTCTAGATGATCCCATACATTCTTATGGCAGAGGTTATCTCCCAAAAAAAGGGAACTTGGAAACTGATATCTCCAGCCCAGGTCTCTCTGTGGTTGCCAGACCTGTGAATCCTACTGCCTGCTTGCTTCTTCTTGACTGTCCTAAACTTTCATCAACTTCACACTTCTAAAATTGAACACAAAATCCTCACTGCATCACCACCACTAATAGAGCAGTCCTCCTCTTGCGTTCTCTGCAGTGATGAATTCAAACATTATGCAAACTCAACTAAAGGACCATATGTCAAAGCTATTATTTCTTCCTTTAACTTCATGTTGTTCTCAAATTAAATTGAGTTCAAAGTACTTATTAAGTGTCTAGGATTGGATTATTCAAAACATTCTACATGCAAAAGTTCACTAACTTTGGTAACAATTCTGTACAGTAATTTTATCTATTCATATTTTGCAGATGAGGAGACCAGGCTTAGAGAAGTTAGTAACTCCCTCAAAATGACCCAAATAGCAAATGATGAAGCCTTGTGTCAATCTACATCTGACCTCAAAATTTGAACCCTTAGCCACATGACTAAAACTATCACAACCACAATATACATTAAAGTCATCAGAAGAAAGCAGAAAGCTATGTTTAACCCCAGTTCTGAGGAATGAGAGAAAATATGGATAGAGAGCTGAGCAAATCATGCTGTCTGAACAAACTGAAGACTCTAGTGACCCTGACAATGAAAGAGACAGCAGAATCCATTTCCACAGACTCAAGTCCCTACTGCAGACTATTATACAGAGGTGACTGTATAACGTAGGGTCACAAAATTGAATTTCTTGAATGCCAGGTTAAAAAAAGTTGAAACTTGAACCTCTAGGCAATAGGAAATCAAGGGCAAATGCAAATGATCATGAAAAGAGGAGGATAACACAGTCTGTTTTTGTTTCCACTGCCCTTTCTGACAGCACTCAGATCTCTAAAAGCCATCTGGGTTCAGAGGCACCGCGGGGACATACACTCTTCCTTCCTGAGTTCTAACTGATGAGCCACAGAGGGGCACAAAATGTCATCTTGCCAACCACCAGGCATTAAAAGTGGTCAGGCTTTCTAGAGTAAACTTCTAGATACTTGATAAGACAGTACAAATTAATTAGAATATGTGCTTTGTTGGACCCAGTTATCTTTTCTCTTGTATATTATGGCACGTTTTCTCCATCAAAGATCTATGCCAGAAATTAATCTGGAGAATAAATGATGAGGCTATGGGACCATCGTTCCAGGAAATGGTGATGGTGAAGACTGCTCATGTCCAGCTTCCAAAACACTTTATTCTTATATCATGACCGTGCATCAGGAGATGAACCAGTTGCCCCATAGGAGAAATGAGGTCATTCACTAACTGGATTACCTAAACTGGGTCAGGAATTTGCTGAGTACTGGAGACACACAGAACAAAAGGATCCTTGTCCTCACTGAGCTTACAGTCTCGGGGGAGACAGACACAGACATACACATTGATATGGATGAGGACTCATACTACACAATTCACTATGACAGATAAGTTAAATTAAAATGTGTTTGGTTTTTCGTGTGCCATGGGCCCTGACATGCAATTTTGAAACTTGATTCATTTGCAAAGGTCCTCAAGCAAGTTATTTAATTTCACCAACGTGTAGTCTCCTTGTTTATCAAATGGGAGTGATAATAATATATGGGGAGTTTTATAAGCATAAACGAGATAATTTATGTGAAAGTGCTTGCATTGCACTTGATACCTCTTTCCTGCTGTGGGATATAGAATCTGATTGGTCAAATCGCTTTTAACTGAAACCACATTGACAATGTCTTGTGCTGAAAGTAAATGCTTACAAAATATCTCTTACAGGCACCAAATAATATTCTGGAAGTACGAAAAGAAGATGACAGTTTTTAATCTAGGAAGGGAAATAGAATAGACACAGATATAATTCAAAATAGACATAAATGTATAGGCCACGGTGGGAGCTGGACTTGGAACATGTGGGCTGGAGATAGAAAAAGCTAGATGGAGAATGACCCACATTGCAACACTGGAGTGACACTCATCTCCATAATAAAAAGCCTTACCTGGATCTGCAGGTTGGAAAGAAGCCCAGGTGGAGGCAAAGGAGAAGAGCGATCAAAAGAGAAACACTTCAGTTTCACCCCAGCCTCCTGGTCAGTAGAGACAGCATCCTAGCCAACATCAACCTGGGGGGGGGAAAAATGCACACGTTGCAAGGAATGCTTCTATTAAAGGCACGATGATCTTAGCTGCTTGACACCAATTTCAATACAAGATGCAAGAGACACAAAACAGTCCTAGATTTCAAGTGCTTAGTATTTCTTTACATCTCATTGCTATTATTTGCCTCAGCCTGAAAACTCACATCCACACACACATACACATGCCAAAAAAAAAAAAAAACTGCACATGAATGTTTTCTAGAAGCTTATTCATAATTGCCAAAACCTGGAAGCAACCAAGATGCCCTTCGATAGGTGAACACAAAGAGGTGAGGGTGAATAACAAGATAAGTAGATGAAAATGTGGAAGGAGCTTAAATGCATATGACTAAGAGGAAGAAGCCAATCTGAGCAAGCTGCATACTACAGTGCGTAGACACAGTTCTAAACAGATGACATTCTGGAAAAGGCAAAACTATGCAGGTGACCGAGCCAAACTTGGGTCCAGTCACCCGTGCACAGTAAAACCAATCTACTGACACCAGGTTGTGGTTAAAGAAAGTGCAGTGTTTATTGCAGGGCTCCCAGCAAGGAATTCAGGTAGCTAATGCCCCAAATCCAAAACTCTCTGATGGCCTTCAGGGCAAGATTTTTAAAGACACAGAGAGGGAGAAAGGTGTGAGGTGTGTTATCAGTCCATGGACATTCTCCTGATTGGCTGATGGTGAGGCAATCCGGAGTCAACATCATCAGGCCTTCTGGTTCCAGCTGGTCTGGGGTCTATGAGCTTGTGGGCAGCATACTGCTAACTTCGTCCCCCTGGTAGGGGCTTCAGTAGCTGCAAAACGGCTCAAAGGACATGACTCAGAATATTATCTACAGCTCTAATGGCTAAACCATTATTATTTTATCTTACTTGACTGTTTTCCTCTGTTTCTGCATTTTCTCACTTCTCCAATTAAATTTATTCTTTGGAACTTGGAGAAGGCCTAGGAAGCTAAAGTTATTCTACAAACAAGAGGCAGGCAGACACAGGACATGGTGGGGGGCAGGGAACAGTCTGTCTCAGGAAGGTTCCATAGGGTTTGCTCAGTTATATGGAGACAGTAAAAAGATTAGTGATTGCCAGGGGTTGGGTGAGAGGTAGGAAAGGATGAACAGATTGAAGTATAAGGAGTTCCAAGGTGGTACAACTCTTCCCTATGATATTATAATGGTGGATGTGTGTGTGTGTCAGTCACTCACCCCATGAACTGTAGCCTACCAGGCTCCTCTGTCCATGGATTTCCCAGGCAAGAATACCGGAATGGATAACCATTCCCTTCTCCAGGGGATTTTTCTGACCCAAGGATCAAACCTGGGTCTCCTGCATTGCAGGCGGATTCTTTATGTCTTTATATAGTTGCCAAAACTCATAGAACCAACACCACCAAGAGTTAGTCGTAATGTAATATGCCAAAGCTTTTGACTGTGTGGATCACAATAAACTGTGGGAAATTCTGAAAGAGATGGGAATACCAGACCACCTGACCTGCCTCTTGAGAAACCTATATGCAGGTCAGGAAGCAACAGTTAGAAACCGGACATGGAACAACAGACTGGTTCCAAATAGGAAAAGGAATATGTCAAGGCTGCATATTGTCACCCTGCTTATTTAACTTATATGCAGAGTACATCATGAGAAACACTGGGCTGGAAGAAACACAAGCTGGAATCAAGATTGCCAGGAGAAATATCAATAACCTCAGATATGCAGATGACACCACCCTTATGGCAGAAAGTGAAGAGGAACTAAAAAGCCTCTTGATGAAAGTGAAAGTGGAGAGTGAAAAAGTTGGCTAGAAGCTCAACATTCAGAAAACAAAGATCATGGCATCCAGTCCCATCACTTCATGGGAAATAGATGGGGAAACAGTGGAAACAGTGTCAGACTTTATTTTTCTGGGCTCCAAAATCACTACAGATAGTGACTGCAGCCGTGAAATTAAAAGATGCTTACTCCTTGGAAGGAAAGTTATGACCAACCTAGATAGCATATTCAAAAGCAGAGACATTACTTTGCCAACAAAGGTCCATCTAGTCAAGGCTATGGTTTTTCCTGTGGTCATGTATGGATGTGAGAGTTGGACTGTGAAGAAGGCTGAGCGCCAAAGAATTGATGCTTTTGACCTGTGGTGTTGGAGAAGACTCTTGAGAGTCCCTTGGACTGCAAGGAGATCCAACCAGTCCATTCTGAAGGAGATCAGCCCTGGCATTCCTTTGGAAGGAATGATGTTAAAGCTGAAACTCCAATACTTTGGCCACCTCATGCGAAGAGTTGACTCATTGGAAAAGACTCTGATGCTGGGAGGGATTGGGGGCAGGAGGAGAAGGGGACGACAGAGGATGAGATGGCTGGATGGCATCACTGACTCGATGGACGTGAGTCTGAGTGAACTCCGGGAGTTGGTGATGGACAGGGAGGCCTGGCGTGCTGCGATTCATGGGGTCGCAAAGAGTCAGATACGACTGAGCGACTGAACTGAACTGAACGTAATCTATGGATTTAAGGTGTGGGGAGCCGGAAGCTGGGCTTCTGTCTTCCCTCACTCTTTGCTATTTTGAACAAAAAAAGAGAGTGCTGATTTCTTTTCAAAACACCAAAGGCAAACTAAATCATCCACATGCTCCTTTTTGACAGAAAAGGACCATGTGGAAAAATCCCTCAAGCTTGAAAGGACTTATTCTGCTCAAAGCCCGTCTCAGCCCGGGAGCCCTGGCCTTTTCTGGCAGAGGTGGGCACTCCAAATGAATCAAACAGGGCACCAAGCCTGCGTGAGAGGATGGACCGAGCTGCTCCAGACACTACTTGGAAACCCAGGACACAGGACCTCATGCAAATTTCTGAACCTTCCCTTTCTCCCTCTTCTGTGTAGACAGCATGTTTAAAAAAGATGTGTAAGTGACTGTTCTAAGGATCCGTTCCACCTGCTCCAGTGCAGGAAGCTACAGATGGGGTTTCTCTGTGGTAAAGGAAGTGGTTTCTGGAAGACCAGCTCCAAATAGGACTGTGTGCCTTACACGCCCTCTTGTGGCCACTCGGAGATAATGCAATTAGGAGATGCCTCGGATTGTATTCTTAACATTAAAGCTACAAGTTAGGGAATTTTGAAATCTCAAGAATTCAGGATTTGGGAAGTTTGTCTTTCTATAAATTATGCTTGCCTCGAGTCCTGTGGAAACCTATAGAGCTATTTTTCCTAAAAGGACTGTGACTGTCTATCCCAACTAAACCTCTTTTGCAAAGAACAGAAAGTATCAGCTTTATCTTTAAAGAACACATGATTAAGGAGGTTGCAAGTGCAGAGGGGATAACTGAATGACTGTGGGCTGTAGCTATGTTTACATGGGCAAAACAAAGTGAAAGAAGAGACAGTTCAGATCGTTTGCAGGAGTGTTCATCAGCTAAACCAAAAACAAGCTGCAAAAGAAACACTGAAGCATGTATAGTATTGACACTACATGAGTGGTGCGTTCCAGCCTTGCACAGCCTCCAAGACAAATTCTTTCCTGCTAGATGCTGTTCTGAAATCCAGCCTTCTCCTGTGGCTACAGTGCCTTGAGCTGGGAGAAGGTGATGACTTTCCTTGCCTCTGGGGAAGGCAGGGCGAGGGCCAGGGGCAGGGGAGGGTGGGGGCACAGGGGGCGGTCATGACACTGACCTCCCTCCCTGGGCCCTCCTTCTTCACCTGAAAACATTCCCCTGTCCCACTTTGCTACTAATGGCACAGAAGTTTAGCAACCCTGCTGGCTTCTCTTCCTGCTTTAGGAAAAAAAGTCTGCCTATGGTTAGAAGTTTAGAATAGAAGGCAACAAGATCTAAGCACTGTGCGGTGTCTGGCTAATCACCTTTACAGGCGGATATTAATGAAAGTTTGATAAAGGGAAGATTACATTAATTATTCAGTTTTTCTAATTGTCTAGAAATCAAAGTGGGTTGTCAGCCGGTAGACAAAAAATTTCCAGAACAAGGAAACATGGGGATGAGTTGGGAGACTAGGAAGCACATAAGATTTAGGACAGGGCAGCTCAACTTTGGCACTCCCTAGCTGTGTGAGTTGGGTGGTCCTTCATCCTGTGCCTTGGGGAATACACGGCAGCATTCCTGCATTTACCAACTAGATGCCAGCAGCGCCCCCACAGGTGGTGATCACCCAAAAGTCCTCTAATGGCAAAACCATCCCCAGTTGAGAATCACTGCTTTGTGGGGACGAGGCTGGTAGCAAAATTATTAAACACTATGACCGATGAACTGAGAGAGATGTCTGACTACAGGACGCCACGATGCACAGAAGAGCAAATAGGCTTTAGGGTTAGTAAGAACCAGGGCTCAGATTAAATGACGAGACCTTTTGTTGTTTAGTCACTCAATCGTGTCTGACTCTGCGACCCCATGGACTATAGCCCGTCAGGCTCCTCTATCCACGGAATTCTCCAGACAAGAATATTGCAGTGGATTGCCATTTCCTTCTCCAGGAGATCTTCCTGACCCAGGGATTGAACCAGCATCTCCTACACTGGCAGGTGGACTGTTCATCACTGAGCCACCAACCTTAGGCCTCTTTTTTTTCCCCCCTAATCCTCAGGTTCATGTATATAAAATAATAACAATAAAACAGTAGTAATAAGAATAATGTTGTTGAGTGGTTAAAGGAAATAAAGCACATAAGGGATCTGGTCTATTGTCTAGTATTTAATAATGTCAATAGATAGCACTCTCTTTTCCTCATCTCCAGAAGATTCTAGAAATAGAATACAGGTTCTTTAGGGGAGTTTGAGAGTCCTGGGAACCTGTCAGAGGCAGGGTGGGAAGAGCCTTGTACTTGAGGTCCCTCGTGAATAATACCACCCTCCTTTCCTTCAGAAGGATTCTCCCTGAAACACAGGCTGCACCTGTCCAGAACAGGGGGGTTAGTCACATGTGTTATCTCTCAGGATAAATTATCATAAAGGTCAGCAAAACAGAGAAGAGCATTACAGAAGCGGAGGTATTTATAGTCTTTAAAGGTCCCTCTTTGGTCTCTGTTTTTCCATCAGAAAAGTACAAAGTCATCCTTTTAACATGTAGAGCAAAATTCTTATACTTTGATGTCAAGGAAATCTGCTTGGCAAATTTGAAGGAGGGGATGTCTGCAGTGTTACTTGTGTCTGACACACACTCCTTCTGGAAATAACGAATGCTGCATTTTCAGATTCATGCTATAATGTTTCATGAAAACCTTAAGTAGCTCTGCGGAAACACCTCCATTGCCCTTCCTGTTCCTTAAAGTTTTAATTAAATCGTTTGTTTACCAATTACATAAATTACTTAAAAATAAAAAGATGTTAAAATGACTTAAAATTCCCACACAGTGACAATCATGGCATTAGTAATTTATTCTTGAGTTTCATCCCATTAAAGATTAATGCTCCTTTTCCCAGAACCCCTGGACCCTAATCTGGTCACATGCCTGACTGTCTTCTCTCAAACTTTCAAGACCCCTTGTTTGAAAACAGGGAGCCTGGGAGAGGACTGAAACTCCTTATTTTTTAAACTTGGCCCAGGTCATCAACACCGTCACAGATTATTCTAGATGAAGTTATGTAAAATTAACAACTTATGACTTTTACTGACATACAAACATGGCAAGTTCATATAGTTTAAGTTAAAATTCTATCTGGATTTCTCTTACAATTCTGCTCATCCAGTGTAACTTTCCTCATGGAATTTTCCACAATAGATGCTGCCCTGAAAAGAACTCCCTTTCCTAAGGATGCCTACCTCTCAATAGTATTGTTGTTGATCCCTTATTACACCACTTTGGGGGTGTTTCCCATGGAGAGGGTATAAACTGCAGAATTCAGCTGGGAGAGAGCTCTGTTTGATTCTTGAGTCTTCTAAGTACTTACTGGGTGATGGAAAGTGAAAGTGTTAGTCTCTCAGCTGTGTCTGACTCTTTGTGACCCCATGGACTGTCACCCCCCAGGCACCTCTATCCATGGAATTTTCCAGGCAAGAATACTGGAGTGGGTTTCCATTCCCTTCTCCAGGGGATCTTCCTGATCCAGGGATCGAACCCTGGTCTCCTTCATTGCAGGTAGATTCTTTTCCATCTGAACGACCAGGGAAGCCCTGCTGGATGACTGGGAGTCAGCTATTTGACCTGCCTAAGTCTCAGTTTCCACACTTGTAAAAGAGTTCTTTTAAGTATTGAGATAATGAATTTAATATTTTACATAGTATCTAAATGTTTAGTAAATGGTCATTCTAAAAAATGACTGGTAGCCATATGCATGAACTCCTAATGCTATGCCTTATTCACTGCAGCCTCCTGATGTGTGTTCAATACATAACAATAACAGCAACAGCAGATAATAACTTAATCTGATAGGTGTTTACTCTCCCTAGTACTATGCTAAGCATTTTCTCTATATTTATCTCATGTAAGCCTCACAACAACCCTGTGACGTAGATGCAGTTACTATCACATTTTAGAGATGATGAATTTGAAGCAAACAGACATGTGAGAGTTGGACTATAAAGAAAGCTGGGCCACAGCCAAATCAGCAAAGCTAAAAGCTGGTTCTTTGAAAAGATAAATAAAATAGACAAACCATTAGCCAGACTCATTAAGAAAAAAAGGGAGAAGAATCAAATCAACAAAATTAGAAATGAAAATGGAGAAAGCACAACAGACAACACAGAAATGCAAAGGATCATAAGAGACTACTATCTGCAATTATATGCCAATAAAATGGACAACTTGGAAGAAATGGATAAATTCTTAGAAAAGTATAACTTTCCAAAACTGAACCAGGAAGAAATAGAAAATCTTAACAGACCCATCACAAACACAGAAATCAAAACTCTAATCAGAAATCTTCCAACAAACAAAAGCCCAGGACCAGATGGCTTCACAGCGAATTCTACCAAAAATTCAGAGAAGAGCTAACACCTATACTACTCAAACTCTTCCAGAAAATTGCAGAGGAAGGCAAACTTCCAAACTCATTCTATGAGGCCACCATCACCTTAATACCAAAATCAGACAAATATGCCACAAAAAAAAGAAAACTACAGGCCAATATCACTGTTGAACATAGATGCAAAAATCTTTAACAAAATTCTAGCAAACAGAATCCAACAACATATTAAAAAGATCATACATCACGACCATGTGGGCTTTATCCCAGGGATGCAAGGAGTCTTCAATAGTTGCAAATCAATCAATGTGATACACCACATTAACAAATTGAAAGATAAAAACCATATGATTATCTCAATAGATGCAGAAAAAGCCTTTGACAAAATTCAACATCAATTTATGATAAAAATCCTCCAGAAAGCAGGTATAGAAGGAACATACCTCAACATAATAAAAGCCATATATAATAAACCCACAGTAAACATTATTCTCCATGTGAAAAATTGAAAGCATTTCCCCTAAAGCCAAGAACAAGACAAGGATGCCCACTCTCACCACTACTATTCAACATAGTTTTGGAAGTTTTACCCACAGCAATCAGAGAAGAAAAAGAAATAAAAGGAATCCAGACTGGAAAAGAAGAATAAAACTCTCACTGTTTGCAGATGACATGATCCTCTACATAGAAAACCCTAAAGACTCCACCAGAAAATTACTAGAGCTAATCAATGAATATAGTAAAGTTGCAGGGTATAAAATCAACACACAGAAATCCCTTACATTCCTATACACTAACAATGAGAAAACAGAAAGAGAAATTAAGGAAACAATTCCATTCATCATTTCAATGAAAACATAAAATACTTAGGGGTAAATCTACCTAAAGAAATGAAAGACCTATATATAGAAAACTATAAAACACTGGTGAAAGAAATCAAAGAGGACACAAATAGATGGAGAAATATACCGTGTTTGTGGATTGGAAGAATCAATATAGTGAAAATGAGTATACTACTCAAAGCAATCTATAGATTCAATGCAATCCCTATCAAGCTACCAACAGTATTTTTCAAATAACTAGAACAAATAATTTCACAATTTGTATGGAAATATAAAAAACCTCGAATAGCCAAAGCAATCTTGAGAAAGAAGAATGGAACTGGAGGAATCAACCTGCCTGACTTCAGGCTATACTACAAAGCTACAGTCATCAAGACAGTATAGACAGAAACATAGCACACAGACACAAAGACAGAAACATAGATCAGTGGAACAAAATAGAAAGCTCAGAGATAAATCCACACACCTATGGACACCTTATCTTAGACAAAGGAGGCAAAAATGTACAATGGAGAAAAGATAATCTCTTTAACAAGTGGTGCTGGGAAAACTGGTCAAACACTTGTAAAAGAATGAAACTAGAACACTTTCTAACACCATAAACAAAAATAAACTCAAAATGGATTAAATATCTAAACGTAAGACCAGAAACTATAAAACTCTTAGAGGAGAACATAGGCAAAACACTCTCTGACATACATCACAGCAGGATCCTCTATGACCCACCTCCCAGAATATTGGAAATAAAAGCAAAAATAAACAAATGGGGCCTAGTTAAACTTAAAAGCTTTTGCGTAACGAAGGAAACTACAAGCAAGGTGAAAGACAGCCTTCAGAATGGGAGAAAATAGTAGCAAATGAAGCAACTGACAAAGAATTAATCTCAAAAATATACAAGCAACTCCTACAGCTCAATTCCAGAAAAATAAGCAACCCAATCAAAAAATGGGCCAAAGAACTAAACAGACATTTCTCCAAAGATGACATACAGATAGCTAACAAACATATGAAAAGATGCTCAACATCACTTATTATCAGAGAAATGCAAATCAAAACCACAATGAGGTACCATCTCACACCGGTCAGAATGGCTGCTATCCAAAAGTCTACAAACAATAAATCCTGGAGAGGGTGCAGAGAAAAAGAAACCGTCTTACACTGTTGGTGGGAGTGCAAACTAGTATAACCACACAGTGTGGAGATTCCTTAAAAAACTGGAAATAGAACTGCTATATGACCCAGCCATCCCACTACTGAGCATACACACCAAGGAAACCAGAATTGAAAGAGACACATGACCCCAGTGTTCATCACAGCACTGTTTACAATAGCCAGGACGTGGAAGCAATCTAGCTGTACACTGGCAGATGAATGGATAAGAAAGCTTTGGTACATATACACAATGGACTACTACTCAGCTATTAAAAAGAATGCATTTGAATCAGTTCTAATGAGGTGGATAAAACTGGAGCCTATTATACAGAGCGAAGTAAGTCAAAAAGAAAAACATCAATACAGTATATTAATGCATATATATGGAATTTAGAAAGATGGTAACAATAATCCTATATGTGAGACAGCAAAAGAGACACAGATGTAAAGAACAGACTTTTGGATTCTGTGGGAGAAGGCAAGGGTGGGATGATTTGAGAGAATAACATTGAAACATGTATATTATCATATGTGAAATAGATCGCCAGTCCAGGTTTGATGCATGAGACAGGGTGCTCAGGGCTGGTGCACTGGGATGAGCCTGAGGGATGGGATGGGGAGGAAGGTGGAGGGGGGTTCAGGATGGGGAACACATGTACACCCATGGCTGATTCATGTCAATGTATGGCAAAAAACCACCACAATATTGTAAAGTAATTAGCCTCCAATTAAAATAAATTAAAAATAAATAAATAAAAAGCAAAAAAAAAAAAAAAAAGAAGAAAGAAAGCTGAGCACCAAAGAACTGATGCTTCTGAACTGTGGTGTTGGAGAAGACTCTTGAGAGTCCCATGGATTGCAAGGAGATCAAACCAGTCAATCCTAAAGGAAATCAGTCCTGAATATTCATTGGAAGGACTAATTGCTGAAGCTAAAACTCCAATACTTTATAGCCACCTGATGTGAAGAACTGACTCATTGGAAAAGACCCTGAGGCTGGGAAAGATTGAAGGCAGGAAGAGAAGGGGACGACAGAGGATGAGATGGCTGGAGGGCATCACGGACTCAATGGACTTGAGTTTGAGTGAACTCTGGGAGTTGGTGATGGACAGGGAAGCCTGGTATGCCGCAGTCATGGGGTCACAAAGAGTTGGCCATGACTAGGCCACTGAACCGAACTGAGATCAAACGAATGGAACATGGAGGAGATAGGGCAGGAACCAAGGTCATCTGACATCAGAGTCCATGATCTGTTGGGTGATGGCCTAGATCTCTTACAAAGGCCTTACAGACTTCTTTCTACTTTAAAAGAGTCCATGATGCCAGTGGGATATTCTTGAAGCACTGTCGTTTTTACTCAGTTAACTAATCAAGCTTCCCACTTTTCTTTGTCCTATATGATATTTCATTTGGGTTCTAAGCAGCTAGAGATTTTTGTCAACATGGATGGGCAGGACTAAGTCATGGTTAAAATTAAGTGTTCAATTTATCTGAATAATCTACCCCTCAGATGTGAGGTGCCATGAGGCACTCAAAAAGCACATGAGAATACCACACCATCCTTAGCTGCAGGTATCCATAGCCATATTATATTAAAAGACTAAACTTAATCTTGAGGAGGTGGTACCATGGAAGACTCGAACATAACTGAACTTAGAAAACCATTTCAACAAATACCACCTAAGTGCCCCTGTGTGCCCAGCCAGCACTTCACAAGGTGCTGTCGAATGTAAACAAAAGTACAACATGACCCTTGACTACAAAGACCTCATAGTCCTATGAAGAGAGCAACACTCACAATGTAATTAGATGCAATGATGCAATGATGACTCTGCAAGTCAACATCATCATTCCTTTAATGAATAGACATTTAGAACCAACCACCTTGCCAAGCCTGTGCTGGAAGCTGAGACAGGGTTAACAGGTCAGGCCTGGCCTGGCCCCGTGAATTGTACAATCTAGTGGAATACGTAACAGATTTTGTGAGAAGGATAGAAAATAAAGTCACAGTTTAGAGAGTTCATAGAACACTAGAGTAACTGAAAAAGGCCTCTTAAATGAGAGCAGGATTTGAGTTTGGTTTTCAGCAAAGGATGGTAACATGTCATCCAGTGACTTAATTCCTAAACTCGGTAATCAAAACAAACATGTAATATGATATTATTATTTTCATAATGGTGATAAAAGACATACAGTGGAAATGATTACACTTACACAAATGCATTCATATTCACATCATTCTTCACAGCACTGTCAGCTTTGCATTCTTATTTCTTTTACTGAAAGAACTAAGGCAGAAGTAACCTCAAATCTGAAAACGCTCCTGGAAAAGATTCTTAGAGAACTATGTTAAAAAGCCAAAGCGCAGCAGTATAGTTAAAATTGAGGTGTTTTCCTTTCAATTCAAAACCTCAATTTTCAGACCTTAATATCTTGGACTTTGCAATCAGAGTCAGTGGGAAGTTAGTTACAGAGCATGGTTACTATGAAGAAGGGGCTGCTGATAGCATCCTTCAGAAGTCCGACTGCGCCCTTCATCTTTCGATGGTTAAGGAAGCAATCCAGAGAAAAATATGCTGAGGGGTAAATTGCTAACTCAATCGAGGTGAAAGACCTGGGTAGGTCAAACTGTAGGGTGGTTTTTTTTTCCCACTTTCTTTAATACTAGTCGATAATGTGAGTATGAGTAAGAAGCCCAGCTACATTTTTCCCCCCATACAGCAGTTCAGTAGAGCTTTCCACAATGTAATTCACATGGCATCAGGGATTATCTTTTTATCTGCAAACTAAACAAGATGAAATTATGTCAGCCCAAGTCTCTGCAGACAAAATATGTCAAAAAGGTAAATGACATAATTTATATTTTAATTCCCTTTGCATTTTTAATATTGTTATAGTCTTTGCATTTCCAATTATATTTGCACTTAAATATTGAATTCACTTTTAATTTCAGGGGTAAAATGATATAACAAGGAATAGATGGACATGAGACACTTTCAAATTCTTGTCTTTGCCACACCTGCAATTGAAGACTTCTTTCCTTCTCATGATTCTCACAAGTACCCCAAAGCCCAGTATGAGAAAATTAAGGTCCAGCTAATTATCAACATGGACCTCTTACTATTGCTCAAATTATTTTCTCCTGCCATGTGAAGGCTTACCAGGTGGCACAAGTGGTAAAAAAACAACAACAACAACAAAAAAAAACCGCCTGCCAATGCAGGAGATGCAAAAGATGTGGGTTTGATCCCCAGGTCAGGAAGATCACCTAGAGGAGGGCATGACAACCCACTCCAGTATTCTTGCCTGGAGAATCCCATGGGTAGAGGAGCCTGGAGAGCTACAGTCAGTCCATGGGGTTGCACAGAGCTGGACATGACTGAACACACACATCTCATCTGGGATTACACACTTTTGCCCTGTGATGTCTCCTTGCAGGAGGCAGCATATGTGTCTTTGCCTCCCCACCAGGCCTGCCTGTATGAATTGATGCAGAAGTTTTGAATCGACCAGCACAGCCCCTAGTACACTTGCCCTCTACCATGAGAACGCCAACCATGTCTCATAGAGAAACTGCACTATCACCCTCAATCCAGCAATGAGAAGACATGAGATGGTCTATACCACTGAGCAGACCGATGGCCAGCACCAGACTGATTCCCATGGCCCTAGGCGGGTCCAGTGGGCTCCCTCAAACCTGGGCCCTGGTTCACCCCAGTATCCACTGGTTCCAGCAGCCCCAGGCAGCTCCCCTGGCCCAAAGTGACTTCCACGTCATTGGACTCCAGTCAGTCCCTGCTGCCCCAAGGACCACAAGTGGCTCCAACATTCCCGACAGCTTCTATGGTACCAAGGTCCCAGCGGCTCTGACAAATCCAGGCCTTTGACTCACTCTAGCATCTGCTGGCTCCAGCAGCCCCAAGTGGTTTCAACAAATGCCAGTTCCCTGCCCAGCTCTGGGTGGCTTCCATGACCCCAGGCAGCTCCCTGACACCTGTGGGAGTCATGGACTTTAGCCAACCCAGGACCTTGATCACTGAGCCAGCCAACTCCCATGGAACCAGGCTCCTGACAGTTTTCTGAGAACTCAGAATTAAAAAGAGTAAAGAAATTCTGTGGGCATTATAGAATACCATCGAAAGAAAAAAATCTACCCATTCTCGGAGTTTCAGACAAAGACTAGAGGGAGAAAGAACAAAGTTTATTTAAAGAAATAATAGCTAAGAGTATCCCAAATTTGGTGAGAGATTTAGACATCCAACTTTCTGAAGCTACTTGGTTACCTCAAAATTTCAACTCAGAATGATCTTTAAGACAGTAGAATAAAAGACAAGACATATTATGATAAAATTGTCTAAAATCAAAGATAAAGAGAGAATTTTTAAAGTAGCAAGAGTAAGGGAATTCCACAAGACTAATAGAAGATTTTTCAAGAGAAATCTTGCAGGCCAGGAGAGAATGGGATGCTATATTCAAAGTGCTAAAAGAAAAAAAAATGTCAAGAAAGAATATTTTATCTTGGTAAAGCTATCCTTCAGAAATGAAGGGAGAATCTATGAAAAAAACAAACAGACTCACAGAGAGAATATACTGGTGGTTGCCAGAGGGGAGAGGTTAGGAGAGGACTGGATTGGGAGTTTGGGATTAGCAGATGTACACTGGTATATATACAATGGATATACAAGAAGGTCCTACTGTACAGCACAGGGAACAATATTCAATATCTTGTGAAAAACCATAATGAAAAATAATGTATATATGTATAAATGAGTCACTCTGCTATACAGTAACTGAGCAGTAATTAACACAACATTGTAATCATCCCCAAGAAAAAGAAAAGCAAAAAGGCAAGATGGTTGTCTGAGGATGCCTTACAAATAGCTGAGAAAAGAAGTGAAGCAAAAGGCAATGAAGAAAAGGAAAAATATATCTATCTGAATAAAGAGTTCCAAAGAATAGCAAGGAAAGATAAGAAAGCCTTCCTCATTGGTCAATGCAAAGAAGTAGAGGAAAACAATAAAAAGGGGAAGACTAGAGATGTCTTTAATAAAATTAAAGATATTAAGGGAATATTTCATGCAAAGATGGGCACAATAAAGGGCAGAAATGGTATGGACCTAACAGAAGCAGAAGATATTGAGAGATGGCAGGAATACACAGAAGAACTATACAAAAAAGATGTTAATGACCCAGATAACCATGAATGTGTGATCACTCACCTAGAGCCAGACATCCTGCACTGCAAAGTCAAGAGGGCCTCAGGAAGCATCACTATGAACAAAGCTAGTGGAGATGATGGAATTCCAGTTGAGCTATGCCAAATCCTAAAAGATGATGCTGTGAAAGTGATGCACTCAATATGCCAGCAAATTTGGAACACTCAGCAGTGCCCACAGGACTGGAAAAGGTCAGTTTTCATTCCAATCCTAAAGAAAGGCAATGCCAAGGAATGTTCAAATGTGCAAATGCACTCATCTCACATACTAGCAAAGTAATGCTCAAAATTCTCCAAGCCAGGCTTTAACAGTACATGAACCAAGAACTTCCACATGTTCAAGCTGGATTTAGAAAAGGCAGAGGAACCAGAGATCAAATTGCCAATATATGTCGGATCACAGAAAAAGCAAGAGAATTCCAGAAGAACATCTACTTATGCTTCAGTGACTACACTAAAGCCTTTGGCTATGTGGATCACAACAAACTGTGGAAAATTCTGAAAGAGATAGGAACACCAGACCACCTTACCTGCCTCCTGAGAAATCTGTGTGCAGGTCAAGAAGCAACAGCTGGAACTGGTCATGGAACAAGAGACTGGTTCCCAATTGGGAAAGGAATATGTCAAGGCCGTATACTGTCACTTTGCTTATTTAACTTATATGCATAGTACATCAAGCAAAATGCTAGGTTGGATGAAGCACAAGCTGGAATCAATATTGCCAGGAGAAATATCAATAACCTCAGATGTGCAGATGACATCACCCTTATGGCAGAAAGCTAACAGGAACTAAAGAGCTTCTTGATGAAAATGAGAGAAGAGAGTGAAAAAGATGGCTTAAAATTCAACATTCAAAAAATGAAGATCATGGCATTCTGTCCCATCAGTTCATGGCAAATAGATGGAGGAACAATGGAAATAGTGATAGACTTTATTTGGGGGGGCTCCAAAATCACTGTAGATGGTGATGCAGCCACGAAATTAAAAGATGCTTGCTCCTTGGAAGAAAAGCTATGACCAACCTAGACAGCATATTAAAAAGCAGAGATATTACTTTGCTGACAAAGGTCCATCTAGTCAAAACTATAGTTTTTCCAGTAGTCATGTATGGATGTGAGAGCTGGACTATAAAGAAAACTGAGAGCCAAAAAACTGATGCTTTTGAACTGTGGTGTTGGAGAAGACTCTTGAGAATCCCTTGGACTGCAAGGAGATCAAACCAGTCAATCCTAAAGGAAATCAGTACTGAATACTCATTGGAAGGACTGATGCTGAAGCTAAAGCTCCAATACTTTGGCCACCTGATGGGAAGAACTGACTCATTGGAAAAGACCCTGATGCTGGGAAAGATTGAAGGCAGGAGGAGAAGGGGACGACAGAGGATGAGGTGGTTGGATGGACTCACCAACTCAATGGACATGAGTTTGAACAAGCTCCGTGAGTTGGTGATGGACAGGGAAGCCTGGCGTGCTGCAGTCCATGGGGTCACCAAGAGTCAGACATGACTGAGTGACTGAACTGAATTGAACTGAACTGTACATCAACTTTACTTCAATAAAACAACAAAAATTTTAAATTTTTTTCAATTAAACATTTTAAAAGAAATAATGAGTTTGAAGATGAATAAAAACTAATGAATAAAGTTGGGAAAAAAAAGAAATGAAAAAGAGATTAATATTTCCTCAGACAAAAGTAAGGAAATTCATCAACACATTACAACATTTCTTGTAACAACATTTCTTTATTAACATGCTGAAAGGAGCTCTTCAAGCTGAAATGAAAGGACAATACCTAGTAACATTAAAAAACATCAAAATATAAACTGGTAAAGCTAAATACATAATCAAATTCAAATTGCTCTAGTACTGCAATATAGCAGTGTGATAATCAGATAATCACTTAACTCTAGTTTAAAGGTTAAAGGACAAAAGTATTAAAAATAACTATACAATAATTTGATAACAGATACACAATATAAAAAGAGGTTCAGTTCAGTTCAGTCGCTTAGTTGTGTCCGACTCTTTGCGACTCCATGAATCACAGCACGCCAGGCCTCCCTGTCCATCACCAACTCCCGGAGTTCACTCAGACTCACGTCCATCGAGTCAGTGATGCCATCCAGCCATCTCATCCTCTGTCGTCCCCTTCTCCTCCTGCCCTCCCAGTATCAGAGTCTTTTCCAATGAGTCAACTCTTCACATGAGGTGGCGAAAGTACTGGAGTTTCAGCTTTAGCATCATTCCTTCCAAAGAAATCCCAGGGCTGATCTCCTTCAGAATGGACTGGTTGGATCTCCTTGCAGTCCAAGAGACCCTCAAGAGTCTTCTCCAAAACCACAGTTCAAAAGCATCAATTCTTCAGCACTCAGCTTTCTTCACAGTACAACTCTCACATCCATACATGACCACTGGAAAAACCATGGCCTTGACTAGATGGACCTTTGTTGGCAAAGTAATGTCTCTGATTTTCAATATGCTATCTAGGTTGGTCATAAATTTTCTTCCAAGGAATAAGCGTCTTTTAATTTCATGGCTGTAGTCACCATCTGCCGTGATTTTGGAGCCCCAAAATATAATGTCTGACACTGTTTCCACTGTTTCCCCATCTATTTCCCATGAAGTGATGGGACTATATTGTAATACCAAAAACACAAAATTTGGGGGAAAATGTGAAAAAGTAGAGTTTTTATATGCAAGCAAACTTAAGTTGTTATCAACTTAAAACAGACCATTATATCTGAAAAATATTTTATGAAGGCCCATAATATATGCTATGCAGTCATTATGAGGGTTAGTCACTCAAAGAATCACACATCACTGAGTGACAACACTCATAATAACTACATAGCAAAAACCGACAGTAAGTACTCAAAATATAAATGTAGGGAATCAAAGCATATCACCATGAAAAATTATCACTCACAAAAAAAAGACAGCAAAGAGAAAGAAAGCTAACATCATACTCGATGATGAAAGGTTAAACACTTTTCCTCTTAGATCAGGAACAATACAAGGATGCCCACTCTCACCATATACTTCAGTTCAGTTCAGTCACTCAGTAATGTCTGACTCTTTGCGACCCCATGGACTCCAGCATGCCAGGCTTCCCTGTCCATCATCAACTCCTGGAGCTTGCTCAAACTCATGTCCTTCGAGTCTGTGATGCCATCCAACCATCTCATCCTCTGTCGCCCCCTTCTTCTGCCTTCAATCTTTCACAGCATCAGGGTATTTTCCAGTGAGTCAGTTCTTTGCATCAGGTGGCCAAAGTATTGGAGTTTCAGTTTCAGCATTAGTCCTTTCAATGAATATTCAGAACTGATTTCCTTTAGGATTGACTGGTTGGACCTCCTTGCAGTCCAAGGGACTCTCAGGAGTCTTCTCCAACACCACAGTTCAAAAGCATCAATTCTTTGGTTGTACTCAGCTCTCTTTATAGTCCAACTTTCACATCCATACATGACTACTGAAAAAACCATAGCTTTGACTAAACAGACCTCTTTCAGCAAGGTAATGTCTCTGCTTTTTAATATGCTATCTAACTTGGTCATAGCTTTTCTTCCAAGGAGAAAGTGTCTTTTAATTTCATGGCTGCAGTCACTATCTGCAGTGATTTGGGAGCCCAAAAAAATGAAGACTGTCACTGTTTCCATTGTTCCTCCATTTCTTTGCCATGAAGTAAGGGACCGGATGCCATGATCCTTGTTTTCTGAAAGTTGAGTTTCAAGCCAATTTTTTCACTCTCTTCTTTCATTTTCATCAAGAGACTCTTTAGTTCTTTGCTTTCTGCCGTAAGAATAGTGTCATCTGCATATCTGAGGTTATTGATATTTCTCCAGGCAATCTTGATTCCAGCTTGTGCTTCATCCAGCCTGGCATTTCATTTGATGTACTCTGCATATAAGTTAAAGAAGCAGGGTGACAATATACAGCCTTGATGTATTCCTTTCCCTATTTGGAACCAGTCTCTTGTTCCATGACCAGTTCTAACTGTTGCTTTTTGACCCGCACACAGATTTCTCAGGAGGCAGATCAGGCGGTCTGGTATTCCCATCTCTTGAAGAATTTTCCAGTTTGTTATGATCCACACAATGCAAGGCTTTGACATAGTCAATAGAGGAGAATAGATGTTTTTCTGGAACTCTCTTGCTTTTTCGATGATCCGACGGATGTTGGCAATTTGATCTCTGGTTCCTCTGCCTTTTCTAAATCCAGCTTGAATATCTGGAAGTTCACAGTTCACATACTGTTGAAGCTTCACTTGGAGAATTTTGAGCATTACTCTGCTAGCGTGTGAGATGAGTGCTTTGGGGTGATAGTTTGAACATTCCTTGGCATTGCCTTTCTTTGGGATTGGAATGAAAACTGACCTTTTCCAGTCCTGTGGCCACTGCTGAGTTTTCCAAATTTGCTGGCATATTGAGTGCAGAACTTTCACAGCATCATCTTTTAGGATTTGGCATAGCTCAACTGGAATTCCATCACCTCCACTAGCTTTGTTCGTAGTGATTCTGCCTAAGGCCCATTTGACTTCACATTCCAGGATGTCTGGCTCTAGGTGAGTGATCACACCATCATGATTACCTGGGTCATGAAGATCTTTTTTGTATAGTTCTTCTGTGTATTCTTGCTACCTCTTCTTAGTATCTTCTGCTTCTGTTAGGTCCATACCATTTCTGTCCTTTATTGTGCCCATCTCTGCATGAAATATTCCCCTGGTATCTCTAATTTTCTTGAAGAGATCTCTAGTCTCTAGATCTCTCACCATATATTTATACCTTAAATATATACAGTTTTTGTAGGTATACCTCAATAAAGTGAGAAAAAAACAAAGATGAAATGAGAATTTTTTTAAAAATCAACTTTTAACAGCTACAGGGTTCATAGTACTGGGATACTAACAAAACATGAACTGCTCCCATCAGAGGGTGAAGATGAAAACATTGTTAGAAGTACACTGGTAGAATTGTAACCAGAGGTAAGGTATGAATTAGTGGAGGAAGGAGATGACGAAAAGAAAGGAGGAGAAGAATTTTTTAAAAAGAGGAAAATGAAGGAGGAGGAGTAAAAGAAATAGACACAAAGAAGGAAGAGAAGGAAGTGGAGGGAGAAATAATTACCTGTATCTCTGCATCTAGAGAGAAGCTAGCTAACATTTTAGTGTCAGCACAGACACACAAGGACACACACACACAGTAACTTCAGCGCTTTCCCTAAAGTTGGCAGGTGCACAAAGCTTAGACAAGAGCCAGTTATAAGCATGTCAGGTTTGTTATAGTCATGAAGCATTTAGGAAGATGTGTTTGAGTGAAATTCAGGTCCAACTATGAAAGAAGGGAAAGAAAGCAGATGGGTGAGTGGTATTTCAAGGACTTGTCAATCTCTCGGGAATCTTGAAATAGACATCATGGAAGAGAAAGAACTGGCGGGGAGGATTTGAGAGCATCAGGATGGAATGAGATGAGAATAAAAATGGCCTTGTAAATAGGAAAGTTGATAGAAGGGAATGCTATGATAGGACAAAATAAAGTAGGTAAAACCCAGGGGAAGAGGAGCTGAAGATTTTAAAATATAGTCTCTCCTAACAATTAGGTAAAATAGGTAAAACATATATTGCTTTTAAAATTGATGGGCATGATATTGAGACTGCTGAGAGTGATCTGACACACGTATATCACAAAATAATTATCACAATAAGATCAGTTAACACCTCCATCTCCTCAAATTATCTTTTTTGTGGTGATAACATTTAAGATCTATTATTAACAATGTTCAAGTACACAGTGCAGTACTATTAATTATAGTCACCAGGCTGTATATTAGATGCCCAGACCTTACTATCTTACAACTAGAATTTGTACCCTTTGACCAGCATCTCATTTCCTCTGCCCCACAACCCCTAGTAAGTACCATTCTACTCCCTACGTCTGAGCTCAGCTTTTTTAGATTCCACACGTGACATCACACAATATTTGACTTTCTTTGTCTGACTTCTTCTACTTAACATAATGCCCTTGAGGTCCATCTGTGTTGTCACAAAAGGCAAGGTTTCCCTCTTCTTTATGGCTGAATATTCACTTATTTATTTATTTATATAACTTGTTCTTTACCCATTCATTTGTCAATGTACACTTGGATTGTTTCCATGCCTGGGCTATTGTGAACAATGCTGCAATGAGCACGAAGTACAGAAATCTCTTCAATAACCTGCTTTTCCTTTGGATATACACCCAGAAGTAGGATTGTTGGATCACACGGTGGTTCTGTTCTTAATTTTTTGAGGAATTTCCATACTGTTCCACAGTGGTTGCACCAATTTGCATTCCCACAAACAGTGCATAAGGGTTCCCTTTTCTTCACATCCCCACCAACACAAAATTCTTGTCTTCTTGATGATAGTCATTTGAACAGGTATGAAGTGATATCTCATTACTTTGGTTTTGATTTGCATTTCCCAGATGATTAGTGACATTGACAATCTTTTCATGTACCTGTTGGCTATTTATATGTTTTCTTTGAAAAAAATGTCTACTTAAGTCCTCTGCCCATTTTTTAATCAGATTAATTTTGGACATTGAGTTATATAAGTTTCTCATTTACTTTAGATACTAACCCCTTATCAGATAGATGGTTTACAAATATTTTCTCCCATTCTGTAGATTGCCTTTTCACATTATTGATTGTTTCCTTTGCTGTGAAGCTGTTGAAATGGTTCGGTCCCATCTTTGCTGCTGTTGCCCGTGCTTTTGGTATATATCCAAACCCGTTGCCAAGATCAATGTTAAGGAACTTAATCCCTATGTTTTCTTCTAGTAATTTTACAGCTTCAGGTCTTGACATCAATTTCAAATCAATTTTGTGAGTGGTGTGTATGTGATCAGGGTTTATTTTCTTCTTTGCACATGAATATCGAGTTTTTCCATACCATTTGTTGAAGAGACTGTCTTTTCCCCATGTGAGTTCTTGGCATCTTTGTTGAAGATCAGTTGGCCATCTATGTGTGGGTTTATTTCTGGGATCTGGAATGGAGACACTTACCCAAGCTTTATGCCTACCACCCTACTACTCACTTTGATCTTTCATGTTTGGTACCCAGAATGCTTATGAACCACAGCTCTGTGTAGGGAAAAATCTCCAGTATTCCTGCTGGGTTTCTCCTTTGTTCTCACACTCACAACACTTCTACACTTCTGGTCACCGAATATGTGTGGGATTTTCCCACGCCAAGTAATTCTCTGTGACACCAGCTGGTTAATTCTGACACTGTCTACTAAAGACAGCACCAGATTCCACATGTTAAGGGCTCAGCCTCAAAAGACTGACCCCTACTTCAGATAATGACAAAGAGTAAGCATCCAGGTTATCCACAATCTCTGTCTGACATGGCTACAAATCAGAGGTTCCCATTACCTCCTCCCCTTGGATTTGATATTCTGCTAAAGCATCTTGGAGAATTCAGGAAAACACTTACTTACATTTACCAATTTATTAAAGGATTGTGAACAGCCAGATGAAGAGATCCGCAGGACAGGGTCTTGGGGGGATCCAATGCAGGAGCTTCTGTCCCATGGAGTTTGAGCCCATCACCCTCCCCATATGGGTATGTGTTCACTAACATGGAAGCACTCTGAGATCCATACTATTGAAGCTTCTTCATATAGGTGTGACCAATTATTCACTTCATTTCCAGCCCCTCTCCCCTCTCTGAAGAATGTGGGGGTGGAGTTAAAAACTCCAAGCTTCTACATACAGATGGTTAATAAACACATAAAAACATGCTAAACATCACTCATTATTAGAGAAATGAAAATCAAAACTACAGTGAGATGTCACCTCACAACAGTCAGAATGGCCATCATCAAAAAATCTAAAAACAACAAATGCTGGAGAGGGTGTGGAGAAAAAGGAACCCTCTGGTACTGCTGGTGGGAATATAAATTGATACAGTCACTATGGAAGACAGTGTGAATATTCCTTACCAAACTAGGAATAACACTACCATATGACCCAACAATCCCACCACTGAGCATATATCCTAAGAAAACCATAACTGAAAAAGTCACATGTACCCCAATGTTCACTGCAGCACTATTTACAATAGCTAGGATAGGAAAACAAACTAAATGTCCATTGACAGATGGATGGATAAAGAAGCTGTAGTAAATATATACAGTGGAATATTACTCAGCCATAAAAAGGAACACATTTGAGTCAAGGTCAATGAGGTAGATGAACTGAGAGTCTATTATACAGAGTGAAGTAAGTCAGAAAAAGCAAATATTGTATTTTAATAAATATATATGGGATCTAGAAAGATGGTACGGAGAAGGCAATGGCATCCCACTCCAGTACTCTTGCATGGAGGAGCCCATGGACGGAGGAGCCTGGTAGGCTGCAGTCTGTGGGGTCGCAAAGAGTCAGACACAACTGAATGACTTCTCTTTCACTTTTCACTTTCATGCATTGGAGAAGGAAATGGCAACCCACTCCAGTGTTCTTGCCTGGAGAATCCCAGGGATGGGGGAGCCTGATGGGCTGCCGTCTATGGGGTCACACAGAGTCGGACACGACTGAAGCAACTTAGCAGCAGTAGCAGTAGAAAGATGGTACTGATGAATCTATTTGCAGGACAGCAATGGAGATGCAGACATAAAGAACAGACTTATGGACATGGGGGCGACAGGGAGGAGAGGGTGGGACAAATGGAGAGAGTAGCATGGAAACATATACACTACCATATGTAAAATAGACAGTGGGAATTTGCTGTCTGACTCAGGGAACTCAAACCAGGATTCTATGACAACCTAGAGGGGTGGGAGGGGTTCAGATGTGGGAGGGAGGTTCAAGAGGGAGGAGACATATGTATACCTATGGCTGATTCATGTTGATAAATGGCAGAAACCAACACAATATTGTAAAGCAACTATCCTTCAATTAAAAATAACTTTTTTTAAAAAATGCAAAGCTTCTAATCATGGCTTCCTCTTTCTAGTGACCAGCCCTCACCCTGGAGCCATCCGGAGCCACCTCACTACAACAAAAGATGCTCCAAATGCTTTTATCAAGTAGGAATTTACATCGGCTTTAGGAGCTCTCTGCCATGAACCAGAAGCAGATATGTATGTGTGTATATATATATATACACACACACATATTTTTTCCCTATGTCTCAGAAGCTCCTTTACACTACTTAAAGCTCCTTGGGTATAAATCCATACACAAACCTGTTCTGTATTAAGTAGATATAGTGTTGAAGATTCTACAATAAATCTGTACTCCAAATATAAAAAATAGATATAAGAATAAACAAGCCCTATTTAGGAAATTGATCCTCAGAGGAGGAAAAATGGGGGGTGGGAGGATTCTGAGCTGTTGGAGCACAAATTGCAGAGACTTGATGTTAATAACTGAAGACTTACTTCCCACAAGTCTGTATTTAAGGAGGAGAGCATGAAATAGTGATTTTGAAGCTTTTGCAAAAGCAGAAATACTATTCCTAAGCAGTTCCTAAGAAGATAAATGTTCAACAGTCGAAGAAGTGAATAAAACAATAAAAGTGATGGCCACTTTCCTTCCTTCTCTCCTCCCATATTTGTAAGAATCTCATGTTTTCACAAACCTCAGAATTCTATGGAGAAGGTTTAGTTCACTGATTGTTTTGTGCTTTAAATAGTACTTGAATTGCCTTTTTTAAAAAATTAAATAAATAAATAAACTATTTTTTCTCCCAAAGACTGGCTATCCATTTAGGTTTGCTTTAGTCAATTTTACAACAGTTAAATGCCAAAATTTGGTCATGATTTTTCCATAATTTTTTCAAATTTGTCTTTCAAAATTATTAACTTGTAATGTTAAGAAAGTGGGGTATGGAATCAGAACCGTGAAGGTCTCCTATAATTTGTCATGATCAGATAGTGGTTAGTATTCTGCACTGTGAACAGAACTATGTTAAGTCCCAGTCCTGACAATTAATGTAAAAAACTAATTTACTTCCCTATGACTTTGCTGTTCATTCACTAAGTCATGTCCAACTCTGTGACCCCATGGACTCAGCACGCTAGGCTTCCCTGTCCTCAACCATCTCCTGGAGTTTGCTCAAACTCACATCCATTGAGTCGATCCAACCATCTGATCCTCTGTTGACCCCTTCTCCTCCTGTCTTCAATCTTTCCCAGCATCAGGGTCTTTTCCTGTGAGTCAGTTCTTTGCAGCAGGTGGCCACAGTATTGGAGCTTTAGCTTCAGTATCAGTCCTTCCAATGAATATTCAGGACTGATTTCCTTTAGGATTGACTGGTTTGACCTCCTTGCTGTCCAAGGAACTCTCAAGTCTCTTCTCCAGCACCACAGTTCAAAAGCATCAATTCTTACTCAGCCTTCTTTATGGTTCAACTCTCACATCCATACATGACTACTGGAAAAACCATGTAAAACAATATGTATTCCATAAGACTGTCATAGTATTAAGTGAGATATTGTCTATGAAGTGCTTAGAATAATGCCTGACACAATGACTTAAAGATTCTTGAAGACTGTGGAAATGTCCATCAATTGTGGAAAAATTAACTGATTTCAGCTAGGCACAGGTGCAAACATAACATTTGGGTACTCGATAAATTCTGTAAAGGGAATGCTAAGGAAGCACCTGCGCTGACAAACAAATGAAATGTTATACCAAGTATTGGTACGTTACCTACTTCTCCAAGCAAGGTTAGAGCTCCTTCCTCAGGACTCCCTCGCATTACAAACATGCTTTTATTATAGCACAGCGTCCTCTGGAGCAGAATGTGTCTTCTATAGATCCGTAACCTCAGAGGCTGGCGCAGTGTCTGAGGCTTATGATGCTAAAGCTGAAACTCCAGTACTTTGGCCACCTCATGCGAACGTTTAACTCATTGGAAAAGACTCTGATGCTGGGAGGGATTGGGGGCAGGAGGAGAAGGGGACGACAGAGGATGAGATGGCTGGATGGCATCACTGACTCGATGGACATGAGTCTGAGTGAACTCCGGGAGTTGGTGATGGACAGTGAGGCCTGGCATGCTGCGATTCATGGGGTTGCAAAGAATCGGACATGACTGAGCGACTGAACTGAACCGAAGTCTTCCAGCAAATGACTGAATTTCAGTACCCCAAACAAACGTTAAGACTCACTTGTAACAGAACCTTCGTCAGCATAACCCCTCTGGCCAAACTTAGTACCTAAGAGGATGGATGCTCCAAGAAATGCTAAAATGGAAAAACTTTAAATCAAGGAGGTTCAAGACCTATGGCCTTAGTTATTTATTCAATGGTCACTTAAAAAGTACCTACTGGGTGGAAGGCACAGTACAGGGTACAAGAATAAAACAAAATAACATTTTCCTGTCCTAGAAGAGCTTATATTTGAGTAGAGAAAACATTTTTACATACATCGCTGTATAAGAAAGTTTCTTTTAAAAGGATGGGTTTCCAACTCGGGTGATGAGTGTCCATCCTAAGAAAAGAAGTTTTCAGGATGGTTGCTGAAGACAGGTAAGGGCTCAGTGGGGGAGATGGAAGGGTACGGACAAAGATGGAGAAAAGGCACAGCAGAAAAAGACAGTAGGAGCAAAAATGCAAGTGAAGGAAAAGGCAATGTGTATTTAGAAAAAGTCCAGCTTCTAGTTGTAACACTTGTTGAACGAAGGGAGTTGGGAGGCCAGCCTGGGGATGCACTGTGGAGGAACCTGAATGCCAGCCTGGACTGTGTTCAGTGATTTAAAATCAATGCCATGTCAGGTCGGAGAATGCAATGGCACCCCACTCCAGTACTCTTGCCTGGAAAATCCCATGGACGGAGGAGCCTGGTAGGCTGCAGTCCACGGAGTCGCTAAGAGTCGGACACAACTGAGCGACTTCACTTTCACTTTTCACTTTCATGCATTGGAGAAGGAAATGGCAACCCACTCCAGTGTTCTTGCCTGGAGAATCCCAGGGATGGGGGAGCCTGATGGGCTGCCGTCTATGGGGTCGCACCGAGTCGGACACGACTGAAGTGACTTAGCAGCAACTTAGCAGCAGCAGCATGTCAGGTGGTTTGGAAGGTAGGAAGGAATCTAGTGTGAAAGCTCAAGCTGAGATCATCACTGAAAGGAATTAGAAGGAAGAAAAGGAGAGATGAGAATTATCTGTGAGATGAGAATTACCTGCGAAGTCAGTTAACTTAGGCTTGGCAACTGACTGTGGGTCTGAGAGCTCAGTGGACAGGAGGCAAACACAACTGTTTATCATTAGATGGTCAAGCTCGGGCCGGGGGCTCAAGCGGTCCTTCCCCATGACTCACGCATCACCAGAAGCTTGGGATTTCCCGGAATTTTTTTATTAAGTTTCTAAGGTTTTTGATAATAAATTTTTAAAACACAGTTTTTACTGCTTGTTCATGCTGCACTGTCTCTAGGAGAGATTTCAGAGTGGAGACTTTCTTGTCCAACTCCTGATATGAATCAGACCCAGTGTAACCACTCTGACTACCTGGTCTCCTAGTGTTACTCAGTATGAGCTACGTCCAGTGTTTTTTCCTGGTGGCAATGAATGCATGGTGAGATGAGTGATTTCCTGGTAAATAAGAAGCTTCTGGGTATGCTGGTACCAGTAAAAGGCAAGATATCACACTGATTACAGGTTTCCAGTGTTTAGACCCATCAGGGAAGCTCTGAAGGGGATTCTTTTTTTTTTAAGATTTTTTTCTTTTGATGTGGACCTTTTTTAAAATCTTTACTGAATTTGTTACAGCATTGCTTCATTTATTTTTGGGGTGTTAGTTCTAGAAGGTCTTGCAGGACTTCATAGAACCGTTCAACCTCAGCTTCTTCAGCATTACCGGTTGGGGCATAGACTTGGATTACTATTATACTGAATGGTTTGCCTTAGAAACGAACAGAGATCATTCTGTCCTTTTTCAGATTGCATCCAAGTACTGCATTTCGGACCCTTTGTTGACTAGGATGGCTACTCTTTTGTTGACTAGGATCAAATTGCCAATATCCTTTGGATCATCGAAAAAGCAAGAGAGTTCCAGAAAAACATCTACTTCTGCTTTATTGACTACGCCAAAGCCTTGGACTGTGTGCATCACAACAAACTGTGGAAAATTATTCAAGAGATGGGAATACCAGACCACCTTACCTTCTTCCTGAGAAATCTGTATGCAGGTCAAGAAGCAACAGTTAGAACTGGACATGGAACAACAGACTGGTTCCAAATCGGGAAAGGAGTATGTCATGGGTGTATATTGTCACCCTGCTTATTTAACTTATATGCAGAGTACATCATGAGAAACACTGGGCTGGAGGAAGCACAAGCTGGAATCAAGATTGCCGGGAGATATCAATAACCTCAGACATGCAGATGATACCACCCTTATGGCAGAAAGTGAAGAGGAACTAAAAAGCCTCTTGATGAAAGTCAAAGAGGAGAGTGAAAAAGTTGGCTTAAAACACAACATTCAGAAAATTAAGATCATGGCATCCAGTCCTATTAGTTCAGTTCAGTTCAGTCCCTCAGTCGTGTCAGACTCTTTGTGACCCCATAGACTGCAGCATGCCAGGCCTCCCTGTCCATCACCAACTGCCAGAGTTTACTCAAACTCATGTCCATCGAGTTAGTGATGCCATCCAACCATCTCATCCTATGTCGTCCCCTTCTCCTGCTGCCTTCAATCTTTCCCAGCATCAGGGTATTTTCTAATGAGTCAGTTCTTCTCATGAGGTGGCCAAAGTACTGGGGTTTCAGCTTCAGCATCAGTCCTTCCAATGAATATTCAGGACTGATTTCCTTTAGGATGGACTGGCTGAATCTCCCTGCTGTCCAAGGGACTCTCAAGAGTCTTCTCCAACACCGCAGTTCAAAAGCATCAATTTTTTAGTGCTCAGCTTTCTTTATAGTCCAACTCTCACATCCATACATGACTACTGGAAAAACCACAGCTTTGACTAGATGGACCTTTGTTGGGAAAGTAATGTCTCTGCTTTTTAATATACTGTCGAGGTCCAGTCCCATCATTTCATGGCAAATAGATGGGGACACATTAGAAACAGTGACAAACTTTATTTTCTTGGGCTCCAAAATCACTGCAGATGGTGACTGCAAAATTAAAGCACGCTTGCTCCTTGGCGGAAAAGCCATGATCAACCTAGACAGCATATTAAAAGGCAGAGATGTTAGTTTGCTGACAAAGGTCCATCTAGTCAAAGCTATGGTTTTTCCAGTAGTCATGTATGGATGTGGGAGTTGGACTATAAAGGAAGCTATGTGCCAAAGAATTGATGTTTTTGAACTGTGGTGCTAGAGAAGACTCTTTAGAGTCCCTTGGACTGACTACAAGGAGATCCAACCAGTTCATCCTAAAGTAAGTGAGTCCTGAATAGTCATTGGAAGGACTGATGTCGATGCTGAAACTCCAATACTTTAGTCACCTCATGCGAAGAGCTGACTCATTGGAAAAGACCCTGATGCTGGGAAAGATTGAAGGCAGGAGAAGAAGGGGTCAACAAAGAATGAGATGGTTGGATGGCATCACCAACTCAATGGACATGAGTTTGAGTAAACTCCAGGAGTTGGTGATGGACAGGGAAGCCTGGCGTACTGCAGTCCATGGGGTCGCAGAAAGTCAGACAGGACTGAGCAACTGAACTGAACTGAACTGCTTCCATTTGTTGGCCATGAGGCATGTGGGATCTTAGCTCCCCAAACAAGGATTGAACCTGCAGCCCTTGCAACTAGAAGGCTAAGTCTTAACCACTGGCCTTCCAGAGAAGAGCCTGGGAGTGGATTCCAATGCACAACAAACGGGATAATGACTTAGCTAGTTTGCAGAGCCTAGAGTCACATTTCTGGGTTAGACTTCTCTCTTTAAATCTTCTCTTTAAAATTTAAATACCTATTAAACATCTCCACCAAGAGGCCCACAGGGACCTCATGGTCAGCATGCCTGGAGGGTCATTCACTGTCCTCTGTGTGAGTGCATACTAAGTTGCTTCAGTCATGTCCGACTCTTTGTAACCCCATAAACTGTAGCCCGCCAGGCTCCTCTGTCAATAGGATTCTCCAGGCAACAATATTGGAGTGGGTTGCTGTGCCCTCCTCCAGGGGATCTTCTCAAACCAGGGATCGAAACCTTGTCTCTTATGTCTCCTGCATTGGTAGGCAGGTTCTTTACCACTAGCGTGACCTGGGAAGCCTCCATAATGCCCTTTAATTGTATTTGTTGTCCTCTGATTTTTGCAGCTACCCTAGGTAAGCCTGAGACACACCCTTACCTACAGTTTGTGTGCATGCATAGAGAGGTGCATTATTAGATCATAAGCTCCTGAGATTCAAAAGTCATATTCACTTCCAAAGCCCCAGTACCTTTCATAGCATAATACCTTTTATATATGTCTTTAGTTGGTTCTAAATAAATGATTTATTAAATTAAACAATGCAGTGGTAAAGGTAATCTTGTTATTTTAGGAAATAATGAAGCTTAAACCAATTACAAAACATAAAGTAACTTTTAAAGTACCACTTAAGTATCGCTATATAAGAGATAAATAGTATATAAAGAAAAAAAATTGCTGTATGCATTTACTATTTGTAGCTCATGAATTTTAACTACTATATGAGACAATATGTCTCTAAAAGCTTGGTATAAGTAATAGCCCAATGTTCTCAGGGCAAATTTTTCAGTTATATTGTTAATAAGATTTCACTTTGCTTTGGATTCAGACCGTCCTTGGCCAATGTCATCATTCAGTCTTTCATCTTGAGTTCTCTATACAGAAAAATTTCTTTGGGATCATAACTCTTACGAGTGATGGAAACTTTCAGGTTAGGTGAAGTGGTAAGTTCCAAGAGATGGTATCTCCAAGGGGGGACTCCAACTTTTGACCAAATGACCTTAACTCCATACTGATCAAATACATCTGTTCCAGTGAAGCCATGTTTTTAAGGATAAAAGTTTGAAAAGTTAAAAAAAAACAAAAACAGATAGGGAAATAGTCTTCATGGAAGCTATCATTTGAGGAAAGTTTGGAGAAACTGAAGATATATAACCTGGTGATAAAATTTGGGAGAAATATTTACAAATATTGCTGCAGTCAAATATTTATTTGAATGACAAATAACAAAAGATAACAAACTGAGTTTGCTTTGTGAGTTCACTGTGGGGCATTTAACCTCTTTAGCCAAAATGAGGAAGTATGTGCTTGTTTGTTTATTTTAATAGGAAATGTGGATCAAAACATCCTTTCCCTACAATAATATATTATAATCCTATTTGTTTAACTATGACTTTGAGCATCTAACATTTGGGCTTCTGTGATGGCTCAGAGGGTAAAGAATCTGCCTGCAAAAATGGAGAAGAGAGGAAGAGGGAGAGACAGAGATGAAAGACCTGGAAAGAATCTTGGTGCTTTTGAGTCTCTGCTTCCAGATCATTCCTCAGGCCTAACGCGTTTGTGCATTTCTGTCCTTGGGTGCCATAGCAAAACTCTACATCTTTCTTATTAAGTCCCCCATTATGCTTAGGCCAGTTAAGGTAGGGTTCGGGTTACTTCCAAATGAAAAAATCCACAGTAATTCAGTTGCAATATGGAAAAGAAATTGGATATTCTTGTTGCTTCCATAGGGAGAGTAAACAAGGACCAAAGTATGAGGTTATTCTAATAAAAAGGAAGATATTGGTGAGAATACATGGAAGAACTTTGTAATAGTTAAGATGAATCCCAAAGTGTGCTGCTAAATGAACGTTCTATCCTGAGAAATATTACAGAAAAGGCTCATGATCTGATATAGACATTGCAGAGATTTCTGATGTCCAGGAAACTGGATAAGATAAACTCTTAGGGTTTTCCAACTGATTTTCCATGAGGTTAAGGGAAGTTATCAGTCATCTTCAGGTTCCCTGGTCCCCATGTCAAACACAAAACTACATTCTTGCACCTCACAATTATCCCAATGCACCCACCCCCATCTCCAGGGGCTGAGCTCTACTCTGTCACCACACAAAAAAGTTGGTTCTTGGTGAAATGGGATTCAGCAATTATACATGTCAGGGTGGTTGTGGGAAGAAAGAAACTACTAACCTGATACTAGGAGACGAGTTTAGCAGGGGACAGTACAGGAATTAGCCAAGAAAGGGGCTGGTACTGGAGTGAAAATGATGGAAGAAGTACAGACTGGTGATAGCTGTGAGGATCTGCCAGCTCCGAGGCAATTCACCAAATATTCCCCAAATCTAGGTGGCGACAGGCTCATTGCATGTGTGCACGCTAAGTTGCTTCAGTTGTGTCCGACTCTTTGTGACACTATGGACTATAGCCTGCCAGACTTCTCTATCCATGGGATTCTCCAGGCAAGAATACTGGAGTGGGTTGCCATGCCCTACTCCAGAGGATCCTCCCAACCCAGGGATGGAACCAGCGTCTTTTCTATCTCCTGCATTGGCAGGCAGGTTCTTTATCACTAGCACCAACTGGGAAGCCCTGATTGGCTCATAACAGGAGTGCAATGAAGTCACTGAATAGATGGATGGATGATGGACGTATGGGTGAGTGAGTGAAGAGATGAAGGTGTCAAGAAATTCAGGCAAGAAAATATGAGAGGAGCCTGGGGGTAGACATGAAAATGAACTCACAGAGCTCAGCAGTCAGTTGAAAAGCCACCTCTTTAAGACTGAATTTTGTGTATCAGGGCTACTTTGCACTTTCAAGACTCCATTCACTTGATTTCAGAAGTAACTGTTCAGTTTGACCACTAACTAGAGCCCTTACTGCCTTTCCAGATTCCAGAAGTATTTGCATCAAAGCCACAGATTTTTCATCACCTCAGCTCAGACTCAAGCAAACCAATGTTACTTCTCTGTCCTTCCATCTGAAGCGAACTTTAAGTGGGGAAGTAATCGCTGAACGAGAGGTTGGAAAACAATTTTGACGGTTGGAAATAAATGAAGGAGCTTAAAGTGCCCATTAAACTCAGCAGAGCTTGAGTTGTGCTGCCAGTAACAGAAAAACCAGGGTCTTCAAAATCTGAAGACTCTTGAGTTACTTATATAAGTAACTTGAGAGTTCTGGGGAGAGAAGCTTTGGGGTGTCGGGGGCGGGGGAGGGCCCTCCCTTGAGCCCCTCACTCACCCAGGGGCTCTGAGATTGGAGACAGCAGGCTGCTCCCTTCCCCAGCCCCCTTTGCACGCTTCGTCTACTGAAGCTGTGTTGGAAGGATTAGATTCTTTTTCTACCTTCAGACCCAGGTCTTTGCCCTGTCCCCTTTATTGCCTGGAAGGGTTGGTGTCCTGGATTCCATTTCACTGGGTGCAATGAGCTCTGAAGGCCAAGGAGAAAGGAGCAAAACAGCTCCTGTGACCATGGACAGCAGTCTGCTCATCAAGGGCTCCCGGAAGCCCAGCCTTGCATATGTTCGGCTCACTTTTGATGTATTTACCCTTTGATTTTTTTTTATTTATAATCTACTCATGATTTTAGGCTGCTGTGCTGTGCTGTGCTCAGTAGTGTCCAACTCTTCCTACCCTATGGACTGCAGCACACCAGGCTTCCCAGTCCTTCACTGTCTCCTGGAGTTTGCTCAGGTTCATATCCACCTCGGCCTTGATGTGGCAAAGGGGTTTGGGTAACTCAGTGAAGCTAGGAGCCATGTCATGCAGGGCCACTCAAGACGGACGGGTCATAGTGGAGAGTTCTGACAAAACACGGTCCACTGGAGGGGGGAATAGCAAACCTGTCCAGTATTCTTGCCATAAGAACCCCATGAACATGAACAGTATGGAAAGTCTTATTATCACTTGCTGATAAATGAGGATTCAGAAGCTGAGGGGTTAGGTCATTCAATCATAGTCACACCATCATCCTCAGCACAGAGCTGGGATTGGAGCCTAGACACTTTCCCGGCGTCACATTCTACATCCACAGTCAAGACAGCAGGTCTCCAGCCACCTCCCCCACCCCATCCCCCCTAACCCCTTCCTCCTCTACAGGGTCTGCACACAGCCCTGTGACTCCAGCATTGGTCACTGCCTAGGCCACCCCTTTCTATCCGCTGCTGCTCTTGCTGACCAACTGAGCAAAACTGACTAGTCCTTGTTTCACATCAAAAGGCAGCAACAGTCTTTGAGTATGAGCAGCCCGCCTCTAAACCTGCTCAGAGTGGAGCTGACGTTCAGCAGGTCCTGCTGTGCTTCCTGGGGCAGGTGCTGTTACACCGAGCCTGTGATTTAATCCTGCGCGTACAGACATCACCCTCCATGGTCTCATCCTGCTTTCTACCATGTGAATGCCCTTCTGCCGAGAACACTGATATTCTCTGCACGTCTGGCTATCATGCATCAAAACCCTCCCTTTCTCTGTTTTCTATCATCTCTCTCTCTCTCTCCCCCCATCCCCCCACCAACACACACACACACACACACACACACCACCCAAACCACAAGCAAAAACAAACACAAGTTCCATCTGGGGCTGGAGAGAAGGCCTGCAGTGTTTTTTCAAGCCTCCAAATTTCCAAAGTCCAAACCACATACATATGGATGGCAAGGGTGCAAACGTGAAAAACAGAAGAGGAAGTGACAGAAAGATATTCATTCTAACGGCCATGACCGATGTCTTCCGGATGGTTCTTAAAATTTTGCAAATGGTGTGAAGCCAACCAACGCGGAACCACAGAAATTAGACAGTAAAGGGAAAAAGTGGTTGTGGCTTTTGAACTAATTCCCTGGCTTCCATTCTACTCCAAATAAAGACGGTGTAGCCTGAGGCCATGTGATTTCAAACCAGTTAAGTGAGCCTAGAGCATTCTCCTAGGAGCCCTGAAATTCACAGCAGGCTCAAGAGAGACCTTTAATGGATTCAGTCTTTGGACTCAAATGCAAAAAGTGAACTCACATAGGCTTCTCTAAACCTTAAGCTGTTAAACAGGCTAGAACAAAAGCTCATCAAAAAGCCTCTTTCAGACTGCTTTCTGCTGCACAACAACTTTTTCCCAGACAAACCTCCTTTTGGAGTTATAGTCAAGGCTTCTCTGTTTAAACTCGAGGCATGGTTTTCAGAGGCCATGTGTTGTTGTGAAAAACCACCAGTCTCATACAGTAGATTCTGCATGAGTGTGGTTCTTTTTATTACCATTAAAGGGGAAATAGCACCAGGTCACTAAAGCAGAACTAGGAGAAAACCATCATAACTTCCTTAAGTAGACGACACCCTAATACAAGCATCAGATAACACAATTCGCTGAAGGGGTTGGGGGAGAAGGCATGCCTTTGGCAGACTGTCCTGAAGTAGAGACGCATGCCCTATAAGACCAAACTACTGCCATGGAAAGACTGAAATGATCTGTTCATAAGGAGCTCAAAATGTAAAATAAGGTACCTCAGATGAGGCTTTGATGTCTAGATAAGGAGCCCAGCAGTTGCTGGCTGGGTTCTGGTCTCCCCAAGCCAGAGCCAGAGCATCATCAGACCAGCTGGGGACAGGAGGCGAAGCAGTTGAGGACTCTGGCAAGAATCCATGACCTGATTCGGAATCTCAGGTCTGCTTCTCACTAGCCAAGTGACCTTTACCAAGTCACTTTACCTCGTGGTTTCCACCTATAAAATGAGGATCATAGAAGTACCAAAATCACAAGTCAGTTTTAACAAGAGAGAAGATGCTTGTATGTCTTGTGTGTGCTCCACTCTCAGCAAGTGGAATTTAGCAGCAAAAAATGACAGAGAAGTGATGTGAAATAGCAGGGGCCGACCAGAACACACACACTGCCTTGAAGCCAGCCTGGGGCCCTGGGGGTGAAAGAAGGAGAGAGATGACAAGAGACGTTCCAGACACAGGTGAGAACTATGGTTTGAGGAGGATGAAGAAACTATTGTTGCAGTTGATGATTTGGGTCTTGTTTACCTGCATTTCTGGTATTCAGAATGTGCTGGAATATATTTAGTAGACGCATGGAGAATGCATGGGTGACTGTATGCATGCATGGACACTGCTATCATAAATTTCTCCAGCCAGCGAGCTAGTGGCCAAGACATGGCATGTCCACCCATTGCAGTGAAGCAGAGCCTGTGGGAATGGGGAGACTCCATCTGGCACCCTGAATCTATTTTATGAATTCTCCAGAATATCAAAAAAAGTGTTGACTCTTTGAAGAAAATGTAGTGCCTGATAAAACACTTGATTTTTTTAACAAATAAATGAGGATAAGCAAACCTTATTTCATTAGTACCTGTGAACCTAGCCTTCTCTCCCCTGTCAACTCTGTCCACCCAAGTTTAGTTGAGGACACTTTACTCATTATATCCTAGAGCTGAGGGATCTGCTGAGTGGAGCTAAAAACAAGCTCTTTTACTGCGGCCCCTCCCCTCCCAGCCTCCAGCCAACAGAGCTTCTCTGCAAGAACAGAAGAGCCGCAATGCAGTATCTATCTGCTCTGGAACTTGGAGGCTGAATTAAAAGATTTTGGACTTACACTGAAAGCATATTTGTTTTCAGTGTTCAAATGCAATTTCAATGGTAGCTGTTCAAGGAGGCAGATGAATTATTGCCAGTTCAGCAGCACTTTTTTGAGCTAGCCGATCAGAATGGTATTTTGCTGAACTAAATTATTTGAGGTCCCCTTGAAAATGAGGTAGGTCTTCCCTAGAGTCTGTGGCTCATAACTCAGCCCTTTAGCACCACTGCAGGGAGGAAAGCTGTCCAGCCCTGAACCTTCCAGACCCAGGAAAAGTAAACTAATAAAGAAGCTAAAGGGAATTCAGAGCAAAACAATGGGAAATCACAAGCCACCTTTCCTTTGTAATGGTCATTTTTCTTAGTCCTACTGATGCTAATCAGGTTTCCCTGGTGGCTCAGATGGTAAAGAACCTGCCTGCATTGCAGGAGACCCAAGTTTGATCCCTGGGTCAGGAAGATCCCCTGGAAAAGGGAATGCCAACCCACTCCAGTATTCTTGCCTGGAGAATCCCATGGACAGAGGAGCCTGGCAGGCTACGGTCCATGGGGTCACAAAGAATAGGACACAACTGAGTGACTAAGACGCACACATTGATGCTAATTGCAGCGATTCAGAGTCCTCCCTGGAGACTCCTGTTATTCTGCACGCTATTACTCCTGGGTCCTATCTCACTTCTGCATGTTGGGTACTCCAGGGGATGCGTTACTATCTTCTATTCTCCAGCACATTCTTTCTTGCCTGCCCTCTCAGAGGCCTGCCAGTAAATTCTCTGGTCTCAATATAACAGGAATCTATCACCATCAACTAATAGACTACACCTCAGTCACAATTCCAAAGTCCAAGTTAATTCTTAGAAATCAGAAGAGAGTTATGGTTGAGAACAGGAACTGCAGTGTCAGAGCTAAACATCCCGGCTGAAGCTTGAGGGCTGGAGAAGGAAAGCACAGCATCCCGGGTCCACTGTCTCATGCGATCTTATAGTCTGGAGTGGAAAATGGAGTCGGGTTCTGCACTCTGGAAAGCTGACAGTCAGGACCAGTGTAAGATCTCATTAGCCCTCCACCCCTCAGTGAGGTCAAGAGCCAGCAGGGTGAATTTCACTTCATAAACATGGAAATGGAACTCTATCAGGGGAAGAAACACAGCCAAAACTACCTGCCAAATTAATGCAAGAGATAATGCCATGTGTGTGTTTATGTGTGTGTGCATATGTGTATGTGTGTGTGCTTATGTGTGTATGTGTACATATGTGTGTATGTGTGCATGTGTGAATGTATGTGTTTGTATGTGTGCATGTTTCTATGTGTGTGTGTCTGTGTGTATATGTGTGTCTGTGTCTGTGTGTGTATATGAATATGTATGTATGTGTGTGGTGTGTGTATATGTGTGTGTGTGAATATGTGTGTATGTGTGTGTGTGCATGTGTGTGTGTATGAATGTGTGTGTGATGTCTGGATTTAGACCTAGTGTTAGGTTATTTTGCTTTTTGTCCTCAATGATATTTTTCTCTTTTCTCCCTTTTCTTGCCCTTTTAAAATTATTGGAACATGTAGTTTTAGCTATATCTCTTTGTATTATACATGTTTACATATATGTGAAAGCTTCTGATAAGACTCTTACCAGCATCTGCCCATTTCTAGATATTCGTGCAATCTCATTAGGGAGTAGAATGAGTTAAAAATGCCTTCCCAAGACAGTCTTTGTTTCCTCCTTTTCCAGCCAACTTTATTTCCCCTCTTCTGTCATCTCAGCACTGGTAAACCCCGTCAAATTATTAAGCCCTGTCTATGATATTGCCACTTGCTTCACTAACATTCTCTTGCACTCAAGGGTGGAAATGCTGCATCTTTAATTATCCTGAGCCTTTTCTGCAAGCAACTAGACTCTTTCATTCCTGAACATTCAAGTCTAACTCCTCTTTTCATAACTAATGTATAAAGAGAGGATTTTCACAAAAACCAACAGCTCCCTAAATAAGCTCCTTGCCCTCTTCTAGGGAAATTGCTTCTGCTGTGGGCTACTCTGAATATCCTTCTTATTTACCTTTCCTGAATTAATCCATGGATGCTCTGTGAGATGGAAGAAATGTTGCCCTTCACCCCAGGCACCCCTGAGAGGCTGCAATGGCTTAAACCAACTAGCCTGTAATAACACTGGCAAATTTATAGGTTGTTTTATGAACAAAGTAATGACCATCGGAAATGGTCACCTTGACTTCTCCCCTGCTCCTCAATCCTTTAAACCTATCATTATGAGGCAAAAGACATGAGATATCTTATTTCTAGAGGCATGTAAATCATTTGTACAGAAATCATCACAGAGTTCCCTCTACACCCAGTGATGCGGGGGACAGGTCTCCTTGACCATGAGAACGGCTGACCATTTGCCAAGTTTGGGGTACAGCTTGGCGCACAGCCCATAACCTTTTTCACACCACCGGAGAAATGACGTGACCCCCAGGGCATCTCCTTAGGAAAATTATTCCTGAAACATCTACAGTTAGGGCAAGCAGGGCCCCCTGAGTGCCTGTGGAAAGGGAGGCCCACAGCAGGCCTGCATGACCTGGGGGATACTCCCCAGAGGCCTGGGCAGGTGAGGGCAGGGGGGATATTTAGGGGGTTGAAGACCAGTGCAGGAAGGGCAGCCTGAAAGATCACCAGGTGTGGGAGGTGTCTGAGAGGATGCGCACTAATTATCCGGGGGATAAACAAACTCCCTGACCTTCCGTGGATAAGGAAAATGTAAATCTGTAATTTTCCAGCCTTGGCAGCCCTGCCAGGAATTTTTCCATTCCAATTTATGGATAAATCTCAATCCTGCTCCAGCCTTCACTGTGATTCAATAGATTTTTTTTTCCCAAAATGTTCTAAGAATGGAGGGTAACCGCCCCTCCCACGGCAAAACATTTCCACTAAGGTGGGTTCTGCTCCCTTTAGCCTCCTCCTTAACCCAGGGAGATAAAACAAAGTTCATCTTTACCTCAAGGTTCAGGCGATGTTTGTTACAAGCTGAAAAACAGAAACAAAATGAATCTGCAAAAAGGAAAGTAAAGAACATACCATTGTACTGGCATTATATATTTCTCAACTATGATATTTAGTACTTCACAATAAGTGGTTTTGGGGTCCCATCTGAATACATTCAACTTTATTGCTCCTAGGAAAATGGGCATATATATGCGTGCTAAGTTACTACAGTAGTGTCTGACTCTGAGACCCTGTGGACTGTAGCCCTCCAGGCCCCTCTATCCATGGAATTCTCTAGGCAAGAATACTAGAGTAGGTAGCCATTCCCTTTTCCAGGGGATCTTCCTGACCCAGGGATCAAACTCGGGTCTCCTGCATTGCAGGCAGATGCTTTACCATTGAGCCACCAGGGAAGCCCAAAATGGGCATAACTCCCCTTTAAATCAAGAGACATCAGACAGATAACGTTTCCATTCCTTCTCACTGATGTCAACCTGCTGTGCCCATTACTGCTTTCTTTAGAGAAGAAATAGAAGGGGAAGACAGAAAGAAAGTGAGCTGGGATGAAAAGGAGGGACAATACAGGAAGTGAAAAGTATCAGAGAATAGTAACATCAATAAAAAATATATATATATAAGCAAGAGAAAGTGAAGTGTCTCAGTCGTGTCCAACTCTTTGCGACCCCATTGACTGTAGCCTACCAGGCTTCTCCATCCATGGGATTTTTCAGGCAAGAGTACTGGAGTGGGTTGCCATTTCCTTCTCCAAAGCAAGAGAACAAGGATAGGTAAACTACATTTTTCCCCATACTGGGCACCCACACAAAAACCAGAACTTTGTGTTCTCGAAGTGTTGGTTTCCCAGGTAATTAAGGATTGTTCTCAAAACTTATTTCATAGCAGCAATATACAAGGTTTAATACAAGCTCTCCTTTAAGATAAGCAGAGCTGCAGACATGAAGAAAGTAGAGAAGATCTGAACTCAGAAATAACTGGATGCCCACTAGAGAGGACAGGGTCTCCCAAGGACTCTGCCTTGTGTACACAGCCCTTCCGGGGCTTGTAATAACTCTAAGAAAGGTCCCTGTTGTGTGTGTGTACCTAAGAAGTCCAGACAATAAGCACTAGAGCCTGCCAGCCTTGGCAAAGGTCCTCATGACTCAGCAAAAAGGGAAGAGGAAGCACAAGCTTTCAGACAATGGCAGGCAGGCATCTTCAGAGAGGAAAGCCTAGGAGATTAAACCCTTTCTTTTTTACAAGCAAGAAATTGGGGACACAAAGGGGCTTTTGTACCTGGGAGGACCCCACAGTATCCTGCTTGGTTTCAGTCTCCCCCTTGTGTTTGATACTCCCCAATCGGCAATGGCACCCCACTCCAGTACTCTTGCCTGGAAAATCCCATGGACAGAGGGGCTTGATGGGCTGCAGTCCATGGGGTCGCTAGGAGTCAGACACGACTGAGCGACTTCATTTTCACTTTTCACTTTCACGCATTGGAGAAGGAAATGGCAACCCACTCCAGTGTTCTAGCCTGGAGAATCCCAGGGATGGGGAGCCTGGTGGGCTGCCATCTATGAGGTCACACAGAGCCGGACATGACTGAAGCGGCTTAGCAATCTTGAGGGGAACAGGGACACAAGAAGAAGAAGAAAGTTTTGGATAGAGAGGTTGATCATACATTTAGCAGGGGAACTCAGAGTTGGGGGGGGGGGGCAGGGACTTGATTTCAACATGCAATTTATAGTCTAGGAGTCTTGAAAAAATAAGAGAGGCTCTCCTGATCCAACAGAAAAAGCTTTCTTAAGCCTCATCTTTATTGTGACCACTGGTAGCTAGGACTCCTGGGTGGAGGGAAAGAAAAAAATGTCTAAATGCCCATTCGGTGATGGACAGCAGGTCAAGGTGGGGTCAGGTCAGCTCCACTCTGCCTCCTGACAATCCATTGCAGGCAGCCAGGGAAGGATTAAAGTGGGACTCCCAAACTGGGGCTTCCCTGATGACTCAGACAGTAAAGAACCTGCCTGCAATGCAGGAGACCCAGGTTCAATCCCTAGATCAGGAAGATCCCTTGGCAAAGGGAATGGCAACCCACTCCAGTATTCTTGCCTGGAGAATTCCATGGACAGAGGAGCCTGGTGGGCTATACAGTCTATAGCATCACAAACAGTTAAACATGACTGAGCAACTAACACACATGTGTGTGTGCACACCCACACAAACACACACACACACACACCCAAACTGAAGCTGAGATCTACCTCCTTCTACTGTGGAAAATCAGAGGCTGAGGAGAAGAATGTGATTCTGAGCACTGAAAACATTATGGTTAGCTAAATGGATCCTGAGCCAAGTTTTATTTGAAAATCAGAAAGATAAATGGATGTGGCTTTTTTTTAATGTCTTTAATGCCATGGAACAAGTTTATTCCATACAAATGGCAATACAGGCAAAACACATACAAAAAACAACATAACACAAATCCTTTGATCTGGAGGAATAAAGGAGTACTCAGATATGAAGAATAAAATGAATATTCATTTGAATTAAAGACTATCTGCTCTTTTTTTTTTAATTTTATTTTATTTTTAAACTTTACATAATTGTATTAGTTTTGCCAAATATCAAAATGAATCCACCACAGATTATCTGCTCTTAAAAGACAGTTCTTTTGTTTCTCTGTGATTTAATTTTTCACTTCTCCCTGGGAAAAGTAATAGTTGCAATTAAAAGAAGGAAGTATTATGTGAAAAGTTTATGTTTGTATGCTACTTTTACAAAGAAAGCACTGCAAAAGAATGTTCTTTCATGTAAGTTCTCTAAAATGCCTACAATGCCATTTCTCCAGGAAACCTGCTGGGCAGAGAAAGTAAACTATAACCTAAACACCAAATAATGTCTGACAAAAGAGCCATTCACTACATAAAAACAAACATCCATTTCTACAATTTACTTCATCCAAATGATTTAAACTCTAAAGTATTTTGGACCATTAATCAAGTTTTAATTCCAGATTTAATTCTTCTCTAGTCTAACATGTCAAGTACCTGGCATAAAAAAGAACAATAGCTCAGGTAAGAAACAGGAAAAATGTATCTAATTATTAAAGATAATAGTATAATATTTTTTAAAAGGATGCAAGTTAATTGATTCTTACATTTTATTCTCTACTCGAATTTTAGTTCATCTTTATTTTTTTATGCTTTTATAACGATAGATAGTGGATTAATCTATTTAAATGGGATAGTATTTCACAGAAAATGGACATCCTCATGAATCCCAGAACTCCTTACTAAGATGAAAGGCTGTGTTAATAAAACAGTATTAAATTACTCTGCAATAGTAATTGCTCTGCTCCTTTCTACCATAGTGAGTGGTAATAAAGGAAGATTTCCCCATACAAACGTCCATGGCTATTTCAAAAAATGAGACCGTTGGCTTGATTTAAAATTTGGCTGTAGGGTCTACCAGTTCTAATTAACGTGACTAAATCTTGATTTAGAAAATAGAGAGATAGAGGTTAAAAAAATACAGCATGTCCTAATCAAATAAGAAGATAATTCAAAGGTCTTCATTTTGCCCATGGAAATGACTGCCAGTTGAGATACATAGAAGAAAATTTAATCAAGCTGATATAATCTAATATATAGGAACTGACTTGAGCTGCATAATATAAAAAGTTTTCTCTGATTCAGGCATCAAACACATTATGAATACTAGGTCAACAGAATCAATATCAGTAACTCTAGTCTTATAGGGGTATTTTTTTATTGAAGTAAAGTTGATTTACAATATTGTATAAGTTTCAGGGTATATAGCAAAGTGATTCATATATACATATGTGTGTGTGTGTGTGTGTGTGTGTGTGTGTATATATATATTTCAGATTCTTTTCCATTATAGGTTATTACAAGGTACTGAATTTATTTACCTATTTTGTATATAGTAGTGTATATCCATTAATTGTCTATATGGGTATTTTTAATTGTCCTGAAACTTTTCACTGCAGCTGTTTACATTAATTAAATAAACAAATGAATGCTGTGTTATCAGCAAAACCATGGCTATCTTTTAGAAGCTACAGACCTACGAGGCATAGCTATAGAGATAGAAACTGGAGGATACTTGACAGTATATAGACATACACTTAGGTGACTCACTGAGATTATTCATTTCAATTTAGATGTCCTTGAATTTTATGGATTCAGACTGAACTAGGAAGAATTTAAGGATAACCTCTCATTTTGGTGATGATATGAATTAAGAATTGGGAGTTGAAATGTGATTCTAATATGAACCTATTGACTCTAAGTGAGATAGTGATTCCCAAGTTGGCTGATCAAGTCATCTTCTGAAGAAAGGGTCTGGAAGAAAGGAGACTGAAGACCACCTGAACCCACTCCCCAGTCCCCAACCTTTCTGGCACCAAGGGCCAGTTTCATGGAAGACAGTTTTTCCATGGATGGGAGTGTGGGGGGTGGTTTCAGATGATTCAAGGGCACTACATTTATTGTGTACTTTATTTCTATTATTATTACATCAGCTCCACCTCAGATCATCAAGCACTAGATCCCAGAGGTTGGGGACCCCTGCTCTACTCCAGCAGAATAACCATGCACTGTTTAAACCTTCACAGTATGAATCATGAATGATACATCACTGGAATATATTTTATCAGGAAAGTTTAACTTGATTCTAGTCTAGTCCTTGGAGAAGGCAATGGCACCCCACTCCAGTACTCTTGTCTGGAGAATCCCAGGGACGGCGGAGCCTGGTGGGCTGCCATCTATGGGGTCACACAGAGTCGGACACGGCTGAAGCGAATTAGCAGCAGCAGTAGCAGTCTAGTCCTTAATTTTAACTTTCAGTTTGTAGGAAATAAGAGAGGTAGAACAGTGAAACAAAACCAGACAAATCTAGAATATGGGATGCTCCACAGAGTAACCTGCTTTATTTTTTTTCAATGACTCAATGTCATTTAGAAGTAGGGAGAAGAAAATTCCAAATAAGGCACTTAAAAGATATAACAACTGGAGTCTGTGGGTTTTTCTGAATTCTGCTTTACTAACCATAAAAAACATTTTGGGGACAACTGGGGAAAAGGAAATATGAACCAGAATTAAAACCTAATAATGACTCACTGTTAATTTTGTTAAATATAATAACGCTACAGTGGGTACTTTAAGAAAATGTCCTCATTTTGTAGGCTGCACACAAAATATTTAGATGAAACATGACATAATGTGTATAACTCACTTTAAAATATTTTTATAAAGATGTGGGCCCATGTCCAGTAACGGTGGAAAGGTGAGATAATGATGAGGCACTCACAGACAGCAGCTATAAAATACTACATGAAATTTAAATCAGGATGACTAAAAATCTCAGAAAGCTTCTAAACACAAGCAAAAACAACACACATACTTAATTTTTAAAAAGAGCAACTGGAAAAGTTAAGAATTTTGAGTTTGTGGCTATTTGACCCATGGCTCTGCCCAACCTCCAAAGCTATGGCTACTGAAATACAGCAGGCAGAACAACCACCCATTTTAGCTAAAGATGCCAGAGACTGGGTTCATTCTTGGAAAGCAACTGGAAATTTAAACGGGGAAAATCTTAGTAACAACAGAGCCTCAGAAGGAGCGAGACCAAAATTCAGAGCAAACTGTACAAACCCCCGGCTGGCAACTAAACACGGCAGAACCCAGAGTTCATCACATTATCTATAATATCTAGCTTCAGTCAAAACTCAGTCATGCAAAGAATGGAAACTGTGAACCCCCATCTTCAGGAAAGAAGGCAGTCAGAATCCGACTCTAATTTGGGCCAGATGTTCAATTCAGCAGGCAAAAACATAAAAAAAAAAAAAAAAAAGTTACTGTAAATATATTCAAAAAATTAACAGAAAATATGTTAGAAGAATTTTTTTTAAGTTTGCCAGCAATAATTGATAGGAAATCTGAACAGAAAAGTGGAAATTATTTTTTTTGAAAGGATGCCATAGAGTTGAAATGTAAATTACTAAAATTAAAAAAGGCTAAATAGGCTGAAAAGTGGACAAGAAATGAGAGAAAATAATAAGTGGATTTGATGATAGATCCATAAAAACTGTCCTAGCTGAAAATCAAACAAACAAAAAGCATTTAATAAAAAATAGCAATACCTCACAAAACTCTAGTAACAATATGAGATGATCCAAGTAGGTGTGATGGGAGTGTCAGAAGGAGAGAGACAAGGAGGGAAAGAAAAAAAATTTTTAATGTTTGAAAACTTTCCAAATTTGTTGGGAAACATTAATTTTTAAAACTAAAACTCTCAGTGAATCTCACAGGAGAATAAACAAAGAGGAAACCATCCTCAGTACATCATAGTCAAATATCACAGTCAAAAAAGTCAAAGAAAAATGGCAGTTCTTCAAAGCTGCCAGAAAATATACATTACACATAGGGAAGCCATAGGAAAACTACTGACTAACTTCTTACAGGAAACTCTGGGAGTCAGAAGAAACTGAAATAAAATGTTTGAAGTGCAGAAGAAAAAAAATGTTAATCAAGAATTCTATATTCAGCAAGTTCAGTTCAGTTGCTCAGTCGTGTCTGACCCTTTGCGACCCCATGAATCGTAGCACACCAGCCCACCCTGTCCATCACCAACTCCCGGAGTTCACTGAGACTCACATCCATCAAGTCAGTGATGCCATCCAGCCATCTCATCCTCTGTCGTTCCTTTCTCCTCCTGCCCCCAACCCCTCCCAGCATCAGAGTCTTTTCCAATGAGTAAACTCTTCACATGAGGTGGCCAAAGTATTGGAGTTTCAGCCTCAGCATCATTCCTTCCAAAGAAATCCCAGGGCTGATCTCCTTCAGAATGGACTGGTTGGATCTCCTTGCAGTCCAAGGGACTCTCAAGAGTCTTCTCCAACACCACAGGTCAAAAGCATCAATTCTTCGGCACTCAGCCTTCTTCACAGTCCAACTCTCACATCCATACATGAAGGGGGAAGGGCCAAAATGGAAGACCTAAAGGTATTATGCCAATAATTACTTTAAGGGGGAACAGGCCAGACAGTCCAATAAAAACACTGTGATTGTGGCTTCCCTGGTGGTCCAGTGGTTAAGACCCTGCACTTCCACTGCAGGGGGCACAGATTTGATCTCTGGTTGAGAATTCCTCATGCCACATGTGCAGCACAGCCAAAAAAAAATAAATAAATAATGAGAAACTTTTTAAAGACAAAGATTACTCAACTATATATAAAAGTAAAATGCAACTATATGTTATCTATAAAAAAATGCACTTGAAATATTAGAAGTGAAAAACTTATTAAGGGGTTGGTTATTATGCAGGATCCACCTGCAACATGGGAGACCTGGGTTCATTTCCAAGGTTGGGAAGATCCCCTGGAGGAGGGCGTAGCAACCCACTCCAGTATTCTTGCCTGGTAAATCCCCATGGACAGAGGAGCCTGGCACACCCCAGTTCATGGGGTCACAAAGAGTCGGACACAACGGAGCAGCACAGTACAACATGGGATTATATGAAATCATGTATGTGAAATTTTTTTTAAATTGCAAAGCATTATAGAATTTGAAGAATCTGACATTCAAGAAAAAAGTTAAAAACTAGAAAAGATATACAATGCAAAATAAAAGTTGGAGTGACTATGTAAAATCAAAGAAACAGACATCAAAACAAAGAATACTACTATGGACAATGACAAAATGTTCAATATATCAGGAAGAGATTACAATTATAAGTATGTATGTGCCCTACAAAATAACTTCAAAATATATGAAATAATGGATCTACAGGGAGAAAAAGACTAATCTACAGCCATCATTAATATTTGACACACCTCTTTTCAGTCAATAATTTTTTAAAATGAGACCAAAATATCAGTATTTTTGACAAAAGGCCTGAATGATACTAATCACTATCTTCAACCTAACTGAAATTTTTAGGAAACTACACCCAGCAACTGCAGTTCATTTCAGTTCAGTTCAGTCACTCAGGCACGTCTGACTCTTTGCAACTCCTCGGACAGCAGCACGTCAGGCCTCCCTGTCCATCACCAACTCCAAGTTTATTCAAACTCATGTCCATTGAGTCAGTGATGCCATCCAACCATCTCATTCTCTGTCATCCCCTTCTCCTCTTGCCTTCAATCTTTCCCAGCATCAGGATCTTTTTAAATGAGTCAGTTCTTCGCATCAGGTGGCAAAAGTATTGGACTTTCAGCTTCAGCATCAGTCCTTCCAATGAATATTCATGACTGATATCCTTTAGGATTCACTGGTTGAGATCTCCTGGCAGAACAAGTGACTCTCAAGAGTCTTCTCCAACACCACAGTTCAAAAGCGTCAATTCTTCGGCACTCAGCTTTCTTTATAGTCCAACTCTCACATCCATACATGACTACTGGAAAAACCATAGCTTTGACTAGATGGACCTTTGTTGGCAAAGTAATGTCTCTGCTTTTTAGTATGCTATCTAGGTTGATCATAACTTTTCTTCCAAGGAGTAAGCTTCTTTTAATATCATGGCTGCAGTCACCATCTGCAGAGATTTTGGAGCTCAAGAAAATAAAGTATCTCGCTATTTTCATTGTTTCCCCATCTATTTGCCATAAAGTGAGGGGGCTGGATGCCTTGATCTTAGTTTTCTGAATGTTGAGCTTTAAGCCAACTTTTTCACTCTCCTCTTTCACTTTCATCAAGAGGCTATTTAGTTCCTCTTCACTTTCTGCCATAAGGGTGGTGTCATCTGCATATCTGAGGTTATTGATATTTCTCCCAGCAATCTTGATTCCAGCTTGTGCTTCATCCAGCCCAGAGTTTCTCATAATGTACTCTGCACATAAGTTAAATAATCAGGGTGACAATATACAGCCTTGACATACTCCTTTCCCAATTTGGAACCAGTCTGTTCTTCCATGTCCAGTTCTAACTGCTGATTCTTGACCTGCATACAGATTTCTTAGGAGGCAGGTCAGGTGGTCTGGTACTCCCACCTCTTTAAGCATTTTCCACAGTTCATTGTGATCCATATAGTCAAAGGCTTTGGCATAGTCAGTAAAGCAGAAGTAGATGTTTTTCTGGAACTCTCTTGCTTTTTCAATGATCCAGCAGATGTTGGCAATTTGATCTCTGGTTCCTCTGCCTTTTCTAAATCCAACTTGAACATCTGGAAGTTCTCAGTTCACTGTTGAGAACTCAGTTCTCAGTTCACTTCAACAGTGTACTGTCGAAGCCTGGCTTGGAGAATTTTGAGCATTACTGTGCTAGCATGTGAGATGAGTGCAATTGTACTGTAGTTTGAACATTCTTTGGCATTGCCTTTCTTTGGGATTGGAATGAAAACTGACCTTTTCCAGTCCTGTGGCCACTGCTGAGTGTTCCAATTTGCTGGCATATTGAGTGCAGCACTTTCACAGCATCATCTTTTAGGATTTGAAATAGCTCAACTGGAATTCCATCACCTCCACTAGCTTTGTTCGTAGTGATGCTGCCTAAGGCCCACTTGACTTTGGGTTCCAGGATGTCTGGCTCTAGGTGAGTGATCACACCATCATGGTTATCTGGTTCAAGAAGATCTTTTTTGTATAGTTTTTCTGTGTATTCTTGCCATCTCTTCTTAATATCTTATGCTTCCATTAGGTCCACACCATTTCTGTCCTTTTTTTGAGCCCATCTTTGCATGATTGGTAGCTCTAATTTTCTTGACAAGATCTGTAGTCTTTCCCATTCTATTGTTTTCCTCTATTTCCTTGCATTGATCACGGAGGAAGGCTTTCTTATCTCTCCTTGCTATTCTTTGGAACTCTGCACTCAATGGGTATATCTTTCCTTTTCTCCTTTGCCTTTCACTTCTCTTCTTTTCACAGCTATTTTTAAGGCCTCATCAGACAACCATTTTGCCTTTCTGCATTTCTTTTTCTTAGGGATGGTCTTGATCCCTGCCTCTTGTACAAAGTCAGGAACCTCTGTCCATAGTTCTTCAGGCACTGTGTCTATCAGATCTAATCCTCTGAATCTATTTCTTACTTCCACTGTATAATCATTAGAGATTTGATTTAGGTCATACCTGAATGGTCTAGCGGCTTTCCCTACTTTCTTCAATTTAAGTCTGAATTTGGCAAATAAGGAGTTCATGATCTGAGCCACAGTCAGCTCCTGGTCTTGTTTTTGCTGACTGTATAGAGCTTCTCCATCTTTGGCTGCAAAGAATATAATCAATCTGATTTCAGTGTTGACCATCTGGTGATGTCCATGTGTAGAGTCTTCTTCTGTGTTGTTGGAAGAGGGTGTTTGCTATAACCAGTGCATTCTCTTGGCAAAATTCTATTAGCCTTTGCCCTGCTTCATTCTGTACTCCAAGGCCAAATTTGACTGTTACTCAAGGTATTTCTTGACTTCCTACTTTTGCATTCCAGTCCCCTATAATGAAAAGGACATCTTTTTAGGGTGTTAGTTCTAGAAGGTCTTGTAGGTCTTCTTAGAACCATTCAAATTCAGCTTCTTCAGCATTACTGGTCAGGGCATAGACTTGGATTACTGTGACATTGAATGGTTTGCCATGGAAATGGCAAAGATCATTCTGTTGTTTTTGAGATTGCATACAAGTACTGTATTTCGGACTCTTTTGTTGACTGTGATGGCTACTCCATTTTTTCTAAGGGATTCTTGTCCACAGTAGTAGATATGATGGCCACCTGAGTTAAATTCACCCATTCCCGTCCATTTTAGTTTGCTGATTCTTAAAATGTCGATGTTCACTCTTGCCATCTCCTGTTTGACCACTTCCAATTTGCCTTGATTCATGGACCTAACATTCCAAGTTCCTATGCAATATTGCTCTTTAGAGCATCTGACTTCACTGCCATCCCCAGTCACAACCACAACTGGGTGTTGTTTTTGCTTTGGCTCCATCCCTTCATTCTTTTTGGAGTTATTTCTCCACTGACCTCCAGTGGCATACTGAGCACCTACCAACCTGGGGAGTTCATCTTTCAGTCCTACCTTTTTGCCTTTTCATAGTGTTCATGGGGTTCACAAGGCAAGAATATTGAAGTACTTTGCCATTCCCTTCTCCAGTGGACCATGTTTTGTCAGAACTCTCCACCATGACGTGTCCATCTTGGGTGGCCCTACACAGCATGGCTCATAGTTTCATTGAGTTAGACAAGGCTGTAGTCCATGTGATCAGATTGGTTATTTTTCTGTGATTTTGGCTTTCAGTCTGTCTGCCCTCTGACAGAGAAGGCTAAGAGGCTTATGGAAGTTTCCTGATGGGAGAGACTGACTGAGGGGGAAACTGGGTCTTATTCTGATGGGCAGGGCCATGCTCAGTAAATCTTTAATCCAATTTTCTGATGATGGGTGGGGCTGTGTTCCTTCCCTGTTATTTATCTGGGGCCAAACTATGGTAGAGGTAATGAAGATAATGGTGACCTCCTTCAAAAGGTCCCATGCACGCACTGCCCCCAACCCTCCAGCAGGCCACCACTGACCCATGCCTCAGCTGGAGACTCCTGGACACTCACAGGGAAGTCTGGGTCAGTCTCTTGTGGGGTCACTGCTCCTTTCTCCTGGGTCCTGGTGCACACAAGGTTCTGTTTGTGCCCTCCAAGAGTCTGTTTCCCCAGTCCTGTGTAAGTTCTGGCAGCTCTATGGTGGGGCCAATGGCGACCTCCTCCAAGAGGGCTTATGCCATACCCAGGTCTGCTGCACCCAGAGCTCTTGCCCCTGCGACGGTCCACTGCTGACCCGTACCTCCACAGGAGACATTCAAACACAGTTCTGGCTCAGTTTGTGTGTGTCCTGGTGTGCACAAGGTTTGTTTGAGCCTTCTGAGCACCTCTGGTGGATGGGGTTTGATTCTAAATGTAATTTTGCCCCTCCTACAGTTTTGCTGGGGTTTCTCCTTTGCCCTTGGATGTGGGGGATCTCCTCAAAGTCACTCTAGGGTCACACAGCTGCCGCTCCAGCACCAACAATCTTGCTGGGGCTTCTCTCCCCTAGACATAGGGTATCTCTTCACAGTCACTCCAGAAAAGTCAGAAAGCCAGGATAGCTGGGAAGCCCAAGGATAGTCATAAAAATCCATGGAAGAGACTAGAAAGTCCATAAGTAGTCCATCATGTAACTAGAAAATTGATTTTGAAAAAGATACCAAAATAATTTATGGGGAAATCATTTTTTTCAACCAACAGTGCTAGAACAATTTGATGCAAATATAAAAAGATATTGGACATTCACCTAATATCATTTACTTGAAATGGAAAATTATAAAACTTCATAAAGAACACATAGGAGCAAAACCTTGCTGATCTTGACAGCCTAAATTTCTTTATATCAGAAAGCATCAACTATAAAAAAAAATGATAATTTGGAATTGATCATAATTTTAAAACTTCTGCTCTTCAAAGTTGACAGTTAAGAGAATGAAAATACATGACACAGACTTGGGAAAAAATATTTGCAAAATCTGTATCCAATAAAGGACATGCCTCCAGAATTATATTAAAAAAAACTCTTAAAACTCAATAATAGGATTACTAACAACTCAATTTCTTAAAAGACTAAGGAAGACACTTTAAAAAACATGGCATACAAGTGGCAAGTAGTCATGTAAAAAGATGTTCAATATAATTAGAGTAATGCAAATTAAGATACCACTATACACTCACCAGAACAGCTACATTTAAAAGACTGACATAATCAAGTACTGCTGAGGGTGTGGAGCCCCTGGAACTCTCATTCATGACAGATGGGAATGCAAAATGGTATAGCCACTTGGAACCAGTTTCAGTTTTCTATACAATTAAATACACACCATATGACCGAAAATTTTACTTCTAGGAAATTAGCCAAGAGACATGAAGAAGCTGTCTACACAAAGATGTATAACCAAATGCTTATAGCAGCTTTATGCAAAATAGGCAAAAAAAAAAAAACCAAAAACCTGGACATAATCAAAATGTCTACATTTTGGGACAGAATGGGAAACTTTGGTATATCCATACAATGGAACACTAATCATTAATAAGAAGAAAAAAAATACGAATATATTCAACAAAATGGATGAATCTCTAAAGTATCATGAAAAGTGAAAGAAAACAGACATAAAATAAATAAAATATTTACCTTATGATTCAATTTATGTGACATTCTAGAAAAAATAAAACTATAGAAGAAGAAAGGAATTCAGTGGCTTACTGGAGCTTTAGTGGAGGAAAGAAATTGTCTGGAAATGGCCAGAAGAAAACTTTAGGGTGTGGAATTTTCTAGATCATGATTCTGCTGGTTGCCACATGACTGTATATATTTGTCAAACCTCATAATTCAATATTTATTCACCTAGACATTGAAGTTTTCATTTTCAATGTTATTCACCTAACATTTAAAGTTTTCTTGCGTGTAAATTACACTTCTATGAAAAACCTTAGGATTGATAAAATTGTATAAATCTAAAACATGGAATAAATATATAAAATACTAGCAAATATAAAAAGAAAAACCTTAAAAGATTTCTTTCCCATCAAATGAGGCCACTACCACATATTGTGGCTCTTTGGTGTGACTTTACAAGCAAGGCTAAGACTGAACTGCAATCTTTCTTGAGGCTACTTTCACTGCTTTGAAAAACAAAGTCTCAGGAACAAAGAGAAAACCCACAGTAAGACCAAGGCTGCTATTTTCACAGAGTGAACAATTTCTTACTGGTTCTGATTCCTTTATTCTTTTCTTCTTTTTTTCTCTCTCTCTTTTTTTTTTAATGTGCAGTATTTGCTAAAAGCTTTTTTGGTGTCTTGTTTTTTGGTAGGTTTCTTTTTAGCACAGTTATTCACAGATTTTTTTCCATTCTTTATGTATTTTTTAAATAATTTTGTTTACTTCTTTTTGGCTGCACTGGGCCTTTGCTGCTACTCAGGCTTTTTCTCTAGTTGCAATGGAAGGGGGGCTACTCTCTAGTTGTGGTGTGTGGGCTTCTCATTACAGTAGCTTCTCTTGTTGCAGAGCATCCGCTCTAGGGCACTCGGGCTTCAGCAGCTGTGGCACTTGGGCTCCCATACTCTAGAGTACAGGCTTAAAAGTTGTGCAGCACAGGCTAAGCTGCTCCAAGGCAGATGGGATCTTCCCAGACCAGGGGTCAAACTTGTATACCCTGCATTGGCAGGAGGATTCTTTACCATTAAGCCACCAAGAAGCCTGATTTTTTCCATTTTTATTTCCTCATTAATTATCAGTTGGTCACTCTACTTGTAGAAAATGAACAAGCAAAAACACTTCTTTCACTCTCTAACAGTTCAAAGCAGAAAAACTACTAAGGTTGACATCTGGCAATTATTAAGAGTCTTTGTTAAAAAAAAAAAAAAATTCCCTGAAACTCTATGATATATTAAATACTTGTTAAAATTAATGAGAATGCTTTTATTCTTACCTGTGAAAATCTTTTTTTTTTTTAATGCATGGTTTAGATAGGAAAATTTTTAGTCTTACAAGTGTTCTGTAAGTGTTAAGAAGTCTGAAGGGACCATATGAGAGAAAGTGAGAATGCAGAGAGCTGTGTGAAAAAAAAATAAAGTAAAATTGTTAAGAATATGATGGGTAACAAGAAAAAAGATATCACAGTTTTTCTGCTTCTCCCTTTCTACCACACTTTCACTAATGTTCTCAAGTGAAACACTCTGCTGAAAGTTTAAACAAAATCAATATTTTCCTTCATGTCAAATACATAAAAGCATATTTTCAAAGGCAAAATTTTCTAGTTACCATTTGTCATGGTGGAGATGATCAATATTTGATGTTAAATAGAAAGTCATTTATTCTGTTCATATTTTCAAGTAAACAACTTTCTTTTTTTTAAAAAAAAGTCATGTTATACAGTCATGTCTGACTCTTTGTGATCCCATGGACTGTAGCCCACCAGGCTCCTCCGTCCATGGCATTCTCCAGGCAAGAATACTGGAGTGGGTTTCCATTTCCTTCTCCAGGGGATCTTCCCAACCCAGGGATCGAAGCCAGGTCTCCTGCATTGCAGGCAGACGCTTTAACCTCTGAGCCACCAGGGAAGCATTGTTATACCATATATATGTGTAACTCTCTGTCATCTTTCTCTGACCCAATAAAAGAAAAGGAGGCGGTGAGGGAGGAAGGAAGAAGGGAAGGAAGGAAGGAAGGGAGAGAATTTCTTCCAACATATTCACTGTGGAGAGGGTTAACTATAGCACTTCCAACAGAAGAGGGAAAATAAATGCTATTACCTGCGAAATGAGGAAAACAGAAAGAGCAGCAGAAACTGAAAGTCGCTCAATTTAGTCTGTGAATTCCTATTCAATGTTATTAGACCCTGTTAGCAAATGACTTTTCCTGTGTCTCAAACACATTCTAAGCATTCTTGAATTATCTTTAGAAATCCTTCACTTGTACCCCTGAGGCTGTCAATATCTGACAAACCAGAAATTCAAGGGCCACTGAAATAAATTTTTTTCTTGACAGCAACCAACCACTGCTATCTTTTACTTACCTCCTTTCACCAAACAATGTATCACCAAGACAGATATGGAAATTCCAATATCAGGGATTTCATGTATATATGTACTATCTTTTTATTAGGTAATATTTACCACATGCTAATACTAGCCAAGAAATTACAGAAAAATCACATGCAAGCTAAATATTTTAAATGTTATCCACATATAATTTACAAGATAACATCACAGATCATTCCATCTCACACTATGATCAAAACAAAAAAAAGTAACTATTTAGTAATAACACCATGCAGATGGCCCTGGGCAAGGCATTGTGAATCTTACAGAAATGTGTAAGATATGGTTTCCACCCTTAAAAAGAGCACTATTTTTTTTAAATAAAGATTTACAGACATAAATCTCCAGGCAGCAGTGTAAGAGGAGCCAAGTGGCAAATACATGACGAGATGCAAAAAAAGGATTCATCAACAAAATGCAACGCTCCCTCAGAGGCAGTAAGCGTTGTAATTCATGGAAAAGTCTGTGAAATTCTCAGGGTAAGTCAGCACTGACTGAAAATCTATGCTTTTTTGAGTAGTGTGTCGCACTGGGAAGGACACAGAATTCCAATTTGTCCCACTCTGGTATGAACTCAGGCTCTGCCATCTAGAATCTCAGGTTCAGCATTCATAAACTGAAAACAATGCTTTGTTTCCTTCCTTTGTTGTGAGGATTAAATGCCACACACGGTATTTTGGTGTATTTATCTGAAGTTTGGGCTTACAAATTTGTATACAGAGCTATGGTATCTTCACTACTTTTCCATTCTTTCCAAAGCAGCAATGATACAGCATTTGATTTCCATGGTTCTCAGCAATTTGTTCGTAATTCCAGAAATGTTTCTGTTTTTGATTAAAATTAATATTTTACCAAAGATGGTCTTTTCTGTATTACACATATCCTATTTGAACAATACATTTTATACACACAGCCACCTCCTGCCACTCTACCATCAACCTGAATTCTAGGTTATTTGACTAATTAGGTGTGGCTGGCTGATGTTCTGGGGTTCCTGAAGACCATCCTTATGCTCCTTGATCTGCTGGAAGGACTCACAGGACTCAGAAGACCTCCACACACTGTTACAGTTTACTATGCCGCTGCTGCTGCTAAGTCACTTCAGTCGTGTACAACTCTGTGTGACCCCATAGACAGAAGCCCATCAGGCTCCCCCGCCCCTGGGATTTTCCAGGCAAGAACACCGGAATGGGTTCCCATTTCCTTCTCCAATGCATGAAAGTGAAAGTGAAATCGCTCAGTCATGTCCAACTCTTAGCAACCCCATGGACTGCAGCCCACCAGGCTCCTCTGCCTATGGGATATTCCAGGCAAGAGCACTGGAGTGGGTTGCCATTGACTTCTCTGACAGTTTACTATAGTGAAAAGGAAAAGACCCTGATGCTGGGGAAGATTGAGGGCAGGAGGAGAAGGGACAACAGAGGATGAGACGGTTGGATAGCATCACTGACTCAATGGATATGAATTTGAGCAAACTCTGGGAGATGGCGAAAGACAGGGAAGCCTGGCGTGCTATAGTCCATAGGGTCACAAACAGTCAGACATGACTGAGCCACTGAACAACAAAAACAACATAGTGAAGAGGTACAGGTTAACATCAGCAGGGAAAGCTTAGAGGGCAGAGCCCAGGAGAAACCAAAGCACAAGCTTACAGCTGTCCTCTCCCTATGAAATCACACACACAGTGTTTAATTCTCTCTGTAACAATGTGTGACGACCCATGTTAAGTGCTGCCAACTCAACCATCTCGCCTGAGTCTTGGTGTCCAGGGATTTTATTAGGAGTCCACCACACAGCACGCAGCATCTGTATGACTGGTCTTAGCTGTTCAATCTGCAGCCCACCTCCTCTAAGAAGTCAAATACATGTGTGGTCCACAGTCTCAGGCCTGTCAAAACAGGTGCTTACTACAAATCATATTGTAAGCATAAGCTATCTCATGTGGCCCAAGATCTCGGGTAAACAAAGAAACTTACCAAGCAGGATACCCCAAGGACTCAGACTGGATCATCTCCTGGGGATGAGACGTAGGGTCAGGTCTGAAGACCTTTGAAATGTATAGGGTTGGAGCAACCCAGGCCTGCTGAGTTAATTTTTCCTGCACAACTGAATAATAATCCCCAAAGACATCCTGGTTCTCATTCCTGGAACCTGTAAATGTCGTTAGATGGCCAAAGAGACTTTGTAGATACGGTTAAAATGAGAATCTGAGGAGGAAAGACTATCCTGGGTTACCTGAGTGGATTGTAAATGTAACCACTAGCATCTTATAAGATGAAGGCAGACAAGAGGGCAATATGCCTGAAGCAAGATGCTAGGGTTCTGGCTTTGAAGATGGTGAAAGGGGCCACGAGCCAAGTAACGCAAAGAATGCAATGACAAGAGGCAAGTCAACGAAGTGTCTCCTGGAGCCTCCAGGGGGAGCACGGCCCTGCCAACAACTTGACTTCAGTCCAGTGGAACTGATTTCAGACTTCTGTCCAGAACTGCAAGCTACCGGGTTTGTGGCAAGTTGTTACAGCAGCCGTAAGAAACTGATACAGTTGGGGACAAAACTCGTAATGAGATGACTTTGGCATTTCATGTACTAAATCTTCTTGGAAGTCATTCTTTCATTTCATTCAGCTCTAAAAGAGTGCAATATTATAGCAAGATGTCAGTATATACATGAACATGCATGCACGCATTTAAAATGCAAATGATCGTAAGTACAAAACATTTTCAAGAATTTGAAAGCCTAAAGAAATAGCAAGCAAGCTACCCTAAACCAGATGGCTAACTAATGGATTTCACTCCTATAACGATATTAAATTCAAATATCAAAAGCTGTAATATCCTGAGTACTGTGACTTGAATATAAAAAATAATTGCTAACACAGAAATGAAAAAAAAAAAAAAACTGGCATCACATGAAGAGTAAGATAATCAAGTGACATGGGAAATATCAATGAACTTTACTGTGTTCCGGGTCTGAATTTCCATATTTTATAATAAACCTTAAAATGCCTCAAAATATCTGATTTCCTGTTTTTAAAGATGATAATTTGATCATCTTCTGCCTTTGGTGATTTCTCCAGCTTCAATTAACATACACATTTATTCCTCTGTGAATTTATACTTTTCAATTTTAATTCACATCTACATATTTTAACCATTAGGTCAGAATAGGGTTTTTTTTCCCCCTCCAAGTATATTGGTAAATCTTTAGTCTTTTTCTCATTAATCGGATATACCTATATATAATTATATTTATTTTTATAGCTCATTAATTTCCTTTTTAGTTATGATCTAAGCCAGTGGAAAGTCAAATAATGAGAACATCTTTCCTGAGCTCTATTTCTACAGTAAAGATAAAATTGTCAAATAATAATTTTTTAATTAAATTAAAATAATAATTTTAAAGAATTAGGAGAGATGTCTATCATATTTCTACCATTTTTATGTTCATTGTGCCGTATTCTGTTAACTGATTTTCATAGTATATTATGCACATTACACAAAGTGACTCCTAAATCATAAAAAACTATATTATGTGTAGAATAATTTAGAACCTATCACATGGTATAAAACCATTTGAAAACTGATAAGCCAGATAGGGACTATATGTCAACAATGAATAAAGCAGAATATTTATTTTTCCAAAACTGTCCAGTTTATGACTGTGCACAGTAGTTGGTCATTAAATGTTATTTACACTTACATATTAATATAGTCTAGTAAACATACACTCTGTTATGAACTTTATAACCATTTGTGTCAGAAAAGATCTCAGTCTTCATTACCCCCACTTTGACACTTTATGTAATAAATTAGAAAACAAGATATCAAGAGATTAGGTAGTTTGCTAACTCTCCCAGCAAGTTATAAGAGTCTAAACATGGTTACAAAGTTTAATAAAAATTCTTACACATACTCCCCATTTATCAGGAACTACTTGAGCACATAGCTCCCACTGAAAACACTCGAGACACACAATATACAGGTTTTCTTTCTCTCTAAATGAAAGATGAGAGAATTTTTAGCAATCTAAACAAATTCATGTTCATAAAAGTCATGCACCAATTGGTATATCAGATATATGAGTCTAAATTAAATCTAAGTATGAATATTGGATGCAATTAACTGGAGCTTAAACAAGATATCCAATCTAAGTAATTGTGTATCTGTAGAAGTTTTATTAGTTATTTACCAGAACTGTTAGCCAAAATATCAGATTTCCTCAATCATCTGAGTAACTGCGGCTCTGAGGTCTGGCCAGAGGCTATAGCATTGTGCAGTCTGTTCACGCTGACGGCTTGGCTGACGTCAAGTGAAAATGCAGCCCCTTTCCAGAGCTCAGCTGGCTGCAGCTCCTACTCAGACACACGGAACCATTGCCACTGTTATTTCCATGGAAACCATTAGGGATGTAACTTCAGGAACCAAGAACCAGGTATCAAGCTTCTCAGCTAACTGCAAGTTCCATCTTTGATGGAAGCAATGAGGGTTGCATGGTTACTTGAAAATCAGGGTTCTCTAAAGGACCTTATGGTTGCCGGGGAAAGGAGGAGGGAGTGAGGGAAGGGATAGTTAGGGAGTTTGGGATGGACATGTACACACTGCTATATTTAAAATGGAAAACCAACAAGGACCTACTGTGTAGCATAGGGAACTCTACTCAATGTTATGGGGCAGCCATGGGAGGGGAATTTAGGGAGAATGGATACATTTATGTGTATGGCTGAGTCCCTTTGCTGTTCACCTGAAACTATCACAACATTGTTTGTTAATTGGCTACACCCCAATACAAATCAAAAAGTTTAAAAAAAAAAAAAAACCAGCATCCTCTGTAGTGACCAAGACCTAGCTGAAGATTTTTATAAAATTAAATTACTGTGAAGATGACTCAAAGCTTCCCTCTCCCTAATGAAGAACGGCTGCTTATTTGCTTATTCAGCCAGAGCAAGGGCTTTATAAGAGCTAATGTAGTAACGTTTATTGTCCTTTGTGTGACTGTATCCAGGGTTTATATACTACTTTATTCCAGAGAGATGAGATAGATTCTTACTTCAGCTCTATGAGTGCTATTATTTGTTTGATTATTTGACATTAAAAAAAATTTACATTAAAATTTCTCATTTTAAGTCAACAAAAATGGAGTTACAGTTTGTCACAATCACGGCTTAAAGTCAATTCTTAGTCCCTGAGTACATATGACCCTGACACAGACACTAAGTAGACCATGGAAAGTCATACCTACATTGTTTCACTTGAGTAACTGTTTCATTCTCTAAGTATCAACATTTACTGAGCATGTACCATGCTCCACACACTATGTACGATGCTCCATGCATTAGCTGAGTTGGAGAAGGCAATGGCACCCCACTTCAGTACTCTTGCCTGGAAAATCCCATGGATGGAGGAGCCTGGTAGGCTGCAGTCCATGGGGTCGCTAAGAGTCGGACACGACTGAGCGACTTCACTTTCACTTTCATGCATTGGAGAAGGAAATGGCAACCCACTCCAGTGTTCTTGCCTGGAGAATCCCAGGGACGGGGGGAGCCTGGTGGGCTGCCGTCTCTGGGGTCGCACAGAGTCGGACACGACTGAAGCGACTTAGCAGCAGCAGCAGCATGCTTGTAGCACTATGCTAAATATTTAGAGAATAAGAGATATAAAGGCCTAAAAATTCCCCTCAATGAGCTTTTATTTATTCTTAAGAAACAAGATACTTACATAAAAGAAACATATATACATAGCTATTATTTAGAGAAATACATGCAATTACACATAATGTGAGGCTGAAATCAGAACACTCTGCTGGATGGCCTGTAGACTTGAAGGAAGTGTGCAGAGAATAATGCCCAGGAAGAATTTCACTGAATTTAAACTTGACAACTGTACCATGTGGATAAACAGAGAAAGAGGGAGGACTTGGAGAGATGATATTGACACGGCAAAAAAAAAAAAAGCATGAGCAAAACTCTGTTCTGAACCCAGAGAGGAAACAGGTGTGACCATACACAAAAATAAACTCAAAATGGATTAAAGATCTCAACGTAAGACCAGAAACTATAAAACTCCTAGAGGAGAACATAGGCAAAACACTCTCCAACATACATCACAGCAGGATCCTCTATGACCCACCTCCCAGAATATTGGAAATAAAAGCAAAAATAAACAAGTGGGACCTAATTGGACTTAAAAGCTTCTGCACATCAAAGGAAACTATTAGCAAGGTGAAAAGACAGCCTTCAGAATGGGAGAAGATAATAGCAAATGAAGCAACTGACAAACAACTAATCTCGAGAATATACAAGCAACTCCTACAGCTCAACTCCAGAAAAATAAATGACCCAATCAAAAAATGGGCCAAAGAACTAAATAGACATTTCTCCAAAGAAGACATACAGATGGCTAACAAACACATGAAAAGATGCTCAACATCACTCATTATCAGAGAAATGCAAATCAAAAACACTATGAGGTACCATTTCACACCAGTCAGAATAGCTGTGATCCAAAAGTCTACAAGCAATAAATGCTGGAGAGGGTGTGGAGAAAAGGGAACCCTCTTACACTGTTGGTGGGAATGCAAACTAGTACAGCCACTATGGAGAACAGTGTGGAGATTCCTTAAAAAACTGAAAATAGAACTGCCTTATGATCCAGCAACCCCACTGCTGGGCATACACACTGAGGAAACCAGAAGGGAAAGAGACACGTGTACCCCAATGTTCATCGCAGCACTGTTTATAATAGCCAGGACATGGAAGCAACCTAGATGTCCATCAACAGATGAATGGATAAGAAAGCTGTGGTACATACACACAATGGAGTACTACTCAGCCGTTAAAAAGAACACATTTGAATCAGTTCTAATGAGGTGGATGAAACTGGAGCCTATTATACAGAGTGAAGTAAGCCAGAAAGAAAAACACCAATACAGTATACTAACGCATATATATGGAATTTAGAAAGATGGTAACAATAACCCTGTGTACGAGACAGCAAAAGAGACACTGATGTATAGAGCAGTCTTATGGACTCTGTTGGAGAGGGAGAGGGTGGGAAAATTTGGGAGAATGGCATTGAAACATGTGTAATATCATGTATGAAACGAGTTGCCAGTCCAGGTTCGATGCACGATACTGGATGCTTGGGGCTGGTGCACTGGGACGACCCAGAGGGATGGAATGCGGAGGGAGGAGGGAGGAGGGTTCAGGATGGGGAACACATGTATACCTGTGGCGGATTCGTTTTGATGTTTGGCAAAACTAATACAGTGTTTCAGGTTTAAAAATAAAGTAAAATCAAATTAAAATTTAAAAAAAAGAAATAGTGGAAGTAGGGAGACAGATGGTGAGACTTCCTTGAAGGTGATTCTGCAATCATCATCAGTTAGAGAACCACAATAAGGACTTGAACTGGCCACTGCATGCCTGTCCAAGTGTTGAATACTGCCCTGGCGACAATGTATAGAGCACCCTGCAGAGGTAGAGATGACTTGTTCTTGTTGTTCAGTCGCTAAGTCACGTCTGACTCTTTGTGATCCCATGGACTGCTGCATGCCAGGCTTCTCTGTCCTCCACTATCTCCCAGGATTTGCTCAAATTCATGTCCGTTGAGTGGATGATGATATCTAACAATTTCATCTTCTGCTACTCCATTCTCCTTTCGCCTTCCGTCTTTCCCCAGCATCATCATCTTTTCCAAGGAGTTAGCTCTGCGTATCAAGTGGCCAAAATATTGGAGCTTCAGCTTCAGCATCAGTCCTCCCAATGAATATTCAGGATTGATTTCCTTTAGGATTGACTGATTTGATCTTCTTGGAGTCCAAGGTCATACCTGAATGACCTAATGCTTTTCCCTACTTTCTTCAATTTAAGACTGAATTTTGCAGTAAGGAGCTCATGATCTGAGTCACAGCCAGCTCCAAGTCTTGTTTTTGATGACTGTATAGAGCTTTTCCATCTTTGGCTGCAAAGAACATAATCAATCTAATTTCAGTATTGACCACCTGGTGATGTCCGTGCATAGAGTTGTCTCTTGGGTTGCTGAAAAAGAGTGTTTGCTATGACCAGCAAGTTCTCTTAACAAAACTCTGTTAGCCTTTGCCTTGCTTCATTTTGTACAAGGTCAAACATGCCTCTTATTTCAGGTATCTCTTGACTTCTGACTTTTGCATTTCAACCCCCTATGAGGAAAAGGACTTTGTGTGTGTGTGTGTGTGTGTGTGTTAGAAGATGTTGTAGGTCATCATAGAACCAGTCAACTTCAGCTTCTTTGGCATCAGTGGTTAGGGTACAGATTTGGATTACTGTAATGCTGAATGGTTTGCCTTGGAAACGAACCAAGATCATTCTGTTGTTTTAGAGGTTGCACCCAAGTACTGCATTTCAGACTCTTTTGTTGACTATGAGGGCTACTCCATTGCTTCTATGGGATTCTTGCCTACAGTAATAGATACAATGGTCACATCTGAATTAAATTCACCCATTCCCATCCATTTTACTACACTGATTCCTAAAAGATGTCAATGTTCGCTTTTAAAATCTCCTGCTTGACCATGCCCAATTTACCTTGACTCATGGACCTAACATTTCAGGTTCCTATGCAATATTTTTCTTTACAGGATTGAACTTTCACCACCAGACACATCCACAACTGAGCATTATCTCCACTTTGGGCCAGCCACTTCATTCTTTCTGGAGCTATTAGTAATGGTCCTTTGCTCTTACCCAGTAGCATACTGGACACCTTCCAACATGAGGGGCTCATCTTCCGGTGTCATATCTTTTTGCCTTTTCATACTGTTCATGGGGTTCTCCAGGCAAGAATACTGGAATGGGTTGCCATTTCCTCCTCCAGGGAAGTATGTTTTATCAGAACTCTCCACTATGACCCACCTATTTTGGGTAGCCCTGCATGGCATGGCTCATAGGTTCACTAAGTTACACAGTCCCCTTCACCATGGTAAGGCTATGATCTATGAAGGGGAGAGATGAGTAGGGTGGCCAATTCAGTGGACCCTGACAGAGACTGAGGAATAAGAAGATAAAAGACCAAATGATAAGCCATGCTAGAGAAATCTTACAAAGAGACACTGAGTATGGAGAAGACATCCTTTGACCACAGAACCTTACATTCATAATACAAGATTAAAAAAAAATATTTAAGATGTTACAGAATAAATGCCAAAACCAGTAATGTAGGCTAACATCCCCTACATGGTGGCCCACTTTTAGTAAATCCATGCATTCGTGGCCTGTCTACATTTTTTGTTCTGCGAAGAAATTATATAACTACCTAAATAAGACCCCGTGATCTCCCCTCAAGACAATAATTTTTTGGCAAAGAGATTAAGTAAAGCCACAAGCCTACTAAGAAATGCAAGATTATACACATTATCTCTTACAGGCAGGCAGTGATGTTTGTAATACACTAAGGAGATATCTTCTCAAAAGAAACAGATGTTCTTAGTTGACAATGGAAATGTAAACAGAACCTTATGGAATTTTCTCATTTGGCTTATTTATTTACATACTGTCTTTGCTAAAAAAGAATTAGACAAGCTGACAGAGACAAAATAAAACAAGATAAAGTTAAAATAGGTGATGAAATAGGGTCAAAAGAATAATAAAAGTAGAAAAAATAGGATAGAGCCAAGAGCAATGTTGGCACATTTTTTAAAAATGTGATAAAGCTCTATCCACTGACTAGAAGCGAATCCAAAATTTGTTTCTGAACTTTATGCCTGAAACAGAATTGCTTACATGATACACAGTATTCAAAAAACAAAGCCTTCACTCAGAAGGGAAAAAAACATTTCTAGATCTGAGAACTCCCAAAAAACATTTATCCTACAGATTCTTAAAAAAGAGGAAAAGATTATTAATATCTTGTATTGGTCAGAACTCCTTACACTGAAAATGATGGGAAGACTGGCTCAAACCAGCTGAAGCAGAAACGAGAACTGACTGACTAGTGTAACTGATAATCCGAAGTGTTAATCTGTGATTTTAGGCACTGCCACATTCGGGTGCCCGAGCACTACCGTGAAGGCTCTGCTCCTATCTCTCAGTTACGCTTTCCTATGTGTGGCTTTATTTTCAAGAGGACTCTTCCTATTTACAAACAACAATGGCCACCTGCAGTTCCAGATTTACGTTCTACCAGATCAGCAACTCTGAGAAGAACAGAGGGCCTTTCAAGGTTGATACAACAGAACTCCTAGGACAGGTTCTGGTGGTCCCAGCTTTGGTCATATGATTTTGTTAGTGGGTCTGTGGATTTGGAGCTGTCCAGCGAGATCTGTGGGAGAAGGCAATGGCACCCCACTCCGGTGCTCTTGCCTGGAAAATCCTATGGATGGAGGAGCCTGGTGGGCTGCAGTCCATGGTGTCTCTAAGAGTTGGACATGACTGAGCGACTTCACTTTCACTATTCATTTTCATGCATTGGAGAAGGAAATGGCAACCCACTCCAGTGTTCTTGCTTGGAGAATCCCAGGGACGGGGGAGCCTGGTGGGCTGCCGTCTATGGGGTTGCACAGAGTCGGACACAACTGCAGTGACTTAGCAGCAGCAGCAAGATCTGTGATGGGGAGGAAAGTAGTTGCTCCCAGGAAGCCACCCCAAAACCAGGAGGTGTGAAAGAAAGAGCTGAGGTCAATTTTGTTCCCCACATTGAAATCCAGGACCATTTCACCTCAAGAGAATGGACTGGAGCAGAGCTCCAGAACACCACCACCCTAGTCATCTGTACATCCACCACGTGGCATCTTCACTTTCTATTCCCACAACTCGCAGGTACAGTAATGGTTAGCCAATTAAATGAGATCCTCTGGGAACACCTGAAGGAGGATTCCTAATGGTGATCTTGCTGAATCTTCTAGAGTTGACCATGGCTTTGTCCAGCTATTACTAAAGAAAAAAAAAAAAAAAAACTCCTGTATTTTCCAAGTCTCTTGTAAATGTGTTATCATACTTTCATAATTTAAAAAATAAAAAAGAAAGAGGAAAAAATTCGATATTAAGGACACGGAGATTTAAAAAAAAAAAACAGCTCTAAGCAACATGTTTGTTGTTGTTGTTGTTGTTGTTGTTGCTGAGTTGTGTCCAACTCTTTGCAACCCCATGGACGGCAGCACACCAGGCTTCCCTGTCCTTCACTGTCTCCTATAGTTTGCTCAAACTCATGTCCATTGAGTCCGTAATGCCATCCAACCATCGCATCCTCTGTCGTCCCATTCTCCTGCCCTCAATCTTTCCCAGCATCATGGTCTTTTCCAATGAGTTAATGATTAATCAAATGTATCCTGTCGGTGACGTTCAACAGGGACCAACAATCCTCCTATGATTCATGCCATGGGGCAAAACACCTGCCACAACTCCTCAAGACAGGCTTCACATGACAAAACCTGAATGCAGACCACAGGGTTCTGCACGCTGACTCAGCTCCCATACTGCCCCCAACACCAGCAGTGGCAGCATCCTCCAGTGGATATCAAGCACCTCCAGACATGACCTCCACCTCTATCAGATGACCACCTTTGTCTTTCCTTTCTCCTGCCTCCTCCAGCCCTTTATCTTTCCCCATCTAAGAAAATCCTTTCAAGTCCCAGAGACTGAAAGCTTCACTTTTACTTTTTATGTATTGTGATCTAACTCAGTTGTCCAATCCCAGTCATGTAGAAATGATCTGTAAATCTGAACTATTTTTATAGTAGCTTCCCTAGCCAGCTTCTGGCTATTGGACACTTGAAATGTGCAAATGAGGGACTGGCTTTTCATGTATTTAATTTCAATTCATTTAAATTTAGATAGCCACATGGCCATGAACTAGGGGCTATCAAGATAACAAGTTTAGCTCTTGACTCTCAAAAACTAAGAACTGATTTCCTTTTATTTTCATTCCTGATTCCTTCTGATTTCCTTTCCTTTTTTTTTAAGGCTGGAAAATGAAGCATTTTAATAGTCATTTCAGATAATATGGATATTCTTTTTGATATCACACCATAGCTTAACAAATGTGGTTCCCTAACAGATTAGTTGCAGTGAGAAATATGAAACCATATCTTTTGTGCTGTTAACCCTAAAACTGATTGATTTATCCAGAAATTTGAATTCATCTTTTACCCATGCTTCATTTTGTAACATCATGTATCAGTCAACTGGAAGATGCTGGTTTACTAAGTTGTACTGTACCATACCAAGTGTACAATGGAAACCTCCCCTGTATACTCTTGAGTGACTAAGAGTAAAAAAGACAAATAATATGTTTATATCAATGTAAAAATAACTTTAGCCTTTTATACTGTCTACATAAGGTGTCTACATAAGGAGACATAGGGTGTCTCCACACCTACTATGAGAACCACTGTCCTACAATGGCGACAGCCACTAGTTTCTGAAAAACATAAAGGATCTCTAAAGTATCCTTTATGGCAAAATAACTCAACTGGATGAATCTAAAGGTAAACATAAAATGTACTTCAAGATTGTGAACACACTTCACAAAGAAAAGCCTAAAGAAAATAAAAATCACTTACACCTTTGTCTTCTAGAAATCAATGTGCTACTATTTTGGCCACTGGCACTTCTTCTTAAGGGCAGGGGCTGCGTTTTATTGATCTACAAATTTCAGATCGAGCACAGTGCCTGGCCCTTAGAAGCACTCAAAAGTATATCTTTTTTTTAAGTATACTGTACATAATTCTGTTGCCTATCCTTTTCTTTCAGCCTCGCAGTTGGTCAATTTCCCCATTTGTATTCTTTAACAACTGTGTATCATTAAAGTTTTGAAGCTCAAACTCACTTAAAAGTCTGTAACTTGTAGCAAGGAGTAAAAATCTTGCAAGGAAATAAACGTAAATATCATGGGTCCAGAAGGGCTCTAGGGCAGAAGTTCGGGGAGCCGAGTTGCTCCTCTAGACTCACCGGACCTGGGACACCAGGACACGGGCCACCTCGCGGAGGAGGAGTGAGGGTCCCGGGACCACGACACGGGGTGCTTTCTGTTGCAAAAGATGGACATGGGAAAAGGGGCACAGCCGCCCGGCCCCGCTCCCTGAAACCGGGAGAGTCATCCAGTTCCGGGTCTGCGCCCCTCCACCCGCGGAGCTGCCTCGCTCTTGGCGGGACAGCAGAAGTGGAGACAGTTCTCACGTGCAGTCCACCCGGGCGGAGTTCTCGAGATGCTCAGGAAGACTGAGCATGCGTGGAAGTGCCAGGCCTCCCCACCAGGAGAGGTCAGAGGTCGCAGGAGTGTCCCCACACCGGCATTCCCAGGGAGTCCACGACTTTGCACTTCGTATCCCTGAAAATGAAAGTGACTCGAGTCCAGGGCAGAGGAAGTGCCATCTGAGGCTGACTTGATCATCCTCGGTACCGGGACGACATTCGGGCCTCACTCACGAGTCCACCTGTTCTCCCAGCACATCTCTCAGGGGAGAAATGAAGACCTTAGCAGCCCTGGAGAAGGCAGAGAGGTGTAACCGCCACACCCATGACTGCACATCGCTTTTGCTGCACGTGTTCCAGGTAGGGAGGTGCTTGGACCCCCTGTGATTCTGTGGGGTCTGGGGGGCCTAGGCCCGGACCGGCATGGAAGTTGATGGTTGAGTGCCCTCAATCGTGCTGTGATGCTGAAGGAACAGCAACAACAGTCTGGACCTGAAGAGGCCTATGGGACAGGAACAGAGGAGGGCTTAGCAGTGACCTTCACGGACCATCTGCCGGGACTAGAGGCTAACAGAGGCCATCAGAGGGAAGTGTGGATAGATGACAGAGACCAGTTGTCTCCCCCTGTTCAGTTCTGTGGCATCATTTAAATCCCCCAGAAATGTGAGGGAACCAGAGGGAAAAGGAGAGATCTAAATAGATTTAAATTAGGTTTTAATAAACCCCAACAGATTAGCGCACAAAATTAAACTCTAGTTTTAGCTATAAAAAAAAATGATTTTACATTTATTCCTCACCTAACTTTGTGAACTTATATTATGTATATATATTATATATTATGCATATATAACGATACTATGTATACATAATTATATATGTTGTTGTTGTTTAGTCCCTAAGTCATGTCCAACTCTTTTGTGACCCCATGGACTGTAGCACACCAGTCTCCTCTGTCCATGGGATTTCCCAGGAAAGAATACTGGGGTGGGTTGCCATTTCCTTCTCCAGGAGATCTTCCCAACCCAGGGATAGAACCCTGCCTTGGCAGGTAGGCTCTTTACCACTGAGCCACCAAGGAAGCCCATATATATATATACACACACATACATACACACACAAGATAATATATAGTATGATATATTAGTATATGTATATACTTATATTTATGTATATATTTATAATTCAACATGTTATAATATGTGTATTATATAAATTATGTATATTCCCCCAAAAGTACCCAGTGAGAGTGGACTTAAAAACCTAGGCAGTGTTTACAATAACCCATTTCCTCTTTAAAACACCTAATAGGTAACATGATTACATCCAGTCTCAGCTGTAGCCGTGAGCTTCTAGCTCCAATGAAGAAAGGTAAATTAAATGCACACTTGAAGCCTAAAATGCACAAACACTTAGAATTGTATCTGACTTGATAGAAAGGAGAACAAACACTTTGTTTTAAATCAAGTTTGAATTAGCTTCGATTTATTTAACTAGGAATCTGTCTCTGCCTACCACAGATATTTAATTATGTTCCTGGGGCTGCCTTAGTTTAAGTCCTCAGGTTGCCTCCAACATCCATCATTTTCTCCTTGTCTACCTGCTTTTACTATGGTGACAAAGCAGATCAGAGTCAAGGAATCAGTGACATTTATCTTTAGATCCTCCCAATAGCACATCTCAGAGAAGGCAATGGCACCCCACTCCAGTACTCTTGCCTGGAAAAGCCCATGGATGGAGGAGCCTGGTAGGCTGCAGTCCATGGGGTCGCTGAGGGTCGGACACGACTGAGCAACTTCACCTTCACTTTTCACTTTCATGCATTGGAGAAGGAAATGGCAACCCACTCCAGTGTTCTTGCCTGGAGAATCCCAGGGACGGGGGAGCCTGGTGGGCTGCCGTCTATGGGGTCGCACAGAGTCGGACACGACCGAAGTGACTTAGCAGCAGCAGCAGCAATAGCACATCTAGCACCCTAGTACCCATTCCCATACTCCAGTTTAACTTGAGAAATCTAATATGGGCTCAGGTGTTAGAAGATCACCCTCCCAAGGTAGCATGCATGCAGGGTCCCCTGTGCATGAGGATGGTTCAGAGGATGGAAACAGCAAGTGCACCAAAAGAATACAAGGACTTGTTGAAGCTCAGTGGAGACAAAAGACCTCAAGAAGAGGTCAAAACACATCACTTGTTTTTTAAAGAATAACTTTTCATTTTATTTTATATTGGCTTATAGGTGGCGCTAGTGATAAAGAGCCCACCTGCCAATTCAGGAGACCTAAGACACCTGGGTTCAACACCTGGGTTGGGAAGGTCCTCTCGAGGAGGGCATGGCAACCCACTCTAGGATCAGGGATCAGACCCACATCTCCTGCAATGACAAGTGGATTCTTTACCACTGAGCCATCAGGGAAGCCCTGAATTTCTTAATGGAGGGCAAGCACCAGGAATTTTCCTTTTGTGGCAGAGACTATAACTGTTTCCCCATTGTCTGGTTCCCTCTTCTTTTTTTAGTAATGAAAGTTATAGCTGGCCTAAAGACTGCATTTTTCCCAGCCTCCCTCATACAAAAGCATGTATCCTAATTCTAGTCAGTGAGATCATATGAGCAAAAATGGTTTGTGCAACTTCTGGGCCGCACCCTTAAAAGGAAAGGAAGGTAGTCACACTGCCTTTTTCTCAGTTCTTCTTTTTATAGCTGAATGTAAAGATCGTGAACAGTCATCTCTGACCTCATGTACAAGGTCCATACCCGTGGGATGCTCAGTCGCTCAGTTGTGTCCTATTCTTTTATGACCCCATGGACTGTAGCCCGCCAGGCTCCTCTGGATTTTTCAGGCAAGAATACTGGACTGCTTTGCCATTTCCTCCTTCAGGGGATCTTCCCAACCCAGAGACTGAACCCATGTCTCCATCTCTTGCATGGCAGGAGAATTCTTTACTTCTGAGCCACCTGGGAAGCCCACCTTGGGAACAGCAGAGTCTAAAAGTAGAAGGAGCTTGTGTGTTCAAAACCACTGGGCCCTCACTCAGGTCTGGACCACCATCTCAAACTTTATAAGTGAGAAATAACTTTTATGTATGTTATATAAGAAATATCTTCTATGTCATGTAATTTCTGTGTTGTACAAGAAATAATTTAAATGTTATAAGATAGAAATAAACTTCTATCTTGATTAAACAAGACTCACTGAGGCAGTCTAGTCTGTGACCTGAAGCTACAGCCACTGGGGGAAAGGTAGAGTCCTGAAAAGAAATCAAGTGCCAGCAGAATGATGACGCACCTGCTTGTACCTGGTAGCCTAATGGCAGATGTCCTCTACAGCTAATGGCATTGCACTGCTCACGAGGTACAGACCATTTTGTGAGTTAAAAGAGTCCTGTAATTTTGATGACAGCATCATTGTGTGCTGTGCTTAGTCGTTCAGTCCTGTCTGACTCTTTGCAATCTCAGCCCACCAGGCTCCTCTGTCCATGGGGATTCTCCAGGCAAGAATACTAGAGTGGGTTGCTATGCCCGCCTCCAGGGGATCTTCCCAACCCAGGGACCAAACCCAGGTGTCCCTCACTGCAGGTGGATTCTTTACTGTCTGAGCCACCAGGTATGGGCAAATTAGAATTGCTACACTGGACCTATACCCTGACAGGGAGTTTCACAGTTATCAATGTTTAGTCAATGCACACAACACTAATTTTCACATCCTTTATCCTTTCCCCATCCATGGACACCTTTTTAATGCAAAAGAACTCTCTGGATCATGGGATTATTGAGCCATAGGGGAGTTTAGTGAGCAAATAGCTAAACCAGGGAATCCTAAGCTAGTCTGCATGGCACAGTCTCCAGGGAAGCTTATTGAAAATACAGAGGCCAGCCCTTCCCCCACCCACACCTCTGCCCACTTAGTGTTGAGGGAGGTTCAGGATGAGTTGCTCTCGTGCCTGGATTCAATCCCTGATTCAGGAGTCTCTGCAATAAGAGAAGCCACCGCAATGAGAAGCCGACACACTACACCTAGAGACTAGCGCCCACTCTCCACAACTAGAGAAAAACCTGCACAGCAACGAAGACCCAGCACAGCCAAAAATACATAAATATATATTTTTTAAGAAAGAACTTCAAAGGGCCCCACTCCTCATTTCCCGGCGTCAAAGCAACCAGGAGTTGGGCACACAGCTAAGAATGGCCAATTGAATGGTCTCTCTCAGGGTTTTGAATCTTGAATAACACAAGGATAGAAAGTATTAATGACATCATGGGCCGTATATTGTAGTGGCCATGTGCTGACCCAACTTGCAGCTGGGAGAACGTTGCCATACTTTTTCCTAAATCCCGGGACTCTGTGTGTCCCTGCCTGTCCTCAAACCTGGCCTCAAAGTCTTCTGTTGATTCTACAGCCTCCTGATAGCTTTCCAATAGATTTCCTTTTTGCTTTAGTTGGCTAGTTTCCATTTTCATTGCTTGAAGACAGAGGGTTAGCCTCAGTATCCAGAAATGAAAAGTCTTGGGCCCAAGAGCTTGGATAATGCCGGATGTGTGCTCTCAGAACCCCCCCAAAACAGAGCCTAGGGATCCTGTCTTTATGGCCCCCAGTTTTCAGAGACCTACCCACTCCAGAACTTGTCATTCCCATCGTACTCCCCATCTGTATTAGTTACCTAGTGCCTCATACCAAATAACCCCACAGTTCCACAGTTTAAATCAACAAACATTTATTATCTTGCAGTTTATTATCTTGCATTTATTATCTGCTTTTATTATCTTGCAGTCAGAAGTCTGAGTGTCACATGGCTGAGTGCCTCGGGCTTAAAGCCTCTCGTGAGGGGACAGTCAAGCTACCAGCCTTGGCTGTGTTCTCATCTGAAAGCTGATGGGGTTGGGGGGGGGGACGTGAGGAAGGAGAGGCACTTTCAGGTTCATTCGTAGGGATGTTGACAAGACTCAGGCTCTTCTCATCTGCGGCCTTCCACAGGACTCTGCAAGTAGCACAGTGGTAAGGATCCATCTGCCAGACTGCTTCATGCTGAAATGCGCAGAAACCAACACAATACTGTAAAGCAATAATCCTTCAGTTGAAAGGAAAAAAAAATAATTCGCCTGCCAATGCAGAGGACACAGGTTCAATCCCTGGGTTAGGAAGATCCCCTGGAGAAGCAAACAGCGATCCACCCCAGTATTCTTGCCTGGGAAAATCGCATGGACAGAGGATCCTGGGGGGCTACAGTTCCTGGGGTCACAGAGAGTCAGACATGACTGAGTGCAGGCACCCAGCATGGAGCTGCCCACGGCATGGCACCTGGCCACCTCCCAGGTGAGGGGGTGGAGAGAGAGCAAGAAAGAGCACCGAGAATGGAAGTCACCACCCTTTACCAACCAGCCTCAGAAATGGCATCCTGTTATTCCTGCCGCATCCTATCTGTTAGGTGTGAGCCTCTGAAATCCAGCCCACACTCAGGAGAGGATCACGCAGGACAGGAACACAGAAGGCGGAGGTCCTTGGGTCACCTGTCTGCCTGCCACACCAAACCATCCCTCCCTCCTTGCAAATAAATCATAATCAGGGGTGAAACTCACCCGAAATTGTGATTCTCTTTTTTTTTCATGAAATGGCCTAAAAATGTTTAAGTGACTATTTTGCTTTCAAAATATCAGGCAGCAATTGTCAGGCAGAACCCACCACTGCCAATTTTTCTCACTGTACTATAATTTAGGGTACACTGCCACAACTGCTATTTTCTGTGACATTCCCAAGGATATTTTAAACAATGATAAAAAAGACAGTTATATCAATTTCTTGAGTTTTATTATTATTATTAACAATAATAACAACCAGACAAGCAAAAAGGAGTAATGTGTCTCTTTCTCCATTTATCTTATTCCTGTCCTCTGTTACGATCTCCTTGGCTGCCATTGTTGCTTTCAAAAAGCTAGTTCAATTACCGAAATACTATTCATTAAATTAGAAATGATGGGTTTGCCAAAGAAATTAGCTAGATTTAGAAATCAAAAGCACGGGCAAAGATTCTGCTCACCATCAACGAATTTCCAGAAGTCTTAACATCTTTTCACAGCCATTGTGAACCACGGAACAAAGTTGATGCTTTTGAAATCTAACCAGTGGTTAAAGGCACAAAAGTGACAACATCTGTAAATAGCTTGGTTTTCGCAACTATCTAATAAAAAAGCTCATGTGCAAACAAAGTCATGTTCAAGTATCTTTCTGCCGATTGTTCAAGCCCCAGAGTCCTTATGATTTTCCATAGCTTTCAACTGAACAGAAAGAGGAGGTCTGAGCGCACTCCCTGGGAATCTACCCCTTGGGATGCCCAAAAGGTCATCGTGCAGGGTCAGGAAATTGTTTGCAAAGTGTCATTTCAACAAAAAAAGAAAAGGAATGGGAACATTTATTGGCAGGGTGCTCACACTACCCATTAACAAACACCTTACCTCATCTTGGGCTTCCCTGCTGGCTCAGACCATAAAGAATCTGCCTGCAATGTAGGAGACCTGGGTTTGATCCCCGGGTCAGGAAAATCCCCTGGAGAAGGGAATGGCAGCCCATTCCAGTATTCTTGCCTGGAGAATCCCATGGACAGAGGAGCCTGGCGGTCTTCAGTCCGTGGGGATCATAGAGTCGGACCCGACTGAGCGACTTAACACTTTCACCTCAGATCATCAGGCATTAGATCCTGGAGATTGGAGACCCCTGGTTTACAGGAGAGACACTGTGGCAAGGTTGAGTAACTTCCCCCTCCTCCTGGACCACAACTGCGGAACAGGACTGTGGGTGAACTGATGGCTCATTAACTCCAAAATGAATACACCCTGGAGCATAGCCCCGAAGCTCAGAATCCTGGCCAGCCCTCTTCCCTGCTGAAAGAAGTGAAAGAGTTAGTTGCTCAGTCGTGTCCAAGTCTTTGTGACTCCCCTGAACCATAGCCTGCCAGGCTTCTCTGTCCATGGAATTCTCCAGGCAAGATACTGAGGTGGGTTGCTACTCCCTTCTCCGGGGGATCTTCCTGACCCAGGGATCGAACCCAGGTCTCCTGCACTGGTAGGCAGATTCTTTACCATCTGAGTCACCAGGTAAGCCAGCCTCTTCCCAGGTGAGGCAGGTTATTTACTGTCTCTGAGTTTAGCTTTCTAATTTGAAAACTAAGAAGTGATAATAATCTCTAGGCTTGTTGTGGAATTTAAACAAAGTCTGTGGATGGAAAGTGCCTTGGGTACCCCCTGGTGCAGTGTGCTGGAAGAGGGCCAGGTGAGGCTGTGGAGAGTGTGGACTTTTCCACCGTGTGTGCAGTGAGCTAAGATGAGTGGCCAGGTGGACAAGAGGGAGTATGGAGAGAGGCCATTCTTACAGAGGCTACCACTTGGAGAGTCATGGAACAGGATGTGTTTGAGCAGTGTGGCTGAAGAAGAGGAGACAGGAAAGATTGGGATGCCCTGAAGAAAGGGTTTCAAGTGGAAGAGAAACCTAGGCAAGGTTGCATTTTTTTTAAGTTGCATCGAGCTACAAGGGTTGAATCAGAGGAGACCATAGAGGCGTAACAAGACCAGGACACAGTCCACAGTGAACATTTGCATTGCAGCTGGGCTTGCAGACAAACAGCAGGATGGGCCTCAGTTCCCAGCCGACGGGAGCAGACTTGATGGAATCTGACTGTGGTCTGAGGGGGCTGGAGAGAGGAAGCAAGGAGGCTATGGGTCCAGGAAGGTGACTACACAGACGGACCGGCCATCAACAGAGATCAGACAGTCAGAAGGAAAACCAGGCTTTCAAAGAGGGACTTCCCTGGTGTTCCAGTGGTTAAGAATCCATCTTGCAATGCAAGGGACGTGGTTTGATCCCTGGTCATGGAACTGCAATCCCACAAATAGCACCCACAGTGAAATATCCTGCATGCCGCAGCTAAGACCCAACACAGCCAAACCAAAAAATTTTTTAAAAAAGAAGAAGAAGTAGGGCAGAAAATGAAGAATTTTATCAACAAATGTAAAGCACTTCGAGCACAGACAGCAGACAGCTGAGTCCTGCAGGATGAAAGATCAAACCCCAAGTAGACAGTCATCTTCTTGTGTTCATACAGAAACAGCCTGATTCCATGTGTTTCCATCCCCTCATCCCTGATTGCAGTGCCTGACCCCCTCAGTGTGGATAGGAGTCAGGTCTAGGCAGCGGTAGAGCTGAAATCCGATTTCCCTGCTAGCTGCCAGCCAAGAACCATTCTTAGATCCTGGAGTCTTCTCTCGGTCCATGCAGGGAGCCCTCTACATCTCAGAACCAGCAACTGGGCAGCATGCCTGTCTCACCCTCCATGAACCTTCTGCCTCCTTTTCTTCTGCCACATCTTTCTGGCTGAGGCTTCTCCCTGCTTCCACTGCTTTTAAGAGTTTATGTGTTTACACTGGGCTTCCCCCATGTCCCGCAGTAAAGAATCCGCCTGCAATGCAGGAAATGCAGGAGACACAGGTTCGATCCCTGAGTCGGGAAGATCCCCTGGAGAAGGAAATGGCAACCCACTCCAGTATTCTTGCCTGGAGAATCCCATGGACAGAGGCTACAGTCATGGGGTCGCCGAGTTAGACACAACTAGAGCGACTGAGCACGAATGCACATGTTTACTTTGGGTCCACCAGATAATCCAAGATTTAACTCTGCAAAGTCTGTTCAGAATAATGCCAAGATTCGTGTTTTCTGACTAATTAGGCATCAGGAACCTTGGGGGAACATTTCAAGAACGCTGCCTATCAAAGTAACTTCTCATCCAAAAAAAAAAACCCACATCTAGGGAGATCTGTGAGGCCATTTTATTTTTTCAATGAGTTCATGTGCCTATGGATGAATATTACACACCAATAGGATGAGATGTTCCACAGAAATTATATCTCTGCTTTTCATTTTCAAAAATGCAAGTGTTGAAATACTTTTTCCACATAAATAAGCAAATATTAACAGGAGTTTTGTTACTGGTGTCACTGAATTCTACAAACCCCTCCAAAAATATCATGAAGTGATATATCATCGGAAGTCTTTTTTTTTTAATGATCCATCAACTAAAACGCCACTGAGAGTCCCCTTTAATTCTGTAGCAAGCAAAGAATTAAAAACCATCTGACTTTCAGTAGGATTCTTTACCCAATCAACCTTATTCTCAATTTCTGGGACTTACACCAAAAAGCGTTTGTAAAAATTATTGAATGACTTATGCTTATGACTCTTTCACTTACAAAGTTTTTGACACAGACTACTTTTGGGGGAAAAGAAATGTTTCATTCCCCAGCTGTGTCTTACTATGTAAACAATATTTTTAAATGTAAGTACCCAAATTCCAGAGGTTGGAATGGTCCCCACCAAATAACCAAAATCCCACCTACACAGAACAAAGAGCAAGGCTTCCTTTATTATACATTAAGTATCAAGAAGAGATTCAGAAGTACTTTAATCACAAAATCTATGTTAACCTTTTTGTGTGATTAAACTAAAAGTCAGACACAACTTAGCAATTCAACAACAACAAAATGTTAACATACAATAAGAAATCGTTAACAGTAGCAATAATAAACAGACTTTTCAACACCCTCCCCCCTCAAATTAAAAGGAGTATCTCACCCAACCAAGGTAAGTCGTATAAGCTTACCTGGCCTATATGACTTCAAAGGCAAGATAAGTACAGTAGGGAACAAGTAACAAACCAGAAATAGATTGTTAGGAGCTGAATGAGGTCTGTTATATAGCCCAGCCTCCTCACTGCATCCAGAGACGTCACACAGCACATAAGCCAGAATTCTTCCCCTGGCCCGCCTTACAAATTAACTTCCATTATCTCAAAAATATCCCTGTGCTATATTTATCAATTTATTGCCTGCCTTATAGGCAAAATCACCCTTCATTGCCTGCTCAACACCAATCGTAACAGATCCCTTAGGTGTTCTCCGCCAAGTGTCACGATATTAAACTTTACAGGTAGAGGAAGCTAGAGACATGTTCCAGGAGGGAGGGGCTTTCTTGCCTATTAAGGTGTGCTTTCTCAGAAAGCTCCTGAGGATGCCACCTTTAGGTGGCTTCTCTGAGGTACTCAGCTCCTGAGACACCCACAGCATCTTCAGGATGCAGCTCATGCAGTGAGCAGTGTTACCCAGCAGCCAGCCACTCACATGGCAGGTTGTGTAACTTGCTGCTGTGGACTGCCGCCAGTAAGGTACCTCCCCATCCACAGATTCCCTGCCATCCAGTAAGTTCCAGAGGGTGGATTTCCGGCCACTCATACTAGAGCAACACCTCTGTGACTTCTCTGCCAACCACTGAACTATAGCCATGCCTTCTGCATCAGAGACTGGGTCTCCATCAAGTCGGAGGCCAGGGCAAGATCCTTTTCCTTGGGTATCCAAGCTCAGCCCCAGGAGTAGTGAGTGGCTCCTCCTTACAACTGCTATTCTTGCATTCTTTGACATTCTCTGTACTTCTCACTAGCCAATCTTTTGTGATTCCAATTCATTATTATAAGTAATAATTCTCTTTTTTATTTTATTTATTTATTTTTAATTAGAGGGTAATTACTTTACAATGTTGTGATGGTTTTTACCATACATCAACATGAACTGGCCTTAGGTATACATTACGTCCCCTCCCTCTTAAACCCCCTCCCACGTTCCTCCCCTTCCCACCCTTTAGGCTGTCACAGAGCACCAGCTTTGGGTTCACTGTATCGTACATCAGACTCCTACTGGTTATATATTTTACATATGATAATGTGTATGTTGGGCTTCCCAGGTGGTGCTAGTGGTAAAGAACCCGCCTGCCAATGCAGGAGACTTGAGAGATGAAGGTTCGATCCCTGGGTCGGAAAGATCCCCTGGAAGAGGGCATGGCAACCCACTCCAGTATTCTTGCCTGGAGAACTCCACAGTTGGAGCCTGGCAGCCTATAGTCCATGGGGTCCCACAGAGTTGGACATGACTGCATAATTAAGCACAGACAATGTATATGTTTCAATGCTATCCTCTCATATCATTCCACCCTCTCCTTCCCCACTATTTCCAAGAATCAGTTCTTTATGTTAAGATTTCCTTGTTCAAGTTTCTGTGTGGTGTCTCTTCTAGGAGACCCTGATACAGCCCTAAAATCAGACAGCACCAAGAGAACCTCCCCTGAGCTCAGCTGACAGCTATGTCTCTTTAAGTTGTACAGAGAAGGAAATTTTTTCGAAGATGTTATAGTTTTTCTTTTTAACCGATCACATTGTCTGAAATGAATTAATATTATTTTTAGCAAATTCCCTTATTATACAGGATGAATAATCCCAATCCATTTAACCTTTCCTCACAGGCTCTCACTGCTTCATGCAGCACACTTCACTGGTCTTCCAGGATCTCGTAAACGTGCAGAGGGATTCTGTAATCTCAGACAGACCTTCCAACATGCTGCTGTGCATGTCTGTGATCATAGTGACATTTTCACAAGTTATGAAAAGTGAGAAACATGCTGATGCAAAGGTAAAATCATTTTAATGGGTAGAAAAGGCACTCTTCCTTTCATCTTTCTTTATTAAAAATAGAAGTGTGCAAAGCAGGAGAGAAAAGAAGAGAAACCACAAAATATTAAGCAACCTTATCAAAATAGAAAGGAAGCTGGTAATTCTTAAATAATAAAACGACAGCATGAGAGTGAGGATAAGGGTTCTATCGAGCTTTTAAATCTAAATTCAGACTTCAAAAAGGATTTCTAGTTGCCCTTGGAATTACCTAAAAGACATTAAAATATATAACCCATCCTTTGAACTAATTCTGCTTTTGCGATTGTCTTCTGAAACAAACCCAAAGAGTTCTTCAGTTTTTCAAGGTCATTTTCTGCAACAAGGGCAATAGAATTCTGCAGCCAGTGTAAGTTGATTCAGCAGCTGTAATAACAGGAAGCCGTCTGCAGCCTGCATTTACTATGCAAATAAGAGAAACCAAAGGTCTAGCATTCGATGTAAAGCTTAAATTCTATACCTCTAGCCTCCCTCTTTCTATCTGCTTACCTCTAGTGAAATTGAATTCATTCATTCCTTTCTTAAATAGTTATTGAGTGTGTGGGGCAGAAAGACTCGGACTTGAATGATAGGAGAAACCCGCTCAGGCCACTCTTTGCTTTCTTCCTTTGACCCACCAATGCCCTTTTGGATTTACTTCCTCCCTGACAATCCTGGACTGGTCAGTCATCTATGAACTGGAGCTGGGTAGTGGCTGTCCCTTTAAACTGTCCCATCTCCCTCACTCCCTTATCTCTTACACACACATGCTTTACCAGTTTCCCTCACCTACCTTACTCTGTGCGTGTGTGTGCGCATGGTGCTCAGTGATGTCTGACTCTGCGACCCTATGGACTGTAGCCCACCAAGCTCCTCTGTCCATGCAAGAATTTTCCAGGCAAGAATACTGGAGCAGGGTGCCATTTCCTCCTCCCAGGGGTCTTTCCAACCCTGGGATCAAACCCACATCATGCTTCATTGGCAGGCAGATTCTTTACCACTGAGCCACCAGGGAAGCCCCCAACAGTGACTACTTCACATTTACTTTACACCATTTTAACCATAAAATCAGCTTTTATTCTTGGGCAATTTTGATAAACTTAATCTGACACTGGTTTCCACTGTGAAGGAAATTCCTTCTCGAACATTCCCCAAAGTTGTGGTGTACAATATACTAGTGATAAAGAAGGCATTGTTGGGGAGGAAACTTCAGATGTAAAGTCCTCAGAGGTTCTGCCCAGTTTGAAAGTCCCTTTGAAACATTAGAAAAGAAGTGACAAGCGGGGGGACCTCTCTGGCGTGTCATCCCACACTTCCTCTGTCAGACACGGAAGGTTCCGGATTGTAGCATCTCTCTTCGAAATTGGCAGTGAAAAATTTGTAGGTATGCAATTTAAACAAAAAAATAGCTTTAAAAATTATAGGCCCTTTCAAAACTGACTGAATTTGAAGAAAAATGTGTATTTTATTTTATTACCTCTGAACTCAAGGAAACTGAACTGAGTGAATGCCTATATTGAACCGAGAATAGCAGTCTATTTAAACTATACAAAATTGTGCTGATTTCCATGGCTCTTAACTAGAAATTCATTTCCCTGACTCTTAAGCCTAAATCACATTCAATTCTGTTACTCCATAGAATGATTGTGACTTGAAGACTTTTATAATCTAACTTTTACTGATGACCTATATGCTCTCAAAAGCTGAGCTGCCTTTTCCCTAAGAGAAATGGCAGCAGGGTTAATCCAGCTTATTTGAAGGGTTGCTAACTCCCAACCCCCATCCAACTTAACACAGACCCCTGGTATAAGCATTCTTCTTAGAATCTTTGAACTGGATGAGGCTTTAGAGATCATCTCATACAATGTTCCATTTGCTTCATGGATTTCACACACTTGCAAATGAATAACTCATTTTCCAAATGTACAACAAGGTACAAAAAAAACAGCCAGAGAGAACCAGAAGTGCATGATTGAATGTGCATAAATAGTAAGCATCTTCTATATCTAGTGAAGAGCGGGAAACCACTTGTGTTTTGGTCAAATTTCAAAGGATATGAAATGGTCAGTTATTCGTGGTCAGTTATTTAACTTTAAACACTGTATTGTAGCCCAAATTAAATAAGTCAGTATTATTACATAAGTACTGTTTGCCCCAAATTGTACTAAGCTAAGCTATATAGGCCACCATGTGAAAGGTACAAACTAATGTGAGTTCACTTATATTTTCCCAAAGAATAAAGGATATCTTACTTCCTACCCCCTCCTTAGAAGAAAAAAAAAAATGCTTGATTTCAGATAATATTTTCATTATAGCAAGTTTCACCTTTGAAATATATTAAATGGCAAATATGGAACAATCTCTAAATGTTCAAGATAGAATCAAGAGATCATATTCCAAACATCAACAGTTTGCACACAGTTCACATCACTCTTCTTCCGAAACAGTGTTCACTTGCCCTCTGATAGCATCCTGACTTGGTTCCGTCTGTCCACGGGGTGCCCCTTCTCATGCCTATCACTAGCCCTGCCTCATCTAATCAATTTCTTCACATTGAAACTCCTCAGGACTCTTTCCTGGGCTTCTTCTCTTTTCCACTTGTTCCCACCTTCATCCCATCCGAGTTCATGGCTTTAGAATGCCATCTATTCACTGGGGTCCCAAGTTTATATTTCCAACCCAGAACACTACCCAAAACTTCAGACTCTTATATCTAACTACTAACTTGGTCTCTCCATTGACTATCTAATAGACATCTCAAACCTAACAGACACAGGGTCAAGCCTCAGAATGCCCTTCCTGGGACTTCCCTGGTGGTCCAGTGGTTAAGACTTCCCTTCCAATCCAGGAGGTGTGGATTCGATCCCTAGTTGGGGAGCTGGAATCCCATGTGTCTCATGACCAAAAAAACTGAAACATAAAACAGAATCAATACTGTAACAAATTCAATAAAGACTTTAAAAATGGTCCACATTTTTAAAAAATCTTTAAAAAAATTTTTTTCAAAAAACTTCCTTCTTCTAGAATCATCCTCATCTCAATTATGGGCAGTTCCATCCTCCCACATACCTTGGCCTTGGAAGTTTCTCTAACTTCTTTCTCTCTCTAATATTCCATCTCCAATCTGTAGGTAAATTCTGCTTACCTTCTTAGTAAAATAGAATTCAACCCCACCTCAGCATATCCATCACTCCCATCTCAGGCTAAGCCCACCATCAACTCTGCCTGGATTATTGCAATAGCTTCAAACCTGGTCTCTCTGCTTCTACCTGGCCTCAACACTGCAGCCAAAACTATCCTTTCAATATTAACTAGTCTGCTTCATCTGTGTTTCAAGTTGTTCCTATCCTGCTCCAAGAGAGAATACTGCAAAGCTGCTTAAGTCAGGTTATATCACACCTCTGCTTAAACCCTGCAGTGACTGGCCAACTCACTAACTTGGAGCAAACACACACACACACACACACACACACACACACACTCAGCTTTACTTCTCTGCTCTTATCTACACTGGCCACTTGGCTGAGTCTCAAACATTTAAGACATGCTCCTGTTACAGGAGACTTTCACCAACTGTTCCTAAGACACACTCTCTCACCTGCTCTGCTCAGATTTCACAGAGAGAGTCTTTCCTGATCCCTCGATTGAGAGTTGTGTGTGTTTGCTCAGTCATGTCCAACTCTTTGCAACCCCATTGACTGTATTGACCTTGGACAGAATTTTACATATCAGTTACAAGCCTTTTTTACCTTTAAAAAGTTTATTTCTTGTTCAACAAAAATATATGGAAATATAGGATCATTTGCTTTAAAGGTTTTATTTAATAAAGGACAGTCATGAACTTCCCTGGTGGTCCAGTGGTTGGAACTCCAAGCTTCCACTGCAAAGTGGGGAGAGGGGCACAGGTTTGACCCCTGGTTGGCCAGGGAACTGGAATCACTCAAGATCCTTGGTGCAGCTAAACAAATAATTAAGTAAATAAATGACGGTCATGAAGGCTAATATGGATTTGGTTTACTTATAGACTATGTTTCAGAAATCTGTCTGACAATCAGTTTAATAGAATTATTGTTATTTTATTGAGTGTATATTGAATATCTGAGCTTAAAAACCTCATAAAGAATGCTGTGCTATTATCTAAAAATCAGCTGACACCATATTTTCATACTAGATTGACCACCTGCTTTACGGAACCAAGGACAGCCGGATTTTACTGTCTGTCTCTCTCACATACACACATGCATGCACACAACAGGCACAAACACAGATATTTTGAGAGCTTTTACCACCAAAGGAGAATAGTTAATTCCATTTTTAAGAGTAAAGACAAGAAAACAAATTTCATATCAAATGCAGAAAAGGTAATTAGAAGCAGAATGGGACCATTATCCAACTTTCAGTCTAGTGCTTAGCCCATGACCAGAAAAAGCGCTGTTCTTTCAAGAACAACATAAACAGTGTCCGTTTTACCAAAGGGAACTCAGACTGCTGACGCTACTTGCCATCTACCCATAGCTCACAAACACAGTGGTCATAAAATTGTAAGACACTAAAAAAATGGGGCTTCCCTTGTGGCTCAGCTGGTAAAGAATCCACCTGCAGTGCAGGAGACCTGATTGGATCCCTGGGTTAGGAAGATCCCCTGGAGAAGGAACAGCAACCCACTCCAGTGGGCCTGGAGAATTCCATGGACCGTATAGTCCATGGGGTCGCAAAGAGTCGGACACGACTGAACGACTTTCACATCACAAAAATCTGGTGGCTACAGTAACAGGAGAAATTTTTGGAGAATACAAAAGTGGAAATCTCAAATAACTGATATTTTCTTCAGGGCTGAAGGGAATGTTTCAGGTAATGTTCAATCTAGAAGTTGATCTCTTCTACCCCTAAAAAAAAAAATGAAATTTGCATAGCCTAGCCTTCTCCACCACAGGATATAGAGATAAATGATCCTCAGGAAAAGAATAGAGGGGGCGGGGGAGGGAGGGCGGGAGGACTACGAGTGAGCATCACTGAGAAAGAACATTGAAGGAAAGCAAAGCTTATTTCCCTGGATCATAGAGGAGCTGACCCAAAGCATCACATGGTCAAGTCACTCATAAGAGATCTTACCCGGGACCAAGCTTTCCTAACAGCTGCAAGAATGCAAATAGCTAAGATACACAGACACAGCAAGGCGAAGTCTCAATCCTACATACGGCCTTCCAGGTCTTAAATTTTGCAGCAGTTGCATTCTCTGTTTAGGGCAGTGGATGAATTCTCCAGGTAAAGTATGGTTTTCTTTCTTGACAGAGAACACTCTTGTTGTTCAGTTGCTCAGCCGTGTCCAGCTGTTTGCAACCCCATGAACTGCAGTATGCCAGTCTTCCCTGCCCTTCAGTATCTCCCACAGTTTGCTCAAACTCATATTCATTGAGTCAGAGATGCGATTCAACCATCTCATCCTCTGTCGTCCCCTTCTCCTCTTGGCATCAATCTTTCTCAGTATCAGGGTCTTTTCCAATGAGTCAGCTCTTCGCATCAGGCCAAAGTATTGGAGCTTCAGCTTCAGCATCAGTCCTTCCAATGAATATTCAGGACTTTTTTCCTTTAGGATTCACTGGTTAGATCTCCTTGCAGTCCAAGGGACTCTCAAGAGTCTTCTCCAACACCACAGTTCAAAAGCATCAATTCTTTGACGCTCAGCTTTCTTTATAGTCCAACTCTGACATCCATACATGACATCCATACATTCCGTAGGTACCCCCTGAGTAATGTCTTCCTTACTGCCTTTAACAAGTGTCATGGATATTTTTTTTCTTCAACAGCATACACCTTTGTATTCCCATAAAGGGAAAGGACTAGATTGCCGGCTGTCTTCCTCCTCCCTGTGTTGATCTATATATAGATACAAATTAGAAATAGCAATGTGGGAACTTCCCTGGCAGTCCAGTGGTTAAGATTTTGACTTCCAACACAGGGGGTATGGATTTAATCACTGGTCAGGGGGTTAAGATCCCCCATTCCTTGGGGATAAAGAAAACAAAATGTGAAACAGAAACAGTATTGTAACAAATTCTATAAAGACTTTAAAAATGGTCCACATCAAAAATAATCTTTAAAAATATAAGAAATAATACTATGGCAGGGGCTTCCCTGGTGGCTCAGACAGTAAAGAATCCACCTGCAATGTGGGAGACCTCAATTTGATCCCTGGGTTGGGAAGATCCCCTGGAGGAGGGCATGGCAACCCACTCCAGTATTCTTGCCTGGAGAATCCCATGGACAGGGGAGCCTGGTGGGCTACAGCACAGAGTCAGACACGACTGAGTAACTAAGCACAGCACAGCATTACCACAGCCATATAGTTACTAATCACCCAGTCCTTAGCATATAAACCTTAAACAAACAAAGAAAATCTGGCAATTCTTTGCAGTTAGTACAAAAGTTAGAATATAAGGGAGGAACTTTCGAAAGGCAACTAACACAAGTTTGAAATAGAGTGACAGATCAATAAACAACTTCTCAGAAGAAAATCAAATATGTGGTCTCAGAACCAACACAAAGCTCATGCTCTGGTCTCTCCACTATATGTGACTTATAATTTGTTGTCTACAAAATTAGGCTTAAAGATTTATTAACTGTGTCTATCATGTGGATTTTAGTTTTCTCAGGAAGACTTCTCATGGTCATTAATACTGTTCAAATGTAATGACTCCCTTCCGGGATGGTTAAACTGAACCAGATGATTCACCACATTTGCTGTGTTAAAATGAGGTTACCCATTCTCTGTTCACCCGAAACTGTCACAACATTGTTAATCAGCTATACCCCAGCACAAAATGTTTAAAAATAAATTATGGTAACCAAAGTTGGCTTTAAAAACTTAGGCGTGTTGCTGCTGGAGTGCAGCACACATTCTATACCCTCATTCTTATTATAAAGTCCTCTTGGGTAACATATGGAGCCAATTAAACATGCAAGGACTTTGTCCTTAAGGAAATTACAGTCTAAAAGGGTCAACAAACAGAAAAAGCAAAAAAGTGACTGTTTACCTACTCTGACCCTGTTGAATTGATGGATGTCATAAAAACAAATACTTAGATGTAGTCTGTAGAAGACATACTGTCCTCATTCACACAGACCTAAGTCCCAGCTGTGCTATCAACTCTCCATTGGACCCTAGTACACCACTTCCTTCTTCAGGGTCTCAGTTTTATTATTCATGAAATAAGAGAAATTTGAGTTAGATGATACAGAAATGAAGTGAAGTGAAATTTGCTCAGTTGTGTCTGACTCTTTGCAACCCCATGGACAGTAGCCCGCCACGCTCCTCTGTCCATGGAATTCTCTACGCGAGAATACTGGAGTGAAAAAAAAACAAAAAACAAAAAAAAAAGAATACTGGAGTGGGTTGCCATTTTCTTCTCCAGGGGAATCTTCCCTATCTAGGGATCAAACCCAGGTCTCCTGCACTGCAGACAGACTCTTTTCTGTCTGAGCCCCCAGGGTAGGTGATGCAGAGGACCTTTCTAAATTCATGGCGGAAACACATACTTTAAACGGATTGAGAGGATTAGCATCCTGACATTGGTATTTGACACTGGTTTTATAAGACATGTCACTAAGTCCCAAGAACTGAGTGTGGCACAATGATGATATCCTTTGGAAAGTTTGTGTGACTTGATGCAAGGAGAAAGGATTTGAAGCATCTTGGCTTTAGTGCTTTCGTAAATATAATATGATCCTGGCTCATATTTTGGTCCCCGGATATTTGAATTCCACAAGTCCTGGCCTTAGCCTTGTGCCCAGAGGCTATTTTAGGTAAAATGTCCTAGCGAGCTTTATGCCTTTAGTTAAGTCACATATTAAGATGACTTGTTTGAAGGAAAAGCAAACATCACTTCAAACTTTTAAAGGGGAAATTCAAAAATTTCAGAGAATACAGTCATGTTTTCTGGCCAAGGTACTCCCATAAGCTGGATGATTTTTGTGACCATTTGAAGGTTTGTGGTCAGTGTACCCCACATGGTACGGCATTCTGAAAATGAGAGAGTAAAGTGTGGTGACCTGGGGCTGGAGTTTGGGGAACTGGGGAGGCTTGGTCAAAGGGTACAAGCCTTCAGCTGGAAGATGAATAGGTTCTAAGCATCTAATGTGCAGGAACGTGATTGTAGTTAATTATACAGAATTATACACTTGTGATTTACTAAGATAATAGATCTTAAGTATTCTTACTACAGACACACCAAAAAAAAAAAAAAAAAGGTAGCTACACGAGGGGATGTGTGTGTGTTAATTAATTTGTTGGTGGCAATCATTTCAAACTGTACATGTATATCAAGCCATCACCTTGTACACCTTAAATATATACACTTTATATTTGTCATTTATAAATGAGTAAAGTTAGAGGAGTAGAACTTATTATTGAGAAACCAAGATGCTAAACCTTGAAACTGGCAAAGCCTAAAGCCTAAGCTGACTGCAGAAGTTACGTAATTTTTCTCCTGAATCTTCCATAACTCTAAAATTAAAAAGGAGTGGGGAAAATCCAGTTTCAGTGTATTTTTTAAAACACCTCATAATGGCAGAAACAGTTGAATTTCTTAACTGGTGCACAAGAGAGAAGGAGAAAATGAGATGGGTAGAGATTTAAATTCAATTCTTTTCTTCCATTGTATGAGGCTACAGTATCAACAACTGGCAATTGAGAGAAGAGATACATCATTATACTTATTTATAGCATTAACTACTTTACATTCATCCTCACAAGTGAAACTGTAAAAAAAAATTATAAAGGGAGTATGTGGTTCTTTCATTAGCTTGTCTGTAATACTGGATTGGTCCATAAATTAATGTGTATAAGAGGACGAAAAAAAAAAAAGAATTCAAAGCTCTGCCATTGTAATTACAGCTCTTTAAATATCAAAAGACACAAAGAAAGATTCCTTCTGAAAAGCCTACTCTCTTGGCAAGACACTATTAATTACTTGCATAAATCTGCAGTTTGTACACCCAGAGCTATGGGTGACATTATATTACATTATCCAAGCTTGTACCAGTCCCCATCGGTCTCAGCATGTGTTTCTTTAAATGCTTGTTTACCAAGTGATCCCTCTGTAAACTTCAGCCTCCTGTTCAGAGGGAGTGAGCAGAGCACTGGAACAACAGGTAACGTTGAGTCCTTAATACTGTCGATAACTGACGCAATTCAGTTAGAGAAATTGTATCAGGCGAATTATTCAATTAGGCTGGAGGTTGTCATGAGCAGTAATAATATCACACTCCTATTTAAAACCAAGACATTCAGCTTCCATAAGCAAACAGTTCACAAACAAACCACACAGGCGAGTGGAAGAAACAAAGTGGGCTTTGGATCTAAATTAATAGTTAAAGCCCTAGAGAAAGGACACTAGAGAAGCATTTCTGCCTTAGAAAATATTTTGTCTCCAAATTTCTAGCCTTTATGTATAAATTTAATCAGCATTTCTCTTCTGAACATCCATTGCACAGAAAAGTTAATAGAATTAAAGCCTGGCCTGTGGCTCTATATTTTTGCAATAAATACAGACTCCAGGGAACATCCTCCAAGCTGCTAGGGAGGAGAGAGTGGGAGTGTGTTACTTGAGAAAATGAAAACCTAAATTCAAAACAGCAAATGTGTCCCCTGCTGTGCCCAAGTGCCAATTTTCAGCTTTAGCCGTGCCCAACATTTGCAAAAAAAATTTAAGGAAAACGAATTTATGACCAAATTGAATTGGCCAACATGGTCTGTTTGGGGGAGAAAGAAGCAGGAGAAGCAAATAGCATGTCACCACCTAACCGACCAGGAGAGCCTCACCCCCAGGAGAAGGAGTGAGTGTTCTTTCTCAAGTCCAACGCAAGCCCAAGTGGCGGTGGATGTGGTTCACTGGGTCAAACCATGCTGTGACTGTGAAGTTCAGAGATTCCAGGACTGAGCTCAGAGGTAACCCCCCTCTCACAGCCGTTAAACCTAACATGATACTATTTGATAATACAAGTTGTATTCTTCCTAATGACCAACAAGTCAATTAATTAATTCTAAGACTTGGTTTTCAGCCAGCTCTGTTCATACCATGAAGCTTGATGGTGTGAAAGAATGGAACAGCTCTTTTATATCTTCTCAGTTTTCTATATCTCTAATCACATCAATGAGCACAGGAATAGATCCCATGGACTGTATCCTGCAAGGCTCTTCTGTCCATCAAATTCTCCAGGTAAGAATACTGGAGTGGGTCGCCATTCCCTTCTCCAGGGGATCTTCCAGACCCAGGGATCAAACCTGGGTCTCCTACATTGCAGGTGTATTCTTTACCATCTGAGTCATCAGGGAGGCTCACCATCTATATCTTCTCAATCTTTTATATCTGTAATCCCATCAGTGAGCACAGTAATAGTTTGTAGTTAGTTTGGAATCTTGGGGAAAAGTCAAGTGCTTGCAGATGTGTGTTGGTAGGTAAATTCACGTGAGTAGACTGAACCAAGAACAGAAACTGTAATGTAAAAATGAGTGGCATCTTAAGCAGACGTCATATACTATACTTATTAAGAACTTGCTGGAAGTATCCCACTGTCTCCAGGACAAAGACCACAAAACTTGCAAGTTGAAAGCTATTTTGCAGATATTCTGATGCTACTCTTTTTATTTTACAGACAAGGGAAACAAATTTTCACAAATTTGAAAATGATAAGTGATAAAATTAAGCTTCAAACTCTGATTTATCTTGTACCCAAGGATTCCTTTGCTGTTATGCTTCAGAGTAGACAGCACAGATGGGTGAATCTTTATTTTCCTTAGGTGTAGCAACTGCTTTTTACCATGTTAGCCATGGTCTAGCTAAGTAAATATAACAAGAAAAGAAATGTTTAAACAAACATAAAACTAACCTATTGTATGGGAGGTGCTCTATTTGGTTTTCTGAGGGGAGGAGAAGGTTTTTTTTTTTTCCTTAACTGCACCTGAGACATGTAAGATCTTAATTCCCCGACCAGGGATCGAACACGCACCTCCTGCATTGGAAGCGTGGACCTCCAGGGAAGTACCAGGATAAGTTTTAAATACTTGCCTAGAAGGAGAATTAAGAGCCACAAACCTGATTTTGTCACTCCCTTATGTCACACATTTCAGTCATGGTCCTTGACTTAACAATGGTTCAACTTAATTTTTCAACTTTATGGTGGTCCAGAAGCAATAAACATTCAGTAAAAATTGCCTTCAGATTTTTAATTTTGATCTCTCCCAGGGCTAGCAACCTTCTGACGATCCTCTCTCATGACGCTGGGCATTGGCAATGAGCTGTGCAATCATGAAGCTAAACAACCGATACGCCTCCAACTATTCTGGACTCAGACAACCAATCTAATTTTCACTTTCAGTACAGTGTTCAATCAGTTGCATAAGATAGTCAACACTGTATCATAAAATAGGCTTTGTACTAGACGATTTTGGCCAACTGTAGGCTCATGTATGTTTTCTGAGCACATTTAAGGTAGGCTAGTCTAACCCATGATGTTTAGTACGTTAGCCTATTAAATGCATATTCAACTTATGATATTTTCAACTTAGGATGGATTAATGGGGCGAGTGTGTAACCTCATTGTAAGTCAGAGAAGATCTGTACTGAGATTCAAGCTCCATTGTGAATTCAGGCTTTTTCTCTAACCTTCTCTCTTGAATGTCTCCTCCACTTCTTTCCTAGATCATCAGACTCCTCTCTGTTGGTAGTGGTCTCTTGTCATGTCCCTCCATGGATCACAAGCCTCATATTTGTCTTTCTTGTTCTCCGTTTTATTCGTGGTGCCTAGCACAGAGCCCAGCATATGGTGTGCATTCAATAAATTTGGGTTGAATAGATGAACAAAGTCACGCATGTAAGAATGCTTGGAAATTTTCCAGGATGTAAAGCACTATTAAAATGCTAAGCCTTTCTTCTATTTAACTTTTAATGCCTTTGGAATCTGATACTTTATAACACAAATTCTAAGGGACAGATTTATGGCCTAAAGCTGCATGCACTTTATTGTACAATGACATCTGGATGAAGAGTAATTAAAAATACTCTGCTTAAATCGTCTATCACCCAACTCCTTGTACTCATCAAACTGAACATTCTTAACTTTACCTTTTATTAATAAAAAGGGGGTAGCTATTTCATGTCTAGTAAACCAAAAGAAAACAGCACAACCGCTCACCTCCTCTGTTGTCCAGTCCCTGGCTGGAGGACAGGGCACTCTCGGGTCACACATAGTCATCCTCAGGAGACAGTTATGTTCAAGGGCAGATATAACGTCATTGGTGCCTCTCTGACCATTATTCACTGAGCTAACTTTCTGCCAAGGGTCCTCTCTAGGGAACGTAGAAGGAGCCTCAGGGTATTATCCCAACAGAAACCCCGGGCTAACCAAGTATCCAGCTCTGATTGGGATAGGTCCTTCCACAGAATTGCTCCTCACCTTCAGAGCAATGGAGACTCCTCACTGGCACAAAGACAGCAGATAAATGTGTTGGTGGCCTGGACCAGGATGGTAGTAGGGGAGACAGCAAAAAAATAGTTGAGCTCTGGATATAAATTCTTCTGAAGGTAGAGTCAACAGGCTTTGCCGATGAATTGATGTGAGTGAGAAAGAGAGAGAAGCCACGGATGACTGCAAGGTTTGGAGCATGTGAAACTGTAAAATCCTGATTGCCATTGACTGTAAAGGTAAAAACTGCAGAGGAGCATATTTGGGGTGGGGACCTGAGTTGCACATTAGGAATTAAGTTTTGGACACGTTAAATTTGAGATGCCAATTAAATATGATTAAGTTTATTATTAACTTCCAGCAAGAGAGAAGAGATAGAAGTATATCTTATGTAAAGGGTAAAAGGGACTTCCCTGGTGGTACAGTGGATAAGAACCTGCCTGCCAGTGCAGGAGACATGGGTGGAATCCCTGATCAGGGAACATGCCACATGGGAGCCCTTGCACCACAACTACTGAGCCCGTGTGCTTAGAGTCTGTGCTCAGAAATAAGAGAAGCTACTGCAATAAGAAAATCAAGAAAATCATGTGCTGCAACCAGAGAATAGCCCCCACTTACTACAACTAGAGAAAGCCTGAGCAGCAGTGAAAACCCAATGCAGTCATAAATAAATAAATATTATCTTTTTAAAGGATGATAAAATTATCACCCATGTTAGTGAGACTCATGTGGCAAGACACTGGGGGCATCCTCCAGCCAACAACCAGCTAGAAACAGAGGCAGTGGTCCTAACAGTCCAAAGGAACTGAATTGTGCCAACAGCCTTGTGAGCGTGGATATACACCCTTTCTCAGTCAAGTCTTCAGATGGGATCCCAGTCTCTGCTGACACCTTGACTTCAGCCTCTTGAGAAATTATAAATTAGAGGACCCACCTACGTTGTGCCCATATTCCTGACGCATATTACAGAAACTCTAAGATAATAAATGTGTATTGTTCTAAACTGCTAATTTCGGGATAATCTGTTATGAAGCAATATACAACTAATACAAGATCATAGGGCTTCCGTGGTGGTTTAGGTGGTAAAGAATCCACCTGACAATGCACGAGACTCGAGTTCGATCACTGGGTTGGAAGATCCCCTGGAGGAGGACATGGCAACCCACTCCAGTATTCTTGCCTGGAGAATTCCATGGACAGAGGAGCCTGGTGGGCTAGGGGGTCGCAAAAGAATCAGACATGATTTAGCGACTAAACAACAAGAGAATCATAAGAATGAATGTAGACAGAAGAGAGAACTGGGTTTTGGCTCTGGGTTCACCACTATTTAGAAGTTAGGAAAATAAGAGGAAAGTACAGGGAGATGGAGGGCCATCAGGAAAGTAGAAAGGGACAAAGAGATGGGATGACAAGGGGTCAACAAGGAGGATGAAGTGATCAACTGGTAAACACTATTGACAAGTCAAGTAAGGTGAGGGCTGAGAATGTGTTGTTGGAGTTAGTGATGCTGAGAAAACACAGTAACACTATAAAAAAGTGTAGGGCAAAAAAACATACTTAAAAACTTAACTTCTTTGATAAAGCCAAAATTTCACAGATGGGGTTTCCTTTAAGTCAGAGACAGCTCTATCTATTCCTGCTGTTGCAGCTGATCATAACAGTCTAACACTGAAAAAGAATTTAGTGAGTTTTAACTTCAGATATCTTTTTTACAGATGAGCACAGTGAGCGAAGTGAATTATTCAAGGTCACATAGTTAATGAATAGAAGAGTTAGGAATCAAAATGAGACCAAAGATTCTTGACCTCCTGCTCTTTCTGCTACATTTCATTCCTTCTTCGATGTCCTGCTTCCAGGTGGATGATTAGAAATCTTAAAATGCTGTATAGCGATAATAAGTATAGGTAACCTCTCTTACCTGAAGTCTGATTTATTTGTGTTCTTCTATAGTTAAAAGTTTGTAAAAATCTTATTAAAAACAAATCTGTGGGATATTCTTGAAACCATTGAAAGAATCAACATGTAAAATACACTGATAAGGACTTCCCTATTGGTCCAGTGGTTAAAACTCCGAACTGACAATGCAGGGAACATAGGTTCAATCCCTGGTCTGGGAACTAAGATTCCATATGCCTTAGAGCAACTAAGCCTATGAGCTACAACTACTGAGCCCTTGAGCTTAGAGCTCATGCTCAGCAACAAGAGAAGCCCCCTGCTCGCCACAGTTAGAGAAAATTTGCATGCAGCAACAAAAATCCGGTGCAGCCAAAAATAAATAAGTAAATAAATATTTAAAAAAGAAAAAAAAAAGACATTTGCCCTCAAGGAAATGACTGTCTGGTAGGGAGGCAGATACTTAAGTAGGGTACTGCAGCTCAGGGTGATAGAATAAAAACCCAGAATGTGGTGGGTGCATAAAAAGGATTCTGAGCTCAACTTTAGCAGCAAGTGACATCTATGGTGATGTCAGAAATACAAGAAGTATCAGCAGTGTAGGGGGTGGCCCAGGAAAGGGGAAGGGCATAGCCCAGAATAAACAGGGCACTGACATAAAGGGGAGAAATGAGGTTCCCTGGGCACACAAAGCAAGACGGCAATGGGACTTCCCTGGTAGTCCAGTGGTTAGGACACCATGCTTCCAATGCAGGGGGCACAGATTCGATCCCTGGTCAGGGAACTAGGATCCCACATGCCACTGTGGGGCTCAGCCAAAAAGTAAAAAATATAAAAAGGAGGCAGTAAGGACCATTCAAACTTTCAAGCCATGGGAGCATAAAGATCCTGTTGATACAAATACCAGTGAGGAGGGTGTAGAATATATCCAGAACCCCATACTTTCTTACAGGCCCTTCCCCAGTCTGCATGTTGCCTCCCCACCCCTATTCCTGGCCCACCCCCAGAGGTGATCAATATTCTAACTTATGTCATCACAGATTAGGTTTGCCTAGTCTTAAATTTCATGTAAGTGGGATCACAGAGTAAGCTCTATCATTTGATCTGGCTTTGGTTACACAAGTACAAACGTACATAAAATCATGCTGTACGTTTAATATCTGTGTGCTGCACAGTATGCAAGATGCATCTCAATATTTTCAGCAAGGGAAGAGGAGGAAAGGATAAAGTACACATGACTCCTAGGCTGTAGTTCTCAAAATTTTTTACCAGAAACCCCTTAGAAAAGGGATTCCATGTTCAAATAAGCAGGGGAATCAAGTTAAAATGAGTTAAAAGCATTTTCTTCTGCAAATCTTCTCTGAGCTTGTGCTAAAATTGTAAGTACTGTGAATCTCCAAAGGGGTGATAAATAGCCAGACTTTCTCCCATCTTTTTTTGGTGTGTATCTCTCAGGACTCAGGTATGAAGGACCTGTGGACCAGTCCTCTAACCTGCACTTGTGGGAAATGGATTGTATTAAATAAGACACCAGAGCTGGCTCATGAAGGAAATGACTCTCCCAGGCACAGCGCATTCAAAATGCCAGTGAATTCAGCAGGTGCTGGGAGTCCAGGAAGTGGCTGGACTGGGGCTCTAAGAGCCGTCGGACCTGGGAATATATTTCTAACCCTCATATATGATTGAGGTCTGGAACTCTGTGGGTAGACAGAGATTACAGCCCACAGGTAGAGATATCAGGTGAGCTGCTCTCAGGGCCCAGAGGGCTGTGGGGCAGAGGAAAAGGGACAGGAAAGTTACAAATAAAAAGGAGTCTTGGGACTTCCCTGGTGGTCTAGTAGATTAGAATCAACCTGCCAATGCAGGGGACACGGGTTCAAACCCAGGTCTGGGAAGATACCACATACTAAGTAGCAACTAAGCCTGTGTGCCATGACTACTGAGCCCACTCTCTAGAGCCTGCGAGCCACAACTACTGAGCCTGGACACTGTAACTGCTGAAGCCCACGCACCTACAGCCTGTGCTCTGAAACAAGAGAAGCCTTCGCTGTGAGAAGCCTGCACACTGCAAGGAAGAGTAGCCAACGCTCGCTGCAACTAGAGAAAGCCAGCTCACAACAACAAAGATCCAGCACAGCCAAAAATAATGATAATAATACAAGAAATAATTTTTTTTTTTTTTTTAAAAAAAGAAGGGCTTCCATCTGGATGTAACCGATGCAGCAGGAAGAAGTGCCTCCTTCTGGCAACAGTGTAGGTTCAATGCCTTCAACCCTGTCTCTCTCTTATTTTAAGCCTTTTACTCAAAACTCTTCCCAACCACCAGAACCCAGAGCTTCTCAAATGTCTTTCGAGGGTCTCCACAGGGGTCAGATTTAACATGAACCTAGTGAGAAGAGAAGCATAGTATTCAAAATAAAATTTTTACCTTTTTTGAGGTCTTTACAAATTGTAAACACTTGATTCTAAAATTAAAAAAACATTTCTTCCATGGAGAGGGTGGGACAAACTGAGAGTAGCACTGACATATATACACCGCTGCTGCTGCTGCTAAGTCGCTTCAGTCATGTCCGACTCTGTGTGACCCCATAGACGGCAGCCCACCAGGCTCCCCCGTCCCTGGGATTCTCCAGGCAAGAACACTGGAGTGGGTTGCCATTGCCTTCTCCGATGCGTGAAAGTGAAAAGTGAAAGTGAAGTCGCTCAATTGTGTCCGAGTCTTCACGACCTCATGGACTGCAGCCTACCAGGCTCCTCCGTCCATGGGATTCTCCAGGGGATTGGGGTGCCATTGCCATGTGTAAAATGGACAGCTGCTGGGAAGGGGCTGCGTAGCACAGGGAACTCAACTAGGTGCTCTCTGACGAGCTAGAGGGCTGGGATGGGGGGAGGAGAGGAGGGAGGCTCAAAATGTATATCTATGTGTACATACAGCTGATTCACTTCATTGTACAGCAGAAACTAAAACAATATTGTGCAGCAACTCTCCTCCATTTAAAGAAATTCATTAAAAAATAAAAACACTTCTTCCAGTCTAAAAGTTATTTAAAAAAAAATAAAGGTACAATATAAGTGTGGCTTGTTGATCTCTTATTCTCCAAAAAAACCAACTTCATTTAAATTCATTATGTTATATGCCTAGTACTACTTAATAATAGTTATATGGTTATATTCTTTGCCTTCATTACTAGCAGGTTTATATTTGCACATGTGCTCAGTCCTTCAATCTTGTCCGACCCCATGGACTGTAGCCTACTAGGCTCCTCTGTCCAGAGAATTCTCCAGGCAAGAATACTGGAGTGGGTTGCCATTTCCTATTCCAGGGGAATCTTCTTGACCCAGGGATCAAACCCATGTCTCTTGCATCTTCTGCATTGGCAGGCAGATTCTTTACCACTATATTTGCACATAGAATACAACAAAGATGGATTTAACTATGGAGTAAAAAATTAAGCAAAAGAGAAAAAAAAGAAAACCAATCACAAAGAGGCAGCAGTGAAGTGAAAATAACATGGCTAATATTTTATGGAAAATTTAGAAAAAAAAGATTTTGTAAATACCAAAGAGACAACCAATAAAGATCTTGTTTCTTCCATCTGACTAATCTCAGAGCAGCAGAGACTATCGTTCATTTTAACCATCTTAAAAAAATGATCTTATAATATTGCCATCTGTCGGCCTATGACAGATATAGCAGTCCAATGGCGCAGATAATAAAGCAAAAATACGAGAAATTAAAGGGACAGATGTGCAAAACTTGCACACTCATTTGGCTTAGCATTTCACATCTGTTCTCTCTGAAGCCTTCCCAGTGACACAAATCTAGATGCGGTATCTTGAAATGTTATGCTGTACAGCCAGCAATGTGCCCATGACTGACTGAAGATCCACTCGTTCCAACACACCACGTGTTTCCTTGTCAATATTGCTACTCTTCTCTCCAAAACTGCACCTCTGTCATCAAGGGAGAACCCATGTAGGTATACATAGGTGTATATTACATGAATGCATTATCCATCCTTCTAAAAATTGGCCTCCCTGGTGTTTGAAAGTTAGCTGTGACAAGAAATGCAAAAAAAATGGTCATCCATATGTTCTACATAACCATTCTGGGATCATTCATAGTTTTGATTGGCAGAGAGAAAATAAAAATGGTAAAAAATGTGTATATATATATATTAACCAATTCTGGCATACTATATAAATTTGTTCATTTAAACACCAATTCTCCTTTTTAGACTTTAAAAATTTTTGACCTTAAGTCACCTATTCAAAAATGTTTAGTTTAAAATGTGATGGGACTTCCCTAGCATCCAGAGGAAATGAATCCGCCTACCAATGCAAAAGATGCCAGAGATGAAATTACCATCCCTGAGTTGGGAAGATCCCCTGGAGCAGGAAATGCAACCCTCGCCAGTATTCTTGCCTGGAGAATTCCATGGAGAGAGGAGCCTGGTGGGCTACAGTCCATGGGATCTCAAAGAGTCGGACACCACTGAGCTGCTTAGCATGCATGCGCCATAAAGAGTAAAGCAGCAATGTCCTCCCTGTACTATCAAACACATACTAATCTTCAGCTTGTGGAAATTAAGAAACATTGAAAAAAATAATTCACATCCATAATAAAGATGTGAACTATAAGCCTTGGTGGCTATAATGGTAAAGAATCTGCCTGCAATGTGGGAGACCTGGGTTCGAGCCCTGGGTTGGGAAGATCCCCTGGAGAAGGGAATGGGTACCCACTGCAGTATTCTTGCCTGGAGAATCCCATGGACAGAGGCTCCTGGCGGGCTACAGTCCATGGGGTCGCAAAGAGTCGAACACGACTGAGTGACTAACACTTTCACTTTGGGCTTTCCCAAAGACCCTGTGCAGCCAAATAAATAAAATAAATTTTATAGGAAAAAGGGTTCATACAGTTCTAAGCTTAAGAAAGATTTGTGTCAATGCTATGGCCACACCTTTAGGACATACCTGTCTGGGTTCTCATAGCTGTTTAACCTACTGGAAGTTCCTCAACCCCTGTAAACCTGTCTTTCCTCTGGTAACAGAGAATACCAAGAAACCACCCCATACTGCATCAGGAGGATGGAATACCATCATTTGTTTAAATCAAATGAGTTTATAAAAGACACAGCATGGAGCTGTTTTAGATCAAGATCTCAATATGTTTTCGTTAGTTATTTTTTTTATTGTTGATTCCCACAATAAAGTGTCAAGGTAGAAATTAGTAGCCTATTTTACAGGTTGATGAAACTGACACTCCTCAATTTCTAGTAACTGTTATGGAGCCAGAAACCAGCCTGAGGCTGTGGAACCTGGAATCTCTCTACTCCACCACACCGCCCCTCAGGCAATTGTTCGGTCGCTCAGTCGGGTCTGACTCTTTGCTACTCCATGGATTTCAGCACAGCAGGCTTCCCTGTCCTCCACTATTTCCCAGAGTTTGCTCAAACTCATGTCCATTTAGCCAGTGATGCCATCCAACCATCTCATTCTCTGTCATCCCTTTCTCCTCCTGCCTTCAATTTTTCCCAGCATCAGAGTCTTTTCCAATGAGTCCACTCTTCACATCAGGTGGCCAAAGTCTTGGAGCTTCAGCCCTAGTCCTTCCAATGAATATCCAGGGTTGATTTCCTTCCAGTGCCACCAGCTAGGGCTCTCTGTCCTTTCTTACTAGAATCTGGGCCAACATTTCTGACTGTGGTGAGCAAAGTTTGCCTGCTAAGTCATGTTAGACGTGTCCGACTCTTTGTGACCCCATGGACTGCAGCCCTCCACATTCCTCTGTCCGTGGAATTTTCCAGGCAAGAATACTGGAATGGGTTGCCATGTCCTTCTCCAGGGGATCCTCCCAACCCAGGAATCAGACCTGCATCTCCTGAATTGCAGACAGATTCTTTACCGCTGAGCCACCAGGGAAGCCCAAGCAAAGCTTACCAGACACACAATTATCAGTGATAATCTTAGTAAGTACAGCACCTTGGACAAAACAGAGGTGACTGTTCCCTAATAAGATAAAGCTGTTCACCACCCGCCCCCTTGCCCTCAGTCTCTGCAGGCTACAGGAGGCCATGAGCAGAGTGACCTCTCACTTCAGTCCAATGGCACTGAGAAAAGGAAGCATGAACACCCAACATGGGTTTCCTGTTCCTGCTAGACAATTTTCCTTATTATCTATTCCAATGAGAGGTTTTGTGGTTTCTATTACCATAGTTAAAATAGAAGACCCTGATGACTGAAGGCAAAAGGAGACAGGGATGACAGAGGATGAGATGGTTGGATGGACATGAATTTGAGCAAACTCCGAGAGATGGTGAAGGACAGAGGAGCCTGGCATGCTGCAGTCCATGGGGTCGCAAAAAGTTGAACATGACTTAGCGACTGTGAAACAACAGTAAAAGTAATCACTGTGGGGTTTTTTTCTTTTTTGTTGAAGAGGGGGGAAAACTTGTCTATACCTTGATCTACCCTCAAAAATCAACTAGAACTAGCATGGAAGCATGCACAATAACATATGTAAAATAGATAACCAGTGGAAATTTGCCGTATGACTCACGGAACTCAAACCGGGGCTCTGTGACAGCCTAGAGGGGTGAGATGTGGTGGGAGGTTGGAGGGAGGTTCCAAAGGGAGGGGGCATATGTACACCGATGGCTAATGCATACTGATGTATGAATTACATTGTCATACATCATACTGATGTATGACAGAAGTCAAACCAATATTATAAAACAATCATCAATCAATTTAAAATAAATAAATATAATTTTTAAAAAATCAACGAGAAACAAACGGATGGAAGGACTGAGCGTGTAATGAATGTGGTGGCCCCCATGTCAGACATTACACAGTCTTCTCTACACAACAGGGAAATAAAACTCTACAGACTATCAAAGGTGACAAGCACGCAGTAACAGCCAATTCTTTTTATTTCTTGTCATTAAATGTGCTCTGCATCAGTAGAATGTGTAATAATTGTCCATGAAATGAATGTTTTTAGACTGACTGACTTTCAGTGAAGGAGAAATAATGCAGATTTACAACGTGGAGTTATTAGAGGTGACGAGGAGGAGGAAGAGGATGAAGCAGTGTTTTTGAAATGTCTTCCTCTGAGTAACTGAAAGCAGGCTACAAAAAGGCCTTGACCACAATCATCAAGCAAGGACTCCACAGCTATTTTCTACATAAACTCTTGCCACATTATCATTTATCTTCATCCAGTTTCTTTTTTAATTTTTATTTATTTTTGGCTGCGCTGGGTCTTCATCGCTAAGCATGGGCTTTCTCTAATTGCAGCACACAGGCTTCTCTCTGTGGTGGCTTCTCTTGAGCAGCGCGAGCTCTAGGCATGTGGGCTTCAGTTTATGCAGCACATGGGCTTGGCAGTTGTCATGCAAGGGCCTAGGGACCCCAAGGCATATGGAATCTTCCCAGACCAGGGCTGGAACCTGTGTCCCCTGCATTGACAGGTGAACTCTCAACCAGTGGACTACCAGGGAAGTCCCTTCATCCAATTTCTGAAGGGTTCCTGTGAGTTCTGAGTCATAGAGCAAACTGGGAGACCCACACCCTACACATGCATCTTTGCTCCCTTTGACACACGCAGGCTGGAGCCCGTCAGGGTGATAAGGGCCATCCCTTCCTCTGATGCAACCTACTGCTCCCCCCACACCCAGTGTCAGGTTCAGCTTCCTAGGAGGTAAGTCACAGCTCTGTGACACACTCAGTCCCTCTATATGTGAGTCTGTGTCACACCAGGTGTTGGGAAAGGCATGTGAAGGACACAGGTCCCAAGGAGCTTGCAGTCCATAGAACCGGGCTCTGCAGTAGCATGTGGCAGGTGTCACAAAACAATTGAGCATTAGGATGGGCCAGCAGAGTCCTTCCCAGGTATATTTGAAATGGAGCTGAAGAAAAGAGCTTTTGTCCTCTTCTAATAGGAGCTCTGAAATGGGAACCTGAGAACTGCCAGCCACTGTACTGAAAAGGGCAGGACACACTTGGCTGGAATAAAGCCAACAAACCAAGAGAATCCAGGACAAGTGATTGGGGCAAAATCCAACGCACTAGAGTCCCTGATCCCAGGTGTCCAGGACTTGGTCACCTAATCCTGTGAATTCCCCCATTCTGGCCTAAGCAAGGATAAATGTGGTTTCTGTTCAATATGAATTTGCAACTGAACAATGTTGGACAATATAAAGTGGCAAATGAGCCCAGCAGGGCATTCAAGTTGAGACACATTCAAGTCGAGATATTCAGCAGGCAGCTGGCTCCATTCAAGGTTCAAAAATAGAATCCAGGGTAGAAATATAGGTTCCACAGTCATTAGCCTATAAAAGGTAACTAACTTTTTTACTTTAGTTTCTGGGGAGGAAAGTGCCCAACGTTGAAAGTCCTCTTTCCCCATCTCTCGTCTTTCCACCCACAGCCTCTACTCAAGCTCCCGCCTCTTGAACTCAGGATGTTTCCTTCTCTTGCCTGCTCCTTCAATCTCTCTGCATCTTTCTTTTTCTTGCCAGTGGCTCCCTAACGTCTCCCACATACCTCCGGCACCTTCTCAAGCTTTCCCAGTCTCTGGGAGTGTGCATGTATTTTGGAGGAAAGATGCTTTATCTGTCACCCCCAAGACACTGGACAGGAGTTCCTGGTTTTGTACTGCGTGTGACACAGGGTCATTCCTTCCTCAAAGAACCTGAGCAGCAACTTTGCTTACATTCCTGTCATACTAGATGGACTAGTAAAACTATTCTTTATTTCTAATAAAATATCGTGTGTGTGTGTGTGTGTGTGTGTGCATGCATGTGCACTCGGTCGTGCTCTCAGTCGTGTCGGACTCTTTGAGGCCCCATGGACTGTAGCCTGCCAGGCTCCTCTGTCCATGGAGTTCTCCAGGCAAGATGACTAGAGTAGCTTGCCATTTCCTTCTCCAGGGGGTCTTCTCCACTCAGGACCGAACCCACCTCTCTTGCATTGGCAGGTGTGTTCTTTACCAGCTGAGCCACTGGGGAAGCCCCCTTCTTTTATTAAATGATGATAACAGTAGACGGTAGATTTTTTTTTAAAATACTTGGCTAAATAAAATGTTTGCAACTTTATTTGAGCCCTCAAAGCTTTCTTTAAATTTTACAAGTCTGCTAAATCCAGAAGTCTTGGAATCATTGTAGTAAGACAATATGCACATCTGAAACTAATAATTTTACATGTTAATTATACCTCAGTTTTTAAAAGTTAGGGGAATATGCAAAGGACTTCCCTGTTGGTCCAGTAGCTAAGACTCTGAGCTCTCAATTAAAGGGGCCCAGGCTTGATCCCTAGTCAGGGAACTAGATCCCACATGTCACAATTAAAAAAAAAAAAATCCTGCATACTGCAACGAAGATTAAAGATCCCACGTGCTACAACTAAGACCCAAACAGATAAATTTTTTTAAAAAAGAAAGAACACAAAGCAGAAAGGAGACACTGAGAACTGTCAGTCTGCAAAATGCTGACCGCTATCCCTCTCAGAAGAAACATTTGAGGAAAGATTAAAAGAGCATAAAGGAGCAAGGGGGGTTAGGAACATCCCAGGCACTTGCCAGGGCTCTTTGTGTATATTTGCATACCTGGTAATAGGTAGGCATTGACACCTCCTTGCTCCTCTGAACCTGATGAAACAGGTTCAGAGAGCCTAAGAAAAGTGCTCAAGACAACCCAGTGAGGGTAGCGGGGACAAGAGAGACATCCTTGGTTAGCAGCTCACTTTTACAAACAGTGGAGCTGATAAGTAGGGCCAGGACACAGTGTATAGGACCCCCAAACAAGCAGTGAGGAGCAGAAGAGCTGCCTCATCTATCCTCTTAGGACAGACAGGAGGATGCTTCTGAAATAGAAATCAGTTGAAGAGCCTTGGATATGGAGCCAAGCAAATAAAGGCTCATTATCTTTGACTCACTGAATCATCTATGCACATCCATACAGTCATGTGGAAATTTAATTCCCCATCCACCAAGTGTTTCTGCTGTGTTCTCACACTCAGAACGTTGCCTCAAGTTATCAATAGCCTTTTTTTTTTTTTCTTGCATTTCTTTCTTTTTAACTAAGCTAACTCCACCACCGCATCCTGACAGTATAATTAGCACTAACCTTGGGAGAGGAATTGTTCAGAATTAAAAAATAAGTATTGTAGACAGATACTTTTAGAGCTTCTTGCATGGCTGAGGAAGGATCAGTACACTAAGCATGAAGTCAAGACACATGAAAGAACAAAGGAGAAGGAACGCTAATGAATTCTCAGACGTGTGGGAAATCTGTTAAGCCCCAGGTTTGACACCAGATGTGGAGTTAAGTGATTTTTAATTTCTTTAATTGTAATTTTAAATTGAATATAATCCAAGAATGCTATCTGTCATTTCACAAAATCTCACTAATCGTTACAAAGGAGGGACAGAGTAACTCTTACCAGAGGGACCTCCTTGGGTATCAATCATCCAAGAGTTTGAGACAGAGGTGTGTGTGTGTGTGTGTGCCTGCTCAGTCGCTCAGTCCTGTCTGACTCTGCAACCCCATGGACTGTAACCCACCAGGCTCTTCTGTCCATGGGATTCTCCAGGCAAAAGTACTGGAGTGGGTTGCCATTTCCTCCTGCAGGCGATCTTCTGGACCCAGGGATCGAACCCATGTCTCTTGTGTCTCTTGCACTGGCAGGTGGATTCTTTACCACTGAAACACCTGGGAAACCTAAAAGTTGCTATGGGTGATCTTCCGTAAAATGAAGCATATTTGTCTGCATATTCTTCAAACTGATCTGTTTATGTTTGCCAGGAGGGCCAAGCAGTCACCTAGAAAAGAAAAAAAGAGTTAGGGAAGTATTTCCTAAACAAATATTGTAATATCTTTCTATAATAGTCAAACTGATATGTAAATCAGTCTACCAGCTATCAATCACAAAATGAGATCAATTATAGGAAAATGCTTGGTCAACTATTAAGAATCCATTTGCTATTATCCTAATTATTACTACTTCTACCATCATCTTATTTGAATTTGGTGTTGAAACATATAACAAAATAAACACTAATCCAGACTACCTGGGAAAGAACAGCCTAAATCATACACTGTGTTATTAAAATGTCGTGTTGCTATTGTAAAGTCCACAGTCTAACTTGAAGCTCCTGCCAACAAGAGCAATCAAATAGTTTTGTCTATTCTGCTTCAAGAAAGACACATTCATACTTGAAATTGTACATTTATATGCTAAAATGAATGTGATAGATTCTTTAAAACAGAATTTATTCTGTTAATTATTGTAAACATGTCTATATATTAAAGTCTCGTTAATCCAGGCTTCTGATAATTCAGAGTTTAAGTTCATTTTCCCTATGCTGAAATGAAATATATGTTTCTCCTGAGATATTGTAAAAGTATATTTCAGTAGTACACATGCTGAAGTATAAAATCTAAGAATATAGTCTCAGGAAGAGATTTATTTGAAAGGGGTTCAGAATCTTGCATTGCTGCCCTCTGGTGGCCAAACATGGTTCAGTACTGTAATTTTAAAATTATCTGTATAGAACAATTTGAACTTTATCAATATCTATATGCAGCTGCAAATTTAAGTATCTTGCTATAAAGTAAGTGCAAGTAGAGAATTACCTGTAAAAAACATGCATCTATGTTAGTGATGTGTGTGTGTGTGTGCTCAGTCATGTCTGACTCTTTGTGACCCCATGGACTGTAGCCTGCCAGGCTCCTCTGTCCATTGGAATTTCCAGAAAAAAGTACTAGAGTGGGTTTCCATTTCCTCCTCCAGGAGATCTTCCCAACCCAGGGATCTAACCCACATCTCTTGCTTCTCCTGCACTGGCAAGCAGATTCTTTACCACTAGTGCCACCTGGGAAGCCCTTATATTAGTGATACGCCCAAAGAAATTCTTCACTCAAACTCAGTCTCTAGTAGATTTTTAATTACTGTATAGAACAAGGTCCCTGACCAGGAAACAACCCCAAAATAATGGGGAATAAACTCTGTAAAGGCCACTTCACGTTATTTTGTGACCATAATATAAAGTTTTTAACAGTTCATGAGTTTTTGAGTTCTTTGGCTATAGATTCAAGCCACAATAAGGTAGTGTAATTTATTAGCTAAGTGACTTTCAGTAAACAACCTAACTGCTCTACATGCTCTGTACTTCATTTTCTCACCTGCAGAATCAGGATAATTGCACTTATTTTTCAAATTTGTTGATTAACTATGGATGTATATAATGTGTCTGATAGGTTATAAGCATATAATTAATGGTAGCAACTCTTTGCAACCCCATAGACTGTGGCCCGCCAGGCTCCTCTCCAGGCAAGAATTCTGCAGTGGGTATCCAATCCCTTCTCCAGGGGATCTTCCCACCCAAGATCGAACCCAGGTTTCCTGCATTGTAGGCAGATTCTTTTCCCCCTCCCCTGAGCCCTCCAAGAACTAACATTCACTCACCATATTGGTTTCCCAAAGGAATTGACTCAGAGGCCTTCAGTTCAGTTCAGTTCTGTCACTCAGCCATGTCTGACTCTTTGAGACCCCGAGAACTGCAGCACGCCAGACCTCCCTGTCCATCACCAACTCTTGGAGCTTGCTCAAACTCATGTCCATAGAGTTGGTTATGCCATGCAGCCATCTTATCCTCTGTCATCCCCTTCTCCTCCTGCCTTCAATCTTTTCCAGCATCAGGGTCTTTTCCAATGAATCAGTTCTTCGCATCAGGTGGCCAAAGTATTGGAGCTTCAGTTTCAGCATCAGGACTGAATATTCAGGACTGATTTCCTTTAGGATGGACTGGTTTGATCTCCTTGCAGTCCAAGACTAGTTCAAAAGCATCAATTCTTTGACACTCAGCTTTCTTTATAGTCCAACTCTCACATCCATGGATGACTACTGAAAAACCATAACTTTGACTAGCTGGACTACTGTTGGTAAATTAAATGTCTTTGCTTTTTAATATTCTATCTAGGTTGGTCATAGCTTTTCTTCCAAGGAGCAAGCCTCTTTTAATTTCATGGCTTCAGTCACCATCTGCAGTGATTTTGGAGCCCAAGAAAATAAAGTCTGTCATGGTTTGCATTGTTTCCCTATCTATTTGCCATGAAGTGATGGGTCTAGATGCCTTGATCTTTGTTTTTTGAATGTTGAGTTTTAAGCCACCTTTTTCTCTCTCTTCTTTCATCAAGAGGCTCTTTAGTTCCTTTTTGTTTTTGCCATAAGAGTTGTGTCATTTGCATATCTGAGGTTATTCATATTTCTTCCTGCAATCTTGATTCCAACTTGGGCTTCACCCAGTCCCCATTTCACATGACATATTCTGCATATAAGCTAAATATACAGCCTTGATGTACTCTTTTCCCAATTTGGAACCAGTCCATTGTTCCATGTTCTGTTCTAACTGCCGCTTCTTGACCTGCATACAGATTTCTCAGCAGGCAGGTAAGGTGCTCTGGTATTCCCATCTCTTGAATAATTTTCCACAGTTTGTTGTGATGCACACAAAGGCTTTAGTGTCATCAATGAAGCAGAGGTAGATGCTTTTCTGAAATTCTCTTGCTTTTTCTATGATCCAATGGATGATGCAATTTAATCTGATTCCGCTACCTTTTCTAAATCCAGCTTGAACATCTGGAAGTTCTCAGTTCACATGCTGTTGAAGCCTAGCTTGGAGAATTGTGAGCATTACTTGCTAGAATGTGAGACGAGTGCAACAGTGTAGTAGTTTGAACGTTCTTTGGCATTGCCTTTCTTTGGGATTGGAATGAAAATGGACCTTTTCCAGCCCTGTGGCCACTGCTGAGTGTTCCAAATTTGCTGGCATATTGAGTGCAGCACTTTCACAGCATCATCTTTTAGGATTTGAAATAGCTCAACTGGAATTCTATTACCTCCACTAGCTTTATTCGTGTGATGCTTCCTAAGGCCCACTTGACTTCAGACTTCAGGATGTCTGACTCCAGGTGAGTGATCCCACCATCATAGTTATCTGGGTCATGATATTTTTTGTATAGTTCTGTGTATTCTTGCCACCTCTTCTTAATATCTTCTGCTTCTGTTAGGTCCATACCATTTCTGTCCTTTACTGTGCCCATCTTTGCATGAAGTGTTCCATTGGTATCTCTAATTTTCTTGAAGAGATCTCTAGTCTTTCCCATTCTATTGTATTCCTCTATTTCTTTGCACCGATCACTGAGGAAGGCTCTCTTATCTCTCCTTGCTATTCTTTGGAACTCTGCATTCAAGTGGGTGTATCTTTCCTTTACTTCTTTGCCTTTTGCTTCTGTTCTTTTCTCAGTGATTTGTAAGTCCTCCTCAGACAGCCGTTTTGCCTTTTTGCTTTTCTTTTTCTTGGGGATGGTTTTGATCACTACCTCCTGTACAATGTTATGAACTTCTGTCCATAGTTCTTCAGGCACTCTATCTATCAGATGTAATCTTTTGAATCTATTTTTTACTTCCACTGGATAATCAAAAGGGATTTGATTAGTGAATGGTCTAGTGGTTTTCCCTACTTTCTTCAATTTAAGTCTGAATTTGGCAGTGAGGAGTTCATGATCTGAGCCACAGTCAACTCTTGGTCTTGTTTTTGCTGACTGTACAGAGCTTCTCCATTTTCTGTTGCAAAAAATATAATAAATCTGATTTTGGTATCAACCATCTGGTGATGTCCCTGTGTAGAGTTGTATCTTGTGTTATTGGAAGAGGGTGTTTACTATGACCAGTGTGTTCCCTTGGCAAAACTCTGTTAGCCTTTTCCCTGCTTCATTTTGTACTCCAAGGCCAAATTTTCCTATTACTCCAGGTATCTCTTAACTTCCTACTTTAGCATTCCAGCCCTCTATGATGAAAAGGATTTCTTTTTTTGGTGTAGGTCGTCACAGAACCATTCAATTTCAGCTTCTTCAGTATTATTGGTTGGGGCATAGACTTGGATAACTGTGATATTGAATAGTTTGCCTTGGAAACGAACAGAGATCATTCTGTCGTTTTTGAGATTGCATCCAAGTACTGCATTTTGGACTCTTTTGTTGACCACAATGGCTACTCCATTTCTTCTAAGGGATTCCTGCCCACAGTAGTAGATATAATGGTCATCTGAGTTAAATTCACCCATTCCCATCCATTTTAGTTCACAGATTCCTAAAATGTTGATGTTCACTCTTGCCATCTCCTGTTTGGCCATTTCCAATTTTTCCTCATTCATGGACCTAACATTGCAGGTTCCTATATAATATTGTTCTTTACAGCATCAGACTTTACTTCTATTACCTTAGCCCAAGGTTGTTATTTCTGTGTTAAAATGTTTTGGTAACAAGAAAACAGAATGAGAGGTTTTATATTATTGACGGAGCTCAGCTAGCAACTGCATGACCCCATCCAAGGGTCATGGCTTTAAATTCCAAACCTACATGTCAATCCCATTCATTTACTGTCATATGTATACTGTGTGGCTCACTGGACTGGGTGATAAAGACTGGCCAGAAATGGATAAATAAAAACATAAGTTTTATTTTCAAGAACTACAATATCTACCAGAGAAAACCCAACAGTAGTAAGGGAAATAATAATAATAATTTTTTAAAATGACTTTAATATAATGCAGAGTAAGGGCTTCCCTGGTGGCTTAGTGATGAAGAATCCTCCTGCCAGTGCAGAAGACATGAGTTGGATCCCTGGATCAGGAAGATGCCCAGGAGAAGGAAATGGAAATGGCAACCCACTCAGGTATGTTTGCCTAGAGAATCCCATGGACAGAGGAGCCTGGTGGGCTACAGTCCATGGGGTCGCAAAAGAGTTGGACAAAACTTAGTGATTAAACAACACTGAAGAGAGCACATAGTTCTTTGCAGTATGGAGCAGGAAGGGATCAGAGTACATGAACGTGATTCTAATCTCTGAGTGTCTCTCACTCACAGTAAGCATGGTTATCAGGCTTCAGCAGACTTCTGTCTGCCATGTATTTCATCCTATAGTCTATTTGGCCCTGCCAAAAGTTAAATAGCTAAATCACTTAAAGAATGTTTTATTGATCAACAATTACTATGTACATGGAGGCTCTGAAACAATCCAGTGTCATATTCTTGTTCCAGGGGTGTATAAACAGAAGCTGGTTTATAAATTTCAGATAATAAGCTTGAGAACAAACTAGAGAGGGATTAATGTACAATTCAGATTTGTCATAATCAACCTCTAGATGCAAGAGTCTAGACAGGCAATAATAAAGATTAACAATCTTATCAGGATTATGAGGCAGCAAATTATTGGGAAAGATATCTTTGATTTATTATAGTCATCAAAGGAATTATTTCAGAGCTATAGAAAATGATGTGAGTCAACTCCAGAAGAGATAGAGTCAATTGTTAATCACTAAAATGGCTTGTTTCTTGATATCTCAAAAGTTATTGAAGATACAACAAGGAAATTAATTTTGTCTATCTGGGAAAGAAGGATATGTAGCCTTGTTATCAGTACATATTTATAAGAGCCTAAGCTACATCAGACCACATCATGTCTTCTGACATTATTGAATGAATACATGAAAGTATCTAGTAATAACAATCTATTTACATCTCAGCAAAGCACTCAACACTGTTTTGTGATGAAAATCCATGAAAAGTCTGCAAATACATGGATGAAGGAACTGAAGATGACATAGTAATTAGCTAATTGGTTTCTAGAAAAGCTTAGACAAATAACAGTACTGCTTCTTCTTACCTTTCTTCTCAAGTTTGAAATGGCAACATAAGGATTTTTGGTGCATCCCAACTTCCTAAGTTAAAAGATTTGTCTCAGAGCAGCGACACTCTGAAAGCACATGATGCATAAAAGGTAAGATGTAGTGGGGAAAGAGGTACTTGGAAGGGGGAAAATAGTGGAAATCTCCAAACATGGCAGAGAGAATTCAGAAAAAGACTGTGATCAAGGCTCTAATCTCAGTTGATGGTCACTTTGCCATATCCTGCAAGACACCACCAAGTCATGCTGAGAATAAACACTCTGAGTCTGCTCCTTCAGCCTATCATAGTGCTCCTTCGTTTCAATGACTGAGACCATATGCCCTGCTTTAGTTACTGTAATACGCATTAGAATGTGAGCCCTCTAGGGCAGAGTTCTTGTGTTCAACTGCTTTATCCTAGAGCTTAGGAAAGTATTCAACATAGAGTTGTTAAAGGAATGGTAAATATGATCTATAAACTCACTGAAAGAATGTATCTGCTGGATTCAAAATAAATACTTCTAATCAGTAGCTTTTCTCTGCAGAAATAATAGCACGTTCAGGGACTTCCCTAGCAGTCCAGTGGTTAAGACTCTGCATGGCCATTGCAGGAGGCATGGGTTCAATCCCTGGTCAGGGAATAAGGATCCCACATGCTGCACAGCATGGCCAAAAAAAAAAAAAAAATAGCACTTATAAATGGAAAAATATTCCATTCACAGAAGTGACAAAAACTGTAAAGCAGTAACAGTACAAGAGCAGCACAGAAATGAACAGTACAAATAGTAAATATTACTAAAAGACAGAAAACAAAACTGGAACAAATGCAAAGATATAACATACTGCATAAGAAGACAGTAATAAAAATGTCAGTTCTCCCAAAAGTAATAATGTGAATATCAATGTAATTCTAATCAGTATCTCAAAAGAATTTTTATTTCATTAGGATTATCTTGAATTTCCTATGGAAGAACAAATATCCAGAATAGCCAATAAAACTATTTAAAAATCTAATAGCAATGGGAGATGTACTGTAATAAGCCACTATAATAAAATCATTATGGTATTGACATGAAAATAGACTTAAAATAATAAATCAATGGAATAAAACAGACAATTCATAAATAGATCCCAGTGTATATGTCACAAAGGGATACATTAATTTCATGAGTAATGAACTGATTCATTTTAAAAGCCTGATAATATAGTGCTCCATAAGGAGAAAGTGAGAGTGGATGGGCCCTTATGTACACTGTGTATAAAACCATCCCCAGAGGTATACAAAAATTATCTGTGTAAGTAAATAAAATGTTAGAAGAAAATGTAAGAGACTGTATATATACTCTAAGTATGGAAGAAAATTTATTAACCAAGTGAGAAAAACTGAAAACTGAAAGAAACAAAAAACTAGGAAAGGAATGAGGAAGAAAGAAAAAGACAGATTTGACAAAGCAGTTTTTTTTCATTAGGGTGAAAGTGTCGCAAACAAAATCAATAGATAATACAGATAAACAGCGCTTTGGGGGAAAAGAAGTCACAAGTTGAAAGATCGACAAAGAGTTATCATTTGAAATGTGTAAAAAGTTCCTCCAAAACAACGTGCGAAAGCATGGGAAAGGATATGAAAACAGGCAACTCGCAGAAAAGCAAATCTGAGTGACCAGCACACACACGAAAAGATTTCAGATTCATTAGTACTCAATGCAAAAAAAAAAAAAAAAAAAAAAAAACATTTAAAAAGCAGCAATGAGGTATCACATCCGGCAAAAATTCAAGTGCAATAAATGCCTGCTACTGACAAGAACTCAGGGGAAAGAGACTCAAACTACTGGGTGAAGTGTCAGCTTTACAGTCTCTCTGGAAAAGCATCTAGCAACATCTAATGAAATGTAATAGAATTACCTCCTTTGATGGGGCCATTCTATTGGTAATCTATCATATAAAAATAAAGGCACCTAAAAATATCTACAACTCTGCTTTTTTCACAGGACTGTTGATATGCAGTACTATCAATTTGGGGAATAGTTGAATATATTAAGATAATTTTACATCATGAAATAATTTGCATCACTTAAAACAATGAGTTAGAATGATACTATATACTTAAGAGAGTTCCTTGAAGTTTTAAGTGACAAAAAGAAAACACATAATAGTAGGAATAATATAATGCCATTTTAAGGGAATTCCCTGGTTGTCCATTGGTTAAGACTCTGAGCTTCTACTTCAGGGTGCCCAGGTTTGATCTCTGGTCAGGGAACTAAGATCCCACAAGCCACTAGGCCAGAAATAATAATGCCATTTTTAATAAGAACTAAAAAGGGCCTTCTATTTCTATACCTGTGTGTATAGGAGTGTATCTATATGTAGTTTGTTTATAATTATAATTATAGCACATGGAGTAAACACTTTCAGAAGGGTTAGGGAGGGTCTGCCTGATTTGGGGAAGAGCAAAGGAGAGAAGAAAGAAAAAGCAAAAAAGGAGAAAAAAGATATTATAGCTTCTCCTCCAAGATTATTGTATGATGCCATTTAAGCATTTATATTAAATTACATGTATTGGACTGCAAGGAGATCCAACCAGTCCATCCTAAAGGAAATCAGTCCTGAATGTTCATTGGAAGGACTGATGTTAAAGCTGAAACTCCAATACTTTGGCCACCTGATGCAAAGAGCTGACTCATTTGAAAAGCTTCTGCTGCTGAGAAAGATTGAGGGCAGGAGGAGAAGGGACGACAGAAGATGAGATGGTTGGATGGCATCACCAACTCAATGGACGTGAATTTGAGTAAACTCTGGGAGCTGGTGATGGACAGGGAGGCCTGGCATGCTGCAGTCCATGGGGTCGCAGAGTCGGACACAACTGAGCAAATTAACTGAACTGAACTGATACATATATGTGTATGCATGCATATAAAGAAAAATTTAATTAAAAAAATAAGAACTGAGAAAGGGAAGGAAGAAGTGAGGAGAAGATGGAAGGGGTTGGGGGAGGAAAGAGGGATCGATGAACCCCCTTTTCAGACTTGCATTACATCAACTCCTTCACTTACTAGTGACTTAAGACTCAACCTTGACAGCCTTCCACGATATTAGATATTTCAACAATTTCAGTCCAAAATGAGAAGGAATTTTTAGTTTTTGTAATTTTTCTTTTCTTTATCCTTCTCTTCCCACTTCATGCCTTTTTAAAAACAAGAACAACCCATTGCCAATGCTGAACATCACCTACATGGCTCAGATTCTTACCTGACTTCACGGAAATCTTTTAAACTGATATGCCTACAGAGTGGTTTTCTATGCTTTTTGTTGTCTGTGTGAAATCTCAGATAATCTACTGATGAGGAGCTTCTTCTAAAAGCAAAACACCCACCTCCAAGAAAAGCTTGCTTTTGCAAAACAACAACAAAGTCTTCCTCCACAACTTCTGAGTTATAAAAGACAAGAGACTGTGTTTTCGACACAAAAGAAACAATTTCTGAAACGCCTTAATAAATCTCAGTAATTGTTAGAACACCATCAAGTCAAGCAGAAAACAGAGAAGGATATCAATTTCTCAAAAGATCAAGGTCAATAAAATTGGTTCCAGCAACCACTCAACAATTTATAATGAGATCAAACTTGTCACCAAATGTCTTGGGAAAGTAATTACAATGGACATACTTTGAGGCTATGGGTTAGCATAAAGTGTCACCAAGGAATTAAGAATGATGACAGTATTAAGCATTTAGAGAACAATGGATGAGGAATACAAATACGAGGGAAAGAGGTTTTAACACAGACACTGAGTTCGCAAACTAAAATTAACTTGAATTCAAGTCAGTATCATTTAGATAATCTATGTCCATTAAACTTTTATATTCAACCCTCATCTAATCATTCATTAAAGTGGCCTCCCTCATCTTTTCTCTGTTTGGCAAGAGTAGAGGACTCGACTAATGCTCACCCCAGCTTCTTTCTTTGAGCCTCCATTCTAATAGAATCACACTTTGTATCATATCTCATTTAAGCACAATTAAGAGTTTATGAAACAGGTCTTCATTTCACCATTTTAAGGTGAGGAAACTGATGCTTGGAGAGATACAATGAATATTATCAAGGACAAAGAGCTAGTGGGTGTCACAGCAGGGCTTCACAGCCATGGCCAGTTTCAAACTGTGCTTTTTCTGCTCCACTGCCTGTATCTCTGGTTAAGTCAATGCAGTCCTGAAGACAGCCAAACGTGGAGAAGTCACCAGATCCACAGTCATCTGGCATGGAGTCACTGACTCCGTATTACGCATACTAGGCTATTGTGGTTGCTAACTCGACAGCTGTGGGGTGGATCAGAAGACCCAAGGGCTCACCCCCACCAGCTCATCTTCTTTAGAAGCTCACCTAGTGAGAGGACACTCGGTCCACCTCCCCAGTCAGTGTATGGCATGCCACCCTGTCCCCACCAGCCGCTTAGACTTCTAGGAGTCGTGGGCAAGTGACCTAAGGGAGTTAGTCATGACCCAACTCCCCATTATCTTTTCTTAGGACAAGATACACATTTTCTCCTCCTAAGCTCAGAAAATCTCATAGGAAGAAGAATATTAAATGCTGCTGCTGCTAAGTCACTTCAGTCATGTCCAACTCTGTGTGACCCCATAGACGGCAGCCCACCAGGCTCTCCCATCCCTGGGATTCTCCAGGCAAGAACACTGGAGTGGGTTGCCATTTCCTTCTCCAATGCATGAAAGTGAAAAGTGAAAGTAAAGTCGCTCAGTCGTGTCCGACTCTTAGTGACCCCATGGACTAGCCCACCAGGCTCCTCCATCCATGGAATTTTCCAGGCAAGAGTACTGGAGTAGGGTGCCATTGCCTTCTCCATTAAATGCTAATGGGCAATTAAGTTTACAGAATCTTACCCTAGAGAATATGGTGGATTGGAGCACTCAGATTCCATGAGCTAGAGGTCTCTAGGCCAGCTCTTTCACTCTGCAGCTGAGGAAGCTGGGCTCAAGAGGTGACAGCAAGCAGATTCTTGTGATGGAGCCCTGCTTGCCTTTTTGACCCTACCCTGTGCGCCTCGGCCATCCTCCATGCTTCTCATACAGCAGAGCAGCTAAGTACAATGGACAGATCGCATGTTTCGGTACCTCTGTTTCCTCATTTTAAAAACAGGTCCTTAAACACATTTTTTTTTTAAGTCTTTATTTTGTGTTGGGGTATAACCAATTAATAATGTTGCGATAGTTCCAGGTGGACAGCAAAGGGCCCCAGCCACACATATACGTATAATACCCATTCTCCCTCAAACTCCCCTCCCATCCAGGCTGTCACATAATGTGGAGTAGTTCCCTGTGCTACACAGTAGGTCCTTGTTGACTCTCATTTTGAATATAGCAGTTTGTACATCTCCATCACACTCCCTAACTATCCCTTCCCCTTGGCAAACAAAAGTTAAGTCTGTAAGTCTCTTTCCACTTAAACACATTCTTATTGATATTTAACAATATTAGGAGTTTTTTGGAGAAGGCAATGGCACCGCACTCCAGTACTCTTGCCTGGAAAATCCCATGGATGGAGGAGTCTGGTGGGCTGCAGTCCATGAGGTCGTGAAGAGTCGGACACGACTGAACGACTTCACTTTCACTTTTCACTTTCATGCATTGGAGAAGGAAATGGCAACCCACTCCGGTGTTCTTGCCTGGAGAATCCCAGGGACGGGGGAGCCTGGTGGGCTGCCGTCTATGGCGTCGCAGAGTCAGACACGACTGAAGCGACTTAGCATCAGTAGCAGTAGCAGCAGGAGTTTTTTAGCCAACTGCATAGGTTTAACAGGGCTTCCCTGGTGGCTCAGATGGTAAAGCGTCTGCCTGCACTGCAGGAGACCTACATTTGATCCCGGGTTGGGAAGATCCCCTGGAGAAGGAAATGGCAACGCACTCCAGTACTCTTGCCTGGAAAATTCCATGGATGGAGGAACCTGGTGGGCTACAGTCCATGGGGCTGCAAAGAGTCAGACATGACTGAATGACTTTACTTTCTTTCTATAGGCTTAATAAGAGGATTACTTCATTAGAATTGATCAATGAGGCTTACGTCCCATGTAAAATTCTTATCCTGGTCAGTGCTCCATAGTAAGTTCTCTGTAAATTATTAGTATTATTTCCTTATCTCACCTCTACATTTTTGTACACTCCACCCTGTCTGATTGAAATGCCCTTCCCCAGCTTATTCATTCTTCAGGACTCAAAAGTATCACCTCCTCTGCAAAGCCCTTCTTTTTATTCCAGAACAGTTCCTGACTTCCTTTTCCTCCTCTGGTTCTTTTTGTGCATGTATCAATTATAAAAATATTAAATATTAATAATACTTTGCCCCATATCTGTCTTCCCTCATCACCACTAGACACTGAGTTCCATGAAGGCAAATGGAAGGTGGTGTCTTATTCATAGTAGAAGCCCTCGCATTTAGTGCAACAGCAGGACAAAATTGATACTCTGTGTACAGATGCTGAAAAGGTGAGCTGCCTGCCTGAGCTTTTTTCTTTCTTTTTTTATTTTTGCCACGAGGCATGTGGGATCTTCGTTACTCAATCAGGGATTGAACCCTCACCCTCCATTGGGAGGCTCAAAGTCCTAACTTCTGGACCACCAGGGAAGTCCCTTGCCTGAGCTTTTAGAGTCAATTGGTCATAGAACCAGAAACCTGAGGTCCCCTGATCCTGCCTCTGGTGTTTCTCTCTCCATTCACACTGCTTCTCTGAATCCCTGGGGACATGGGCCACAAGGCACTCAAGAGCAGCCAGAGCTTCTCAGGAGACCTAGGTCAGTCTGGGTCCAATCAGGAGACCGAATCTACACAGTGACTTAAACAGGGTGCGTTTAACATTAAGAATTACTATACTGCAACTTAAGGGTAATTTTAACATGTAAGAAAACTTTATAAGAGTATGTCCTCAAGGAAAACCAAGCATAAGAGGAGATCCCCTCCCCAGGGCTGGGGTTCAGATCTCAGTAGAGAAGCGATCGTTTCAGACCACTACTTGGTAGATAAATTTGCCAGTCCACAGTAGCAGGGCAAAGAAGAAGCGATCTCTGTGACACAAGCAAGCTGTGGCTGATGAGCTGGCCCACAAGGTGCTGAGGGATGGGGACACTTGCATGTCTGGAGGGCCTAATGTTTATATTGCTAGAGCAGGAGATGAAGTTGGGATGGAGGGAGCAGGCAAGACGGATGGGGGAGGGAGTGGGGTGCCAGTGGGGGCACAGAGCCCACAGGGCAGTGTCTTGATCATCAGCTCAGGCCAGGGTTGCAAATCATCAAAGGACCATGGTTCTGGGGCAAAGTACCACTGAAGTGCTCACATCCACACCACTGACAGACGGTGCAGGCACCAGAACCAGCACAAATGCCCCTTCCTTCGGTGGCATCCTTCCAGTACCCTCTATGAGAAAGCTTAATATCATGCTCACTATAAAGGAAAAATGTTTAATGCTAGCCTGTCCATTATGACATAGTAGATATTGAAAGATGAATTAGGAGTTGACGAGGAATCAACTGACAACTGGCATAAAGCCTAAATGGAAATTTCAGACTGTAATAAATGTCTATGCTAATTTTTTCAAGTCTGTGAAACTGCCAATCAAAAGTGAACAACAGGGGCTTCTCTAGTGGTCCAGGGGTTAAGAATCAGCCTTGCAATGCAAGGGACACTGGTTCAGTCCCTGGTCTGGGAAGATCCCACAGGCCACAGAACAATAATCCCCTTGAGTCCCTTCCAGATTGTACCCACCCCAAAGTCAAATCCTAAGTCATAAATTTTTGTGATAGATTGAATGAGAAATGAAATATTTCCTGCCATATCCATAAACAAGAATGTCACGGTTGTCAGCAGTTGCTGCCACCACGGATGGTGAGCTGGTGAGCCTTGAAGGCACTTAGGAAGGAGAATACCAGCCATCAGACTGCAGTCACTCCCTAAGGTGAGCCCCAAGGGCGCTCAGGGTGTGGAAAAAACCACAGGATACTGGCCCAGAACAGCTGAAACGCCTATGAAAGGAATGATTTCAGTGAGCCCTGACTCTTACATTTTCCCATACATCAGTTCAGTTCAGTCGCTCAGTCGTGTCCGACTCTTTGTGACTCCATGAATCGCAGCACACCAGGCCTCCTTGTCCATCACCAACTCCCAGAGTTCACTCAGACTCATGTCCATCGAGTCAGTAATGCCATCCAGCCATCTCATCCTCTGTTGTCCCCTTCTCCTCCTGACCCCAATCCCTCCCAGCATCAGAGTCTTTTCCAATGAGTCAACTCTTCGAATGAGGTGGCCAAAGTACTGGAGTTTCAGCTTTAGCATCATTCCTTCCAAAGAAATCCCAGGGCTGAGCTCCTTCAGAATGGACTGGGTGGATCTCCTTGCAGTCCAAGGGACGCTCAAGAGTCTTCTCCAACACCACAGTTCAAAAGCATCAATTCTTCGGCACTCAGCCTTCTTTACAGTCCAACTCTCACATCCATACATGAGCACTGGAAAAACCATAGCCTTGACTAGATGGGCCTTTGTTGGCAAAGTAATGTCTCTGCTTTTCAATATGCTATCTAGGTTGGTCATAACCTTCCTTCCAAGGAGTAAGTGTCTTTTAATTTCATGGCTGCAGTCACCATCTACAGTGATTTTGGAGCCCAAAAAAATAAAGTCTGACATGTTTCCACTGTTTCCCCATCTATTTCCCATGAAGTGATGGGACCGGATGCCATGATCTTCGTTTTCTGAATGTTGAGCTTCTAGCCAACTTTTTCACTCTCCACTTTCACTTTCATCAAGAGACTTTTTAGTTCCTCTTCACTTTCTGCCATAAGGGTGGTGTCATCTGCATATCTGAGGTGATTGATATTTCTCCCGGCAATCTTGATTCCAGCTTGTGTTCCTTCCAGCCCAGCGTTTCTCATGATGTACTCTGCATATAAGTTAAATACACAGGGTGACAATACATCCTCGACGTACTCCTTTTCGTATTTGGAACCAGTCTGTTGTTCCATGTCCAGTTCTAACTGTTGCTTCCTGACCTGCATACAGATTTCTCAAGAGGCAGGTCAGGTGGTCTAGTATTCCCATCTTTTTCAGAATTTTCCACAGTTTCTTGTGATCCACACAGTCAAAGGCTTTGCCATAGTCAATCAAACAGAAATAGATATTTTTCTGGAACTCTCTTGCTTTTTCCATGATCCAGCAGATGTTGGCTATTTGATCTCTCGTTCCTCTGCCTTTTCTAAAACCAGCTTGAACATCAGGAAGTTCACGGTTCACGTATTGCTGAAGCCTGGCTTGGAGAATTTTGAGCATTACTTTACTAGCATGTGAGATGAGTGCAATTGTGCGGTAGTTTGAGCATTCTTTAGCATTGCCTTTCTTTGGGATTGGAATGAAAACTGACCTTTTCCAGTCCTGTGGCCACTGCTGAGTTTTCCAAATTTGCTGGCATATTGAGTGCAGCACTTTCACAGCATCATCTTTCAGGATTTGGAATAGCTCAGCTGGAATTCCATCACCTCCACTAGCTTTGTTCATAGTGATGCTTTCTAAGGCCCACTTGACTTCACATTCCAGGATGTCTGGCTCTAGGTCATTGATCCCACCATCGTGGTTATCTGGGTCATGAAGATCTTTTTTGTACAGTTCTTCTGTGTATTCTTGCCACCCCTTCTTGATATCTTCTGCTTCTGTTAGGTCCATACCATTTCTGTCCTTTATCAAGCCCATCTTTGCATGAAACATTCCCTTGGTATCTCTAATTTTCTTGAAGAGATCTCTAGTCTTTCCCATTCTGTTGTTTTCCTCTATTTCCTTGCATTGATCGCTGAGGAAGGCTTTCTTATCTCTCTTGCTATTCTTTGGAACTCTGCATTCAGATCCTTTTCTCCTTTTCTTTTTGCTTCTCTTTTTTTCACAGCTATTTGTAAGGCCTCCTCAGACAGCCATTTTGCTTTTTTGCATTTCTTTTCCATGGGGATGGTCTTGATCCCTGTCTCCTGTACAATGTCATGAACCTCATTCCATAGCTCATCAGGCACTCTATCTATCAGATCTAGGCCCTTAAATCTATTTCTCACTTCCACTGTATAATCATAAGGGATTTGATTTACGTTGTACCTGAATGGTCTAGTGGTTTTCCCTAGTTTCTTCAATTTAAGTCTGAATTTGGCAATAAGGAGTTCATGGTCTGAGCCAGAGTCAGCTCCTGGTCTTGTTTTTGCTGACTGTATAGAGCTTCTCCATCTTTGGCTGCAAAGAATATAATCAATCTGATTTCAGTGTTGACCATCTGGTGATGTCCATGTGTAGAGTCTTCTTTTGTGTTGTTGTAAGAGGGTGTTTGCTATGACCAGTGCATTTTCTTGGCAAAGCTCTATTAGTCTTTGCCCTGCTTCATTCCATATTCCAAGGCCAAATTTTCCTGTTACTCCAGGTGCTTCTTGACTTCCTACTTTTGCATTCCAGTCCCCTATAATGAAAAGGATATCTTTTGGGGGTGTTAGTTCTAAAAGGTCTTGTAGGTCTTTATAGAACCGTTCAACTTCAGCTTCTTCAGCGTTACTGGTTGGGGCATAGACTTGGATTACTGTGATATTGAATGGTTTGCCTTGGAAACGAACAGAGATCTTTCTGTCGTTTTTGAGATTGCATCCAAGTACTGCATTTCGGACTCTCTTGTTGACCATGATGGCTACTTCATTTCTTCTGAGGGATTCCTGCCTGCAGTAGTAGATGTAACGGTCATCTGAGTTAAATTCACCCATTCCAGTCCATTCCAGTTTGCTGATTCCTAGAATGTCGACATTCACTCTTGCCATCTCTTGTTTGACCACTTCCAATTTGCCTTGATTCATGGACCTGACATTTCAGGTTTCTATGCAATATTGCTCTTTACAGCATCGGACCTTGCTTCTATCACCAGTCACATCCACAGCTGGGTATTGTTTTTGCTTTGGCTCCATCCCTTCATTCTTTCTGGAGTTATTTCTCCATTGATCTCCAGTAGCATATTGGGCACCTGCTGACCTGGGGAGTTCCTCTTTCAGTATCCTATCATTTTGCCTTTTCATACTGTTCATTCCCATACATAGAAAAACATTAAAAATTCCATGACTTGGGATATCTGGTTTTCTTTAATTAACGATAATCTTTTGATGTTTAGACTACCTGACCTTTGTTACAAAACTTCTATATAAAACATAACTCTCAAGTTTTAGGTTGTGAATATTTTTTAAGTCAACAGTAATCAGGAGTGGAGGGCTTCCCAGGTGGCACAGTGGTAAAGAATCCGCCTGCCAGTGCCTGAGGCCCAAGAGATATGGGTTCAATACTTGGGTCAGGAAGATCCCCTAGAGTAGGGCAACCCACTCCAGTATTCTTGCCTGGGAAATCCCATGGACAGAGAAGCCTGGGGGGCTACATAGCCCATGGGGTTGCAAAAGAGTCAGACATAACTGAGTGACTGAGCATGCACACAATCAGGAGGGGAACAAGACTGAAATTACTTAGAGGTTTCCCATGGATATTTGGATGGATTGGACTTTCTCTCCATGTACTGTTATGTGGTCTCTCCAGCAGGGTGGCCAGATTTTTTATATGGCAACCAGGGCTTAAAGAAATGTGAAACTGGAAGCTTCCAGACCTTAATGCTTGGATCCACATGGGCAAGTGTCACTTGCATTGCCTTCTGCTGATTAAGCCAATGCAAGAGATGCAGGTTTGATCCCTGGGTCAGGAAGATCCCCTGGAGAAGGGAATGGCAACCCACTCCAGTATTCTTGCCTGGAGAATTCCATGGACAGAGGAGCCTGGCAGGTCCCAAGAGTCAGACACGACTTAGTGACTAAAGGACCACCACCAACTCCTAATGAGGGGCATGATGAAGGAACTGTGGTCATTTTTTTTCTCCCCAAATAGGCTCACTGAAGAGGAGCTTTAGTAAGTATCTCCTTCCAGGTATGTGACCTGGCATCTTGACTTGATTGGAAAAAGTTTCGGCCACGGTGCTCTGGGAAAATCTGACCTCTTTGTCAAGCTGCTGGATCTTGCTAGAACAATGCATTTCATTAAGAATAGATTTTGCTACTGCTATTTTATGCAGAGACATTTTCACCGACTCATTTCCTGGAATAACAATCTTAGCTATTAAGAAAAAAGAGACCTTAATTTGTTCTTGGTGTGGGGGATGGGAGGGTAAGTTTAAAACAGATTAAAAACAGAAGTTAAAACAACACATCTCTTGTTGCTGATAAAAAACAAAGTGTCAAAAGAAACAAAGCTCAAACCAAGCACACTTCCAGCTCCTTGCTGAAAGGAACTAAAGGAGCCAGCCGCACTGAATTTTTATCAGATCTATTTCTGACACATATTTCACTCACCTGCATGCATCCCTCATCACATTCATGCAGGACCAGTTTCCAGAAACATCTCTTAAGTAAGTGAACTCTGCCAGTAGCATTTACATCTTTATGGAAAAATTGAGTTGATCCGTGGTTCTTGCATTCCAAATGCTACCCAAGAAGCAGGAGACAGTATTTGATTATACCTCATTAAACAAAATGACATAAAAGCAGATGTTTGGGGAAGTCATCAGACGGGCAAAACTCATGGATTCATTCATTCATTCAAAAATTTTCATTGAGAAGGTGCTGCCATAGGACAAATGCAACTTACCATTTCAAAATAAAGTATCATAAAAAGCAGTAAGGGGAAGTGGCTTTAAAGAGAGGTCATGCATAAGAGGGGGTGACATTGTTAAAGTTGTGGGACTACCCACAATCTCTGAAGCATGCCAGTGCTGCAACATCAGCTTAAATTGCTCTTCTCTGCTCCATGCTGGCCAGACAAAACCCACACCATCAGCAGTAGAAACCACCAAGAAGCCAAATTTTCAGTCTGAATTTCTTATAACTGTGTTCTTCCTAATACAGTGCCTGGATTTCACCACTGGATTCGCCTTGGAGGAAGGCCACTAAAGAACCACTGGACTTATGGCAGCAAGCTTTGATATTAAGCCACACTCAAGACTCTTCATCCACATAGCTAGCTGGCAGCACAGCTTGAAGTGAATGAGACATAGCACAGGTAAAATTCGATACAGAAGTCTAAAGAATGACGCCATGCCAGCAGAAGATCCTGTATAAAAACCATTACTACATTTATTCCACAAAGCATCAAGGCTATGAGAATGGACAAAATAGTTTCCATTCTTTAAAAAAATACCTGTGACCTCTTATTGACCACAGATATCTGCCTGTCATTGGATGAGTCTTGGCAGAAATTCACTCTGCCCCTCACAACAGTCTTGCAAAATGGCATCAGGGTCCCCACTTTCATGGTGAAGAAACTCAGGCTAAAGGGGGCTACATATCTTGCCCAATATCACATGGCAGGTAAAGTCCAGGTCTTGATTTTACCCAGTCCTAAGATCAAAGCCCTTTCTGCTTCATAGTACAAAAGCTGCCTCAAGCAGAGAGGAGGATTTCAGTTCAGTGACCACAAAGAAACACCATCCAACTCAGACCCGGCGGTGCCTGAAAGGCTTCAGGAGACACTGAGGCTGTGATTCACTCTTGGAAGATCAATAGATTCATTTATTTAAATTATTTTGTCAATTATAACTAGAAGCTCTCAGTAGGCAGTTCAAAGCAAAGATAACACTCAGCCATTAAAAAAAAAAAAAAAGAACAAAATAATGCCATTTGCAGCAACATGGATGGACCTAGAGACTGTCATACTGAGTGAAGTAAGTCAAAGAAAGACAAATATCATATGATATCACTTATATGTGGAATCTAAAATATGACACAAGTGAACTTATTTACAAAACAGGAATAGAGTCATAAATGGAGAAAACAAACATGATTACCGAGGGGAAAGTGGGGGATAAATTGGGAGATTATGATTGACGTACACACATTACTATATTCTCTGGTGGCTCAGTGGTAAAGAATCTGACTGCAATGCGGGACACCCAGGTTCGATCCCTGGGTTGGGAATATCCCCTGGAGAAGGGCAAGGGCATGGCAGCCCACTCCAGTATTCTTGCCTGGGAAATCCCATGGACAAGAGGAGCCTGGTGGGCTATAGTCCATGGCGGTCGCAAAATGTCAAACACAATTGAAATGACTGAGCCCACATGCACGTATAGCACAGGGAACTCTACTCAGTACTCTGTAATGACCTTGGGAAAGGACTCTTAAGAAGAGTGGATATAAGTATAGCTGATTCACTTTGCTGTACATCTGAAACTAACACATTTTAAAAGCAATTCTACTCCAATAATAATAATAAAATAAAGACACAACAAAATTGCATTTTAGAAAAACAAAGAAAGATGTAAGACAAAAAGCAAAACCTCTCCTCTTTCCTCCCCCTCAGCCAGCAAGGTTAACATCATACTTTAGAAGTAGTCATTGTTATGAATGCCTTATGTATACTTCCAAAATCTTTAGCTATAAAACCCTTTTTAAAATGCTTAAATTATGTATTAAAATTATATGTGGATCTCTTATTCCAGTTGTGTAAATTTTAAAACTCCTGGTACAGATCATATATGCCATGAAGTTTTTGTTTTTTTTTTTTAATTTAAGAAAATATATCACCACCTTCTTGCATCAGCATCTACAGCTACCTAATGTTTCATTGTAAGGAATTCCACCATTTACTTTTTAGACCAACAGGCTTGTCTCCATTCTTTAATTTGCTATTACAAACAATACTGCAAGGAGTACGCCCACCCCCTCACACCTTTTTTTTGTGCACTTATGTACACAAAGAGAACTTCCTAGGAGAGGAATTCAGAGTGGTGTTGAAAAAATGAAGACAATGGCTGAAGTGAAGAGATTAGGCTTGGAGTGGGGAGAACTCTGAAGCTGAGGGTCCAGTTAGGGGGCACAGGGCCAGCAGGGACCACATCCATGGAGACCAGAAATAGATCACACACGTGGGTGTGACCTAAAGAAAGGCGTGAAACAAACTTTTTCCACCTCCCTCCCCAAACTGTCGCCCACCCACACACGGCAGCCACCACCCACACATGCACACAGCACATATCATCCAGGGCAACCTTCCCTCCTCATCATGAGGGTTTTTCACAAAATGCTGTGAATTTCAACACTTTCAGGTCTCATTTTCCACTGTATATAATTGAAGCAGGGTGGAGAGATAGTGCTCACATTAATACAGGCAATCACCGTAAGACTTGAGACCCCCAAATCAGTCTCCACAAAGCCAGACAGAAACACAAGTTGGGACAGTGACTTGTAGAACAGCTAATCCTGTTGACCCAGATTTAGCCTAATGGAGGAGCTTCATTTCTAAAATCACTGCCGTAAAATTATGACTTTTCTTATGCCAACTACCTTAATAGGTGTTTGGGGTAATGATAAAGGGATGGAAAGGGGACCAGATTTTAAGAAAAAAGAAAAACTCATTTTCTGTAATCCTCCACAGTGTATATATTCTCTTCTAATATAATAAAACTTGCCCTGCCTGTTGACAACTGAGAAAACTGAGAAAGTCTAAGTCGAAATATGATAAAGAAAACCCTCAGCCAGGGCAATGGAAAATGTAATCAAACCTCAATAGCTCCCTCTGCTGTCATTTTATGTAATTTAATTTTTTTGTTTTATTCAATTACAAATCACACGAAGCTGGGTAGTATAGAAGTCAGTTGATAAAATCCTTATTACTTCATCTAAAACTGGAAGCATCGCTCCTGTCTTATGTCTCCTGCACTGGCAGGTGGATTCCTTTTCCACTAGCGCCACTGGGAAGCCCACTCCTGTATCATGAATAAGGATGATCTGATGGTGGGGCAGTTTTCTATACAGTAGAGGCATTAGGGTAACTTAAAGAAGTGACTGGGCTTCCCTGGTGGCTCAGCGGTTAGGAACCCAGCTGTCAATGTAGGAGACACAGGTTGAATCCATAGGTCAGGAAGATCCCCTGGAGTAGGAAATGGCAACCCACTCCAGTATTCTTGCCTGGAAAATCCCCATAGAAAGGAGAGCCTGGTGGGCTATACTCCATGGAGTCAGACAGGACTTAGCTACTAAACAACAACAACAAAAGAAATGGCTACATTTCTGAAGTGAAAAGTGCTATATATGCTTCAGTAAACCTCGATCTCTAAAATTAGGCACTTTTTTTTTTTTTACTTTTTTTAAATTTTATTTTATTTTTAAACTTTACAATATTGTGTTAGTTTTGCCAAATATCGAAATGAATCCGCCACAGGTATACTTGTGTTCCCCATCCTGAATCCTCCTCCCTCCTCCCTCCACATACCCTCCCTCTGGGTCGTCCCAGTGCACCAGCCCCAAGCATCCAGTATCGTGCTACATTTCTGAAGTGAAAAGTGCTATATACGCTTCAGTAAACCTCGATCTCTAAAAATTAGGCACATTTTAAAAAAGACAACTCTTAATGATTCACTTGTCTAGGCCACACTGGTCCTGTGAGAGCTGAAAAGCCCATGGCTTTGAAAAGGATGTGGAAGACGTAAGGTTGGAATGCAGAGAAAGGAACAAACACCAGGCCAATTAGGAGAACAGGTTCTTCCACTTGAGGCGCCAGGACCGCAGGACAGAGGACGAGGGCGGAGCCGGGGCTGACACGCCCGGAGGCTGCCGGCAGGATGCCCCTCGGCGCGCATCCTCACCTGACGCTCCGAACAAGTCTGAGCGGGGATGTTTCTCACTTTACCAACAAGAAGACACTGAATTGTTTGGTCCGTCAACAACTAAGGAGAAAGCTTGGGCACAGATTTAGAAGCCTTTGGCTTTGAAGTGGGAGCTAGAAAATCTGGGCTTTGAAGTGCTCATTCTGTCACTCACGGGGGCCCTGGGAAAGTCGTAGCTTCGCAGCCTGTTTCTTCCACTAGAAATTGAAAGATGGGATTCAGTGATCTCACAGGTCTTTTCCAGTACTCGAAACCATTGCAGGCCCATCACACTCTATCCGCCCGCCCCTTTATCTGACCCAGAGATGGTTCAGTTTAAATGACAATCAAAGGCAATTTGCAGGAAAAAAAGAGGAAGGTAGGAAGGAAGAAAGGAAGGAAGGAGGTGGAAAGAGGGAGAAAGTGGAGTGAGGTAGGAGATAGATGGGCTCCAGGTTAGACGTTTAAAACTGGCCTCCTGTTTGTGTTTCATGGGCCATGAAGAAGTGGCCTTCAGATTAGATACTTAACACTGCTGGCATTTCTTGAGAGGAGAGATAGGTGGGCTCCAGTTAAGGCATTTACAAGCAGCCTCCTGTTTGCCCTCTGAAATGGAAGTAACAACAGAAACGGAAAATTGCCACTATTTGTCTCTTGTAAAATCCTTAAGGTAATAGTCATGGCAAGAACAAAGAAGGGCAAAACCCTGTTTGAGTAAAGGATTAAAGGATCTCCATTTCCCCGCCCCCCCCCCCCCCCCCCCCCCACTTTGGGGACGTGAGACACTACACATGCTCAGAAAGGCTCCTAGGGGTCAAAAGTCAGGGGATAATACCAGCCATAATGAGTCTTGCTCCTCCCAGAAGCCTTCACTTCAAGATTCATCTTGGCTGAGGGGTGTGTGGGTACCCAGGGGAGGGTCCCAGGATAGATCAGGTGTGGAAAAAGAAACCAGAAAATTGGTTAAAGGTAAACAAAGACCCGGAAGAACTGCCCTATATAAATGACTTAATTGCCTCTTTATTGAGCTCCTCCTCTCTAGGGGGACAGTCACACCTTTTCTCTGTGGGTGTTCACCTCTTCCTTGCTTCTGTCTTAACTAAACAAACCATTTCTCTCTGTGCTCTCTCACTTGTTGTGCTACATCTCTAATAATAAACTTTGAACCTGCATTTATAGTTTCTGCCCCCAAGATCTTTCAATGGGGGCAAAGATCCAGGGAAAAAGAGATTCTAGCCTCTAGCCCTGCTGATCTGGTGGCTAGGATTCCTGGTTTTCACTCAGGTTCAGTTCAGTTCAGTTCAGTCGCTCAGTCATGTCCGACTCTTTGTGACCCCATGAATTGCAGCACACCAGGCCTCCCTGTCCATCACCAACTCCCGGAGTTCACTCAAACTCATGTCCATTGAGTCGGTGATGCCATCCAGCCATCTCATCCTCTGTCATCCCCTCCTCCTCCTGCCCCCAGTCCCTCCCTCAGGTTACCCAGGTTCAATTCTAGGCAGGGAATTATGATCTTGCTTCATGCCACCGCTCACTGCTGCCTCATTGAGATCAGGAGGAAAGGAGGGAGGAAAAGTGGGAGGGAAGCTGGCAGATTTCAAAAGAGCAGCCAAATAGAATACCTGCACTGAAATGGAGATATTGGCAGGTGGTGAACCTGCCCCTTGGTGAGAAAATGAAAGTCACATGGCTTTTTTTCAAACAATAATGAGCAGCAGCAACTTTTTCCTGCTCCACTCACCACCAGTTTATAGACTGATGTCTGGATCTCAATCAGCAAAGGCCACCATCGAAACATCAATAGCAAAGGCTCCATTCATCCCAACCCTGGAGCGGCTGGGAGGTGCCGATGACTCATTCAACTGGGAGCTTCAGAGCACTTTACATTCCAGAGAAGTCCCTTCCCTCCTAATCTCACAGTTTACAAAGACAAGAACAAACACAAGAACTTCTGGAGAAGTTCTATGAAGAAAATAGAGGGTAAGAGAATGGAGTGGTAGGGTAACTGTTTCAACTATGGAGACTAGGGACATCCAGTCTCTCTCTCCCTTATATATATATTCTGGGTTTGATCCCTGGGTTGGGAAGATCCCCTGGAGAAGGGAGAGGCTACCCACTCCAGTATTCTGGCCTGGAGAATTCCATGGACTGTATATAGTCCATGGGGTTGCAATACAGTCCATGAAGTCACAAAGAGTTGGACACGACTGAGCAACTTTCACTTTCACTTTATATATATATATATGTATTTAATTCGAGGATAATTATTTTATAATATTGTGATGGTTTCTTGCCAAACCTCAACATGAATCTGCATTAGCTGTACCTATGTCCCCTCCCTGTTGAATCCCCCTCAGGACATCTTCTCTGAGGAAGTTATCCTAGCAGAGTCCCTAGAAAAAAGCAAATATCTGATCCAAGCCGATGACAGAAGACCCTGAAAGTGGGAGTGAATCTAAAGTATGTGGAATGAAAGAAAGTCAGGGTGGCTGGAGGATGGGGACAGGGCAGAGAGAAGGTGTGTGAGCTGAGGCTGGAGGGGAATCCGGGCTGGTTAACAATGGAAACAGGAGAGCGCGACTTGGACAGGAGAGAAGTGGAGTTGGGGAAAATGGAGAAGAGGAAGCCCGCTCACTCGGCACAGCCCGTGCTTTTGTTCCCACCACCTTTGCTTGGAGCTTTGTAAGCTAAATGGTGGTGTGGAAAGGAGAGCAGAGGAAAAAGGAACTGAGAGCGTGCTGAGTGGGGTTAGGAGAGGCAAGGAAGACCAAGGATGAAAGCAAACATCCCCCAGCAGATATCCCCCAAAACAAATCCCTGACAAATACGAACACAAGTCAAAACTAATTTGAGGGACTTCCCTGGTGGTCCAGTGGCTAAGACTCCATGCTCCCATGCAGGGGCACCAGGTTCGATCCCTCGTCAGGGAACTAGATACCACATGTCGCAACTAAAGATCTGAGTGTGGCAACTAAGACCCGGCACAGCCAAATAAATAAATATTTAAAAAAAAAACTAATTTGAACGTCAAATCACTCACGTTCTTATTTCTATAGGCAATAAAACAGCAGATAAGGTGAGGATACAAAGTTAAAGGAAAAAAGTTCAGGGGTAATTAAAATCTCTGAACAATAGGTTCCTTGTAATGAAGATGTTAACTGAGAAGCCTGTTGGACTTTATGTTGGCAGATCAAGAAGGACAAAGACTGGTGTGTCTCTCTAGAAAGGTGGGGGGTTGTGTACCCATGAATGGTGGAGTTATCCAACAGGAGCTGACAGATCTAAGGACAGCTATTTACCACGAACACCACACAGTCCATCAAGTGTCCCCAAAGCACTGGTTCCCAGGGGGCATCCACAGTGCCAAGTTTATACTCATAATCATACCAGGATTCTTCACTCTTATTTTCTACTGAGTGTACAGTTCAGTTTCCCAGAGAATTACATGACAAGGGATACTGCAATAGCTTGAACACAAGAACGATGAAAATCCAGCTGCTACTAAATGAAACATTAAGCCCTTCAGAATTCTTCCGTTTTAGTTTCCAGTATGGTAACTATTGATAAAATCCATAGGAACAAAAGCTTTTGGGGTTCCTCAGTCATTTCAGGGTAACAGAAAAGTTTGAGAACTGTGGCTCAAGCTGTTAATAAATTTGAGGGTATTATGATTATATAGTATTATACTATAAATGTGACATAAATGTTACAATAGGATAGTGATTGGTGATCATTTTATTATTAAATGGGGAGTTGCATTAAGACTAGATACTAGGACAGTAGATCCAAGACTCAAAACCATCCATGAACCACTTCCAAGGCAGTAATTTGTCTACCATTGGTCCTGTGCGACACTCCTGAATGATGTAAAAGCAGATCTACAGTGACAAAAGATGGGAGGCTTTCCTTAAAAGGAATGGATGTTTCTACACCAAATGGTACACAAGAACTGAAGGGGAAGAAGAGGCTGTGTCTATGAGAATGAAACTCGCATTAACGTCTTTTTCAACATTTGAACCTTTCTCAGAAAGCTGTTCAATATTTCTTCACACACACATACATATATATGCTATTGATATTCATCCCTTTGGTTTTTCATTTGACCTTTCAACTACTGCCTGGAAACCTGAAGAAATTTGAAAACTTCAGTTTTCCATTTCACATTTCAATTTAACACGTGACTTTTCAACCATCACCTGGAAAGCTGAAGAAATTTGGGGGTGGGGGGAAGAACCAAAACAAAGAATCAAGCCAAGGCCACATACAACTCCAAGATAGGTATCGAATATCTAACTTCTTTCTCAGGCCTTCCCGCCCCCCACCTTACTAAAGGAGTAACAGGGGAAAACCATCAATTTACATAAACTCTGAGAAAGGAAATATGTGCCTTTCCAAAAGAGGAATGGTTTGACTCAAGACTTGACATGGTTTCAGTTGGCTTTAAATTTAGATATGAGAAATTGTTAGTGGGTACATTTCTTCTCTCCAACATTACACACAGAAAACATTGCTCATAGTTTAGATATTTGGAACAAATATGTAAGTGCTGGCACATTATATTTTCCAAGGGGGATGAATACTTGTCTTTATTACATTTATTTGCAAAGATGTCCTACCAAGTTATCATTACATATGGACACAGGCAGTCATGTTATTTAATACAGAGGGAAAGAAGTTTTGGGACTTTGAAAAGGATAATTTAGGTCAAAACCTTTAAAATAAAGTGTAAAATAATGAAAGATATGTCATTTAAGGAGTGGATTTGTAAGTGATACAAACAAACCTTGCACATTGTAATTTAAAACAAATATGTAGAGAATTCCCTGATGGTCCAGTGGTTAGGACTCTGTACTTTCACTGCCGAGGGCCTGGATTCAGTTCCTGATCTCAGAACTAGGATCCCACAAGGATTTGATTTTAGGTCCAAGAGTTCTTCGAATAGGAATCATGTCTGTCTTCTATGAACCACACCTCACCTCTAAGGCACCATCTAAAATTTCCCACTGGAGTGAAAACTGAAAATACACTTGCAAACTACAAGCAACTTCTACATTTTAATGAGTTTCCTGCCACGTTTTTTTCCGTTTTCTGATCTACACCTAGACAACTCCCTTTTATCAAGTATTTCCAAAGCCGTCAATTTAGTTTTCAAAGCAACAGCTCTCTTTCAGTCACATTTTATCAGTTTACATATTTAAATCTCATAATAAAAGAAATAAGTACAACTGGAATAAACAAGCTTAGAAAAAACCACAAATGATATTGGTAAGCATATGTACAAGGGCAAACTAGAAAACAGCTCTGAGATGCAAGTATTAACTGTACTCTAACCAAGTCAGTTACTGCTGACAGCCTAAGCAGAATAAGCTTAATATACTGGAGACAATCGCTTTAATGTTAGCATGCAACAATATTATGATAAAGCTTTAATTTGTAAACTTTTTACCTCAAGATATAATCTTGAATATGTACCAGAGTAGCTAGAATTGCTATATGTCAAATACCTCTTCCTTCTAAAGCTGTACAATGTTACCAATGCCATACTGAGGTAATACATCCACATTAGTGTTTCCATTTTGAATTGTTACTAAATATTCATTGTGAAGCTCTTATAATTCACTAACATACTTAAGTGGCATGGATATCAAGGGGCATTTGTAACAGGCAAAGCATAATTTTTTTTTCTTTAAGTATTTATTTATTGCTTAGCAGGTAAATAATCCCCCTGCATCACAAGAGACACAGGAGATGCGAATTCAATCCCTGGGTCACTACGATCCTGGAGAAGGAAACGGCACCCACTCCAGTATTCTTGCTTGAAAAACTTCGTGGACAGAGGAGCCTTGTGGCTACAGTCCAATGGGTTGCACAGAGTTGGATATGACTGAGCGACTAAGCACACACATTTACTTAGCAGTGCCAGGTCTTAGTTACAGCAAAATTTCTTGATCTAATTTTCATCTTTGCCTTTATTTTCTTATATTGCTTATAGATATTCTTGTTATTCCCCCATTTGCTCTTTTAGTCTAATTTGCCTTCGGTTTTGCTGTCTGCTCTGCTCTAGCAGGATTAACTAACTGTATTGTTGCAGTTTACTTACTTTGAAAAATAATGGCTGACAGTCACTGAAAACCCAAAATTGCAAAAAACAAAGATAAATAATAATTTAACTAAACTTTAGACAGGCAGTGGCCTGTCCTCAGGATCTCAATCATATAACACTATGAACTGAAAATAATCAAACTTTCTACTGCATCTGAGCAATGAAGATTATCCTAAGAAATGTCCAGTGGTAATCAATAAATCCTAAATTTTCCATATGAAACAAAAGAGCAAGTTAACACTTAGTCTTGCCACAGACCCAGGGGTTGTGCTCACCGCTTTATTTAATCCTTCTGAAATAGGCTCCATTCTCACTCCTTTTGGGGCTTCCCTGGTAGCTCAGACAGTAAAGAATCTGCCTGCAATGCAGGAGACTTGGGTTCTATCCCTGGGTCAGGAAGATCTCCTGGAGAAGGAAATGGCTACCTACCCACTCCAGTATTCTTACCTAGAGAATTCCATGGACAGAGGAGCCTGGCGGGCTATAGTTCATGGGATCGCAAAGAGTCAGACACGGTTGAGTGACTAATACTCATCCCTTTATTTTTTTAACTGATGAGGAAATCTAGGCTCGGAGCCTAGGGCACCCAGATTCCAGTACAGGTTTATCAGTCTCCAAAGTCTATGCTCTTGGCGAGAATATTATGCAGCAGACTCAGAAATATTTCAAAACCATTCCATCAAAAAGGATGCCGAACTATTTAAATCACCTTCTTTAAAAGGAGTGCATCATTCTAACCACGTTGTTTAACTCTTACCTCTGGTTTTTCAATCCAGGCAAATTTGAATGACTATCTGTTCTTATACATAAGACCAAGATAATCAGCTACCATCTAACTTTTCCCTATTAATACACCTTCACTCCCTTTATTAAAACTTCTGCACTGTTATACACACAATTAGAATCCATTCAGGGAGGAGGTATGAATCTCTATTAGAATTCCTCTAAAATACAACTAACTGTTGAGAAATAAGGAAAGAAAAAGAGGGAGGGGAGGGTAGCTCTAAAGAGATAAAAGTGAAAAGGGGAGTAGCATTGACATATATACATGGTCATGTGTGAAATACATGGGGAAGCTGCTGTATAGCACACGGAGCTCAGCCGGGGGCTCTGTGATGACCTAGAGTGGGGTGGGAGGGTCAAGATGGATGGGATATAAGCACACTTAAGGCTGATTCACATTTTTGTATGGTAGAAACCAATATAACATTGTAAAGCAATTATCCTCCAATTAATAAAAGTAAAAAGGACACACGAGCCTGCCAGGATGAGCCTAGGTAGTAGTATGATTCCTGTATTCCTCTTTATAAACACAAGGATGAAAGAAGAATGTAACTGTCTACCCAAGTATGGACTGTGACTTCCTCCCAAAGCCCCATGTGGAAAGGAGGGAAAAGAGTGACTTGAGAAATCTGACACTACCACAGCCAAGCGGTCAAAGTCAAATCAACAGGTGCATGTCAGTGGTATGTATCCTTAACATGATGTGGTAGAAATGGCAGCTTTACCCATGTGTGGTCTTTCTCCCAAAAACTTGTAACCCCAGTCTAATCATAAGGAAGACATAAGTTCCAAAGAAAGAGTACTTTACAAAATATTTAACCAGTTCTTCTCAGTACTATCAAGGTCATCAAAACCCAGTGTGAGAAACCATCTTGGTCAAGAGGAATCCAAGGAGACATGACAACTGAAAAGTACTGTGGTATCTATCTTTGATGGGGCCCTGAACCAGAATAAGGACATTTGGTAAAAACACACAAAAATCAGAAAAAAAAAAAACAACACATCAATACCAATTAATTGATTACAACGTATGTACCAGACTAATGGCAGATGTTAACAAGAAAGGAAACTGGGTGCAAAGTAGATGGAAACTCTCTGTACCGTTTTCTCAGTTGTTCTGTGAGAAGTGAAAGTGAAGTCGCTCAGTCCTGACGACTCTTTGCGACCCCATGGACTGTAGCCCGGAGAAGGCAATGGCAACCCACTCCAGTACTCTTGCCTGGAGAATCCCATGGACAGAGGAGCCTGGTGGGCTGCAGTCCATGAGGTCGCTAAGATCACGGTTTGAACCACTAGACTTCAAGACTCACTGAAGGGAAGTAGTGGCTGTATTTTATCAGAGGCAATTAATCAAATATAATTTGAGGTTTTCAGTACCTGTATTTTGAAATAAACAAAAGATAACTATCATAAATTTTACTGGTTTCCAGACTTACTTTTGAATGAACACTCATTGCCGGAGTAAGTCAAGCTTAGAAAGTGATTGAAATCATAAAGTTGTAAAAATTCAGAACTGCAAAGAAGCTAAGATGCATTTTATGCCCACCTCCTGAACTTAAGAGCACTGACCACACAGTGATCTGCTGAGGGTCAGTCTTCCAGTTAGAAGGAATCGTGCGCGCTTCCTATTACAAGCCTCTAGAAACAGTATGAGAATTACTGAGCTATGTTTGTGATGCAGATATACTTATCGAGTATGTAAAATTATCATTTTAACAAAAAGAAATAGATATTTAAAATTTAATACGAAGGGAAAAGGAACCATTGTGTAAAACATAGTTTATCTTTAGATACAATGTTTTGTCTTTCATCTTACAAACCAGCTTCTATTTCAGTATTTTCTACATTAATAGGGTAAAATGTAGAGCAACTGCAACCTATCCATGAAATGGGTAAATTTCCTAAGGGGGGAAAAAAAAAGAGGGACTGTTTGACTTTCCAATTTCCAATTCTAAAATCTTCCTCTATACAATAATTCTACTCAGGTTACAAACATGTCAGAAGTAGCCAACGATGTTTCAAAATGACATTCCAGCAGCTAACCTCTGAGTGTGTTACATAAGGGGTATTCTTTGGAAGGGCCCAGGATAGCAGGAAGGGATGTGGAAGCCCCACCCCACAGTGCTACAAACTCTGAACTCACATGTTACTTGAACACTAAATTTTATAACAACTTTTATTTACAATTAGTTCCAATGTTGTACAAGTAACTCAAGTTATGGACTAGACACATTCTGAATTTACTGCAATGTTCATAAATAAATTGTATTTAAACTGTCCTATCTGTGGGTGATTTACAGGGGACTTCTGCTCCTCATTATGATGCACCAAGAGAGATGGGGAAAGATTACACGTCAAGATTAGGAAATGACCGAGTCCATGGATTCAGTCAACCTGATTGTGCAGTACACTCATATTTACTACTAAAAAAAGTCCATGTACAAGTGGACCCATGTAGTTCAAACCTGTGTTGTTCATGGGTCAACTAAGCAAGCAAACAACTTAGGTCACTTAGCTTCTAACTGCAAGATTGTTCCTAGACTAGAATTACTGAATCTAATGTCATGAAGATAAAGCCAAGCCAGTAAGAGTCCCAACCAGAAGCAAGTAGCCTCAAATATAAGCTGCTGAAGTGAGGCAAACCTTCTCTTTAGGAGATGAACAGTAAGAAGGGGGCTTCCAGTGATGCCACAGTGTGGACACCTGGGGTGCCTGTAAAACAATGTCCTGATCGCAGGCTAACTGTGTTGTATGCAGCACAAAACTAAACTCTGGTTTCCTCCGTCTGAACAAGTGCTTTACAGAGCCCAGCAACGATTACCAACACACCATTCAGAGTCACCACCACCCTACCTCCATAAGCTGTAACCAGCCCAAAGGATAATGTACACACTATTAAAAAGCATTCCCTGGTCCCAAGAATGGGAGGTTATGGTCATTAGACAGCTGGTGCCAAGACTTCCTCCCATTAAATAAGCCTCTTTCTCTTTTGCTCTAAGTTAAGTATTAATGGTATGTAATTCAATAAGCTCACTGGAGTGGATAAAGATTAGGATAAACTGTTAGCCTTCCTCCTCTCTGTAATTCCCCTACTTAATTTCAAATGGCCAACTAAATAGAGTGATATAATCTATTTGTACTTAAGAAATATGTCAATCAGGAAATTCCTAACTGAGTTGGCAAAAACGTTAACATTTTCTGGAAGGCAATGCATATTTATAAAGATAAAATGGAAAGAACACAGATAGGAGTGAACAATTTTTATTGAAACCCTCAAAGATTAAGAGGACCAAATGGTGAGTTTGGGTACCATAACAGAAAATCTCACCTAACTGTACCATCATTCACAGGAATGAACAAACCCAAACACGACAAAATTCAAATTCTCATGTAATTGCTACAAGTGAATGTAAATGAACTAATCATTTTATCATAACCTTTCTTTAATCATATGAAAAAGGGAATTTACATGGCATAACAAAAGATATGCAAAACTTAATGAAACACAATTCTCTTAAATTTCTCAAACTTATGTTTATAGGATGCAGAATGCACTTGAAATGATTAAATGACTTAAGCTGATTCTTTTTTTTTTTTTTTATTGCAAACTGTTTTAACATCAGCTTTAACCCCCATGCATGGTATTCAAAAAGAACACAGCTTCAGAATTAAAAAGATCACTTAAGTTAAAACAAGGACTGAACTCAGGAAAAGGCTGGGGTTTCTTCTGAAAGGAGTCTTCAAGTACCAATATGTATAGAGAAAGAATACTAATTTTGGTTACATTTTCCCCCTTACTGTTAAATATACAAACTATATAATACCTTTCAAAATAAAACACCCATATAAGATAAACTTTAATTAAGAAACATTCAAACCAGATCTTGGAAAAACATTAGGCAAGGAGTTTACTGGGCCAATAATGTCTCAATCTGTGATTGCTCAAAACATCGGGTCAGTCTCCTGTTGAACAGCCCAATTTCTCCCTCTTCTGGGTCCCAGGAGTTAAGAAACCTCCCATTCCTTGTGCTAATGGGACAACCTGCGATCCTTTCACTTAAGAGGAAAAATATTCTGCTGTACATTGACAGACCAAGAAGGGAGAGAAAGTAGGTACTCGGAAGAAAACTTAAATGAGGGGGAAAAAAAAATTCACCTATTGAAAAGTTTTGTTTTTGTTTTTCCCAAAGGAATGCTGCACCCATTTCACTTAATATTAGAAATCCAGGTTAAAGGCACTGGGAGGAACTCCTCACCACGAGTAGAATTACAGGTGACACTTCTGAGTCTGCTATTGCAATCAGCCTGCCTGCTGAGTGTTCTGTGACATTTCTTACACAGAAACCTACTGTAAATTAAACAAGTTTCGATCTGTGAATAATAACTAGTTTTATAAAAAATATTCAGAGTTGCTAATAAAGCACCAAGAAAAAGAGCAGCTCAGAGGACTCAGAGCCTTTCTACAGGTCACTCCTGCACAGTTTTCTCCCACAGGACCTTCAGAGTGACAAGAGTCCTCTGACCCGTCCCACCATATAACCCAAGGGACGTGGAACGCTGCTGCGGGGACTACACCCAAACACCAACTTTCATTATAAATAGTTAAGAGATATCTTACAAGATTTCATGGCTTACTCTGAAAAAGGTAAAATAGGTGCAATTTTCCTTTAAGAAAGTCTTGATTTTTGTAATACACTATTAATATTTTGATGTTCCCTTCAGTAAACACTGATAACTATGCTGGGACTACCAAAGCACTGTGAAGTCACTACAATTTATCTACAAATACTGTACTTTTTTCACCTGAATACAGTATTTGTACATTTTAAGAAAATATTGTACAAAAAAAATCATATAAATGAAATCCTCAAAGAAATATCTGTCACTAAATTTTTGAGTTGAAGTGACCAAAGACCATAGTAATGAAAACATTCTAAACATGATGTAAACATAAGTGGAGTAACGCAAAACACCAAGGTATTCAAATCTACTATATTGCTATTTCCATCCTTAATGCATCTTTCTACATAGCTTTCTCCTTTTGGAACCGTAATATAAGGGGCAGTACATTATTTCATAACCATATGCCATCAAATCAGGTAATACAGATGCTTGACACGTTTAATTATACAAAATCAATTTGTTTCAAGATACAAAATTAATGTTGATATGTCATTAATGAAAAAAATAAGATGTTAAAAAGATAACTATAAGAATACCCAGATATATGCTGTATTCCCATTTATATAGATCTGATCAATAAAACATCAACACATTCACTTAGATACTGATTTAATCCATGGATCAAGGCCATATTTTCAAATATTTTAAGGATGCCAGGACACCGCAAAAGCCGGAGAAAGGACTTGAGGAACAATATATGCTTGCTAAACAAGAACTATGTTTATTTAGCTAGTGAATACCTAGAGTAATAAATTTTTTACTTCATGATAGCAATCAGGCTCGCAAACACCCAGAAATAGGAATTAAGGGTTTTAAATGTAGTTATAAAGGTCATAAAAAGTCTGATTAGACTGAGGTACATTACTCAAAATTTTGAGATTCATTAAGTGGTAGCAAACAAAATAATTCCTCAGACAAATGCACATTTTTCAGTATACATATTATTGGGGGAAGGAGGGGAGAAGAATGTGCATTAACTGGTGAGACCCACCAAGCTGCATATCAATATTCTGTTACACCAAACAGTTTGAAGACAAGGGAAATGTTCTAATATAATCTCAGATTATGTTTCATTTGGCTAAAATAGAGCTTAAGGTTGCTTTGCCATATTAAAAGTTTACTACAATAATTTTCACATAAACATTTAGACTTGAACTCCAGGACTAAGTATGGCATGATTCTTTTGCTTTTAATCTGTCAAATAGCTAAAAATTGACAATTTAAAAACTACAACAAAGAAAAAGTTGAAGCAGTGTGACTCTTACATCATTGAACCACTTCTAATGGTTAACTGTTAGTATTTAACAAATTCAAAGAGTTAATGAATCCTTGCATTCATTCAGTCTTCTGTGCCTTAGCTAGGATGCATAATTACAAAAGACAGCAGATACTGGTAAAAGCTTCAGGACAGAAAGTGCTTGACGGAGTTACAGTTCTCAAGTGTGTTTGGTGAGAGTATAAGGGCAGACGCGCTGATGAAAACCATTACAAGAAGAGTCAATTCTGTGTTGTTAGAGTTCAAAGATGTCACCTTAAGCAGAAAAAAGCTTTAATAACGTTGTCTTTGACTTATTAGGCATTTCCAGAGTCTACATCATTAGTGTTGTGATTCTAACAGGACATCTTCATAGGGTTATTGTTTGTTTCTATTTCTCTCCTGAAAGAAAAACACAAAGACCTTTAAGGAAACATCATCATTGTTTAGCGATTTAAATTAGATGCACATAGAAAGAAAACCACGTCCATAAGAAGTTCTTCAAATACTAATTCAAGTAGTTAGGCAAAAACGATTCACTATTACCTACACACACCTCAGTGGGAGTACCACAAGCCATTTTAAAATAAACAATTCCAAACACCAAGACCCAGTTCAAGAGATTATAGGTCCCTTCCACAGCCCTGTTTTCCCACAGAATTTTGTTTACGTGAGGCTACTACAATAAATGTATTTCTAGTCCCTTCCATGAGTTCTTGATGGTTAAGTATCAAATAGACTGTTAAGTTCTGTGAAGCAATCTGAAAACTACTGGCTGAGGTAGGGTCAGGAGGAAAGGACAAGAGGAGCATTAGAGTTGCATTCAATTAAGCTTTCAGTATTAATTTATCCATGTCATACTCTCACATTCAGCATAATTCTTCATATGAATAAATATTAATACTTATTACTAATAATTCCTTTTAAGAAAGCAGGTATCCCTTGAACAAAAGTTAAACTGAGTGATGTTTTCATGATGGTTTTTAATCAAATATCCACCCGCAATACTTATTTTTTGAGCCTGCAATTCTAACAAGTTCACTCCAGTCCAAGGACCACAGTTTGAAAGCCACTTGTGTCTAATACATCCTAAGACTCTATTTTTGGTTTCACTACTCCTTTTTCATGAGTAATACAGATTCCATAATAAATATGTGCATACTTTGAAAATGGTAAAATTGATGTCCCATCCTCTGTGACATCAGAAAATTATTTAAAAATTTAAAGACAAACCTAAAGTTCTTTGTTACTGAAGCCCTTCCTTCTTCGTTTGTGTGTATTTCTACAACTTGAATGACAGTATTTAACACAGAAAGTTTAACAAATAAATGTCCTACTATACAAATAACCACAAATAAACTATTTATGCACCCATAAGTATCAGTGGGATATTCTGAAATCAAAGAATAAAACAAAAATGAAAACAGACACAAAGCGAGCTAATTTCCAAAAGGATAAACAAAAACAAAAATCCAACAGCATAAAGGAAAAAGACCCCCCAAAATTGGAAAAAAGTAATAATAATTTGGAACCAGGAAGTTACAGTCTAATTTTACAAGGTACCTAAAGCTTTAAAAAAAAAAAAAAAAAAAATCAGCCTAAACATAAAGGAAGTTTATTTCTCAGCTGAAGGAAACAGATTTGTATGAGAAATGGTGAAGCCTGCTATAATTAGCTGGATTATAAAACACAGGAGGTAACGAATGGCTCACCGTTCATTCTTCCCCATGAAATGATTAATGAGAAAGCACAAATATAAAGCACCAGAAATATACATTTAAATAAAGCCATCAAAACATGTAGGTTCAACAGAACCACAAAAGAGCTCAAATTTGTATTAAAAAATGATTTACAAGAAATTAACCTTAAACATAAGGAGATAGAAAAGTTAAAAATAGTGAAAAACAAGCCAGATGAAGACTGAATCAATCAACTGTATATACTTGATTGATATATACAGTTATAGTGGATTCTAAAGGCAAAAACCATTGTTAGAGATAAACAATCACATATTGAATGAAAAACATTTTATAATTTCAGCAGTATTAAGCTAAAAATACAACTTTATATATATTAAAAGTTGTCAGAATTACAAAGAAAATCTGACAGGTTCTTAATTGTACTAGGAGAATTAAACACATTTCTCTCAGTAATTGATAAAGAAGACAAATTGGTGAAAATAAAAGACTGAATATACAGAAAACAGAAAACTGAGCCAAATAATTACAGCAGGGTACACAATGAACAATTACAAAAAGGAACTACATGTTAGACCAGAAAACGAACCTAAATACCAAGGAATAGGTATCATACAGATCACATTTTCTGACACCAATTTTAACAGCAAACAGGTAACAACAACGAAATCTTTCCACGCTGGAAATTCTAAAACACTTTTAAAAGTCTCCCAAAAAACCATAACAAAAATTCCAAAGTTTTTACACCAGTACAATATACTAAATCTAAGCCCTCAAATAGCACTTAGAAATTTACAAGTGTTGATTTGAAAATATGTATATTTTTCAGCCGAAAAATGAGCTCATCATCTACTCAGTATGTTAGGAAAGGAGCAGCAATTAAGTCCCCCAAAGTAGAATATAAGACCCAGGAGAACAATTTAACAGAAAACAAAAAACAAAGACAGCACAAGAAAACAAAAACAAACACTGATGTTGGGGGGAGGAGGTAAAAGAAGCTAACAATAGAAAAATCTCTAGAAAAGACTCATTTTAAAAAAAGAAAGCATAAATTATATGAAGACTGATATAGCTAAAAAAAATTTTAAATACTATTAGATCCAACCAGTCCAATCTAAAGGAGATCAGCCCTGGGATTTCTTTGGAAGGAATGATGCTAAAGCTGAAACTCCAGTACTTTGGTCACCTCATGCGAAGAGTTGACTCACTGGAAAAGACTCTGATGCTGGGAGGGATTGGGGGCAAGAGGAGAAGGGGATGACAGAGGATGAGACAGCTGGATGGCATCACTGACTCGATGGACTTTGAGTATGAGTGAACTCCGGGAGTTGGTGATGGACAGGGAGGCCTAGCATGCTGCGATTCATGGGGTCGCAAAGAGTCGGACATGACTGAGCGACTGATCTGATCTGATTAACACCAATATGAGGCTTCCCTGGTGGCTCTGACAGTAAAGTATATGCATGTGATGTGGGAGACTCCGGCTCAATTCCTGGGTGGGGAAGATCCCCTGGAGAAGGGCATGGCTACCCACTCCAGTATTCTTGCCTGGAGAAGCTCATGGACAGAGGACCCTGGAAGGCTACAGTCCATAGGGTCCCAAATGCCAATGTGCCAAAAATGTTTGAGACAATACCAACAACTTGCTAAAAATATTATTTATTAAATACAACGTGCCAAAACAAACTCAACAGTAAAAAGAAGACTTGAAGAGACTTATAAAAACTAAAGAACTTTAACCGACAATTAAAAATCTATCCCAAACTAAAAACTACCAGAGTCACGGTTTCATAAAGGCATTTGATTAATTATCCCAGAATTAGAGATAAGGAAAAGAAAGAATATTTCTTGATGTATTTTGAGGTAATACTTTGATACTAACTTCAGAAAAGCATGAGAAAACTGAATCCAGTCTCACTTGTCCCAAAAGGATCTCTTACGGGCTGTTCTGATGATAACAGAGTGTGGAGAGGAGCACAGGTAGGTGCAGGAAGGCAGTAAGGACAGTACAACAATCCTCCAACATGGTAATGATAATAATGAAGGGTGCAGGGCTAGTGAGCAGCACTTGGATTCAGGATATATTCTGAAAACAGAGCCAACAAGACTGACCAACAAACTGGTTAGATATGGAGTGTGAAAGAGAAATAACAAATTATTCTGGAAGGACAATGGCCCTCTACAAAGGGGGAGCAGGTCTGGGGCAGACAAAGAAATAGAAGCCATATTGCATTTAAGATGCTTATGAAACAACTAAGTGATGATGCTACATAGGCAATTAGATACATGAGTCTAGAGAAAGAAGGAAAGGTCCAGCGTGAGTATACAAATTTGCAAGTCCTCAGCATGGTATAAAGTCCTTCAACAAAATTCAATTCCTCCTGAAGTCTACAAGGTCATCAACACCTCTGTTTTAGGAAAAAACCCTCAAGTACCCCACATTTATATGACAAGATCTAGAACAGTGCTTGATACTGTCAGTATTAAATAAACATTTGACTATGAGAAATCTCTGGATATGCTATTACTCATAGACCAGTAAAAGCATGAGACTAAGAAAAAACAAGCTATCTATCAGTGATATAACCTTTAGTGTTGTTTTAAAACCAAGTACATATGACACAGCTGAGGTCATAATTACATGTCCCAGGGTGTTGTACGAAGTAACACAGGGAGACAGGAAACCTGAATTACACAAAGGAGCCAAGGCCCAGCAGACCTGGAAAAGGACGAGGCCTCTAGCGCTGGTTCAGCAGACAGCACTTCAGACATCTTTAGGATACAAACTTTCCAAAAGTGATTCATAGAACTCAATTTTTACTTTTAATAACAAATGACAATTCAAAAAAAAAAAACAGTCTGCAGAAAAATCTCTCCTTCCTCTCTTCTCCATGAATAGAGGGCTAGGTATCAACCAAGCAGATGCAGATATCTGACGGCTCTTCCCCACCCAGATTTCAGCAAAGGCACGGGAGATCTCAAGACCAACACCTAGAATTCGGCCTGTGGAGATGAACTCTGGGAGGACGTTTACTCGCCAGCCCATGTCTTTTTGACACAGCTTAACAGATGAGCTAAGAACTCCCATACCCTTAAGGGTAGGAGACAGTTTAAAACAAAAATTTTCTTCAGTGTCCTCAGAGGGGTCATCACCTAAACATTACAGGTAAATGACTTACTTCCTTTTAACACTATATAAATAATAAACTTTAAGAAAAAAGCATAAAAATCAAAAAGAAATAAAATGGTCTCTACTGGCAGATGATATGACTGTTAGGCAGGAAATCCTACAGATGTTCTATTAGAACTACTAGAACTGATATGTGAATTTAGCACAGTCACACAATATAGGACATCTCTATAAGCTTGTAGCAAACAACTGGGAAGACTGAAAATACAAATTATAACAGCAGAAAAAAATATAAAATACTTAGCAAAAAAATTCCATAAGAGTCATGAAGTTTTCAACAGTGAAAACTACAAAATTTTACAATTATATTTGTCTCTCCCCAAACTCTTAGTTCTACAAAGCAAGGGCTATTTACCTTAAGTGGCTTACTGGTAAACCTTTATCTGTTGAATGAATAAGGGAACAGTTAAGAAGAGAACACATAGGGTCTAAATATATGGTGATAAAAGATGACTAGCACAAGATTCACGCTAGGGTTCTGGTGGGGGGAGGGGTGCAGGGGGAACTTATCTGGGACCCAGTAACAAGTTCTTAAAAACAAGCAGAGGAATCAACATGCAACCCTATTTTGGAGGGAGGTTTTGGACTATGATAAAATGAAAATAATGAACTTATTATATTCCAGACTGTCATTCGTAAGTGAATCTGTTCACGTGTAGCTTTTTTACATCCTAGGTCTTTTACTTTATGTGCTGCAGGGAGGTGGTTCCAGTACCCCCGTGGATATCAAAATCCAAGGTCGCTCAAGGCCCTCACAGTAGCTGGCCCTCTGTATCCATGGGTTCCATATCGACAGGTTCTTATCTGTGGACATGGAGGGTTGACTGTAATCATGCATTTGCTGCTGAAGAAAAAGAAACAGTTGAAATACCATTCAATTTAAGGATGATTGTTTACACCGTAATAGATATGAGTTATTTACGAAGCTAACAATAGAGTATTACTACAATAAAAATGGAATCATCTTGACTATTCAGAAGACCACCCAATGTCTTAACATAGAATTACTCACTTAAATATGTAATGTAAGTTTATTCTATCAAGTGTGATACATCCTAGGCCAAAACCTATCTTCCAGAGAAATCTTTTACAGTGAGGATCAGACCACTCAAGATTTTATCATAGAATTACTCACTTAAATATGTAAGTTTACTCTATCAAGTATGATACATCCTGGGCCAAAAACTATCTTCCAGAGAAATCTTTTACAGTGAGGATCAAATGAAAAGCAGGATTTTATACAATGAGTTTGCTTCTGTTCACCATAATTAACTCACTAACAGACAACTTCAACCATACAACAGTTAACAATTATAATCTGACAATGAGAAAGCATTAAACTAAAAGTTCCACTTGAGAAAAAGAAGTCTAGAACTGCCAGGAAAGTGTTTACTGTTGACAAAGATATACCTACTGCTCAAGTAATTTCCTCTGTATCAACACAAACTTGATTACTCTGAGACAGACCTAACATCATCTCATCTCAGAATCAAAATTGCTCCAACTGTGAAAAAACTTCTATCAGGGACTAAAACTTACTCTTTGGAAATACTCAACAATATAAAATAGCATAAATGACTAAATTATACAGACTGTTCTGGAAATTGAAACTATTTAATAGGGATTTTATTACAATTATGTCTTGCTTGTTTCCGTTTAAGCTGCAGGGCTTCATCTCTTTCTAAGGAAAGAGTATCATATTTTAGAAGTGCACCCCAAAGTTACAGGTACTCAAAAACACTAATCATTCTTATATGGAATTAAAAATCTATTAAACTAAAAATCTCACCTCTGTCTGTTTACTGATCAATAAGGACTTATAAGAATGAAAGAATACAGTAGAAGTTAAATGATGCAGTCATCATAACAAAGTAAAATTTCAGTAAAACGTTACCTAAATAGTTAAGATGGCTATGTAGACTCGAATTTATACTGGGTAAATATACTCCAGATATTAGCAGTTTTTTATTTTGCAGTAACACACTCAATTGCAAGTTAAAGAAAGTAAAACTCCCCTACCCTCCTCAAGTCCTTTCTATTTTAACTTCCTCAGACAGGCTACCACTGTAACTTCATCTGGCATACTAATATATACATTTCTTGATTTGCCAGTTCAGACACTATTGATTCCCACTGTATGGTGGTGGTGGTCTAGTCGCTAAGTCGTGTCGACTCTTGTGACCCCATGGACTGTAGCCTGCCAGGCTCCTCTGTCCATGGGATTCTCTTGGCAAGAACAGTGGAGTGGGTTGCCATTTCCTTCTCCAGGGGATTTTCCTGACCCAGGGATTGAATCCAGGTCTCCTGCACTGCAGGCAGATTCTTTACTGGCTGGGCTATGAAGGAAGCCCTCCCATTGTATATGATGAGCAATTTATCACAGTGAATGCTATATTCTCTTCTTCTCTACAACAGAGCTCACTATTTTAGTTCCAGTGACCGTCCTTGACTTTGCCTACTATAGGCCAAGCATTAGGTGCTAAGGATTCAGCAAAGAATCCTAGAATCATAGAGCAACTCCAACCATGAGTGCTCAGGGCATCCCAACCAAGGGCTCCTGTCTCTGTCAGGCTTCAAAGACCACAATGCCATTTAACAGACAGAGCAGGCAGATGGTTACAGCCCTGAGATTCACTCTGTACAATGAGGACTGTCTGACTCAAAACACATAGAGTCTCTACAGAGGATATTCGTTCTAACGTAACCAGCTAGCAGCTGTCATCCTTCTTGAATTCCTTTTTCATTCTGCTGAAATACCTCTTCAAGTTTTTCTAGGATATGTAGCTAAGCTCTTGTACACCTGAAAATTTTATTTTGCACTCGTCCCTCACTGATATAATTTAACACTCATCTTCAAGAGCCTGATTCTATGCCCCATTCCCCTACACAACAAAATCAGACTGTGTATGTGTCCAGAGTTGTAGATGAGAGAATTTTGATAGCAGTCTGACTCTCCTTCCTTTGTGGCTTATAGGTAGTAGGCATATAATCTGTCTTTTGCTCAGAAAGCTTGTCTCTTTACCTTTTTTCCTTTTAAAATTTTAAATAATCCTGCTGGTTCTTCAGTGAGCCCATTTATTCTGAAAACATACATCTCTTGGCTCTGGAAAGTTCTCTTTAATCATTCTGCCCTCTGACTGTTTTTTCCTTTAGAGGCAGTGGATCTCCTTTCCACCATGTCTTCCACTCCTTGTATTTTTCATCATTGTTGCTCCACATTTGGAAATTTCTTTGATTTAAAATTTCAGAACTAAAACATTAACACTGTATTAATCCACTTGCTTAAAAAGATTTTTTTAAAAAAATTTGATAGTGTTTTTCATTTCCAAGAACATTTTCTGGTTTTCTTCTTTTTACAACAAATCAAGTTTTGTTTTATAAATTACTTTCTGGTCTCCGAATTACCTATTTCATTTAGAGGATCCGTCTTGCCTGTTTTTTTTTGTTGTTTTTTATTTTTCCTTGTCAAGCTTGATTTTAATCAAATATAACAAAATTGTGTGTTCAAATCTAAAAATAAAGAACTATACAAATACTACCATGACACTGGCTTTAATTTTTCCTTTAGCTCTAAGCTTCACAACTACCCTTTCACTATAAATGAGAAAATCTGCCTTTCCCAGTTTTATATAACCAGAACTTTCCAAGTTTTATATAACCCAACAGGCTATGTGTGATCATCTCCTCCATAGGGTGCTGTGCTGGCAAAGAAAGGTGGGGAATTCCTCCACTGCCAAAATAACCAGAAGGGGAAGAAAAAAATTAGTCAATTAAAAAAAAAACCTCTAGCAATGACAAGATGAAATTAGCTCTTTACACTTCTTGTCTGTTACTCCAAGTCGGCTCAACAACTTAAAGAAAAACATAAACATAGTAAGAAAAGAAAGGAAATTACAGTAACCACAAAACTAAATGTAAAATTTTAAATTACAAAAGTTCTATTAGAAAGTACGGGAAAACCTGCCGTGAGACCCATGATCACAAGACCCCAGCTGCGGGCTAAAGATAAACTAAGGAGGGTTGGCTGTAAAGGGTGAGCACTGGTTTCTCTCTAAAGCCAGTCACTTTCTTTCTTCTCATAATAAATCTTTCTCTGCCTGAAAAAAAAAAAAGAAAGAAAGTACAGGAAAGAAGTTTCTCAAACTTGGAGAAGACAAAGATTTGAAGTCATGTTAGCATAGATGTTCTAAAATAGTTCTTATTATTCAAAATTGCTTGGGTTGTTCCAATCTTTATAGATCCTATACTACAAAAAAAAAAAAAAGAGCTAAAAAACCCCAAAACACTTAAAAGGACACTGTGGGCCAACTGAAAGAATATCATGGTTACTAAGAGAACAACCTTATTCTTAGAAAATATACACGATACATTTTTGGGGTAAAGAGCCATGATGTATGAAACGTACTCTCAAAAAACCCGTATCAGGCAAGCATTGCTCCTGCTGATGACATTTAGGTTGTTTTCTGCTATTTACTACTGTCAACTACACTCTAAGAACATTCTTGTATGTATCTGGGGTATGTGGGAAGTTTTTCTTAGGTGCATATCCTGGAGGAGAACTGCTGAATTGTAAGGTACTGAAATATTCAGCTTTGTTAAGAAAATGCAAAACTACCTGCCCCAAACTACCAGCTTTATCAATTTAATGCGCCCATCTGCAAACACGTAAGACATTTTGTTGGTATACACTCCTTCCAATACTTGCTATCATCAAATTTCTTAATTTTGCCAAGTGAGTAGATATAAAATATTTTCTCGTTATAGTCTTGAATTAACTCTTAATTCATTTCCTGAATTAAGACTGAATACCTTTTTATACTTACTAGTCATACTTGTTTCCTTTCTCTTAAAAGGACTATCCTTATCTTTTGCCCATTTCTGTATGGGACTATTTTTTTCTTAAACTAATTCACAGGAGTTCTTTATATATAACTGTCTTTGGTCAGTTATGTTAAATTCCTACCAGTTCCTAGCATGTTTTTTTACTTCCTTTAAAGTATTACTTAAGTACTTAACTTTCTTTTGATGAAGAGATTTTAATCCAGGCAAATTTTTCTCTTACAAATAGTAAGTCTTTTCTGTTACAAGTAATTACATTTCATGTGTCAGTTAAGAAACCCTACTTTACCCAAGGTCACCTGGGGAAGTGTGACTTCCAGGGTATCAGAAGCTTTGAGGAATTTCAGCTGCATACAAGACAGAAGGTGTCATATTAAAAGTGAATACTAGGATAATGACTTGCCGCTCCTTTTATTTAAAAAAGAAAAGAGGCATAACCAGTAAAGGAAATCCTAGCAAACACCACTGATTTGTCCTTTCTTATGGAGCCAAAAAGGACTAGAACAGACAAGGAACACATCCTTCATCACTAGGATGCCCAGAGTATTTGAAAGCAATTTTTGCTGAAAAGCTAGAGTGCAAACAAGCATGTCTAAGAGGAAATACACAAATGAGTAACAGTACCAGGGAAAAAATGGCAAGGATACATGATGTCCCAAATGCCAAACAGTTAATCAGCGGGGGAAATGATTTCCTGACGTGGTGGTTTCAAAGTCTAAGGAGAGTCAAGTTTTAGCTACTAGCATGTCCGTGGCACTGGCTCTCCCTCTTACCCTTCACTGATGATTCACTTAACTTGTCACATCAACATACTGGGTTGGCCAAAATCTTTTTTCAGGTTTTTCCATTGCATCTTCTGGAAAAACCCAAACAAATGTTTTGGCCAACTCAATACATCATGGCTCTCTCATCTTCACATCTGCCATGGAAAGACAATATGCAACTAACATCAGCACTAAAGCACCACACAGAAACCAACCTAATTTCAGGGCAAACACCTGATCCAGATGATCTCTGTCTGGTTTAAAGAAAAAGCCAGGAGTCTTAAAATATTTTTCACACACACACACACACACACACACACAAAGACACTAACCAAACTGCAATGAATTCAGATAGACATAGGGGAAAGATAAAAGACGAAGAGGGCAGAAAAAGATAATCTGGGGGATACTATAACCTGGTTGCGGTAGTTATACAAATCTACAAATGTGTTACAATTCACAGAACTGTACACCCCAAAAAAGCGACTTTCACTGTAAGACTTTTTTTAATTTTGTTAAGGATTTATACAATACAAACATTTATAGAAGCTTTATATTTTCCAAATCTGAAAGCAACCAGAAGTCCTTCAAAAGAATGATTGGTTAATAAATTGTGGTAAATCCATACAATGGAATGGTAGTAATTAAAAGGAACATAAGAACTGACTGGCAAAACATAAATTCCAAAGATACAGTGCTGAGTAAAAGACTCCAGTGTTAAAGTTCACATATTATAATTTCATTTATGTGAAATTATGGAAAATGCCTTACGGAGACAGAGAAAAGATCAGAAAATTACGTACTAGAAGCGGTAAGGGAGCACTTGACTAGAAAGAGGCAGCAAAAGGTATTTTTCAACTTTACTGTACTTTAATTTTTAAAAAGGGAAAGGTAAAGAAGCTATGGAAAAGGAAGGAGTTTCTAAAAATGGTAATTACAGGAAGCAGAAATAAGCTTTCAACAGTCATCTTTGTGCTTGATAAAATCAAGATGGACTCTGAAACAAGGGATTCAGATAAGAAAACAACAGGTATAAAAGGAGACACGGATGTGATAATGTAAACAAACTACTGCTGTCTGTGAGGAACAGGAAGCCTTACAAATTAGAGAGTCAACAGTCAAATCCATGACATGGAAGTTCAATTCTGAGAAATTCTCCAAATGCAAAGAACAATAATAAAGATAGGAACCAATGGCACTGAAGGACCAAGATTCAGTATTATTTTTTGACATTACTAGGGAGAATAAAAAAAACTTGGCCTATAAATGAAGGAATAAGGAAAATTATGAGACCCACATTGCACACATTCCACACACATGTTCACACTGCAAGAATAAATTTTGTGCACACATAGAGAAACAGCTATTTCCAAAGAAAGAAAATTTAGGCTGGTCTCAGACTTCTCCATAATATAAAACTATAAATAATATACTATAAATATAAAACTATAAAACAAAGCCTGAATGAAAAGACTGTGACCCAAGATTTCTATATCCAGATAAAACTGTTGTTCACATATCATGGCCAAAGAAAGGCATTTTTTGGATCTAGAAGTGCTTAATAATTACCAAATTACGCTTCCTTAAAAAAAAAAAAAAAAAAAATTGATGATGGTAATAAGTTAGATTCACAATTAAAATGTCAAAGGTGGGTTTAGACATGTTATAAAAAGACTGGCAGTAAGCCATGAAACAATTTAAATGCAAAAATTTTAAGTTTAAAAATATACAGTTTAAATCTCTGTTGTATATACGATTATAAAACATAAATAATTCGTGAGACAATTTTATAACAAAAAAATAAAACTAGGATAAATTTTCAAATTGGGTAGAGAAGATATGTGAGAATATGTACAAGGGTGACCTATCCTTAGTGGTGGGAGAAAGAAAAGCGCAATCACTCCTTCTGATTCACTCTCTGTAAAGGTGCTTACAGTGGGGCCACTGACTCAACTGCTGAGCTCAAAAAAGCTACTCTTGATCCTCTTTTTCCCTCACTTCCCACATTTAACCTGGAGAAAACTCAAGGATATTCAGCAATTCATTGGTAAGGCTGAGTGGTGCTTTTCACAGTTGTATTGTGCTGAATTGATTCAAAATTCAGCACAGTGATCACTAGCACCAGAATCTCACCAGGCCGAGATGCTTGCACACCAGGCCTCTGATCAAATGGATCCGATTTTCCTAGAGTGGGATATTCAAGAAGCTGCAGTATCAGGAAGCACCTTAACTGATATTTGTATGGCGTAAGTTTTGGAAACTACTGCCTTAGGATCATTATTTCCAACATTATTGAGTAGTGAGGACTGTACTTGAAAGAGTTCCCTCTTCTGTACAGACTAAGAAGCCACAAGATACTTAGGTTCACACAGAAACAAACCACTGATGTTTTACATACAGAACAAGTTGAAGTTCCTGCTTTATCTTCATTTCTACATAGAAGCTTTCCATCGTAACCAACTTAATTTACTGGAGAAGCTTCTAATGAGCTCTGCTTTACTAGAAATTTATATGTATTATGAATGGAAAAATCTGCCAGTTGCCTACTCCATCTATTCTCTTCTCCTCCTAAAAACAGAACTCTGCAATTTATTTTTGTAGATTGGAACAGAAAACATTCCTCAGCCTGTCCCGCTCTGTGATCAAACCCTGGCCAACCTGAGGCAAGTGTAAACAGTATTTAACTTCAGGGTCAGTCTCCCTTAAAGTCTCACAGAGGGTAAATAACAGAAGCAGAAATCGAATTCTGCAGTTTACATCTAAGTCCACTTCCTCTCAGTTCTAAGCTGTCTTGCTAAAGTCAGATCCTCACTATTCAATATATTCTGTACAAATGCTGTAAGTGCACAAATTATAAATATGCCTCAGAAATATTAAGGGAAAATATCTATTTATCATAAAACACAAAAGCAGTAACATTCAAACATTTAAAAGCTGTTTGTCTCAAACTCCAAATACATATTCCCATAAAATTAAAGTTAAAAGATCAGTGACTAGAATCCTTAGCCAGTTCTTAATAATGAATGCAGAACTCAGAGCGCTAATGAACAAGACTCAAAGACCTTTATCATCTGAGAAGTATGAAGAATAGGCAGGAGGCAAATTCAGAGTAAGGGTTGCCCTTGGGAAGGCATCCCAGGCCTTCAGGGATGTTTACAGAGTTCTGTTCCATAAGCCAAGTGGTCAGTTTCCTTCAGGGTAATGTTCTTAAACTCAGAATATAACACCACAAGGCTTTAAAGACTATCCATCCATACACACCACCCCAATGAAAAGACCCTACACACAAAAATTACTGTACTCTTACCCTACGCATGGCTTCCTCCTCTTCTTGACGCTTTTCATAATGTGCAAAGTCATCAAAGATTGAGGTGGTATGCTTGAAAGTAGCAATTATTTTAAGCACTTGCTTAGCTTTTTCTAGGGGTACCTCTTGAGTGTCCCTTGAATTGGTAACTGGTTTGTTGTCATTATTTTCTAAGCGAATATGCCGTAATTGGTTATTGGGGACATCTTTGACAAAGATCCATTTAACTTCAAATTTGCCCTTCCACTTATCCTGAGACCAGACACCGGCATACGCATTATAGTCCACAACAGACTTCATCTCAGCCACTCCACAGAAGTGTCCACTGCCATTCACACTGAAGAGCAAATAGAGTGGGCCTTTCCCATTCAGGGAACGGTAAGCCGCATCCAAACGCTTATTCCCATGCTCAGTACTACACCAAATAGAGTACTTAATGGAACGGTGTATGTCGTCCTCAGAATAGCTCTTAATTATAAACACACGTCCGTTCTTCAGGTTCCAGTCAAAGTCTTTGGGATTGTAGTTGTTTATGGCCTTTAGCTTTTCCAGCACGGGATGCACTTCCACACTCGACGGTGAAGCGCTGACAGGAACAACACCTAGACCAAAGTTTTCACTGCTCGCTCCATTGTTCTGGTTGAAGCCGGCCCCTCTGTTCCGGGGCGCCACCCAGCGGTTCTGCAGCTGTGGCTGCGGGGGCTGTACTTGGTGAGGCTGGGCCTGTGGCTGAGGTCCTTGTGGCTGCTGCGCTTGCGGCGGCTGAGGCTGCGGTTGAGGCAGTTGGCTCTGCACCAGGGGTGGTGGCTGAATTAATGGCTGAGGCTGCTGGATTATAGTCTGAGGAGGCAGAACTGGTTGGGTTGGTGGAGCCTTTACCACTGACCCCTTTTCATCCCAAGTTCCAATATTCATGTTGTGTTTTATAGGAGGTGGCGGCACAGCGGAACCCCCGATTCCCACATTGCCCTTGGGTTTAAGTTTCGGTTGAGGTTTGGCGGGCTTTCTGGCAATGGCAGCCCAGGAGGTGGGTTTCGGCGCCGCACTGCTAACCGGGGGCACACTATTGGTTGCGATGCTGGTCATACCACTGCTGCTTAATGCTGTTCCTACAGTTTTCGTCACTGCAGCCGTCAGGTCACCACCAATTTTCAGTCCAGTCATGCCTTGCTCGATACTGCTAATGCCAGGCACCTTGCTCAAAGTATCACTGCCAAATCCAGCCTGTCCGTCAGTAATAGCTCTCCCAAGAGAACTAGGTGGATAGCCGTAACTGCTACTATAAGCAGAACTTTGTGTTGATTGTCCCTGAGATCCACTTGTCCCCCATGTCGAGAAATCAGCATTACCAGGAAAAAAGTTAAATCCATGTTGACCAAGAAATGGAGGGGTATTTCCTAATGCCCCAGGCTGACTAAACACACCGTCTGGTATATAATGATGCTCTCCATTACTCATCTGTCCATAGGTTGTCAGATATGGCATAGGCTGGTCTCCAGCTGTGGACCATGCTGCTTCCCCAAGAGAATATGGAAATCCAATGGATGGAGCATAGTAACTAGGCATGTATGGATCTGACATTGGTGGATAGCTGTTATTCTGGAAAACAAAAGATCACAGTCAGAAGTGATGTAAGATGTGAGGGGAGGGGTACACCCCTAAAATCAAATTGTTTTAAATGAATGGGAAACAGATGTACCTGCTTCAGATAAAAAAAAATTAAAATTTTAAATCTAATTTTATCAACAGAAAAATTTACTGATGACTACTTTAATATATTTATAATAAAATTACAGGGATTTTTTGGGGGATGGGAGGTTAGGATGGGGATTATTTTTATATAAGACCCAGATCCTCTGGGCACAATTTAAAAACACTCTAATTTCTACAAAAACTTGATTTATAAACTTGCAGAAACACTGATTGTTAGCTTTATTTTAAGCCACTGATGTATGAAAAAATTTATGGGTAAGAATTAAATGAACACAGATGATGCCAAATAATAGACAAATTACAGTATATCTATGATGGAATCCAGTCCAGCAATTTTGCATTTTTATAAAAAACAGAGAAATGTTCACACTGAAAAGAAAAAAAAAAAAAAGACAATATTATATAAATCCATATTTAGTTTTGCCTTGCTCATTTTGAAAAACAAAATGAAATTCTAATGGTTTCTTTTTTTTTTTTTTTTAAATTCTAATGGTTTCTTAATGGTTGGTAACAGGTACCACTTTTCTTATTCTCTATGTCCTAAATTTTACATAATATGGTGGTGGTCCAGTGGCTAAGACTCCACACTCCCAACACAGGGGGCACAGGTTCAATCCCTGATCAGGGAACTAAGATCCCACATGCCATGCAATGCAGCCAAAAAAAAAAAAATTATAAATAACTTAAAAAAAAATTTTACACAATAAATTTACCAGCTTCCTGATCAGAATTTTAACTTAGAAATCGGTAAGTTCCTACCATTTTTTCCAGAATTACTGTAATTAAATTGGCCTTTATTTTTAATAAAATGAACTCATCGTTCATTTAGTGATGTCAAAATTCAAAGCTTATTAAAGAAAAAAACTCAAATTTGTTAACTAGCCAATGTATAAAATCAGTCTATGGATTTCTTTTGAAGGTAGGTTTCTTGTGTCCCAAATATGTCTAATACAGTCAGCCCTCCAGTCCACAGGTTTTGCATCCATGGATTTAACCAACCATGGCACAAAAACACTCAGGAAAAAAAAATTTTCACTAAGTTTCAAAAAGCAAAACCTGAATTTGGCACATGGGCAACATGTTTACATGGCATTTACATTTTATTTGGTATTATCAGTAATGTGGAGGTGATGTGAAGTATATACGAGGTTGTACACAGGTTATACAGTACAGATGCCATTAGGGGCTTGAGCATCTGTGAATTTTGATATCAGTAGGGTCCTGAAACAAATTCCCCCAAGGGACAATCTGTAATAGATTTTCACTCTATATTCAGGGTGTGACTTTTAAAGCCTTGAATAGAGCTTTAAATTTTGTAAAATTCATCAAGATGAAAAAATTTAGCTAATCTCCAGTCGAGACAATTTGTATTCCTTTTCCAAGGGTCAATACCATTTTGAAGTTTAACTATTCACTTTACATTCTAAGTTTCCTGGAGCAAACTGGAGAAGGTAATGGAGCAAAGTACATTTGGCGGAAGTTGTGGGGGGGCAGGGTGTGTGGGAAGGGGGATTATTCCTGTCACTGCTTTCCCACTCAAGAAAGAATAGCAACATGAATGTGTGACAATCATACCATAGATACTACCTGGAATTCATTTTATTTTTTAAAAGGCGTATTACTAAAAGTTAAAATGCTTTACTATTACTATTAAGGTATCCGTGATATATACCTCACGACTGTTAAAACTGTACACTATCTATAAGAAAGTTAATTTAATATTGTCTTTTGAAATAATTCTGATATAATTAAATGAAAATAACAAAAGAATCAAATAAAGGTTGCATTTAAATAAGACACAGATTTACCAAGTATTTCCAGTTAAACATGAACTTAAAAACAAAAAACAACTGTCATTTAGCAATATTAAAAAAAAAAAAGACTTTAAATACATTTGACATTAATTCCACTGTATTCAAAACTGGAAATATATGTGTCAACTATTTATTAATTTAGTTTTTAGATAATTATTAACCATATCCAAAAATATATTCAAAAAATTCTCACAATATTAGCATGAAGGAAATGAAGCCTGAGGAATGCTGAAAATCACCAACAGTGGTTTGATAAAAAAATAAAATTCTTGAAGAATAATGAACAAACTTCATTAGCCATGGATACACTCACATCTGTGTTTATAATTCAATCAGTAAATTACTTGTTAAAGTATTCATATGAAGTCACTTGAGAAAGCCTAAGTTTAGCCAATATAAATAATCAAGATTTTCTTAATTTTTAAATTTTTTCAAGTTATTAAAATAATTCCCTTTATTACTTTATTATTTATTCTAACCAAACACTTTACTAAATGTCTACATTGTAAAAAAATACTGACATAAGAGTCATTCTAAAGGAAAACCTACAGTTAAGAAGACACATCGCACAGGGAAGTGGAATATATTCCACACAAGGGAATAAGAGAGCTAAATGCATATGCAGGTAATCACTTTCAAAGTTCTAATTTAGAGTATTAGCCTGAAATCTGGACTCAGTGCATCCTTACCTGCATGTGGAAGTGTAAAAACAAAGTGAAAAGCTTTGAAGCTCATTCTTCATGATAAAAGTGTTTGCAAAACCATACTCATAAATTATGTTGAATATTCTTTCTTTACCCTCACAACTGCTGAATTCTGCACAACAGTTACATATCAAATTTCTAATTTGTCTATACACATCACACGATTCAGCGAACTAAAAGCCAGTGACCAAATATTTTAAGCTTCACAAGCCAAATACAGCCCCTGGTTGCAGTCACATATTCATCTTTTTATAACTATTTAAAAAGCTTCTAGCTCAAGGGTTTCCTCAAGGAAAACAGGTTTTGGTCCCTGGATTAGTTTGTCAACCTGGTTTTAATAGATAATCTATTTATACTGATTCCTATTTAAAAAACAAAACAAAAAAACCTGTATCATTAGATTCAGTGGGTAACAAATTTTTGCCATTTCTTTCACTTCTGGGGCTGGACCAGGTCCAAACCCTTTTCGTGTGGAGATTTTTGTTAAATATAATTACTTTTGAATCATGAGTTTTACTTCACCCCTAAATTAGTGATTGTGTCAAAATACTAAGTTTAAATTACTTTAAAACGTGCTCCATTAATCACAAGTATCTTGTTAGACAGCTCAGGCTAGTCAGCAGAGATGCACGGCTGGCCATACCTAACTCCAGAGCTATCCACAGTGAGCATAATGGATAAATGGCCCGCTCTCTCCAGTTGACCAAACAATGCTAACTAATTCCTAATTCTTTCCGTAGTTATAGCTGAAAGAGAAGCTTTTTTCTTAGCTCTGTGAAAGAAAAACCTAAACAGTATCCTGCTGGGCTAGGGTTTCAGTTTGGGTGCTAGTGAAAACAAAGTTCTGGGAAACTATTCAAAGTTTAAAAGTAAGATATAGTAAACACAATTTGTATTAGCAGAGCTTTGTTATAATTGGAAATATTTTTAAATGTTTTGCCAAATATAAGGTAAATTCTTAATTGCTAAGTGGGATATCAATTAGGAAAGTACCTTGGGTAAAGAAGGGGAACAAAATTTCTACCTACTGATGATGGAAAACAATATAACTCAAAACTATCTTTCACCTTTTACTTCAAATCTGGTACAATGAGGTATAATCAATTTAACAGTTTATGTCCAAATAATCACTTTAAAATAGTTTATTCATAGTGAAGTTTTACTTTGTTGTTTAAAGATATATGACTTCTAAACAAAGTGATGTGAAATGTTTGGTATTTCTCTTACTCAAGAACTAATTGGAAATAGGAAGGTAACAATATGTACACACAAAAACTGATATAAAATTCAATGGATATAATGAAACATACTGTAAAGTAACAGATCCACAAACCCTTTACCTAGAGCATAAATTCAGAAATACAATCTGGAGAGAGACCATTTAATTATATAAGGTAGATGTGATGCCAGGAGGTATCTAATCTAAATTCTAATCCCAACCCATCAGTTGTGTAAAACCAGTATCAAGCTATTTAAATGCTTGAGTTTTCTCAAATACTGAAAAAAATAAAGATAAGGTACCTAGGACACACTAACTATTCAATCAACAATAGTTGTGTTCATTAATACAATTTAACTTGCCTTTTGAAAATATAAGCTTAAAATGTAAATTCATCACCAAATGCATATAATTTCACTCAAACTGACTAAGAGTATAAAGTCACAGTATGACACAGTAGTTGTAATCAAGGACACAGGTTCAATTCTCTACTCTTCCAGCTTCTATGTCAGTTGTCAGTGATCATCAGATCATTTAATTTCTCTAACCTTGTTCCTTCACTGGTAAACGGGATAATACTTGCTGCTCTAATCAATTACAAAATTTAAAAAATCTACCTGTTAATTGCAAAGTGCTAAAGTATAGGAGTTAATCTTATTTTAATTTGAAAACAAATATAGAAAAGATTAAAAATTCTTCCTTAGAATTTCCATCACTTATAATTATCATTTCTTAGCCTTTTTCTATTATCTAAAAGTTTGAACAACAGTAAGAAAAAATTCATGATTACTGTTCTGACCTGAGGGCACTTCAGTACAACTCAATTGTAACTGAGTCTTTCAGCCATACTAATACCAATTTTTACTTCATAAATATCCAAACTTCAAGGGAGAATACTATACAATGTCTTAGAAGGTCAATACAAAAATGGTTAAAGTGTTATTCACCATTAACAGTATGTCTGCAGAGAAAAACGGAAACTTATCCATTAAGAACGAGGTGCTTCAAACTCCAGAACTAACTTACTGGATTAACAACAAAATGTTGATTTTAGTATACTTTTAATGTGTATGTGAATTTTATTATTTTAAAAATATTATTATACTTCTTAAAAAGTGTAATACATGCATATGTAATCACATAGATGTTGTAAGAAAATGTAGCATCATATATTATACTCAATTAATCTGAATTATTTCACCAACCATAGTTCTCCATTCCTTAATTCTAGCAGTTAACCTAATCTACTTATTCAATAAATACTTAATGAATGCCTGCTACATGCCAGATACAGTGCCAATCACTGGAGACAGAAAGAAAAGACAGTCTTTGGCCTAGAGCATTTCACACATTTAGGAGGGAAGACAATCTAGGAAGGATAGTTACAGAAATATGAACAAAGCAAAACAAAACACTTGAGCATAAACAAGAGGGAGCAAGTAACTGGGAAAAATCAGAAGACTTCACTAAGTGATGGACATATGAGACTGTGTGTGTAAATCATACATATAGATAAAAAGTGTGAGATCATGAAAGAAAATATTCAGAAAACCAGTCCTATTCCCTAAATAATGTAGATGGATAAGTTGGCCAAAGATGAGTCAGGGAGAGAATGGAGTCACTTTAATGGCACTCAACACTATGAATATACCCACTGTGGTGAAACTTGGGTAAGTCTTTAAACAGGACTATGGCAACAGACTACGACTTAAAGAAGACCACTGAGTGGCAATATGGAATCCCCAGTCAGGAAATCATTCCAACAGGCAGAGATAATGAAAACTTTACCCAAGGGCAGTAACAACAGGGAAAGAAAAAGATATTTTATGTTCTTAGTTCTCTATACCTCTTCTCTGATCAACACAGCTAGGAATTTATTTCCATATATATATATGTGTGTGTGTGTATATATATATATATATAAACATATATATATACACACACACACACACACAAGCAGACAAATTCAAAACTTTGGTGTTTATCAATTTATTCTTAAAATTTATACGCATAAATCACATGGCATCTTTTAACAGTAATTAAACCTGAATTTTCAATCAACTTCCTTGTTAGACTATTTTGAGGAACTATAGAGAACTAATTTCAAGTCTTGAAGGACATTTATTTTTTAAATTACTATGAAAATTATTTCCTAAGATATTGAGCACTAGGAAAATAGAAGAAATATACTGCCACAGAAGTAAAAGACCAACAATCTATTTTTAAAGCATCTCTGAGTTTGAACTGATTTGGCTCTAAGTATATAAAACAAACAGTAAAAACCTTTCCAGACTAAAGAATATAATTTTTATTATTTATAATAGCAAAATCAGATGAAAGGATTTCATTTTAAAGACATACTGTGTTTTTTGTTGAAAATTTAATTAAACAATTATTTCGGCTAGGTCAGTGCAAGAAGCTGTAAATACTTGCATAACTTTAAATCTCCAAATAATTACTTCAAATATTTCACCAATACAAGTTTTCACTAATCTACTTTAAAAGGTCAATTTGTATTTTCTATTGCAGCTAAGTAACCACAACAAACTTAAATTTTGTAAGGCTTATCTTTAAGATTTCAGATAATTTTCAATTTTGCTCTCCAATAAAGCCAGTTTTCAATATTCTATATTGTTCATGCTCATGCTCAGTTGCTAAGTCGTGTCCGACTCTTTACGACCCCAGGGACTGTAGCCCCCAGGCTCCTCTGACTATATTTCCCAGGCAAGAATACTGGGGTGACTTGTCATTTCCTTTTCCAGGGGACATTCACAACCCAGGGATCAAACCCGTGTCTCCTGCGTTGGTGGCTGGATTCTTTTACCTGGTGAGCCACCGGGGAAGTCTTAGTACCATTTACCCTGATTAGATCATTATTTTTAATTATTACAGAAAGGTAACTGGTCAAAACCTATTCATTAGTACTGGCAAGGAGGTGGTGGTAAAATATAGTCTCATTGGTATCAAACTTTTAAGACATCTCTTTAAACAGCACATTACATTGATTCATCATTGATTTAAGTGATTTAATTAATAGAAAGCATAAGACCTTTCATTTAAACATCACATTAAAACAAACCTTTTATAGATGTTTTTGCCCCAACATAAGGAAACTTTTATGATACAATTTAAAAACTGGATTCACTAATGTAAATGCCCTTACAGTCTTAAAAAAAAACAATGACTTTCCAATGCTTTATGTGAAATTGTATGCAGAATTCCAACATATAAAACACGTAAAATGCAAAGCACAGCTCTGGTTGCTACACAGGTGGGATCCAGGTTACCCTCCCCAGGTCTCCCCTAGGCAGACCTGAAGCATCTCTGTGGAATGCCAAAAAACCAATCTTCTAAGTCCCTGTGACAAATAAATTATGAAATATCTGTTACCAAATAAAACAAGAAGATTCTTAAACAGGCAGCAATTCTCAAACATTTATAATCCATTAAAATATCTTGAAAATAAAGTTTGAACAAATATTTTGGAAAATACTCATACTGAACCCTTGCCTTAGACATTCTATTTTACATGATAACACACTAAGTATAAAATCAAGTAGCAAAAAACAATTCAATTATTTAAACCAAATAAATTTCCCAAACTTATCTAACAATGGAGACCTTGTTAGCAGAGTATCTACTATAACTCATTATATCAGAATTTCTCAAAAAATTGGAAACACTGCCATAAGGGATGTTAACTGAGATTACTGTCTGGGTCCAAACAGAACAGAGTACAGTTTATTTCGTTTAAAACCTTCACTACACCCCCACAACAAATGATCTTCCCCTACTTTCCAGTGATACATTCTTTCACACCTATAGGTGGAAAGCAGAATTGTTACTGAGACCACAAAGTTAGATTACATATGCATGAAATGATTTTTTTTTTCATTTTTAGAAGTAGCCAAACTTCTTAAAAAAACGTAAATTTTATCACTCATTTTTAGTTTTTCTCATTTATTTCTTCCCTCCCAACATACTTGAGGGATGTAGATCAACTGATAGAAGGGAGTGTTAGAGAGAAATAAACATAGATTAGGTTGAGCATAACCATAGTTCTCCAAAGTCCTAAAAATAATCATATATTCCACAAATTGGGAACTACTTTTTGTCGAAATTTTCTCTGCAACTGCAAAGTTCTATAACAATATTTGGTTCCTTGTTCTTTTATTAAGTTTAAAAACAATCTAGGTTAATATTTCAAGGTACATTTTTTCATGCATCTTTTTATAAGGAAAATTAACAAAAAGTAGTTTCGTTCCAAAATGTTGTCTCTAAAATAACTGGTTAATAATGAAAGCTTATTTGTTAAATTTATTTCCAGTAGTGGTATTTTTATTAACAGAGGTGCAGAAATGGAATACAGAGACTAAGGAATATCATTTGGTTTGGTCAATGTCTAAGTCTAAATTATTCCTGTATATAAATTCACAAGATTATTTGTGAAAAATTCATACAAAGAACTTGATTTGATGAAATTCTCTATGCTTACAATATACAAGGCAAGTGTGTTTATCATATCTTTAATTCTATTCCTTATTATCAGGTTAAATAAAAATTTTAAATATACTAACCAAAAATTTCAGGTACAAACTGTTCTCTCCCCAAAATTTCTAGCTAATTAATCTCTGTCATTTGCTTTGGCTATGAAGACATGGCAGCAGCATTGAAAGATTAAATTCAACAGTCAATCTAACCACAATATATACAAAAGCTCATCTTTAAATCTTTACATTTCATAATTGAGTTTTAGCCATCTACAATTTCCAAAGAACTGCCCTGTGTCATAAACCCGCAACTGTTATTCACTATTATGTAGGCACACTAGATTAATACATGATATGGTTCGTCTCATTCAATTAAAACATCTATTTTTAAAAATCAATTAATATTGTTTCATGTCCTAAACACGGGACTGTCAGACTTACCTGATTTGTCTGGCTACTTAAGTATGGCTCAAAATCATCATCATTTACAGCATCTTTTTGATGAATCGAACCGTTTTGTACTGAAACTAAAAAATACATTTGTATTAGATGTATTGTAATTATCTTTATGAAACTCACAGAATAACCTAATATTTTCAGTATTTTTCAAGTCAGCTTGGAAAAAATTATCCTGAGTTCTTTGTTCTTTTCATTAGAAAACCCCCTTAAGGATGAACTTAATTTTGGATATAAATATTTATATGGCACTGAAAACTTACAAATCTTGTGTATATATGAACCCAAGATCACATAAACACAAACTATATATATATACTTCCCACTACTAAAAACATAACATAAACATCTCAATTTCAACACTGTAGTAAGCAAACAGTTAAATTTAAATGTTGGAAGGGTTTGCTAATACTGTATTTGAATCTAAAATAACCACTTCAGGCAGTGTTGTTGACAAGATAGACTTCTGAATGTGCTCTACCTTTGTTAAATCACTGTAACTATTCAGTCTAATAAAGATAAATAAAAAACCTTGTTTGGTAACCAAAGTTAAAATAAGTATCTTATGTATCTCCAGTTACAGTGACTAAAAATTCACTTGAAGTAGTATTACAATAAAATATTATCATAAAAAACCTAAATAAAAAGGGCCTTAATCCTAAACAATAAACAATGAAGACTTTTACAAGAAAGTTCAAATAAAACTAAGATGCTGAAGATAACCATAATATTCTTGCAACATATGAAAACACCAGTTAGAGGCTGATTTATAATGCCATGTTTGTTCAGAGATCACTTCCATCAATGCTTTGTATAAAGCTGCTGTTCTGGACACTATGTTGGTACTTTTAAGCACAGATTCAAGGTGGTAAAAAGGCCCTTGGTGTGAGTTCCAAATCCAACCTTGAGAGGCTGGGAGATCTCAAGTTCATAATTTAGCCTCTCTAACTCTACTTCCTGTTCAAGGAGGTTATTAATAGTACCTACTTCATCTCATCTGAGTATTCAATGACAGTATGTAATAATCTTGGATATTATTATTGTATAAAATATTACAAGATCCAAATAGGACTAAAAATTACTTTGGGACCACATTAACAAGTTTGCGACTAATCTCTTAGGAACAAAAAAAAAAGCCCTTCAATACCTGAAGATTTATTGCTGAAAATAGTGTATTTTTAAGTATAACCATTAAATATAAAATATTATAAATTAAGGTTAGGAGCAATGGATTTAAGTTGTGTGTTCTTGTATAATAGCATCTCTATTTTCCTTAATTTATTCCAACAAGTTTAGGGACCTAAACGAAATACACAAGTTGACAGAGACATGGGAACAAAGCTAGATAAAATCCCTTGTTTTTTGCCATCCTGGGTACCAAAGATCACTCAAAAACTACTACTCTCTGAAGCCTTCAAAGTAGACCTCTCATGAATTCTCCACTGCCCCTCAAAGCCTCTAAGAGAAACCTGAAGGTCACCACAATCCTGGCTCCACTGAGATGGTTTAACTGTATTTGATAAGGACTGTATCAATACTAGAGCTGAGCTGAATGTGCTCCCCAGGAGTTACATAAGTAACAACTATTAAAAACAAAATTAAAACGGAGGGTACCTTAAGTTATTTCTGGTGGACTAATCATTTCAGCCCAAAAGATTCTAATATACCTGTTCTTTACCAATCCTTTATCAAAAAGCTAGTTATGCCTGATCCATTAATCTCCTGAAAAACATTTCTTCACCACACTCCTGGACTGATACTTATGTGTCACTGGTATGTATTCGCCAGTATCTGAAACAGCTACCTTGTATGAAATTACAACCATTTATCATTTATACTCATTATAGAGTCTCAGAAATGTATTCTACACTGCTAAAAGTTTTTTTTAAAGTACCTACTTATAATTAATCTAAATATATATTATACTGCTATTCTTACTCATTTCCTGTTCATTCTCTTCTACAAGGCTGAGACCAAGAAAATATTCTCATACACTAAATACAGCACTAAATAAACACAGTCCAGTCTTTTATAAATGATGCATTAAAATGTCTTAAGAAGTCCTAAAAGATTATTAAAGGACTATGTCAATCTAAGGATAAAAATATTTTGTTTCAAGTATTTCACTCATACTGACAAGCAATTTGCATCAAATTAGAATCCGAGTAAGAAGCTAGTCCTTGAGTCTCAGAAGCATACCTTTCTTAAGGAAATTCAATTGTCTTAAAGACTCTAGGTTTTGAACATCCCTTAATGATAGTCTAATGTCTTGGAGACCCAAAGCCATTAAAAAGTAATGAAATCCCAGCCAATTCTATAGTCTGTACAAGTTCTTCAGGGAAAAAAGAACAGATGACTTACATGATTCTTCGCCTGTTTCCTCTGCTCTATGAAGCAGAGTCAAACCAAGATAGAACATGGGCCTTAGAAGTCAGGTGATTCTTTGCTCTGGTCCTGACTACATCAAGTTAGGAAAGTCAACAGATCTGTGCATCATGTTTCCCCACCTATAAAAACAGGGACAATACCATATACCCTCTATCTCCTTATAGGGATCTTTTGAGGATTAATAAAATGAAGCCTATAACAACAGTAAAGTGCTTTGCAATCATTTCCAGAGGGGGTAGGGTGGGGAGAATATACAAAAGGTATTGCCAAAATACAAGGCATTTTTCACTGCTTTCCTGAAACACTAAAAAACAGTCAAATTTAGCCTAATTTTCTAAAATTGTGGTACCAAACAATGAACATTTCCCTCTGCTCAGAGGGGTAGGGGAGGAAAGGAGGGAAAAGATAAATTCCTTTCCAAATATGTGCCTATTTTTAAACTTAAGGGAAAGGAGGAAACAGGCAGCAAGGCCTGAGGCTACAAGGAGCCTGGGATCTGACACTTTTTATCTGTGGTGCCTGCAAGGAAAGGAAACATTTTAATACACTTTTTAAAAAATATATACACTTTTATTCCAGCAAGCAAAAATTCAGCTTGTTAATAAATAAAATGATATTGTCAGCCTTAAATTATGAGCCAACAGGTACACAATTATCCTTAAATTTCTACTATCCTGCAGTACTACCCTGGCCAAGAATAACAGAGTTCTAATACTTAACATAGTGACAGCCTATCAGTTAGAAAGAATTCCAAAAAAAAAAAAGAATTCCAAGTTATAAACAAGTAAACTTAACAGTGTTATTTATGCTTCAAAAGTATTTTTGCCTTACAAAGAGATTGATACAGAATTCTTTGCAAATTTTCGCTCCTTCAGTGCATTTAAAGACATACAGAAAAATACTTGGTAGAAAATCAAGACATTAAAGCCAGGTATTAGGCTGATGCTGTCAACTGAAGACTATTAAGAAAGGAAATTCACAGTCCCTGAAATCATACTAAATCAACTAAAAAGGAGTATGCTTTTCAAAACTTTGATAGTTCCTCAGAGATATGCATTTTTCATAAGTTTGTTAAGTTTTGAATTTAACTTTCATATTCATCCTTAGAATACTGGGGCTTAGTTCAAGGAAAGTCTTTCTGCTTTATAAAAAGAAACAGAATAAATATAAAACGATTTTACTAGCATGAAAAGCAAGTCAACTAAGGCAGAGCAGTTTTTTTCAAACACACAGTTACTCATCAGTTTGCTGGAGGTGCTGCCTTCTTGTAATTCTCCTCACAGAGGCATAAAAATACAAGTAATGTATATGTGTATCTGTGTACTTGGAGTATCCACCAATTTACAGCATCTTATGTGTTAGTCGCTCAGTTGTGTCCGACTCTTTTGCGACTTTATGGACTGTAGCCCACCAGGCTCCTCTGTCCACGGAATTCTCCAGGCCAAGAATACTGGAGTGGGGAGCCACTCCCTTCTCTGGGGGATCTTCCTGACCAGGGAATGAACCCGTGTCTCCTGCACTGCAAGCAGATTCTTTACTGTCTGAACCACCAGGGAAGCCCCAGAAGCATCTTAAGTCATTACAAATACTTTTAGGCCAGTCGATATTTTTCCCCCTGCCATGTCTTAGGCAATAGCTTTCCTGCACCTTAACAACAGATGAGGTGAGGCAGCAAATATAACGGCTACTAAAGTGGTGGGTTATTTTAACTACAACAACCCTCAAAACATACAACAGGATTCAAGGCCAGAATTATTACGTTTATTTTACAGAGAGAGGGGAAATTCTGACCAAGAAGTGTAATGTGCTCAAGATCACTTGGCAAGTCAGTGGCTATAGGTAGTATTAGAACACAGGTCTCCCAGGGATCCTAGTCTACTGTATCCATGGGTAAAACTGTAAACTGTAGAAACAAAGAAAATTTCTTCGAATAAACATTTATACAAATGAATACTTTGTATGTGTGACTAAATGTATCCAACTGAGGTGATACTGATGGATGAAAATAATTTTAATAACCTAAAATATTTGTAGTCAATACACAATTTTGTTTATAGAAAATTTATAGCTCTAATATCAAAGATGTCATAAGGACACACCTAAGTTAAATGACTATGTCACAAATCATACTTATAGTAATGCTTTACAATGCTGGAGATACTCTATTTTGTTTTGTCAGACAAGTACTTCATAGAACTTGCACACTTACCTTAAAGCAGGTAACACAAAACACTTAGCATTTCAAATAGCCTTGCAAAGTGCCACCTCCCCACAGATCTAGGATAAAATAATTTATGCTAGGCAATAATGACCACAGATTTCACATATGTCTAAGTCTATATACTTTCTAATGGGCAGACCAGCATGAAAGAAATTAATGGATCATTCTCTTTAAATTTAGAAACCAATTTTTTAAAACTCACATAAATCAGTATCAAATTGTGAGCTTTATGCTTACAACACAGAAAATAATTCTAAAATTAAAATCAGTCTAAAAATTAAAATTGCTGTATATATCTTTAATCAAAGTGAAGCAATGGATTACCTAATACAGTGCCATTGCTAGCATGCAAAAATTGTCAAGAAATTGTACAACTCAAAGAAAATTAACTAAATTGTGTATACAGAACCCAATCCTTTTAAATTTATTGAAATAGCTAATAAAAACCCTAAGAATATAAAGGACACTAATAAAAACACTGAATTTACATCTAAAAGGCTCTGCAGATTTTACTTTATAGGTAATACTTTGCAATAGAAATAAAAAACAGGACGCTTAATTCTGTTTAGTCTAATTTCAAGCCGTATTATAAAATGTTAACAAATATATAGTTCACTGCAATGTTATTTAACTGGCACGGTCCCAAGAAAGCAGTTATTGTTCTACACTTATAAATGTCACATGACTAATGTCATGTTTCAGTCAGCTGACTGTATTGTTCCATATTAATAAATAAAAAATACACTCATTTTTAAAAATGCTCGAATTTCAATGTTACTTTTTTCCCTTCTAACTAAAGAGTAAACCACATAATCCTGGCAGGAACCTCACAAATTATTTACTTCTCTGTCATTTCTAAAATACCATACTGAGTTAAACCTTTCAGGGCTACATAGCAAGATGACATGCCTGCTCAGTTTTGATCTCTAACAGGCTATTGCCTCAGTGTAACTGACTTCAACAGAACCAGTGATTAACAATACAATTTTCACTAATGTAACAGAATAATTATGTGGGTTCCATGTTTCGATGTAAACCAGACATGTCGAGGAAAATGCCCACCTATCTACATGCATTTGTTGGATCTGCAGAACTTACATAAAACAAATTATAAAATTAAACAAATGTCACTACAATTCATAACCAATACTTCCTTAAGTGAAGTACAACTAATAAAACTGTTACTTGTATCCTTTTGATTCCCATAAAAGTGGCTTCAAAGCAAGGAACTACCAAACTTTCAGACAGCATTCCGCTGCCTCAGCTGTGATGAACTGTTTTTCTAATTCTGCATTTCAAAAAAAAAAAAAAAAAATCAAAAACACAAAGGTCTTCACGTAGTTTAAAAGTATCATCAAACTAACAATGAAAAGATAAAAAATATCCGAACTCACCTTTATTTCCTTGCCCTTTAGGTCTCTGTGTAGCAAGATGAAAGGTGTAGTAATAAGAAGGAAAAAACAGGGGGGGAAGAGAGGAAAAGTGTGTTAACCCGAGACGTTACCAGAGACAAGTTATTTTAAACAATCCGCGTAGGAGTGAAACCCACCACATCCTCCATCGCCACCCATCTCCCCACAATCCCGGTCCTGAAACCTCCCACCCGCCACTCGGAAGCCGTCTCCCCGGGCTCGCTCGCTCTCAGCCCCGCGTCTGCCGCCTTCGGGACGCGGCCGAAGGCCCCGGAGCGCAGTCCTGCCCGCACCTTCCGCGGCCCCGCGGCCGCCCGCCCGGGCCGCAGGCTCCGGGGCCACAGCGCACGCCCCAGCCCGGGCTGCGAGACCGCAGCAACTTGCGCCCCGGGCACCGTTACGGGCCGGGCAGCGGCGGCGATAGGGAGGAGCCGAAGCCCCAAGCGAGGGTGGAGCTCCGCGGCTCGGGCCTTCGCCAAGCCTGCGGCCTCTGCTCCCTCACCTGATCCACGCTAGTGGCTGACATTCTTCACCGCAACCCGAGAGCTGCTGCTGCTGCTGCTGCTACCGCCGCCGCCGCCGCCGCCTGGGCCTCTCCCTGTGCACTCACAGCAGTTGGCTGCCGCCCTCGACCGAGAGGCTCTTCCTGCCGCCGCCGCTCGCTGAGAAGCCAGAAAGACGGCCTCGCGCTCGGGAGTTGGTGGAAGGGGCTCGTCTCTTCCGCTTGCACGCTCCTCTTCCCCTCTAGCTCTTCGCTTCTCGGGTCCACAATGGCGGACAGACTCCCTGGTCTCACTTCCGCTCCGAGCCTCCCTGACCTTCCGCTCTCCACTCTGACGTCCGCGCTCACCTCGCTCTTCCTCCCCCACCCTCCCGCCGCCGACCTTGGCTCCGCCCCCGCCTTGCTACGTCATCGGAGACGGGCCCGCCCGGTCGGCCCCTTGGCGCAGGCGCCGCGGTGGGAGCGCGCGAGAGGGACTGCGAGCGCCAACTTCCAGCGGCGCGTCTGTGCCTTCCTTCTGTCCGGCTCTGAGGCCGCTGGGCGCGCGTCGGGGGTCGGCATCCGGGAGTGGGTCGGGAGTCAGACTCCGGCGCATTCTGAACAGGAAGTTAGCCTGGGAGGCTGGCGGAGTTGCCCGGGCTTCTAGAGCTGGGCCGGCGCGAAGTGAGGGTTGGCAGGTAGGAACGCCGCAGCCGAGCCGAGGCCACCCCCAAAGCCGAGGTCGGCGGAGGGCAGTCAGCCGCCCCCGGGACCGAGTTGCTGGCCCGGCCGGGAGCCAGCATATGCAGCGCTAGTGGCTGTGTTAGAGTTCTGGGCGCCGACACTTAACAGCACATAGCGGGTGCCCCGGCGAATATTCGTTCTTGCCAAACCCCAGGAGCATGGCAGGAATAACATATTCTGCCGTTCCCTCCGAGTTCAGACCGTGCCCTCCCCTGCCGAAGATTTTGATGAATGAATTAAGTTCCTTTGGGAAAGGTAAGCATAGTTGCAGAACGCTTTTTCAATCCTAAAAGGACAGATGTTTCAAGGTTCAAGAGAAACCGAGAAAGTTACTCTTTTGCAAAACCAAAGGAACTGATTTGCAACATTTTGAATGTTTGGTTAAAATTACGTCTTTGCATTAAAGGCAAAAACTCCTTGCCTCACCCGTGTGAATGTTGACTGTATATAAAGGAATAACTTAAATGGCCAAATCCTTACCTCAAAACCGTCGGATAAGAGATTAACTTTGTGTTTAACAATGCAACAATATTTTAGAAGCACTGAATGAAGTGAAGTGAAGTCGCTCAGTCGTGTCCAACCAGGCTCCTCTGTCCATGGGATTTTCCAGGCAAGAATACTGGAGTGGGCTGCCATTTCCTTCTCCAGGGGATCTTCCCAACCCAGGGATCGAACCCAAGTCTCCTGCGTTGCAGACAGACGCTTTACCGTCTGAGCCACTACAGCTAAAAAACTGGCCCATTAAAAAGGGGCCATTAAATACAGTAGAAAATAAAAAATCAATTCATATCTCAGGCCATGACTGATCACATATATACATTCTCACAGCTAAACAAAGTGTGTTATTATTATGATAAGAAAAACAGTTATAAAGCGGAGAGAGGAAACATTTTGGGGTGATGAGTATATTCATTATCTTGAATTTGGTGATGGTTTCGTGGGTGTTTATACACGTCAAAACTTACGCAATCATATACTTGAAATATGTGCGTTTTATTTTATGTCAATTATATCTGCATTAAGATGTTAAAAAAAAGAAAAAAAAGATTTCATGTATACTTGTTTAGTATATTCTTCATGTATACTTGTTTAGGCCACCTTCTAGCCCCAAAAGATTCTAAACCATACTCTCCCACTTGAGTGACTTGGGAGCAAAGCAGGGTGACCAGCTCAACAAAGCATTGCAAATACTCTTTTGTCCCCTCCCTTCCCCACCACAGCCTCTGACGCCTGGCGTGAACTTACAGAAGCACTGAATGATAGAGGTGAATCCTATCTTGAGAGTCCAGTGTTTCATACAAATCGCCAAGAGGCGTTTTTAGGTCAGCTCAGCTTCCCTTGGGAAGGTATGTTTTTGACACATTCTGATTGACCATGTGCTCAGTTTAAAGATCAGAAAGAGGATGGATAGTGAGAGACAAATTGTAATGAACCTTGTATGTGTAGTAATTGCCCAGATTCACTTCGTACCCAGCAGCATTTAAACTATTTGAATTTTTCCCAGTATTTAAGACAATTTCTAAGGCTTTTTGTTATCTTTAAGTAACATAGTATAAAGGAACCAAGCACGGAAAATTCAATTTGAGGGTTGATTAATGCATTTTAAGGGACGATATCCTTAAATATCCTTAAGGTGAAAGCAATCTCTGAGGAGAACACTGAACCCCCTCCCCGCCGCACCCCCCCAATTAAAACCTGCTTTGAAACAGAAAGGTCAACAACTTTGTTTCCTTCTCATGTGTGCGCCTGCTCAATCACTAAGTCGTGTCCGACCATCTAGGAACCCACTGACAGTAGCCCACTAGGCTCCTCTGTCCGTGGAATTTTCCAGGCAAAGAAATTTATAGTGGCAAGAAAAAGCAGAAAACAAGTGGCCCTAAGGTTTCCCTAAAGCGGTGTATTCCAGAGTGTTTCCCTAGGCTAATAGCATCTCTGGGAAACTTAAATGAAAATTCTTGGTACCCACCATATATACTAGGTCAGAAACTCTAGGGTGGGGAACTTCTTTATTTTGAAATAACTGTAGATTAACAGAAGTGTTGCAAAGAATTTCTATGTATCCTTTACCCAGCTTCCCCTAATAGACACCTATTACTTAACCAGTTACTACATTTATCTAAACCAGGAAATTGACATTGTTATAGTTCTGTTAGCTACAGACCACCTGGATTTCCCATTTTTTTCACTAATATTCTTTTTCTTCGTTATCTCCCCCCAGTTTGTGAGTTTCTTGGTCTAGTCTCATGGCCTTGACACTTTTTTGAAGAGTATAGGGCAGATGTTTTTAGAATGAATCTCAAATTGAGTTCTGATGTTTTCTCACAATAGGTGGGGGTTGGTGGCTTAGCGATAAAGAATCCACCTGCTAATGCAGGAGACATGGGTTTGATCCCTGGGCCTGAAGAGTCCCTGGAGAAGGAAATGGCAACCCACTCCAGTATTCTTGCCTGGAAAAACTCATGGACAGAGGAGCCTGGCTGGCTACAGTCCATGGGGTCACAAAAGAGTTGGACACGACTTAGTGACCTAACAACAAGGTTGGGGTTATGGATTTAGGGAAACGATACTACAAGTGCAGTGCCTTCCTTATGTCATTATATCAGGGCTTGTGATATCAGTATGACTTGTCACTGATCATGTTAATCCTGGTTATTTGGGCTAAAGCTGTGTCTTCCAGGTTTTCCATGGCAAAATTAGTATTTTCCACTTTCCATACTCTAGTCTTGTGAGGTGAGTCGTTACATCCAGTCCATACTCAAGGAGAAGGGAATTAAAGCTCCCCTCCTGGAGTATTTGGAATTCCTGTGCAGGGAAGATCTGACCTTTCTCCCGTATTTCTATCACTAGGGACTCATGGATATTTGTCCAGTGCTTTCATAATTAATTTAGTTGCTCAAATTGTTCCAGTCTTTGGCCCCTGGGAGATCAGATTGATTTCTGTGTGCTTTTGCCTTACCTCTGTCCTCTTTTTTTTTTTTTTCCCCCAAGCACTTCACTTTGGAGCGTAAGTATTTCATTCATTCATTGTAATGTTTACTACAAGGAAATTTACTGTGACAAGGAAATGGCAAAAGAAAACATCAACTAGCCCTAAAGTCTCCCTAAAGCATATCAAAGTATGATCCTGGGATAAAAGCATCAGTGGTACCTGGGAGTTTGTTACAAATGCCAGTTCTCCAGGGTGCCACCCCATAGTTAGAAAATCAGACACTGGAGATGGGTCCCAGCAAATTGTATTTTATCAAGCTCAGGTGATTGTGAGGCACACTAAGTTTTAGAACCACTGCACTTAAGTTTCCTCAAAGATCCAGGTCAAAAACCTACCCAAAGAACCCATAAATTCTGTTAGCAGCCTTAGTGAGAGTTTCTGAAGCACTTCTAGTTGCTTTAAAAATAAAGCAGACAAGACATGGACAGCTGTTTCACCAAAGAGGGTATACAGATGGCAATTAAGCATTTGAAAAGATGTTCAGTGTCTTTTACCATTAAAAAAAATGCAAATTAAAATCACAGTGAGAGATAACTGCACATCTATCAGAATGACTAAAAAAGGCCACCAAATGCTTGCAAAGTTGTAGTGGAGAACTGCATCACCCTTACATCACTGGTGGGGCTGTAACTAGTACAATCCTTATGGAAAACAGTTTAACAGTTTCTTATAAAGCTAAGCGTGTGATCGTCAATGATAGTTACATTCTTGAGCACCTACCCCAAAGAAATGAAAACTTGTGGTTGACTAAATAATGGCTTTGCTATATTTTGACTAAATCTAGTCCCCAGAATTTGTGAATATGATACCTTACTTGGCAAAAGGGTCTTTGTAGTTGTGATTAAGTTAGCGATGTTAAGATGAAAAGATTATTTTGGTTGATTCAAGTGGGTCCAATAAAATCAGAAGGGCCCTTGTAAGAGAGAGGTGACAGTCCATGGGATCACAAAAGAGTTGGATATGAGTTAGCAACAAAACAAGGAGCACCAGAGTTAGAAGATCTTGTGATGTTGGAAGCAGCACTTGGAATGTAGCTATGAGCATAGAAATGCTGGCCAGCTCCAGAAAGAGAAGGCCAAGATCAGATGCACCCCTGGAGCTTCCAGAAGGAACTCAAAATTCTGATCTCCATAACTGCAAAATAATACATTTGAGGGATTTTTAGATTAAGCTTGAAGAAATTGGGGCTTCCCAGGTGGCTCAGTGGCAAAGAATCCACCTGCCAATGCAGGAGACACGGTTTCAATCCCTGGGTCTAGGTGATCCCATGGAGGAGGAAATGGCAACCCACTCCAGTATTCTTGCCTGGGAAATCCCACGGACAGGGGAGCCTGGTGGGCTACAGTTCATGGGTCGCGAAGAGTTGGACACGACTGAACACAATTTGTTACAGCCACAATAGAAAATAATGCATTTCTGTGTTCATGCAAACATCTATACACATATTTTTATAGCAGCTTCATTTATAATAGCCAAAAACTAGAAAAAACCTAAGTATCTTTCAGTGGATGAATGGGAAAACATTCTGTGCTACATCCATACCTGGAATACTAGTCAGTAATAAAAGGGAGAGAAAAAAAAAGCTGATATAGAAAACAACTTGAATCTTGGGATGGGTGAAAAAAGCCAGTCTTGAAAGCTTATATACTGTGTGATTCCATATATATATGTTGTTCAGTCGCTCAGTCATGTCCAACTCTTTGTGACCCCATGGACTGCAGCACACCAAGCCTCCCAGTCCTTCACTATCTCCTGGAGTTTGCTCAAACTCATGTCCATTGAGTCGATGATGCTATATATATATTTAATAGTCTTGAAATGACAAATTATAGAAATACAGATTAGTGGTTCCCTGAGGGTTAAGGCAGAGAAGGCAATGGCACCCCACTTCAGTACTCTTGCCTGGAAAATCCCATGGATGGAGGAGCCTAGTAGGCTGCAGTCCATAGGGTCACGAAGAGTCGGACACGACTGAGCGACTTCCCTTTCACTTTTCACTTTCATGCATTGGAGAAGGAAATGGCAACCCACTCCAGTACTCTTGCCTGGAGAATCCCAGGGACGGGGGAGCCTGGTGGGCTGCTGCCGTCTATGCGGTCGCACAGAGTCAGGACACAACTGAAGCGACTTAGCAGCAGCAGCAGCAGCAGAGGGTTAAGGAAGATTTGACGACCAAAGGGAAGTGGGTACAGTTGTGAAAAATCAACAGGAGGGATAGTCCTGGTGATGGAAAGTTCTGTCTTGACTGAGAGATGTCATTCTCCTAGTTGTGACATTGCTCTATAGTTCTGCAAGACGTTCCCAGTGGAGGGACCTGAGTAGAGAGCGTACTGTGTCTTCTGGATTATCTCTTACAGTGTGTGTGAAGGTACACTTATAACAAGATAAAAAGTGTGATTTTAAATAAGGAATCACACTTTTCAAAATGATAAAGCAAACATGGAAAAAATGGCATACCTCTTATTAAATGAGATAATGTGTAAAGAGTACTGTTTATTTTTGAAGACTAAAGATATGGCAAACTGGCTTACTATTCAATGAAAAGAGAGGATCTATTCAATATGGTTCCCATCTTTCAATTTACTCTGTGTAAGAAGACAGAAGAAATCAATCAAAATGTGCACTCAGTATCAATTTACATGGTTATTTCCTTCTTTGTAATTTTCTGCTTTCTAGATTTTCTACTCTTATAATTTTAAAACATTAACAAGAATTTACTTATAAAATAGTTGTTAAGGATGAGCTGAGTCTGCTTAGAGAGGATTTTTCCCACTCTTGATATGTGATCACTTTCAATGTTTAATCAAATTTCTCATCTCCCATCATTGATATCTAATCACCCTAGCCTGCCATTCAGTAAGAAAGCTCTTGAAATAAGTTTGGAAAAACTTCTCCCTATGCTTGATGTCTTCTCTTAGTAATTTTCCATGCACAACCCCCACCCCTCTCTCGCACACATAACCTGTTGTCTGTAAAGCCCAAGTTGTCCTTAATGAGAGCTGAACTCATCTCTCCTATTTCAATAGTTTTGACACTTTACCACAAAGTTTTCTTTAACAAGTTTTTTCTTTAACAAAGTTTCTTAAACAAAGTTTTCCTTACCATTAAAAAAAAATAGTTAAGGATGAAATGTTACATGTCTTGAGATTTGTATTTAATCCAGCTAGAGAGAAAGAAAGAGGAAACTGACTGGATCAGCTGTTATTGAGCCTGGGTCATAGGTCTGTTTATTATGGTCTCTCTTACACAGTTGAAATTTTCCATGATGAAAATTTAAAAGAAAAATTACCTTATTTTTGCTGTTGTTGCAGTCAGTTCTCATCAGTCTCGATGCGAGACCTGTTGCTCAGTCATGTCCAACTCTTTGTGACCCCATGGACTGTAGCCCACCAGGCTCCTCTGTTCATGGGATTTCCCAGGCAAGAATACTGGAGTGGGTTGCCATGTCCTATTCCAGGGCATCTTCCTGACCCAGGGATCGAACCCGCATCTCCTGAGGCTCCTGTACTGGCAGCCAGATTCTTTACCACTGAGCCATCTAAGGAAGCCCCATCATTCTAGATAGTTGGGTTCTATAAAATCTCTGGGAGACCGAATCAGCAAATACTGAGCCATCTCTCTGGGGGAATCACAGGGTTAAGTTCCTGGCAAGCCTCTCATCCCAGCATGTTTTTCAATCAGAACATAACCTTGTTTTGTTTATGTTTTTGCTTTAAGGACACTTTATTTCATATATATTCTTGATTCATTAACGTTGAACTCTGGGCCAAGAGCAATGGAACTCATGCCCGAACAGAGCTTACCTAAAGCATGTGTTTTCTCCATAGGGCACGTCACAGCCTTCTTGCACTTGTGGACACCAGATAGCATTTCAGCACTACATGTGGGGGGCATTTTAAACAGAGAAATCAGCAACAGAACACATAAAAATGTGATAATTGGCATTTGATATAGACTATGAAAATGATGTAGATATATAGTATGAGTTGGAGAAGGAAATGGTAACCCACTCTGGTATTCTTGCCTGGAGAATTCCATGGCCAGAGGAGCCTGGCAGGCTACAAACCATGGGTCTCAAAAACTTAGACGTGACTGGGTGACTAACACACACATACAGTATGAGAGCTGAAACAAGGCAGTGTGTGGCCATCAGTTCAGTTCAGTTCATTCGCTCAGTTGTGTCCGACTCTTTGCAACCCCATGAATCGCAGCACGCCAGGCCTCCCTGTCCATCACCAACTCCCGGAGTTCACCCAGACTCACATCCATCGAGTCAGTGATGCCATCCAGCCATCTCATCCTCTGTCATCCCCTTCTCCTCCTGCCCCCAATCCCTCCCGGCATCAGAGTCTTTTCCAACGAGTCAGCTCTTCGCATGAGGTGGCCAAAGTACTGGAGTTTTCAGCTTTAGCATCATTCCTTCCAAAGAAATCCGAGGGCTGATCTCCTTAAGAATGGACTGGGTGGATCTCGTTGCAGTCCAAGGGACTCTCAAGAGTCTTCTCCAACACCACAGTTCAAAAGCATCAATTCTTGGCGCTCAGCTTTCTTCACAGTCCAACTCTCACATCCATACATGACCACAGGAAAAACCATAGCCTTGACTAGATGAACCTTTGTTGGCAAAGTAATGTCTCTGCTTTTGAATATGCTATCTAGGTTGGTCATAACTTTCCTTCCAAGGAGTAAGCGTCTTTTAATTTCATGGCTGCAGTCACCATCTGCAGTGATTTTTGAGCCCCCCAAAATAAAGTTTGACACTGTTTCCACTGTTTCCCCATCTATTTCCCAAGAAGTGATGGAACCGGACGCCATGATCTTTGTTTTCTGAATGTTGAGCTTTAAGCCAACTTTTTCACTCTCCACTTTCACTTTCATCAAGAGGCTTTTGAGTTCCTCTTCCCTTTCTGCCATAAGGGTGGTGTCATCTGCATATCTGAGGTTATTGATATTTCTCCCAGCAATCTTGATTCCAGCTTGTGTTTCTTCCAGTCCAGCGTTTCTCAAGAGGTACTCTGCATATAAGTTAAATAAGCAGGGTGACAATATACAGCCTTGACATACTCCTTTTCCTATTTGGAACCAGTCTGTTGTTCCATGTCCAGTTCTAACCGTTGCTTCCTGACCTGCATACAGATTTCTCAAGAGGCAGGTCGGGTGGTTTGGTATTCCCATCTCTTTCAAAATTTTCCACAGTTGATTGTGATCCACACAGTCAAAGGCTTTGGCATAGTCAATAAAGCAGAAATAGATGTTTTCTGGAACTCTCTTGCTTTTTCCATGATCCAGCAGATGTTGGCAATTTGATCTCTGGTTCCTCTGCCTTTTCTAAAACCAGCTTGAACATCAGGAAGTTCACAGTTCATGTATTGCTGAAGCCTGGCTTGGAGAATTTTGAGCATTACTTTACTAGCATGTGAGATGAGTGCAATTGTGCAGTAGTTTGAGCATTCTTTGGCATTGCCTTTCTTTGGGATTGGAATGAAAACTGACCTTCTCCAGTCCTGTGGCCACTGCTGAATTTTCCAAATTTGCTGGCACATTGAGTGCAGCACTTTCACAGCATCATCTTTCAGGATTTGAAATAGCTCAACTGGAATTCCATCACCTCCACTAGCTTTGTTCATAGTGATGCTTTCTATGGCCCACTTGACTTCACATTCCAGGATGTCTGGCTCTAGGTCAGTGATCATGCCATCGTGATTATCTGGGTCGTGAAGCTCTTTTTTGTACAGTTCTTCTGTGTATTCTTGCCATCTCTTCTTAATATCTTCTGCTTTTGTTAGGTCCATACCATTTCTGTCCTTTATCGAGCCCATCTTTGCATGAAATGTTCCCTTGGTATCTCTAATTTTCTTGAAGAGATCTCTAGTCTTTCCCATTCTGTTGCTTTCCTCTATTTCTTTGCATTGATCACTGAAGAAGGCTTTCTTATCTCTTCTTGCTATTCTTTGGAACTCTGCATTCAGATGTTTATATCTTTCCTTTTCTCCTTTGTTTTTCGCTTCTCTTCTTTTCACAGCTATTTGTAAGGTCTCCCCAGACAGCCATTTTGCTTTTTTGTATTTCTTTTCTAGGGGAATGGTCTTGATCCCTGTCTCCTGTACAATGTCACGGACCTCATTCCGTAGTTCATCAGGCACTCTATCAGATCTAGTCCCTTAAATCTATTTCTCACTTCCACTGTATAATCATAAGGGATTTGATTTAGGTCATACCTGAATGGTCTAGTGGTTTTCCCTACTTTCTTCAATTTGAGTCTGAATTTGGCAATAAGGAGTTCATGGTCTGAGCCAGAGTCAGTTCCTGGTCTTGTTTTTGCTGACTGTATAGAGCTTCTCCATCTTTGGCTGCAAAGAATATAATCAATCTGATTTCGGCGTTGACCATCTGGTGATGTCCATGTGTAGAATCTTCTCTTGTGTTATTGGAAGAGGGTGTTTGTTATGACCAGTGCATTTTCTTGGCAAAACCATATCAGACCTCAATTAAGACTTGCACCTCCTTCAGCAACTCAGATTTTTCCCCTAGTCTGCCCTTGTATATCTCTACCATCACTAAAGTGTTTGAATATTGATTTGAGGGTTATAAATAAATTTTAAGAAGTATATTTGCAAATATAGAATTTATGAATAACAAAGTGATAGCATAGTGATTAACACAATGTAACTTATAAGTGTTCCTTTCTCTTTTTGTAGGTACAGACTGAGATGCTGAATTACTCAATAAAATTTTATATGAGTCCTGTGGTTCTCATATAAATGAGTTATGTTAGTGAAATATATCAGACAGTAATGTGCAGGTGGGGCTTCTCTGGCAACTCAGTGGTAAAAAATCTGCCTGCAATTTAGGAGATGCGGGTTTGATCCCTGGGTCAGGAAATGGCACCTCACTCCAGTATTCTTGCCTGGAGAACCCGGTGAACAGAGGAGTCTGGTGGGCTACAGTCCCTGGGGTCACAAAAATCTGACATGATGTAACAACTAAACCACCACCACCACAACCAATGTGCAAATGAAACAAGTGTCATTTGTAGTTGGTTATAAGTGGTGGTGGGGTTATAGAAAGTTGAACATAACTTCCTAGCCTGTGAGGAAATTAGATTTAACTTAATTGTTTTAAAATTTTGGGGTAGTTCCCTAGTGGTCTAGTGGTTAGAATTCCATTGCTGTGGACCAGGTTCAATCTCTCGAAAAGAATGAAATACTCTCTTAGACCAATACTATTCATGAGTCCAAAATTGTATGAGAGGCAACAAAAAATAGAACACATGGATTTTTCAGTCATATGTATCTGGCTTCAAATTCTTGCCAACCCACCTAATACCTGTGTGAACTAAGGTTAAAACATGCTCAGTTTCCTCATTTTAAAAGTGGAATCATCACACCCATGTCATAGAGTTGCTGAGAAACATTTTTCCAGCCCTGGGGCCAAGCAGGAACTCTTGTTGTTGTTTCATTGATAAATCATTTCTGACTCTTTGCAACTCCATGGACCACCTCTGTCCGTGGGATTTCCCAGGCAAGAATACTGGAGTGGGTAACCATTTCTTTCTTCAGGGGATCTTCTCGACCCAGAGATTGAACCCGTGACCCTTGCATTGCAGGTGGATTCTTTACCACCGAGTTAGCAGGGAAGAAGGGACTCTGTCAAAAGGTAATTCTCTCTGAGATGCAGAGGGATGTTGTATCCAACAGCCTGCTAATTGCACTTTACCTCAGTCTCAGATAAACAATATGCAAATAGGACTTCCTTGGTGGTGCAGCAGATAAGAATCCACCTGCCAGTGCAGGGATGTGGGTTTAATCCCTGATCTGGAAGATCCCACATGCCTTGGAGCAACTAAGCCTGTGCACCACAACTATTGATTCTATGCTCTAGAGCCCGGGAGCTGAAACTACTGAGAGCCCCTGTGCTGAAACTAACTGAAGCCCATGCATCCCAAAACACAAGCTCTGCAACAGGAGAAGCCACCAGAGTGAGAAGCCTGTGCACCACAACTAGAGAGTAGCCCACAATCTCTGAAACTAGAGAAAGCCTGCGCACAGCCATGAAGACCCAGTACAACCATAAATAGAGTGTCCATGTCAAAAATAATTTTTTTAAGTACAAAAAACAATATGCAAATCATCCTGAATTCCCCTTTAGTGATTTATCACAAATATTCCATTCAGGAGTCAAGGTTTTACTTGTGAACATGAAGCAGAACACTGATTCCACAGTATTTGTCAGCATTCATCCAACCCTTTCTCCTCTCTCCCAACATTTCCGTTTGTCTTCTTCGTCCTTTCTCCGTATTAAGCAGCACTTTTGTTCTTCTGTTTGTGCACAGGGATGGGATGTAGCTACGATGTGGTGTCTGGTGCACAGGGAGATGATTAAAGGATTTTCTTCCTGGCCTTTTAGGTTTAAAAGCACAGGTGCACACGTGCTCAGTCACTTCAGTGGTGTCCGACTTTGTGTGACCCTGTGGACCAAAGCCCACAGGCTCCTCTGTCCATGGGATTCTCCTGGCAGGCATACTGGAGTGGGTTGCCATGCAATGAAATGACAGAACCTGGTGATAGTTTGGGGTATAAGGGACTTTATAGAGAGAAGAGTTAAAGGTTGTTTAGGGGATTCTAGCTTTGGAGATTAGGAGAAAGATGGTATTATGGATAGACTTAGGAACATATTAAAAGGATGCTGGTTTGTAACAGGAAAATGTTGAGCACAGTTGCAAAGGTTAAATTTGAAATAATATTGGTACCTCTAGTTATGTTTTTTTTCTCCTCTTTTATTAAAAAAGGTCATAGATTAGGGGGGAAATAGATGAATATCCCTAATGGATAATGAGAATGTACAAATAAAAAGAAAAATACATTTCCAATAGAAAAATGATCAACTCAATGGCCAGTGATTCACCAAAGAAGACACCTAAATGACCAATCAATGTGAAAAAGTTTCAACCACACAAACCATTTAAGAATTGTGAAATGTAATGAATAATTTAATATAGATGATCAGGATAGACTTTAGCCATAATTATGTTGCTTCTTTGGAGAAATGGTTCTTTTCCCATACAAAATTAGACCTGAATGTGCTTAGAATGTACTTTGAAGCTGTGAGTCTGTGCTCTGGCTCATGGAAGTGAGAACCTGAGAGGGCAAAAGAGGCAGGGAGCCTGGCTGGAGCACAGTAGGCTGATATGACTTAACAGCTGATCCAAAAATGTGATGACAAGAGCTGACAATTGGAGGAATTAACAATGACGCTATCAAGTGAAAAAGATAGTCTTTTAAAATTGAAATAATAGATCTCATTTCTGAAAATGAAAAAAAAGGTGAAATATAATCCTTCTAAACCAGCTGGGCTTCCCAGGTGGTGCTAGTGGTAAAGAACCCGCCTGCCAATGCAGGAGACATAAGAGATGTGGGTTTAATCCCTGGGTCAGGAAGATCCCCTGGAGGAGGGCATGGTGACTCACTACAGTATCTTGTCTGGAGGGTCCCATGGAAAGAAGAGCCTGGTGGGCTACAGTGCAGAGGTTCGAAAAGAGTCAGATGCAACTGAAGTGACTTAGCACCGTGCAAAAAATTCCTATAGCACGCTAGATTCCTATGAGCGACAGTTTTATTAACACGAACACAACATGAATGAAGTGATAATTCCTCGTGAGTAGAGGAGGGCTCCCCAGATGGTGCAGTAGTAAAGAATCTGTCTGCCAAGCAGGAAACGCAAGAGACGCGGATTCAGCCCCTGGGTCTGGAAGATCCCCTGGAGAAGAAAACGGCAACTCCAGTCTTCTTTCCTGGAGAATCCCATGAACTGAGGAGCCTGGCGGCCTATAGCCCACGGGGTTGCAAAGAGTTGGACATGACTGAAGCGACTTAGCAGACACACACGCAAATCAATTAGCCAGGAATCCATTAGCGCAATAATCCAGCCAAGGAAAAGCCAAGGGAGCAACAGACAAATACAGAAAAGCACCAAAGGTGCATGCTTTTAGGTACATGAGTGCAGAAGTGCTCATGTCTAGGAAATGGAATTTGGCTTGACAATCCTAGAGGACACCCTAGGGATACAGAAGAAAATGATAGACCCTGTTAAAGAAAAAGTGTCAGAAGAAACAGTAGAATTTCCCCAACTCTATTTGGAATTTAGTGGAAAAATTAAGAAACTAAATAATGAAGAAACTTCATTTCATCTGCTTTTTGACTCAGTGTATTTTATGACAAATCTTAACTTTGCAATAGTAGTTGCAGTTAATTTTCTAGTCTCTGTCTTATACTGCAGATTATTTTAGTGACTGAATAAAGCTTAGAATCCTCAGTGTTTCCTCATTTTGCAGACTGAAATTTCCGAAGCCATGTTACCATGTTACTACATGGAGTGAAATTACAGGGCCTAGAGCTCTCAATTATATATGCTTTTAACATATAGAAAGATTTTTTTTTTTTTTTTAAGAATTCTAAGGAGAATCTAAGGGCTTCCCTGGTGGCTCAGTGATAAAGAATCTGCCTGTCAATGCAGGACATGCGGGTTCAACCTCTGGGTCAGGAAGATCCTCTGGAGAAGGAAGTGGCAACCCACTTCAGTATTCTTGCCTGGAAAATTTCATGGACAGAGTAGCCTGGCAGCCTACAGTCCATGGGGTTGCAGAGTCGGCCATGACTGAGCACACATGCGTACTTTCAATGAAACCTAGTTCACTATATTTTTCCTTGTTCCCATGACTGATGGCAGAGGACTAGATGGTTGGATAACGTCACCAACTCAATGGATATGAATTTGAGCAAACTCTCAGAGACAGTGAAGGATAAGGGAGCCTGACTTGCTGCAATCCATGGGGTCACAAAGAGTCCAACCCGATTTAGCTAGTGAACAAGACTGATGGAAAAAACCTATTGATTTCTTCTAAAGTTCCACTAGGTGGTGCTACAGTGAAATTAATCATGACTTTTTTTTCTCTAATCAGTAGTTCTCAAACTTTAGTCTTATTTTGAAATTGCAAGCGCTGTTTATTTTCTCCAATTTCTTAATTATGTCATTACCAATTAACAAAAACAGGTCACCTCACTGCTTCTCTGGTGCTAATGTAATGTAATACTAAGGAGGTGAATGTGAAAATGTTAGTTGCTCAGTCGTGTTGCCTGTTTACGACCCGGTGGACAGTAGCCCGCCAGGCTCCTCTGTCCCTGGGATTTCCCAGGCAAGAATACTGGAGTGGGCTGCAGTTCCTCCTCCAGGGGATCTTCCCAATCCAGGGATCAAACCAGCATCCCCTGAATTTGCAGGTGGATTCTTTGCTACTCAGCCATTAGAAAATCCATTAATGTAAAATACCACTTAAAGCTTTGATTGGGTAGACTAAACATTCTAGTTTCTAAATTGATAATATTTTGGTGACATTAAGTGATCACAGAAATGTTATTAACTGGAAATGAGAAAAAAAAAAAATCTTCCAGGAGCAGAGGAAGAATTTCTAATGGACATATTATAAAGTCATAGTGGGACACAGAAATAAAGGCTCCATTTGATTAACTTCTAGAACCCTTCTATTCAAGGTATTCTTTACATATATTAAGTTTTTTCTATGATAAGTTTGTTTCTGAAATGTTGGCTTGCAGGATCTCAGTTCCCAACCAGGGGTTGAACCTAGGCCATGGCAGTGAAAGCCCAGGATTCTAACCATCATGCCACCAGGGAATTCCCACCCATTGTTTTATAGCAGTTTTATAGAGAGATAATGAGGGCTTCCATGGTGGCTTAATGGTAAAGAATCTTCCTGCAAGCAGGAGAGTCAGGTTTGATCCCTGGGTCAGGAAGATCCCCTAGAGAAGGAAATAGTAACCTACTTCAGTGTTCTTGCCTGGGAAATCCCATGGGCAGAGGAGCCTGGCAAACTACAGTCCATGGGGTAGCAAAAGAGTCAGACACAACTGAGCAACTAAACAACAACAACAATTTACATATAAAATCATTCACCCATTGAAAGTGTTCAGTATATTCAGCCTATTCACAGAGTTGTGCCCCACAGTCAAGGTTTGGCAGATGTTTCCTACTGAGTCTTTCCTTCTCTCTACATGATACACACCAAGGTCTTCCAAACTTAGCATTTAACACTTGGGCCAAATAATCATCAGCTGTCCCATGCATCATAGGATGCTCAGCAGCACACCCAGCCTTTAACCACAGGCCAGTAACACACCACTCAACCCCAGTTGCGACAACGAAAAATCCTCAGACATTGCCAAATGTCCCCAGGGGTACAAACACATTCCAGGTTGAGAAAGGACTGATACGGATGATGCATTCTCTTCCAGATGAACTTTGTCCCCTCAGTTCCTGGTTTTGTTTTCAATGGTCTGTTTAGACACAGCTCTCCAGTCCTCTTGCCTGGAAAATCCCCTGGGCGGAGGAGCCTGATAGGCTGCAGTCCATGGGGTCGCTAAGAGTCGGACACGACTGAGCAACTTCACTTTCACTTTTCACTTTCACGCATTGGAGAAGGAAATGGCAACCCACTTCAGTGTTCTTGCCTGGAGAATCCCAGGGATGGGGGAGCCTGGTGGGCTGCTGTCTGTGGCGATGCACAGAATCGGACACAACTGAAGTGACATAGCAGCAGCAGCAGCACATGACATGGTCTATTCCACACAGATTTTTGGGGGACCAGTGTCCCCAGGTGGCCCCCCGTGGACAGAATCTAACACAGTTCCAGGCCAGCTCTTTCTCACAGGTGCAGCCAAGATCTTGCCCTTGGAAGCACTTGTCTGTTACCCTCGCAAATTCACAATGGGAACAGCCGCTCTCCTCTCTTCCTAGCCCAAGAGCAGGTAACCTGTAGGTCTCTACCCAGTGTTCTCCAGTCAAGAGTCAGATACCAGTCTACTAAGTTCCGCTAACCACAGGGATGTCAGTCACACCAGTTCTCGGGGGACCCCACTGAAGACTGACTTGCTTAAGTATGAAGTCATCTCCACTTTTGACCCTGTTACAGCCTAGATGAAAATAAAGCATTCCAAGTCAGGAGCCAGTTTTCACATAATGACGTCGATGTTACTGCAGAGCAGTTTGTCTCCCAATTCATTCTGGTATCTGCTATCTAAGAACCTCGGGAATCTAGTAAACTTCTACTTTTTCATTCTGTTCCACGTTTAACAATGTCACGAATTGTGACATAATTTATAGGGTATTTCACTGAATACAATATGTAATGGTTAAAAAAAACTGCTCTTTGAAAAAATGCTCACAACAGAATAGTGATTGAAGAAAGAGCTATAGTAAAACTATGTATATTTCTAGACAAAAGGCTAGTAGGAATTGTACTTAAATGTTATTTGTGACAGTCTATAGATGGCAGTCTATAGATGACTGATGCTGAAGCTGAATCTCCAATACTTTGGCCACCTGGTGCAAACAACTGACTCATTGGAAAAGACTCTGATGCTGGGAAAGATTGAAGGCAGGAGGAGAGGGGGACGACAGAGGATGAGATGGTTGGATGGCATCACCAACTCGATAGACATGAGTTTGAGCAAGCTCTGGGAATTGGTGATGGACAGGGAAGCCTGGTGTGCTGGAGTCCATGGGGTCCCAAAGAGTCAGACACAACTGAGCGACTGAACTGAACAGAACTGAAGACAGATTTCAGAATTATTTAAAAATTTATTTATTTTTGACTGTGCTGGATCTTCATGGCTGTGTGGGATTTCCTCTAGTTGCTGAGAGAGGGGGCTACTCTCCAGTGGTGGTGCTCAGGCTTATCATTGTGGTGGCTTCTCTTGTTGCAGAGCACAAACTCTAGAGCTTGGGCTCAGTAGTTTGTGGCCACAAGGCTTAGTTGTCTGATGGCATATGGGATCTTCCCAGACCAGGGATTGAACCCACATCTCTTGTGTCTCCTGCATTGGTATGCAGATTCTTGACCACTGAGTCACCAGGGAAGCCCTATTTTCTTTTTCATATTTTTTTTCTCTGCAAATTTTCTACTGTAAGCCTGTGTTCATTCTTAATGGGAAAAAGAATTCTTTTCTTCTTTCACTTGTATGTATATGAGATGATAGATGTTTAAACCTATTGTGGTGCTTGTGTCACAACATATGTAAGTCAAATCATGCTGCACACCTTAAACATATACAGTGCTGTATGTCAATCATATCTCAATAAAACTTGAAAAAAATAGAAAGGAAAATTAGTAACTGCAGGAAGCACCTACCAACCCCCAAGACTGGAAGAATAAAGGGACTAGGTGGTGTCACTACATAACAGATCTATGGGGATGTGACACCTGGCTGGTTCTCAGAGGAGCCCTGTCCTGGTGCTGAAACTACAGAGGGACTGAGGGCTCCATGTGCACTGGTGAAATCATATGGTCCCTTCAGTGGTAGCCCTGAAGAATCGATGCAAAGTTTAGGCATATTCACATTTTCTTCCTCTTTTAAATATTTTTAAACTCCAGCACAGGCTTCCAGAAATTTGAATTGATTTCTTCTTTTTCAGAGAGCTTCTCCTTGTCTCAAAAATGAAGTTCAAATTCCTTTGTGTGATATTCCAGGCCTGTCACCAGCCTCGTCTCCTCATGAGTCATTTCTGTTCCCTCTGTGCACTGATACGTACTTATGCAGTAGGGACCTTGAAAACTTTATTTACTAAACTTCCTTGGAAGCTAACTGGATTCTAGTGCCTTCTAACAATGAGATACTAATGGAAGACCGGCAGATGGGAGCAGAGGAAAAGAGACTCCCTTATTCTTCATCATATCAATATCCTGAGACTTCCCCAGGGGTCCAGTGTCTAAGACTCTGCACTCCCAATGAAGGGAGGCCCAGGTTCAATTCCTGGTCAGGGAACTAGATCCCACATGCCACAACTAAGAGTTGGCAAGCTGCAACTTCAGATTCCACATGCTGCCACCAAAAGATCCCACATGCCACCCAGTGCAGCCAAATAAATAAATAAAAATTTTTAAAAAAAATATCCCTTAAACAGCAGCAGTCAGTGAAAGAGTGTCCTTGTTGTTTGTTGTTCAATTGATCAATCATGTCTGATTCATTTTGACCCCATGGACTTCAACACACCATGCTTCCCTGTCCTTCACCGACTCCCAGAGCTTGCTCAAACTCATGTCCATTGGTGATGCCATCCAACCACCTCATCCTCTATCATCCCCTTCTCCTCCTGCCTTCAATCTTTCCCAGCATCAGGGTCTTTTCCAATGAGTCAGTTCTTCCCATCAGGTGGCCAAAGTATTGGAGCTTTAGCTTCAGCATGAGTCCTTCCAATGAATATTCGGGACTGATTTCCTTTAGAGTTGACTGGTTTGATCTCCTTGCAGTCCAAGGGACTCTAAAGAGTCTTCTCCAGAACCACATTTGAAAGCATCGATTCTTCAGGGCTCAGCCTTCTTCATGGTCCAACACTTACATCCATACGTGACAACTGGAAAACACATAGCTTTGACTATACAGACCTTTGTTGGCAAAGTGATATCTCTACTTTTTAATATGTTGTCTAGGTTTGTCATAGCTTTTCTTCCAAGGAGCAAGTGTCTTTTAATTTCATAGTGGCACTGTTACACACTGGGCACAGCCCCTTCTTCAGTCTCAGCACCAGGGCTCAGACACCACTCCACAGGCCTAACAACTACCACCTACCACTGAAGGGACCATATGATTTCACCAGTGTACATGGAGCCCTCAGTCCCTCTGTAGTTTCAGCACCAGGACAGGGCTCCTCTGAGAACCAGCCAGGTGTCACATCCCCATAGATCTGTTATGTAGTGACACCACCTAGTCCCTTTATTCTTCCAGTCTTGGGGGTTGGTAGGTGCTTCCTGCAGTTACTAATTTTCCTTTCTATTTTTTTCAAGTTTTATTGAGATATGATTGACATACAGCACTGTATATGTTTAAGGTGTGCAGCATGATGACTTGACTTACATATGTTGTGACACAAGCACCACAATAGGTTTAAACATCTATCATCTCATATACATACAAGTGAAAGAAGAAAAGAATTCTTTTTCTGTTGTAATGAAAACTCTTAAAATCTACTCTCTTCAGTTCAGTCGTTCAGTCATGTCCGACTCTTTGAGACCCCATGAATCGCAGCACGCCAGGGCTCCCTGTCCATCACCAACTCCTAGAGTTCACTCAGACTCACGTCCATCGAGTCAGTGATGCCATCCAGCCATCTCATCCTCTGTCATCCCTTTCTCCTCCTGCCCCCAATCCTTCCCAGCATCAGAGTCTTTTCCAATGAGTCCACTCTTCTCATGAGGTGGCCAAAGTACTGGAGTTTCAGCTTTAGCATCATTCCTTCCAAAGAAATCCCAGGGCTGATCTCCTTCAGAATGGATTGGGTAGATCTCGTTGCAGTCCAAGGGACTCTCAAGAGTCTTCTCCAACACCACAGTTCAAAAGCATCAATTCTTCAGCACTCAGCTTTCTTCACAGCCCCACTCTCACATCCATACATGACCACAGGAAAAACCATAGCTTTGACTAGACGGACCTTTGTTGGCAAAGTAATGTCTCTGCTTTTGAATATGCTATCTAGGTTGGTCATAACTTTCCTTCCAAGGAGTAAGCGTCTTTTAATTTCATGGCTGCAATCACCATCGGCAGTGATTTTGGAGCCCCAAAAAATAAAGTCTGACACTGTTGCCACTGTTTCTCTATCTATTTCCCATGAAGTGATGGGACTGGACGCCATGATCTTTGTTTTCTGAATGTTGAGCTTTAAGCCAACTTTTTCACTCTCCACTTTCACTTTCATCAAGAGGCTTTTGAGTTCCTCTTCACTTTCTGCCATAAGGGTGGTGTCATCTGCATATCTGAGGTTATTGATATTTCTCCCAGCAATCTTGATTCCAGCTTTTGCTTCTTCCAGTCCAGTGTTTCTCATGATGTACTCTGCATATAAGTTAAATAAGCAGGGTGACAATATACAGCCTTGATGTACTTTTCCTATTTGGAACCAGTCTATTGTTCTACGTCCAGTTCTAACCGTTGCTTCCTGACCTGCATACAGATTTCTCAAGAGGCAGATCAGATGGTCTGGTATTCCCATCTCTTTCAGAATTTTCCACAGTTTATTGTGATCCACACAGTCAAAGGCTTTGGCATAGTCAATAAAGCAGAAATAGATGTTTTTCTGGAACTCTCTTGCTTTTTCCATGATCCAGTGGATGTTGGCAATTTGATCTCTGGTTCCTCTGTGTTTTCTAAAACCAGCTTGAACATCAGGAAGATCACGGTTCACGTATTGCTGAAGACTGGCTTGGAGAATTTTGAGCATTACTTTACTAGCATGTGAGATGAGTGCAATTGTGTGGTAGTTTGAGCATTCTTTGGCATTGCCTTTCTTTGGGATTGGAATGAAAACTGACCTTTTCCAGTCCTGCAGCTTTCAAAATAACCACACAGCAGTATCAACCATAGTCATGATACCGTACATTATGCCACTTCATTCTTTTCTCTTTTCTTTTTTTTTACTCAGTTTTTTCAACACTTGCAAAGAAAAATCTGCATTAAATTGTCTATATTTTGGAATGCCCAGTATGAATTTTCCTAACTGGTTCCTGACATCACTCATCACAAATGCTTAAATTCTACTGGCCAGCAGTCAGTCATGAAGCACCCAACTCAAGAGGTATCCTGGGAGCTGTGACCTAACTGCTCCCATGTCCAGAGAGAACATAGATCAGGATGGTACTGCTTCCAGCAGTCCTTACAGCATGCCTTCAGAGAGGCATGAAGTTAACTACCAGGCAAAACCAGACAATTGGGATATCTTTTAAAAAACCGAAAGAGGTACAATTGTCTAAAGAAAATTTAGGTATTTATAACCGAATATCTGAAATGAGCTTGTTTTTGAACTGGATATTGACTGTAGCTCTAATTCCCTCAAGACTGAGACCTATAAAGGGAGTTTCCTGGTGAGCTCATTGTTAGGATGCCAAACTTTTACTCCTGCGGCCTGGGTTCAACCCTTGGTCGGGAAACAGATCCCACAAGTGGTGTGGCACAGTCCAATTAAAAAAAATATATTGAAAAAAAATTAGGACCTATAAAGCAATACATTGGACCATAATTTTCAAAGTATGTTCAACAGCCTAGATAAGGTCTGCCCTGAGATGAAACATAAGCATCATTTATCACACTGATCATCTTATAGTGAATATTAGAATACAAAAAGATCATAATTTGAAACTGTAATAATATGTTAATACCTCTCTCTTCTGCTCAACTCTGATCATAAGTATTTTCATGGTAAAAATATCAATTTGGGGGGCAATAAATTTGCATTCTTATATTGCTTTCTAAAGTTCAAGGCATGTACTACATGTGTCTATAGGAATAATAAAATATTCAAAATGAGTACATGGTATTTTATTTACATAAACTTTTTCAAGAAAAACGTTTGTCAATAGCTGGATTTGAAATTTTTAAATTGTTACTATTTCTATTAGCTTAAAAGTTTTTTCAAATTCCACATCTGTACAACAAAAGGCAATTTAATGTGTCATTAATTAAGAGTTAGTTTCTAAAAGTAGAATGACACATCTGTAATGCTTGTGGTCCTAGAGTCTGGAAGGATTTCTGGCGCATAGTAGGTGCTCAAAGTTGAGCTTTCCTAATGATTCAGATGGTAAGGAATCTGCTTGTAATTCAGGAGACCTGGTTCGATCTGGGTTGAGAATGCCTGGGTTGAGAAGGTCCCCTGGAGAAGGAAATGGCAACCCACTCCAGTACTCTTGCCTGGAGAATTCCATGGACAGAGGAGCCTGGCAGGCTATCGTCCATGGGGTCGTAAAGAGTGGGACATGACTGAGCAACTAACACACACACACACACTCACACACACACACACACAGAGGTGCTCAAATATTTATTGAATGAAAGATAGTTGAATCCAAAAATGTTAAATCCGTGATTGCCAGTTATATACTTAAAACTCCAAAATCCCCAAATCTGCCCTGTTCTTAGATAAAAATTAAGTCATGTTATATATATATTTTTTCTTTTTGGCCACACCACGTTGCTTACAAGATTCGAATTCCCCAACCAGGGATTGAACCTGGGCCCCCAGGTTTTTTGCAGTAGAAGTGGTGAGTCCATACCACTGGACTATCAGGGATGTCCCAGATCATATCATATTATATTATAGCAGAATCTTCCCGTCTCTCAAAAAGTCCTCCCCCCACCCCAGGTATTTCAGAGAGGCCCAGGCAGGTGTTACTCAGGCCCACAGATCAGGGGTGGGGTATAGAGGGGCAGGACGGTGCCCTTACTGTGCCTCTATTGGTTCATCCAGACAATCGCCGCAGCATCAGGTGGTCTGCCTGCCTGAGCATCTGTGCGCCTCCCACTCTCAGGTGTGCTCTGGGCCCACTCTCGTTTCCATGGTCCCGGGCTCCCATGTACAGCACAGTGCAGCCAGCTTCCAGTGTCAGAGACAGGAAGACCCCTTCTCTCCCACTTGTTATGTCCAGTTAACGAGACCCCCACAGCAGAGACTTTGGGCTTTAACTTTTAAATATTTAGTGAGAAATCTTGGAGTTCACCATCCCCAAAAGGAACATTCTTCTATTCTTCTATGTAGATCTTTGTACTCTTCACTGATTATGTCCTCAGAATAAATCTCTGGGTTGAACTGCAGGTCTTTCCCTCCCCCGCAACTCCCCCACCCCCTGCCCCGCCCAGGGCTTTTGACTGTGGATTACCAAAGAATCTGCAAAGGTTGCCAGGTCATCATTCCACCTGGAAACTGGTGCTGATTTCCTAATGCCTTTATCAGCAACCATTTACATCTTCCTTTTTAATCAATTGCAATCTGATATACTAAAACAGCACTTCCTTGTTTCATCTTTTTTACTAGGATTTATGTAAGCTTCTTGGAGACGCATGAATGTCAGGTTTTAAAAAAATGTATTTTGGAAAACTTTAAATTATGAAAATTCTAATTTCATGTAGTAGAAACTTAAGCACATAATATTTGGAGTATTATTTGAACTTGGTTGATTTACATCACTGATTTTCAGCACGAACTCACAGGACAAGGCCAAGTAAACACTTTGCAGAGTTGGTTTTGATTATTTACAGTGCTGGGCAGTGTACTAAAGGTCAGCATTATGTAAACAGACTGTGGGCGCCTGATCACCTCCTTCCCTCTAAAAACTTCACATGCAGATATTTGTTCCTAGTCCCAGAATGAGACAACCTAAATAAATAGTTTTCATATAACAGGAATATTATGTATTAACATTTATCAATGAAAAAAGACAAATTGGCATATTTTCCTAGTCTTAAAAAAAAGTTAGTCACTCAGTCCTGTCTGACTCTTTGCGACCCCGTGGACTGCAGCTCACCAGGCTCCTCTATGCGTGGGATTCTCCAGGCAAGAATATTGGCGTAGGTAGCCATTCCCTTTTAATCAGATGTTAAATAATTTAGGTCAGGAAATGACCTCCTTCATATAAAAATCCTTTCTCAATCATCACTCTGTAGTTGTCGTTCTTCTTGTTAGGGTCACTTAGGGAAGCAACTTTTCATCATGGTATGTACCACAGGTATGTATACATAGCAACATATGTTCATTTTACTTTTCTACCTTATACAAGCACTTTCATGACAAAGATTTTTGCATTTCCTAATGGATATAGTTAGCCGTATGTTGCTGTCACAGAAAATATTACAGGAGAGAAAGCAAATTTTAAGGGGATGAAGCTTATACTTAAGATATTGTTGTTCAGTCGCTCAGTCTTGTCCCATTCTTTTGCCACCCCATGGACTTGCCAGGCTTCTCTGTTCATGGGATTTCCTGGGCAAGAATACTGGAGTGGGTTACCATTTCCTCCTCTGGGGATCTTTCCAACCCAGGAGTTGAACCCGCTTTGCATTTCCTAATGAATATACTGTTAGCCTTATAGTTGCCTGTATAGTCTACTGCTTTGGAGGGTGGATTCTTTACCACTGAGCCACCAGGGAATTTTTAGATAAGATATACATTTCATTTTTAGATAAGAAAAATAGATGGAAAGATTCTCTGTAATCTATGTTTTGAAATAAGCTGTTTTAGCTCCATGATTCCAAAATAAAGTTTCATGGGACCTTGCCCAGCGCCTAACACATAAAAGGCACTTTACAGTTATTTGTGAAATGAGTTACTGCTGCTGGAAGGTGTTTAAATGATCTCTCTCAAAAGACTGAAGCAGACATAACATATGAAGAGCTTAGTATGATCTCTGTGACATGGTTAATGTGTGTGTATGTCTTTGTAATATAAAATCCCATCTAAGCTACATGGTGATCATCAGTTCTGCATTTCAACAGTTTTTTTTTTTTTTCTTGCTCAGTCGCTTCAGTCATGTCCAACTCTTTGTGAGACCATGATCTGTAGCCTACCAGGCTACCTTGTCCATGGAATTTTTCCAGCAAGAATACCAGAGTGGATTGCCAGGCCCTCCTCCAGGGGGTCTTCCTGACCCAGGAATCGAACCCACATCTCCTGCATTGCAGATGGATTCTTTACTGCTGAGCCAATGGGGAAGCCAACAGTATTGAATCGAGGCAAATGATTTCTTGAGGAGAATGTGGGTTGAAGTTAGGATCTCAGTGTTAGCTTTTTATATTCTATATTATTTATAGTACTTATAATTTGCAACTGAAATTGCAATTACTTTACTAAGTAGCAGAGACATGTGGTCCCAGGTTTTGAGCTAGTGTTCCTCAGAGATTTGATGACTCCTTCAACCCACTGCCATCTGCAAGACTTTTTTTGTAAGTCACTTTGATGAAATGAGGTTTAGGGCAATCTTAATAGCCTACAAATTCCAGTTATACATCCAGAGCCTCATAAAACAGGTCTGCATGCCTATGTGAACAAAATACAGGCTGCCAGATATTATGTTATCTGATGTGGACAAGGACTATTGTTACAATCACTTCTTCCTTAACTAGAGTGTATTTTAATAGGACAGAACAAAAAACTACCTACTAAGGATGTGAATTCCTAAATTTAAGCTAAGCAGAACTTAACAGTATCAGTTCAGTTGCTCAGTCATGTCTGACTCTTTGTGACCCCATGGACTGCAACACACCAGACTTCCCTGTCCATCATCAACTCCCAGAGCTTATGAAAACTCATGTCCATCGAGTCAGTGGTGCCATCAACCATCTCATTCTCTGTCTTCCCCTTCTCCTCCTACCTTCATTTTTTCTCAGCATCGGTGTCTTTTCCAATGAGTCAGGTCTTCACAACAGGTGGCCAAAGTATTGGAGCTTCAGCTTCAGCATCAGTCCTTCCAGTAATATTCAGGACAGATTTCCTTTTTTTTTTTTTTTCAAGATACAAGATTATTTAGTAAATCTCTTTTGGTTGGTTTAGAGGGTCAGACAGCTCAGAGATCTCCTTGATCAACATGACAGCTCATCAGGATGGAAGGCAAAAATCATGCTAGTTTCAGAGTTATAAAATCTGTAGGTGAGGGAGATAAAATAGACTGGTTTCAGTCAGTGTTTCTTAAAATTACATTATGCTAAGAGTCGTCTGGAGTGTCTGCTACAAACCCAGATTTACAGACTTCTTACCAGGAGATTCTGATTCACATCTCCTACAAGATTGGACATCTCACTAGGTAAATAATCTAATGTTTGGCCTAGTTTGGGAAATAACTGTTTTATTGTTTGTTGAGTAGAAAAGCTGGACAAAAACTCCTGTCTGGGTCAGTGATCATCAGAACTTGCAAAAATCAGTTCATGGGGCTTCCCTGATGGCTCAGTGGTAAAGAATCTGCCTTTGAATGCAGGAAACATGGGTTCGATCCCTGATCTGGGAAGATCCCACATGCCACGAAACAATTAAGCCCGTGTGCCACAACTATTGAGCCTGTGCTCTGGAGCCCAGGGATTGCAACTACCAAAGCCCAAATACCCCACGGCCCATGCACCGAGATAAGAGAAGCCACCACAGTTAGAAGCCCGAGCACTGCAACAAAGAGTAGCTGCCACTCATGGCAACTAGAGAAAAGCCCATGCAGCACACAAGACCCAAAACTAAAAACATAATTGAAAAAAAAAATCAGTTCATGACTGCAACTCAGCAGCAAAATATAGAACTTCTATAGCCACTCCCAACCACTATACATCTTTAAAGAAATATAATACTTATAAATATGTGTGTGTTAAGTCACTTCGGTTGTGTCCGACTCTTGTGACCTCAGGGACTGTGGCCCTCCAGGCTTCTTGTCCATGGAATTCTCCAGGCAAGAATACTGGGGTGGGCTGTCATGCCCTCCTCCAGGGGATCTTCCTGACCCAGGGATCACACCTGCACCCCTTATGTCTGACTGCAATAGCAGGAGGGTTCGTTACCACCTGTGCCACCTGGGAAGTCCTACTTATATATAAATATATATTAAACACATGCAATGTACATACTGAATCTGACAACAAACACATCTTGAATCAACATACTGATGCTTATCTGATACCCTGCACTTTTATTTACTACAACATCCTTTCACATATATTATCTCATTTTGACTTGACTCTAGAAACATCCCTTTGAGGTAACTGACAGATCCAGAAAGGAGCCAGGCAGGTGGTTAGAGTCACATCTGGTGACAAACAGAATCAGAGTCCAACTCTAGCTTTCTGACTCTGAAGTCTGGGGCTTTCTCCCTGATCACAGGAATGATTGTATCATCTGTTATCACTGACTGTGAGAAGCAGCATGTGATTGGGTTCTGTGAGTTCAGATGAGCCAAAGATGTGCACTTGAGTAAGGTGATGTATTCTAGGACTCGTTTCTGGCTGTTGGGCTTTCAATGTAATCAAGGTCAAATTCTGTGTCCCAGGGGGAGTGGTCAAGTGATCACAAGTTCCTAACATGCCAGCGGCTCAGGTAGGCGGATCCTTCAGGCAAGAATGGGGTTTGGTCATCTTGTCCAGCACTCAAGACCTGAGTGTCATTAGATATCACAGCAGTAATCTCAACGATTACTTTGCCGACAAAGTCCATGTAGTCAAAGCTATGGTTTTTCCAGTAATCGTATATGGATGTGAGAGTTGGATCATAAAGACAGCTGAGCACCAAAGAATTGATGCTTTTGAACTGTGGTATTGGAGAAGACTCTTGAGAGTCCCTTGGGCAGCAAAGATATCAAACCAGTCAATTCTAAAGGAAATCAGTCCTGAATATTCACTGGAATGATTGATGCTGAAGCTGAAGCTCCAATACTTTGGCCACCTGATGTGAAGAACTGACTCCTTGGAAAAGACCCTGATGCTGGGAAAGATTGAAGGAAGAAGGAGAAGGGGTCGACAGAGGATGAGATGGTTGGATGGCATCACCAACTCAATGGATGTGAGTTTGAGCAAGCTCTGGGAGTTGGTGATGGACAGGGAGGCCTGGCGTGCTGCAGATCATGGGGTCGCAAACAGTTGGACATAAGTGAGAAACTGAACTGAATTTCTTGAGACCCAATTTCCTCATTTCTAAATAAAGTTAATAGTATCCACAGTGCAGCACTGTTGTGAAAGTAAAGTTAAGGTACATTAAAATATGGAGCAGAGTATCTGGGAAAGTGATATGTATTAGTAGTATTTAATATTTTCTCAAAGACTTTATTTGTACTCATGATAACAGCTCATTGACCCAATCATTCAGTTATAAATTAAGATAATCTGGTTTCCACAATTTAAATTCATATGAGAAATAGAGCTTCCCTGGTGGTTCAGTGGTAAAGAATCCACCTGATGATGAGGAGACATGGGTTCAATCCCTGATCCAAGAAGTTCGCACATGCTGCCGACCAACTAAGCCTGTGCACCATAACCATTGAAACTGTGACTACTAGCTGTGTGATTTTAGGCAAGTTACTTAACTCGTCTGTTCCTTGTTTTCCTCAATTATAACATGGAAGTGATAGAGTCTATCTTGTATGATTGTGGTGAAAATTAAATGAATTAATATTTGTAAAGAGCTTAGAATATTGTTTGCCAGACAGTAAGGATATATAAGTTCTTGTTTAAAGAAATGAGCTTTCATCTAGGTTTTAACACAGGTAATATTCATATGAATGATTAACACCAGTATAAGAGATAATATTCCTAACAAAAGGAACACATATTTGCTTTTAGTAGGCCACATGATCCTTAATGTGCAGCCACAGAACGGTTTGCGTGGTTCAAAACCAGACCAAAAACTCCCAGTTTACACACCTCAGTCCACAGATGTGGCGATCCTGAAGTGCAGAGAGAAGCTAGGTCCTTCTCTTCATACTGTTCATGGGGTTCTTGAGGCATGAATATTGGAGTGGTTTGTCATTCCTCCCTCCAGTGAACCAAGTCTTGTTAGAACTCCCCACTATGACCCATCTGTCTTGGGGGGCCCTGCATGATATGGCTTGTAGCTTTACTGTGTTACACAAGACCCTTTGCCACGACAAGTGTTCTCCAGTATTTTTGCCTGGAGAATCCCATGGACAGAGCGGCCTTGTGGGTGATGGTCCATAGAGTTGTGAAGAGTCCACACAACTGAAGTGACTTAGTGGGCACGCACGCACTCTAGAGGAGGAAGGAGGAAGCTGTTCTCCCTCCTGAAAGGGGCTTCTCCTTAGACCTCCATACCTTTGGTTTGTAAATAAAATCTCCCCAGGAGCCAAAGAGATCCAGTAGTCTGCCTTTGATTCTCAGCTTCTACTATTCAGAGCTGTCTCCTGGTTCCCAGGTAAGCCATTCCAGTCTTCCTGGCACTTTGCAACCTCATGGACTACAGTGCGCCAGGCTTCCCTGCCTCCACTGTCTCCCAGAGTTTGCTCAAACTCATGTCCATTGAGTCAATGATGCCATACAACTGTCTCACACTCTATTGCCCCCTTCTCCTCCTGCCTTCAGTCTTTCCCAGCATCAGGGTCTTTTCCAAAGAGTCAGCTCTTTGCATCACATGGCCAAAGTATTGGAGCTTCAGCTTCAGCATCAGTCCTTCTAATGAATATTCAGAACTGTGGTCATCTAGCTTTCTCCAGGAGATTAGCTTTCAGGTTAGAGTAATTAACTAGAATACAGTTACATATCTAATTTTCATGGTACGTGAAGATGTTTCTGTGAGTCTAGGGCTTTTTACAGGAATACTAAGCAATCTCAGAAAGTTTAATTTCCCCACAAACATGTCCCCACTAAGGACAAAAAGTACCACAAAGAAATCTTCAACAGCATTCAGTCATCTTATTTTTAACAGTATTATTGATACTGCCAATTTTAAACTTTACATGTAAATTATGTGACTAAAACATCTAAGTCATTATGCTAATATCAATAAGTGGTAAGATTTCCAGTGTAAGAAAACAGAGTTACAAATATAAAATCAAAGATCAGTAACAAAGGCCAATCTTAAGTTCCACTCGGAAAAATCAGTTTGAATTCATGATGTAGCTTCTGCCTTTAAAAAAATGCGTTTTGGGGCTTCCATGGTGGGATAAAAGTCTACCTGCCAATGCAGGAGACAAGGATTCAATCCCTTATCCAGGAAGATCTCACATGCTTTGAAGCAACTAAGCCCATGCGCTGCAACTACTGAAGCCCATTCTCCTAGAGCCTGTGCCCTGCAACAGGAGTTGTTTGGTAGCTAAGTCGTGTCTGCCACTTTGCAATGCCATGGATGATAGCTCATATAGAGCTCCTGTGAACATTTTTCACATGTCTTTTGTTGAACACATGGTACATCTTTGTTGAACATATGTATTATACATGTATAGACACATATTTTGCTGTACCTGTGTTATACATATGTACATATATGTAGGAGTGAAATGGCTGGTCATAAGGCATGAATATTTTTAGCTTTAGTAAATACTGACAACCAGTTAATGTGATAAATCAAGCATTTATTGTGACTTTCCCATAAAAACTGAACTTCAGGTTAACAAAATAGTTGAGAAGGGTAAGTTCCTATTCATAGAAAGGTGACTTCTAGTTAAGAAAATTAGAAAAATGACCATTTTATCATCTATAATAAAGTTATGGACCTAAGCAAGGATTGTCATCAGCAAATGCTAAAAGTCATTGGGTTAATGGAAAACTTTACAATAGATGGATCAGGGTGACAGCATGTAAGCAAACTGATCAGTATCAGTATACCAAAAGGATAGCACGGATATTACACAAAGATGCAATGATCCAAAGATGAGTCACCTCATGAAATAATCTTGCCAGAGGAAGATTGTACCTAGATCTAATCAAACATCTTGATCTATTTATGCTTACAGGAAATGTAGGGGAAAGAAGAACAATTCAATGGTACCACAAGGAGGCAATCGGCTAAATCTAGAACGTGGTAAATCCTAAGGAACATTGAACTGGTTACTCCAACAAACTAATGGTATTTAACTGAAAAAAAAAAAACAAAAACAGAAAGTACATAAACACAATGGAATATTACTCAGCCATAACAAGGAATGCATTTGAGTCAGTTCTAGTGAGGTGGATGAACCTAGAGCCTACTATATAGAGTGAAGTAAGTCAGAAAGAGAAAGATAAATATCATATTCTAATGCATATATACAAAATCTAGAAAAATGGTACTGAAGAATTTATTCACAGGCAGCAATGGAGAAACAGACATAGAAAATAGACTTATGGACATGGGGAGAAAGGAGGAGAGGGTCAGATGTTTGGAAAGAGTAAATGGAAACTGACATTACCATGTATAAAATAGATAGCCAATGGGAGTCTGCTGTATGGCTCAGGAAACTCAAACAGGGTCTCTGTATCAACCTAGAGAGGTGGGATGGGGAGGGAGATGGGAGGGAAGCTCAAAAGGGAGGGGATATATGTATACCTATGGCTGATTCAACTTCACTGGTGGTTCAGACGGTAAAGCGTCTACCTGCAATTTGGGAGACCTGGGTTAGATCGCTGGGTCATGAAGATCTCCTGGAGAAAGAAATGGCAACCCACTCCAGTACTCTTGCCTGGAGAATTCCATGGATGCAGGAGCCTGGTAGGCTATAGTCCATGGGGTCCCAAAGAGTCAGACACAACTGAGCAACTTCACTGGGATGGCTGATTCATGTTGAGATTTGACAGAAAACAACAAAATTCTGCAAAGCAATTATCCTTTAATTAAAAAATAAATTTTAAAAATTAAAAAACAAAAAATCAGAAAAACAAAAAGAGAGGTACTTTTGACATTTAGCCTGACCAACCAAGTGCAGGGCATACATTTATGCCAATCCTAATTTGAATAGCTTTAAAAAGATATTTTTGAGATAATTAGGGAAATTTGAATACAGACTAGGTATTAGATGGTATTGGGGAATTGTGGCTAATTTCCTTAGGTGTGAAAAAAATGGTATCTTGATCATGCATAAAAGAAAAAATTGCACATTTAAGTATTTACCAGGAAAACGATTCTTTAAAATATAGGAAACCTTTAAAATGTTACTGCTTATTTAAAAAGTGGAAGAGGCAGATAAAACAAGATTGGCAAGATATCTTTGATTGCCGGAACAAGTTGTTCATTAGTGTTCATTAGTAGTCTATGTATGTTTAAAATTTTCCACCATAAATATTACTTTAAATTTTTTAAGATAAATTTACATCAGAGAGCAAATGTATGGATTCAAACATAAAAAGGAAGGGGCAGTGGGATGAATTGGGAGACTGGGACTGACATATACACACTAGTGATATTATGTATAAAATGGACAACTAATGAGAACCTGATGTACAGTTCAGGGTACTCTACTTGGTGCTCTATGGCAACCTAAATGGGAAGGAAATCCAAAAAAGAGGGGATATATAATATATGTAGCTGATTCACTTTGCCATACAGCAGAAACTAACACAACATTGTAAAGCAGCTATGCTTCAATAAGCATTAATAATAAAATGAGTTTACATCATTCCAAGTAATATAGGATCAAACTGTGTGTCAGCGGAGAACTATGCATTGTGTAGACTCTAGAGCACTCCCTCTGGATTATCTGATTCTGATTCTATCTAGGTTATTTCTCAACACGGTAAATTATAGCTCTTTGGTGGCAATGGCAACTCTTGTTTAAGAGCATGCAAATGCTGCCCTACCTGGTACAGTTTCAACTGACCTCCTGCCCTCATGGTGGAAGAAGTTAGTTTTGTCCCCAAACTTTGCATGTACACATGTGCTCAGCTGCTTAGTACTGTCTGACTCTGCAACCCCATGGACTGTAGCCTGCCAGGCTCCTCTGTCCATGGGATTCTCCAGGCAAGAATACTGGAGTGGGTTGCCATTTCCTTCTCCAGGGGATCTTCCCAACCCATTTCCATACCCTTCACTCCATATAAATGTGTGCTGTTTTGATTTGTCCTTTGAGTTTGATTTGTCTCTGTCCAGTTCTCTGCTTCTAAGTCAAATAAAAACTTTATATCTGTATGAGAGTCATAATTTTACCCCCTTTTGAAAGCTATCTTTATTTATTTATGGCTGTGCTGGGTTTTCATTGTTTTTGTGCGGGTTTTCTCTACTTGTGGCGAGTGGGGCTACTCTTTGTTATGGTACACAGGCTTCTCATTGCTATGGCTTCTCTTGTTGAGGAGCACGGGCTCTAGAGTGTGCGGGCTTTAATAGTTGTGGTGTATGGGCTTAGTTGCTCTGTGGCATGTAGGATCTTCCCAAACCAGGGATTGAACCCATGTCCCCTGCATTGCCATGTAGGTTCTTATCCACTGCACCATCAGGAAAGTCCTAAAGGTTATCTCTTAACAGTGATAATAAATAGTATTTATCTCTTTTTTGTGAAACTGAAAATAAAATAAAATCATTGGTATACTTATGAATTATTACGTGTAAATAAATAGTTGCTAAATAATTTCAGAGTGAATTGTGAGTTAGTTGTACACATATTAACTGGCTTTTCCCTCCATGTTTGTTTTTATTTTCTCATGCCATTAGTTCCAGAAACTCTTCTGGAATCTTTATATAGGAGGCCTGGATGCATGTGCCGTAAGCTCACCAGAGTAACATAGGAGCAAAGCAAAAGTGAAACCATTTCAAAATAAAGAGTGAGTAACTGACAGAAAATTTGTGGCAAAATTCTAAAATGTTTCTTTGGATCTAAGATACATGGTCGAAACACAGCTGGGTGGTCTGCATTACTTAGCAAAAAGTAAGCAAGCTTTTCTGTAGGAGTCTACTCCACTGCTGCTACTGCTGCTGCTAAGTCACTTCAGTCATGTCCGACTCTGTGCGACCCCATAGACGGCAGCCCACCAGGCTCCCCCATCCCTGGGATTCTCCAGGCAAGAACACTGGAGTGGGTTGCCATTTCCTTCTCCAATGCATGAAAGTGAAAAGTGAAAGGGAAGTTGCTCAGTTGTGTCCGACTCAGCGACCCCATGGACTCCAGCCTTCCCAGCTCCTCCATCCATGGGATTTTCCAGGCACGAGTACTGGAGTGGGGTGCCATTGTCTATCTACTCCACTACTCCTTCACATTTCTTTTCTTTTCTCTCTTAGTTTTTCTTCAAAGGCACTAACTGCAGGTGCTGGCATTGTTTCATATTTTGACCACAGAGATGCTCCACTACGTCTATACCTCTGGGTTATTAGGAACCATGTCTCTTGGTCACCTGGGCTCCATGTTGCTTCCACTTTCACCAAATTTAATGGTTATCCATCAAAATCAGTCAATAAAAATTCTTTTGGGTTTTTCCTATGAGAGTTCTACAAATGCAAACCTAGCCAAATCAGACTCCATACACCACAAAGCTCAGTTTCAAAAACGGATGCTACAGCTATGATACTATAGCTATGTCCATGATCTCTTGGTGAATTTTTTTTGCAGTGCCACATGGCTTTAGGTTCCTTAGTTCCTGACCAAGGATGGATCCCATACCCCCTGCACTGGGCGCATGGCATCTTTTAACCCCTAGACCACTAGGGAAGTCCCTCTGAATGAACTTTCTGCCCTATTTCAAAACAGCAGATGCTAATTACTAGAAACAACTAGAAGAGTGTATTTTTTTTAATTGAAAGAAAATATTCCATGTGTACACTATCTTGTTTGCTTACTTTTAAACTCTTTAAGCTCCCAGAGAAGACTGGCTTCCTTTGGATTTTTCATTATTCAGAGTTCCAAGTAAGGCTCTGCACAGTCTACCCCTTTGGACTAGTACTTAACTTCCAGATTCCACCTCTTTCTTTCACCTGGCAAACCTTCCCAATGCCTCCATTAAAGCTAAGCAAAGACCCTCTCTTTATGAAGCCTTCCCAGATACCCTAAGCAGGGTCAGGAAGCCCTCCTCTGTGTTCTCTATGGTACTTTCTCTCTAACCCTTTCATGACGGTTTTCGCATTGAATGGTAAACCTCTCCTCCAATAGCTTTCTATCTCACTCTAAATGAAAATTAAAGCTTGGCACCTCTAGCCCTCATTTACCATAGCTTACTCACTGAATTTTGATTATTTACTTCAATGACTTCCCAAGCCTGGCCCCCATCTGCATCTCAGGGACCCCTGGTCCAACTTCCTCCCCTCTTGCAGGTGTTATTCAAACATCACTGTGGGTTCAACCCTCCTTCAGAGCTTTATGTTTCCCCAAAACGCTTATCACCACCTCCCTGACTCTGTTTTACTGCTTATTTATCTCATTCCTCATCTAATCTCCCTCCACAAAAATCAAAGCCCCCAAGACAAGGGTTGTATCTGTTTTGTTTGAGAATGGACCCTCAGTACCTGGAACAAGATCTGGACACAGAAGGTGCTCAATAACTATTTTTTTTTCATGAATGAAATGGCAGTCTCTCTCACCTCCCATTGGACATCATAAAGGCAAAGATTTGGTTTTATTTGTTTGTGAGATTTTAGTATTTATCTGTCACATAGTATATAGTCAATAAAAATTCAACTCATGAGTTCTCCCTCAGGGAGACAGGTCAGTTCTGGGATAGTTGCAAAAGACAAAGATCAAGGAAAGACCAATTTAATGGCCTTTCTGGTTTCCACATCACTTCCCTGCTCCATCTTCATAAAGAGGGATCACTTAGATGAGGTCATATGAGGACTTTGGACTCTGTTGAGTGACCAGACATGATAATGGAGCATAACACAGGAAGTATGTAGTGTTTACAAAGATTTTCCTTGGCACTTTCTAGTCCTTGATTATTAAAAATCAGAGACATCACTTTGCCCACAAAGGTATGTATAGTCAAAGATATGGTTTTTTCAGTAGTCATGTAGGTATGTGAGAGTTCGACCATAAAGAAGGCTGAAGAACTGATGCGTTCAAATTGTAGTGCTGGAAAAGACTCTGAGAGTCCCTTGGACTGCAAAGAGATCAAATAAGCCCATCCTAAAGAAAATCAACCTTGAATATTCTATGGAAGCATTGATGCTGAAGTTGAAGCTCCGATACTTTGGCTACATAATGTGAGGAGCCAACTCACTGGAAAAGACCTTGATGCTGGAAAAGACTGAAGGCAAAAGAAGGGGGAAGCACAGGGTAAGATGGTTAGATAGCATCACCAACTCAATGGACATGAATTTGGGTAAACTCCGGGAGACAGTGGAGGACAGGGAAGACTGGTGTGCTGCACTCCATGGCGCTCAGAGTCGGACACAACTTAATGACTGAAAAACGACAGTCATTTATTGGTGTATATCACTAACAGAGTAAGCTACCAAAGAACTAAGAAGACTTTGCCTGAAATGGGAGGAAGGGGAGGAGCAGTGAGTCAGTTAAGGTGCCCTTTGGGGATGTGTATTTTGGAAACCACTGATTCAACAACACACCTTGGAGAAGGAAACGACCGCCCACTCCAGTATTCTTGCCTGGAGAATTCCCATGGACAGAGGAGCCTGGGGGGCTACTGTCCGTGGGGTCGAGTCTGACACTACTGAAACCCCTTTAGCACGCACGCACGATGTAACACAGGTTGAGGTGAGGAGTCCGTGAGAAGCATTAATGGAAGGGTAGGGAGAAGGACTCCTCTGGGAGCCCGCCACTGAGACGCGAAGTGGTGGTTCTAAGGCTCCTTCCAGTTCTAGGACAAGGTAGGATTGTAAGACGGAAGGAAGGAAGGGAGGGAGTGAGAGAAGAAAGAAGGAAGGAAGAAAGGAGGGAAGAAGGGAGGAAGGAAGAAAGAAAAAGGAAAGGAAGGAAGGAAGAGAGAGAGAGGTAGATGGGGGGTGGGGCGGAGGGAAAGAAGGAAGAAAATGGAAAAAATAAAGTTCTCTAGCTGACTAGTTTTAAAACATCGCCACCGATCACCATCAGCGGAGGCAAACACACTATGTCATCTTCTTGACGCTGAGCACCAGTGACTTCCTTTCTGGGAAGGCCGGGGTTACTACCTGGGGATTGCAGAGCCCTGAGCCCCGCAGGGCACCACGTGGTTCGCTCTAAGAGACCGCGGGGCGCACCCCTCCGGGCGTGGCAGGCGGTCCGCGGAGGAGGGGCAGGAGGCCCGCGGGCGCTCTCCCTGGCGCCCCGGACCACAGCAGGAGAGGGCGGCGGGCATGGCGGAGGCGCGGCCGGGGCCGGCGGGGCTGCAACTCAGCGCGCTGCCCGACCACTCGCCGCTGCTGCAGCCCAGCCTGGCCGAGCTGCGGCGCCGGGCCGGGGCGGCTGGCGCTCCGCTGGCCGGGTGGCTGCTCAGCGACGCCTTCCTGCTGCGGTTCCTGCGCGCCCGGGACTTCGATCTGGATCTGGCCTGGAGGGTAAGGGGACCTTCCCGCCGAGCCCCACCCGGGTGACGCGCCGGGAAGCCGAGGCTGGGCCGGGACCCGTGCTGGGAGCGGGGGGTGCGAGGGCCGTGTTACCTCGGCCGGGACGCTCCTGGGGCGCACCGGGCGGTGACAGTGGGTGTCCTGAGAAATCGCGCGCTGGTCCTTCCAGTTTCTCCAGGGTCATGGAAACGGGAAACCTCTAAAAAAGCTGGCGCCCTCTGGGGTGAGGGCCTATTTGACCCCAAGCAGTGAAATTCTGCTCTTGGATGAGTCTCCCGAACCTATAAAGTTTTTCGGAAATGCCTTACTCTCCGCGGCAGAGCAGCAGAGATAAAAGATAATGACTTCTGAGATGTGGGAAGCCTAAATGTATTTCATCTCAGCAGATAACTCGACGTGTGGAAGAAATGAAATTGCCAGGAAAACTGAAGATCTGAAGCCAAATTCTAGCAAAAGAGTATTGGTAATAGTAATACTCAAGTCAAGGCACTAAAGCGGTGCAGAGTATCTTCAGCGGAAGGGTCGGTATGAGGCTTCTCCTTTGTGTTTCCAGGTGTGATACACCGGGTTGAGAGCAGGGTGGTGGGAAGACAGAAATCAGAAAGAGGGGTGCGACCTTGAGTTGTGTCACTTTGGACTTAGCATCCGCATTTGTTAAGTAACGGGTAAAAGGCGTCCAGCGATGGCTGGTTTCCAGGTCTGATCATTGACTGGTTTAACAGAACAGGACGTACCCAGCGCAGTGACCGCTCAGCAGCTGAACTTGATGGAGCCCTTTCTCCAAGCTGCTAGCTCACCCTCAGCGAGCTGAGAGGCAGAGAAGTGTTACAGTGCAGCGTCCCAGAGGTCTCAGTATGGGGATTTTTGCTGTTGATAACTAATTTTTAATTGAAAAAGTACAATAAGTACAGATGCTTTTATTTTAATCCACAAATAGTAAGCAATGCAAAGTAAGTTCCTAAAAGTAACTTTCTAAAGGACAAAATCCCTCACCCCAGACCTTAGTTTACAAACCATCTACCCAGTCGCATTTGTTTTTACCTACCTCTTACCTGTCCAGGTAGAATATAGTCACACAAGCATATGTAGGCTTCCCAGGTGGCCCTAGTGGTAAAGAACCCACCTGGCAATGCAGAAGACAAAAGAGTCCTGGGTTCGATCCCTGGGTCAGGAAGATCCTCTGGAAAAGGGAATGACTACCCACTCCAGTGTTCTTCTTGGAAAATCCCATGGACGGAGGGAGCAACCTAGTGAGCTACAGTCCATGTGGTCACAAAGAGTTGGATACAACGGAGTGACTAACACTTTTCAAGCATATGTATGTGTTTTACATTTTGCCTTTTTAACCTAACTTAAAAAGCAGAGACATTACTTTGCCAACAAAGATCCGTCTAGTCCAAGGCTCTGGTTTTTCCAATAGTCATGTATGGATGTGAGAGTTGGACTATAAAGAAAGCTGAGCACTGAAGAATTGATGCTTTTGAACTGTGGTGTTGGAGAAGACTCTTGAGAATGCCTTGGACTTCAAGGAGATCCAACCAGACCATCCTAAAGGAAATCAGTCCTGAATATTCATTTGAAGGACTGATGTTGAAGCTGAAACTCCAATACTTTGGCCACCTGATGTGAAAAGCTGACATTTGAAAAAAGACCCTGATGCTGGGAAAGATTGAAGGTGGGAGGAGAAGGGGATGAGAGAGGATGAGATGGTTGGATGCCATCACCGACTCAATGGACATGAGTTTGAGTAAACTCCAGGAGTTGGTGATGGACAGGGAGGCCTGGCATGCTGCAGTCCATGGGGTCGCAAAGAGTTGGACATGACTGAGCAACTGAACTGAACTTATCTTAGAGATCACCCTATTTCAACATGTATATTATTCTTTTGGGGGCTGTGTACTATTTCATTGTCTCAATTTATTCTATTAAAATGTATTAACCAGTCTCCTGTATTGGACATAGGATTTGTCGTCAGACATTGGCAGTGCTGTCATGCACATGCTGTTCATTTCTACATTCAAAGATTACTTTTTGAATTCCTACAGTTTGCTTGGCAGTTCACAAAAGACAGAAACTGAGACAAATGGGGCTTTGTCCATCACCAACTGGGTATGATAGTATGTGTCTGTCTTTGTATAAAAATGGGAAAATCCTTACAAGATAAGTTCAGAACTTGAACAGCTGAGGTGCTATGTGCATTCTCAATGTTGATGAATAAACCAGTTGTCCTCCAAAGGGTTTCCATTATTTTATCACTTCTATATTACATAGTGGTGTCTTTCCTCATATTATCACCTGCTGTGTCATCAAACTTTATGATCTGTGTGTCAACCTGCTAGGTGATTAACTGGTTCCCATTATTATTATAATATGTTTAACTATAATTTGTTTAATTATAAATGAGGTTAATCATCTTTCATATAGTTAACATTTTAAAATTCCTTTCTAATTAACTGCTTGTTTTGCTATTTGTTTTCTTCCACTTCCCTTACATAAAATACAAAACATCTTATTCATAAAATATCTTCATGTATTAAAGAAAATAGGCTGTTGGCCTAGTTTCCGTCTTTTGACATTGTTAGTGCTATTTTCTTTCTGTACAGAATTTTAAAGTTTTTATGTCATCAAATATATTGATTTCATTGTTCTGTGATTGTTTCTAGTTTCATAAGCTCTTCTGCAAAATTTTCTCTAGTAATTTATGGCTTCACTTTTTATGTTGGGGTTGTCAATCTACTGGGCTTTAGTTTCACCTTAGGAAGGAAATAAGAGCCTGCCTATTTCCTTTGTTTGTCAGATGGCTACCTAGGTGTCCTGATATTTACTCACTTGCTACTAAATATGAAGGAACAATCTCAGTTTCCACGAAAAGTATAGTTCAAATGGTACATTAAACACGTATAGTAGCTAACAATTAAAAGTGTATGATTTACAGATTTCGTTTTGGTTGCATTAAGAAAATAATTTTATTTATTTGTTTATTTTTGGCTGTGCTGGGTCTTTATTGCTGTGTGGGCTTTTCTCTAGTTTTGGGAAGCAGGGGCCACTCTCCAGTTGCAGTGTGTGGGCTTCTCACTGTGATGGCTTCTCTTGTTCTGGAACACGGACTCTAGGGCGCTCAGGCTTCAGTAGCTGCAGGGCAAGGGCTCAGTAGTTTCAGCTCCCATGCTTTAGAGCACAGGCTCGATAATTGTGGCACACAGGCTTAATAGCTCTGCAGCATGTGGGATCTTCCTGGACCAGGGATCAAACCCAGGTCTCCTGCACTGGCAGGTGGATTCTTTACCACTGAGCCACCAGGGAAGCCCTCATTTTGGTTGCTTTTTAAAACTAACATCTAAATAGAAGATGAAATAAAATTATCTCCCGCCTCCGTGTTATGTTTTTCCCATATTATTTATTTTCCTGAATTGTTTTCATTGCATCATTTCCTTAAGGAACTGGCTAACTGGACCTTGTCCAAATTGACTGGAAAGGAATCAAGTTTCTGTGAACTCTTTGCCCTATTTTTCTGCCAACTTGAAAGGAAAGAGGGTTAGAGTGTGAAACTATTTCTTCATTTTCCTCCACAAAAGCAGTTTATTCAATTCACATTGCTTTATTTAAAATATAAAAGCTGTATAGTTTTAGTGTTTGAAGAAAACAAGTTTTAATGAAGTTTCTCATTATTCTAGTTTTTTATTTGAAGTTATAACAAATTAGTGATTATTTAGAATTCTAATAACTTTTAGAGTGCCAGTTACTTTAGTGAGTAGCATTTGTGTGGATTATCTCATTGTTTTCCTATTTTAGAAGAAACTGAGGCATAAAGAGTAAGTAACTTGTTCAGAATAGCAGCTGTTGAGTGGTAGAGCAAGAATTTGAACTTGAGTTGAACTCAGGGGAGCCTGTACTCTTAAGTGCGCTACACTTGCCTCATGTGTTTGAAACAACTAGCTGTTAGCCTCTGTCTGTCTTGTATATTCTTGTGAATTCTTGTCTTTCACAAGTGAATATTCCTCTTTATATTTTTGTTTCATGTGATATGACTTTTTATTCTTTAATTATTTTTATAGTTTTCCCAAGACTTCAAAGTTTTCAGAATTCCATTGACTCTCCCTACTAATTTCCCACTAAATGCAGCTTCTTTTTTTTTAATTTTATTTTATTTTTAAATATTAATTTACTTATTTTAATTGGAGGCTAACTACTTTACAATATTGTAGTGGTATTTGCCCTACATAGGAATGAATCAGCCATGGGTGTACATGTGTTCCCCATCCTGAACCCCACTCCCACCTCCCTCCCCATCCCTCAGGGTCATCCCAGTGCACCAGTCCTGAGCACCCTGTCTCATGCATTGAACCTGGACTGGTGATCTGTTTCATATATGATAATATACACGTTTCAGTGCTATTCTCTCCTACCCTTGCCTTCTCCCACAGAGTCCTAAAGACTAAAAGACTTTTCTTTACTTCTGTGTCTCTTTTGCTGTCTCGCATATAGGGTCATTGTTACCATCTTTCTAAATTACATATATATGCATTAGTATACTGTATTGGTCTTTTTCTTTCTGACTTACTTCACTCTGTGTAATAGGCTCCAGTTTCATCCATCTCATTAGAACTGATTCAAATGCATTCTTTTTAATGGCTCAGTAATATTCCATTGTGTGTATGTACCACAGCTTTCTTATCCATTCGTCTGCCAGTGGACATCTAGGTTGCTTCCGTGTCCTGACTATTGTAAAGAGTGCTGTGATGAACATTGGGGTACACGTGTCTCTTTCAATTCTGGTTTCCTTGGTGTGTATGCCCCACAGTGGGATTGCTGGGTCATATGGTAGATGGAGAAGCTCTATACAGTCAGCAAAAACAAGACCGGGAGCTGACTGTGGCTCAGATCATGAACTCCTTATTGCCAAATTCAGACTTAAATTGAAGAAAGTAGGGAAAACCACTAGACCATTCAGGTATGACCTAAATCAAATCCCTTATGATTATACAGTAGAAGTGAGAAATAGACTTAAGGGCCTAGATCTGATAGACAGAGTGCCTGATTAACTATGGACAGAAGTTCGTGGCATTGTACAGGAGACAGGGATCAAGACCATCCCCAAGGAAAAGAAATGCAAAAAAGCAAAATGTCTGTCTGTGGAGGCATTACAAATAGCTGTGAAAAGAAGAGAAGTGAAAAGCAAAGGAGAAAAGAAAAGATATAAGCATCTGAATGCAGAGTTCCAAAGAATAACAAGGAGAGATAAGAAAGCCTTCCTCAGCGATCAATGCAAAGAAATAGAGGAAAACAACAGAATGGGAAAGACTAGGGATCTCTTCAAGAAAATTAGAGATACCAAGGGAACATTTCATGCAAAGATGGGCTCGATAAAGGACAGAAATGGTACAGACCTAACAGAAGCAGAAGATATTAAGAAGAGGTGGCAAGAATACACAGAAGAACTATACAAAAAAGATCTTCACGACCCAGATAATCACGATGGTGTGATCACTGACCTAGAGCCAAACATCCTGGAATGTGAAGTCAAGTGGGCCTTAGAAAGCATCACTACGAACAAAGCTAGTGGAGGTGATGGAATTCCAGCTATTTCAAATCCTGGAAGATGATGCTGTGAACGTGCTGCATTCAATATGCCAGCAAATTTGGAAAACTCAGCAGTGGCCACAGGACTGGAAAAGGTCAGTTTTCATTCCAATCCCAAAGAAAGGCAATGCCAAAGAATGCTCAAACTACCGCACAATTGCACTCATCTCACATGCTAGTAAAGTAATGCTCAAAATTCTCCAAGCCAGGCTTCAGCAATACGTGAATTGTGAACTTCCAGATGTTCAAATTGGTTTTAGAAAAGGCAGAGGAATCAGAGATCAAATTGCCTACATCCGCTAGATCATAGAAAAAGCAAGAGAGTTCCATAAAAACATCTAGTTCTGCTTTATTGACTATGCCAAAGCCTTTGTGTGGATCACAATAACTGTGGAAAATTCTGAAAGAGATGGGAGTACCAGACCACGTGACTTGCCTCTTGAAAAACCTATATGCAGGTCAGGAAGCAACAGTTAGAACTGGACATGAAACAACAGACTGGTTCCAAATAGGAAAAGCAGTTCGTCAAGGCTGTATATTGTCACCCTGCTTATTTAACTTCTATGCAGAGTACATCATGAGAAACGCTGGACTGGAAGAAGCACAAGCTGGAATCAAGATTGCTGGGAGAAATATCAATAACCTCAGATATGCAGATGACACCACCCTTATGGTGGAAAGTGAAGAGGAACTCAAAAGCCTCTTGATGAAAGTAAAAGTGGAGAGTGAAAAAGTTGGCTTAAAGCTCAACATTCAGAAAATGAAGATCATGGCATCTGGTCCCATCACTTCTTGGGAAATAGATGGGGAAACAGGGGAAACAGTGTCAGACTTTATTTTTGGGGGCTCCAAAATCACTGCAGATGGTGACTGCAGCCATGAAATTAAAAGATGCTTACTCCTTGGAAAGAAAGTTATGACCAACCTAGATAGCATATTCAAAAGCAGAGACATTACTTTGCCAACAAAGGTTCATCTAGTCAAGGCTATGGTTTTTCCTGTGGTCATGTATGGATGTGAGAGTTGGACTGTGAAGAAAGCTGAGCGCCGCAGAATTGATGCTTTTGAACTGTGGTGTTGGATAAGACTATTGAGAGTCCCTTGGACTTCAAGGAGATCCAACCAGTACATCCTAAGGGAGACCAGTCCTGGATGTTCATTGGAAGGAGTAATGCTGAAGCTGAAACTCCAGTACTTTGGCCACCTCATGCGAAGAGTTGACTCATTGGAAAAGACCCTGATGCTGGGAGGGTTGGGGGCAGGAGGCGAAGGGGATGACAGAGGATGAGATGGCTGGATGGCATCACCAAGTCAGTGCAGATGAGTTTGAGTGAACTCTGGGAGTTGGTGATGGACAGGGAGGCCTGGCGTGCTGCGATTCATGGGGTTGTAAAGAGTCGGACACGACTGAGCGACTGAACTGAACTGATGGTAGTTCTATTTCCAGTTTTCTAAGGAATCTCCACAGTCTTCTCCATAGTGGCTGTACTAGTTTGCATTCCCAGCAATAGTGTAAGAGGGTTCCCTTTTCTCCACACCCTCTCCAGCATTTATTGCTTGTAGACTTTTTGATAGCAGTCATTCTGACCTGTGTGAGATGGTACCTCATTGTGGTTTTGATTTGCATTTCTCTGATAATGAGTGATGTTGAGCATGTTTTCATGTGTTTGTTAGCCATCTGTATGTCTTTTTTGGAGAAATGTCTGTTTAGTTCTTTGGCCCATTTTTTGATTGGGTCATTTATTTTTCTGGAGTTGAGCTGTAGGAGTTGCTTGTATATTCTCGAGATTAGTTGTTTGTCAGTTGCTTCATTTGCTATTATTTTCTCCCTTTCTGAAGGCTGTCTTTTCACCTTGCTTATAGTTTCTTTCACTGTGCAACAAGACTTTTATGTTTAATTAGGTCCCATTTGTTTATTTTTGCGTTTATTTCCATTACTCTGGGAGGTGGGTCATAGAGGATTCTGCTGTGATTTATGTTGGAGAGTGTTTTGCCTATGCTTTCCTCTAGGAGCTTTATCATTTCTGGTCTTACGTTTAGATCTTTAATCCATTTTGAGTTTATTTTTGTGTATGGTGTTAGAAAGTGTTCTAGTTTCATTCTTTTACAAGTGGTTGACCAGTTTTCCCAGCACCACTTGTTAAAGAGATTGTCTTTTCTCCATTGTATATTCTTGCCTCTTTTGTCAAAGATAAGGTGTCCATAGGTGTGTGGATTTATCTCTGGGCTTTCTATTTTGTTCCATTGATCTATATTTCTGTCTTTGTGCCTACTGTCTTGACTGTAGCTTTGTAATGTAGTCTGAAGTTAGGCACTTTGATTCCTCCAGTTCCATTCTTCTTTCTCAAGATTTCTTTGGCTATTTGAGGTTTTTTGTATTTCCATACAAATTGTGAAATTATTAGTTCTAGTTCTCTGAAAAATACTGTTGGTAGCTTGATAGGGATTGCATTGAATCTATAGTTTGCTTTGGGTGGTATACTCATTTTCACTATATTGATTCTTCTGATCCATGAACATGGTATATTTCTCCATCTATTTGTGTCATCTTTGATTTCTTTCACCAGTGTTCTATAGTTTTCTATATATAGGTCTTTTGTTTGTTTAGGTAGATTTATTCCTAAGTATTTTATTCTTTTTGTTGCAATGGTGAATGGAATTGTTTCCTTAATTTCTCTTTCTGTTTTCTCATTGTTAGTGTATAGGAATGCAAGGGATTTCTGTGTGTTGATTTTATATCTTGCAACTTTACTATATTCATTGATTAGCTCTAGTAATTTTCTGGTGGAACTTTAGGGTTTGCTTTGTAGAGGATCATGTCATCTGCAAATAGTGAGAGTTTTATTTTTCTTTTCCAATCTGGTTTCCTTTTATTTCTTTTTCTTCTCTGACTGCTGTGCCCCAAACTTCCAAAACTATGTTGAATAGTAGTAGTGAGAGTGGGCACCCTTGTCTTGTTCCTGACTTTAGGCGAAAAGCTTTCAATTTTTAACCATTAAGGATAATGTTTGCTGTGGGTTTATCATATAAAGCTTTTATTATGTTGAAGTATGTTCCTTATATTCGTGCTTTCTGGAAGGTTTTTTTTTTTTTAATCATAAGTGGATGTTGAATTTTGTCAAAGGCTTTCTCTACATCTATTGAGATAATCATATGGTTTTTATTTTTCAATTTGTTAATGTGGTGTATCACATTGATTGATTTGTGGATATTAAAGAATCCTTGCATCCTTGAGATAAAGCCCACTTGGTCATGATATATGACCTTTTTAATATGTTGTTAGAATATGTTTGCTTGAATTTTGTTAAGGATTTTTGCATCTATGTTCAACAGTGATAATGGCCTGTAGTTTTCTTTTCTTGTTGCATCTTTGTCTGGTTTTGGTATTAGGGTAATGGTGGCTTCATAAAATGAGGTTGGCAGTTTACCTTCCTCTGCAATTTTCTGGAAGAGTTTAAGTAGGATAGGTGTTAGCTCTTCTCTAAATTTTTGGTAGAATTCAGCTGTGAAGCCATCTGGTGCTGGGCTTTTGTTTGCTGGAAGAGTTCTGATTACAGAGTTGATTTCTGTGCTTGTGATGGGTCTGTTAAGATTTCCCATTTCTTCCTGGTTCAGTTTTGGAAAGATACTTTTCTAAGAATTTATCCATTTCTTCCAAGTTGTCCATTTTTTGGGCATATAGTTGCTGATAGTAGTCTCTTATGATCCTTTCTACTTCTGTGTTTTCTGTTGTGATTTGTCCATTTTCTTTTTTGATTTTGTTGATTTGATTCTTCTCCCTTTTTTTCTTGATGAGTCTGGTTAATTGTTTGTCTACTGGAATGTGAAGTCAAGTGGCCTTAGAAAGCATCACTACGAACACAGCTAGTGGAGGTGATGGAATTCCAGCTGAGCTATTCCAAATCCTGAAAGATGATGCTGTGAAAGTGCTGCACTCAATGTGCCAGCAAATTTGGAAAACTCAGCAGTGGCCACAGGACTGGAAAAGGTCAGTTTTCATTCCAATCCCAAAGAAAGGCAATGCCAAAGAATGCTCAAACTACCGCACAATTGCACTCATCTCACACGCTAGTAAAGTAATGCTCAAAATTCTCCAAGCCAGGCTTCAGCAATATGTGAACCGTGAACTTCCTGATGTTCAAGCTGGTTTTAGAAAACGCAGAGGAACCAGAGATCAAATTGCCAACATCTGCTGGATCATAGAAAAAGCAAGAGAGTTCCAGAAAAACGTCTATTTCTGCTTTATTGACTATGCCAAAGCCTTTGACTGTGTGGATCACAATAAACTGTGGAAAATTCTGAAAGAGATGGGAATACCAGACCACCTGATCTGCCTCTTGAGAAATTTGTATGCAGGTCAGGAAGCAACAGTTAGAACTGGATATGAAACAACAGACTGGTTCCAAATAGGAAAAGGAGTTCGTCAAGGCTGTATATTGTCACCCTGTTTATTTAACTTATATGCAGAGTACATCATGAGAAACGCTGGACTGGAAGAAACACAAGCTGGAATCAAGATTGCTGGGAGAAATATCAATAACCTCAGATATGCAGATGACACCACCCTTATGGCAGAAAGTGAAGAGGAACTCAAAAGCCTCTTGATGAAAGTAAAAGTGGAGAGTGAAAAAGTTGGCTTAAAGCTCAACATTCAGAAAATGAAGATCATGGCATCTGGTCCCACCACCTCATGGGAAATAGATGGGGAAACAGTGGAAACAGTGTCAGTCTATTTTTCTGGGCTCCAAAATCACTACAGATGGTGACTGCAGCCATGAAATTAAAGGACGCTTACTCCTTGGAAGGAAAGTTATGACCAACCTAGATAACATATTCAAAAGCAGAGACATTATTTTGCCAACAAAGGTTCGTCTAGTCAAGGCTATAGTTTTTCCTGTGGTCATGTGTGGATGTGAGAGTTGGACTGTGAAGAAAGCTGAGCGCTGAAGAATTGATGCTTTTGAACTGTGGTGTTGGAGAAGACTCTTGAGAGTCCCTTGGACTGCAAGGCAATCTAACCAGTCCATTCTGAAGGAGATCAGCCCTGGGATTTCTTTGGAAGGCATGATGCTAAAGCTGAAACTCCAGTACTTTGGCCACCTCATGCGAAGAGTTGACTCATTGGAAAAGACTCTGATGCTGGGAGGGATTGGGGGCAGGAGGAGAAGGGGACGACAGAGGATGAGATGGCTGGATGGTATCACTGACTCGATGGATGTGAGTCTCAGTGAACTCCGGGAGTCGGTGATGGACAGGGAGGCCTGGCGTGCTGTGATTCATGGGGTCACAAAGAGTTGGACACGACTGAGTGACTGATCTGATCTGATCTGATCTTATTTTATCTATCTTCTCAAAGAACCAGCTTTTTGCTTTGTTGATATTTGTTGTGGTCTCCTTTGTTTCTTTTTCATTTATTTCTTCCCTAACTTTTATGATTTCTTTCCTTCTACTAACCCTGGTGTTCTTCTTTTCTTCCTTTTCCAGTTGCTTTAGGTGTAGAGTTAGGTTATTTATTTGATTTTTTTTCTTGTTTCTTGAGGTAAGCTTCCCCTTAGCACTGCTTTTACTAAGTCCCATAGGTTTTGGGTTGTTGCGTTTTCATTTTAATTCATTTCCATGCATATTTTGATTTCTTTTTCGATTTCTTCTGTGATTTGTTGGTTATTCAGATGCATGTTGTTTAGCTTCCATATGCTTCTATTAAAAAAAAAATTTTTTTTCCCCAGTAGTTTACATCTAATCTTACTGCACTGTGATCAGTAAAGATGCTTGGAATGATTTCAATTTTTTTGAATTTACCAAGGCTAGATTTATGGCCCAGGATGTGCTCTATCCTGGAGAAGGTTCCATGTGCACTTGAGAAAAAGGTGAAACTCATTGTTTTGGGGTGAAATGTCCTATAGATACCAATTAGGTCAAAGTGGTCCATTGTATCATTTAAAGTTTGTGTTTCCTTGCTTATTTTCTGTTTAGTTGATCTATCCATAGGTGTGAGTGGGGTATTAAAGTCTCCCACTGTTATTGTGTTACTGTTAATTTCCCCTTTCTTACTTGTTAGCATTTGTCTTACATATTTCAGCGCTTCTGTGTTGGGTGCATATATGTTTATAATTGTTGTATCTTCTTCTTGGATTGATCCTTTGATCATTATGTAGTGTCCTTCTTTGTCTCTTTTCACAGCCTTTATTTCAAAGTCTATTTTATCTGATATGAGTATTGCTAGTCCTGCTTTCTTTTGGTCTCTATTTGAGTGAAATATCTTTTTTCCAGCCCTTCACTTTCAGTCTGTATATGTCCCTTATTTTAAGGTGGGTGTCTTGTAGACAGCATATATAGGGTCTTGTTTTTGTATCCATTCAGCCAGTCTTTGTCTTTTAGTTGGAGCATTCAACCCATTTACATTTAAGGTAATTATTGATAACTATGATCCTGTTGCCATTTACTTTGTTGTTTTGGGTTCGAGTTTGTACACCTTTTCTGTGTTTCCTGTCTAGAGAAGATCCTTTAGCATTTGTTGAAGAGCTGGTTTGGTGGTGCTGAATTCTCTCAGCTTTTGCTTTTCTGTAAAGCTTTTGATTTTTCTTTCATATTTGAATGAGATCTTTGCTGGGTACAGTAATCTGGGTTGTAGTTTTTCTCTTTCATCACTTTAAGTATGCCCTGCCATTCCCTTCTGGCCTGAAGAGTTTCTATTGAAAGATTAGCTGTTATCCTTATGGGAATCCCCTTGTGTGTTATTTGTTGTTTTTCTCTTTCTACTTTTGATATTTGTTCTTTGTGTTTGATCTTCATTAGTTTGATGAATATGTGTCTTGGGATGTTTCACCTTGGGTTTATCCTGTTTGGGACTCTCTGGGTTTCTTGGACTTGGGTGGCTATTTCCTTGCCCATTATAGGGAAGTTTTCAACTATTATCTCCTCAAGTATTTTCTCATGGCCTTTCTTTTTGTCTTCTTCTTCTGGGACTCCTATGATTTGAATGTTGGGGGGCTTGACATTGTCCCAGAGGTCTCTGAGGTTGTCCTCATTTCTTTTAAATCTTTTTTTCCTCTCTGCTTCATTTATTTCCACCTTTCTATCTTCCACCTCACTTATCCTATCTTCTGCCTCAGTTATTCTACTGTTGGTTCCCTCCAGAGTGTTTTTGATCCCAGTTATTGCATTATTCACTATATATTGACTCTTTTTTATTTCTTCTAGGTCCTTGTTAAACTGTTTTTGCATCTTTTCAATCCTTGTCTCCAGACTATTTATCTGTAACTCCATTTTGTTTTCAAGATTTTGGATCATTTTTACTATCATTATTTTGAATTCTTTTTCAGGTAGACTCCCTATCTCCTCCTCTTTTCTTTGGTTTGGTGGGCATTTATCATGTTCCTTTACCTGCTGAATTTTTCTCTGCCTTTTCATCTTGTTTGGATTTCTGTGTTTGGGGTGGCCTTTCTGTATGCTGGAAGTTTGTGGTTCCTCTTTATTGTGAAGGTTCCTCCCTGTGGGTGGAGTTGGACGAGTGGCTTGTCAAGTTTTCCTGGTGGGAATCTTGCATCAGTGTTCTGGTGGGTGAAGCTGGATCTCTTCTCTCTGGAGTGCAATGAAGTGTCCAGTAGTGAGTTTTGAGGTGTCTATGGGTTTGGTGTGACTTTGGGCAGCCTGTATATTAATGCTAAGGGCTATGTTCCTGTGTTGCTGGAGAATTAGTGTGGTATGTCTTGCTCTGGAACTTGTTGGCTCTTGGGTAGAGCTTGGTTTCAGTGTAGGTATGGAGGCTTTCAGATCAGCTCTTGTCGATTAATGTTCCCTGGAGTCAGGAGTTTTCTGGTGTTCTCAAGTTTTGGATTTAAGCCTCCTGCCTCTGCCTGCCTCTGGTTCAGTCTTATTTTTACAGTAGCCTCAAGACTTGTCCATCCATATAGCACCAATGATAACACATCTAGGTTAATGGAGAAAAGATTGTCCACAGTGAGGGACACCCAGAGAGGTTCACAGAGTTACATGGAGAAGAGAAGAGGGAGGAGGGAGATAGATGTGACCAGGAGGAGAAGAGGTGGAGTCAAAAGGGGAGAGAGCAGGCTAGCCAGTAATCACTTCCTTATGTGCTCTCCACTGTCTGGATCCCTCAGAGATGTTCACAGAGTTATACAGAGAAGAGAAGAGGGTGGAAGGAGACAGAGGTGGCCAGGAGGATAAAAGGGGGAATCCAAAGGAGAGAGACAGATCCAGCCAGTAATCAGTTCCCTAATTGTTCTCCACAGCCTGGAATACGCAAAGAGATTCACAGAGTTAGGTAGAGAAGAGAAGCAGGAGGGAGGAGATAGAGGCAATTTGCGGGCAAAAATGGAGAGTCAAAAGGGGGAGAGGGCAATCAGGCCAGTAATCACACTCCAAAGTAAAAATGGGTACTGAAGATTTGATTCTTAAAGGTTCAAAATTGGTAACAAATACCAAAAAGCAAAAATTAAAAATCTAGAGTAGAGGTTAAACTGTCAAAAATACAATATTAAAAAAATCACAAGAATTATAAAAAATATATATGAAATTTGCTTTAAAATGAAAAAGGAGTAATGAAAGACTTAAAAATAAAAAAAAATTTTTTAATGATAATAGTAAAATATATCTAGGAATTTCTCTGGCACCGTTGCCGGCAGTGTGGGGTCAGTTCAGTTTCAGATAGTTCCTTGTTCCAGTTTATACTTCTTCTTGAGGTCTATATGCCCATTCCAATGTAGTCTGTGCTAACTACACGGTTTTAGTCTGTCGCACCTGTCACTTCTAAAGTGGTTCTGTTTATTTTGGCTTCTGTTTGCAAATCTCTTCAGTGTCTAATTTCCACCCTGACACAAGGGGCAAAGATGGTCACTTATTTAGGCTCACTTGTTCAGCTGTGCTGTGGGGAGGGAGGAACACTGCAAATATCACTGGTGTGTGGGGAGTGCTTGCAGTGTCTGGGCCACACTCGGTTTGCGCCCACTCCCGGTGTGTGTGCTTTCCGTCTGTACTGCTCAGGCTCCAGGTTGCTCTGCAAGGGAATTGTCTAAAGTGGGCTCTGGGTTGCATGCACTTCCCAGGTCTAAGCCGCTCAGGTTCAGGTTCTTGGGTACTCCATAAAGGCACAGACTCAGTTGGGCCTGGGTTTTGTGCCCTTCCCAGGTTCGAGCAGCTTAGGTGACCAGGTGCTTGGTGAGTGCACACTCCCCAGGTGGGCGGTGCATCTTGTCACCTCCCCTGTGCCAGCCGCTCAGTTTCCTGGGTGTGCAGCGGGAGCGCTGTCTCAGGTGTGCCATATGTCTCCCCTGGGGAGCTGATCTCTGGCTGTGACCCTCTGGGCAGATATCCACCATCCGAGATCCCAGGAAGACTTGGTTAGCAACTTGGGAGCCTGCTCACAGTTTGCTAGAGGATGCCATCTCTGGGGCCGAGATCGCCCCTTGCCTTCTGGCTCTGGCTGTCGCTTGCCTGCCTCTCTGCCTTCCGGCGAGGATGGGCCAGTCCACAGCCGGCTAGCTCTCCTCTGGTATTCGCTCAGTCCTTTGTTCTGTGAGCAAGCCCAGCAGTGCCTTAGGTTAGAGCTTTTTTCGGGAAGCTTCTCTCTCTTTCTTTTTCTTTTTCTCTCTCTCTGGCTATCCCACAGTTTGGATTGCTATCCCAGTTAGCTCCCTTAGATTGTCCTCAGGGCATTCAGGCCCGGTCCTTACTCTAAGCAATGCAGCCCGTGCCTCCCTGTCCAGCCCCCACTTGCTGGTGGCTGACCCGAGCGTCTGGGCTACTTCTCCACTGGGAGTTATGGTTAGGTGTCTAATCTGTGAGTTTTATTTATTTTTTTTCTCCTGCCAGTTATGTTTCCCTCTGAAATTCCAAAACTCCCCACAGACCCGCCAGTGAGAGGGTTTCCTGGTGTTTGGAAACTTCTCTTTCATGACTCCCTCCCCAGGATGGGTCTCTGTCCCTAATTCTTTTGTCTCTCTTTTTATCTTTTATATTTTGTCCTACCTCCTTTCAAAGACAATGGGCTGCCTTTCTGGGTGCCTGGTGTCCTCCGCCAGCATTCAGAAGTTGTTTTGTGGAATTTGCTCAGTGTTCAAATGATCTTTCAATGAATTTGTGGGGGAGAAAGTGGTCTCCCAGTCCTATTCCTCTGCCATCTTAGGGCCGCCCCATAAATACAGCTTCTTTTGTAAAGTTTACCTTACAAGAGTCAGTTTCAGTCTCCACTCTGCTCCTGATAGTTACTGCCCTCCCATTAATGTGTAATTTCTTCAAACTTGGATGTGAGTCTGAGTGAACTCCAGGAGTTGGTGATGGACAGGGAGGCCTGGTGTGCTGTGATTCATGGGGTTGCAAAGAGTCGGACACGACTGAGTGACTGAACTGAACTGAACCCACAAAATGGGGTAACCATAGTTACCTCTCAGAATGGTCATGAGCAAGAATTGAAATGATGCTATTAAATGCTAGAAAAGTGGCACAAAGATGGTTGTAACTTTATTTGAAAGTATGTACTCTGTTATGAAGCATGGTTAAGATAAGCTGTAACTTTTTATACTTATTTATTGCTAATGGTGGCACAAAACAGGCACCTTTGGGGAATGAATAATCACTTGCAGCTGGTATTTTTTTTTTTTTTTTTTGCTGCTGTGGGCTTTATGTGGTTTGTTGGATAATTGCTGAGTAGCAGTTTACATAATTTTATGTAATTTATTTATGTAAGCTGGACCTTTGAATTTATCAGTGAAAAGGTAATAATCAAAGATCCAGGTGTAGAGCTGTCAGTTTGCAAAAATTAAGTGTCAAAAAGTATGAGGGTGATTTGTACATCTTCCAATATATCTGGTTTAATCATATATTTATTTATTCTTTCACTCAATACATGGACCTATTTCCTGAGCGCCCAGCATTCTGCAGAGATCAATGAGCCGAAGAACCCACCTCTCTTACTTAAAAGATCCCTTTTAATAAAGCTATATTTTTTTAATTATTCCATGGGAAAATAAAAACATTTCTTTTAAAAAAAGTATTACTTTATTTTTGGCTTTGCTGCATCTTTGTTGCTACATGTAGGCTTTCTCTAGTTGTGGTAGGAGAGGCCTACTCTTTGTGGGGCATGGGCTTCTCTTCGAGGTGCTTTCTCTTGTGGAGCATGGGCTCCGGTGCATGGGCTTCAGTATTTGCAGCACGAGGGCTCAGTGTTGTGGCTCTTGGGCTTAGTTGCTCCACAGCATGCAGAATCTCCCCAGACCAGGGATCGAACCTGTGTCCCCTGCATTGGCAGGTGGATTCCTATCCACTGTGCCACCAGGGAAATTCGAATTGTTATTTCCTTATTGGAGCTCCCACAGTGCTTCTGGTGTTTTGCTTGAGTCAAAGTTTAAAGAACTGTTTTTACATCTGAGGGAAGTATCAAAAAAGTGAAGAGCATTGAAGATGCTATTAACACTTATTCCCATGCCCACTAAGACAGGAGGAGGAAGAGAAATTCATTTGGTGCATAGAATGAAGGCATTAGGACGTACAATGTGTCTTTTGTTCTTGCTGCATTTGAAAACTGCTTTTTAGGTCACCAATTTCTTTGTTGGCAAATTTACTGACTTTTTTCCTTTCTAACCTCTCTGTTGCATTTAACTCTTAGTAACATTAAGGCAAGTTTATTAAATACAAACTTGACAGAGTGAGAGAAAGAAAGAGGGAAACAGAGAAACAGAGCAAAACAGATGCCGTTTCCCTCCCGTCTGTGCATCATGACACCAGTTCTCCTGTGGTGCAACCAGATTCTCTTTTCCTCCAGCCATTCCCAGCCATTGACATCCCCCCAAGGCTTGGTTTTTTAAACTTGTAGGTTCTCCTCCAGATCATTGCTACTTTGTGAATACAGTTATCATGTTTATTCCAATGACTCAAAAGCAAAATTTGTCCTTTCCTATGATCTGAACTTTGATTCTACATTGCTAATAGATCTCTTTAAACTCAAAACAAATATATTGTCATTTTAGAAAAACTGAAAATCATGAAGAGATCTATTGAAATATAGTACATTTTAAAAGTGTAATTTGAGGTAAGTGTTCTCTACAATGAACATCCCAGGTGGCAGTAGTGGTTAAAAAAACCCTGTCCCACCACCACCACCCCCCCCCCCCCCCACCCGCCTCCGCCAACCCCCAGCACAATGCAAGAGACAGACGCAGCAGACTCTGGTTTGATCCCTGGGTCAGGAAGATTCCCTGGAGGTGCAAATGGCAACCCACTCCTTGCCTAGGAAATCCCATGGACAGAAGAGCCTGGCAGGCTGCAGTCCATGGGGTTGCAAAGAGTTGGGCATGACTAAAGTGACTTAGCACACATGTGGCATCTGGATCCCAAAAAGCAAAAAAAGAGGCTTCTTACCCTAGCACAGTGTCACTTCTGTCAAAGGGAGATGAGAGGCCAGCTCAGCTTCGAGAGGAAGGAATCACTGGACTCCACCACCTGGTGGAATTGGGACATATGTACACTGGATGGAGGGCATTTTAAAATATTTATTCATTTATTTTTGACTGTACCATGCAGCTTGTGAGATCAGTTCCCTACCAGGGTTCAAACCCGAGCCCCCTGCACTGGAAGCAGGGAGTCTTAACCAGTGGACCACCAGGGAAGTCCCTGAAGGAAGGCATTGTTGACAGCTGTCATTGGGAGTCTCTTTACCATAGGAGACAAATAAAAATTCCTCTCCTTTGAGTCTGTGACTAATTCCTATCACCCCAATATCTTGGATGAAGAGTGCTTTTGATTTTTGCAGCTAAATAGATACCCCAGGATAAAATCCTATCATAATGGATTTTGTGATCTAGAGTTCTGTTAGCTTGGCAAGGCCCCTACATGATGCCAAGACTTTCCCATCACTCTTATAAAAGGCTTACCATGTATGCTATCTGTAAACAATTTTTATTTTATTTTTTAGTTACTTAAAAACTACTTTAAGTGGAGAGCAGAATGTCCAGAAATAAGTGCAGATCTCCACCCTAGAAGCATCCTTGGCCTCCTGAAGTCAGGCTACGTCGGTGTCCTGAGAGCCCGAGACCCCACCGGCAGCAAAGTTCTGATTTACAGAATTGGTAAGTCACACACTTCTCCTCTTTTCTATTTTTCTTGACTGCCATATCAGAAGCTTTCATGAGTTTATATTTAAGAGTTTAGCTTTTTAACTTGGGTTTTGTTGTTGTTGCTTAGTCGTTAGGTCATTAAGTCATTAAGCAGGGCTCTCTTGGTGGCTCAGTGGTAAAGAATCTGCCTGCTAATTCAGGAGACAGGGCTTTGATCCCTGGTCTGGGAAGATTCTACATACCTTGGAGCAACTAAGTCCATGTGCCACAACTACTGAACCTGTGCTCCTAAGCCCGGGAGAGGCAACTACTGAGCTTGTGTGGTGTCCTAATTACTGAATCCCAAAGGTTCTAGAGCCTGTGCTCAGCAACAAGAAAAGCCACCATAGCGAGAAGCCCACACACCACAACTAGAGAGCAGCCCCCGCTCACCACAAGTACAGAAAAGCCCAGGCAGCAACAAAGACTCAGCATAGCCAAATAAATAAACAAAATTGTAAAAAACAAAGAGCAATCCCATTGTGCCTTCCTAGGAATACCTCTGATTATTGCTTATGTTTCTTTGTCTCCATAATTTTCCATGCTATTATACACTACCCAGTAACATCTACATCTGTTAGGGTCAGCCAAAATTCCCTCCTCAATCCCATGAGACCCTTTGGCCTCCAACCCAGCCAGCTCCCCACACTTCCCATTCTCAGCCACACTTTTTAAGTTAGTCATGTTCACCACTCACATGTTCTCATAGCTCCTCTCAACATCCCCTGCACTAGTTCCACTCCCATCTTTCTGCTGAAATGACCTGAGCAAATCATCAGTGATCATCTTTTCACAGCAAACCTCTTCCTCTCTGATACCACAGTCTCCTGGTGTTTTCTCCCAACTTAACTGACTATTTATTCTTAGTCTCCTTCACTGGCACTACATATTCAACTTCAAATTCTGAAATTCTTTTAGACATTGGCCCCAGCTTCCTCTTCTTAGCTATATATCTCTGTACTACAACAGAGAGAATCATTAAGTCCACAATAATCACTGCCCTAGGCCTAGATATAACCACAAAATCCCTGAGATTTGTATCTTCAGCCCATCCTCTCTTTGTTTCTCAAAGCTCCAGACAACCAGTTCCCTGTCTCAACTGTACCCGCCTGGACATTTCACCAGCACGATTTTAATGTGTTCAAAACTACCTATAATCTTTTCTTCCCCAAACACAACAAATGGTACCACCATTCTACTCGATTGTCTAAGCCAGAAACTTTGGTATTTTTAGAATTTTACCTTTCCTTAGTCATAAATCTTTTCCCTCCCTTCATCTTGTTAGGTATTGCATGAAACTTTTAATCTGAAGATTTGCATCTTTTTCCAGCTTTGGAAGAATTTTCCTTTCCCCTCTGTTGCCTATTATCTGTGTTTTTTGTCTTCCAGAACTCTGATGAGTTGGATTTTGAAACTTCTGTATCTAGCTGCCCATCTCCTACCTTTTTATTCATACATATTGACTTCTGGCTCTCCTATGCTGAAACTGAGGGAATTCCTCAGCTCAATATTCCAGACCCTTATTCACTTGTTGGCTGTGTGTTTTCTGACATTTGTCCTATTAACAGAGATTTGCTCGAACTGTCATTTTATTTCCAAGAACTCAACTGATTCTTTTTCATAATAGCCTCTTCTTATAGTAATAGCCTAGGGCTTCCCTGGTGGCTCTGACAGTAAAGAATCTGCCTGCAATGCAAGAGAGCCAAGTATGATCCCTGGGTCGGTAAGATCCCCTAGAGGAGGGCATGGCAACCCACTCCAGTATTCTTGCCTGGAGAATCCCATGGACAGAGGAGCCTGGCTGGCTACAGTCCATGGGGTTGCAGAGTCCGACATGACTGAGTGACTAACACACACACAATAATAGCCTACAGTATCTTTATTTTTCCCCACTGAAACTATTTTGTTTCCTTTACCTTTTCTTGCTTTATTAGCTGTCTCCTTCGATTGTAATGCCTTTGTCTATTGAGTTGGATCCTTTCTTCTTTTGTGTGTCAGTGTTTTTAAAAATGTTATAATTCGTAGTGGTTGCATATCTTTTTAATAGATCGCCTGCTTGCCTATCCATTACTGTCACTTTTGCCCACCATGGCCTCCCCCAGGACTAGTGGGGGAGGGGAGAGGATAAGAATTCAGCAACTCCTTAGCACAGGTATTCCTTGTTTTTCCTGGGTGGCTACCCTAGCGCTTCTTGACTTGACTTTCCAAGACCACACTCACTGTTCTAGCCTGTGTGGACATGACCGCTACACGCTACATCAGGGAGGGGTGTCAGAGAGAATCTACCTGCCTGTCTCATGCATTTCCCTTAGCAACAACCTCTGTGGTTACCATAGGACCCTGGCTACTCTTGGTAATCCAGAGCCTTGCTTTTCCCATTTTCAATACCTTTGAATGTGGAGCATGTCCAGAGGCATTCCCACCTTTAGCCACAGCTCCATCCTGCATATTTTGTGCTGTAGTTTCATCTGGCCATCAGACACAGCCTGCATTCATTCTTTTATTTTCCCCATGCTCTTAGGAATCTGTTCTTCTTCTTCTTTTTTTTTTTAATGTGGACAAGGAGACACATGTGTGATCCCTGGGTCAGGAAGTGCTCCTGGTGAAGGGAACGGCAACCCTCTCCAATATTCTTGCCTGGAGAATCTCATGGACAGAGGCGCCTGGTGGACTATAGTCCATGGGGGTCACAAAAAAGTAGGACACAACTGAGTGACTAACACTTTCACTTTTTTTTTTAAAATGTCTTTACTGAATTTGTTACAATATGGTTTCTGTTTTATGTTTTGGCTTTTGGACCCCAACGCATGTGGGATCTTAGCTCCCAGGGATCGAACCCTCCCCTGCTACACTGAAAGGCAAAGTCCTAACCACTGGACCACCAGGGAAGTTGAAAGAATCTGTTTTTTACTAGGGATGTGAGGGAGGGAGGGAAAAGCAGGCTCATGTTCTTGGACCACCAATTTGATCTGTTATTCTATTCATGATCTTCGTATATGTATTATTTCTAATGATCTTGAAATCTAAAAAGAATCCATTTCCTTCTATAAATCTTTCTGATCCTTTATTCTTCACACAGTGCTGAGACATAAGTTTTTACGTTTTTTGTTTTTTTTTTTTCCCAGCACACTGGGACCCGAAAGTTTTCACAGCTTATGATGCATTTCGTGTGAGTCTCATCACGTCGGAGCTTATTGTCCAGGAGGTAGAGACACAGCGAAATGGAATCAAGGCTGTCTTTGATTTGGAAGGCTGGCAGTTTGCTCATGCCTTTCAAATTACCCCCTCTGTAGCCAAGAAGATTGCTGCTGTTCTCACAGTAAGTGTGTAGTCTGTTCAGGATTGTTTTCGTTCCATCCCTCACTTGTGTGACCTCATGAACTGCAAGCACACCAGGCTTTCCTGTCTTCACTGTCTCCTGGAGTTTGCTCAAACTCATGTCCATTGAGTCGGTGATGCCGTCCAGCCATCCCATCCTCTGTCATCCCCTTCTCCTCCTGCCTTCGATCTTTCCCAGCATCAGAGTCTTTTCCAACGAGTCAGCTCTTCACATCAAGTGGATAAAATATTGGAGTTCCAACTTCAGCATCAGGTTGATTTCCTTTAGGACTGACTGGTTTGATCTCCTTGCTGTCCAAGGTACTGTCTTCAGGATAATGCTTCCAAATATTAAATATAAATTTAGTTGTGTGTTAAAGAGAATGGATAGTATATTTATTGGGCTTCCTTGATACCTCAGCTGGTAAGGAATCTGCTTGCAATGGAAGAGACCCTTGTTTGATTCCTGGGTCAGAAAGATCCCTGGAGAAGGGATAGGCTACCAACTCCAGTATTCTTGAGCTTCACTGGTGGCTCAGACAATAATGCAGGAGACCTGGGTTTGATCCCTGGGTTGGCAAGATCTCCTGGAGGAGGGCATGGCAATCCACTCCATTTATTGGGCTTCCCAGGTGATGCTAGTGGTAAAGAATCTTTCTGCCAATGTAGGAGACCCAAGAGACTTGGGTTCAATTCCTGCATCAGGAAGATCCCCTGGAGTAGGAAGTGGTTCCCTACTCCAATATTCTTACCTGGGAAATCCCATGGACAGAGGAACCTGGCGAGCTATAGTCCATGGGGCTGCAAAGAGTCAGACAAGACTGAGTGACTGAGCACAATCACACACATAAGTACATTTATTAGAAAATTAAATAAAATTTTAGAAGAGATACATATAATTCAATAATGGTAAGAGGGAGTAAAGTTATTATTTCAAAAAGAAAGAGTTGCAACAAACTGAAAATATGTTCAAAATTTCAAACCACAGAATTCATACATTTAAACAAGAATGTGATGACTTTATCTGTCATTAAAATTTTGTTCCTAAATTAAAAATTGACTCAAAAAATAATATTGATAACAATGATAATATACAACAAAGTGTCATATAGGTTTGGTTGGTATAGATTGAACAGTTCATTCCAGAAAAAAATAAGTCTTAAAAATGGCCATCATCTTTGACCCAGTAATCCTACTGTGGAAATCTAGCCAAGGAATAATCTTAAATATAGCAAAGACTTCGTGTATAATAATGATGGTTTACTCTGTGCTGGATACTTTACTGAATGTTTTAAATGCATTACCGTTTAATGGCTACACCAAAAGCTTATGATATATGACTATTTTTTTTCCATTTTACACATTATTTTACTATGTCAGAGAGGTGACATAGCAATGCCCAAACATACATGTTTTGTCAGCAGTGAAACAAGGATTCCCATCCAGGACATCTGGACATAAAAACTATACTTAAAAACATAATTTCTTTTGTACCTAAATACCATTACTACAGCACTGATTTTTATAGAAGAAAATTGCTGCTAAGTCACTTCAATCGTGTCCGACTCTGTGTCACCCCATAGACGGCAGCCCACCAGGCTCCCCCGTCCCTGGGATTCTCCAGGCAAGAACACTGGAGTCGGTTGCCATTTCCTTCTCCAAAGCATGAAAGTGAAAAGTGAAAGGGAAGTCACTCAGTCGTGTCCGACTCTTTGCGACCCCATAGACTGCAGCCTACCAGGCTCCTCTGTCCATGGGATTTTCCAGGCAAGAGTACTGGAGTGGAGTGCCAGTGCCTTCTCCGAGAAGAAAATTAGAAACAGCTTATTTATGGAGAAATAGGAAAAGGGTTACTTAGACGATGATACAGCCACTTGACAGATTACAGCTTCAATATTTAAAACCCACTATGTTTACAAAAATTGTGTTATGTCAGTGAAACAAAACAGGGTGTAAATTATTTAGAGAGCATAATGGCAATTATGTTTAAAATAAAATTATTCATAGAAAGAACCTGAAAGGAAAAGTGACAATTTGGTAACACATCTCTAAAAGCTGTGTGTTGAAAAAAAAAAAAAGAAAAGAATTTTGCATAAAAGAACCTTGGCAGGAAAAAATTAACAACACATCTTTGGTTAGGGAAACTACTGATAATGTTTTTCTTTCAATTCTTAACTTTGTAACCTTAGAAAAAAGCTGATATTACTTTGATATGAAAGACTTATACCTATGTCAAAAGTTTAAAAGTGAAAAAAAAGTTTAAGTGTTTGTTTATTGTACTTTTCTTTTGAAGGAAACTTTTATGAAAGTTTTTTTTCCTCAAAATAAAAATTTGAAGGGAAAAGTTAAATATAAATATACAAACGACTCACTGATTTTTCAAAAGCACATTTATATGTGATTGAGGGAGACATGTTATGTGTCTTATTTATGAAATATGCATGTATTTCTTTAAATACTTTGCCTAAGCTACAGGGTGAAAACTTTTCTTACTCTAGGGACAGTGAACTATAAATTAGGCTATTGTGTTGATGGCACAATTTTGAAAATTAAATCACACTTTAGGTATTGCTGTACATTTAGCAAGTGTTCAAAAAAGGGGTTTGTTGATAGGATCACATATTGATTTATGTTTTGTTATTAATAAGACATTTTCTTTATTTTCAAAAGGATTCCTTTCCATTAAAAGTTCGTGGTATCCATTTGATAAATGAGCCAATAATTTTCCATGCTGTCTTTTCCATGATTAAACCATTTCTGACTGAAAAAATTAAGGAACGGGTGAGTAAAACATTTTCAAATCACAATTCTTCTGTATTAAATGTTCCATTCCTTTTAAAATTTAAGAATAGCTCTCTTATTACCACCCTTCCCCTGACACACACAGAGCATTATCCAAGTGTTTTGAATATTTAATAATCCAACTACTTTTATAAATAAAAATTTCTTTTTAATTAAAAAAAATCAAATACTGGATCTCCCATGCATGGTTGGTGAGACTGCAAAATAATATATTCCCTATAGAGGGAAGTGTGGCCATAATTATAAAAATTACAACCTTCACATTTCTGAGATTTTTTTCCAAAGATATACTCATGGGGCTTCCCTAGTGGCTCAGATGGTAAAGAGTTCACAGGCTAATGCAACAGACACTGGTTTGATACCTGGGTCAGGAAGATCCCCTGGAGGAGGGCAGGGCAACACATTCCAGTATTCTTGCCTGGGAAATCCCATGGACAGAGGAGCCTGGTGGACTACAGTCCATGAGGTTACAAAGAGTCAGACACTGCTTAGCAATAAAACAACAACAAGAAATATCCACTTATAAACAAAATTATATATACGATTCATTGTAGCAAAAGATTGGAAACTATCAAGTGTATCATGAGGGAACTGGTTAAATAAGCTATGATACATCTACACAATGGAACACAGTAAGATTTGCAGGATGTATTGGGAAGTGAAATAAGACCATGCAGAATGTTTATGTTATACTACCTTTTGTATAAAAAGAGAAGACATCAGAAACTATAGTTTTATTTGCATAAAAGTTATCCTCAAAAAGGATATACAACCACCAAATTGTTTACTCTGTATAGAACAGAAGCGAGTTATGGATGGAGTGGATGAGGTTAGGGTTGGGAGCAAGACACTGTCTTGCTGTCTTTTATCTTGTTTTGATTTCTAGCCATGTGAATGTATTATCTATGTAAATAATAAATGTACTTACATTAGACATGTGTAACTAAAAACCGCAGTACCCAAAGTGTGTGACTTAATATCATGTTAGTTAAAGCAAAGAGATTTGATGTTTTATTACCTATCTTGTGGAGTCTTAGCTCAGGTGGTATCACTTGGAATTTTTCAAGTGTTGACAATAGAATCTGAGTTCCCCAAAATGGCAACCATTCTTCTGCATGAATCTGTAAAGGATAATTTTTTTTTTGTTTGGCCATGCCACATGGCTTGCGGGATCTTAGTTCTCCCACAAGAGATCAAACCTGTGCCTTCTCCAGTGGAAGTTCAGAGTCTAACCACTGGATCTTTCCAAGGAATTCCCTTAAAGGATAATTTTTAGAGCATAATATTTAGACAAATGTTGGCAACATCTAATGCAAGAACACAAACAGGTTTTAAAGGCTTTGATGATTTAAATCTCAAAAATTACTTAAATATAAGTACTGATAATGTGAGTAATAACATATTTGGAATTTTAGAAAGTATATTTTTCGGATTCTGAAAATGTATTATCTTGCATCTTCTCAGAAAATTATGACCATAGAACTTCATTTGAGGTTTTCCAGTAGACATTTCTGTCTGTCTTTAAGAGGAACCACCCCTATTCTTTCATTTTTATAAGAGTCAATTTTTTGTTCATTTTTTCCTCTTTTCAATATAGTTTGATAATAGCTGGCCATCTCTGTTGAATTCTGAAAGACATAAAAATAAGTATTTCTATTTTGAGTTATATTTTGGATCACAAAAACCCCAAGCTATAGCAATAAATTGAACCTAATAAACAGGAGAACATGAGCAAGAAAAGAAGAAAAATTTAAAATTGAGAAGTTAAGTGGAGCATTTCAGTGGAAGTTAATTGACATGAAACAGATTTGCCAAAATGAGGAGGGCGAGGAAGACCAAATCTTGCCACTTTCTCCCTTTAAATGTTTTGGCAATACTCTATGAATGATCTTATTTCCTCTTTCTTGAAGTGATAGTAGAATTTTTGAATTAAACATTTCTGAAAAAATCAAGAATTGGGACTGTGAGGTTCCTGAGTACAAGAAACTTGTTTCATTCCTCTTTCAGTCTTTGTATCCTAGCACATGAAGTCAAAGTGGAAGTCTTAGTTGCTCAGTCATGTCCTACTCTTTGCGACCCCCTGGACTGTAGCCCGCCAGGCCCTTCTGTCCATAAAATTTGCCAGGCAAGAACACTGGAGTGGAGAGCCATTCCCTTCTTGAGGGGAACTTCCTGATCCAGGGATCAAATCCAGGTTTCCCATATCACAGGCAGATTCTTTACCATCTGAGCCACCAGGGAAGCCTCAACCCTAGCACATCAGTTCAGTTCAGTTCAGTCGCTCAGTCGTGTCCAACTCTTTGCGACCCCCATGAATCGCAGCATGCCAGGCCTCTCTGTCCATCACAAACTCCGGAGTTCACTCAGACTCATGTCCATCGAGTCAGTGATGCCATCCAGCCATCTCATCCTCTGTCGTCCCCTTCACCTCCTGCCCCCAGTCCCTCCCAGCCTCAGAGTCTTTTCCAATGAGTCAGCTCTTCGCATGAGGTGGCCAAAGTACTGGAGTTTCAGCTTCAGCATCATTCCCTCCAGAGAAATCCCAGGGCTGATTTCCTTCAGAATGGACTGGTGGGATCTCCTTGTAGTCCAAGGGACTCTCAAGAGTCTTCTCCAACACCACAGTTCAAAAGCATCAATTCTTCGGTACTCAGCCTTTTTCACAGTCCAACTCTCACATCCATACATGACCACAGGAAAACCCATAGCCTTGACTAGACGGACCTTTGTTGGCAAAGTAATGTCAACCCTAGCACATAGTAGGTGCTTATTAGAAGATTGAATTTACACATGAACCCTAGCAGATAAGTAAAGGTTGTTTATATATTTGTAACAAGATGTGCTTTTAATCAAAGTTTCCAAGTCTTTATTTTAACTTCAGGACATTATATGATGAATTTATATAGTTTAAAATGTTTGAAAATTTAAGTTCTCAACCATCATAATTTCTCTTAATTTTTTATTAGCCAAGACTATCTGTCAACTGTACCACATAAATTATTCCCCACATACCTAGTTGTGTGCTCAAATGTATGCTTTTGATAAGAACTAATAAAAAGAAATACACATTTATCATCTACAGAACTATTTCAGGATATTCCACCTTTTGCTAAGAATCACCAATACATTAGTAGGGAACAGAAGGTATAAAATAATTTCTAAAAATTATTTATCATTTATTTTTTGGCTGTGCTGGGCCTGTGTTGCTGAGCAGGCTTGTCTCTAGTTGCAGTGAGCAGGGGCTACTCTCTAGTTGTGGTGCAAGGGCTTCTCACTGCAGTGGCTTCTCTTGCTGCAGAGCACAGGCTCTAGGGTGTGGGGGCTTCAGTAGTTGTGGCTCCTGGGCTCTGGAACACAGCTCAATAGTTGTGGCACACAGGGTTAGTTGCTCCTTGGCATGTGGGATCCTCGTGGACCAGAGATCAAACCCGTCTCCTGCATTGACAGGTAGATTCTTTACCACTGAGCCACGAGGGAAACCCCCTGATAAGAACTAATAAAAAGAAGTACACTTTAATCATCTACAGAACCATTCCAGGATATTCGATCTTTTGCTAAGAATCACCAATACATTAATAGGAAATAGAATGTATGAAATGATTTTATTTAGTTTTAAAAATCTACTTTTGAAAGAAAAAGTATCTTTTTATAAATTCTGAATAGTTATAAGGATGCAAATATAAGAAAACAGTAAGATGAGCAGCTTCATCAGCAGCACAAGCATAAGTAAAATTATTGGCTTCATAAGCAGAGGGACAAATGATGTAGTATCTGCACAAGTTCTTCTGTCTTAGATGTGATGAGAATACCTCATTTTATGATGTTGAGTTTCTGCTGGAAATGCCTCTGCTATACTGGGAGGCAGAGGGCATATCTTCTAAAACATTTTGTCTGTTTCAGATTCATATGCATGGGGACAACTACAAGCAAAGCTTACTCCAGTATTTCCCAGACATTCTTCCACTGGAATACGGTGGTGAAGAGTACTCCATAGAGGACATCTGTCAGGAGTGGACAAATTTTATAATGAAGTCAGAAAATTATCTCAGCAGCATTTCACAGACGGTTAAAGGAGAAGAAGTTATTTAATGTGAAAGGTTTCCTGATTAAAAATTCATGACTGAGATCCTATCTGGTTATATGAATGAAAGAAAAGGAATCTTTAATGCTTTTCTGATTTTTTTTTAATGTAAAAATCTTTTAACCTGAGCAACGTGGGTATTTGGGAAACTTCTTTACTTTTTAAGTATCTTTTCTTTACCTTAGAAGTAATTAAATGTTAGTATACCTTAAAAGCATATAAGAGGTTCCTTTTTTGGCATTTGAAAGAAAGTTATCTCTGAAGTACCGTCATGTGTACATTTGTGTTTAAAGTTTTATTTTAAAAAACTTTTCTGGTTTTTTTCATTCTGGTAATGAATACATAGTCCACTGAAGAGAAATATTAGCACAAATCAACTGACTATAAAAATCTATTCACACTTTTTTAGGTGTGTGTCAGATTAGACTATAATTCAGATTGAAGTCTGAGTACAGTTTTACATAGTTATTTCCATGGGCCAGCAAGGTAGTTCACCTCAGGGAAATTCTATTTAGCATATTTGCACAATAGAAACTTTTGACTGAAGTCCATATGCCATAAACTATTATATGTTGCATCAGGTCTCTAGGAAATTATTCATGTTGATACAATTAACTCCATAGAAATTCAGAGATGGAATATTTGGTTGCCATATACATGGACTCTATTTTTAACTGAACAGTAACATGACTACACAAGGGGAAGGAAATGTTTACATTGTAAAATCAGTCAGTTACATCTGGAACTTTTCAGACTATGCATGAAATAATTTAGATTTTACTATATTATCAGAACATTCTAGCCAAATCCTACAATTCATATTTACTTAAAAAAAACAGTAGTTAAAATGTGCTGTTTGTACTGTAGCTATGTTAATGCATATTTCATTTATTGAGAAAGATATGTCAATATAACTTTCAATTTATGACAATTTTTACAGTATTTTATAATTTTTGAATTTTATTTTAAACCTAAGAACACAGGATACAAAATTTGTTAAACAGGTTTTAGCTTAGTTGGGTTTCAACATTAATCATACAATATTAGCTTTGTGAAAGACTATGTAAAGGCTGTTTTTCTTTATAAGAAAATTATTCTAATCAGATGAGTTGGTACTTATGATTCTTTGTACATACATCTGTAAAAAATCAAATGATTATGAATGTTCTTTAGAGAACGTCTTTGTGATTTAGCATTGGGAAGCTAACTGTACATTATAATTTTTGTTAAAAAAATTAGATCATGCTTGTTTTCTAAAAAATGATAAAACCTTCTTTATAAAATCATAAATTTAGAATTGTTTAATTAAAAATAACAGCAGAATAAAACCATTTAAAAAATGTAAATAATAGCAACAACAAAAAGCTCTAGTTTATCCAACTTTTATTCTTACATGGTTTACATCACAAAGTTCCAATTCATTCACATTCTGGGAACTTAAATCACTTTCTTCTGACTCTATAAAGGAATGATTACTTTAGCACAATAGATAGTATTTTTAAATGTCTTTTAAATATTATTCATGGGTGATGTTATTAATAGTAAATAGAATTAAAGTAAGTCAATCAACAGAAGTACATTTCATGATAGGATTTTGAATTTTTTATGGAATGAAGCGATTCACTGAGGAACATTATAAGAACAATGTAAAATGAACAGGCAGTTTTATAAGGTGGCAAGATAAATCACTATTGAATTGTCTCTGTTACTTTACAGTAATTGCACCAGAAGTGCCTTTTAAAAGACTAATATGTGCTCATTGTTACTGAACTGCACGATAATGTTTATTCTAATATTGTTCAAAACAAAATAAAGATTTTTCACTCAAACTATAGCTGTTGGTTTTCCTTTTTTAAATAAGAATACTAGGTATTCGTTTTCAAAAACTGCTTTTCCTTACAGAAAAGCTTAAGAAAAAAGTATCATCCATCTAGTTGTCCTCTTTATACATTTCAGTTGCAGACTGGTTCCCCCCCTTCCACCACTGCTGCTCAGTTCAATACCACTTTCCCCGGTGTTGTTATGCTTAAAGGGACCACAGATTAATTTCATAAAATTAAGCCATGCATACTTTCAGAAGTTAAAACTTAAGTGATAAAAGCCAGAGTATATCACTTTATCAAATAATTTGATTTGGAAACTATCAGCCCAGATCATGATTTCAGATTATCAATATATTTCCCTTATGGAAATAACACAGAAGTCCTAGAGCAAGTAATAGTTTTGCTACCCACCTAAATCAAGCCAGCAGCTCACAAAACTGGGCAAACATACAAATCTCAAACTCAGCAAACTAGTAAGGTGATGTCTAAAATACTCTGCTAAGTTGCTCAGGCTCCTCTGTCCATGGGATTCTCCAGGCAAGAATACTGTGGGTTGCCACTTCCTCCTCCAGGGGATCTTCCCAACCCAGGGAATCTTCCCAACCCAGGGATCAAACCTGCATCTCCCGCATTGGTAGGTGATTCTTTATCACTGAGACACCTGGAAATTCCTAAGAGATACAAACCTCCACTTAGAAAATAAATAAGACATAGAGATGTCATATATAACATTTTATTGTAATAAATTTGTATGGAGTCAGATGGTTACTAGATGTATTGTGGCGAACATTTCCTAAGGTATGCAAATATCAAATCACTTTGATCACACTTAACATACTCTTGTACATCAATTGTATTTCAATAAATAAAGGCCTTTTCTTCTAACTCCAGGATCAGGGTCATCTATGAGTCTATTTTACCTTTCTTATTAGATTACTATTACATATTTCTGTTTCTTCATATTTTTAATAATATTTTATGTTGGACACTGTGTTTAGCTGTAGAGTCTCCAGGTAATATCTCCCATCAGTGACAGCTCTTCCTTTCTTTTGTCAGGTATCACGAGAGCCTAGTAAATCCATCAGGTCTTGAACTGGGTTGTAGATTTGAGGATTCAGGCTATCTCAGGTTCATTCCCATTCTTCATGATTGATCCACTTGGGTTTTATGGTGTCTTGGATGTTCTCCTTTTTCTTAACAATTCCTTCAACAGATGTTTTAGTGGTGGCAACTGTGTGTATGTGGGGGTGAGGTGGGGTCACTGCCATGACTTATTTCTCTTTATTTCCCCCTTTATCTCCTTCTTTCCCGTCACTGTCCTCTCTTGAAGGGGCACTACCTGCTTGTCAAAGCAGCTGTTTTGTCCTCAGAAACAATACTTACCTGAAGTTGCCATCTCTGGCTCCTTCCTGACAGCCAGTACTAACCCTCTAAGAGGGCTTCCCAGGGGTAGGGCTTCAGCCATAAAGAACCCACCTGCCAATGCAGGAGCTGCAGGAGACACAGGTTCCATCCCTGGGTGGGGAAGATCCCCTGGAGGAGGAAATGGCAACTCGCTCCACTATTCTTGTCTGGAGAATCCTCATGGACAGAGGAGCCTGGTGGGCTATGTTCATAGGGCTGCACAGTCAGACACTACTGAGCTCCTGAGCACAGGCACACACAGCCTTACAAGACCTAGGCTGTGCTCAGTATCCTGGCATTTCATGTTTGACATTTTCTTTCACGGCTTGATTTTGCCTATGCTTTATCTAAATTCCTTGCTCCTCTTTCCTCATTTTCAAAGAGGAAGCATTGCATCCTCTCCTCTCAGCATCGGAGTCTTGCAACAGCGGAGAAAACTTGCTGGAGTTTGCTACTTAGCAGTCTTTCTGTTAATTTGATGTTTATGATACCCTCCATCTCCAAGTATTGTTAAAGGCATAAATCATGTGTAACTTTAAACTCCTTGTATATCTCATGGTTTTTCTTAAGATCTGTAGACAGATTCTGGCTTAGGCAGTTGACATAAGCCTCTGGACACCAGCATAACTTATCTGTTATTTCTCATTTGTATAAAATTAACTCTGTTGATGTGCCATATGCCAAGCTGCTTCAGTCGTGTCCATCTCTTGGTGACATTATGGACGTTAGCCCACCAGGCTCCTCTCTCCACGGGATTCTCCAGTCAAGAATAATGCAGTGGGTTGCCATTTCCTCCTCCAGGGGATCATCCTGACCTAGGGATCGAACCTGCTCCTCCTCTCTTACAGCTCCTACATTGGCAGGTGGGTCCTTTACTTTTAGTACCACCAACTCTGTTGATAACCAGCTCCAATTTATTAATTTTCATGTATTCTAAATATCAATTAATTATACAATTTATTCATTCCTTTATTGATAATGATTAAAGTTGCACTTAATATTTCACTATTACAAGAGAATGCTACAAAGAACATACTTGTATATGTTTATTTATTTACACGTGCAGGCATTTCTCTAGGGCAAATACTAAGTCTAAGAAATGCTGTGTTATAGAATATGTGCACCTTCCCTTTTACCACATATTGCCTAATTGCTCCCCCAAAACAGTTGTAATACTTTACAATTCTACCAGCAGTGTTAAGGGAATTCTTATTTTTCTACACCCTTATTATCAAGGGTACACTTTTTTACACTTCTGTCATTCTGATGGATGCAACATACTATCTTGTTTTAATCTGCATTTCCCTGATGACTAGTGAAGCTTTGTTTTTTCATATTCTTTTCCTAGTTTTCTATTAGGTTGTTATTCTTTCTTGTTCATTTAGTTCTTTGTACATGCTAGAAATAAACATCTTTGAAATTCTGTATTTTGTAAATATATCTTCCAAATTTGTGCCTTATCTTTAATTCATTTAGTTAAACAGAAGTTTTAAAATTATAACATCATTTAATCTACCAATTTCTTCCACTAACATGTTTTTAAAAAAAAAATGTTTTCTGAAATTCCATCAACATCATGGACACACAGTCCTATATTTTCTCATCAAAGTATAACAGTTTGCCTTTTACATTTGTATCTTTACTCACCTAGAGTTTATTTTTGTGTATAATGAGAGGTAATACTTTTTTTCCTATGTGGACAGACAATTGCTCCAGCACTACAACTTCATACTGGTACAAAGTTTCCTCCTCTGTTCATCTGAGTTCAAAACAAGCCGAATATGTAGGGCCTTTCACAAACACATCCATTCAGCTTATCGCTCACCACACCCTTCCAGAGCAGCATTATTATCTTAACAAAGCAAAGGACATACTAGATTCGCTCTTCTTGAAATACATTCTCTTCACAAATTCTGTTCTCTTTTCCTTACAAAATTGCAAACTTCTGAGAAAAAAAAACAAGGCATTGCCCAATTAATCTTTGCATCCTCTATATTTGGCATTGAGTTGATTATCAAATACGCTTCTATTCTGATTTTCACCCTTATAGGTGGGAACTCCCAGCCAGTATAAGCCATATCTTTATATTTAGGTTTTCACACAGAAAGAAAAAGCTTACCTTTCATCTACTAGCCCACCAAAAAACAAGTTCAGTGTTTCCAAATCTCTTTTCAAATTTTAAACAGAAACCTCAAAAAAAACTTTTAGTGATTAGGAACCCAAGTCACCCTTTGTGCCCTGTTGTACAACAGTCTGCTAAAGTTAGAAGGCACCGTGTGCGGGCCTGGCCTGGACTTGTTTTTGTCGTGATGCCAGGAGTGGGCCCCTCCTTGACCCAGTTCTGAGCTGAGGCGACGCTCGTGGGCGTGTTCACATCCATCGGGCTTTCCTCATCGTTTGGTCCAGAAGCCTCAACCTGCACGCAAATGGCAGGAGGCGGAAACTACCTCCCAAGTCACCGACCATCCCTGATGGAAAGCGGGGGTGTCTAACTCCGCCGCCAGCATTCCTCAAGACGACTTGGGGCTGGAGCAGCCGATGGCGCAAAGTTCTCAGGCGACTTCTAGAACCTCTCGCCAGCCTCCCCGCTGCCTGGTTACCAATCAGGTCAGGCTGCGATCCAGCGCTCCCCACTCGACCGCTGGACCCGGCGCCCCAGTTAGTTCCGGGTGACTTCAGGTCACGTCGAGGAAACAGCTGAAAGGGCGGGCTCGAGTACGCGGAGCCCACCGCACTTTCCTGAGCCCCAGCAGACGCCGCGGGGCGGGCTGGAGGCCCGGGGTCCGGGCGGCCGCGGAGCGATAGGGTAGACGCGGCCTCTGCGTCCCCGGAGTCGCCCGCCCTTGCGGCCCCAGCGCACATGCGCCAGGACGGCCTTTCCCATATGCCCCCGCGGCGGAGCACCGCCCCCGCCCGACGCCCTCGAGCGGCCGGGAGACAGCAGCTGCCTCATTCTGCTGCTCGCCGGTAGTGCCTTTGAAAGCCGGCGGGAGGCGGCGAGCGCAATGGCGAGACTGGGTCGCCTGCTGAGCGTGTTGGGTTTGGTTCTGTGCGGGGCGACGGGCCTCGGTCTGAGCGCCCCTCCCGCGCCCACCCCCAAGAAGCCCATCATCGGTAAGGAGACGGCTAGGGCTGGGGCTGGGGCTGGTGAGCCGGCAGCGCGCCCTGGGCGCTTCCAGCTGCTGCGCTTCGGCAGGTGCATCCGGTCCTGGAAACATCCAAGCCTAGGGTTAGGATGTGTGCCTTCCTAGCCCAGGGGTCAAACCCTCATTGAGATCCACCTAGGTAATACTCGTTGATTTCCCGCAAATCTTGGCTCTTAAAATTGGAAGGGAGGAGCATGCACCTTGAAGAATCCTGAGGATGGTTTTTGTGTTTGTACTCATCTAGGAATTTCTGCGGAAAAGGCAATGGCAACCCACTCCAGTACTCTTGCCTGGAAAATCCCAGGGACGGGGGAGCCTGATGGGCTGCCGTCTGTGGGGTCGCACAGAGTCGGACACGACTGAAGCGACTTAGCAGCAGTAGCAGGAATTTCTGCTAACTAAACCTTCTGTATGCATGCATTATCTTTATTAAAATTTCACTGGTTGAGGGCTCATTTCGAGGAAAAATGCAAAATCGAATTGACTAGATAATTGAGAAATTATGGTATACCTGGCCTTTGTCGTCTTTGGCAGCGGAGGGCAGCCGTGGCTCCTGTGATCCTAGTAGCAATTCTGTTTTGTGTTAAAGTAAAACAAGTCATTTTTCTTTTTCAACACACTTATGTTCTATAAAGGGAGTAAAATCAATTTGCATCGCCAGAACAAACATTTAAGACTGGGGCAAGGGAAAGCAACCCTGGAGAAATCAGCTCGTATTTGAAATGTGCAAAAAAGTAATTTGTGGGCAGACAACTAGAATTGATTTCATTTTAGCTGGTAGTATTGTTATGCCTTTCATTCTGTTTTTTTGGTGTTTTTTTTTCCCCCTTTATTTCCCACGAAGATGGGCACTGTATTCTGTAACTAAATAGAAAGTAGTTGAACATTTTTTCATGGATATTGGTAGTGTCCATTTTCATGTGTGTTGTGTATCAATATTTGGAACTTGGGATGCATTATTTCATAATCTATGTAAAATAGTGGTTAAAATCTTCAAAGGGAATTAACTCAAAATGTAATCCTATGTAGGCTTACTGGGTGGCTCAGTGATAAAGAATCCGTCTGCCAATACAGGAGATGCAGGAGATTCAAATTTGATCTCTGGGTCAAGAAGATCCCCTGGAGGAGAAAATGGCAACCCACTCCATATTCTTGCCTGAAGAATCCCACGGACAGAGGAGCCTGGCAGGCTACAGTCCATGGGGTGGCAAAGAGTCAGACATGACTTAGCGACTGAGTGCATTGCAAAACAAAACTACACAGGATGCTTTATGTTTTGATTACAATGTTTGTTCCATGGTATCTGGTAAAATATATGTGCATTTTACTATATGTAATCTATACCTCAGTAAATCTGAGTAAAGGTCCTTCAAAAACAATAACAACAAAAAAAACGGATGCAGAGAGACCTTTTAAAGGGCTATTAGAATAATCCAGGTTGGGCAGAGGGGTAGGCAGGATGTTTGTTGCTTGGATTAAGATGGTGTTGATGGTGTTGGAGAAACATGCATAGAGAATTTTTTCACTCTTTTGCTTGTTGTCAAGGAAACTATGTGTGTGCGTGCGTGCGTGTGTGTGTGTGTGTGTGTGTGTGTGTGTGTGTGTGTAGGGAGGGGCCTTCTGCTGGATTTAAGGATTGGTACTCTGACATAGATTCTGCTGCTGCTGCTGCTGCTGCTAAGTCGCTTTAGTCGTGTCCAACTCTGTGCAACCCCATAGACGGCAGCCCACCAGGCTCCGCCGTCCCTGGGATTCTCCAGGCAAGAACACTGGAGTGGGTTGCCATTTCCTTCTCCAATGCATGAAAGTGAAGTCGCTCAGTCATGTCCGACTCTTAGCGACCCCATGGACTGCAGCCTACCAGGCTCCTTCGTCCATGGGATTTTCCAGGCAAGAGTACTGGAGTGGGGTGCCATTGCCTTCTCCGACATAGATTCTAGCTTGTGCCAAAGAACCTGGTTTTGGGGGCTTATTTGGCCTCCCTGATGTGGCAAGAGAGGAAGCTACTTACAATTCAGGTCAGCCTCCACTACTCCTTTCCCAAATCCTATAGACATCCTTTCAGGAGAAGCTTCATGTTTAATTCTGTGAATTAAATGAGTGAAGAAGTGACATTTCTAGGGTGATATGTTTCAGTTTCTGAGCAGGAAAAAAGGACATTACTTGAAACGGAAACTTAATTTTTTTTTGTAATTTAGGAATATTAATGCAAAAGTGCCATAATAAGAACATGAGAGCCCTGGGAAAATACTACATTGCTGCATCCTACGTGAAGTTTCTAGAGTCAGCTGGTGCAAGAGTGGTGCCAGTAAGGTACGATGCGATCTTGTATTTCTAAAATGAATGCTTTCTCTCCTGCGATTGCATTATTCAAGCACATTAATGTTATACCTGGTTTCTGCCCCAAATCTAATGCTTAAGAGTCTCTCATTAAGTTGTTCAAAGTGTGAAGCTACGTGTTTCTATCATATCATTAGAGCTGTGTCATGTGTATTAGAGAATGAAATGATAAGTTCCTTTACTCCAGAAAAGGTGATACTCATCAGATATTACAAAAGCAATGGAGTAAAAGCACTTCTAGATTCACCAGCTTCCTTCCATAATATTAGCGTAAAGAAACATGTAGGGAATCAAGGAATATTCTAGAAGAGAACTTTTCAGAGACCTTCCCACCCCACTTTAGAAGTTTGGAAATGACTAATACAGCACTGTCGCTTCGATATTAATTGCAGGTATTGCGATTTTAAAGGAGCTACATTATTTTTGTGGTTTAATGATCTAAGGAACAATAAAATGACTCATGTCATATTCATGACATGATAAATGATTCATGTCATTTTGATTTGGAAAGACTTGAATTTTTTTTTTAACAAAAGCCTTGTTGTTGTATTGATATTATCTTATCACCCCAAAATAGTGTATTTGAGGGTCTTCTTGCACACTCACCTAATCCATTATAAGTGGTTTCACACATAAAACACAACTGTTTGCTCAGGAAAACCTGTTACTGTAAATAATTTCACATAAAAAATGGTAACAAAAGTAGAACATTAATACTCAAAATGCAAATACTACAATTTTGAGAACAGTACCACAAAAGGGTTTTATGTTTAGATGAACATTTGCTTTTGACATTAGTCTTCAGTTTTTTCATAGCAATCTAATTTTTTCAAATGAAATCTTCTTTGGAACTTAACAGCAGAGTTTTAGAGCTGAGGTCGAGGTTCTGGACAGACCTCAAGACAACTTGAAAAGTTTTGATCCTGGAAGCTTTTTCTGCAAGCTGTTCTTTTAGAAAATAGGTTTAATAACATGGGCGGGAGGTGGGAGAGACAAAAGACAGGTAGGCCAGTTCAGAGATGTGAGTGGGTTAGGTGTGAAGCAAGGAAGGCTTGGCTTAGAGCAGTGGTTGTAGAATTGCTAGGTAAATGTCTTTAAAAAAAATCAATAAGACTTGATGACTACTAGGATGAAAAGGCACAGGGAGGAATAGACAAGAATGGCAGAGGTTTTGAAACGGGAAGTGTTAAAACTGATGACTTGCAGAATACTGGGATTTATGACTGAGATGCTGAAAACATGGCATACAGGTTAATTTCCAGCTTGGATTCCCAAAGTTCATTTTAAGGTATATTGCTCAGAATTAGAATCATGTGTTCTCTAAAAGCAGTGTAATACGTGGCAGCTAAATTCCCAGAGCAACCTGCAAAGGATTGCCTAATATGGAATGAGTCGTGATCACACTGATGATGTTGGTTGGGTTTATTTCTGAATTTTGGATGCTGGGGACCGACTGCTGCAGTTCAGAGGGAAAGAGGAGGTGGACAGGAGACCTCAGCAGAATCCTTGAGCAGGCGAAGGCATTTGTGTTCGGTGCCCATCCTCCTGTCTGGCCTTCACCCTCTGGTGCCCGGTGCACTCAGGTTATTATAATCTCCTGCCCTAGAACTGGAGGGACCCAGAGGGTGTACGCCTCCTGAGAGGTGGCATGTGGCAGCCCACTGGCACTTTTGGTCTAAAAATCTGTTTCATTGGTAATGTTTAAGGTATGTACAAATCAGGAGACTTCATAAAAGTCTGGATTTCTGGCCTTTATTTTTTTTTAACACAATTTTCTGGAGCTAATTTTGAACAGAGCAAGAGCTGTCCATTGGCAGCAGTGCCTGTTGCTCCTTTTCATGCTCCGAAGCTGTCATTTGCCATCATTCCTAGACGTATGTTGTTTTCTTTAAAGAGAACTTACTGAGGGGGTCTTGCATTTCAAGAAAGTCTGACAACATGCAAATGTCATCTGTGTTCAAAGAATGTGCCCTGGTCTGTTTTGCCTTCATGGTCTCTGAGATACCGAAGTTTGTGACCCCCCGTCCCCAACCCACAGTTAAGCCCCTTAATAGTGATGCACTGGGCCCCCAAATTCAGGCATGGACAACGTGGGAACTGTTTTTTAGAATGAGTGAAATGACCAGAGCTCAGCTGCAAAGCTACCTGGCAGGAGTCCCTGGAGAGCAGCTGATTCATCTCAATCCATTCGCGCTCCTGATGGTGGTAGTTGCCCATCCTGATTTAAATGTCCATGGGGAAGATTCTGTGTCCCGACTGGTCCCCTCTTTGTTGACATAATCTGGGGAGTTTCATCTGGCAGAACGCTGGGACTCAGCAGTTTCCCTGGTGGTCCCACGGCTAAGACTCTGTGCTCCCAGTGCAGGGGGTCTGGGTTCCATCCCTGGTCAGGGAGCTAGATCTGATATGCTGCAACTAAAACCTGATGCAGCCAAATAAATATTTTTTTAAAAAAGAATTATTTTCACCTGGCTTTTAAATATTAATGTGGTAGCTTCATTTAGAGACTTTCTTTCTTCAGTTTTGGAAATGGATGTTTTGTAACTATTTTTATCATTTTCAGGCTTGATCTTAAAAATGAAGAGTATGAAAAGCTTTTCAAATCTATTAATGGGTAAGTTGTCAACATTGGTTTAAGACGGTATTTGAGGTCTAAGTGATGCAAAAGAGTACATATGAATACAATACATGTTTCTAGGTAACTATTTTTCAGTGGTATAAATGTTAGTTTTCTGAGTTATTTTATAGAAATTATTTTGTTGAGCGATGCAAAATTCCTGCAGAGAGAAGGCAGGTTAGAAAATAAATGTTATATAGTAGATAACATTTTTTTTAATGTGTAACATAATTTTTATTCTTTTAATGCTTGTCTTAAAGGCTTTGAAGCCACTTTGGAGGCCATGACATACTGCTTGCTTAGGGGATTTATGTCTGAAGACTGAAGATATTAATTGGTTATCTTTCAGAAGGTGATTTGAATAGAATTTGGTAAAAAGTTTTATATCCTCTAGCTTCATCACAAAAGATATGATTGCTTAGCTCACAGAAAAAAATCATATGAAAAAATGTGAGACATATTCATAATTAAAGGAAAGCTAATTATAACAATTAAAAAAAAAAAAAGGTTGGCAGAAAGCAGAAAATGTGCTGATGTGCTAAAGTGAGGGTATGAGGAAACAGTGTTATTGTACTTTATTTGTGGGAGTTGTTGATGCGAATAAGATACAAACAGTCTACATTAAGGAACAGAAGAAAGTTTTCTTCAAGCCATACTAAGGACTATAGCCCAGGAAGAAAGTGCTTCAGAAAAACACTGTGTTATATCTTGACAGATCAAAGAATGTACATCAAACATGACAGGGTTACATTCCTTCCAGGTTTCAACAGAGACGTGGCCAGCAAGTCAGCATGACCTTAATGTCTGGCAAGGGAACCTTATCTTGGAAGAACCACTACCATGGGCATCATAGGAAGGGCAGCCATTTATCCCTATCTTCAGAGCGGACTTTTCTTTAACTTCTAGATAATGCATTCTTTTCTTAATGATTAAAGCAGAGGTACAGTACATGTTTGATGGGCCATAGACAGACTGTTCTTAGTAGCATAAAGTTCAAGTCAAATCATGTATAAGTCAGAATGACTTCCCCATACTAGCTCATGCTAGCTCATAGTAGGTGAAAATTTCTTCTATCAGGGTGGAAGTTAGATAGTCTTTTGGGGGCAGTTTTATAATCTTTTGAAATTAAAAATGCACATACCATGTGTCACAGGAAATGCTTCAGAAGGATTTTTATTTTACGAATATCATCCTCTCCTTTAACATATACACACTACTATATGTGAAATAGGTTACCAACAAGGGTCTGCTGTACAGCCCAGGGATCATACTCAATATTTTATAATAATCTGTAAGGGAAAAGAATCTGGAAAAGAAAACCTAGTCACTTTGCTGTACATCTGAAACTAACACAGCATTAAAACTTGACTATATTTCAACAAAAAGTAAAGCAAAAAAGTTATAGTCCTATCTTACATGATGACCTGGGCCCAAACGTATGTACTGTCGTATTGTTTGAAATACCCCTGATTTGGAACCCATCCACCCACCCCTCAGTTGGGAACTGGGTTAAAAATAAACTATATTCATATGATAGAATATGGTTAAAAATGAGGGTGTCTGTAGATGATGCCCTGAATCACTGTTGTAACCTGAATAGTGTGGTATTGTTACACGAAACAAGCAGGGTACACAGAGGTGTGTGTAGTGTACTCCCATTTGCTTTTGTTTTTGAAGTTGGGGTGAGGAGACATGCATAATATATATCAGATTAACCCAGCAAACCTTAATGATGGTTATTTCTGCTTGGGAGTGGAATAGAGGGAGTCTGTCTTACTGTAAAGCTTTTATTAAAAGAACTTTTAAAAATTAAAAATAATTGCTCATTTTTTAAAAAGCTATGTTCAAAGCGGTCATTTACATTCAGGTCAGTTTAGATCAATAAGTATTTAAAATCAGTTCAATTTAGTGAAATATTTACAATGCCTGTTACGTGCAGTGTACTTTGTACATGGACAAAGATAAGTCCAGGAGAGACCATGAGATAGAACCTCAAAAATAAAGTGAGCACGACTCTCCTCCCACTTTAAGAACCACTTTTACTGAGCCCTGTTATGCAGTGAACCCGGTACTGTTTTGGGGGGACGGTGCAGAGATGAAAAGGTGGAGCCTTGCTTTCAAGGTGTTTGTCAATCAGGAGGGACAGTCAAGTTTTACTTTTGAATGAACTGAGGTTAAACATGCCAAGTTCATTCAGAGGCAGCTTTTTAAATACCGACTCAGTAAAAAGGGGGAACTGCTAATGAGTCTTCATTAAGGCACTTTCCTGCTTGGTTTTGTGACAGATGTTCTGCCTTATAGTTTTGGTATTTCCTACCAGACCGTGACCTTACCAACAGCAAGAATTGCCCATCTCTGACTCTCCAGGCTAATACCTATTACTGAATGAACAACAGTCTCAAAAGTGATATTTCTTACATCTCAAATTCATATTTAAGTACTTTTTAAAAATTTTAATATATTTTGTCCAACTTTTGTAATCTGTTTAGAATGTCCTTAGTTACTTTAAGAGCTCTTTAACTTGAAAAGTTGAAATAAAAATATAAATACTTTTCTATATATCTCTTCTATTGGTAGAGTCCAGTAGTCAGATGTTTGTGACGCTCTTCTTTTTTTTCTGAGAAGTTTTTTAGAATTGTCATAAACATGTATAATATCATATAAGAAATGAATTGCCAGTCCAGGTTTGATGCAGGATACAGGATGCTTGGGGCTGGTGCACTGGGATAACCCAGAGGGATGGTATGGGGAGGGAGGTGGGAGAAGGGGTTCAGGATGGGGAACACATGTACCCCTGTGGTGGATTCATGTTGATGTATGGCAAAACCAATACAATATTGTAAAGTAATTAGCCTCCAATTAAAATAAATAAATTTAAATTAAAAAGAATTGTCATTGTGTTCTTTTTCAAAATTTTCTGATGCCATTCTTATTTCTGAAGAGAACTCAGGGAAATAATAATAAATGAAAATTTTCATGGATATTCAGTTCTAGCCTATTGTATTTTTATGACTATTTCATTCTTTATGGTTATAACAATTTTTTTTTTTTTTTTGTGAGCCAAGACTGACTCATGGCTATGAACCTGCAGTTGATTTTGGCATCTCTGATCATCTTAATTTAAACCTATTAATAGCTATACTTAGAATTTTATTTCTACTTGATTTCTAGCTCTGCATATTCTTCCCTTGCCCCCAATTTCTTTTACTTTAACTTATCCATACTCTATTTCAAAAATAGACTTGTTTATCCAAGAAGTTTGGTAGAATATGCACAAATGCACTGTTAACTGCAGTAGTTTACACATAGGTGGGATTGTAAATGTTTTATATTTTTTTGCCTAACTTTTCTCATTTTCTGTAGTGCTCTGGCTGCTTGTGTAATCAGGAAAGGTTGTTTTAAAATAAAAAGAGTATTGATTTTCTGGGAGGGAGGAGAGGTTGAAATGCACCCTCTTTGATGTTGTTTCAGAGTCCTTTTCCCTGGAGGAAGCGTTAACCTCATGAGGTCCGGTTACGCTCACGTGGCCAAAATGTTTTACAACTTGTCCATAAAGGTAAGTCTCAGTTATTTCTTATTATTCCAGGTGAGTTTTTGTAATTTTCCAAAAGGGTAATTCTTTTTTAAAGCACGTGGTGATACTTCCTTCACCACTCTGTAGTCTCATCACCCCTTTAACATTTGAGGTGCTGGTTCTTTTCCACCCTGTGGCAGCTCTCACCTATTTTCTGTGTGTTTCATTTAATTCTGGACTCCAGGGAACCCTCCAGTTCTGCTGACCAGCCCTCTGTACTCAGGCTCATTAACATGAACCAGGCACTCACGGTGGCTGAGTAAGCAGTCTCTATTATGTACTGGGCGTTGTTCATAGGTCGTTAATTCTCATCTCCCCTCGCAAGCTGTCCTCAACTCATCCAATCCTGTTTGACCTTGGACCCTAAGGCTCCACGTGCACTGACTTGTGGAGCCTCTCAGCTTCTCTGTAACCTCACATTGCACCTGCCTTTGCATCATACCTCAAATTCTTGGAATTTCTCCCTGGAACTGTTAGCAGCAATTTTCTAATTAATCTTGCTGGCCCTACCATCTACCCAACCTTAAATAATTCCCTAAGAAACTGCCTTTGGCATGTGAGATACTTGTTGGAAAATGTTGACTGGCTTGGCTCAATGACCTGTAGCCTTCTATAGTCTTTGAGTGAAGAGTGTGCCCACAGCCCACCTTTTCCAGCCTTTGTTTGTGCAGGTACTTGCAGTCAGACTGGTGTTTCTAGAACATATCCTATGTCCTACTTTCAAATCTGCTTTGTCTGTTTCTTTCTACCTCGTCTTGTCATTTGTGCCTTAGCCAGCTTTCAGGGCTAAGGGTTGTGCACCTTATGGGGAGGTGTCCCTCTACCCCTGCTGGAATGGCATCCTTCTTCTGCTCAACTTTTAGAGTATTTTGTTGTTGTTGATCAGTCACTAAGTCATGTCCATCTCTTTGTGATCACATGGACTATAGCCCGCCAGGCTCCTCTGTCTGTGGGATTTCCCAGGCAAAAATACTGGAGTGGGTTGCCATTTCCTTCTCCAGGGGATCTTCCCAACCCAGGGATTGAACCCTCATCTCCTGCATTCTTTACCACTGAGCTACCAAGGAAGCTCTCTGAGATTAAGGGGCTTTTATCTCAGAGACTCAAGATCTTGGAGTTAGCTGTTGATGTCTCATCAGATGGCATGGTTCTGATACCCCTCGAGGCATTCCTCGTTTTATACCATATGGTTCTGTGTACTTAGTACCTGCTCAGTGGACATTTTTTGGAAAAACTAATGAGCAAAATTGAAATTTAACAAAATTATAACAAGAATGATTTAAAAATGCATTTGGGAAGCATATATATAAATATTATAAAGTAACTCTTCCTTTCGTAAATAGAGACTTGTGTAACCTGGTTTGTTCAATTAAAAAAAAAAACAAAGGAGTCACCTAACTGCCCAACCCATAAGACACAAAAGGTCTATTTGACAACTTGAAGATTTCAAAGCAAAGGAAAAAGCTTAGCAATCTTGAACTTCCATTTAGGTGTAGCCACTGGGGTCCACAAGCCCTCAGAAGAAGCAGCCTTCAGAAGTGATTTCTGTTAGATCTATATGGTTCCACTCTGTGTCCTTTGTTCTGCTGATCACAACAAATAAAAGACGCCGTCCCAGCAAGTGGGGATTTAACATGTAGTCCAGAAATCCAGTTTGGTACATATGGAAACAGCAGTTCTGTCTTCTTTTGTGTTTATTGTTAACTGAATGTCATAAGACCTTTCAACATAGCATATGCAATTCTAACTTCTAAAAGTACAAACTTCCTAGATTTGTATATGAAGGATAAAAATCATATCTTGAAGTAGAAAATATAAGAATTAATATTGTTCTATATTTTTCTTACTGAGGAACAGAAAAAAATTCCTTAACATTTTCTGTATTTCAGGTGTGTTACTGGAGTAGGAAGTGGCAACCCACTCCAGTATTCTTGCCTGGAAAATTCCATGGACAGAAGAGCCTGGTGGGCTACAGTCTATGGGGTTGCAAACAGTTAGACATGACTGAGAGAATGAGCGCACATACACACAGTTAGGTTATATTTTACAGTCTGTGCAGGAAAACCACTGTTTTTAAGGAAGTTACAAAACCCATTTTTGTAACTATAAGTACATATGGGTTTAATCTTTAGTTAATCAGAAAATTCAGTCACCAGAATACTTTTTTCCCAGTCACACTAGTCATTTCAGTTCCCTCTGAGAGCCCTAGTACGCTTGTACTTCTTTAGTTTACTGTGTGATAAGTCGTTACTTTTGCTTGCTGACTGTTCCCTTCCTTCCAAATTATGGCTTTCATCAGATTAAATCTGATTGGCTGAAGGCTGTTACTATAAATTCTGAGATAATGGAGGCAAAGGAAAACCTCTGTTCAGAGTAGTTTCAAACCTGGACAGTCATTTAAAACAATAGGATTTGTACAAAATGTATAAGTAGGCATTTATCTAGCATCATCTTCCATATTTACAGTCCCTAAAGGATAACATGTGTTGTTTGGTAGTTGACTGGCAGATGTCTGTCTCTTTCCCAGCACAACTGAGTCTGGATAGTTTGGTAAATTAAACCTTAAGTGTTATGAGGGTGCTTGGTCTACAGACAGATGAAGTGATAATCAGCTAATAGAAAAGAAAATGCTGGCCTACTACTACTGATCTTGGAAATTCCTTAGAAATCCATGTGTGACTCAGGTGCCTGTCTTGTTAGGACAAACTGAATGTATAAATTTTATTATGAAAAGTTTGAATAAGCTTAGTTTTTCTCTTTACTCTGCAAAGAGTTTTGGTGAAGGAGACTATTTTCCTGTGTGGGGCACCTGCCTTGGATTTGAAGAGCTTATTTATCTGGTCAGTGGAGAGAGCTTATTAACCCTTACAGATACTGTTGGAATTAAACTGCCACTGAACTTCTCTAGAGGTAAGAATTTTTTTTTTTTTTTTTTTTTGCTTCAAAAAGGTAGTAACTGGGTAAGATTAGTAAGTTGCAAATATCCAAGTCAAAAAATGTTTGTAACATTTGTTAATTTTTAACTTATTTACACAGGCTGAAGGTGTAACTCTTTGTACTGAGTTATAAAGATGGCTTAAGGGATTTTGCATGTTTATAACTTACTGTTTCTAGTGATATCAGGACCATGCATGATGAAAAACTCTAAACTAAGACCTGGTTTTGAGTTCTAACTTTGTTACTTTTGCCTTGGGGAATCATTTAACCTGTCTTAAGTTTTACAAATGATTTCTAAAAGCATTTACTCTTAGGGTTTTTTGTGAGGGTTAAATAAGACAGTGTTTTCCGGGTACTATGCTAAGCAGCTTAAACATAACTCATAAATGTTAGCTTCAGTCGTGTCTAACTCTTTCCAACCCTATGGACCATAGCCCACCAGGCTCCTCTTTCCATGGGATTTTCCAGGCAAGAATACTGGCGTAGGTTGCCAGGCCCTCCTCCAGGGGATCTTCCTGATCCAGGGGTTGAACCTGCATTTCCCCCTTGGCTGTGTACTGTGTTTTGACCCCAACTAGGGTGTACTCCATTCTAGTATACCACCTGGCGGCAGCTCAGGCTCCAGGTAAAGGTCATCTCCCTGACCAGACTACCCTTACATCAGGGACCAGCCTCTAGTCACGCCCCAAGGCTACTCACACTTCTAATCAACTGGCCATGAGTTTGGGGATAGCCATGGGTTTAGTGAAGCTTCCCAGGTGGCTTCCCAAGTGGGAAGCTTTTTTTTTTTTGAAAGCGGGCCAGGCTTGGGGCTGGGTGGGGTTGGGGTACAGGGGCTGTGATATAACTAAGGCCAAGAGAGGGTGCCTGGGCGGGGGGCTATGGGTGCTCTCCCTCTCCTCCTGGGTGGATAGTCTTCTCTTCTGCCAACTGCCGAGGCACCTGGGGCCCTGGCCTCTAGTGCAGCGGCATTGGAAGGGAGGGTGGAGGGCCTGGGTTCAAGGAGGAGGTGGCCGACAGCCCATGTTCAACTGAGTTCAAAATACGCATGTTTCCTGGGAGAAACCACTGTTATTGGTGAAATCCTCAATGGGGGAGGGGCATGGGGCAGCAGAATGGAGGAGCAGTGAAATAATCTAATTATCAAACCAATAAAATGTTGTTATAAGGAAACATCGGCCTGTAAGTGATGATAGCAGTGAATTATACAGCAGCGTGTCTCCGTGGGTATGGCTGGTCTCTGTACTCTTCATTGAGTATGGAGAACTTCCCAGGTGGCTCTAGTGGTAAAGAACCCACCTGCCAATGAAGGAGATGTAAGACATGTGGGTTCAATCCCTGCGTTAGAAAGATTCCCTTGATGGAGGGCCTGGCAACCCACTCCAGTATTTTTGCCTGGAGAATCCCCATGGACAGAGGAACCTTGGCGGCCTACAGTCCATAGGATTGCAAAGAGTCAGATGCCACTGAAGCAACTTAGCACACACTCACACACAGGTTTAATAATGCACTGGAATGACTGACAGAGCTCAGAAAGTGCTGTGTTTGCAATAAGAGTTTTGCTGTAAAGGATTCACATGGGCTGAGGTCTGGAGGGAATGCAGAACTTCCTGCCCTCTTTCTGTTGACTCAGGGCATGTCACCCTCCTGGCGCATCAATATTTCACCAGCGAAGTGGCTCCAGGGAGCTTTGGTGCTCAGAGTTTTTATTGGAGGTTCATTGTGAAGGCATGATTGATTACATCACTGGCCATGTTATTGAACTGAGTCTCTAGTCCCCGTCCATCCCATCCCTGGAGATCAGGCTGGCTCAAAATCAGATTTACTCTTGAAGTCCATTTCATATCCATTGTGCTGCAGATTCAGGTAAAAGCCAGATCTGCTGTAATCACATGGTCAGTCTCTCTGGTCACCAGCCTCATCCCAAAGCTGTCCAGGGGCCACCTTAGGCCACCTCATGAGCATTACAAAGACATGCCCATCCTTTGCGAATTTCCTTGAAATTTCCAAGGGTTTTAAAAGCTCCCATTCGGGAACCCAGGACAAAGACCAGACAAATTTCTTTATTTGCCAGTTTGTGTAAATAGATACTGATTCTTGGGAGTTCCCTGGTGGTCCAGTTTTGAAGAATCCACCTGCCAATACAGGAGACACAGGTTTGATCCCTGGTCTGGGAAAATCCCACACGTCACGGAGCAGCTAAGCCTGTCCTCCACAGCCACTGAAACCCATGTGCTCTAGAGCCTGTTCTCCACAATGAGAGAATCCACCCACAATGCAAAGTCTGCGCACAACAACTAGAAAGTAGCAACGCCCACCCCCACCCCCGCTCCTGCCCACCGTGTATCCAGAGAAGGCCCTCAGGCGGCAGCAAAGATGCAGCACAGCCAAAAAATAAAACTGAAAACAAGATGATTCTTGTAGGTTACTTGATCTCAGAATCATCAGAATTGAATTCTACCAACCTTTCTTGTTCTCTTACAGATTTTGGATGGAAAGCAGTAGTTGTTATTCCCAGAACTTATAAAATGCTCTATACTTTTCACAGCTCTTTCTCACATTCAAATAGTGCAAAAATCATATGGGAAATACATGTCTTGGGTCAGTTTCTTTTGGTTGTGTGTGTTTGAAACCGAGTTTATACAAACCAGGAATGAAATTCACTGAAATAAGGAACCAGTAGATTTTGATGATCTGGGGCTCTGGGGTTCTCATGGACCGTTAGCGTCCTGAATGACAGGCTCATTTGAGGACAGCTGACGCTGGGGCCTTGATTACCATCAGGAGTTTCTTATCCTTTTGCTGCTGTATGTCTGTGTCAGACTCCAGAGTTTTCAGCGAAGTAAAGTGCTTCTTTTGATCTGCTAGTGGTTTGTGACCTGGTTTGTGTTCTTTTCCACATTGTTGGTATTTTTAACTATTTAAGTCCCAGATACTTTGAAAATGTGTTGGAAGTTCTAGATCCTTTGCTGAGCAAACAAATATATACACATGTGGACAGTTTTACCTATTTTTCAGCCCTGTCTAGAGAACTCAAGTTAAAATCCTGCTCATTATCATGTCTAAAGAATTTTAGTTATTTATGTTGCAATTCTAGAAGAAAGGTACGTAAGTATGGAACATATTTGGAACTGTGTGTTGAACTTATTTTGTGCCTGACTAGAATACTCCTGTGGAAATGATGTGTTTGCAAATCATTTAGTCATCTTGATTGTGTCTACACAGTGGCCTCTCTCTGGCTCTGACTTCAGTGGATTTTATTTTTTTCCTGTGTTTGAATGATTTCTCTTGGGCTTAAATTTTTTCAGGTACATTGCAGAGCAGAATGTTCCAGAATTTTCCTGCTGACTTGCTGCTGTCATTAGCAGTAGAACCTCTGACCGCACATTTCCACAAGTGGAGCCTCTCTGTGATGGTATCTCATTTATTATGCAGTGAAACCCATGCTAAATTTAGATTTACTGCAGAAGTAATCATTTTGGTTTTATTTTTGCACTTTAGAATTTTACGAAGAATGAAAAGTTAAAGGCGTTTTTCAGTATATTAACTACAAATACAGATGGCAATATTGACTTTATTTCAACCATGGAAGGTATGTATCACTGCACATGTACACTTTGTTTTATTATATTTATGAATTTTGATTTTATATTTCTCTTATGAATAAAATCATTTAAAATCTCTCTTAAAAATAAAATCATGAATAAAACTTTGGGGACTGAAGTTGGAAGTTAGGGCATTATTGGAGAAAAGAGGCCCATGTTTTGCTCATGTTCCAAATCAGTTGCGGTTTACCTGGGTCACCTTCTAGGTCAAGGTGATGAAAATGGAAGGGAGGTGAAGACTATGGGGAGGATCAATGAAGCTAAATGGAGATGACTTCTGTTTCTAGCAACATTGCAGATTAAGTACATGCTCCAGACAACAACAAAAAATGTGATTGGCATACAGAAAAAAATCTCCCTAAATACATTGATGAAAGGACAGTAAGGGTATTTAGGTCCTAAACTCCAAGAGTTATATGGAGCATTTAAACCAGCATTGTTACTGAATCAGGAGAACTTGAGGTGAAGCTCAGGAGCGCCCTCTCTGGAGAGTACCCCCATGGAGCAGGACCCGAAAGGCTGGACCCTCAATGAATCCTGTGTGCAGAACTGCTCAGAGCTAAGAGCTCATTGAGAGCTGAGACTGTGTCTTATTCTTTGTGTTTCCAGGAGATGTTGAATGGATGACTAATTATGTAAATGAAAGAGATTTGGCTTGGAAATTAGGGCATCAGTTTTCCATGTTGGTTGTGTTTCTGGCTGTGTCATTATACCAGGTTCATTTGAAAATTTTATCTTCTGAAAACTTCCTGATACCTGCTAGATAGAAACACTGGAGATGCTCTTATTTGCATATTTCCTTCCTATTCTTGATACTTTTGTTCTAAATTAGTGAGAACAGGGCCTGGTTCCTACATTGTCAGGAACCTGCATTGATCTTTGAGTGATGCAGTTTACAAAAATAAGAGTGAATCTCAACTTGTTTCTGAATTTCAGTGTGTATCTCTGTCTAAACATTCATCTGTCTATCTACTTTTCTATCTATCTGAAAAATATTTGTTACAGCTTATAACTTGTTGTTCAGTTGTGAAGCTGTGTCCGACTCTTTGTGACCCATGGACTGCAGCATGCCAGGCTTCCCTGTCCTTCAGTATCTCCTGGAATTTTGTTTACCATTGAGTTGGTGATGCCATCTCATCCTCTGTTGTCCCCTTCTCCTCCTGCCTTCAGTCTTGCCCAGCATCAGGGTCTTTTCCAGTGAGTCAGCTGTTCGCATCAGGTGGCCAAAGTATTGTAGTTTCAGCTTCAGCATCTGTCCTTCCAGTGAATATTCAGGACTGATTTCCTTTAGGATTGGTTTGATCTCCTTGCAGTCCAAGGGACTCTCAAGAGTCTTCTCCAACACCACAGTTCAAGAGCATCAGTTTTTCGGCATTCATCCTTCTTTATGGTCCAGTCTTTACATCCATACATGACTACTGGGGAAAACCATACCTTGACTATATGGACCTTTGTCAGCAAAGTACTGTCTCTACTTTTTAATATGCTGTCTAGGTTTGTAGTAGCTAGGGTGTTTCTTATCCTAAATAGTACTTTTCGTATCTCAAAGAAATATATTAGAAGATCTGTCTTTCAGTTATCTGTGTGTAGCAATTGATTTTCTAGTCATCTAGCCAATGGGTCTCCTGCTGGTGTCACCACATGTGGTCCCAGACAGAGAAAGAGAGTATATTACAGGGAGGTAGGCAGGTGATCAGTGGGAGAGGGATGGAGTAGTGACCACAGCTACTTGGTCTTAGGTTCTCCTCTTGTGAACCTTGCCTGAGGATGGGTAGGATAAAGTAGTTTTTTTTCTGTGATGTGCTCTCTCCTAGCAGAGTCTCATGGGATGCAAGAGGACAGTGCTCTTTTTCCTGGATACCTGTACTTTGAGATCACTCATTCCTCCAAGTATTTTCATATGGTAGTTGGGGTTTTAATTTCAATGCAAAAATAATAGAGGATTTCTTACTCAATTAACACACTATTGACTGAGGGGTTTTTTGCAGAAACTAATGCCTGTGGCCAGAGATTTGTTATGTAAGTGAATATTAAAACACTCCAGTCAGTAATGTTTGGGTAACAAAAGACGTATTAATACATCTCTGGTCAATAAATTGTTAAAATGAGGAAAGACATACGTGTGAAGAAAAAAATGAGATCAGTATGTAAATTTCTCAGAAGACAAATACAACACATATTCACGTTTTTATTTATTTTTATTTTTTTTATTTATTTATTTATTTTATATTCACGTTTTTAAAAGTTACAGAATTTTAAAAACACAGTTAGAAGTAGGCGAGTAATATAGTGACATCCTGGGTACCTTTCTGTAAGTTTCAACAACCTTCACATTTATGTGGCCATTCTTATTTCATACAGTCCATGGGGTCGCAAGAGTTGGACATACTTATTTCATATTTACTTTTTCCTCCTACTAGAATATTTTTTGGAGTAAATCCTAGGGATCATATCATTTTTATATATAAAAGTAGTTAATAATTCTAAGAATAAGTGAACTATAGTAGCAAAAATCTTTCAAATTTAAACTTCTTTAAAAAACTATTTAAAAATTGATTCAGTGAAATCATGAACCATTCCACATACCATGAGAAAGGCACAGTGTACGCTGAGATAAACTAGCTAACCTATAAAGACACCAGAGATGCTGGCATAGTTCATTCTCACATGAGTAAGTCATTATATTGGAGGGGATGAAGATGTGGTGTGAAATGAGGGGAAAAGAAACCCATTGTAGAAGAAACTTGTCACTAATTAGATGTACCCCTGACTACTGAACTGGTCTGTATTCAGAGGCTCAATTATTCCGCTCTGCTCTGATCATGCTTACTCCTTGGAAGAAAAGCTGTCAGAAACCTGCTGCTGCTACTGCTGCTAAGTCACTTCAGTCATGTCCGATTCTGTGTGACCCCGTAGATGACAGCCCACCAGGCTTCCCCGTCCCTGGGATTCTCCAGGCAAGAGTACTGGAGTGGGGTGACAAAGAAACCTAGACAGTGTATTAAAAAGCAGAGACATTACTTTGCCAACAAAGGTCCATATAGTCAAAGCTATGGTTTTTCCAGTAGTCATGTATGGATGTGAGAGTTGGACCATAAAAAAGGCTGAGTGCTGAAGAATTGATGCTTTTGAACTGTGGTGTTGGAGAAGACTCTTGAGAGTCCCTTAGACTGCAAGGAGATCAAACCAGTCAATCCTAAAGGAAATTAATCCTGAATATTCATTGGAGGAACTAATGCTAAGACTGAAGCTCCAGTATTTTGGCCACCTGATATAAAGAACTGACTCACCGGAAAAGCCCCTGATGCTGGGCAAGATTGAAGGCAGAAGGAGAAGGGGATGACAGAGGACGAGACACTTGGATGGCATCACCAACTCAATGGAGATGAGTTTGAGTAAACTCTGGGAGATGGTGAAGCACAGGGAAGCCTGGCGTGTTGCAGTCCATGGGGTCACAAAGAGTCGGACACAACTGAGCGACTAAACGATGAACAACAATTACTCTGATCACCTAGTAAAGTAAATCATATTTCAGATTATAAAAAGTTGTGCATGCATGCTAAGTTACTTCAGTCGTGTCTGACTCTTTTTGACCCCATGGGCTGTAGCCCATCAGGCTCCTCTATTCATGGGATTCTCCAGGCAAGAATACTGGAGTGGGTGGGTAACCGTGCCCTTCTCCAGGGGATCTTCCCGACCCAGAAATTGAACCAATGTCTCTTATGTCTCTTGCTTTGACAGGCGGGTTCTTTTACCACTAGTCACCTGGGACTCTCATAAAAGGTTATAAGTCAGTTAAATACTGTTATTATGAGCCTCACATTGACTGCGAATTGAAATTCTTTGTGATAATAATATGCACAGTTTTACTATGTCTGACATTGTGGGCTATAAAAGTAACATTTTACACAGAATATACAACATAATTGTAACATCTTAGACCATTGTTACCATTTAATACTCACTAGTCTGTTCTTTGTGCAGGATACAGGTATCCAATATATGGCGTCCAGTGGCATCCGGAGAAAGCTCCTTATGAGTGGGGGCAATTACGAGGCATTTCCCATGCACCTAATGCTGTGAAGGCCGCATTTTATTTAGCAGAGTTCTTTGTGGCTGAAGGTAATTTGAGGCAGAGGTTATAATTGTATCACTCTAGTGTGGTTCTGAAGGAAATTGCCCTCATCTGAACTTTTGTGTATTCTATAAATGTCCCGTAGGTTTAACTTTTAAGAAAATGAATTTGAGAGCCCTGAAATTGAGATATTAGTAATTTAAATCAAATCAGGACCATTATTTCAGTTAACAGTATTGCATTCTCTAAAGTGGGTTGAATTCTTAAACAACAGCATAAAGATTGTTTCTTTTTTCTGTCTTTCTTGATTCTTTTTTTAAAGATTTTTTTCCCATTAGTGTTGGGTTTCCCTGGTGGCTCAGTGGTAAAGAATCTGCCTGCCAGTGCAGGAAATCTGGGTTCTACCCCTAGGTGGGGAAGATCCCATGGAGAAGGAACTGGTAACCCACTCCAGTATTCTTGGCTGGAGAATCCCATGGACAGAGGAGCCTGGCAGGAGGCAGTCCACAGGGTTGCAAAGAGTTGGATATGACTGAGTGACTAAACAACAGCCATCATCATTACTCTTCTTTGGAATAATATTTTAATTGTGACATTATCTGAGAATTAGATCTTATTTTTCCAAGACAGTTATATGAGTTGAATCTATACTCATCAGTCGGTGGATTTAAATCTCCCTGTCTATAAGTATTGGCACATTGGAGAGTTAATACGCTTTGCCTTTGCCTTCTTTTTCATGTTGGAAACACAGATGTAGTCACACAGTGTTATGTTTGTGGGTAATTGAGAATTTGGTGCTAGATGCTTGAGGTTTAGTTGAATGATGTGGGTGTGAGACAGAGCTACAGATGTGGCTCGCCAAGGATGGGGCATCCCTCGGGCGAGGCATGGGCATGGGAAGACTTGGCCTTCTCCATCTGAGCTTTCCCTGAGGTTTATCACCCCTCTGTCCACACTGGCAGGTATATACTGCATCCTGAGTTCACCGTGATTTAGGATTATGCTCAGTTGAATGGATTATTTCTTGACAAAACCCCAAATTAAAAACAAAAATCCAAAAGTTCTCCCATAGACAGTATTAGTCCTTACAAACATTTTTAGGTCATGTGTGTAGAAGTGAATGAGGACAGTGGTGGGCAGGGCATGGTTTTCTCCAGCACTTTCACAGGTTTGACTCCACTGTCTTCATCTTCCAATGCCCTCTTTCTAAAAAATACCAGAAAAGCCCATATTACTTTATTTTGACTTTAAGGTAAAGTCTGAGCCTTCACCCCCTCACATTCAAGCTTCAGCTTCGCCGACTTCTTCGTGCCTCCTTCCATTTCTAATTTCTGCCTCTCTTCTCCCCACCACCAACACACCTGCCTCGGCTCTACAGTATCTCCCTCCTCTTTACTCTTGAACCATCTTCAGGAAGTTAGTCTATAAAAAATGATGTAATATTTGTAGTTTGTACTCATGCATGGAGTAAACAATGTATGATTTATATACAGAATGTATCATGTTCAATCAAGTGAAAGTGTTAGCCACTCAGTCCTGTCTGACTCTCTGTGACCTCATGGACTGTATGTAGGCCACCAGGCTCCTCCATCCATGGAATTCTCCAGGCAAGAATACTGTAGTGGGTTGCCATTCCCTTCTCCAGGGGATCTTCCCAACCCATGGATTGAATCTGGGTCTCCTGCACTGCAGGTGGATGCTTTACCGTCTCAGCCAGCAGAGAAATCCCTGTACATTGCATGTACATTGCAGTGGGGCAGGTCACTTAGTATACGAAGTACACAGCAATGGGATCATCTAGAATTTGTTGTTAATACTGACATAGCACATGACAATAATAGGTTACTCTTTATGTGCAGGTTTCAGGGAATAGTTTAGGTACAGTTTCTGCTTTGATTGCTGATGGAGGAGTTGGAGCTTCTTCCTTGATGTCTCATAGGCAGGTTTTCCTCCTTTTTTGGTCTATAAGACTAGAGTGATAAATCAACTGCAAAGACTCTTCATTTTAGAAGATTATTTCCAATTATGATTGTGAGTAGCCTAAGTAAAGAATAAGCAAATAAAAGATCGGGGCTTCCCTGGTGGTCCAGTGGCTAAGACTGTGCTACCAGTGTTAACAAAAATGTTAACAGTATCCACTTCTGTATGGGAATCAGACTAGATTGCTTGAGAGTTACATTGCCTGGTGAATATTTACATCTCCAGGAGAGGCGTCAAGCCTTGTGCAAAGTAGGTACTTATTAGGTGCCTAGAAGGTGTTTGAATGTAGTGAGAACAGAGCACCACGTGGGGTCTGGTGCAGAGCAGGTGTGGCTGCTGTCAGGTAATGCCCCTCCAAGTCAGGTACTGCTTTGTTTGGGGGAAATTTTATAAGACATTTTTTCCTTTTTGCTGGCCTTGTCCCGCTAAATAATGCTGATTAGAGGAAGGAACATCGTAAAGTAGCCTTTTGAAAGTTGTACCCCATCTTCTTAAAAATTAATCCTTTCTTTGTCTTACAGCTCGGAAAAGCAATCACCATTTTGAATCTGATGTTGAAGAGACCAAAGCACTAATTTATCAGTACCGTCCAACTTACACTGGAAACGTTTCTTCATTCCAGCAAAGTTATATATTTGATTGAAAGGCTTTGCTGTATTAACAGGGATTCTGATTAACTCCCTGAGTAAACTGTTATAATAATGAAAAATGTGCTACTCGTGGCAGTAGTAGGTCACAGAGATGCCTTTTCTGTGATGTTACTGGCTCTGATGCTTCATTCAGTATTTTTGTGTATCACATTTGATAATCAGTGAGACAGATAATCATAGCGTGTTTCATGGAAAAGCTTTGTATTATTTAAAGATTAGGAAATAAATTTATTGAAAATACAGATGTTTCATTTTTTCTGATTCTGGCAATACCACTCCCTACGCCTGCCACCTACCTCATCCTTGCAGAAGACTGTTTTTATTTTTTAATTAATTTTTATTAAGGTATAGGTAACATACAACATTATATGAGTTTTAGGTGTGCAACATATTGATTTGATATTTTTATACATTACAAAATGTTTGCCACAGTCTAGTTACCATCTCCATAGAATGTTGTTACAGTATTATTGGCTGTATTTTCTGTGTGTACATTACATCCCCCTTACTTATTTTGTAACTGGAAGTCTTTATCTCTTAATCCTTTTTACCTACTTTGCTCAGCCCTCTGTCTTTCTCCCCTCTGGTGACCACTTGTTCATTCTCTGTAACTGTTCCTGTTTAGGTATGTTTATTCATTTGCTTTATTTTTTAAAATCCCCAATATAACTGAAATCATATAGCATTTGTCTTTCTTTGTCTAACTTCTCTCACTTAGTGTAATAACCCTCCAGATCCATCTGTGTTGTCACAAATGGCAAGATTCCGCTCTTTTTTATGGCTGAGTAATCCTGTGTGTGTATGTGTGTGTGTGTGTCATACAGACATATAATTCTGTTTCTGCTGTTTCAAATCCATAGTTGAGGCAGAGTCTGTGTTTTGAACTTTTATCTCCCAGTGTTCACCATAGTAGTTCCTCAATAAATATTTGTGACTATTCGTGAATGTATCTTTTTTTCCACGGAAAATGATTCAAATGCTGTCAAATGCTCAGGTATTTTTTCATCTATTTCTTTAGTCTGTGCTTCCCTCTTCCACCCCTTACCATCCCATATACCCTCAAAAACACTTGAAGTTTGGAAATACGTTGAGGGCAACCAAGCAGTTAAAAGAGAGAATTTTTTTTTTTTTTTTTTTTTTTTGAGCTGTTTCTGGCAGCAGGTAAGAATCTGCTCTCCTTGTTCTGGAGATACTGCTGGAGAGGGGAGCATGGGAAGCTGAGTGATTAATTAAAGCTTCATGCTCATGAAGCTGAGCATGGCAAGATGCTGGGGAAGATGAGGAATGATTTGATGTGCAGATAGGAGCAATATTCTGAAAATCAAACCATAAGCTTTGGGCAGTAAGGCCACACAGAACACAGAAATTAGAGGTTAAACCATTTAATCAGTTGAGAAGACCCTAACAGAAGTATGGGAGATTTAGTTTCTGTCCATGAACATGAAGATTGAGTGTTGTCTTCTCAAATGTGCCATTTCTGACTAACTTCACATCTTTTATCAATTGGAAAAGATAGTGACACAGTAAACTTGCTGGAGAATCCTGTGGACCAAGAAGCCTGGCCGGGCTACAGTCCATGGGGTCGCAAAGAGTGGACACGACTAAGTGATTTAGCAGCAGCAGCAACACTGTTACTACTCACCCTCCCTGGGCTCCTCCAGCCCATCTGTTGAATTATAGATCTGCTCATTTCCAAAGTTCCCTAGTAACACTGAATCCAGATGGCATTGTAACTCATGGTGCTGTATCAGCCATCTTCCTGCCCATGAACACTGGCTTCTTATTGCTTGCCATAGTTCTCATGGTGATGGTGACCACAAATGCAGGAAAAGGTGGACTGTTGATTTTTTTCTTGACTCATATTACGTTTTCCATTTTCCCCAACCGTGTTATCTTTATGCTGGAAGCAACTTTATTCCAAGAGCAGAATCTCTTGCAAAGTTGACAGCCCTCCTGCCTTCCCCACACCACCGCCAGGGTGCTCAGCAAGAGGCCTAAGGGCAAATGAGGAGAGAAGTTCTTTTCGGGAAAGATGTGTGTTCCATGTCAGTGTGGCTGGAGACTGACCCAGGGCAGCCTGACGTTGCTTCGTTAGTGGAGCCAGCGGAGAATGTGGCTGAGAAGGGCCTGCTGATGTTGGTGAGCATCAGTCAGGAAGCCCTGGGAGGAGACGGGCGGCCGCCGCTGGAGAACTGACACCCAGGGAACCTGGGGAAGGGGTGCCAGCGGCCGGAGGTGTGGAGGCTAGCAGATGGGTGTTGCCACCCTGCCGCTTTTGGGTTCTGTAAACAGTAGGTGACACTATAGTTGGAGAAGGAAGAGCCAATACATGGGGGCATGTGGCGGTTCCAGCCCAGAGGCTGGCAAGTCTCCAGCAGCCGGATCTCTGAACTTGCCCTGTGCCCATCATGAGAGTCACTGGGAATCAGCAGGTCAAGGGACACCCCTGGTGATCCAGGGGTCAAGGCTCTGTGTGTCCAGTGCAGGGTGCCTGGCTTCAATCCCAGGTAGGGAAACTTAAGATACCACATGCTGTGTGGTGCTACAAAAAAAAAAAAAGCATTTTGACATCACCCTTCTGTTTGCAAATTTCTTAAAATCCTTTGAGAGAAAAAACTACTGTGCTTACCAGGCAGCCCTCCTGGTGCCATCCCATCATCATGACTCCCAGAGCAGGGGCCCTGAGGTTGAGCTGGGAATAGGTAGGTGTAGGGAGGCACCTTGAAGGGGAAAAGTGGGAGGCAGGGACTGTGGAGCTCCCAAAAGGCCCGGAGTGGCCTGCAGGCATGGCCCTGCCCTGGCTGACTCCTCCCCTTATGAAACACTCAGGTGGTCCATCCTGCGACCGGGGCCCACATTTGACCAGCTCCGGGTATGGGGTGCTTCACCCAGAAAGCACTTCTGCCCCCCGTGGGTCTCAGGCACTGGAAAGGGGCTTAGACAGCTTGGAGGAAGGTTTTGCTCAGTCTGGGGACCTCTGAGGAGGCAGATCTGAGCAGGGGCTTCACTCACCTGAGGGCGATACCACCTGGCTCACCACGGGCCCAGGGCCAGCTGTGGCTGAGGGTTAAGTAAGAGGCCTTAGAAGGTTAGTTCTGAGCACAAATGTGGATGCCATACTCCTCACCGTGGTAGAAGAAGGCAGCCCTCAGTGTGCCAGGAGATCCAACCAGTCTTGCCTTGAGCCTGTTCAAGGTTGTAACCGGGAAAGGATAATTTTGAATTCATGTTGGATCTGCTTCTGTGACTTGAACCCTCATCTTGCCGCTTTTGTTATGAAAGAAAGTGTTAGTCACTCAGTCATGTTGGACTCTTTGTGACTCCATGGACTGTAGCCCGCCAGGCTCCTGTGTCCATGAGATTCTCCAGGCAAGAATATTGGAGTGGGCTGTCAATTTTTATAAACATACATAATGTCCTGCCTCAGGGAGATAACCTGCTCCACCCACCTGTGAAGGAAGTGAAACTAACACATCCCCCCAGGCTGAGGCTTGCCGTTCTAGGGGACATTTGCAAGGACTGAACAGTCTTTTTACTTTGTATCCTCACCTCCCACCATCTCTGATCCATAAAGGAACCTGGCATCCAGGCCCAGACAAGATGGTTATTTTGAGGACCTAGCCTGCTATCTTCTGGGTCAGCTGGCTCCCGAATTAAGTCCCTTCCTTGTCTCAACCGCTTTTTGGGGAGTTACTGGCTTCTTATGCAGTGAGCAGAGCGGGCTTGGACTTGTAACAAGTCAGCTTCTCTTATTTCTAGAGGTGGTTTGTCAGTTGAAACTCATTTGCTTCCAGTCTATGGCAACCCACCCAGTATTCTAGCCTGGAACATCCTATGGACAGAGGAGCTTGGCAGGCTATCTAGTCCATGGGGTCACAAAGAGTTGGACACGACTGAGCGACGAACACTTTCACAGTTCCTGGTGTCCAGCAGGGCTTTTCAAACTTGTGTGCACTGGAGTCACTTAGGGGTCTTGTTAAAGTGATTCAGTTAAGATTCTGATTCAGTAGGTCCAGGGTTGAGCCTGAGGATCTGCACTTCTAATCAGTTCCGAAGTGAGAAATGGAATATTTCCTGCCAAGTCAGTAAACAAAGGATGTCAAGGTCATCAGCGATTGCAGCCACCACTGCTGGGGAGCCAGTGAGTCCTGAGGGAGCTCAGGAAGGAAACAAAGAGTACCTGCCCTCTAACAGCCATCAGTCAAGGCTATGGTTTTTCCAGTGGTCATGCATGGATGTGAGAGTTGGACTATAAAGAAAGCTGAGCGCTGAGGAATTGATGCTTTTGAACTGTGGTGTTGGAGAAGACTCTTGAGAGTCCTTTGGACTGCAAGGAGATCCAACCAGTCCATCCTAAAGGAGATCAGTCCTGGGTGTTCATTGGAAGGACTGATGCTGAAACTCCAATACTTTGGCCACCTGATGTGAAGAACTGACTCCTTGGAAAAGACCCTGATGCTGGGAGGGATTGAGGGCAGGAGGAGAAGGGGATGACAGAGGATGAGATGGTTGGATGGCATCACTGACTCAATGGACATGAGTTTGAGTAAACTCTGGGAGTCGGTGATGGACAGGGAGGCCTGGCGTGCTGCAGTCCATGGGGTCACAAAGAGTCAGACACGACTGAGTGACTGAACTGAACTGAGGAGCCATCAGACTGCTGCCACTCCCTCGGTGAGCCCTGAGGAAAGTCAGGATGTGAAAACACAGGACACTGGCCCCAGATAGCTGAGGTGCATATCAGAGGAATGATTTCAGTGAACCCAGATTCTTGCGTCTTCCCATACACAGAAAAGCACTAAATTCCTTCATTCAGAGATATCTGGCTTTCTTTAATTAACAATCATCTTTTGACATTCAGACTACCTGCCCTTTGTTGCAAAACTTCCATATAACCTGGCTCTCCCCTTCCCCGACTTGTTCTCTCAGGGTTATTTGAGATGGTGTCTCCTGGGCTTGAAGTCCTAAAAATTCCTGCCAAATAAAACATAACTCTCAGCTTTTAGGTTGTGAATATTTTTTAAGTTGACAAGAGAAAGATTTTTCACTCCTTAGAAACAGAAATTTCGTTATTATTTAGCTTGTACCTTTATTCAAATTTTCTTCTAAAATTCCATGTAACATTTTCATTCTCATAGCTTAAAATTAATGGAAATAGTTTGCAGTAATGAATCAGGAACACTAGAGGTCAGGAGAGAACCAGCTAACCCGATGTTTTAACAGGTGTGAACAATCAGCGTTTTAGGGTAGTAAATTTTATTTGGCTTCCTGATGCAAAGAGCCAACTTATTGGAAAAGACCCTAATGATGGGAAAGATTGAAGGCAAAAGGAGAAGGGGGTGACAGAGGATGAGATGGTTGGATGGTGTCACCGACTCAGTGGACATGAGTTTGAGCTAACACTGGGAGACAGTGAAACACACGGAACCCTGGCTTGCTGTAGTCCATGGGGTTGCAAAGAGTCAGATAGCACTGAGCAAGTGAACAACAACAGGATTCTATGGGTCATTTGGTTGGGGCTGCTAGTGAGTTAACACCCAGGTGCCCTGCCTGAGGCCCAGGTACTTCTGGAGCAAACCAATGAGGCACTGAATTCATGCAGAGGGTCTTAATTCAGTTTTGCATCTGTGAACGGTGGGAGTTAGGGGCTCCTTTCCAATTATATGATGCTGTGTATCATTTGGGATTATTGTAGGAGTGTGTCTCAGCCTTTCCTACCTGTTTTTTTTTTTTTTTAAACACACCAAAAACATTTTGTATTGGGGTATAGCCAATTAACAAACTTGTGGTAGTTTCAGGTGAACAGCAGAGGGACTCAGCCATACATGTACATGTTTACATTCTCCCCCAAACACTCCTCCCATCCAGGCTGGCTCATAACATTGAGCAGAGTTCCATGTGCTACACAATAGGTCTTTGTTCGTTATCCATTTTAAATATAGCAATCGGTACATGACTATCCCAAAGTAGAATGTGGTTTAGAGTTAGCACCTAATTTTTATTCCATGTTTGCAGAGTTTTTTGTTTTAGCATCTTTATCAAATAATCATTTTTCCCCCTACTTATTTACAAAGCTGTCTATAATATATTAAATTATTATAAATGCTATTTTGTACTATTTTGTTTCCTTGATTTCTGCTTATTCTTTTTTTTTCTCCTTTTTTTAAATTGGAGGATAATTGCTTTACAATGTTGTGGTTTCTGCTGTACATCAACATGAATCAGTCATAATTTTTTATATATATATATAAAACCCCTGCCTCTTGAGCCTTTCTCCCATCTCACCCCTCTAGGTTGTCACAGAGCACCAGGAGGATGCAAGTCTCCCTATGTTTATTATGGCAGTAGTACTAATTTAGTTATAATGGCTTAGTAATATATTTTAATGTATGGCTAATCTTTTGTTTTTTAAAATAATTTGTTTTGATGTACTTTCCTTTTTTTATAGTAAATGAGTTTGAGGATTGGAAAAAACTTAGATTTAGAACATTTAGCTTTTTTTCATAAAGCAGTATACAATGCATCTTTTATATCTCTTAATTTAGTTAAGTAGTTTCATTTCTTATGAGGAGTTTTCTTAGGTGTTTCCTAGTCTATTACTATTGCTCAATGGAGTCTATTTATCTACTTTCTTAAATGCAAAGTTTTAAACATAAGTCTCTTAAACTCATCAGAATAGGATGTATTTTACAATTTTTATTTTATTTTTTAAAAATTATTTATTTATTTTTGGCTCCTCTGGGTCTTCGTTGCTGCACATGGGCCATCTCTAGCTGTCGTGAGTGGGGGCTACTCTTCACTGCAGCGCATGGGCTTCTCGTTGCGGCGGCTTCTCTTGTTGACGAGCACAGGCTCTAGGGGCTCAGGGCTACAGTAGTTGCAGTTCATGGGCTTCGTTGCTCCCCAGAATGTGGATCTTCCCAGACCCCATGACTTGAACCCACGTCCCCTGCATTGGCAGGCGAATTCTCATCTGCTGCACCACCAGGGAATTCCTGGATGTATTTTAAAATTTTTAACAGCATTAAAAAATTTTTTTTTGGAAAGAGTAATAGGTACTTGGCATACTGGCAGTCCACTCACATTTGTCTGTGAATTTTGTACCTGTTCTTTTCACTGAGCCATTTGTAAATTCTAGTAAATTTTAAACTGATTCTTGAGGGCTTATTGCATTTTATTTGTATACAATGTATGTATAAATATCTATAATTATATTATGCATAAATATAGCAGTGTTATTCATTTACCTTTTCTTTGTATACATATATGTATATATGCATTTTCCACATTCAATATGTGGATTCTTTCCTAGAAATAGAGTTGAATGTGCATGTTAAATAAATGAGGGCTGAATCAATTGGATATTTAAATGGTGCAATTAAAGTAGCACGGTTAAAGTTTACAGACATCTGCATATATGTGTGCATGTGTGTTAAGTCACTTCAGTCATGTCCTACTCTTTGCGACCATATGGACTGTAGCCCTCCAGGTTCCTCTGTCCATGAGATTCTCTAGGCAAGACTACTGGAGTGGGTTGCCAGGCCCTCCTCCAGGGGATCTTCCCAACCCAGGGGTCGAACCCATATCTCTTATGTCTCCTGCATTCATAGGTGGGTTCTTTACCACTAGTGCCGCCTAAGAAGCCCTTACAGATGTCTACTTTACATAAATAAAAGCATTCCAAGACTTGATAGGGTGGTCACAGCCTGTAATTTTCTGGATGGCATTTTCTCAAACCAGCTATTTACAGGTACGATCAGATGTGTGTGGATTCTTGTTGCTCTGGTACTACAATTAAGCTTCTACCTTTTCTTTCAAAGGTAAGGGTCTTTGAAACAGAAGGGTCTGACAAACTATATAGTACCTGTAGGGCCTCCCGGAAGCCACACAAATGATGCCCTTGTGCTGAACTGTAGTTTAAAGAAAGAACTGAGGCTGTGCAAGTGACCATGTGTCAAGATATTACAGCTCAGGTCTCATCACTTCTCATTAAGGCCTTGAGAATTCTGTGAACCTTGCCAGGTCTCTGCCTTGGGTCATTTTAACGTGTTTCCCTTCCAAAGTCTGGCTGTTAATTTTGACTTTTTTTTCCCTCTGTAGGAGTTCCTGTATTGTTATGACATAATAGTCATTTACTTTCCCTTTTGTAATAGAAAATTTCTGTTTTACCAAGTTTTTGTTTTGAAATATTCTGTCTTAAATGAAAACTTCAACTATTATACAAAGAATTCCTGTATATCCTTCACACAGATGGCCCACGTGTTAACATTTTACACATTTGTATTTTCACTCTCTTTCTCTGCTTTGTGTATGTGTGTGTGCAAGTAGGTGTGTATGTGCACACACACATATACTCTTCTAACTATGCTATGCTATGCTAAGTCACTTCAGTTGTGTCCGACTCTGTGCGACCCCATAGACTGCAGCCATCAGGCTCCCCCGTCCCTGGGATTCTCCAGGCAAGAACACTGGAGTGGGTTGCCATTTCCTTCTCCAATGCATGAAAGTGAAAAGTGAAAGCGAAGTCACTCAGTCGTGTCCGACTCTTAGTGACTCCATGGACTGCAGCCTACCAGGCTCCTCCACCCATGGGATTTCCCAGGCAAGAGTACTGGAGTGGGGTGCCATTGCCTTCTCTGACACTTCTAACTACATGAGATTAAATTGCAGGTGTGTTGCCTCTAATCCCTAAATATGGACTTCCCACGTGGCGGTAGTGGTAAAGAACCTGCCTGTCAATCCTGGAGACTTAAGAGATGCAGGTTTAATCCCTGGGTTGGGAAGAATCCCTGGAGGAGGGCATGGCCACCCACTTCAGTATTGTTGCCTGGAGAATCCCCATGGACAGAGGAACCTGGTGGGCTACAGTCCATCAATATTGAGTTGGTCAAAATGTCCATAACATCTTATAGGAAAACATGAACAAACTTTTTGGCTAGCCCAATACTTTAATATATATTTTCTAAAAACAGGACCATTTTCTTAAATAATACTGTGTAATCGTCACACCAACAGACTTTGTTAAAATGTTGCCAATTGTCCTACTATCCTTTGTTATGGCAAATGAAAAAAAATTGGGGGGCCTGGGATCTAATCCAGAATCACATGTGACATATGCCATCGTTAATGTCTTCTTAGTATCCTTTAGTCTCTTCCTCAGTCTTTGCCTTGCATATGTGAGTGCCAAGTTGCTTCAGTCGTGTCCGACCCTTTGTGACCCTACAGACTGTAGCCCACCAGGCTCCTCTTTCATGACCTTTAGTTTGTGAAGACTGTAGATGAATTATTTTGTGGAAGCTTTCTTTAATTGTAAAAAATCCTAAATCTTCAACTAGTTCCAAAGACATGAATTTTAATTAGCAATCGAGTTCTTGTTACCTTAATTTTCCAAGATGTAAAGTGAAGTCTTTTACCTCCTAATTATGATAAAGAAGTCAGTGTACAAAGGCAAACATGGGGAGGGAGTTGACACTTGCTGGGTACCTGCAAAGTCGCTGGACTGAGCAGTGATACACATCTCATTTAATCAGCGCATCCATCCTGTTGCATACACGACTATTATTGCTACCCCACATTTTGCAAATGAGGAAACAGGTGCTCAGAGATTGTAACCTGCTCATAAGTAAGATAATATTGAGAGAGTAACTCTGAATGTGAGCATAGAAGCCCAGTCCTTAGAGAGGTGAACAAATAGCCAGGTAAAAGGGAAATTCAGGTCGATGTCATCATTGAGCATTTAACTTTTCTATTTCAACCACATAGTATCAGCAAAAACAAACAAAAAAACTGTAATGATGAAAAAAATCCCAGGATGAGAGTTTGATCCCTCCACTGAAAAGACCTCTAATAACTAATTCATCTGACTGGTACCCACAGAATCCAGTCACTTCTCACCACTCTTGCCACCCCTTCTGTGGTCAAAGTCACCCTGTCTCTCACCAGGAGTATTGCAACAGTCTCCTTATCCACCACCTGTTCCTACTGTTGCTCCTCCAAGAGTCTCTTCCTTAACAAAGGAGCCAGAGTGATTTTCTTGTATCACTTTTTTTTTTAGATTCTACATATAAGTGATATCATATGATATTTATCTTTGTGGGACTTACTTCACTTAGTATGATCATCTCTAGGTCCATCTATGTTGCTGCAAATGGCATAATTTCATTCTTTTTCATGGCTGAGTAATATTACATTTTATATATGTTCCACATCTTTATCCATTCCTCTATCTATTGTGATTCTTTTTTTTATTTTTAAAAAATTTATTTTTTAATTGAAGGATAATTGTTTTACAGAATTTTGTTGTTTTCTGTCAAACTTCAACATGAATCAGCCATAGGTATACATATATCCCCTCCCTTTTGAACCTCCCTCCCATCTCCCTTCCATCCCACCCCTCTAGGTTGATACAGATTAAAAAAAAAAAAAAAGACATATTTATTTATTTATTTGGCCGTGTCAGGTCTTAGTTGTGGCACTTGGGATCTGTAGGCTCCAGAGCGCATGGACTTAGTTGCTCAGTGGCATGTAGGATCCTAATTCCCTGACCAAGAATTGAACCCATGTCCCCTGTGTTGCAAGGCAGATTCTTAACCACTGGGCCTCCAGGGAAGTCCCCACAGTGATGCTTGAGAAACCTGCCTGTGTGCTCAGTCACTTAGTCGTGTCTGACTCTTTGTGACCCCACAGACTGTAGCCCACCAGACTCCTCTGTCCATGGGATTCTCCAGGCAAGAATACTGGAGTGGGTTGCCATGCCCTCCTCTAGGAAACCTGGGTCCCCTCGTATTACTCTTCTGCTCAGAACTCTTCAGCTACTTCCTAACTCACTCAGAGTACCTGCCGATCTTATGTACTGGCCTCTGAGGTCTCAGGGATCTGGCATCATCTCTATCCTCACTCCACGCTGGCCACCAGCTGTCCCGACTTCCTTTCTGGGTCTTCCTGTCCCAGCTGCTTCCACACATGAGCTTCACACTCAAGCTCTCTGGTCTGAAATGCACTCCCCCTCCTGCCACCCACCCCGGAGCTGCTGGCTCACATGCTGCCTTCCTTCCTCCCTTTTGATCTTTACTGAAATGTCACCATCTGAATGAGCCTCTCCTGATCAAGCTACACAAAACTATAATTCTTGTTTCAGCGCTGCCTCCTCTCATTTCCTGTTTTATTTGGTTCCACAGCATATTTTTCTGTGTGATGTCGTTTTATTTTCTTGTTCGTGTCATTATTTTCTGCCTCGTCACTTAGAACATAATTCACACGAAAGTGAGGACTCTTTTGGGCTTCCCAGATGGCACTAGTAGTAAAGAACTTGCCTGCCAGTACAGGCGACATAGGAGACTCAAGTTCGATCTCTGGGTCAGGAAGATTCCCTGGAGGAGGGCATGACAACCCATTCCAGTACTCTTGCCTGGAGAATTCCATGGACAGAAGAGCCTGACATACTACAGTCCAAGGGTCACACAGAATCGGACATGACTGAAGTGACTTAGCATGCATCACCTAGAACATAATTTACATGAAGGTTGAAAGGTTGCTGTTGAATGACGCGAAGACACCGGGATTCTTGGCCCCCGGAGGAGGAGAATTCAATCCGGGGCCAGAGATGAGGTTTGATCGCTCAGAGCTTTTGTGTAATAAAGTTTTATTAAAGTATAAAGGAGATAGAGAAAGCTTCTGACATAGGAATCAGAAGCAGGCAGAAAGAGTACCCGCTTGCTAGTGTTAACAATGAGGTTATATAATCCAAAGAATGTCTGGAGGTTGTAAAGACCTCATCAGACCTACTCCCATAATTTTCATTTTAAAATAACACTGTCCTCAGGCAAGATACATCCTTGTAAAGACCAGGTCTACTCCCATAATTAACATTTTAAGATAACAGAAGGTTGAATCCAAAGACTGTCCTTAGGCAGGATACATTATTGTTATATAATCCTAAGGAACGTGGAGAAAGAAAAAAAGTTTGTCCTTTCTTCCTCCTTGAGAATTCCAGACCCCTCTCTCCTTGGGGACCCCTAGACTCCCTATCAACCTGCCTAGGAAATGACTCTCTCAAGGTGAGGACTATTTTTGTCCTACATCACTGCGTGTGGTTGATGCTGGTTAAATAATCAATGAAGGGCTGTGTGTTCAATGATGAAAAACTCCTGACTGGGCTGAACTTTGGTATACAATTCACCAGTAATGGACTTCAGGGGTGAAATTTAGTATTTTTTTTTTTAATTTTATTTATTTGGTTGCATTCAGTCTTAGTTATGGTGTGTGGGATCTTTTGTTGTGGTGCACGGGCTTCATTGCCCAGTGGCATGTGGGATCTTAGTTCCTGGACCAGGGATTGAATCCGGGTATTCTGCATTGCAAGATGGGTTCTTAACCACTGGACAGTCAGGGAAGTCCTGAATTCCAGTATTTTAAATGGAAATTTTGAGTATACTTCACTTTTGCTTTATGCATGCATTTTGCAACTTCATTCCCTGAGTATGAGTTGACTCCACTATAGAAGACCATGGCCATGTGACCCCTTTTATAAAATAAAGAACACAAACCTGGCAACTCAAGGGTCTGTAAAGCCTCTGATGACCATTGGTAAGTAAATGCTGGTGTCAAGTACCTCAGACATCAAATATACTGAAAAGTGTCCTGGGTTCATTTTCAATTTGAATAATTCAGTAAGTTTCAATTTGTTTCAATAAGTTGAAATAAGTTTCAGTTTGAATAATTCAACCCCCTCAAACATGAAGCTTTCTTGCTTCCAACTCAAAACCCATGTCAGCCCAGCACCATACACAGAAAAGAACATAAATCCAACTCCATAAAGCCCTGAGGAGTAATAACTGATGTTTTCATTCTGTTTTTTTTTTTTTATGAGGCTACAGAAGAGGTGGAGGGTGCACAGTCACAAATACATTCAGATTTCCTACCACTCTCTGTAGCTATCGTTCATCTTTAAAGTTCTGTAGTCACTCCAATCTCCTTCCCTTTCTGCTCAGACTTTTTCCTCTTCCTCCTCAGTCACCCATCCTGCCCCCGGTCTTCTTTCTTCCATGCATCTCATGACATTTGAAGATCAGTGATAACTCATGTAGATCAATGAAGCTTTTCTTGTTTTTTTTTTTTTTTTTTTTTCCTTCTTTTTTTTTTTTTTTTTGGCAACAACCCTGCTTCCACACTGGGCACAATAAAGGGGGAGATGGGGGAAGGAGGATTTTCCTCTCCCTCAGGCACAGACTGGGCTCCTCCATTGCTGGTTGTTGTTTAGTTGCTCAGTCGTGTCTTTTTGAAACCCCATGGACTGTAGCCCACCAGGCTCCTCTGTCCATGGGTTTCCCAGGCAAGAATATTGGAGTGGGTTGCCATTTCCTTTTCCATGGGATCTTCCTGACTCAGGAATCAAACCCGCGTCTCCTGCATTGACAAGCGGATTCTTTACCACTGAGCCACGAGGGAAGCCCATCTCTGGTAATATAGTGAATTCTCTCTCTTCTTAGCTGTGCTCAATGCCCCTGGCTCTTGCCCTTCAGCTTGCACCACATTTGCACGAACTCCTGAAGAGCAAAGAGGACGAACATCTGAAGGATCCCCTGCTGACAATTAAGCATGCAACAGGCTGTGCCTTAACCACGCCCATCTAATTGTGGTTCATTTGTCTAATACTAAAATGCTCTCAGGTCTACACAAGCCATCTGCTTTCTCCCCCGATTCACTGAGCCCTGATGCATTAAGTATCTGTAACACGATTTCTCTCCTTGTCATTAAAGATGGGTATGTGCTATGCTTAGTCGATCAGTCATGTCTGACTCTTGCGACCCCAGGAACTGTAGCCAGCCAGGCTCCTCCTCTGTCCATGGGCATTCGCCAGGCAAGAATACCAGAGTGGATTGCCATTCCCTTCTCCAGGGGATCTTCTCAACCCAGGGATCAAACCTAGGTTTCCTGCATTGCAGGTGGATTCTTTACTGTCTGAGCCACCAGGGAAGCCCAAAGATGAGTATGTGCTCGTGTAAATACCAGTTGGAAGGGTTGAGTCCTTTCTCAGATTTGTCAGTCGTGCTGTTTGCTCTATTAGAGAAGGAAATGGCAACCCACTCCAGTGTTCTTGCCTGGAGAATCCCAGGGATGGGGGAGCCTGGTGGGCTGCCATCTATGGGGTTGCACAGAGTTGGACACGACTGAAGCGACTTAGCAGCAGCAGCAGCAGCTGTTTGCTCTGTTATTATTGTGGGTTAGTCTACTTTTGGCACAATTTTACAGCATCATCGAAGTTCTACATTAATATTTAGATTTCACATGACCCAGATTTAATGATCTTAGTTCACACCCCAATGACGTAGGCTTAACTTTATGGTTCACTTGTTTTTGCTGTTTACTTTCCTGAGTTTCAGCCAAACTAAAGAAATTATGAAAACAGAGTCCGATGACCCGTGAAAGAAAATGCCACCTTTCTTGGTAAAAGAAAACCTGAATTCTTCTAGGTTGGCACCTTTGGAAGGGACTCTGCATGTGGGACTGGAGAAAGTGTAGACCCTGGCGCCTCGGCTCTTCGCCCCTGTGATACCTGAGTCACCCTGGCTTCACGGATGCCGCCTGCTCTTGGAGGCTTTTACTCAAAGAAGGAATGGGATCTCTTCTCCTAGTATCCCATGGCACTGCTGACTGAAGATGAAAACATTTTGTTTATTTATTACCAACTTGAATTTTCCTGAGCAGATTGTACAAGGAGAGGCTACAAAGTCTTCTTCTTTGGTCTATGACCCCAGCCCCCCAGCCCTGTCTCCCCGAGACAACCTGTGTAACTGGTTTCTCTGCATCTTCTAGGCTGAGACAAATACAGGATATGGTTTCCCTCTTCCCCTTTCACCAACGCTTGATAGAACACGGCACACACCACCACGAGTGACTCTGCCTCCGGCTGTGTCTTAGAACTACTCCAGCATACAGAGTTCCTCATTCTTTTCTCTCTCCCTTTTAAATACTTTATTTACTTATTTTTTTGCTGTGCTGGGTCTTTATTGCTGCACTCTGGTTTTCTCTGGTTTCGGCCATGGGGCTACTCTTTAGCTGGCAGTGTGCGGGTTTCTCATTGTGGTGGCTTCTCTTGTTGCAGAGCTCTGGCTCAGGAATTGTGATGCGCGGGCTTAGCTGCTCTGAGGCCTGTGGAATCCTCCCAGACCAGGGATTGAACCTGTGATCCCTGCATTGGCAATTGGACTCTTATCCACTGGGCAACCTTCATTATAAAAAGAAGTCCCTCATTCTTTTCTGTAATGACCACTGCATAGCTCTACCATAAATCTTTTAGCCAGTTTCCAAGCACTTGCGTTGTTTCCAGTCTTTTCCTATTACCAAAACCGCTTCAATAAAAATAGTGAAGAACAACTTTTTTGCACATATGTGGCATCTGTAAGACAATTTTCTGGAAACTGCTGGGTTGATGAATAGGTGCATCTTTAAGATTAGTACCTAGTGCCAAATTTACACTAAATATTTTCATGCACACCCTCCACCCCAGCACACACAAGTAATGTATACATTCAGCAAGAGTTTACAAAAGGCTTGGGAGCAACGTAAGGAGATAAACCTAGTAACCTAAATTTAGATAGCTCTTTATGAGCTGTGGCTCACTATTTTTTAATTGAAGTTTTTAAGAGTAATTTTTGGCTTTGTTTCAAGACTTGTGGGATCTTGATTCTCTGAGCTGGGATCAAAACCGAGCCCCCTGAAGTCTGTACCACTGGACCTTCAGGGGCTCCTTCCCTGTTCTTTAGTTTGTGGTCCATTAGAAAAAGCCTTCCTGACTATAACTGCTTGTGCAGAGCAGAACCTGTCAGCAAGGTTGGGGAGTTGTTTTTCTTCCCCTCACCTTCTGTACATCCTTCAACTTCTCTGAGCCAGAAGGTAACACACGATGCCTTAGGTAATAAAAGTAAGGAAATAGGAAGTCTAGTGTTCTTCCTATCTCCATTGTCCCAACACCAACATCTGGCCCGACTAAGTCTGATGTCCAAGGCTGAGTTTGAGGAGTAGGTGGGTAGCAAAAACACTGAGGAGACCACACGGTCCTTTGCTGTTGTTTAGTCTCTTAGTTGTGTCCTACTCTTTGCGACCCCATGGGCTGCAGCACGTGAGGCTTCCCTGTGCATCACCGTCTCCCAGAGCTTGGTCAAACTCATGTCCATTGAGTCTGTAATGAAGTCCTGGAAGGTGGAAAAGGGAGAAGGGATGAGGAGGGAGAGTCTTCTCTCCTGATATGAGAGGGAGGCTCTATGCTGCCCTGGGTGTGTTGTGGGTGATGTCACTGTTGGCTTGTATATCTTCGTAGGGCTGTGGAAAGATGCCACTGAAGATAGTCTCTATTCTTCCATGGGATCTTAAAAGGAAGATAATTTCCTTGGTTCCCAATCCTTGAATTTTATTAATTATTGGTGAAATTCTAATATAACAACTACTAATTACAATGAAAAAAAAAACAAAAAACCTTGGACAAAACTATCTGTAATAAAAGATGGTCAGGCAGCGTTTGCTATGTGGTTATCATGTGTGCTTGGGTGCTAAGTTGCTTCAGTGGTGTCGGACTGTTTGCAACCCTAGGGACTGTAGCCGTCAAGCTCTTCTGTCCATGGGATTCTCCAGGCAAAAATGCTGGAGTGGGTTGCCATGCCCTTCTCCAGGGGATCTTCCTGACCCAGGGATCGAATGCACATTTCCTGCACTGGCAGGCTAGTTCTTTACCACTAGTGCCACCTGGGAAGCCCGTGGTTATTATATTCCTTTCCTTTCCTTTCTGGGCCACAGCTCAAATCTCTTCTCTGCTTTCCTTGCTGTTTGGTGAGGTCCTTGTGACTACGTTCTGGATGGAGGAAAGTAGGCAGAAGTCCCAGGCACTGTTTCCAGGCCCGGCCCCTAAAAATTCACCCCCCATCACGCCTCCATGACATCACTTTTTCTGTCTTTCTTTCTTTCTCCATTTGACCAGCCAGAGGTGAAAGGCTTCCAGGCTTTAGGTCACAGGAAAGCCAGAGCACAGAATGAGTCTGGGGCCTGAATTCTTCTCTAAGAGAGCAACTCAGGAAAGCCTAAGATTTGTAGCCTCCAACTTATCAACTAAACACCACCACCAACAAAATAGGGGGACGCTAGTTCTCTCCTTGGACTGATCTCTGCTGGCAGGTTACTGTAACATCCAGATACATATGTGCTTCCAGGCAAGAAAGCATGAAAGTAGAATTCAAACTCACAGTAGAGCTTTCTCCAGCTTAATTTATTTATTGACAGGAAAGTAGAATTTATTGGTGGGCATGAGTAAGGAGGGGCCAATGCCAAGCTCTCATGAGTGTAGGGCCCGCCATCGGTCCAGAGGGCCAGGATTAGGCATTGACCCCACAGTCAATGGGATGAGCTGCTTTTCTGCCACCATGTTTTCAAATTCATCAGCATTCAGCTCCACTGCTTGGAGATTGAGATCTTCTGGTACCCAGGGAACTTGAACTTGGCCCTGTGAAGGGCCTCAATCACATGCTCCTTGCTCTGCAGCTTGGTGTGGATGGACATTACAACTTGGCCAATGTTGATCCTGGCCACTGTGCCCTGGGGTTTCCCAAAGGCACACACTTGTCTGGAGCATAGACTGGGGATAGCACGCCAGTCAGGAATGTCCACTGGAAGGGGTTGTCTCCAAGGTTTCTTAGGGCAACCTGTATGGGCAACAGGCTGCCTGCACTACCAGGGAGGCTGCTCTTTGCAGCTATGCCCCAACTTTAAGTAAAAAATTTTACCCTGAGTTAGAAGGGCTCAGATAATTCTGCATAAAACTTCTTCAGTGAAAGTCACTCAGTCATGTCCTACTCTTTGCGACCCCATGGACTATAGGGTCTATGGGGTTCTCCAGGCCAGAGTATTGGAGTGGGTAGCCTTTCCCTTCTCTAGGGGATCTTCCCACCCATGGATCGAACCCAGGTCTCCTGCATTGCAGGTGGATTCTTTACCAACTGAGCTATCATGGAAGCCCCAAAACTTTTTGAAATAAAAACCAATATAGAAGTCTACTTTGCAAACTAGAAGGTACTTCTAAGAAGAGTAAACTCTACTTCAGTGGCCCCCACCCTCAGACAATGAGGGTTAGAGCTGATATAAGCCATGGCCCTAAGAACAGCTTGTTGACTTTCATCAAGGGCAAGGAAGAGGGAGAAGGAGGGTGTTGAAAGGGACAGAATGGTGAGGGGAGGCTCATGTTCATGGGGATTCACTAATATGTCAGGGCCTGTGTTGACTACTTTCCATGTATTTTCTCACTTAACAACCAAATGGAGTTGGTGTCAGCCTCCTTTATTTATTTATTTTTTTACTTTACAATATTGTATTGGTTTTGCCATACATCAACATGCATCTGCCACGGGTGTACATGTGTTCCCATCCTGAACCCCCCTCCCACCTCCCTCCCCATACCATCCCTCTGGGTCATCCCAGTGCACCAGCCCCAAGCCTCCTGTATCCTGCATCGAACATGGACTGGCGATTCATTTCTTATATGATACTATACATGTTTTAATGCCATTCTCCCAAATCATCGCCCCCCCCCCACAGAGTCCAAAAGACTGTTCTATACATCAGTGTCTCTTTTGCTGTCTTGCATACAGGGTTGTTGTTACCATCTTTCTAAATTCCATATATATGCGTTAGTATACTGTATTGGTGTTTCTTTCTGGCTTACTTCACTCTGTATAATAGGCTCCAATTTCATCCACCTCATTAGAACTGATTCAAATGTATTCTTTTTAATGGCTGAGTAATACTCCATTGTGTATATGTGCCACAGCTTTCTTATCCATTCATCTGCTGATGGACATCTAGGTTGCTTCCATGTCCTGGCTATTATAAACAGTGCTGAGATGAACATTGGGGTACACGTGTCTCTTTCAATTCTGGTTTCCTTGGTGTGTATGCCCAGCAGTGGGATTGCTGGGTCATATGGCAGTTCAATTTCCAGTTTTTTAAGGAATCTCCACACTGTTCTTCATAGTGGCTGTACTAGTTTGCATTCCCACCAACAGTGAAGGGGGCTCCCTTTTCTCCACATCCTTTCCAGCATTTATTGCTTGTAGACTTTTGGGTCTCAGCCATTCTGACTGGCGTGAAATGGTACCTCATTGTGGTTTTGATTTGTATTTCTCTGATAATGAGTGATGTTGAGCATCTTTTCATGTGTTTGTTAGCCATCTGTATGTCTTCTTTGGAGAAATGTCTATTTAGTTCTTTGGCCCATTTTTTGATTGGGTCGTTTATTTTTCTGGAATTGAGCTGTAGGAGTTGCTTGTATATTTTTGAGATTAGCTGTTTGTCAGTTGCTTCATTTGCTATTATTTTCTCCCATTCTGAAGGCTGTCTTTTCACCTTGCTTATAGTTTCTTTTGTTGTGCAGAAGCTTTTAAGTTTAATTAGGTCCCATTTGTTTATTTTTGCTTTTATTTCCAATATTCTGGGAGGTGGGTCATAGAGGATCCTGCTGTGATGTATGTTGGAGAGTGTTTTGCCTATGTTCTCCTCTAAGAGTTTTATAGTTTCTGGTCTTATGTTTAGATCTTTAATCCATTTTGAGTTTATTTTTGTGTATGGTGTTAGAAAGTGTTCTAGTTTCATTCTTTTACAAGTGGTTGACCAGATTTCCCAGCACCACTTGTTAAAGAGATTGTCTTTTCTCCATTGTATATTCTTGCCTCCTTTGTCAAAGATAAGGTGTCCATAGGTGCGTGGGTTTATCTCTGGGCTTTCTATTTTGTTCCATTGATCTATATTTCTGTCTTTGTGCCAGTACCATACTGTCTTGATGACTGTGGCTTTGTAGTAGAGCCTGAAGTCAGGCAGATTGATTCCTCCAGTTCCATTCTTCTTTCTCAAGATTGCTTTGGCTATTTGAGGTTTTTTGTATTTCCATACAAATTGTGAAATTATTTGTTCTAGCTCTGTGAAGAATACTGTTGGTAGCTTGATAGGGATTGCATTGAATCTATAGATTGCTTTGGGTAGTATACTCATTTTCACTATATTGATGCTTCCGATCCATGAACATGGTATATTTTTCCATCTATTAGTGTCCTCTTTGATTTCTTTCATCAGTGTTTTATAGTTTTCTATATATAGGTCTTTAGTTTCTTTAGGTAGATATATTCCTAAGTATTTTATTCTTTTCATTGCAATGGTGAATGGAATTGTTTCCTTAATTTCTCTTTCTGTTTTCTCATTGTTAGTGTATAGGAATGCAAGGGATTTCTGTGTGTTGATTTTATATCCTGCAACTTTACTATATTCATTGATTAGCTCTAGTAATTTTCTGGTGGAGTCTTTAGGGTTTTCTATGTAGAGGATCATGTCATCTGCAAACAGTGAGAGTTTTACTTCTTCTTTTCCAATTTGGATTCCTTTTATTTCTTTTTCTGCTCTGATTGCTGTGGCCAAAACTTCCAAAAAGATGTTGAATAGTAGTGGTGAGAGTGGGCACCCTTGTCTTGTTCTTGACTTTAGGGGAAATGCTTTCAATTTTTCACCATTGAGGATAATGTTTGCTGTGGGTTTGTCATATATAGCTTTTATTATGTTGAGGTATGTTCCTTCTATTCCTTTTTTATCATAAATGGATGTTGAATTTTATCAAAGGCTTTATCTGCATCTATTGAGATAATCATATGGCTTTTATTTTTCAATTTGTTAATGTGGTGTATTACATTGATTGATTTGTGGATATTGAAGAATCCTTGCATCCCTGGGATAAAGTCCACTTGATCATGGTGTATGACCTTTTTAATGTGTTGTTGGATTCTGATTGCTACAATTTTATTAAGGATTTTTGCATCTATGTTCATGAGTGATATTGGCCTGTAGTTTTCTTTTTTTGTGTGTGGCATCTTTGTCAGGTTTTGGTATTAGGGTGATGGTGGCCTCATAGAATGAGTTTGGAAGTTTACCTTCCTCTGCGATTTTCTGGAAGAGTTTGAATAGGATAGGTGTCAGCTCTTCTCTAAATTTTTGGTAGAATTCAGCTGTGAGGCCATCTGGACCTTGGCTTTTATTTGCTGGAAGATTTCTGAGTACAGTTTCAGTTTCTGTGCTTGTGATGGGTCTGTTAAGATTTTCTATTTCTTCCTGGTTCAGTTTTGGAAAGTTGTACTTTTCTAAGAATTTGTCCATTTCTTCCACGTTGTCCATTTTATTGGCATATAATTGCTGATAGTAGTCTCTTATGATCCTTTGTATTTCTGTGTTGTCTGTGTGATCTCTCCATTTTCATTTCTAATTTTATTGATTTGATTTTTCTCCCTTTGTTTCTTGATGAGTCTGGCTAATGGTTTGTCAATTTTATTTATCCTTTCAAAGAACCAGCTTTTGGCTTTGTTGATTTTTGCTATGGTCTCTCTCTCTCTCTTTTTTTTTTTTGCATTTATTTCTTCCCTAATTTTTAAGATTTCTTTCCTTCTACTAACCCTGGGGTTCTTCATTTCTTCCTTTTCTAGTTGCTTTAGGTGTAGAGTTAGTTTCTTGAGGTATGCCTGTATTGCTTGAGGTATGCCTGTATTGCTATGAACTTTCCCCTTAGCACTGCTTTTACTGTGTCCCATAGGTTTTGGGTTGTTGTGTTTTCATTTTCATTCGTTTCTATGCATATTTTGATTTCTTTTTTGATTTCTTCTGTGATTTGTTGGTTATTCAGCAGCGTGTTGTTCAGCCTCCATATGTTGGAATTTTTAATATTTTTTCTCCTGTAATTGAGATCAAATCTTACTGCATTGTGGTCAGAAAAGATGCTTGGAATGATGTCAATTTTTTTGAATTTACCAAGGCTAGATTTATGGCCCAGGATGTGATCTATCCTGGAGAAGGTTCCATGTGCACTTGAGAAAAAGGTGAAATTCATTGTTTTGGGGTGAAATGTCCTATAGATATCAATTAGGTCTAACTGGTCTATTGTATCATTTAAAGTTTGTGTTTCCTTGTTAATTTTCTGTTTAGTTGATCTATCCATAGGTGTGAGTGGGGTATTAAAGTCTCCCACTATTATTGTGTTATTGTTAATTTCCCCTTTCATACTTGTTAGCATTTGTCTTACATATTGCGGTGCTCCTATGTTGGGTGCATATATATTTATAATTGTTATATCTTCTTCTTGGATTGATCCTTTGATCATTATGTAGTGTCTTTCTTTGACTCTTTTTACAGCCTTCGTTTTAAAGTCTATTTTATCTGATATGAGTATTGCTACTCCTGCTTTCTTTTGATCTCTATTTGCATGGAATATCTTTTTCCAGCCTTTCACTTTCAGTCTGTATGTGTCCCCTGTTTTGAGGTGGGTCTCTTGTAGACAACATATATAGGGGTCTTGTTTTTGTATCCATTCAGCCAGTCTTTGTCTTTTGGTTGGGGCATTCAACCCATTTACGTTTAAGGTAATTATTGATAAGTATGATCCCGTTGCCATTTACTTTATTGTTTTGGGTTTGAGTTTATACACCGTTTTTGTGTCTCCTTTCTAGAGAATATCCTTTAGCATTTGTTGGAGAGCTGGTTTGGTGGTGCTGAATTCTCTCAGCTTTTGCTTGTCTGTAAAGCTTTTGATTTCTCCTTAATATTTGAATGACATCCTTGCTGGGTACAGTAATCTGGGCTGTAGGTTATTTTCTTTCATCACTTTAAGTATGTCTTGCCATTCCCTCCTGGCTTGGAGAGTTTCTATTGAGAGATCAGCTGTTATCCTTATGGTAATCCCCTTTTGTGTTATTTGTTGTTTTTCCCTTGCTGCTTTTAATATTTGTTCTTTGTGTTTGATCTTTGTTAATTTGATTAATATGTGTCTTGGGGTGTTTCGCCATGGGTTTATCCTGTTTGGGACTCTCTGGATTTCTTGGACTTGGGTGATTATTTCCTTCCCCATTTTAGGGAAGTTTTCAACTATTATCTCCTCAAGTATTTTCTCATGGTCTTTCTTTTTGTCTTCTTCTTCTGGGACTCCTATGATTCGAATGTTGTGGCCTTTAATAATTGTCCTGGAGGTCTCTAAGATTGTCCTCATTTCTTTTAATTCGTTTCTCTTTTTTCCTCTCTGATTCATTTATTTCTACTATTCTATCTTCTAATTCACTAATCCTATCTTCTGTCTCCGTTATTCTACTATTTATTGCCTCCAGAGTGTTTTTGATCTCATTTATTGCATTATTCATTATATATTGACTCTTTTTTATTTCTTCTAGGTCCTTGTTAAACCTTTCTTGCATTTTCTCAATCCTTGCCTCCAGGCTATTTATCTGTGATTCCATTTTTATTTCAAGATCTTGGATCAATTTCACTATCATTAGTCGGAATTCTTTATGAAGTAGATACCCTATCTCTTCCTCTTTGGTTTGGTTTGGTGGCCATTTATCCTGTTCCTTTACCTGCTGGGTATTCCTCTGTCTCTTCATCTTGTTTATATTGCTGAGTTTGGGGTGTCCTTTCTGTATTCTGGCAGTTTGTGGAGTTCTTTTTATTATGGAGTTTCCTCGCTGTGGGTGGGGTTGTATCAGTGGCTTGTCAAGGTTTCTTGGTTAGGGAAGCTTGTGTCAGTGTTCTGGTGGGTGGAGCTGTATTTCTTCTTTCTGGAGTGCAATGAAGTGTCTAGTAATGAGTTTTGAGATGTCAATGGATTTGGAGTAACTTCGGGCAGCCTGGAGTAACTTCAGGGCTGTGTTCCTGTGTTGCTGGAGAATTTGGGTGGTATGTCTTGCTCTGGAACTTGTTGGCCCTTGGGCGGTGCTTAGTTTCAGTGTAGGTATGGAGGCGTTTGATGAGCTCCTATCGCTTAATGTTCCCTGGAGTCAGGTGTCCTATGATGTTCTCAGGATTTGGACTTAAGCCTCCTGCTTCTGGTTTTCAGTCTTATTTTTACAGTAGTCTCAAGACTTCTCCTTCTATACAGCACCATTGATAAAACATCTAGGTTAAAGATGAAAAGTTTCTCCACAGTGAGGGACACCCAGAGAGGTTCACAGAGTTACATGGAGAAGAGAAGAGGGAGGAGGGAGTTAGAGGTGACCTGAATGAGATGAGGTAGAATCAAAAGAGGAGAGAGCAAGCTAGCCAGTAATCACTTCCTTATGTGCACTCCACAGTCTGGACCACTCAGAGATGTTCATGGAGTTATACAGAGAAGAGAAGAGGGAGGAAGGAGACATAGGTGGCCAGGAGGATAAAAGGGGGGAATAAAAAGGAAAGAGACAGATCCAGCCCATAATCAGTTCCCTAAGTGTCCTCCACCGTCTGGAATACACAGAGATTCAGAGAGTTGAGTAGAGAAGAGAAGGGGGAGGGAGGAGGCAGAGGAGACCTAGTGGAGAGAGAGGAGAGTCCAAAGGGGGAGAGAGTAGTCAAGCCAGTAATCCTGCTCCCAAGTAAAAATAGGTACTGAAGATTGGGTTCTTAAAGGTACAAAATTGATAACAAATACCAAAAAGCAAATATTAAAATTCTAGAGTAGAGGTTAGATTTTCAAAAATACAATATTAAAGAAAAGAAGAAGAAAAAAAAAGTCACAAAAGTTATTTAAAAAAATATATATATATGAAGTTTTATATACGTGAACCGTGAACTTCCTGATGCTCAAACTGGTTTTAGAAAAGGCAGAGGAACCAGAGATCAAATTGCCAACATCTGCTGGATCATGGAAAAAGCAAGAGAGTTCCAGAAAAACATCTATTTCTGCTTTATTGACTATGCCAAAGTCTTTGACTGGGTGGATCACAATAAACTGTGGAAAATTCTGAAAGAGATGGGAATACCAGACCACCTGACCTGCCTCTTGAGAAACCCATATGCAGGTCAGGAAGCAACAGTTAGAACTGGGCATGGAAAAACAGACTGGTTCCAAATAGGAAAAGGAGTACGTCAAGGCTGTATATTGTCACCCTGCTTATTTAACTTATATGCAGAGTACATCATGAGAAATGCTGGACTGGAAGAAACACAAGCTGGAATCAAGATTGCCAGGAGAAATATCAATAACCTCAGATATACAGATGACACCACCCTTATGGCAGAAAGGGAAGAGGAACTCAAAAGCCTCTTGATGAAAGTGAAAGTGGAGAGTGAAAAAGTTGGCTTAAAGCTCAACATTCAGAAAATGCAGATCATGGCATCCGGTCCCATCACTTCATGGGAAATAGATGGAGAAACAGTGGAAACAGTGTCAAACTTTATTTTCCTGGGCTCCAAAATCACTGCCGATGGTGACTGCAGCCATGAAATTAAAAGACGCTTACTCCTTGGAAGGAAAGTTATGACCAACCTAGATAGCATATTCAAAAGCAGAGACATTACTTTGCCAACAAAGGTCCGTCTAGTCAAGGCTATGGTTTTTCCAATGGTCATGTATGGATGTAAGAGTTGGACTGCGAAGAAGGCTGAGCACTGAAGAATTGATGCTTTTGAACTGTGGTGTTGGAGAAGACTCTTGAGAGTCCCTTGGACTGCAAGGAGATCCAACCAGTCCATTCTGAAGGAGATCAGCCCTGGGATTTCTTTGGAGGGAATGATGCTAAAGCTGAAACTCCAGTACTTTGGCCACCTAATGCGAAGAGTTGACTCATTGGAAAAGACTCTGATGCTGTGAGGGATTGGGGGCAGGAGGAGAAGGGGACGACAGAGGATGAGATGGCTGGATGGCATCACCGACTCGATGGACGTGAGTCTGAGTGAACTTCAGGAGTTGGTGATGGACAGGGAGGCCTGGTGTGCTGCGATTCATGGGGTCTCAAAGAGTCGAACATGACTGAGTGACTGATCTGATATGAAGTTTGCTTTAAAAAATAGTCTTGTTTTTTTTGAAAAGTAATGGTTATAAAAATGAAAATTAAAGGAGTAAAGAGGACTTAAAATTTTAAAAAAAAGTTAAAAAAGAAAAAAGAAAAGAAAAGAATGATCATAAAAATAGTAAAAATATATCTAGGACTTTCTCTGATGTTGTGAGCAGTGTGGGGTCAGTTCATTTTTGGATAGTTTCTTGGTCCGGCTTATATTTCTCAAGATCTATAGGCCCCTTCCTATGTAGTCGGTACTAACTACAGGGTTTTAATCTATTGCGCCTGTCACTTCCAAGGCGGTTCCCTAAGTTTTAGTTTCTGTTTGCCGGTCTCTTCAGTGTCTGATTTCCGCCCTGACACAAGGGGGCGGTGGTGGACACTTTTTTAGGCTCACTTGTTCAGTCACGCTGTGGGGAGGGAAGGAAGCTGCAAACAAATAACACTGGCGTGTGCTCGTAGTGTCTCAGCCACACTGGGCCTGCCCCCGCTCGCAGCGCGTGCACCCTCCCTTCCCACACAGCTCAGGCTCTAGGTTGCTCCTCCGGGAACCGTCTGAGGCTGGCCCTGGGCTGAATGCACCTCCCAGGTCTAAGCTGCTCAGGTTCAGGCACTAGGGTAGTCCTCAGAGGCTCAGACTCCATTGGGCCTGTGTTTTGTGCCCTTCCCAGCTCTGAGCAGCTCGGGTGATGAGGTGTTTGGCGAGCACAGTCACTGTGACTTATCGCCTCTCCTGTCCCTGCCGCTCGGTTTTCTGGGTGTACAATTGGCGCACCTTCTCAGGCAGATGACTGTCCAGAACCCCAAGGAGTCTTAGTAAGCAAAGAAGCCTGCTTGCAGTTTGGTAGATAATGTCTCTCTGGGGCTGCGATTGCCCTCTTCTGGCTCTGGCTGCCCGTCACCAGAGGGGGATGGTCTGCAGCCAGCCAGCTCTGTTCCGCCCTTTGTTCTGTGCGCGGGCCTGGCAGTGTCTTAGGGCTTTTCTCGTGGTAGCTATCCCACAGTCTGGTTTGCTAGCCCAAATTAGTTCTCTCTGATTACCCTCGGGGGCATTCAGGTCCGATCCTTACTCTAAGCAATGCAGCCCGCGCCTCCCTGCCCAGCCCCCGCTTGCTTGTGGCGAGCGCAGGCGTCTGCGGTGCTTCTCCGCTGGGGGAGTTACCATTGGGCTCGTAATCTGTGGGTTTTAATTATTTACTTATTTTTCCTCCCTATTATGTTGCTCTCTGTGCTTCCAAGGCTCCGCACAGACTCAGCAGTGAGAGTGTTTCCTGGTGTTTGGAAACCTCTCTCTTTTTAAGACTCCCTTCCCCGGACGGAGCTCCGTCCCTACCTCTTTTGTTTCTTTTTTTGTCTTTTATATTTTTCCTACCTCCTTTTGAAGACAATGGGCTGCTTTTCTGGGTGCCTGATGTCCTCTGCCAGCATTCAGAAGTTGTTTTGTGGATTTTACTCAGCGTTTAAATGTTCTTTTGATGAATTTGTAGGGGAGAAAGTGGTCTCCCTGTCCTATTCCTCTGCCATCTTAGGACCGCCCCCTATCAGCCTCCTTTAATGGGAGTGGAATATGGACAGCATATTAAAAAGCAGAGACATTACTTTGCCAACAAAGGTCCATCTAGTCAAGGCTATGGTTTTTCCAATGGTCATGTATGGATGTGAGATTTGGACTATAAAGAAAGCTGAGTGCAGAAGAATTGATGCTTTTGAACTGTGGTGTTGGAGAAGACTCTTGAGAGTCCCTTGGACTGCAAGGAGATCCAACCAGCCCATCGTAAAGGAGATCAGTCCTGGGTGTTCATTGGAAGGACTGATGTTGAAGCTGAAACTCCAATACTTTGGCCACCTGTTGCGAAGAGCTGACTCATTGGAAAAGACCCTGATGCTGGGAAAGATTGAGGGCAGGAGGAGAAGGGGACGATAGAGGATGAGATGGTTGGATGGCATCACCGACTTGATGGACATGGGTTTGGGTGGAGTCCGGGAGTTGGTGATGGACAGGGAGGCCTGGCATGCTGTGGTTCATGGAGTCACAGAGTCGGATATGACTGAGCAACTGAACTGAACTGAATAGCACCTCCTCATCAACTGCCCACTCTCTTGTCCTCTGAAGATGTTTGGATACAACCCCGCCTGCAACTCAGGGAAACATTTTTTGTCCCAGGACCCTTGTCCCTAAAGGAATTGTTCAATTAAGAGCTCCCAAAGCATTGCATTAACTGATGATATCCAGTCTTCTTTAATTTCTTGTCACCATGACGACAAAGACAGAATCAGGCACCACTGATGCTGACACTTAAGTCTGTGTTTGTCTTTATCAGAGCCATTTAACATCACCATTCAAGGAGTCATCAGCTTTTGGGGAAAGTAATTTTTGAAAACAGACTTAATGAGGTCATTTCTACATCATTTGGAAGCAGAAATGTCTTTTATGATTGAATTTCCACTTTCAACGTATTGACTAATGTCAAGGATTATTATGTGTCTTGGTGAGATGAGCAAACACATACTTTGCTCTGTGTGGATGAAGGTGTATTCTCAGAGGATTAGAATGAAATTAAATTTCTGTTTAAGTAAGGGGTATAGGACAGTGCTCCTGTTCTTTGCCAACCATTTTGGCTTTTGAAGATGCATGCTGTTCCTAGTATTTGCTGGTGTTACCCAAAGAGAAAGTATTGGAGATGACTTGACTTACCCCTGGGACTCTATGCCATTCACTGACTTCATAGTGGATATATCTCCACTTGCATGACTTACAAGGCTCTGAATCTGGTGACTCTTCTCTGTTCCACATCTCCCAGCCTTTTTTCACGTTTCTCTACCATACTCACTACACTCTAGCTATGGAGGGCTTGGTTAAGGTCCTTGCTGGCATCCACCTCCTTCCCAACTCAGTCTTTGCAGTTGCAATTAAATCAGAGGTGTCACTTGGCCACTGTATCCAAGATACTCATTCCACGTCTGTTCACTCTCCACCACATCAGTCTGTTTTGTGTTTTCATGGCACTTACCATAATGTGAATTCATTCTCAATGTGTTCATTGGTTTTCTCCAAGTTTACATACCATGTGATTGTAGGATTTGTCTGTGCTCATCAAGATGTGAACTCCTAGAGGACTGCTAGAGACCAAGTCCCTGGAAATTTTCCTTTGTCATTAGGAAATGATATAATTGCAAATGACTGTCAGTCAGCATTTCTTCACCTTCTCTTGTAAGAAGGATGACTTCCCAGACAAACACTGGTAAATGTTACTGAAGTCCCTTAGAGTTGGAGCAAAGATCTAGCTGACTCCCCAGAGTATAACCGTTCAAGACACAGAGAATCATAATGTGAACTCCTTGGATGGAGGAATCATGGCTATTTGGCTCAAGGCCAATACCAATGTCCAGCCCAGAGTCTGGCACATTATAAATGTTCACTATCTACTTGTTGAAAGATTAAATAAAACTGCAGCAAGATCATTCCTCTGGGTAAACTTGGAGGATCTCAGAGGATGGGAGAGATTCCAGAAAATGGGCTATCCATGTGAGAATTTTCAAAAAAGTGAAAGAAAGTAGATTTCACAAATCTTAAACTGATGAACTTAGTGAAAATCCCAAGGAAGACACTAAGATGTAACTTATAAAATCTTGTAAAAACCAATTGTGGTCTTTAATAACTAATACAAATTCAAGTCAGATATATTATTTCTTTTTTGTAAAATTAATATATTAGACTACACTAGAGAGGAGATCAAGAAAATGATGAGTCTGGCTTTCAGAATGGTACTTTACCTAAAAGTAGTACATCATCCCAGATCCTAAGGAGGCATTTGAAGCCTGCCTGATGGGAATAACATGATGATTTGTCAGTAATCACTGTCTAACTTGCCTTATTCAACAATTTTTAGCCTCTGGATAAAAAGACATTTGAGCATTTTGTAAGTCACATGAATTTGAGAAGAATAACCAATATAGTTTGGTTTTAAAAAATTGGAATTTAAAAGTATATAGTCATATTCAAATGACTGGCTGAATCTAACAAAATTAAGTTTAATAAGAGTCAATGTAAGTACCTGAAATTGAGTCTAATAAACCTGTTGGAGGGTTTAAGCTAGAGGCAGGTTGGGGCATTTTCACTTAGCTGTAGTAGCATATGTTGAGGGGGGACTTTAACCTTATAACTCCAGGTGAAGGAAGAATTAATGGAAATAAACAGGGTCATATGATGGCCAGAAAGGCTAACACGATTTGTATTTATAAAGCACTGAGAAAGCTCACAGTGTAGTTAGGGTTCAACATGTAATTGCCAAAGGAGGATCCAAGTCCTTAAAGTATAGAAAGACTGAGTCTGCCAAGTAGATTTGGAGTCTTCAACATAGTAAGTCTCCATAACTGTAAATTGAGTAGGTTTTTAGGGAAATAACATTTGATTTGGGTCTTGAAGTTTGAGTAAAATACATCTAGCCTTCAAGGCAATATATACTTACAGTAAAGGGCTCCCAAATAATAGAAGCAAGAGAAGTCAGGGGAAACATGTGGGCAAAAGCATGAAAGAGACATAGAAGGTATGCAAAAGGTAATAGTAAGAGGCAAGGTTGATGCTGTTAGGTGGGTCAGATAATGGAAGATCTTATATACCAAGCCGAGGAGTTTGGATCTCATTTTTTATATTTCAAGATTTTAAATAGAGTGATAAAACAATGCTCAGGTTTATTACTTAGAACTATATTGAAAGCAGAGTTTTTAGGGAAACATGGAAGTTCTAAGCTCCTTATGGAGGCTGTCAAATTAAAAGACAATGAGGGCTGGAACCAAGGGCAGCAGCAGCGGAACTGGAGAGCTGGACTAAGAGATGATATTTGAGCTATTTTCACACATGTAAAAAATGGAGAAAAAATAAAATTCAGCATATGCTTAGAGTAGGGAAGGGATACATGCTCGTCTGTTGCTTAAATTCATAGCTGTGGGATGTCCCTGGCAGTCCATTGGTTAAGACTTCACCTTCCAATGCAGGGGATGAGGGTTCAAGCCCTGGTCAGACAGCTAAGATCCCACAGGCATTTTGAGTAGAACACCAAAACATAAAACAGCAGCAGTATTGTAACAAATTTAATAAAGACTTAAAAAGAATGGGCCAGAAAAACACCAATACAGTATACTAACGCATATATATGGAATTTAGAAAGATGGTAGCAATAACCCTGTGTATGAGACAGCAAAAGAGACACTGATGTATAGAACAGTCTTATGGACTCTGTGGGAGAGGGAGAGGGTGGGAAGATTTGGGAGAATGGCATTGAAACATGTAAAATATCATGTATGAAACGAGTTGCCAGTCCAGGTTCGATGCACGATACTGGATGCTTGGGGCTGGTGCACTGGGACGACCCAGAAGGATGATATGGGGAGGGAGGAGGGAGGAGGGTTCAGGATGGGGAACACATGTATACCTGTGGCAGATTCATTTTGATATTTGGCAAAACTAATACAATTATGTAAAGTTTAAAAATAAAATAAAATTAAAAAAAATAAAAATAAATAAATAAAAAGAATGGGCCACATCAAAGAGATCTTGAAAAAAAATTCATAGCCATGACTAGGTTATAAGAATATCTTACATGATTTCTGTGTGTCCAGCTAGGGGTAATAAGAATTTAAATGCCTATTTAAGGGAAAAGGCAATAAGATTAGCAATTTCAATTTTGCTTCATTTTGCTTGTAAGCCTCTGGGTGCTCTGAGACTTGACTACATTCCTTTTTTTTTTTTTTTTTTTTGACAAATGGAAAAGGGTAAAAACATTATTTTTTAGGTTGTTGTATTTTCATCTCTAAGGGTAGAATCTGGATCATACCACTGAAACAAGCCCTTTCCCTACCTTTTAAAGAAACTTACTTTTAGAATTACAGAAATATTGCAAAAGTAGAGTTTCCATGCATCCCATTGCTTCTCCCTCTTTTTTCCTGCGGATGAACTCAAAACATGAGTTGCTAACCAATCGGTTCAAGACAAATTCACTCACTGTTCTTGACAGAATCCCAGGGCACAGGCTTCAGGCCAGATGCCTAATACTCTCTTATACAATGTAAATAACAGTATTGTCTTAAATAATCTCTCTGAAGATTACTCTGATGTTAAAGAGATTTTACTCCCTGATTGAGGTGGGGTGAAAGTATTTTTGGTAACCTGACCTAGAAACAGCACAGAAATCAACAGTGGGCAGGTCTCTGGGGAGGAAGGAGGGAGCAAGTGGGAGTTTAAGAAGAAGGGGCCCGCCAAGGCCACCCTTCTCCAGGGGAGTTGATCTTAGAACAACCCCAGGGCCTCTGGTACCTTGAGATGCACTTAAAAAAAATTATTTATTAATTTGGTTGTGTCAGGTTTTAGTTGTGGTGTACCAGCTTAGTTGCTCCACAGCACATGGGATGGGATCACAGTTCCCCAACCAGGGACTGAACTCATATGTCCTGCGTCACAGGGCAGATTCCTTACCACTGGGACCACCAGGGAGATCCCTGAGACGTACCTTTAAGCTTTCTCTTTTGTTGCCGAACAAAATCTTGGATTTCTCTGCCCACTGAAGCCGAATAAAAAAATATGGAGACAGAGTTTGGAGGTAATAGAAAGGTAGCTTTAATTCTCAGCCAGTGGAAAGGGGAAAACAGTAGATTAATGCCTCAAGAACTGTGCCCTCGCTCCATGAGGAGTCTCTTCAGTTCAGTTCAGTTCAGTCGCTCAGTCGTGTCCGACTCTTTGCGACCCCATGAATTGCAGCACGCCAGGCCTCCCTGTCCATCACCAACTCCTGGAGTTCACTTAGACTCACGTCCATCAAGTCAGTGATGCCATCCAGCCATCTCATCCTCTATTGGCCCCTTCTCCTCCTGCCCCCAATCCCTCCCAGCATCAGAGTCTTTTCCAATGAGTCAACTCTTCTCATGAGGTGGCCAAAGTACTGGAGTTTCAGCTTTAGCATCAGTCCTTCCAAAGAACACCCAGGGCTGATCTCCTTTAGAATGGACTGGTTGGATCTCCTTGCACTCCAAAGGACTCTCAAGAGTCTTCTCCAACACCACAGTTCAAAAGCATCAATTCTTTGGCACTCAGCTTTCTTCACAGTCCAACTCTCACATCCATACATGACCACTGGAAAAACCAAAGCCTTGACTAGACAGATCTTTGTTGGCAAAGTAATGTCTCTGCTTTTGAATATGCTATCTAGGTTGGTCATAACTTTCCTTCCAAGGAGTAAGCGTCTTTTAATTTCATGGCTGCAATCACCATCTGCAGTGATTTTGGAGCCCAGGAAAATAAAGTTTGACACTGTTTCCACTGTTTCCCCACCTATTTCCCATGAAGTGATGGGACCAGATGCCATGATCTTCCTTTTCTGAATGTTGAGCTTTAAGCCAACTTTTTAACTCTCCTCTTTCACTTTCATCAAGAGCTTTTTTAGTTCTTCTTCACTTTCTGCCATAAGGGCGGTGTCATCTGCATATCTGAGGTTATTGATATTTCTCCCTGCAATCTTGATTCCAGCTTGTGCTTCTTCCAGCCCAGCGTTTCTCAGGATGTACTCTGCATATAAGTTAAATAAGCAGGGTGACAGTATACAGCCTTGACGTACTCCCTAGGGGCTGATTATATAAGATGAGGGCTCACAGTCAGGAGTTGAGGGTGAGGAACAAAGATGTTAGGATCTTGCTCAAAAACAGTCACAGGCTGGCGTCTGTAACCCAATAATTGATCCTGGCAGTTCCGGGGCTCTGCAGCCTTCATTCTGGTATGTAAAAAGAGGAACTACAAGGGGGAGAGGGTGTTGTAAGGGTAAGTAAGCAAAGGATAACAGATGAGAAATGAAGCTCCTGTAGAGTTAGGGGGCAGAAAAGCAAACTTTGTTACAGACATGCCGAGTTAGGAGCTATTAAAGTAAAAACAAACTAGGAATGTTCAGTCCTGCTCACTGTTGTCTTTGTCTTCTTTGTTCTCAGAAAAAGGAAAGAAAAAAACCATTCCTCTTTTTCCTTTTCACTGCTACACTTTCTGGAATGGAATTCTCTGATTTATCATCAAATCTTAGTAAAATTTATTCATTACAAGGGCTTGTTTCAGTTTAGCTTAGGAATTGAAAGAGAAGCTGATTTCCTGCTCTGGAGAGAGGTTGCCTGGAGTGGACTGTGAGGACGAGAGAAGTTATCGGAAAGTTAGGGTCACTGGCAGAGTGGCCCAGAGCAGCTGTCTGCAAGGAGCCCCCAGGTAGCACCTGTGTGGATGGGTAGGGCATGTGAACCCTCTCAGTTCAGTTCAGTTCAGTCACGTAGTTGTGTTCTACTCTCTGCTACCCCATGAACCGCAGCATGCCCGGCCTCCCTGTCCATCACCAACTCCGGAGTCCACCCAAACCCATGTCCATCGAGTTGATGATGCCATCCAACCATCTCATCCTCTGTCGTCCCCTTCTCCTCCTGCCCCCAATCTTTCCCAGCATCAGGGTCTTTTCCAGTGAGTCAGCTCTTCGCATCAGGTGGCCAAAGTATTGGAGTTTCAGCCATGCTCAGAAATACGTGGGGGAGGGACTGCTTTTCCTATAGTCAGGTAGCCTGAGATGTAACTTTCATTTGTGTATGAAAGAGAGGGCTTCCCTGGTGACTCAGAGGGTAAAGCATCTGCCTACAATGCAGAAGACCTGGGTTTGATCCCTGGGTCGGGAAGATCCCCTGGAGAAGGAGAAGGCAACCCACTCCAGTACTCTTGCCTGAAAAATCCCATGTATGGAGAAGCCTGGTAGGCTACAGTGTATGGGGTTGCAAAGAGTCGGACACGACTGAGCAACTTCACTATAACCCCTTGAAATCTGAAGAATGAAGGAACATACAAGATGCATGCCTTTCCTAATTTTATTATAATGAATACAGATCGAAATGGGGAAAAATCTTTTTAAAAACAGTAGTCATCTTTTACTTCAATGTACATTTTTATTCATAATTGAAAACAATAGCCTATTATACTGCTAATTTATTGTAAGAGTCTCCAGAGTCAAAGGGTCCATAGAGACATAAAAAAATGTATGCAGTTTCTATTAAATAACACTTTCTGGTCACTTTAGAATATGAGTATAATATACAGGTATTATATGCACAAAAATGTTAAAAAGGAATTGTGAAAACAAGTCTTGTTACTAGTTTGTATAAGAAAAAAGACATTCATTTTTCACAGGCTACCAACATCATATAGGATGATTCCTAACAGAATTCAACTTTTTTCATTGATTCGCCTGGTAGCTCAGAGATCTGTAGAAAAGAAGTTAATATACAATGAAGTCACTACACAGTGTTCAGGGGCAGTAGAAATTCATACTGGTACAAAATATTATCCAAGATTTGTACACGAAGTTGAAGTGCTGAGACTGAGATACACATTGGTTGGCAAGTAATCTAAGAATCATTTAAGACTGAAAGTTTTTTTTTAAAATGATGTTTTAAAAAAAATCTGAAAGGTTAAAAACATGTAGAAATACATAGGCCATGTCCTTCTGTCCTCTTACCAGCAGATCCTTGCCTTTGAAATAGAGCGAAATGCTTTAAGTATTTCCCGTATTTTCCATAAGATGGCAGAGTTGATGTTACTAATGTGAGGACAGACTAACTTGAATTCTGTTAGTCATAGCGATAAAGAGACATAGAGGCGTTCTCACCATTTCAATACTGCTCTGCCGCTTTCAATAAATATAATATTGAGTTAGTTAGAAATAATACTAAAGAAATAATTACATGTCGTGTCATCTCTGCAACTATGCTTTCAGCCTTGTATTTTCTCCTTTACTGAGTCCCCTTACTTGCCTGCTCTGCATTTTATTTAAACAGTGATCTATCAAACTAGAAACCCTACGCTACCACCCCCAGATCATCAGAGATGAAGCAAGAAAATCACTTGAGTGAGTAGCGACTGTGATTGCTTTTGATTGTGAGGAGCTTTGATGTGAATTCAGAGGCCCTTCAGACTGGCTTTGGTTTGTCTGAGGTGGGTGACTGCAGTCCTCATATTTGTGATTCAGGTTGTGAGTGGTAGGGGGCTCATTTGGTCCATTTTGCTCTTTTCATCCAGAGTCACAACAGAAAAGATGGCACAGGTTGGCCCAGATGGATGGGGCAGCCTCTGGGCTAGTGAAACCTCGGTATTATAGTGTGGACAGGTATCCTTTTTAGAGGCTGGACCCCAGGAAAGCAAGTTACCAGTTACCTGAAAGCTATTGGGATTTCTTCTGTAAACTTCTCAAGGCAAAGATGTTTTTGTTACTACCCCAGCTTCTTGCGCAAAGTAGATGCTGAGCCTTTGCTGAGTCATAGGGAGAAACAGTGAGGTTGTGAGCTGGGACCTGGAATCTGGAGGAAGCAAAGCCCCAGCCCCCCCACCTCGAGAGGGTCTGGCTTGTGCAGAGCACCAGCAGGTGTTGGCTCAGGGCTGTGAGGTTAGTACTCTTCTTCATACTCCTGACCGTGAGCTCCCTGTGGGCAAACCCTGTTATGATCTTCCTTCATCCCTCTAGTGCCCACCCAGACCATCACACGCAGCAGGTGCTAAGAGGTGTGTTTTGAAAAGAAGCAGCAGCTGTAGCTAGACACCAGGGGATGCTAGTATGGCTTCAAGGAGGTCATCTAATCCTGTCTCTCTAGAGGAGCTGGTGTACCAAATGCTAGGGTGGTCCCTACCCGCAGAGAAACTTCAAGAGCAGGAATATCTTCTAGATATTGTCAACTTTATACACCAAAGTGCTTATCAGACTTTTCATGAATGAAGAAGTAATAACATCCTAGTTTGCTATATGCTGCTGTTATCAGAAAGAAGAGCTCTGACAGGCCAAGGATGCACCAGGAAGAAGTTTGTTTTGGTGAACAGAGAAGGAGGGTAACCCCTCCCATGGAAAAAGCTTGCTACACTCATGCTTTCTGCAAAAGCTTCCCTTGCTTGTGAAACATCTCCAGGACTTTGCTATCCTTGCAACTGAAAATATCAGGGCATCCTAGTAAAAGAGATATTTTGGGAACCACAAGATGGAGGAAAATTTATTGAAAGGGAGAATGCCAGAGAACTAAAACCAAGAACCACAATCTTGAAAATCTCTTTATTTTTTTCCCGAGAGAGAGGATCTTATTAGAACATGGCTCCCATTCAGAATATTCAGGGGATATCTTTGATATTACTGAGACTTTAACCTTCTGAATACCCAAGTGTTTTTATTTTAACCATTTTGGATGGTGAGTTTTTTGAAGTAAAATTTATGTACTCAATTATTTAAGAAGAACTTGTTCACCACAGGGCCAATGTATAAAGTTGTGCAGGTTACATGGAGTACAGCAGTGCCACATTTTAAAGTGTTTCCATTCAAATTATAGACATTGAAGATCTGTGTGGCTATTTGAAAATGTTTCCAGTAGATGACAAAATAAATAAATAAAAATCAATACTATAATTTTAGGACAAATGAAAGGACAGTATCTTGACTAAGGGGTTCCTAATTTACAATAAATGTTTTTATTGATAATCTGGATTTATCACTGTATGAACAAAATGCTATTCCTTGAAGCAATACAATGTTACCCACAGAGTCTACTAAGTGCATTCATTCTTACCTTAAATGTCTCCAGACAACTGTGCAGTAGAATTTTTTATATTAGTTCTCTATCTCTGTTCTTTTAGTTTGGGAGAGTATGTTAAATTATTGTATTTCTGCATATTGTGTACAATGCTGCTGCTACTGCTGCTGCTGCCAAGTCGCTTCAGTAGTGTCCGACTCTGTGCAACCCCATAGGCGGCAGCCCACCAGGCTCCCCCATCCCTGGGATTCTCCAGGCAAGAACACTGGAATGGGTTGCCATTGCCTTCTCCAATGCATGAAAGTGAAAAGTGAAAGGGAAGTCGCTCAGTCATGTCCAACTCTTTGCGACCCCATGGACTGCAGCCCACCAGGCTCCTATGTCCGTGGGATTTTCCAGGCAAGAGTCCTGGAGTGGGGTGCCATTGCCTCCTCCGATTGTATACAATACCTATGTTTAATTTTCAATTTTTACTTGAAAAATACATGAAATGTCATGACATGAAACTGTCATTAAAATAATTAGAATTGTGTGTAAATTGAGTCAATAGTATTTAAAAAGAGGGTTGAAGAGCTTTTCTATGGGAAAAACTCAGGAGTTTCAGAGTGTGGGTTTTGTAACATTTATTGGGGTAGTCAAAGACTGTTTCTGTTTGTTTCTTGGTTCTCAGTTCTGCTGTGGGTAGAGGTTGCCAGGTAGCAGAGTTCTTATCTCATATAAAGGAGTCTCAGAAAAATCTGAAAGGAAAGCACAACTGAGAAGACAATGTTTTCTTGCCTTTCTACCTATAATGGCAGAAATTCCTTACTGTTTTCAGATTGGAATGGTCTCAGCAGCAGTTTTCACCTATACATTTCTATCAGGAGATGAGCAATAACTTTGTTATTCTGAAAGAGAATAAAATGTATTTTTGCTTTAGAAAATTAGTACTTTTCACTTCAAATATTTCCCTAAGGACTTAGAAGTATTTTGAAGTGCTAATGCCCAAATTCCCTTTGAGTTATATAGGAGGAAACTGGAGTAGCTATGTCTTTATGAGAATACAAGAATGTAACCTTATTACAGTTGTCATGGATGCTAAGAATATCCTGTGCTACCCTACGTATCCATCATGTGGTGTCTTAGATTTGCAGGGGAACTTTAATGAAAGCTCTCCACTTTCTTAAGAGGTTTTAATTATCTTGTGGCCCCATATTTACAGATATGGACATGTGAAGATCAGGCAGAATTTATATTACTCAAGGAGAGTCGTCAGCCATGGGCCCTGAAGCAAAAGAGAAAAGAATAAAACAGGATTGGAAGACCCCCTTCTTGACCCTCCCCTGAAACTTCCTTCTTGACAAAGATTGATGGGACCAATGTGACTCAGGCTCAGAGACTTCAGAGCCAAATCCTTGTAAGCCTGACAGCACAGAAAGAACTTTCCAGAGGGCAAAGAGATTTCGATTTCTGGGTGAACTTTGGATATTTGAGTAATCAATGGCTCTTCTTTGTGATGTTAAAAAAACCCAAAGATCAATCTTTTTCTCCCCTTAACTCACCACATTAAACAAGTGGTTTAAAAACAATAAATAAAGTGGAATTAATGAGTTTTGCTTGCCCTATAAAAACAAGCGTGCCATATGACTTGCCCCAGATTCCAATGTCTAAAGTTACTTAACCTGGTGCTCTATATATTATATTTTGCTTTAAAATATGTAGCACAGGAAAGAAATTTTGTTCCTTAGAGTGATGACAAAAATGAAAACCCATAGAAAAACCTCAATAAATATTTCTAGGCATTGGTTGAATACATGGGTTAAATGTGACAGTTTAGAATAATAAATACCCTGGACAATGCAAAGAAAAGTCTGCTCAACACAAGGCAAGTTATGATGAGGGAAGCAGAAGCTGATTACCATTCACATGTAGAATATTCTATTTGTACCATCATGATCTGAGTGCTGTAGTGTACTGACTTCAATGACAAGGCTCTTAGTTTCATTTTACATAGGAGACCCAATAAAACTGTTCTGTTAGGAGTGCCTTCACTGACTACTAGTTTAGGTTTAAAAGAGAGTTAAGACACCAGAAAAACAATTCCCTCCGCTCTTTTTTTTTTTTTTTTTTTAAGAGGTTTAAAAGAAAGGAAACCATATGAAGCAGTTAAAAAGTGACCTGAAGCAATTATTTACAAAACCACTTCCTCAGGAATGAAAGTCTTGAGAAGAGCCTGATATCTGGTACTGTAGTTGAAAGGAAACTCTCTGTTGGTTGACAAAAAAAGCAGGAAAAGGCTCGACTGGGGCAGATAGAATCATATTTCTTTAGAATAAAGAAAGAAGAAGGGAGGCAGGACAGAGTAGTTCTGCCTTTTGGGAAGTGAAGAGCAGCTATCTGAGGTCTGAGATGTTTTTTGGTCCTGTGAAGACAAAGTGACAAGAGGCAAGGCCACTGGTTGGGACTTGCTGATGCTCAGATACAGGCAGAGGAAAGGTGGAGTGGAAGGAGCCATCAGCCGGAGCCCAGATGAAAAAAATCATAAGATTTCTGTCAACAGCCAAGGGATGGTTCAGTCCAGACTCGTGATAGCCAATGACCACCCAGTGGAAAGAAAAGAAGGCTGGACTGACAGCTTGTCTAGCAGACTGGGTAGGAGGAGGGGCAAGCCTCTGCAGATACCAGCCTCCATCCATCTCCTCATCCCTGAACTGAGCAAACCAATGGCTGAGGTCCTTTCAAGGCAACAGCCTGATCTTGCAGAGAAAAGAATATATTGTCTCAAGCATCTTTCTTCTTTTAAGTCTTGATCCCCAAAACAATTGTATACTATTTATCCTTCAGGAGCATGGGCCACATGGTACATTATTTAAAAAAGGATGTGCTCAGTGAAGTTGGTGTGTATATGCATGTGTTCCGAATGGAAAAGTGAACCAATCTTATCTTGGTGATCAGTGTCAGCAGCCAGATTTGCAGGTACAAGGTATGGTGGACTATAACTAACACTTCTCAGCAGCAGAAATCATTTTGAGGAATATTGTTTAATGAGTGGTACCTGGAAGGTTTCTCTCTGTTTCTCTGTCACTCATACACACACACACATTCACTGACTGACAGAGTCTTGGAGGAACATATGATAAAATCTAATTACAAAAACAGTTTAGGATTTCCCTCAACTGTATGTATCCTTAGAGAAACAGACTACCAAGTAGTTTAAAATACACCCTTTGTCTCCACGGGTTTCCACATCTGCCCGTCTGGAGTATGGGTGCAGGAACGGGGAGGGGGTGACCGTTTTTATTGTTTGTGTCACCTTATTTAAGGGACTTGAGCTTGGAGGATTTTGGTTTCTGTGGGGGCTCCTGGAACCAGTTTCTCACAGATACAGAAGAATGACTGTACCCATTCGTCTCTAGCCAATATTATGTTCTTAGAGGTTGAAAGGAAACACAAGCCCAACTTTTACTGAGAGAAAATAACAGAAAAGGAAGGGTCATATATTTTTCACTTGAATGTCCTTCCCCATCTCCCTAATCACCAATGTCCATTACATACTTGGTGAATTGAATGAAAAGAAAATAATGGCACACCCAATCAAATCAGAAGAAAAGGTGCTGCCACAAGAAGAGTTATGATCATAGAAGAATTAATGTATGTTTGTAGCAGAACAATGAGAACCAAGTAATATATTAGATTGCAATTTAATTTCCAGAGAAGTAAAGTTAAAATATATTCTGCACAATTATGGGAAACATAGAAGGATCTTGTGTCATAGGTTTATTATTTTATTTCTAAGAAGAAAGGCAGAAAGATGAGGTAGAAATTCTCATTTCACAGAGTTGATAATTCCTCACAGTATTGAAGAATATATGTATTTTTTAAATAATGTATTGTAATCAAAGTAAATGAAAATATTCTTCCAAAAAACCATGCCCACTAGTCTGAACTGTGTGGCAGAGACTGCTAAACATTCTTCAGTATACATTTCCCTTTGTTACTAAGAAATCAAACCCCTAAATTTTAGATGAGCACAAGGCCACCGCTGATAAAGATTACAATTTCTAGCTTTCCTTGCAGATGAACTTGGGATGAACCAAGTAGTGTGTGCAACATGTGAGACACATCCTTAAGTGAAAGAAGCACCATTCTCTGTGCCCTTTTTAGCTGGAATACAAAAACAATGGCTGGAACTTTGGCAGCCATCTAGAATCATGTTATGATCTTGAGAATGGCAGGAGACATGCTGAAGCAATGAGAGAGGAGGAGCCAGGGTCCCTGTCTCTAGTGAACTGGAGTCCAGGTCTTTGCTGACTATCTCCAGGATTTTGAAATATGAAGAGATATAGACCTGGATCTTATTGAAGTCACTGCCAGTTTTCTTTTCTGTCATTTGTAGGTAACACTGCTGCTGCTGCTCTTAGTTGCTCAGTTGTGTCCGACTCTTTGTGACCTCATGGACCATAGCCCTCCAGGCTCCTCTGTCCATGGGATTTTCCAGGCAAGAATACTGGAGTGGGTAGCCATTCCCTTCTCCAGGGGATCTTCCCAACCCAGGGATCAAACCCAGGTTTCCTGTATTGCACGCAGATTCTTTACCATTGAGCCACCTGGGAAGCCCTAGGTAACCCTGCTGCTGCTGCTGCTGCTAAGTCGCTTCAGTCGTGTCCGACTCTGTGCGACCCCATAGACAGCAGCCCACCAGGCTCCCCTGTCCCTGGGATTCTCCAGGCAAGAACACTGGAGTGGGTTGCCATTTCCTCCTCCAATGCATGAAAGTGAAAACTGAAAGTGAAGTCGCCCAGTCGTGTCCGACTCTTTGCGGCCCCATGGACTGCAGCCCACCAGGCTCCTCCGTCCATGGGATTTTCCAGGCAAGAGTACTGGAGTGGGGTGCCATTGCCTTCTCTGTAGGTAACCCTGATCCTAACAAATATAGACTGACAAGGTTGACTGCCAAAGCAATTCTATGAGAATAACTAGATAATTGGTTTCTTCAAACTGTTGTAAAAATAACTTAATTCTAGAGAGCAAAGTAAAAGTGTGTGCTAAATGTAAAATGGTCCAAGTTTTCAGTCAATCAAAAAAACAAGAACAATAACCCCAAGTTAAGGACTGATATGTCCAAATCCAAATTAGGTAGAATTTCAGATTTGAATTCTTCCCTCCTTCTTCCTCCCTCCTCTCTTCTTTCTCTTTCTTTTCTTCTTTACTCCTTCCTTTTTTTTCTTCTTATTTCTCTTTCTTCTTTTTACTTAATTTAGTTATCAGTTTCAGGCCAAAACATATTTGGAATTCTTTGAATATTTCAGTATCTCATGTATTTCTTGTTCTTTATATGCTTGCAACTCCATGAAAGATGATTTATGTATCACTTGGCACCAAACTTCTCTACAAATATCCATATTTAAGAAGATTTACCTACATTTGAGTAATGGAGTTTTTTTTTCCACTTCAGTTCAGTGCAGTTCAGTTGCTCAGTTGTGTCCAACTCTTTGCAACCCCATGAATTGCAGCACGCCAGGCCTCCCTGTCCATCACCAACTCCCGGAGTTCACCCAGACTCATGTCCATCGAGTCGGTGATGCCATCCAGCCATCTCATCCTCTGTCGTCCCCTTCTCCTCCTGCCCCCAGTCCCTCCCAGCATCAGAGTCTTTTCCAATGAGTCAAATCTTGGCATGAGGTGGTCAAAGTACTGGAGTTTCAGCTTGAGCATCATTCCTTCCAAAGAACACCCAGGACCAATCTCCTTTAGGATGGACTGGTTGGATCTCCTTGCACTCCAAGGGACTCGCAAGAGTCTTCTCCAACACCACAATTCAAAAGCATCAATTCTTCGGCACTCAGCCTTCTTCACAGTCCAACTCTCACATCCATACATGACCACAGGAAAAACCATAGCCTTGACTAGACGAACCTTTGTTGGCAAAGTAATGTCTCTGCTTTTGAATGTGCTATCTAGGTTGGTCATAACTTACCATCCGAGGAGTAAGCGTCTTTTAATTTCATGGCTGCAATCACCATCTGCAGTGATTTTGGAGCCCCCAAAAATAAAGTCTGACATTGTTTCCCTATCTATTTCCCATGAAGTGATGGGACCAGATGCCATGATCTTTGTTTTCTGAATGTTGAGCTTTAAGCCAACTTTTTCACTCTCCTCTTTCATTTTCATCAAGGGGCTTTTTAGTTCTTCTTCACTTTCTGCCATAAGGGTGGTGTCATCTGCATATCTGAGGTTATTGATATTTCTCCCGGCAATCTTGATTCCAGCTTGTGCTTCTTTCAGCCCAGGATTTCTCATGATGTACTCTGCATATAAGTTAAATAAGCAGAGTGACAATATACAGCCTTGATGTACTCCTTTTCCTATTTGGAACCAGTCTGTTGTTCCATGTCCAGTTCTAACTGTTGCTTCCTGACCTACATATAGGTTTCTCAAGAAGCAGGTCAGGTGCTCTGGTATTCCCATCTCTTTCAGAATTTTCCATAGTTTATTGTGATCCACACAGTCAAAGGCTTTGGCATAGTCAATAAAGCAGAAATAGATGTTTTTCTGGAACTCTCTTGCTGTTTCCATGATCCACCGGATGTTGGCAATTTGGTCTCTGGTTCCTCTGCCTTTTCTAAAACCAGCTTGAACATCTGGAAGTTCACGAGTCACCTTTTTCCACTTAGCCCACAATAAAGAAATTAAGGTTTTTCAGGATGAAAAGAGAAATGCTGCCAACAAATTATGAATGTTTTGAGAATGGTTTTTTGACGAATTCTTTACTTATACATACATTCTTCTAATATTTCAGATACATTCACTCCCTCTCTGCATTTCACACTATGCAGTTATGTGAGCAGTGATTCCCTTTATCAGTTCTACTTTTGGGCATAATATCCTTAAGTTACAGGCTTATTTATCATAAATATTTGAACAGGGAACATAGGTAGACCTTCAATCCAGCAAAGGTTACAGATGACTCTTAAATAGGAAGGAAATAAGAAAAAGAGACATTCTAATTTTTAAAAGATCAATTACTGATATTATTTCCTACTTAATTCAATTATCCATTGGAAGAGTTACTAACTTGGGCTAAAAGGTCGAGTCAGAACATTTGAATTCTAATCAACTGCAGAAGTTCTCCTATTTACATACTATGTAACTCTGAAATGATAAGCGAGTATTTCCTTTGAGAAATACTTAGCCAGAATGTTTACTCCATACTGAATCCACATTTTGGGAAATTATACATTTTAAAATTAGGTGTGAAGTGAAGAGCTGTTTATTCTTGGCAGGATTCCTTTCTAATTTGCAAAGATTGAAATGAGCAATTTTGGTTTTTACTTCCTCCTCAGTTTAGCAGAGTCATGATGGTTCTCTCCAGCTTTGCAATGTATATTTCAGCTGGTGTTGATGAAGACAAATTCCTCTCAATCATGAGTGGTCCATCCATTAAGTGAGACAGATGGTAGTCTTGCCATAGTTTGCTAGATTCAGCCTCTTAAAACTGGCTGCTTCCCTTACCTAGGTCTACAGGCTTCCCTGGTGGCTCAGAGGTTAAAGTGTCTGCCTGGAATGCAGGAGACCCAGGTTTGATCTCTAGGTCGGGAAGATCCCCTGGAGAAGGAAATGGCAACCAACTCCAGTTCTCTTGCCTGGAGAATCCCATGGAGGGAGGAGCCTGGTAGGCTACAGTCCATGGGGTCGCAAAGAGTCAGACACGACTGAGCGACTTCACTGACTCACTCACTCACAGGAAATGTGTGCTATGTGCTAAGTCACTTTAGTCGTGTCTGACTCTTTATAACCCCATGGGCTGTCACCTGCCAGGCTCCTCTGTCCATGGGATTCTCCAGGCAAGAATACTGGAGTGGATTGCCATGCCCTCTCCCAGGGGATCCTCCCCACCCAGGGATCAAACTCGTGTCTTTTAAGTCTCCTCCATTGGCAGGCGGGCTCTTTACCACTAGTGCCACTATAGGAAATAGTAGGGCTTATTTTTCTGGGGGAAAAAAGAAGGAAGTCAGTGTTTTCCTAGGCAGGATGTCAAGTTATCTTCAAAACAGGTAAGCCAACAGCCTTTCAGCTTGGAGTGATGGACACAAGTTTTTGTTTCAAGGACACATACCCTGACGTTGTACAGCAGGTGGCAGGCTAAGACACTTGTGGATGTACTATCTTAAAGCTTTTCCTAAGAGAAATTCCCCCCCCCCCCTTTTTTTTTAAATAATACCTTCACTTTATTCCAGCCTTCCCAGGTGCTTCTCTATCCTTGGACAAAGGCAGAGAAGAAAACAGAAGTCTTTAAGATAACATTTCAATGCAACTGAGAAGAAACCAGATTCTATAAGAACAGTAGAAAATAAAGAACGCTGAATCATTATCTGCACTGTGACCTTTGGAAACTGACCCGAAGGAAACTGACATCGAACGCACGTTTGATGAACGTGAGCAGCAGGGGAATAGCTCTTTCTGCATCTTTCTGCCCCAACTCCAGGCAGATAAAGGGAAATCAGAGAAATCTGTCTGAGGCTGTTCCATACCCCATATGTATTCTGTCTCTTGGGAACTTTCTAATTCAGCCCCTCCTCTGCTGTAATTTCCCTGCTTTACTTCTGCTACCTTGAAAGTAAATTAGAAAGCATCTTAACTGCACAACGGCAGCAGAAGACACTTATAAAAGGAAAAGTCATTGATGAGAGATGAAAGACGCAGTCTGGGGGAGGGGTGGACAAAGCTCACAAGACACAATGCCAGGATGGTTCAAAGAGGGAAAAATAAAGTGGTTTTAACTTTCCCCATCTCCATTCTAATCAGCGCTCATGACCGTGAGAACTGCTAAGGGGCGCATGGGCACTGGGTGTCCCATCTCCAGCTTTACTGGGGCCATTTCCGAGAAGAGAGCTTGAACCTGGAGCTGGATCATCTTCTAGGATGAGGAAATTCTATCCAATGGACCCAGGCTAAAAATACATGTTCGTTTTCCCTCACTTTGACCAGACATACACTTGCACACAGAGAAGTCAAGATGAGGCAGGAACGTACATAACAGTGAACATGCCTTTGTCGAAAGTGCTGGCGTGTGATGCACGGTGCAGCGTGGATTCTCTAAAACAGGAAGCTTCAAAAGCTGGAAATGCTCACTTCTAAGAGGCAGGAAGGGGCTTCCCTGGTGGCTCAGCGGTAAAGAATCCTCTTGCCAATGCAGGAGACAGAGGCTCCATCCCTGGGTTGGGGAGATCCCCTGGAGAAGAAAATGGCAAACCACTCCAGTATTCTTGCCTGGAAAATTCCATGGACAGAGGAGTCTAGTCCAGGGCTACAGTCCAGGGTTCACAGAATCAGACATGACTGAGTGACTAAACAACAAAGAGGCAGCAAGCTTGACAGTTTTGTGTCGCAATTACCCAGATCAAGGAGTGGCTGCTGAGTGTTACTGCACAAGCCTGTGCATCTTTTCATCCATTGGTCTTAAGAAAGTATAACTCCTGAAGACTGGTGGGACCAGGAGAGGTACGGAGGAGCTCCAGGGGAGGGAGAGCAGACAGGGGACCTATGTGGTTTGCTTCTGATGAGTGGCAACTTTCCTGGGACTTTAGAATTATCATTATGGATTGACGGCATTGGGGTTTGAAACAGTGATAATTTCAATGAAGAAAGATTAAAAACTAAAAACACACGTACCATATCAAGTAGTTCCATATATTGAATATCCATAGAATGATGACTAATATAAGGATTTCCTCCTCAAATCTGCAGTTAGACAAGATCTAGGACTCTGCAGTGCTTCGTAGAAGTATGTTCAAATTTATATGAAGGCAATGCAAGTTAGTGTGGTAATATTTTGTGAAGTGTTCACTGTGTTTTGTTTGTGTGTGTGTGTGTATGTGTGGAGGGGATGATGAAATGACAGTTTAAAATATTTAAATGTTAATTTTATTCTTCTGTCTTATTGATTTTCTACATTTTTTTACATATTCTATTAGCTTCCTCTCTAGTAATACTATGTATTCATCTTGGATTTGGAAGGTAAAAATTACTTGAAATTAAGAAACGCGCTGTTGAGTGAATATTATTTCTAATCTCTTAAATACAGGCAAGTTTTTCAAGCTATTTTTTAGTAAACTTGGAAGAGTTTGGAGTTTGCGTGAGGTTTTCACAGTACTTGAATGGGTAGCAAGAGCTCCAGACAGGATCCAACTTGTTGCTCTGACATGACAGTGAGAACTGCCTCTTTTAATTGTGGTACATTTCCAACTGATCTTCACCTTACCCTTGGGAGGGAGGGATTGTTGTTATACTTACAGATGAGGAATTCTCTAGGGTTGAGACGTCAACACTCTCCAAGACCACAGGGGTGGGCTGGGGACCCAAGCCCCTCCCTGTCCTTGTCCTCCAGTTTCTCCTTCCTTGGGCCACAAAATATGCCCTCTGGACACAGCAGGACTCTGGACACATCAGCAAATCCCCGAGGATTCACCTCCCTCAACTGTACAAGGTGACTTGGACTGGTCTTTCTCTCCACTCCCTGCTACCTCCTGTTTATTTTTAATTTGGGTTTATTCAGTGGAATGAAAAGTGATGGGATTCAGTGGGTGTCAGCTGACTGATGGGAGACACAGTCCAGAGGAGGCTGTGAGTCTAGCAGGCCTCCAGAAAGCCCACGCTGTTTGTCAAGAACCAGGGTGGACTTTATTGCATAAATTCTCAGTCTTAAGGCGATCTCATAAGATATATGGACTTGGAAGAAGTAGGAAACTAAATCCTCTATAGAAATACAAAAATGTAGACACCATTTAAGACGGGTTGTAGACTGACTTAGAGGTTCATGGGCCAGGTTAACAACTTCTGGATTAAATAGTGCATGTACTCAATTTCATGGCCTCTAGGAGGACCAATCCTGGTTGTTACACAAAGTGAGCAAAGCTTATTTTGATGTGGGAAATAGTAATTGAAAGATAAGAATGGAAAAAAAAAATGTGATGAGTTTTCAAGACAGTCCTTTTCTTCCATGGGAAATTATGCTTCCCGTATTACTTTCTTGGTTATTGGAATAGGTTAGAAGAAAGAAAAGTTGATGAAGAACCAATAGAAGTATATATACTTCTTTAAGAGTATATAGAGAACTCCATGCCATTTTGATACTTTTTTGGAATATATTAAGAGCAACACTTCTGATTGCAGATTTATGGTTGTGATTTCTGTCCCATGAACCTATAAGCTATATATTTAGGTCTGGGTGCCAATGGCAGGTCTGGGATAAAGGGTAGAAAATCTGAACCTCAGAGATGCCCAGATTCCCTCCAAAGGGCAAAGATGTTCTACCGGTCATTTCACTCTTTCTTACACCCATGATATATAATTTTTCAGAACACAGGAAGAACAAGATGTCATTCACACATCTGAACATTTAGATTGCCATACTATTATTCTGGGTTTTGGAAAGTTGAGAACAAAGGAGGACTCCCTGTTTTGTCTGGTGGTGGTGAACAATTGATCCATACTCAGTCTGAAAGCCTGACCCACTCTCTGTACCCATTTATCAGTTGTCATGGCATCTAACTTGCTGCTGAGAAACCCCGGGTGACGTCTACCATGTGAACTCTTTCAGGTCTGGGGTCACCACAGGCAGCAACGGGGACCTGACACCTCAACTATACGAACCCACATTTCTCTTAGAATTGACTGTGGAAGGTTTTCACAGAATGTTTTTTTCATGTCACATGCCTCACATTAAATATTGTTAAAAAATTAAAAACCGATTTTGGGGGTACAATTTACAAGTCTTCATATAAGAAGGAAATGACTAAAAAAATACCCACCCAAGCACCTACAACTCATCTAGAGAACAAGGCTACTAATACGTAGGCTGTGCCCGGAGAACTCCGTGACTCGTGGAAAAGCGGGGAGGTGCGGTCCACCCTCTGGAAGGAAGTGAGACGTGCTGATGCAGAGAGTGCTGTCGGTGGTGCTTGGCTTCCTAAGTCAAATTCGGCAGCTGCGTTTCAGAGTCAGTGTCGTTACTTATTTCGACCTAAAACAGAAAATATGAATGGCTTTAAAAGACTTCAAAATTGAAAATGAAATTTCCTTTCTATTTACCCGGGCTTTATAAAAGGCAAAATGTGACTTGTGCTGTCTGGGTTCCTGGCTGTAGAGTCAGCAACCAAAACACCAGGGTTCCCTGCTTTTCGGATCAGGGTGGGTGAGCAGGTGTAAACATCAGAGGGTGGAACTTGGCTTCCTGGGAAGGAAGTGCCAGCCACAAGAAGATGAGGGGGTGAGGTAAGGATGTTGTCTTTGGTGACCTTGGGGTAAAGACAACAGGGTGGTGTTGTCTCCAAACGGCCAGATACGCCCCTAACCTAAGCTATAGGCTTCTGCTAGTTGACTGCTCAAGAATCATAAACACATAGGTGGCTTTCACACCACCTATGGCCCTTACATACATCCCACTCTGTGATGGTTAATTAAAAAACAATACTTTAATTTATATATTTTTCACTGTGCTGGCTCTTCCTTGCTGCGAGCAGGCTTTTCTCTAGTTGCGGTGCACAGACCTCTCGCTGTGGTGGCTTCTTTTGCTGCAGAGCACGGGCTTTAGGGTACATGGGTTTCAGTAGTTGTGGTGCCTGGCTTAGTTGCTCCTGGACCGGGGATCGAAGCTGTGTCTCCTGCATTGGCAGGTGGATTCTTTACCACTGAGCCACCAGGGAAGCCCTGTGATGGTTAACTTAATGTGTCAATTTGGCTAGGCCATAGCACCCAGATATTTGGTCAAACACCGGTCTAAAAGTCACTGTGATGGCATTTTTTTTTTTTTAAAGATTAACCTTTAAATCAATAGACTTTGAGTAAAGTAAATTCTCTCCATAATATGGGTGGATCATGTTCAATCAGTTGAAGGTGTTAAGAGAAAAGACTGAGGTCCCTGGAGGAAGAAGGAATTCTGCCTCCAGACTGCCTTTGGACTCAAGATGCAATGTCAACTCTTCCTGGCTCTCTAGTCTGCCTGCCTACTCTGCAGATTTAGACTTGCCAGCCCCATAATCACATGAGCAGATTTATTAAAATCTCTCTCTCTCTCTACACACACACACACACACACACACACCTTATTGATTCTGTTTGTCTGGAATACACACTCTCATCTCCAGTCGTCTTTGTCTCCACACATTTGATAAAGATGCTGTACCTTTCAGACCCCATAGCAGGCAATTAGCCTTGGGAAGGTGAAGGCTTTAGTTACAGCATCTTCATACAGTATCAGCCTCAACACAGTGTCTGCTACATGATTGGCACCCGGCAAATATTTGTTGCATACTTCTGCTCTGTTTCTCTCTTGTGAGAAGTCTTAGCTGGTCCAAAACTACTTATCTTTGAGGTCAGTGGATATTTCTTCTCCTCCTTGAAGTCCCCACTTCCACCTCAGCAGTGTTGCTTGCTCATCCTGCTTATGGCAACTCACACACTATGACTGGACCCCATGTGGGGCGAGCAGCATTCGGCCTCACAAGCAACTGTTTCACTCAGCTCCATAAGTTTTCTCCCTCCAACTAAATTATAAGCAGGGTGCTGGTGGAGATCGTCTTTCATGCTTGTTTTATCTCCCCATCCAGCAGTTCTCTCCCATTAACTCAGTTTGATGACCCTCTCTATGACTTGGAATATAGACTTTTTAGTCATAACTTGAAATAGCTGAAAAAAAGATCCAACTTTCCAGTTTTGCCTTTAGGTAGCCACCCTTATCCCTGTAAATTCTGTTCCCTTCTCAGTCCTCAGGGGTGGGACCCCTCCGTTCCCTCCTTACTACTTATCACATTTTCTGTGCCCTCCTATTTCTCTACATTCTGAAAGATGTAGCCCAAATGCCTAGCCCTTTTACCCCACTGCAGTTTAACAAGGAAAGATAAAAGGGTGAAATTAAATGGTGGAATTTTTGTGGTTTTATAAATCTTTTAGTCCGAAGATTTATTTGAGAGTCAAGTTATGGAGGTTTATTCATCCATCCAACAGATGACTCTTCCAGAATGGGATAGACAGTGGAGGAGGATGTTTTCCTTCTTTGTTAGCAAATAGTATTGGTGGTGGTGGGGGGTGTGGTCAGGGGAACATCTAGGTACCTGCTCATATCCTTTTTTTAAAAAAATCTTTTTAATTTTTACCTTTTTTAAAAAATTAATTTTTATTGGAGTATAGTTGATTTACAATGATGTGTTAGGTTCTATTATATGGCAAGGTGACTCAGCTATACGTATACATATATCTCTTCTTTTTTGGATTTCCTTCCCATTTAGGTCACCACAGAGAACTGAGTAGAGTTCTGTGCTATACAGCACATTCTCACTTAGTTGTCTGTCTTATCAGTTCAGTTCAGTTCAGTTCAGTTGCTCAGTCATGTCCAACTCTTTGCGACCCCATGAATCGCAGCACACCAGGCCTCCCTGTCCATCACAACTCCCAGAGTTCACTCAGACTCACGTCCATCGAGTCAGTGATGCCATCCAGCCATCTCATCCTCTGTCGTCCCCTTCTCCTTCTGCCCCCAATCCCTCCCAGCATCAGAGTCTTTTCCAATGAGTCACCTCTTGGCATGAGGTGGCCAAAGTACTGGAGTTTCAGCTTTAGCATCATTTCTTCCAAAGAAATCCCAGGGCTTATCTCCTTCAGAATGTATTGGTTGGATCTCCTTGCAGTCCAAGGGACTCTCAAGAGTCTCCTCCAACACCACAGTTCAAAAGCTTCAATTCTTCTGTGCTCAGCTTTCTTCACAGTCCAACTCTCACATCCGTACATGACCACTGGAAAAACCATAGCCTTGACTAGACGGACCTTTGTGGGCAAAGTAATGTCTCTGCTTTTGAATATGCTATCTAGGTTAATCATAACTTTTCTTCCAAGGAGTAAGCATCTTTTAATTTCATGGCTACAGTCACCATCTGCAGTGATTTTGGAGCCCCCAAAAATAAAGTCTGACACTGTTTCCACTGTTTACCCATCTATTTCCCATGAAGTGATACCAGATTTTCATGAAGTAATACCAGATGCCATGATCTTCATTTTCTGAATATTGAGCTTTAAGCCAACTTTTTCACTCTCCACTTTCACTTTCAAGAGGCTTTTTAGTTCCTCTTTACTTTCTGCCATAAGGGTGGTGTCATCTGCATATCTGAGGTTATTGATATTTCTCCCCCCAATCTTGATTCCAGCTTGTGTTTCTTCCAGTCCAGCGTTTCTCATGATGTACTCTGCATATAAGTTAAATAAGCAGGGTGACAATATACTACAGCCTTGATGCACTCCTTTTCCTATTTGGAACCAGTCTGTTGTTCCATGTCCTATATGTAGTATCAATAATGTATATATGACAATCCACACCCCCAATTCATCTTACTCTCACTTCCCTACATTTATCTTTCATGTGATGAAAGTGAAAGAGTGAAATGAAAAAGTTGGCTTAAAATTCAACATTCAGAAAACTAAGATTCTGGCATCTGGTCCCATTACTTCATGGCAAATAGATGGGGAAACAGTGACAGACTTTATTTTTTGGGGTTCCAAAATCACTGCCGATGGTGACTGCAGCCATGAAATTAAAAGTTGCTTGCTCCTGGGAATAAAAGTTATGACCAGCCTAGACAGCTTATTAAGAAGAAGAGACATTATTTTGCAACAAAGGTCCATCTAGTCAAAGCTGTGGTTTTTCCAGTGGTCATGTATGGATGTGAGAGTTGGACTATAAAGAAAGCTGAGCACTGAAGAACTGATGCTTTTGAACTGTGGTGTTGGAGAAGACTCTTGAGAGTTCCTTGGACAGCACGGAGATTCAACCAGTCCATCCTAAAGGAAATCAGTCCTGAATATTCATTGGAAGGACTGATGCTGAAACTGAAATTCCAATCCTTTGTCCACCTGATGCGAAGAACTGACTCATTGGAAAAACCCTGATACTGGGAAAGATTGGAAGTGGGAGGAAAAGGGGATGAGAGAGGATGAGATGGTTGGATGGCATCACCGACTCAATGGACATGAGTTTGAGTAAACTCTGTGACAGGGAGGCCTGGCGTGCTGCAGTCCATGGGGTCACAAAGAGTCAGACACAACTGAGCGACTGAACTGAACTGAACCTCTGCTTATAGCTATTTTCTTTTTTTTAAAAAAAAGTTTTATTTATTTTATCATCTGGCTGTGCTGGGTTTTTGCTGCATGTAAGTTTCCTCTAGTTGCAGTGAGTGAGGGCTACTCCTTGCTGCGGTGCACAAGTTCTCATTGTGGTGGCTTCCTTGTTGCAGAGCACAGGCTCTAGGGCATGTGGGCTTCAGGAGTTGGGGCTCTCAGGCTCTAGAGCACAGGCTCAGTGGTTGTGGTACATGGGCTTAGTTTTTCTTGGCAAATTGGATCCTCTTGGACCAGGAATCGAACCGGTGTCCTTTGCATTGCAAGATGGGATCTTAACCACTGGACCACCAGGGAAGCCCCATATAGGTACTCTTTTCTGCTCTGGGGATTTAGCAACATTTACTGAAAAAACAGTGAAGTAGGCTGAGACTGTTCCAAGGATTCCTGGTAGGAATTCTGGAGTGTTTCCTCAGACATCGGCAAATATGCCTGCAAGGAGTTTTCTAAGAAGACAGTAAAGCAACTTTGAAAGCAGGCATTGACAGAAAAGCTTGTTGACAACCGTGCCTAAAGTTTTTATTAACAGATGGATTTTTAAAAATCAAACATATACAGAAGTAAAGAGAATGCTATTATGAATCCTTGTTTACTCACCATCCAGAATCAATTAAAATAAAAATGATGTAATTAAGTTTCAGGTATTCACGCAACATTTTTATTTTTTTAGCTAGAGTATTTAAAAGCAAATCTTAGACATCATGTCATATGTGTCACTTATGGGCACATCCAAGTGATGATTCCCTAGCTCAGTGATTTTTCCTTGTTGTTCTTGTTTAGTGGCTAAGTCATATCTGACTCTTCTGCAGCCCCATGGACTGTAGCCTGCAGGCTCCTCCATCCATAGGATTCTCCAGGCAAGAACACTGGAGTGGGCTGCCATTTCCTTCTCCAGGGGATCTTCCCTGGTCAGGGATCTAACCTGAGTTTCCTGCATTGATAGGTGGATTCTTTACTACTGAGCCACAAGAGAAGCCCAATAGGTCTTTCAAATCTCTTTTAAATTTTAAGAGTTTCCTCTCCCCCACCTTTTCTTTTTTTTCTTCCCATTTTCCCTATGCTATTTCCCACATTCTAGTTTGGTTGATTACTTCCTTGTGGTGAAGTTTAACTTACTCTGTTATTCTTGTATTTTTACACTTTCAGTCCAAGATCAGTTAGTCCAAGATATTTCATAGATGGTGCCATGTCTTCTTGTTGCATCACCTCTGGAGGTGGTGATGTCTAGTTGTCACTCTTTTAATGATGGATCAATTAGTCTAGGTTGAACAGTTTGAGTTTTGGGATCCTTAAAAAATTTTTTTTTTTTTTTTTTTTTTAGCAGATGTTTGTAGATAAGTTAGCAGTTGCCTGAGGGTAACTACCCTCAAGGCAGAATGAAATCAAATGATAAGACAGTGATGTTATTCCAAAGTTCATCTCCTGATGGGCCTGTCATTGTCTCTTTTGCTATTGCTCTTTTAAGTCTCACTGTGTCACTTCTGGGGTATGTGTGCTGTGTGTGTGTGCTTGACTGTTTTGTACATTCTTTCTTTCCTTTCTTAAGTAAACAATCTCAAATTTTTATTGTCTTCATAATAAAACAAAATATGAAGCTCAAAACTGGATCAATTGGCCCTTTCTCTTATCTCCTCCCAGATCAAAAATGCTTGCATCTCTTAACAGTCAGCATTCTCCTAGATCTACTTCCCGGGTGGCTTAGCAGTAAGGAATCTGCCTACAATGTGGGAGACTCAGGTTCCATCCCTGAGTGGGGAAGATCCCCTGGAGGAGGAAATGGCAACCCATTCCAATATTCTTGCCTGGAGAATCCCATGGATAGAGGAGCCCAGCGGTTTACAGTCCACAGGGTCGCAAAGAATCGGACACGACTGAATGACTAATACTAGATCTGCAGTTGGGCTCAGCACATTCAAGCTTCAGTACAGCCTTTTTTGTAGTTTTAGCCTTTTTCTGGAAAATTGGCTGAGTCTGCCCACCATAGGCGCTCTGCTTCCTGTCATAACGCCACTTTCCCTGTGCATACAGGGAATCCTTGCCTTTCTTGTACTGTGTCGCCTTGTGCAGCTGGCGCTTGGCACACTTTGTACAGAAAGTCTGGCAGGTTTTAGGAACATTCACCACCTCTGCAAGAGCACTGTCGGCACAGAAAGAAGCTTTCTTATGTCTTGTTTCTTCCCAGAACCTGTCATAACTTGCAACTTATACATATTTTTGATGTGACTATAAAGTGAAATGTATGTATTTGACATTAAACTTGGTTTATGTTCATTATCTTTAATTTTAAAATCAGTGGATACTTCCTCTTGGGGACAGGGCCAAATGAAGCTACCTTTACTCATGCTGATTAATTTTTTTTTGGCGGGGGGAGATGCTCTGTAACTCCACACCTCTACAGAAATCAATTTTCATGCTGTTGACACCCATGACAAATACTGAGAAAAATCCTGAGTTTCTTGGAAAGACAGGAATTGATAACTTCCCTGGAGGGTACCGTTTGGATATGAGCTTTCTCGTTTTGCAAAAGGTTTGTGAACCAGGCTCCATAAGCTCTGGGGGCAGTGTGCAAGGTCATGTGTCAAATGAGAGGACCCCTGTGTCTCCAGGGAGGCGTAGGACAGATAACTGAACGTGGGCAAGGAGCCTCTCTTGCGTGTGGCCAGCTGCAGCGCTGGTGGCCACGTTCTTGCCTAGCAGACAGTGGCGCATTGATTGGCCAGAGTAGGAATGAGTCACAACTGTGTGAGCTGTATAAACACAGCCATCTCACTGCTACTGGTCAAATAACTACACATTTCCCTGGTGGCTCAGACAGTAAAGAATCTGCCCGCAGTGCAGGAGACCCGGGATAGATCCTTGGATCAGGAAGATCCCCTGAAGAAGGCAATGGCAGCCCACTCCAGTATTCTTGCCTGGGAAATCCCATGGACAGAGGAGCCTGGTGGGCTATACAGTCCATGGGGTCACAGAGTCGGACATGACTGAGTGACTGAGCAGCAGCTGTAGGATATGTTCTTATATAGTCCCAAAAAGGGATAATCATCACCTAGGATGGATCAGAATGTCATGAATGCCGCGACAGGGGGAAGGAACTCCAAGCCAGGGAGAACAGTGAGCCCTGGGTGCTGCCCGCTGGGTGCCAAGTAAGGCAGGCAGGCGGGGGCACCGGCTCTCCTTGGGGACCACACAGAGGGGCTGAGTGCTTTATTATTTAGTGCTCTGGAGGCTTGAGGCCACCCTGGAGGGTTAATGTGCACAAAGAGCTACCTTTCCACAGACTGATGGGAACAGAACTGCATGCTTAGAAATGGGAAAAGTGAGCCAGTCATCGCTCCGAGCAGGTCATCAGCACCTGGCTCTGTGTAGCACAGAGACAGACACACAGACACCTAGATGAATATGAAGGTGTGAAAGCCAATTGAGGATGAGTCAAAATAGGATCCAGCCAGAGAGCTATCACTTTATTAGTCTTCAGTTGTTTGGTCAGGAAGTGGAGGAGTGATGGGATGAATGGTGGTGCCCTGGCTGCAGTTTACTGATACATTGCTGGAGGTTGTTAGCTTTTACTTATTATTATTTTGTAAATTTATTTGTGTGTCTTTTATTTTTTAATTAATTTTTATTGGAGTATAGCTGCTTTACAATGTTGTATTAGTTTCTGCTGTACAGCAAAATGCATCAGCCATGTGCTGTGCTTAGTCATTCAGTCATGTCCGACTATTTGGACCCCATGGACTGTAGCCTGCTAGACTCCTCTGTCCATGGAATTCTCCAGGCAAGAGTACTGGGGTGGGTTGCCATGCCCTCCTCCAGGGGATCGTCCAGAAGCAGGGATCGAACCCATTGTCTTCTGCATTGCAGGCGGATTCTTTATCACCTGAGCCACCAGGGAAGCCCAGCCATACATGCACGTATGCCCTCCTTTATCGGATTTCCTTGCCATTCAGGTCACTCCAGAGCACTGAGTAGTTCCCTGTGCTATACAGTAGGTTCTCATTAGTTATGTATTTTATAAACAGTATCAATAGCGTATATATGTCCATCCCAATCTCCCAATTCTTCCCACTGCCTCCCTCTCCCACTTGGTATCCATACATTTGTTCTCTATGTCTGTGTCTACTTCTATTTTGCAATCAGGATCATCTATACCGTATTTCTAGATTCCACACATATGTGTTAATCAGAGTTTGAAAGCACATCATTCTTACCTCCCTGCCTTCTACACACTCACACACCCCCCCCCTCTGAGTTGTCCTCCCAGCTGGTTTCTAATCTAGAGCTGTAAATGCAGGATGGCTTGGCACCAACCTGTAAGGATGCCGATACCAAACATCTGTTCTCAGGAAAGAGCAGATGGACGTGACCACCTCTGGCTCCATCCAGCAGCCCAGCTGTCAGAGGAGGATTTCCTCTGAGTCTGCACTGTGAAGGGTGGAGGTACAGGGGGAACTGACTGCAGTGCTGGCCTGAAATGGGGGGCAGTGTGTCTTCCAGAACTTGGTTGCAATAGCAGACAATCAATGGTAGTCACATGGCATGTAACAATTTTTGTGAAGAAAAGTCAGCCTCCTGCAAAGGCAATCAGACAAGTCAAGATACCAGAGAAAAGTCAAGTTCTTATTTGGAAATCTGAGGAAAAGATTGGCTAAAAGCAACAGGAGAAGCTTTTTCCATCAAATTTTCTCAACTGCAGTCATGGGGCATCTTCCCTGTGGAAATTTCTAACATTATCAGATCTCTCTACTTCTCTTGGAAAACTTAGTTCTAAAACTCCACTGCTGTCTATCTTTGATAAGCTGCTTTGCTCTGATTATTTTTATGTGAAGAGTTATTGCTACACGGGGCTTCATTTTCCCACCACCCAGTCCCTGACCATTATGATGGTTTTTACAAACCTTGAAGTATTTCAGTTGCTCACGATGATGCTCCTTGATTATCTGTATCTCTTTTAGAGCAGCTTGGGTTTATGCCAAACTATGTTTCTTCCTGGGGCTTCCCTGGTGGCTCAGATCGGAAAAAATCTGCCTGCAATGCAGGAGACCTGGGTTCGATCCCTGGGTAGGGGAGATCCCCTGGAGAAGAAAATGGCAACCCACTCCAGTATCCTTGTCTGGGAAATCCCATGAACAGAGGAGCTTGGAGGGCTACAGTCCATGGGGTCACAAAGAGCTGGACACAGCTGAGCAACTAACACTATATGCCTATATATGCCTAAGTTTCTTCCTGAGAGGTGTAGCTGCTTCTATTAACCCTCTACCTCTGGTGGTACTGTTGCTTCCACCATAAGCTGCCCTGCAGCTGTCCTCTTCAAACCACAGATGACCACATGAGCAACCCTCGCACTGGTCCTTCCCCCATCATGAAAGGTGGTGTAGCAGTAGCAATGGAGGAGACCCTGGTAGAAACCCAGGATGTACTTATGTTGAGAGTTAACCTCCCCTCACCCCGACTCACAGCCATGGCAAGATAATGGACCCCAGCATAGGCTCCCCTTGACCCCCAAGCCAGACTCAGACGACAATCACTGGAAGCATCTCTATAGCCTTAGCCATAAAAAACGACATCGTTTAGATGGTGAAGCAATGGCTGCTGGGGATCTCAGAGCATCCTCACCAAGAGCCAAGATTCCTTCTCTGCTTAAACATCTGCTTCCTTGTGGGTTTGCTGACTTTATGTGAGAACTATGGCAAAGGCCAGATTGGATAGGCACAGATTTCAACTTTATCCTGTGCAGAGTGGCCAAGCAGATGAGACCCCATGTAGGGAACACTCGTTTTCTTCTTTTCCTCTTGATAAACTCTTCATCTTCTTATCAAAGTCAGCTCAGACATCACAGCTCAGTGGTGTCTTCTCTCCCCAAGTGAGAAATAAACATTCCCTCTTCTGTAAAAACTTCCCTTGCAGTCATCATTTTGTATCTGCTTGTTTCTATGTAGGCTTCCTCTCCTGGATCATTAGCTGCTGGAGGTTGAAGCTCAAAGATCACTCATCATTTTATTATTAACAAAAATAACTTTTTGTTATTTCCAGCCCAGATCCTGGTACACACGTTGTAAGTGATCAATACACAGTTGTAAATGGAAGTAAACCAATTTATTTAACCAGTGGGTCTTGATAGCTTGATGCTGTTACTTTTTTCTAAAAAAATTAACTTTTTATTTTGTACTGGGGTATGTTCCATTAATAATGTTGTAATAACTCAGCCATACTTATATATGGATCCATTCTCCTCCAAACCCCCTTCCATCCAGGCTGCCACATAACATTGAGCAGAGTGTTACCTTTTTAAAAAATTGAAATATAGCTGATTTACAATGTTGTGTTAGTTTCAGGTGTTGAGCAAAGTAATTCAGATGTGTGTGTGTGTATACATATATATGTATATATATACCCACACATATGTATAATATGTATACACATTATATATACATATATAAGTATTTATATATGTATATATAATCCTTTTTCAGATTCTTTTCCCTTATTGATTATTACAAGATATTGAATGTAGTTTCCTATGCTGTATAGTAGGTCCTTCTTGTTTATCTATTTTATGTATAATAGTATTAGTTATTATGTATAATAGTATAGTTATTATGTATAATAGTCTCTGTTAATCCCAAACTCCTAATTTACTCCTCCCTTACTTTTCCCGGTTGGTAACTATAAGTTTGTTTTCTGTGTCTGAGTCTGTTTTCATTTTGTAAATAAGTTCATTTGTTGATGCTGGTATTTTAAAGAGAGACAAAGCAGGAAAGACCAAATCCATATATGAATTGCCACCCCATCGCATCACCCCAGTGCACATAGTCACACACAGGTGGACTGTGGGCCCTGGAACCGGACACTTATGATTATGAGCAATGACACAATCAAACACAAGAATGGGGACTCCCTGTGCAAGTCTACAGCGAACGGATTGTCTATGACCATCTATCTAGAGTTGACAGTTACCTGTCTACATGTGCTTGAGAATATGACCAAGATTCTTCCGGTTCCCTTCATGAAGCAGCTTTTCCATAAACCTGGATTTGTACTCCATGGAGATCAGAGCCTTAATGAAGCTTAAAAGCCACGGTTCACGCATGCCCCGCCCCTAACGATTTAGTGCAGAAGACTGGCTTTTCCTCTAGTCTGTTGCTGGTACAAGGGATATGGCATCACTGTGCAGGTTACAATGGAACCCAAAACAAGGGCTTTTTAAAGAACAATCAGGCAGGCTGACTGATGCCAGCTGGATAAACTGTGCCATGTTTGCATACCTGAGGGGAGAACCCGCACCGACCTCTTAAATTGTTTCCTGCACAACGATTTTATTTTGGGTTTAGTTTGATGTTGCAGATTCCTGCTTCCTTCACGGTTGAAGGCATTCCATATTCATCTGGCATAATGACACACATCATCTATCAAAGCAGAAACTTGTTCTCTTGTTTCCTGCAGCTTGTAGTGGGTGCCACCTTCAGCTGAAAAGTGTGGGAGGTCAGCAGTGAACAGGATAGTTGATGTAACTAGAGATTATCACACTAAGTGAAGTAGGTCAGGAAGAGAAGGACAAACGCCATAGGATATCACTTACATGTGAAATCTAAAATGTGGCACAAATGAACCTATCTATGAGACAGAGCAGACTGATGGATAACAGATTTGTGGTTGCCAAGGGGGAGAGGGGGTCAGGGAGGGATGGACTGGGAGTTTGGGGTTGGTAAATGCAAACTATTGCATTTAGAATGGATAAACAACAAGGTCCTAATGTATGGCACAGGAAAACTATATTCAATATCTCATGATAAACCATAATGGAAAAGAATATTAGAAAAGAATGTCTATATGTGTATAAGTGAGTCACTTTGCTGTATAGCAGAGATTGGCACCACACTGTAAATCAGCTATTGTTTTTGTTGTTTTAGTTGACTCTTTGCGACCCCATGAACTGTAGCCCACCGGGTTCCTCTGTCCATGGGATTTCCCAGGCAAGGATGTTGGGAGTGGATCTTCCAGCCCCAGGGACTGAACCTGTGTCTCCTGCTTGGCAGGTGGATTCTTTACCACTGAGCCACCAGGGAAGCCTACTAAACTTCAATTTTTTAGGAAAAGCCCTTACAAGGGAGTGGAGTTGATCACAGCCTTTTAGGTAATCTTACCAGGATGTTTCATGCATTCTGGATTCACAGAGATGGAAGGGACCTTAAGAAACAGAGACAGAAGTCACGTGCCTCTGGGCCATCCCACTAGACACACTTTTCAGGCACATGGATGAGCGAGTGTCATTCAAGAAAGGAGATTCCATTACCATCAGTAATCAATTGCTGTGTTTAATAACTTCCCCTAATAAAAAGATCTTTCTTACATCCAACCAACATCTTTCATACTGCAATCTCTCTGCCGAGTTATTCTTCAGAGTGGGGATGAAAGAAATCATTCATCATCCTCTTTTCACATAAGTGTATAGAAGACGGTCCAAGTCACTGCTCGGCATTGTTTCAGTTCCTTTCTCACTTCCGAGGCTCCGGTCATCTTTGTTACTGTAAAATCCCTGCCAAGTTCCCCACATGCACAGATACCCACTTCTGGGGTAGATCATTCATGAGCACTCAATAGCATGAGTAATGAGGTGGTGGTTGCTTGGTTCTGGAATGTGATGTGGGGTGAATGCTTTTCCAAATTGGATTTGCTTTGAGAAACCAACATATATTTAAACATCTATCATGTGACTGGCACTGTGCTGATTGTGTAGCATGTGAGCCTGTGTTTCCTTTAGCTCACTCTGCTGGAATAAAACTAATTCCACATGGGGATGTGGAGGAGCCAATACAGCCTTCTAGAGGCTTCCGCCCGCAAAAAAGCTGGGGGAGGAATTACAGATTTGGGCAAAGAGGCAGCTGGTGAATCCTTTCATACATATTTCTTATACTAGTTACCAATTTCCTCTGTCATCAGGAAATTACAGAGCATTGGCCTGAAAGAACGGGAAGGTCATCTGAGCAAGTCTACAATGTCATGGTGAGAGTGTCTCACCCAAGAAAGACCCCAGCTCCACCCCTTACTACTTGAGAGACTTTGGGAAGATCGTTTATCATCTATGAATCTCAGGTTTCTTATTTATAAAGTGGACTATTAGTACATTATTTTCATGAGGATGAAGTGAGATAATAGTGCAAATTGTACACGGTAGCTACTGTTTTATATAGTTGTCTAGTTGCTGCTTAGAGTTTTCTAGGAATGCAGTCATGGTATCTATTTTCTTGTTTTTTAGTATTTTATCAGTCAAGTGACTGTGACTCCTTCCTTATACTCAATTGAAATCTGTCAAGTTTGAGGTGTTTTCATTGTAGTTGTTGACTTTCTTCTGATTAATCATTTGAGTACTAGGTGGACTTCTCTGGTGCCTCAGATGGTAAAGAATCTGCCTGCAGTGCAGGAGACCTGTGTTTTATTCCTGGGTCAGGAAGGTCCCCTGGAGGAAGACATGGCTACCCACTCCAGTAGCACATGGGCCTGTGTTTCCTTTAGCTCACTCTGCTGGAATAAATACTACCCACTCCAGTATTCTTGCCTAGAAAATTCCAAGGACAAAGGAGCCTGGCAAGCTACAGTTCATGGGGTTGCAAACAGTTGGACATGACTGAGTGACTAACACTTTTTTTTTTCTTTTGAGTACTAGGCACAGTCATAAGCAGCTTTAGAGATGCTCTTTATACCGTATTCCATTTAATCCATCCTCCCTCCTCCACCCAGTTGACAGAACCAAGTCTATTCTCAGAGACATGAAAGAAGGCCCCTGGGATCACACAGTTAGAGCCTGGATCCTAACCTAGTCTTATGCTCCCCCAAGACACATATTAAGCCTCTGTTTTGTACACTAAATCATCCTTTCTTCCCCCAATTTGGCAATCTAATAACAAGAAAAATAAAGCAAAACTATCATTTAAGAAACTTAAATCATTGTACTACTTGAAATCCTTTTTGGAATGAACAATAATAATGATAATGTTGGGTTACATGTGAAAGGTGTGTTTCAAATATGAGTGGAAAATTAAACCAATGATTAGTAGTGGTAGGTCCAAATTATTTCAGGTTTGGTTAGTTTTGGCCAAGTTAGAAGGATTAATATTTTCCATCTCATCACACCTTTACTTACAGATGAACAGGCTTTAACGTAACATGATCCTGGCAGTAGGAGTGTGCATCAAGTCCACCTATGAAATCAACTGCAAATACAACATAGCCCGACATGAATAAGTGTGCAAATTCACATAATAGTAGATGATTTAAAAAGAACACATAAAAAGATAACAAAAATATTTATCACACAATGGAAGAATGTGTATTTAATCTAAAGACTGTTCAAAATATTATCAGTGGTCAAAAAATGAGGAAATTTAAAACAAGTTTTTTAATGGAGGATAATTGTTTTACAATGTTGTGTTGGTTTCTGTCATACATCAACATGGATCAGCCACAGGTATACATATGTGCCCTCCCTCTTGAACCTTCCTCCCACCTCCCACCCCATTCCACCTCTCTAGGTTGTCACAGAGCACCTGAAAAAAATGGGGAAATTTGAAGAAACACACACAGAAGTTGGGATCTTAGGGACTGAAAAATCACAGTTGTTACTGGCTTTAGTAAAAAATGAAGTATACTAAATAGTATTAGATTTTAAATAATGTGCTTGTCCTTAGGCATACAAATATGCCCTTTCCCCTCATATATCAAAAGATATACCTTTTCTTCTTGTTGCCAGAAACCATTATTTTTTCCTTAAGAATATTTATTGCATTATTAGAAAGACCTTTGAGAAGTCACAAAATCTATGTCCTTGCCCTCTGTCTTCAAGCCATTTCTGACAAATAAGCACCTGCATTTTGCAGAGAAAGTTTCAACTTCTCTCTGGTAGTGTGGTACTTGCCTCATACTGTATAGACTCACTAATTTTGTTAATATTTTTTATAATCTGTTTCCACTTTGATCAAAACCTCAATCTTTCTTTTGCAAACCTAATGTCCATGGTTAATCTTAGCTCATTTCTCCTTTTTTTTTTTTTCTTTCCTGCTGTAGTCCATTAAAGCTATTAATTAGGTCATATCAAGCTCTGGTTATATTATAGTACTTTAACATTAGCTCTAACATATACATCTATCTGGATGTATAGGAACACCCTGAGCTTGGTATGTGTGTGTGTTTAGGTACACAAGATGTGAATATTTTATCATATTCTCCACTCAAAACAGGCATGCTAGTAAACTGTGATTTTGAGAAAGATGAATTAGCCTAGAAGTTCAGAGGGGCCAAGAAAAGCCCATCCTTTTCCTACCAAGGCACATAAGTCACCTGGACGCAACCTTAAGGAGATAAGTAGTCAGAGAAGAGTCAATCTGAGACACTAAAATGATTTTCCCAGGACTTCCCTGGTTGTCCAGTGGTTAAGAATCCACCTGCCAATGCAGGAGACACAGGTTTGATCTTTCCTTAGGGAAGATCCCACAATGCCTTGGGGCAACTAAGCTTGTAAGGTGCAACAAGAGGAGCCCTGGGATGAGAAGCCCTTGTGCAGCAAGAAGACCCAGTGCAGCAAAAAATAAATAAATAAATAAAATACTTTAAAAAATTCTTCTATTAAAAAAGGAATCTTGTCAGAGAGAACTACCAGTGTCTAAAGGGGTCATTTAGTCAGATTAGATTAAGTTTTTTTTAGATTAGATATTTAATCAAATATCCAACCCCTGACCTTGTTGACCAATGGGTGAAAATTTAGAAGGAAAAATCACCTGATCAATTAACATTATTGATTAAAAATTGAATGGTCCTAAAAGAAAAAGTTGGGTAGTACTATAATTTACTGAACTGATATGGAAAATATTTTCATAGTTAAAGATACTATGACTTACAGAGGCACCTTTGGAAGTTGAAGGGTATGTTAAAAGAAACAAAATTATAAAAACATACATTCATGAATAAAATTATTCAATTAAAAAATTATTTCAAAATAAAATTATTTATAAAAATGAATATTAAAATCAACATACATATTTATTAAAGCAGAATAAAAAGAAAACTTCATATTCATTTGAACATTAAAATGTAACATTAACATGATTATTTTTGGTATAAATTCATGTACTGCTATGAATCTGCTCCATGGTCCATGTCTGTCTGTAATATACCACATCATTGATCTTTTGGGGGAAAATATACACATATCTTTTCAATATGGTTTTTTATTTTTATAAATTTATTTACAATCTTATTTAACATTTCTTTTTATGATTAGTAAACTTGAAATTGCTGATATCTTGATTGCCTCTGCAAATCATAGTATTTTTAACTATGAAAATATTTTCCGTATCAGTTCAGTTCAGTCGCTCAGTCGTATCCAACTCCAACCCCATGGACTGCAGCATGCCAGGCTTCCCTGTCTATCACCAACTCCCAGAGCTTGCTCAAACTCATGCTGATAAATGCCAAGCAAATTTGCTACAGAAAGGACAGGTCTCATATAGTTTAGCCCAAATACTTTCCCAAGCACTGCAATTTTACCTCCATTTAGCACATCATTCTGTGCCAAAAATTTTACAAGACACAAAATAACTTGCATTTATTTATGTTACTTTTTAGATCTTCTCACATTAACTTTTTTTCATTTTGGTGCAGAATATAAATTTGTCAAATAAAATGCAGCTCTGTCAAAAGAGTCTTTTCTCAAGTCAAGAGATTTCAAAAGGAAACTATGAAACTGAAAATCAAATTTCATATAACATTTGAACTCTCAATATTTAATTTGTCCAGTTCGCTTGTTTTGTGAGCATAAATTTCTATGTTTTCCTTTTTTGTAAGCTTTCACTTATTGCCATTTACTAAAAGATTCAAAAGATGATTTTGGGGGTGCTTCATTTGTTGAATAATTTGACTTAAGTACTTCAACTGATCTTGAATGCAGTGCAGCTAAAATGTGGAAGACTCATTTATAAAATGCTCACAGTCATTTGGATTAATTTATGAAGTATTTCTTTAAAGACAGAAATGACCCTAACTGATTGATGAAGAGAAGCCAAGAGAGAAAACATATTCTGTCATCCCAAAGACTTTGTTTTGTTTGCTTGTTTTCAACATCAATTGCATTACAAAAATATACTCAGGGAAATGCAGACCAAAACCACAATGAGATTCTACTTTATATTCACTAAAATGGCTATAAAGATCAGAAAATAAATGTTGGTAAAGATGTGGAGAAATTGGAACCCTCATGCACTGCTGGTGGTAATGTAAAATGTTGCAAGACAGGTGGTTCTTAAAAGAGGAAATGCAGAGTTACCATGCATGCGTGCATGCTCAGTCATGCCTGACTCCTTGTGACCCATGGACTGTAGCCTACCAGGCTCCTCTGTCCATGGGGATTCTCTAGACAAGAATGCTGGAGTGGGTTGCCATGCCCTCCTCCAGGGGATCTTCCTGACCCAGGGATCGAACCCATGTCTCCCACATCTCCTGCATTAGCAAGTGGATTCTTACTCCTAGGTATATACCCAAGAGAAATGGAAACATACATCCACACAAAAATTTGTACACAAATTTTTAAACTCTCAATATTTAGTTTGTCCAGTTTGCTTGTTTTGTGAGCATAAATTTCCATGTTTTCCTTTTTTGTAAGCTTTCACTTATTGCCATTTACGAAAAGATTCAAAAGATGATTTTGAATCATTTTTGAAAACAGCATTATTCATCATATCCAAAAGGTGGGAAAAGCAGGTAATTAAGAAACTGAAGACATCAAGAATCTTTTATGGGTAGAACAGAACCATGTTGTTTTTGACAACAGAAACCTGATATTTCCATATTAGAAAAATAGTTTTTTAAGCACACACTGACACTCCCCATTTGCCAGAGTAGGAATACAGTTTAAGTCAAGAGGTAAACTGAAGTGTTTATAGATTTTAAAGTTTTTAAAAATGATGCTTTAAAAAATGAAGTTGTTCTTTGACCCAACGAAATACTTGAAAACATCTCAGTAGGAAATACCTTCAGCTTTTTAAGCTTTCAGAGTGGTAGCTGTATCACACTGATAAGAAAGTGAAGTGACTGCATTCTAAAAGTCACCGTAATGAGAAAGATGTGAGAACAGAAGCTGCTGAATTAAGGAGTTGCTCCAGTAGAAATAAGGAGATGAATTGCAATGAAACCTGAGAAGTCGCAGAAGAGGCATAGATGGGTTTTCAGAAATATTAGAAAAGGAGAATTAGAAACAAAACATGAAATCTGAAGTAATCACAGCAAGAACACCATTTAAGGGTCTTTGGCAGAAGAGTGGCCTTGGAGGAGACGAAGAAGACAGAAGGTAGGGGGGGTGTGCACAACTTGCTGAGTGACCTGCAGGATAATTGACTTGAATTCTCTGGTTATTAAAGTCTTAAAATGTAGAACAGAAAGATCAGCACAATTAAGAGCTGGCATCAATGGTGCAGAAAAGCCGGTTACAGAGAACATTGCCCTCTTCACCCATTCTCGGAAACTGAGGTGTTACTATAAAAGATCCCTTGGGGAGAGCCCACAGCCTGGAAACCCCATTGTTCATAGTCCTTTCAAATGTATTTCCTGTGCCAACTTCCAACCACAGAGCCAAGTGACTTCTTGGAACAAATTATGTTACTTGCAATGGAACATCTTTGCGGTTATTCACTTTCCCCACGGCAGATCCCAGACAGGGGCTCTCACTGACCTGGAGGAACTCCAAAGCCACTCTGGATTTACAGCATCATCTTACTGTACAAACACAGACCTGTTTTCCACTTGTTGGGCTTCCCTGGTGGCTCAGACGGTAAAGAATCCACCTGCAACGCTGGAGAACCGGGTTCCATCCCTGGGTCAGGAAGATCCTCTGGAGAAGGGAATGACTACCCACTCCAGTATTCTTGCCTGGAAAATTCCATGGACAGAGGAACCTGGTGGGCTACAGTCCATGGGGTCGCAAGGCACGACTAACACTTTCACTTTTCTTTTTTTCCCACTTTTCCACTTGTAAGAGATTCACAACTGAGTCTTCTGTTTGACTACAGGGAACTTTTGGTCATCAGTGAGGTTTCCAATAGATAACTCAGTACTACTGACTCAGGGCTTCATCCAGACACTGCAATCCTGACTGACACCTAAAGCAAGACAGGCCATTTTCAGTGCACACTCAAGCTATCATTTATGTCCCAGGTTTAACTAGATTCACCCTGGTGGCTGAATTCACCCAGGTAAAGAACTCGCCTGACGATGCAGGAGATACAAGACATGTGGGTTTGATCCCTGGGTTGGGAAGATCCCCTGGAGGAGGGCATGGCAATACAGTCCAGTATTCTTGCCTGGAGAATCCCCATGGACAGAGGAGCCTGGCAGGTTACAGTTCATGGGGTCACAAACAGCTGGACACGACTAAGTGTGCATGCACACACAGCAAATAATGAACCAGAATGCAGGCATTTTTTTCTGATCCAGCTCTGTTGCACACTGCCTTGTCCCTGATTGGGAAACACGGAGACACTCTACCATTGCGTTTAGCTCAGAGAAATGAAAAGACTTGGGAGGATGAGGATCAATTAACAGATTTACTCTGAGCCTGCTTCTTGCTCTATCATCGTTCCCACTATGTCGTTATGAGACTATTCTAATAAGCATTTATTTTATAGATCACCAGCAATACTGCTTAAGGGAGCACTGCTCAGGCTTCTAAAGAATTCAAATATGGGGGCCTTACATTGTGATTTACTCATTCTGTGATAGGAATTCATAAGAGAAAAGCCAGGGCAGATGCTCGACATCCACTGAGTTCATGCAGAGAGGCCCTTTACAGACCACAGGGAGGATTTTGCAGACCCCCGTAGGTAATGTAGGCTTTTAGGAGAGACCAGTGATTTCTGAGGGAGCTGGCAACTGAACTCTGCCTGCGTTACTAGGGAACGAGCTGGCCCACAGCATCGCTGATCTGCTGCCTCCCCCTGTCTGAAGAATCTGAGCTTTCAGAGGGCATGACCCACTGTGCCAAATCGCAGACCATGGTGGGGCAGCTCACATCACACAGAGTGGGTACAGGCATGGTGCCCCCATGGGCCTGCTGCAGCTGGTGAACTTGACCGTGCCCTGAAACGCTGCTGACCCCCAGAGGAGGTGGTTGAGGCTGTGCAACCGCCTGCCAGAAATAACTTTAGCAATGTTAAGAGCTGTTCAAACTGGTAGATGACAGCCCACAGGCAAGCTTTATAAATGTTCATGATTGTTCTCTTTATAATGCAGGAAATTTACCATCCTCACCCCCCACCCCCACCTTTCAGAAAGCACTGGGAACTGAAGAAGGGAAACTTCTCACATGGGACCCCTGAGACACTCAGGGAGAAGTCAGCCTCACTGGAAGGGCAGAGTCTGCCACCCTAGAGGCGGCCTTGGCCAGGTCTGTCTTCCAGCACGTTTACCTCTTTTTGCCTGCTATCAGCCATGCAAGATGGACTCATCTCACTTCATCTGGTCCCCCTCAGGCAAAGACACTGATGTGGAAAATTGATACAGCGCAATGACTCAGATGGCACTATGGCCTGGGAAACACCGAGAGGTGTCACTGGGAGAGTCTGGAGGGTCTGGAAGAAACCACACGTCTGTCTGGGGGCCCCAGTCCCTCCTCCTCTTGGGGGGTCGGGGTGGGGAGGCAATAAGAGGCCAGCTGTCTTCAGCTGGGGAGTGCATGCCCCAGGGGATGTGAGGACTTCTCAAATGGTGTGTAATTTAAGGTGGAGGTGGAAGTGTTAGTTGCTCAGTCATGTCCAACTCTTTGCGACCCCATGGCCTGTAGCCCACCAGGCTCCTCTGTCCATGGAATTCTCCAGGCAAGAATATTGGAGTGGGTTGCCATGCCCTTCTCCAGGGAACCTTCCCAACCCAGGGATTGAACCTGTGTCTCCTGCATTGCAGGCAGATTCTTTACCATCTTAGCCACCCAGGAAACCAATTTATGGTTCAGTTCAGTTCAGTTCAGTCACTCAGTCGTGTCCGACTCTATGAGACCCCATGAATAGCAGCACGCCAGGCCTCCTTGTCCATCACCAACTCCCGGAGTTCACTCAGACACACGTCCATTGAGTCAGTGATGCCATCCAGCCATCTCATCCTCTATTGGCCCCTTCTCCTCCTGCCCCCAATCCCTCCCAGCATCAGAGTCTTTTCCAATGAGTCAACTCTTGGCATGAGGTGGCCAAAGTACTTGAGTTTCAGCTTTAGCATCATTCCTTCCAAAGAAATCCTAGGGCTGATCTCCTTCAGAATGGACTGGTTGGATCTCCTTGCAGTCCAAGGGACTATCAAGAGTCTTCTCCAACAACACAGTTCAAAAGCATCAATTCTTCAGTGCTCAGCTTTCTTCACAGTCCAACTCTCACATCCATACATGACCACTGGAAAAACCATAGCCTTGACTAGACAGACCTTTGTTGGCAAAGTAATGTCTCTGCTTTTGAATATGCTATCTAGGCTGGTCATAACTTTTCTTCCAAGGAGTAAGCATCTTTTAATCTCATGGCTGCAGTCACCATCTGCAGTGATTTTGGGGCCCAAAATATAAAGTCTGACACTGTTTCCACTGTTTCCCCATCTATTTCCCATGAAGTGATGGGACCAGATGCCATGATCTTCGTCTTCTGAATGTTGAGCTTTAAGCCAACTTTTTCACTCTCCACTTTCACTTTCATCAAGAGGCTTTTGAGCTCCTCTTCACTTTCTGCCATAAGGGTGGTGTCATTTGCATATCTGAGGTTATTGGTATTTCTCCCGGCAATCTTGATTCTAGCTTGTGCGTACTCTGCATATAAGTTAAATAAGCAGGGTGACAATATACAGCCTTGACATATTCCTTTTCCTATTTGGAACCAGTCTGTTGTTCCATGTCCAGTTCTAACTGTTGCTTCCTGACCTGCATATGGGTTTCTCAAGAGGCAGGTCAGGTGGTCTGGTATTCCCATCTCTTTCAGAATTTTCCACAGTTTATTGTGAGCCACACAGTCAAAGGCTTTGGCATAGTCAATAAAGCAGAAAATAGATGTTTTTCTGGAACTCTCTTGCTTGTTCAATGATCCAGCGGATGTTGGCAATTTGATCTGTGGTTCCTCTACCTTTTCTAAAACCAGCTTGAACATCTGGAAGTTCATGGTTCACGTATTGCTGAAGCCTGGCTTGGAGAATTTTGAGCATTACTTTACTAGTGTGTGAGATGAGAGCAATTGTGCAGTAGTTTGAGCATTCTTTGGTATTGCCTTTCTTTGGGATTGTAATGAAAACTGACCTTTTCCAGTCCTGTGGCCACTGCTGAGCCAATTCCAAAAGTGTTATTCCAAAATGTGTGTGTCCTGAAAAGGTACCTTTGGCCATTCTGGCCATTCTGGTTCTGGGTTCACACATTCTCTTCCACAGCTATCTACTTTCTGCTTGACTGAAGGCATTTATCTCAACCATCTGGAGAGGCACTCATCTTATTGCATTTCCCAGGGTAAAAGGCTCCAGGGCACTAAACCAAAGGGAAGTTTTAATTTCTTATGAGGGATGATAAAGTAACAGCTACTAATGACAAGGTAGGTAGCTTCCAAAATAATTGAAGGAGGACATAATTGATTTATCACTTGTAGTACTTTAAAATAATCTAACAATTTTTATTGAATTATAATTTACCATGTCCTGTTTGTTTCAGATGTACAGCAAAGTGTTTCAGTTATACACATATATTTATATATAGATATATATCCTTTTATAATTTTTTCCATTATAGGTTATTACAAGACATTGAGTATAGTTCTCTGTGATATATAGTATATCCTTGTTGGTCATCTATTTCATATATATTAGTGTGCATATTTTAATTCCAAACTGCTAATTTATCCTTCCCTAAAAAATAATTTTTTGACATATACTTCAACCACTTTATAATTCCCATTTATCCTATCTGCTTTCCTCCTTTATTTTTTCTCTTTTGTGTTTACCACTGTTTACCATGTTGTACTATATATTTTGGGCTTTCCTTGTGGCTTAGTGGTAAAGAATCTGCCTCCCAA